>NC_081367.1:27655291-28953791 GCF_030684315.1 Stegostoma tigrinum | reverse complement strand
TAGGAAGGTAGAATACCGCGTCAATAGAAAGATTCTTGGTAGTGTAGATGTGCAGAGGGATCTTGGTGTCCATGTACATAGATCCCTGTATACATCAATTTTGCCACCCAGGTTGATAGTGCTGTTAAGAAGGTTTACGGTGTTTTAGGTTTTATTGGTAGAGAGATTGCGTTCCAGAGCCGTGATGTCATGCTGCAACTGTACAAAACGTGAGTGCGGCCTCATTTGGAATATTGCGTGCAGTTCTGGTTGCCCCATTACAGGAAGGATGCAGAAGCATTGGAAAAGGTGCAGAGGAGATTTACCAGGATGTCGCCTGGTCTGGAGCGCAGGCCCTGTGAAGAAAGGCTGAGGGACTTGGGTCTGTTCTCATTGGAGAGAAGGAGGCTACGAGGGGATTTAATAGAGACATACAAGATGATCAGAGGATTAGATAGGATGGACAGTGAGAGTCTTTTTCTGAGGATGATGACTTCAGCTTGTACAAGGGGGCATAGCTACAATTTGAGGGGTGATAGATTTAAGACAGATGTTAGAGGCAGGTTCTTTACTCGGGCAGTGGTAAGGGTGTGGAACGCCCTGCCTGCCAATGTAATTAACTCAGCCACGTTAGGGACATTTAAACAGTGCTTGGATAAGCATATGGATGATGATGG
This sequence comes from Stegostoma tigrinum, assembly GCF_030684315.1. Lineage (NCBI taxonomy): Eukaryota > Metazoa > Chordata > Chondrichthyes > Orectolobiformes > Stegostomatidae > Stegostoma > Stegostoma tigrinum. The sequence continues at coordinate 28,953,135 of NC_081367.1, read as the reverse complement.
GATAGTGTACGGGGAGGGGCTTAGATTAGTTCACAGGTCGGCGCAACATTGAGGGCCGAAGGGCCTGTTCTGCGCTGTATTGTTCTATGTTCTATGTTCTGTAATATATTATGTGTACCATGCATTGTAGCAACTCACCAAGCTTATTTAACAGGACTTTGCAGCTTCTAAATGACAATAGCAACAATGTCATGGGAACATTAGAGAGTCCAAGTTCTCCAAATCAGAAACCACCTTTACTTGTGTGCTTGTTATTATTCTCTCATTGTTGTCTGTTTAAAACCCTTGAAGTTCGAACCTCCAAATGTGAAATGCATTGACCATAAAAGTTGCAGACATTCAAGACGACATACCACTAACTTGTCAGAACACTGGAGATGTGCAATAAATATATTTACATCCATCCCAAAAAACTAAATCAATTGAAGCCTGAGTTTATAACAAAATTGATGGTACTATGTCATGTTTTACCACCATCTTAAAATGATCAGGGAGTTTCACACCTCAGTTTCCTAGATAGTGAAATTTCAAACAAATCATAAAAGAGGTATGTAGTGAAAACTGAATGTTTCCCTTAAGCAATTTAACAGTAGGAACTGAGGAACATCTCTCGGGTGGGACTAAGTAAGTTGAATAAAATGTCATCACAGTTCCAGAGAGAGTCGTTTTGTTATTTAAACTTGATTGCAAAACAGCAATTTTTCAATGATTTTTTAAACTGCTTTCAGCTCATCCATGAATGTGTTCATAGTGAATTAGTAGTTACTGAATTGCAAGGAACAGAGCTGTTAGGATTAATATTCTTACAAGATTGTCCTGTGACTCTGAAGTTTTGTTATAAATAAATACATCCTAGTTTCTTAGTCTTGCTAACTAACTGCAAAAATTTGTCCTTCTTACACACATCAGTTACATAAATAAAGGAATACATATCACTAATGTAGGGAAGTAAGCTCTTTATCTTTATTAGAAACAAATAAAAAAATACATCTGATCGAAACATTCAGTAGCATGTCATAGTATGAAACTATGTTCTGAATCATGTGGATTCAGCTTCATCTTCACACTGTGGTCTTCTCAGCCGCATATGTGTTTAAGTCTCTTATTGCTCTGGTTGACTGTGGTTGCAAAAGGTTAGATAATATGCAAAATTTGACCCTTAACTTTATTTCTAAAAAAGTTGAATTTACCACCTACCTTGCTTCATAAAATTTATATTAAAATTTGTTGAATTTTTTGGTTCCTGTAACAGGCTTCTATGGATATTTCACTGCAGTAAGCTTCCAACAATTCATAACAATGGAAGCTCAAGAGTCATATATAAGTGGCTGGTACTGAGACTTGCTGTACCATTATGATGTTCATTTGTTAAAAAAAACTTGCTGTTGTTGGCACTAGAACTGTCTTTTTTTACGTCACCAACTGAGACTGATTGCTCAGGAACCTTCAAAGTACATCATTCTCTAGCTTTTCAGTCCCAGGGTTCTAATAGAAATTGTGTTGGAAGCAGCAGAGCTGTGTCTGCATTGAGCTGCATGAATATCTGCTGAACAATGTAGCACTGGGAATTTACTCAAAGTGGATACTCATTGCAGAGGAGAAGGCAGGTGTTAGCTATTTTACCTCAAGTAAATATCAAAATAATTGATCTAAATAACAAATTACTTAAATGTAAGTTTAATAATTAGATACATTTTTGGTTAGAACTAAAGAGATAAAATTAGTGAACTAAATGGAGAATTAACATTTAAGAAATTCACATTCACAAATAAAATCTGACATCATAAATAAGTAATATGTAAGATTGAATGGGTAAGGACTAAAACAGGAATGGATAAGGCTTTTAAGTCAAATAATAGGACTGCAAATATGAACTGCCTGCAGTTCCTGTGCCACATGCTTTTTGGATTATCATATGTGCATGAAGTGCCTTCAGTTGTTTGGAACACCTCAGGGTTCTGGGGATTTTGTTCATTCATTCGTAAGATGTGGGCATTGTTGGTTAAACCAGCATTTATCAACTACTCCTCCATGCCCTTAAGAAGGTGGTGGTGAGATGCCATCTTGAACTGTTACATTCCATATGCTGGTGTTATCATGCATCTGTTGCCCTTGTTATAACGGGTAGAGGTTGAAAATTTGGAAAGTGATGTGTAAGGAGCTGTTGATTGTTGTTAGAATACATTTTATAAATGTTACACGCTGCTGCCACTGTGTGGTGGTGATAGAGGGTGTGGATATTGAAGGTGTTAAATGGTAATAAAGTGGGCTGCTTTAGGATAGAATAGTATTGGGTTTCCTGAGCATTGTTGGAATTGCAAGCTTTACTGCCTCTGCCTCAAGGAGTGGCCAGTCCCATAACACATAGGAGGCTGACAATTGCCCACAGCACCCACTCCATCTTACAGTCACAAAGATTTTAGGAGAATATACATTAATGGCCATCTGGCAAGTTGAAAAGTGGAAGTTAGTGTAAGAATTTTCTGGGAGAGTGCATTTCAGATCTTTGAAACATTGGGAATAGATTCACTGCAGGAGAGTCCTATTCAAGATGAAAAGATGATATAGTGAGGGAGAGTGGTAAAAATGTGGTAATAGGACAGACACCAGGCTGATGCAGTAGATGCACAGTATGGTGTACGTTGTTTTTAACTTATTCTTTGTTCTTTCACTGTTTGTGGAAGTTACTACCCATTCCTAATGTCCATTAAGAAAATGGCAATGAGCCACCTTCATGAAGTGCTGCTGTTCAGCTGGTGTAAGTACAGCCATATAGCTATTAGAAGGTAAATGCCTAGCTTTTGATCCACAGCAGCAAAAAAAATAACAATGTAGTTCTAAGGAGATTGGAATGTGCTTTTGAGGGGAACTTGCAGATCGTGGTTTTCCATGTGTTGGTTTCCCTTGGCTTTTAAAGATGGTAGAAGTTGCAGGTTGGAAAATGCTACCAATGGAGTCTCATTAGGTAACCGCAATTCCTCAAGAGAACTCATCCCATGCTGTCTTCAAGGACAGTTAGAAAATTGAATCACTGGGGATAGGAAAAAAAAAGGCACGGTTTACCACACCAAGTCCAAGGCATATATAACTGAAAAGGAAGGCCTGGCATATATGAGTACAGTTGGAGTGCTGCTCAGAATCAGACCGATATAGTGTGTACTTGTTGGACCCTTGAACCTCTGGGAAACAACAAAGTAACAGCTGTTGATATTTGGCCATTAGAGAAGACAGTTAAAGCTATGCAGGTGGGCCCTACTCAGTTGTGCTTCATCACACCAGAAATGGAAATTATCTCTGGGGGCTTAATTTGTGAAACCAATTAAAGTTTTTGTCTGCAAATAATGCATTTATTGACTGTGGGGGAGTTCCACCTGCCCAGTGAAAATCACAATGCATGTTTGGGGCATGTTGGGACAACTCATTGGATGATATTGAGACCCCAGGAAATGTAAGCCAACAGGTCATGCAGGAGGCTACAGAAATTGCTCAAGAATACATCAGATGGTCCAGAGAGCTGATATATAAGGAATAAACACAAATAAACCTTGCCAACCAGGTGTCACTAGCTGTAACAATCTGGGATTCATCAACGGTCGGATTCCATAGTACCAGGGACTGCAGGAAATCATACAACTAATTGGTGGTAGGTAACCAGAATGGGGTTTGACACTGAAGTAGGATTATTGCATATATGGGTGATGGCCATGTGCTTTTGACAATAAAGAATGACCAAGATTATGAGCATCCTTCGCAATGTCTACAGGGGAGGTGATGGACTAGTGGTATTACTGCTGGACTGTTAACCCAAAGACCCAGAGAACATTCTGGGGACCCAGGTTCAAATCCCGCCATGGCAGATGGTGGAATTTGATTTTAAAAGTATCTGGGATTAAGAACATAATGATGACCGTGAATCCATTTTCGATTGTCGGAAAAGCCCATTTGGTTCATTCATGTCCTTTAAGGAAGAAAACTGCCATCCCTAACCTAGTCTAGCCTACATGTGACTCCAGATCCACAGCAATGTGGTTGACTCTTGACTGCCCGATGGGCAATAAATGCTGGCTTAGCCAGTAATACTCTCACCCTGTGAGAGAATGAAGGAATAAAGGGATGTACCAATAGCACTTCTACAAAGGAAGGGTGTGGAAAGGGTAGAATCCAGTATTTACAGTCAGTGATTGAGGATATCTCCCAAGATCTGGAGACCTGGCCACTCAAAGGGTCAATCAGGCATCCTCAACATCAAACCCCCTGCGTTAGTAAACTACTGGCTAAACAGGAAGAACTGAAAGGAACAGAAACCAGCTTGCAATGTGACATTAAATAGCATACAGTTGCTCGCTGTTAGCAGTCAATAAAAGCAAAAGGGCAAAACTGCAACTTGCCAGCTTCCAGGAAGGGACACCACAGGCCTCTGAGCACTCTCTTAGACCTCAGAGACAAGTTTTGAAAAATGACTGATTGTAAAACCATAGGAAGACCATGTGGGATTACCCTATCAGAGATAATAGGAACTGCAAATGCTGGAGAATCCGAGATAACAAGGTGTGGAGCTGGATGAACACAGCAGGCCAAGTAGCACCATAGGAGCAGGAAAGCTGCTAAAGGGCCTAGGCTCAAAACGTCAGCTTTCCTGCTCCTAAGATGCTGTTTGGCCTGCTGTGTTCAACCAGCTCCACACCTTGTTATTTGGGATTACCCTGTCATTTGCTTTTGTTCCAATTTGTCTTTAAGATAACAAAGAGGTAATGGTCATCACAGAGCCACATTGGGTTTGTTCATTCATTAAACATTGGTACCATGAAAAAAGCCATTAAAACGTCAAAGGCATTGGTCCGTTATGTTAATAATAAATTATAGCTGGTAATAAAATCCAATTTTATTAATCTAGAACCTATCTATAACGAAAGCAGAAATTGTTTGAGAAACACATCAGATTTGGCGGCATCTGTGGAGAGAAAGCAGAGTTAATGTTTTGGGTCCAGTGGCCCATCTTCAGGACTGATGGTAATGAGGAAAAGATTGCTTTTAAGCAGAAAATAGGGTGAGGATAAGGTGTAGAGCAAATGATAGGTAGAGATAGAGCCCAAAAAGAGAGAACAGTTGGACAGATGAAGAAATGGGTAAAAGGTCAGCTACAGAATGAATAGCTACTAACGGAGACTAACAATCAGTTTTGTCTGGCAGCAGCCCACATGATGACAAGCCCAATGTGTGGAGGTTGCAGCAAGGACATGGGAGAAGGCACCCATCAAAGAGACAGGCATAACTGGGGCCAGTGCAGGTACCCATGGTCACACCTTTGATCTGAAGAAAGTGAGATGAATTAAAAGAGAAGTTGTATAGAGTGAGGACAAACTCAGCCAGGCAGAGGAAGATGGTGATAGTTCAGGCCAATTTATCTCTGTCTTAATGATATTCAATGATTTGGCCTCTGTGGCTTTCAGCAATGAGTTCCATATGTTTATAATCCACTGACTGAAGAAATTCCTCCACATCTCACTTCTAAAGGGTTGTCCCTTTACTCTGAAGCTGTGCCATCGGGTCCTAGTCTCTGTTACTAGTGGAAACATCTTCACCACATCCACTCTATCCAAGAGTGGATCCAAGGGTCCATTCTACCTCCGTATTCTGTAAGTTTCAATGAGATACCCTCTTATCCTTCTAAACATTGAGGTGCAGACCAAGAATTCACAACGACTCCTCCTTAGGCCAAGCCCTTCACCCTGGAATCATTCTTGTAAACCTCCTCTAGATCCCTTCAAAAGTCAGCCCTTCCTCCGATACAGTGCCTAAAACTGCTCACAATATTACAGTTACAATCTGACCAGACCCTTATACAGCCTCAGCTATACATCCCTGTTCTTGTGTTCTATCCCTCTCAAAAGGAATGCTAATGTTGCTTTTGCCTTCCTAACTGCCAAATGAACCTGCAAGTCTGAATCCTAAGTATGGACTCTTAAGCCCTGTTTACTTAGACTTTGAAAGCCTTTACCCATTCAGAATCTATGCCTATTCAGAATCTATACTGCTAATTTTCCTACCAAAGTGCAAAACCTCACACCTTTCTATTATATTCCATCTGCTACTTCTTTGCTCACCCTGTTAGCCTACCCGAGTCCTTCTGTAGCCTCCCCACTTCCTCAACACTACCTACTCTTTCATCTATCTTTGTCTCATCTGCCACAAATTCTTCCTTATGTCAGGAGACCGAAAGTGTACATGATGCTCCAAACGTGGTCTCACCCAGACCCTGTCCAATGACAGCAAAACATTCATACTTCTATACATGAATCTTCTTGTCATGAAGGCCAACATATGTGTCTTCTTTACTGCCTGCTAAACCTGCATGTTTACTTTCAGCAACTGGTGTACAGACACCCAGTTGTCCTTACAGCTTTCTTTTCCTAATTTATCATCAAAGTGCATAACCTCACATTTAGACCACAATATACTTCATCTGCTGTGCGCTTGTCTACTCAACTTGTCCACATCACACTGAAGCATCTCTGCATCCTCCTCAGCTTACCTTCCCAACCAGCTGCATGTTATCTACAAAATTGAAGATATTACATTTAACTCCCTCCTTTGAATGATTATTGCATATTGTGAGTAGCCAGTCACTGAAGTACCCCAACAGTTGCTATCTATCAGTTGGAAAAAGACCCTTTTATTCCAAATTTTTTTTCCTGTCAACCAGCCAGTTCTCAAATCATTTCAGTGTCTAATTCCATGCACTTTAAATTTACATGCTAATCTCTTACGTGGAACTTTACATTGAAAGCCTTCTGAAAGTCTAAGTAAACCACATCCACTTGCTCCTTCTAATCCATACCATTAGTTACATCTCTGAAAAATTCCAGTTGATATGTCAAACATGATTTCCCTTTTGAAAACCCTGCTGACTCTGTCTAATCGTGTCGCCGTTTTTACAATGCTGTGCTATTAAATCTTTTATAATGGTCTCTAGCTTTCTTCCTACGATGAATGCCAGGTTAACTGGTTTACCATTCCTTATTTTTTTCTCAATCTCCTTTTTCATATAATGGCGTTACATTAACTAACCTCTAATCCATAGGAACCAGAGTCGATAGAATCTTGAAAGTTGACCAAAAATTCATGTACTATTTCTAGAGCCATATCCACTCTTACAGTGGGACATAAAATATTAGACCCTGGAGATTTATTGGCCTTTAATGTCATCAATTACTTGAGCACCATTTCCTTAATACTGATCTCCTTCATTTTCCAACTCTCACTACACCCTATATTCCCTGAGGTTTTTGGGACATTAGTTGATCCTCCTTTGTGAATATGGAACCAAATAACATATTTAATTGGGCTTCTACCTCCTTGTTCCCCACTATAACTTTGTTTGTTTCTGACTACAAGGGTCTAAATATTTGCCTTTCTCATCTTTTTCTCTTAACATACGTATAGAAACTTTTACAATCAGTTACTATATTAACTGCAATCTTAGTCCTTTATTATATTCCCCACCACCCTCCACCACAATCAATAGCTTTGACTCCTTTGTTAATTTTCACACTGCTCAAATCTCAGATCTCAATCATCGCAAAGTGGCACATTGGGTCAGAACGTTTAGTTGTTAGCTGGAATATAGGTGGTTCAAGACCATCCATTGACAAAGCCCCCTGTACTTTGGATGGCATGGTGGGTCAGTAGTTAGCACTGCTGCCTCATAGTGCTAGGGACTCTGGCTTTGATTCCACCCTCAGGCAAATGGCTTTGTGGAGTTTGCACATTCTCCCTGTGGTTATATGTGTTTCAGCCAGGTACTCCTCCCACAATGCACAGGTATACAGTACAGGTTAGATGGATTGGTCATTGGAAATGCAGGGTTACAGGGACCAGGGAGACGGGTCGTTCTGGGTCCAATGGGCCACACTGTAGGGACTCTATAAAGTTTCTATCTGTTGCTTCATTTGGCCAATTTCTAAATCACTTTCTTGGGTCTAATACGATCCCTAATTTCCTTTGTTAGCCCTCGTTCGGCCACTTTCTTGTTTTGTTTTTACTCTGACTGGAATGAATAATTATTGCAGCTCATTCATTTGCTCTTTAAATCCTCATCAATGCCTTTCAAACAATTACCCTTTTAAGTAATGTTTCCCAAATTATCATCACCAGCTTACCCCTCATACATATTGTGGTTTCCTTTACAAAGAATCAGGGCCTTATTCCTGAAATCAACTATGCCACTCAAAACATTGCGTTTTGCTTCTACTGTTTGGACATGTAAGTAATCCCAAATTGAAGCTTCACCAAGTTGAAATGCCATTATTACAGGTGAGTGCAAGATCCAAGAGGGTTTTTGCTCTTATTGATCCTACCATCACCTGCTGCAGCTCTGATGTGTGGCAAATCCCTCTTTAAAGAACTAAGTCAATATTGCTGCCACTGAGCCAATTCTTAGTGTTGTTGAATGAAATGACGCACTCACATTATGTTTTGTACCTTGCCACCCATAGTGATTGATTACGTGGTTTCCAGCCTTAAGATAAATGATTCATTAGTTGGAGGAGGACAGTAGGTGGTAATCGGCACACGGGGGTTTCCTAGCCCATGTTTGATTTGATAATGTGAGATTGCATGAGTTCCAGAGTCAAAGTTGAGGACTCACGGAACAATTTATTTCTTACTGCGTACCCTGTGCTGTCACCTCTAAGAATCTTTCCTGATGCTAGGACAAGGATGGTGGTGGTGATCTTTGAGATATTAGCTATAAGCTATGATTAGGTGAGAAGGATTATACTGCTTATCTGTCAGTGAATCAGCTCTCCCAATTTTGGCTCAAGCCCCCAAATGATAGCTAGTAGGACTTTGCAGGGCTGATGAGGCTGTGAATGCCATTGTCTTTTTTGGTCAATTCCAGGTGGCCCATGCATTTGTGTTCTTTTTAGGTTTTCTTTTGATGTTTTGTGCAACTGAACAGCTGGCTAGCTACTCCAGAGAGCAGTTAAGAGATAATCACATGACTGCATTTCTGAATTCACATTAGACAGGACCATGTAAGCACAGCTGATTTCCTTCACTGAAAAAAATTAGTGACCTAGATGGGGTTTCATGGCAATCAACTGTGGTTTCATGGTCACCAAAAATGTGACCAACTTGGAATTTCTGATTTCATCATTCAATTTTTAATTGAATTTTAAAATTTCACCAATGACAGTGGTAGAATTAGAGTTTATCCCCTTGAGCATTATTTTGATTCACTGGGTTATCAGTCTTTGATACAACCAATACATCATTGTTTCACCATTCTAGAATAAAATTTGAAGCAAGATGGCTTTGAAAAAGGAACTGGATAAATATTGATGACAAAAATTTGCGGCAGCTATGGAAAAAATGCAAGAAATTGGATTCACTGACAATCATGGACAAAGATTCTGCAAGGCCACAACAGGCCAATTGACCTCTTTCAATGTTGTTACCATTCTATGATTCTATGTCATTGGAGGTTAATGATTTGCTAGGAAGCTCAGGCAATGTGATGATGTGATAGGAAAGAGAGGCACAGGTGACACTAGTGAAGTTCGCTTTCATGCATGATCAGGGCCTTCAGTCTTCAGGAATAATCCTGTGCAGGTCGGTATGAGGATTCCACGATCTGAGTAAAGGGATTTTTCTACATTCCTAAAGCGAATGCTAGTGTGGGAAGGTATGAGAAGGAGTTGTTGACTGCAGAATTTGTTTGTGAGTGAAGGAATTAGGAAATATTGCTGCAAATAGAAATTGTGAGAGCACCAACAGAGGTTCAGTCTGGAATCAAGCATTTTGCTTAATTTAGTCAAGTTACTTCACACCCAGCTTTCCACTGTTCTGAGTTGGAGGAAAAAAACATTACCACCTGGCAGTTTATTCTCAAGCAAGCCAATTCATCCAAATAATTTTCTCCAATTGTTAACTACCTTTGAATACGTTAAGAGGTGTTTACAAAAAATCTTTGTTTAATCCTGAATGTAAATATTGTATTTGCTGAATAAGCAAAATATTTGAATAAGGTATATTTTGTATTTGTAACTTGTGTTCTAGAATAAGCAAGTCTGTTAAAAGTATTGAATAATTTGCTATCAATACTTAAAACATCTCTTAAAAAATGAATGACTATCTTTCTAGTTCAGGTGATGATGTAACACTATTATTGAACATTACAGCAGTAAATATTTTTGTATGCAAAATTCTCTTATACTAACTTTACCATTATTCTTAATATAATTACTGTAATGTTATATATTGCAATGAAGTATGTCTATACCTCCGCTACGTTTTGATTTTCTGGTTGTTGTTGCCTGAGTTGCTTAGTAATTATTATAGTCTAACTTTGGGAAAACTATCTGGAGTTTTTTTTCTTTCCAGACATTTTCCATGTGGATGATAGTCTTATGAGTGTTTTTTTGTTAATTCTTTTGTGTAGTTGGGCAGTGAATATAAACCAAAAGAACTGTCATAATATCTAAAGAAACTGTGAACTCAAGTTAATAAAGTAGGTTTTGGAGATCCAGTGGCAAATGATATGAACTTTGCTGAGACACAAATGCAATGTATGTGTCTCCAGTTTAACAAGCAAGAGCATCAGAAACAAAATTTCTGTTCTGGACTGTGTCACATTTCCGAAAGTACAAATTCCAGACATGCTTAACAGGATTGCGCATAAATGTAAACAATAATGAATCGTAAAATATAATGTCTATTCAAATCCATATAAATCCAATCTTCACTGAAAGTATTTTCAGTATTCCCATTGTGTTTTTAAGTAGCCCAGATCAAATCGTTGACTTATTATAACAGCACTCATTTTATTCTTCATCTACCTTGAATTATTAGACACTACAAAATTCTACACTAAATCTTAAGATGTTGGAAAATGCGGCAAGGAAGTCGACCTCCACCACATTTGCGATATTATGCTTTGCACTTGAGAATGACCTATGGCCACTGCTCTCTGAAATAAAAAAAATACCAGCCACTTCAAGTAAAAGCACAATCGCAGAAGAGATACTCTCAGACATATAATTACACTCCATAAAGGGAACAATCCAAGTTAGTACAGAGGACTGAGGCAAAATGGATCAGCGCTTTACAACTGGCGTCAAGATTATTGGAATAAATGAAGAGTATTAGTACAGCTTCAATGAGTCAAAAGATAGATATCCTGGAATGACAACATAGGCAATATAAATAATTACAAAATAATTCTAGTTCTGAAATTGTTTCAGACAGCCACTAATGAACTGTCTTCAGAATGCTCTGAGTTGGCCTTGAAGATTAGCCCAGGGAGCAGAATGATGTAGTGCACCACTAACAAAAAACTTTAGACAGGAATCAAACATGATGTGAAGCAACTGGGGAGGCAGCTCCGCATCAACCTGCCGAGAACACAAGGGAATGTCAAATCAATCTGATTCTGAGTTTACGTAACCAGTTGAACTGGTAATTCACACCATTTGAAAAGCAGAGCTGTGTATGAGAAGAATGAAATACCTTACTTTTCAAGTGCACTTCGCTTACTGAAATGAGTGAAGTATAAAAAATTTAAAGTCAGCCCTCAGGCTGTGTTAACCAATCACTCACTCATCAGCAAATCCATGGGCTGTGTTTGAAAGAAAAAGTGATTGTGCTCCAGTAAGGATATGGTGGAAATACAGTAAAATTGAGGCAACAGGCATGTAAGAAAGTTTACCAGAATAAGCTTGTAGACTTTAAGAAGTACTGCTTTAACAATCCAGTAACTAAATACATCCATCCCAAAATGTTTGCACATTGCTACATAATTTGTCCTTTCCAAATATATTTTTTTAATAATAGACAAGTAGTCAACAAAAAGAAGAAAAATAAGATGCAGTAGAAACTGTTTTTATGTCTTGGAGATGCTGATGGTTTAGCAAAGATACCAAGGCCTAAATTGTAGACTCTCACTGTAGATTTTACAGTGTAATATGGGTAGCCGGTATTGGGGATAGTAAAGGATCTGTTTCTTCAAGCGCCCATCAATTTCTGTAGTTGTCTTTTTTTGATGAAAATGATATTACATATTGAAAATACTTGCACATTTCTCTTCCTACAAAAAAACAAATAAATGGCTATTGGAGTTATTATTTATGGGAGGTTTGACATGAGAAGTACTTCAGTAAATTTAGATTCAGATGTTGTCACAAAGCTCAATTCAGTTTTAAAGGATTAAATCTACAATAGGCAGCTAATTGTAAAGTTAATTATAATTCAGGCAAAGCATACCAAATAAGAAAAGACAGAGAAAGATCTTCTTGTTCACTGATCCTTGTGCATCATTGTATCCTCTTAGGTGCATCTTAAACTCTCACACATCTCAGCAACATTACCAGTTTTGCCTGATTGTTGCCTTTTGGCGTAGCATTGGGATCAACGATTTTAAACATGCATCTCTGAGCTTTAAAAAAAGACTTAATTGAGTATAACCTTAAACATTTATTAATTATCTAAAAATGAAGAAGGGGAATTAAGTTATGTGTAAAGTTTATGGTTTAATACATGTTTTGGCATTAGTGATATTAAGCTGTCTTATACACTGGTCGATTTATGCATTATGATCTGCATTAAGTCAATTTTGGACAATTCTGTCTGACAATAACTAGTCCAGTAGATTACAAAAACAAAGTTGCTGGAGAAGCTCAGCAGGTCTGGTAGCATCTGTGAAGCAAAAAATCAGAGTTAATGTTTCAGGTCTGGTGACCCTTCCTCAGAACAGTTCTTTCAGTTTTTAGTCCAGGAGATTAGTCTGGCCCGAATTCTACTGAGTCATATACTGAATAATACATTCCTAAATAATATAATGTGCAATATATCAGAAATCTTTCTTTGAATGGAGAAATAGTTTTTAAGGACTAAATGATTCCTAACATCTTTATATATGGGCGTCACTATGATTTACATGGGATAATCGTCACTCAAACCAGAAATAGGGCCTGTTCTTAATTGTACAAATTCAGAAACATTTTGTTCTGAGGTTTTATTTACCATTAGCTTGAGGAAGTATCTTGAATTCCTTCTTCCCATTCTTTCACCAACTTCCAGGTCAGAATCTTGAGAGCTCTCATCTTGAGGGCTTGATTTTTTTTCCTGCTGACTGAGCTTACACTATATGTACTTACTATCAGAAAGAAAAAGGAACATATGTTGTAGGTAATTGATGAGAAGATCATGCCTCCATGCACTAACACTCATGAAGATGTTTGGCAGTTGAGTGCCCAAGATAAAAAAAATCCCTATGTCAATCTATAAAATAGAATAAATATTGAATTATTGTGTTGAAAGAATATTAAATTAAGTCAGATATTATGTTATTCATTTTAGTTGCTTGTTACATTTAATGTAACCAAGGAGAAACATTTTGTCTTGACAGCAATATAGAATGTTCAATCTAAAAATACACAAGACTTTCTATTAGAAATTACATTGATAACTTCTAGAGTGCTGTCCATTAGCCCCCTATACTCCTGTACCATGTATTCATTGAAGTGTTGCTAAGTGAATTTTGTAAAGCGTTGTTGAAAAACAAAGAAAGCTTTGAGCAGTATGCTTAACAATTTCCAAAGACCAACAAATGATTTGCTTAACAGGTCCCATGTTTAGTATTATTTAAAATCATTGATTCTTCCCATCACTGGCTTTGACGACAGATTGACTCTGAGCTCTATAAAGAGCTTTCCAACAGGATCTCCAAACCAATTCACTGAAAAGGAAGACAGGTTGACCGACACTTACAAAACAAACAAAAAAGATCATTTTGATCATGAGACTGCAGAGTTGCTGGTGACTGTGAGGAGGAGGGGTTTGTTGGTAACATGAGTGTGGAGCTGAAAGTATGAGCACGGTAAAGTTGGGTGGTAAATGTGAGAGTGGCGCAGAAGGGGCCTGAAGACAATAATAAAAAAATCTGGCGAATATAATCTAAAAGAAAGCTTCCGAATTATTTTGCTCAGTGACAGCATTGTCCTATCAGTTGGCCAATTCACACATTTGCAGCCTGACCTAAGTCATTCAAACTCATGCTAGAGACTCTGAGAGTTTTTGACAGATTGTCCTGAAAATAAAAGACAAAAGATGTCTTTAAAGGAATAGGCAAACAGTCAAAACAGGGGGCAATCCTTTAAATTATGGATAGACGGTCACGAAAAGATAACTTATTTTCTCACAATTCCTCTTGCAGGACAAGTTATATGAAATTCAAAGACTTTAAGAACAGCTACACTTACATCTCAAACAGTTAGACCTTTGCAGTATGCATTGAGAAGAGTCCATGTTCATGAAATTGCCACATACCGTGATGCAGTTTATACCATGCAGAACAGTTGCCATACCGTGCAGAAGAGTCACACATTTAACAGCCCTAGTGTCCCCTAATGAAACATAGTGAAATATCAGATATAAAAGACAACCAGAAATTAGGATTACCCTTAGAATCAAGAATTTATTGTGTTCCATCACACAAAGTAAATTGTCTCATGAAAGTGAACAAAAACAGAAAATGCAGGAAATATCCAGTAGGTCCAATAACTTCTATGAATAGAGAAGCATCATTAATCAGTTGACCAGAGTGTCTCTCCAGAAATGCTGTAAGGCCAGCTGAGTTTTCCCAGAAACTTCTGTTTTTATTTCAGATCTCCAGCATCCATTGTATTTTGCTTTAATTTTGTATTATTTTTAAGTCACTCATGGGACCTGGGCATCGCTGAGTGCCCAGCATTTATTTCCCCCCCAACCCCGGTTGTCCTTGAGAAAGTGGTGGTGAGCTGTCTTCTTAAACTGTCATAGTCCATGTGTTATAGGTTGACTCACAGAGACCTTAAGGAGGAAATAACAGTGACAATGAAGGAGCAGTGATATATTTCCAAGTCAGAATGGTGAGTGGCTTGGAGGGGAACGTGCAGGTGCCGGTAATCCCATGCATCTGCTCCTCTTGTCCTTCCGGATGGAAGTGTTCATAGGTTTGGAAGATGCCATGTAAGGTTCTTTGTTGAACTTTTGCAATACATCTGGGAGATAATACACACTACTGCTGAGCATCAGTGGTGGAAGGAGTGGATGTGTGTAGATCTGGTGCCAATCAAGCAGGTTGCTTTGTCCTGGGTGGTGTCAAGCTTCTTGAGTGTTGCTGGAGTTGGACCCAGCTAGTCAAGTGAGGAATATTCCATCACACTCCTGACTTGTGCCATATATATGATGGACAGACTTTGGAGAGTCAGGAGGTGAGTTACAAACCACAGTATTCCTAGCCTCTGACCCACTCTTGCAGCCAATGTGCTTATGAGGTGAATCCAGTTGAGTTTCTGGTCAATGGTAACACCAATAATATTGATAGTAAAGGAGATTCAGTGGCATTTATGTAGCATGAATGTTAATTGCCACTTGTCAACTCCAGCCTGGATAATGCCCAGATCTTACTGCATTTGAACATGGATTGCTTCAGTACTGAGTAGTCTGCAAATGGTGCTGAACATTGCACAATCATTGTCAAACATTCCCACATCTGACCATATGATGGAAGGAAGGTCACTTATTGTTGATTGGATTGTTTGCACCCAATGCCCATTGATTCCAGTTTTTCTAGGGCTCCTGGATGCCATAATCCATCAAGCACAGTTTTAATGTTACGGGCTGTTACTCTCAGCTCACTTCTGGTTTATGGGAGTATCCATCATACATAGTTCGCAGCCTGTAATTCTACAGATAGAGTCATAAAGGTATATAACGTATAAACAAACCTTTTGATCAAACTCGTTCATGATAACCAGGTTTCCCAAACTAAACTAATCCCATTTGTCTGCATTTGGCCCATATCCATCTAAACCTTTCTTTTATCTGTCCAAATATCTTTTAAATGTTGTACTTTTACCTGCCCCATCACTTCTTCTGTCAGTTCATTCCACACATGAATCATCCTCTGTGAGAAAAGGTTGGCCCTCAGGGCCCTTTTAAATTTTTTTCGTCTCACCTCTCAAGAAGTCCCAGCCTATCTAATCTTTCTGTATAACTCAAGCCTTCCAGTCCTAGTTACATTCTTGTAAATCTTTTCTGCACCCTTTACAATTTAATAATATTCTTCCATAGCAGGGCAACCAGAACTGTATGCAGTATTCCAAACGTGGCCTAACCAATGCCCTATACAGTCGCAACATGACATTCTAACTCCTATTCTCAATACTATGATCAACGAAAGCAAACATGCCAAATGCCTTCTTCAGCACCCCAGAATCTTAAGTATATCAGCTGATATGTTCAGATTATGTTTCAGCAGTATTAATGTTCTGAATGCACACCTGAAAAGATAGTTTTTCATACATCTATTAATGACTTTGATGAGCGGACAAAATGTAACATCTCAAAGTTTGTAGCTGATACCAAGTTGGATGGGAGGATGGCCTGTGATGAAGATGCAGAGATCCTGTAGCATGATCTGGACAGAGATACTGGGAACCGCAGATGCTGGGGAATCCAAGACAACAAAGTGTGGAGGTGGATGAGCACAGCAGGCCAAGCAGCATCTTAGGAGCACAAAAGCTGACGTTTCGGGCCTAGACCCTTCATGAGAAAAGGGGGGTGGGGAAAGGGTTCTGAAATAAATAGGAAGAGACGGGGAGGCAGATCAAAGATTGACAGAGGAGAAGCTAGCTGGAGAGGAGACAGACAAGTTAAAGGGGCAGGGACGGAGTCTGTGGAGGTGAGTGTAGGTGGGGAGGTTGGGGGAGGGGAGGTAGGTCAGTTTGGGGAGGACGGACAGGTCAAGGGTGCGGGATCGATGATCTGGACAGGTTGGGTGAGTGGGCAAATCAATGAGGTATAATTTGGATATTTTGTTTGTGAGTCTGTGGAATTCATTACCACTGGAAATAGTTGACGCCAAAACATTGAATATATTCAAGAGACAGCTAGAGATAGCACTTGGGGCAAATAGGATCAAAGGTTATGGGGACAGAGTAGAATTAGGCTATTGAGTTGAGCAAGCTGCCATGAACGTGATGAATGGCAAGGCTCAAAGGGCCAAAAGATGCCCTTCTGCTCCATGAATCTATATTTCTAACACAAAGGGCTAAATTTCTAAAATGACATTTCCAGTATGGACCCTGCCCCCTGTGTGCGCATATCTGAAATTAAAGTACATGTGTACAACTTTCTGATGTTAATTTCAATGATTTTAAAATCAAGTATAACAATCCCACATTTTAAATATGCATTACTTGTAATGTAGAAATCAGCTTGAAACTAAATCTTTCCTTTATGTCCCAATGCATTGGGAATATACCAACATGGGTAGATCTTGTCAATACAGTGTGTAGCTGAAAGAACAGAGCAGGTCAGGAAGCAACAGAGGAGTATGAAAATCAATGTTTTGGGTTTACACCCTTCATCAGGACTCAAGGGTAGATCTTGACTTTGTTAAATAGCTCAAATCAAATGAGCTATCTGAGTCTGCATTGCTTTCGTGAATGTTATTTCCAGCCACAGAAAGATGTTTCCCTGAAACTCTTTATTGTTTGTTTTAATGTGATAACCAGATATTAACTGGAGCTAGATATTGATTCTTAGCTGCCACTGTGCAATTACTCAGCAGATTCCTATCCAAAATCTTTCTGCAGTTATGTTAACACGTTATGAAAGCTAGGCTGCAATGTTTACGACAGCCTTCTTGCCCAAGGAACTATCATAAGAGGTATGGTTAGTAAGTTTACAGATTACACAAAATTTGGAGGTGTAGTGGGCAGTGAAGAAGGTTACCTCAGAGTACAACAGGATGTTGATCAGATGGGCAATTAGGCCAAGGCTGGCAGATGGAGTTTACTTTAGATAAATCTTGGATGCTGCATATTGGGAAGATGAATCAGTGTTGGGCTTATACACTTAATGGTAAGGTCTTGGGGAGTGTTGCTGGACAAAGAGACCTTAGAGTGCGAGTTCATTGTTCCTTGAAAGTGGAGTCGCAATAGATAGGATAGTGAGAAGGTGTTTGGTATGCTTGCCTTTATTGGTGTATGCATTGAGTTTGGGAGCTGGGAGGTCATGCTGCGGCTGTATAGGACATTGGTTAGGCCACTTTTGGAATACTGTGTGCAATTCTGGCTATAAGAAGGATGTTGTGAAACTTGAAAGGATTCAGAAAAGATTTGTAAGGATGTTTCCAGAGGTTTGAGATATAGAGAGCAGCTGAATAGGCTGGAGCTTATTTTCTCTGGAGCTTTGAAGGCTGAGGGGTGACGTTATAGACGTTTATATAATTATGAGAGGCGTATATTTTTCCTGGGCGAGCGATTCTAAAACTCGAGGGCATAGGTTTAAAGGTGAGAGGGGAATGTTTTAAAAGGGACACAAGGGGCAACTTTTACAGACAGAAGATGTATATATGGAATGAGCCATGAGTGGAAGTGGTGGAAGCTTGTACAATTACAATACTTAAAAGACATCTGGATGAATAGAAAGGGTTTAAAGAGATATGGACCTAATGCTGGTGAATGTGACTAGAATTATTGAGAGTATCTGGTCGACTCGGATGAGATGGGCCGAAGAGTCTGTTTCCATGCTGTACATCTCTATGACTCTATATAGCCTGTATTAAAGGGTTCAATACCTTAGGATTTCCCTAATTGTTCACACAAAATTTGACACTTCATTTACAATCAGAGAGACAATGTTTTCATGCATTTTTTCAATACAGTAATGGCAGACAATTGGAAGAATGCTCTTACATAATATTAACAGTGTTTATATTATTATTTAATTTTCTTATTCTGTCTACTCTGAGTCAATCTTTACTTTAAAAAATCTAATTCAAATTTTGGACATGAATTCTGAGATGTATAGAGATATACCTAGTGTCTCCATTAAGGCAGATCTTTCTTTCCCAAAGAGAAAATAACTGAACACCAGCAGCCATGTAGTTACATATGAGATCACGCTTGAAGAGCAAACTCTACTCAGGCAGGCATTTGCCTCCTGGAGAATATATGACATACCTGCAGAAAATTCAGCTCAAGTGGTGTTCAAACATTTTTTGGACAAAAACTGACTTATGCACACAGCATAATAATAAAATGTGAGGCTGGATGAACACAGCAGGCCAAGCAGCATCTCAGGAGCACAAAAGCTGACGTTTCGGGCCTAGACCCTTCATCAGAGCCTCTACCGAAACGTCAGCTTTTGTGCTCCTGAGATGCTGCTTGGCCTGCTGTGTTCATCCAGCCTCACATTTTATTATCTTGGAATCTCCAGCATCTGCAGTTCCCATTATCTCTTATGCACACAGCAAGTGAGATTTACAGATGCAAGAGATAATTTAGTGATCAGGAATGTTACTACACCAACCTTCCTTTTATAGATCCACCCACTCTCAATCCCGCTCATCACTCATGTCATCAAGTATTAAAGTCATGCAACTGCGTTAGTCCCATACCATCTATATTTCAGTATGAGTCATGATGTGGGAAATAAACTTCATTTGGCTGCCAAAAGAGGGGAGATGCTCCTTTTTGCAGTGTTGCTTGTGTTGGTGAACACTATTTTTTAAAATCAAACAAGGTATAGTGCCAAAAATGGAATTTAGCATTTTGAACTAAATTATATTTGATCATTTTAATAACAATAATCTGATAACAATGTTTTATTGAATTTTAAACCTGATGCACAAGTGATATAGAATAGCTTCAAGACATCCAGTGAAATTTAAAGAGCATAAAATAGAAATCAATCATTTCATGAAAGTCACTTGTTTCTTTCAAAATAGTCTATTTGATCCACGGATTGCTTTTATTGATTATGTTCTACAGAACTTAGATTGATTTTTGCTCTTGACTTTTGTAAGGCTAATGCATAAAAATTGAGATAATATGCAAATATTCCTTCTCTTTTGGTGCTGGCTCACATGAGTCAGACCTAACACTTTTTAAAAGATATGTTCCAGCAGGTGCGGTGTGCATTTTTAATTGCTTTTGTTACTTATGAGTGTTACAAAAATGATCCACAATGGCATCATAATCAGCCTGAAAGAACAAAGAATGCCAAAAAAAACCCTCAGGAGAAATTTGATCAAAAAGCGTATTAATGTCACATTGCTCACAATCATTATCTGAAAAACAACTACTGGAAACGTGCCAAGCAAACCAGTCCTAAAGCCAATCGTTCATACAGCACTGTATTTATAAGGAAGGGCTCAACAGTTACACTCGGACTTGTCCTTTAATTCTGGACAACTAACATTGTATCACAGAATTCCATTGACAGAGGTGATGATTTGAAATTGCTAATTCTGAAAACTTCACAAAACAATGCACCCAACTGGATTCTTAAGGGGCCAAAATAAAGTTGAAGAGACAACTTAACCAGAGAAGTGCCAACTCAAAAGGGAGGTAATTTTTACAGGGGTCAATCATTATCCAGGCTGTTTGAGACTTTACACCTCTTTTTAATGTACAAATCAGTGCCATGATGAGCATAGAACACCAAATTCCAATTGTAGGACCAAAAGTGCCTTCTGAGAACTATTTTTGCCAACAAGATAGCAAAGGAGTCTCCAGGAAGCTAAGATTTTCTTTGCTCAGGTGGAAGGAGCAGCAATTTTCTCCAGACTTCTCAAGGTAATCTAGATAGAATTCAGCCCTGAATTCACATACATTGATATTTGGAGGTAGTTAGGCGGTCTGTTGATTCATGTCATATTCAAGTCCTAGTGATCTCGTTCAACTGATCAATTAAGGGATCCAAGCCAATCCAAGCTTGATGTTAGAACCAAATAAACTGTTAAGTAAACAACTAAGGATGCTTAAAATCCAAAACAAAAACAAAATTTGCTGAAAAGCAAGTTAGGCATGGGCAAAATTTGTCAAAGCTCCTTTAATGCTATTACCAGGAAATTCTTGGAGGTACCATTTTGCTACTACAATATTTTTCTTCAAGTTATTTGTGCTAATCCCCCCTCTACTTCCTCCCCCATCCCAGTTCAAGGTGACCATTTTGCCAGTGGGATCAATAGAAAGAAAAAATATCGTAGCAATATTGCTAGCTGGGGATATAATAGCAACTGTAAGTGCTGCTTAATAATTTACCACGGTAACACTTTCTTTATGATTTCTGTCTCAGCATGATATCCAACAAAAAGATTAGATTAAAAAAAAGACAAGTAAATATTTTACAAAACTGATTTGTTGTCCAACATGAAAGGTTGGTGTTAGATTAAGGTAACTTGACGCCATTTATTGTGATGTATGAACACAGCGCCGAATGCATCTGCGACTCCTTGCTGCATGTTAGAATTGTAACCTTTTTCTAAAAATAGTTCCTTGGCTTTTTTATTTTCTCTTTACAGTTTCATTCTGCTTTTGTTATTGTTTCAAATTCCCTCCCAATTATGTTCTAATGTTATAATTTCTTGCTATTGTTTCCTGTCCATTACAATTTTCTTGCAAAGAGTTCGTTATCATTTAACAAAGTAATCTCACACAACTCTTTACAATCTCTCCAAATGGATAACGAGGAAGTTTATTCTTGTTCCCAATACTTTATGCTAATTATATTCTCAGCAACCCTACTTTTGAGAAGCCACTTTACTCAATCAAAATGAATCCATGAATATTTTTTCCCTTTGTTATCACTTTTATCGGAGACAGTGAAACGAGAGTTGGAATCTAGGAATAAAAATTCAATTAGGTCCATTGCTGTACATTCTTTGTGATGCGCTGAGACAATACAAAAACCTAGCACTTAGTAACTTTTCTCCTTGACAGGGCTGAACACTTTGTGCTAATAGAGGAACCAGCCTTCTGCTCCTCTTCAAGATAGTCTTGTCCTCCTGAAGCGGAGGTACACTCCCTGGAATATTGCCACTGTTGTCTGCATATATGGACACTGGCTGGATGTACAAGCTTCATAAATTGAGTACCAGAGAAGAGACAGAATGTCTGGGCCTGCCAATTTGGTGTGGAGGCTTTAGTCATGAAAGTGGTCAAGGGGAGAAAGGTGGAGGGCTGAGTTGTCATCACTGGCCATACTCTAAAGACAGTGGGAGAAGATAACCAGGGAGGCAAATAGGGGGAATATATATGCAGGACTGGCTGTAATACCACACAACAATTCACGTGAGTGGTGGAGATCAGTGAATGCATCTTGAAAGGTATCTCATACCTAATGTATCCACAGTTTTCAATGAGTCACACACACAGCACTCAATTGCAATAGACTACGGTAGACAAGACTCATGCTAACATTCAGACACTCTTTCTCATCTTCAACATATTCCACTGATGACTGTCTTGCATCCGGCTCCTGTCACTTCTTTATAGCACCACCTATTCAGCTTTGACAAGCAGATCATGCCAACACAGTGTAAAAGAATTGCTGATGTTCTGCCTTTTTGTTTGAAGTGCAATATTGGATCTGAGAGCAAAGCAGAACTACTAGGGGCCAAGGCATCGACATCTCCTGAGCCCTATGTACAAAATGATTCTGCACATCGTTGGAAAGCTAAAACAGGGTCCAGCATCACTGAGAATGTTCTGATTGATGGTACATTCCTGTCTAATGTCTCTTCTCAACTTCCAACACTTTTCCATAATCTCCTCCATTTGACTACTGATGTTATTGTTACGTTATGCTACATATTGCCATCCTATTATCATATCCATTCACATTACGCTACAATGCTATCATAGAAATCTTGGAGAGTTGCTGCAGTGGATCTTGTAGATTGTACACACACTTGTAACTGTAATTTGTTGGTGGAGGTAATGAATGTTCAGGTGCTGGATAGGGCGCCATCAAACAGACTGATATATTGAGTGGTGTCAAGTTTCTTCAGTCTATTATTGGACCTGTACTCATCCAGACAAATGAGAGTATTGACCACACTCCTGGCCAATGGATTGAAAGTGGTAGACTTCTTTAGTGAGTCAGGAGGTGAAGTACCAATGGGGAATACCCAATCTCTTAACTGCTGTGATAGTCATGGTATGTTACTTTTTCTGTAACCAAGACTAGTCCAATTCAGTCAACAGTAATCATTTATCAGCTCAGGCCTGTATGTTGTCAGGACTTGATGTATGCGGACATTCACTGCTTCAGTACATGAGGAGTCACACATGGTCTGAACATTGTGCAAATTTCAGTGAATATCCTTACTCCTGACCTTACGATAGAAGGGAGGTAATTGATGAACCAGCTGAAGCGGGTTAGTTCTGGGACATTACCTCAGAATAACTGCACTGATGTCCTAGATCGTAGAAGATCGTAGAATCCCTACAGTGTGGAAAAAGACCATTTACCTCAACTAGTCCACACCAACTCTCCAAAGAGCATCCCACATAAACTCCCCTCCCTATCCAATAACTGCATTTCCTAAGGCTAATCCGGCTAACATATACGTCCCTGGACACTATGGGCAATTTAGCATCGTCAATTCACCTAGCCTGCACATCTTTCGACATTGGGAGGAAACCGGAGCACCCGGAGGAAACTCATGCAGAGACGGGGAGATTGTGCAAACTCCACACTGACAGTCACCCGAGGCTGGAACTGAACCTGGGTCCCTGATGCTGTGAGATAGCAGGGCTAACCACTGAGCCATTGTTCAGAATTGGCCAAAACAACTAAAACCATCTTCCTGAATATCAGGTATGATTTTAATCAAATACAGATTCCCATCAATTCCAATACTGCTCACGTTACTTGATGCTATGCTTGGGCAAATGCTGGTCACCATGTTAAGGGCAGTCACTCTCACCTCTGCTCTTGAGTTAGTTCTATTGTCCATTTTTGGACCAAGGCCATAATAATGTCAGGAGAGTGGTGGACCTGGCGGAACTCAAAGTGAGCATTTAAGCAAAAATGTGCAGTTGAAAAAATTTGATCAGTTTTCTTGCGAGAAAAAGTAGACCAATCACACAGAAATTGACCGTGTTGGATTTCCCTATGTGTCACCTTTGCAGATGTATAAATGTTATTCAATGAGTGACAAAGTGAATATATTAAATAGTCAACATTTTAAAATTTATACATACATCAGTTGGTGTTTGAGGACATGCTCTGAGTAGTTGGAAATTTTCAGTGTGAAATGTAGAATAATTACCAAAGTATCCTTCATAGCATGGAACAACTTGTTGGGCATGTCAATAGCAGCAGAAACATGCCAAATGTGGATGGTCTTGGATTTCTAAGATGCTGACGATAGTGGCATTAAGGAGTTTCACACCCATACTGTTTTTAGTCCTTGTTGGATTCAGCCAAGACATTCTTACCTGGTTGTTCTTCAAATAATTAATTTTACTAGATTGCCTCCACTGAACTAAAGCTTCTTCTGCCAGGAATAGAAATTAAGAATTTTATACCGAAGCCAATTAGTCAATTCTTGACTTTGTGTAATATTGTGGAAGGTCTCAGGGCAGCACGAATCCATTTTATGTCACTTCAGATTTTAGTTTACCTGATTTCACATTTCATTCGAGTTGATTATTTGATTTATTTATTGGCACGTGTACCTAAGTACAGTGAAAAGCTTTGTGGACAGTATAGGTAGATCATAGTAAGGAAGGACATACAGATCATTGGGTGAAACAAAACTTGGTCACAGTGAGGCATACAGGATGCACATGAGGCAAGAACAACATTAAAAAGATCAGTGTTATTTGAAGGTAGAGAGTTCATTCATCAGCCGAATAACACCAGGGAAGAAGCTGTTCTTGAACCTGCTGCTACATGTGTTCAAGCTTCTATATCATCTGCCTGACAGAAGAGGTTGTAGGAGAGTGTTACCAGGGTGGAATGGATCTTTGATGATGTAGGCAGCATTTCTTTGGCAACAAGATGCACAAATGGAGTCCATGAATGGGAGGCTGTCTCGTGTGATGGCCTGGGCTGAGCACACAACCTAGTTTTTTACAGTCCTGAGCAGAGCAGTTGTCATACCAGGCTGGCATGCACCCAGACAGTATGCTTTCTATGGTCCATCTGTAAAATTTGGCAAGGGGCCTCATGGACATGCAAAACTTCCTGAGCTGCCTGAGGAAGAAGTGATGCTGTGCCTTCTTGACCATCGCATTTATGAGGGAAATCCGGGGCAGGTTGTTGATTATCATCACACCTAGGAACATGACACTCTCGATGCTCTCAACTTCCGCTCCATTGATATAGATGGGGCCATGTTCTCGATCTTTCTTTCTGAAGTCAGTGATCAGTTCTTTGGTTTTGCCGACATTGAGAGAGAGGTTATTATCTTTGCATCATGCCACCAAGCACTTTCTCTCCTTTCTGTATTCTAACTCATTGTTGTTTGATATCCATCATACCACTGTGATGTCATCAGTAAACTTGTAGATGGCACATCAGAAGCTTGAAAATGTTCTTCTGATTGTTTGGACAATCTGACACTTAAGCTTTCTAGTATATTTCAATAGGGTTACTATTTTAAGTATAAGTAACAGCTATTTTAAAAAATTGGTATTTTGAAACTAAAATAAGAAGCAGGAAGAAATGATTGAATTCTATGTGTCATATGCAAATAATCGAACATCTATTTCTCTAAAAGAAATCTGCCAAAATGGTAGTTTTCAGGTTCTCAACATTAAAAATGGCTTACGGCATATTTAGTAATGCTTAAAGAAATCAATACAGAGTTATAAAGAAAAGTTGGATGTGCCCTGTTATGTAACAGAACTAGGCCTGAATCAGCAAGTGCTTTAGACCTGCCTTTACTCCGGAGTTTTCAGGCATTGGTTATTTTAATTATTAAAGCCAATGAATTATTGTGCAGAATCGGAAGATTTTTAACATACAGCACAGCGCAGTGCTGCACAGCAGTAACTATACAGAAACTGCAGAAGGATAAAAGAAAATCACAAGAGGTAATGACAAAGCTACCAAAGCATCATTGCTTCATTGTCATTGATACATTGAAATGAAAGAAATTAAAAAGAAAAATCACTCTCCACAGTTTTCTGATAGATTAGTTCAAACTGTTCATCCCTTGACTCTTGAAACTCAAAATAACTGATCAGTCTGTATAAAATCAATTCAAATTCATTTGACAAACTCAGCATGATATTTAGTTGCTGCTTGTTGTAAAAATCTAATTTCATGCAGACATCTGGGGGTCTGAAACCTGTGCTCATTAGTTCCACTTCTGCTCCTTGACGGAGCTGTATCATCAGCAATTTGAGCACTGCAAGGTAGGCACTTCACTTTTCTAATATTTAATCATAGTGAATATATGAAATATTGTCTAAAATTAGAACCTGTTTATGGGATATTGGGAAGAAGGACGAAATGGCAGAGTGTATCAGTATTAGGCCCTGGACAATTTTGCCTCTGTTTCCTGTTCTTCAGCAAATAGGGCTTCAACTTTGGGAAGTGGGAATAGGAATTGCTTTGGAGCTAAACTGCACCCTAATTTGGACATGGTTCAATTTTAATACCACAAATTTGAAGGGATATCAAAAGCGAAGTTGGCTAATATCCATCCACACATCAGGCCAGAGGTGATAACAAGCTACCCAAATCATTCATTTCTGTGTCAACAGTAGAACACACATATCAAATCAAATAACAATAGACAACCTCACTATTAGGTTTAGTGCTTTATCTGAGGGTTATAATGATTGCTGTGCTTTGCTTCAAGTTATTCTGAGGCTAGTTTTGAAGAATTTCTGCTCTAACAAGCTTGATGAATTTTGATTGTGGGGAGAGTTTTTTTTAAAAAGTTACTTTTGAAACGTTTTGCAGTTATACTTTGAAATTCTAGATGGGTCTAACATTGTTTGGCATGTGTGCGCTTTAGGTTGAGAGTTGGCTCTTGAGTTTTTACTGCATTGCATCATGTTGTATTTACATGCATCTGAAATCACTTTGCACTAATGCAGAAGGTGCACTTACAGTCAGAGCACAGCATGCAAACAGACCATTTGGTCCGACCATTCCATGCCAACTATAATCCGAACTAAATAAGTCCCACTTGCCTGTATTTGGCCCATATCCCTCTAAATTTTTCCTATTCATGTACTTATCCAAATGCCTCATAAACATTGTAACTGTACCTGCATCCACCACTTCCTCTGGAAGTTCATATCACATATGAACCACACAGTCTTCAAAAAAGTTATCGCTCATTTCTTTCCAAATCTTTCTCTTCGCACCTTAAAAATATGTTTCCTAGTTTTGAAATCCACAACCTTAGGGAAAAGGCACCTGCCATTAGTCTTATCTATGCCCACAATTTTATAAACTTCTATAAGATCAGTACTCAACCTCCTATGCTCCAGTCAAAAAAATCCCAGACTGTCCAGCCTCTCCTATAACTCAAACTCTCCAGTCCTAGCAACATCTTGGTAAATCTTTTCCTAACCCTCACCACCTTAATAATATCCTTCATATAACAAGGTGACCAGAACTCGACACAGTATTCCAGAAGAGGCTTCACCACCAACCTTTCAAACCTCAACATGACATCCCAGTTCCCATACTCAAAGGTCTGAGCAGTGAAGGCAAGCATGCCAAACGCCTTCTTAACTACCTGTCTACATAAGACACAAATTTCAAAAGAATTACGTACCTGAACCCCTAGGCCTCTCTGTTCTACAGCATTACCCAAGGTCCTGCTTTTAACAGTATAAGTTTTGTTTGTTTTCCTAAAATGCAACACCTTGCATTTATGCAAAATAAACTCCATCTGCAACTCCTCAGCCCATTGACCCAATTGATGAAGATATCTTTGTAATCTTAGATATCTTTCTTCACTGTCCACTATACCACTTATTTGGGTGTCATTTTTCAAATTTGCTAACCATGCCTTCTATGTTCTCATCTAAATAATTTCTATAAATGACAAACAAAAGTGGACCCAGAATCAATTCTTCTGGAACAACACAAAAAAAACCCCTCTACCATTTTGATACAAAACACAGTTTAACTGTATAAGAGATAATGGGAACTGCAGATGCTGGAGAATTCCAAGATAATAAAATGTGAGGCTGGATGAACACAGCAGGCCAAGCAGCATCTCAGGAGCACAAAAGCTGACGTTTCGGGCCTAGACCCTTCATCAGAGAGGGTGATGGGGAGAGGGAACTGGAATAAATAGGGAGAGAGGGGGAGGCGGACCGAAGATGGAGAGTAAAGAAGATAGGTGGAGAGAGTATAGGTGGGGAGGTAGGGAGGGGATAGGTCAGTCCAGGGAAGACGGACAGGTCAAGGAGGTGGGATGAGGTTAGTAGGTAGCTGGGGGTGCGGCTTGGGGTGGGAGGAAGGGATGGGTGAGAGGAAGAGCCGGTTAGGGAGGCAGAGACAGGTTGGACTGGTTTTGGGATGCAGTGGGTGGGGGGGAAGAGCTGGGCTGGTTGTGTGGTGCAGTGGGGGGAGGGGACGAACTGGGCTGGTTTAGGGATGCAGTAGGGGAAGGGGAGATTTTGAAACTGGTGAAGTCCACATTGATACCATATGGCTGCAGGGTTCCCAGGCGGAATATGAGTTGCTGTTCCTGCAACCTTCGGGTGGCATCATTGTGGCAGTCCAGGAGGCCCATGATGGACATGTCATCTAGAGAATGGGAGGGGGAGTGGAAATGGTTTGCAACTGGGAGGTACAGTTGTTTGTTGCGAACTGAGCGGAGGTGTTCTGCAAAGCGGTCCCCTAGCCTCCACTTGGTTTCCCCAATGTAGAGGAAGCCGCACCGGGTACAGTGGATGCAGTATACCACATTGGCAGATGTGCAGGTGAACCTCTGCTTAATGTGGAATGTCATCTTGGGGCCTGGGATAGGGGTGAGGAAGGAGGTGTGGGGACAAGTGTAGCATTTCCTGCGGTTGCAGGGGAAGGTGCCGGGTGTGGTGGGGTTGGAGGGCAGTGTGGAGCGAACAAGGGAGTCACGGAGAGAGTAGTCTCTCCGGAAAGCAGACAGGGGAGGGGATAGAAAAATGTCTTGGGTGGTGGGGTCGGATTGTAAATGGCGGAAGTGTCGGAGGATGATGCGTTGTATCCGGAGGTTGGTAGGGTGGTGTGTGAGAACGAGGGGGATCCTCTTAGGGCGGTTGCGGCGGGGGCGGGGTGTGAGGGATGTGTTGCGGGAAATACGGGAGACGCGGTCAAGGGCGTTCTCAATCACTGTGGGGGGAAAGTTGCGGTCCTTAAAGAACTTGGACATCTGGGATGTGCGGGAGTGGAATGTCTTATCGTGGGAGCAGATGCGGCGGAGGCAGAGGAATTGGGAATAGGGGATGGAATTTTTGCAGGAGCGTGGGTGGGAGGAGGTGTATTCTAGGTAGCTGTGGGAGTCGGTGGGCTTGAAATGGACATCAGTTACAAGCTGGTTGCCTGAGATGGAGACTGAGAGGTCCAGGAAGGTGAGGGATGTGCTGGAGATGGCCCAGGTGAACTGAAGGTTGGGGTGGAAGGTGTTGGTGAAGTGGATGAACTGTTCGAGCTCCTCTGGGGAGCAAGAGGCGGCACCGATACAGTCATCAATGTACCATCACTCTCTGTTTCCTGCCATTAAGGCAGTTTTGTATTCATTTGGCAAGCTCACCCTGAATTCTATGATATCTAACTTTAGTAATTAGTCTACCATGAGGAGCCCTGTCAAAGGCTTTACTAAAGCCAAATAAAAAACATCCACCACTCTGCCCTCATCAACCTTCTTGGTTATTTCCTCAGAAAAGCTCTATTCAGTTTGTGAAACATAATTTCTCTCGCATAAAATCATGTTAACTATCCCTAATCATTCCTTGCTTGACCAAGTGCATAATCCTATCTTTCAGAATCATCTCCAATAACTTAACCACCACCAACGTCAAACTCACAGGCTTATAGTGACCAGAGATTTCTTTCTATCCCTTCTTAAACAAAGCTACAATGTTAGCCACTCTCCAGTCATACAGCACATCAAATATTTCTTCAAGGGGTCTCAACATTTCTGCCCTAACTTCTCACAATGTTCTGGGATACACTAGATTAGGTCCTGGAGATTCATCCATATTTACATTTTCTAGGATGTCCAGCACTTCATCTTCTGCAATGTGTACTGTTTTCAAAACATCAACATTTATTTCCCCAAGTTCTGTAGCCTCTATTTATCCACAATAAAAACTGACATAAATATACATTTAACGTCTCTCCCATCTCCTGACTTCAACACAAAGATGACCTCTTCGATTTTTAAAGTGCCCAACTCTCTTTCTTGTTGCTCTCTTGCTCTTAATGTATTTTTAGTATCTCTTTGGATTAACCTTTTCAGATAAAGTTAAGAATATCTCATATTCCTTCTTTGCCTTCCTGATCTCCATCTTAGGAATGCCCCTATACTCTATCCTGTTCAAGAGATTCACTTAAAACCAATGGTCTATATTTAATATATGGTTCTCTTTTATTCTTAACTGGAGCCTCAATATCTTTATTCATCCATTGTTGCCTAATCATATTTGCCTTACCTTTCACTCATAACTGGAACATTATGACTGTGAACTCTTGTTTTCACGCTTTTGAAAGATTTCCATATATCAGAGTTTACCTGTGAACAGCCTATTCCAATCAACTGTTGAAAGTTCTTGCCTCATATCGCTAACATTTGCCTATTCCAATTAAATTCTGTAACTTTTATGGAAGGCTTATCCTTTACCAAATCTATTTTAAAACTGATGGAATGACAATCACAAGAACACCCCCAAAGTGCTCTTCTGCTATCACTTCAGTCACTTGGTCTGCCTCATTACCCAAGAGAACGTCAGGCTTTGCTCTCAGTCTTGTAGGAAAATTGACATATTAATACAAAGAATTTTCTAGGGAACATTTAACAAATTCTTCACCATCCAAACCTTTAATGCTTTAAGGCAATGTTTGAAAAGTTAAAATCATCTACTATTACAACCTTATTATTCTCACACGTATCTGAGATCTCTCCACATATTTGTTCGTTAATTTCCCTCTGACTGTTGGGGGTGGAGAGCTATAGTACAATCTCATCAAGGTGATCAGCCCTTTCTTATTCTTAATTTCAATCTATATAGTTTTACTGGATGTTTAGAGCAGTAATATTTTCCTTAATCAAAAAATGTCACTATCACTCCTCTTATACCACTCAATTAGTTCCAAAGTTTTTGGTTTTCCATAAAGGCCTGTCATTTATTGTTATGGTGTGGTGATTGTTTCAAATATGCTTCATGAAAACATATAATGATGAATGACCTAGGTAGTGTAAGAAATAACCTCCCAGGTAATTTGCAATCAAAACTGGAATGAGAAATAAGCATTGAAAGCAAACAAGACTAATTGGCTCACACAAAGAGAATGCATAGTGACCTTCATTGTCTAGCTAAAGACAAGTGTTAAATTTACAACGCTATTTTTGAGTGTTTGTATATAGTAGATTGCATTAATCTAATTATATGATAACAGCTGGTCCTAAAACAAAGTCACATTGTGGAAAATTTTGTATTACCAAAGTAACGAAACATTGATTGGCATGAGATAGAAAATCCCCAAAGGCGTGACGAAACATGCTGAACAAGCAATATTCCCGAAGTTTGGCAGTTTAATCATCATTTTGATGGGTTAATAATCCAAAGCTACCAATGAGGAATTCATTAAGAAAATGAGCTCAAATTCTAACTAGCGTCGACCATTGTCACAAACTTATATTAAAAAGTGATTCACTCATGTCTTTTAAGGAAGGAAGCACATTGTGTATACCCAGTTTGTTCTATGTGCAATTCCATAACCACAGTGAAATTTTAACTGCCTTCACAGTTACAGACATTTGAACTGATAGATAAGAATGGCAGACGATTTTTCCCAGCATTAGACTCAGACAGGGCAATGAAACAACATTACAATGTCTGCCTCTTTAACATTTGAGGACTTGTGCCAAATCTGGGAGAGCTGTCACCAACTCTAATAAAGCATATTGACAGAACTGTACCATTTCAATGATTATTCCAGATGCTTCCATTACCAACACTAGATTTAAATTTTCCCAGCACCAGGACATACCTATCAGAGATGATAGTACAATTAGTTAGGAGAGAGTTGCCCTGGTGTCCTCAGCATTGTCTCCAGACACCATGAAATTCTATGGCATTGGATCTAGCATGAGCAGCTAACCTCCTGTTGATTGATACCCATGTTAAATGATTGATACCCTAGCCAGGTTAAACCCTGTTGGAAAGAAGCATTGAAGTAAAAACGTAAATGTATTCTGACTGGAGAATGCCAACAGTAATAGTACTGCTGACTGAGTTAGCTGGGTCTTGAGGGACTGTCTGTCAGGCTGGACTTTGGCAGGTGATGATTTTCACCCATTTACCTGTCACCCGTTATCTCTCCATGACGTTATTGATAGAAATAACTGTTGCCCAATGATTATGAAGACAAATCGTCCTTTTTTTTACACTGAGGACAACCTCCAATATGTGCAGAACAGTCATTATTCTCAATGAGAAATATACAGGAAAACTCAAACCTAGGAATTGTATTGCACTACAAGCTGTATACGCACTGATTAACTAGGTCTGCACGCTACTGTAACTAACAAGCCAGTGGCCAACTCCGATTTAATGCAGAATGCAGATACACATGCTAAGAATAGCACCAGATGTACCTATAGTTAATATGCTAATCTCTATCAAAACAGGACAACAAAGCATGTTAACCAGTGAAAGTTGTGCATTATACAGTTTATTACTCAAAATGCTAAACAATCCATTACCAACAGCAGATTTTTTCACATCTAGTCTGAATTGTGATTTACAACTAAACAAATTACAACAGATGAAGGCTGTGAATAAACATTTCCTATCCTTAAAGTGAATGCAAAAGACAAGGCCAAAGCATTTACACCCATCTAAAAGTGTTGAGGGGACTATCCATTTCAGCCATCTCCTCAGTATCATAGATGCAAGTCTTTAGCTCATTGGATCTGCCCTATATAATGTCAAAAATGACTCCACATACAAGGTACAACAGAGAATATAGCTCGTGACAATATCCTGTCTGTAGTACGGAATTCAAATTCAGACATACCTCAAACTAATCTGATCCTGTACAACTGCAACATTGAAATCTCCCCAAAGGAGTACCCACATTTGTACCGTTCAGGAAACCTAGGACAATAACACCACTCCCCAAATCAGTCTAATCTCAATATGCAGATAAATCTTGAGATACAGCAATTAAATGACACTTACTCAGTAATAATCTGCCCATCCATTCTGATATCGATTTCTGTTAGGGCCACTGGACATCAGTTCTCATTCCAATCTTGATATATTAATGGGCAAAAGAGCTGAATTTCAGGTGTAATGAGAGATATATTGTGACTACTCCTGATAACAAAGCAGCGTTTAACAAGTGTGGCATCCAGCATCCTTGGCAAAACAAAATCAATGAAAATCAGGGAAAATTCTTCACCCTTTGAAGTCATGCACAGTGCAAGTGAAGATGTTTGTGTTTGTTGGAAATCAGTGATCTCAATATAAATAAATATAAACCAAAAGAACTATGGGTGCTGGAAATCAGAAACAAAAGCAGAAATTGGCAGAGTTCTGAAGAAGAGTCACTGGACCTGAAGTATTAATTCTGCTTTCTCTCCACAGATGCTATCAGGCCTGCTGAGCTTTTCCAGCAATTTTGTTTCAATGCATTCCTGCAGGAGTCTCTCAAGGCAATGTCAAACACCTTAAACTGTTTTATCCATCCACTTCCTTCCATCATAAGGTTTGAAGTGATGACGTTACCTGATAATGCACACTGCTCACTGCCCAGTTCTACCGGCAATTCCTCAGATAATGAAACTGTCCATGTCCCCATCCAGCTAGACCTGGAAAACATAGAAGCTTGTGTTGATAGGTGGCAAATAACATCAATGTCACACAAGTGCCAGAAATGCTTCCTTCCAAGACGCACACACACACGCATTGCTGACTTATAGATATATTGCTGCCTGTGGTCACTGGGTTCAAATCTTGTGAATCTCTAACTAACAATACTATGCGTATGGGTTCACAAGGTTCAAGAAGTGTCAATGGCCAAATTGTGTGAATGAATGAAAATAGAACATGCTTCAGACCTCTGTTGCAAAATAATTTTATTAAACATCAGTAAGTGGATAGCATCAAAATATCAATCAGTGCTGGATATCTTATATCTGCTCATACTTTCTGTGCCAAATTTTCCATTATAAATTCCCCAAGTTCACATTTGTATTGGAAACTGCTTATATTAATTTATCATGTTGTACTGAATCACTAACAATGGTAAGATTAACTTGTCTCAGATGTACATCACCAGCTCCTCAACATACACTGCAGAAAATATGTTATGAACCATCTAAGTTTCTTTACCTCCCCCCAAAAATATTATATGACAGTAAAAACAAAATATACATGAAGTTCTCATCCAACTCTTCTGGAAAATGCATACATCGATACAATTACATAGCTGAGCTAATGTTCCTGGCAAGGGCGAATCATTCAATTAACTTTAAAAAGTTAACTAAATGTAGAAAATATTAGAGTTTTCCAACCATAAGAAAGCTAATAAAACATGAAGCTCTGATGCTTCTGCTCATAATTTGTATGATCACGCAAAACCTTTGTCTCACTAAAGGAAATGGAGGTTGATATTACTAAAAGTTGGCAGGATATTTTGAAAGACTGCTATAAAGTTTTTTTGAGGACTATTTGTAGGACACTTCGCATCATTTCTGGAGACATTTTTGGTGACTTTTTTTTCTTTTATGTGTGGAGCTACCTGTAACAGCTCACTAAATTGTTCATGTTTCCATTCACACTTGAACCATATTCTTTTTCAAAGTTATCTGAGTCTTTGCCCCTTCAGCTTTTCCAAGGCTTCCTCTAATTATTTTCAGCTAAATGTCTTTGTTGGTTATTCTTTTGACTTATCAACCTCTCCCTTCTCTATCAGACAACAGGTCTCTGATGAAGGGTCTAGGCCCGAAACGTCAGCTTTTGTGCTCCTGAGATGCTGCTTGGCCTGCTGTGTTCATCCAGCTTCACACTTTGTTAACAGTCCTTTGTTGTTGCATTTCTTTCAGGTTCTAATATAATACAGTTTTACTGGATACAATTCTGCAACAGCCTTTGTATTTAGCTCATTCAATGCAACTTCTTTACCATATGGATTTTCTCCAAAGTCCATAGGCACCCTTTTGCCCTTTAGCTCTTAAACAAACTGGCCACAACTTCTTCAATACTCTATTCATTTTGGGTGAAAAATTTAATTCTGTGCCACTGAGAAATTATCAATGACCTTAACAAAGTTATAATTCTCCTGAAATTCCATGATGATTCATATACCATTACCTGGCTTAAGTTTCTTTTATGGACAATGTAAGACTTTGAGTTCCGAAGCCACAGATACCTGGAATAGGCAGCAAAATAGCTTTAAGGTTGCTCCTTAAATGTCTTAATGATTTGTTGCATTCATTAAGTGGTTAGGAAAACTATGCAATTCATGATACCGAATGCATTAAATGACCCCAGATGATGAACTGGTAGTTGGCAAAGAGCGTGTTGATCTCAGTAGCTTGTGAAGGTAGTCTCTAACCAAAGTGTTAGAGAATTCATCTCCCCAATCTTTCTCTATCATCCCAGTTCTATCCTCCATCTGAAGAAGGAGGCTGCATGGTAAGATGCTCTGCTTGATGAGGGCAGCTCTAAGCGCTGATTAATAAGGTTTTATTTCTAGGTGTTTTATTTTATGATTCATTCATGGAACATGGGTGTCATTGGCTGGACCAGCATTTGGTACTTGTCCCTAACTGTCCTTGAGGAGGTGACAGTGAGGTATCTTCTTGAACCACTGTAGTTATGTGCTGTAAGTTGACTCACAATGCCATATAGGTGGGAAGTCCAAAATCCTGCCCAGCAACAGTGAAGGAATGGTGATGTATTTCCAAGCCAGGATGGTAAATGGCTTGGAAGGGAACTTGTAAGTGGTGGTGTTCCTATGTAACTGCTACCCTTATCCTTTTAGATGGAAGTGATTGTGGATCGGAGGACATTTGGTGAATTTCTGCAGGGATTTTTGTAGCTTGTGCATGCACACTGATGGCACTGAGCATTGGTGATGAGGGGAGTGGTTTTTTGTGGATGTAATGACAATCAAACAAGTTGCTTTGTTCTGGATGGTATCAGCTCCTTGAGTGTTGTTGGAGTTGCACCCATCCAGGCAAGTGCAGAGTACTCCATCACACTCCTGACATCTTTCTTGTAGACGGTGGACAGTCTGTGGGAAGCCAGGAGGTGAGTTACTTGCCATAGTACTTCAGTACCTGCTCTTGTAGCCATTGTGAGCATGTGGCCAGTCCTGTTGAGTTTATGGTCAGTGATAACCCCAGGATGTTGATTGTGGTGGATTTTAGCAGTCTACTATATGCCATTCTTTCTTTTAAAAAACACTTCTCACCAATGAATACAAGACAGGAGTCACAATCTATTGTAGATTATTTTATTCTCACTTCGATTTTAGTTTTACTTAAGCTGAAAGCGGCTTACTGTGCCTTACTAATCATGTGCAGATGAGAGGATACAGGAAACCATCACTGAAATAGGAATGTCAACATGGAAGCCAAGGTCATGAGGCATCAATATTTTTGAGGATTTTTTAATGTTTCTCCAGAGAGAGAAAAAAAGATTGCTCTGCCAATGTGGTTTTTTGTGATGGCTACACATTCAATAAGGATTCTATAGAATCTTACAACCTTAAAAAAAAATTTAGATGAGCTCTTCAAACATGATATCATTCAAGGATATGAGACAAGTGCAGGAAATTGGGATCAGTGCACATTCAGTGGTATTTGTATCAAGGCAGATTCCAGTGGGCCAAGGGCCCTTTTCAGTGCTTAATGAATCCATATTTATTCTAAAAAAAAATCAATTATTACTGGCCCCACCTCTTACACCAACCAAAAATTCTTAAATGCTAACAGGCTTTGAAAGCTGCAATCACTCCTGGATCCATCGCTATAAAAACGAATGGGGTGTTGGGTAATAGGAATATTGCTTTGAAACGTCACTGAGGTAATCAAAAACCTTAGCATTTCCAGGAGCCTTGTCCAGGAGGACCAATTTTTTCTTTGCAGGATTATTTGCTGAACGATACTTGTTGAGTGCTGGACAAAAGTAGGATGTAAACTAAGAATTGTTTAGGTTATTAGAATGTGAGGCTGGATGAACACAGCAGGCCAAGCAGCATCTCAGGAGCACAAAAGCTGACGTTTCGGGCCTAGACCCTTCATCAGAGGTCTGATGAAGGGTGTAGGCCCGAAACGTCAGCTTTTGTGCTCCTGAGATGCTGCTTGGCCTGCTGTGTTCATCCAGCCTCACATTTTATTATCTTGGAATCTCCAGCATCTGCAGTTCCCATTATCTCTGATTGTTTAGGTTATTGATCCTTTTTGTTTATTCTCCAAGCAACAGGCAGATTGTTCTTTGAATAAGTCTCCATTGTCATGATTACTTGGGAATTGTTGATGAGCATTGGATTCGATTTGAATTGCCTGTTGCCTTTTTATCAAGCAACAATGTCAGATGATCCATTATGGCTTTGTCACCTGGATACTCTTTTCTACCTCTGCATGCATGTCCTGTTTCAGAATAAATCATATGAAGCACTTGTTGAAAATTGGATCCTTAATGATTTCACTTAATGCTTTAAAGAAGAATCCAGCTGCTGTAAGATAACAAGGTGCAGAGCTGGGTGAACACAACAGGCCAGGCAGCATCAGAGGAGCAGGAAGGCTGAGGTTTTGAGTCTGGACCCTTCTTCAGAAATGGGGGCGGGAAAGGGGACTCTGAAATAAATAGAAAGAAGGGGAGGTGATGATGGAAGGTGGATAGAAGAGCAGATAGGTGGAGAGAAGACAGACGTGTCAAGGAGGTGGGGTTGGAGCCAGTAAAGGTGTTTGTAGGTAGGGAGTTGGGATGGGGGATGGTCAGTTAGGAGGGAGGGGCGGGCAGGTGGGAGGGAAGATGGACAGGTCAAGGAGGCGGGGATGTGTCTAGTAGGTAGGAAGTGGGGTGAGAGTTCATCAGTGTGGTGAGGGGAGCAGATAGATACGAGAAAAGACAGATTGGTGAAGGATACAGGGGCTAGCTAGGCTGGCCTTGGGATGAGGTTGGGGGTGGAGAGATTTTGAAGCTTGAGAAGTCCACATTGAGACCATTGGGCTTCAGGGTTCCCATGTGGAATATGAGGTGATTTTCCTCCAGCCTACGGGTGACATCGTTGTGGCACTGGAGGAGGCCTAGGATGGACATGTCATCCAAGGAGTGAGAGGGGAGTTGAAGTGGTTGGCGACTGGGAGGTGTAGTCATTTGTCACAAACTGAGGGTAGATGCTCTACAAAATGGTCGTCATGCCTGTGCTTGGTCTCTCCGATTTAGAGGAGGCCACGTCAGGAATAATGGATGCAATATACCACATTAGCAGAGGAGCAGGTGAACATCTGTTTAAGGTGGAAGGTTTTCTTGTGGCCTGGGCTGCTGGTGAGGTGTAGGGGCAGGTGTAGCACTTCCTGCAGTTGCAGGGAAAAGTGCCAGGGATGGTGGGGCTACTGGCGAGAATGGAGTGGACGAGGGAGTCAAGGAGAGAGCAGTCCCTCTGGAAGGCAGATAAGGGTGGGGATGGAAAAATGTCCTTGGTAGTGGGGTCAGATTGCAGGTGGTGGAAATGGTTGAGGATGATGCGTTGAATCCGGATGTTGATGGGATGATACATGAGGACAAGAGAAGTTCCGTCTTTGTTGCTATTGCAGGGAGGGGATGTGATGGATGAGTTTCGGGAAACGCGAGAGATATGGTCGAGGGTGTTTTTGACTACTGTGGAGGGGAAATTGTGGTCCTTGCAAAACAAGGACATCTGGGCTGTGCAGGAATGGAATGCCTTATCTTGGTAGCAGACACGTTGGAGGCGAAGGAATTGGGAATGGGGATGGCAGTCTTGCAGGAAGGTGGGTGAGAGGAGGCGTATTCTATGTAGCTGTGTGAGTCGGTGGGCTTGAAATAGATATTGGTTTCTAGGTGGTTGCCAGAGATGGAAACAGAGCAGTCCAGGAAGGAGAGAGATGTATTGGAGGTGGCCCAGGTGAACTTAAGGTTGGGGTGAAAGGTGTTAGTGAAGCGCATGAACTATTCGAACTCCTCGTGGAAGCATGAAGCGGCGCTGATACTGTCATCGATGTAGTGGAGGATGGGGCCAGTGTGGCTGCAGAAGAGGGACTGTTCCATGTATCCTACAAAGAGGCAGGCTCAGCTTGGGCCCATGCAGGTACGCAGGTATCCAGCTGCTTTGGCTCTGGCAATGTCCTCACTCGCAATGATGTTAGGGAAGTTAGCACATTTTTCACATATTTTAAGTTAACTACAATGAATAAAATGTTCATTCTTTGAACTTTCACCATAGTTTTAAGATCATTGCATAAAATCTTAGCCTTTTCTTGGCTAAGCAAGAAAAAGAGGCATAAGCTGTTGAGTCCGATCAAAGTGTTAGCACTGTTTCCCTGTCTATCACAATTCCAATCTGATTATTTT
The DNA here is from genome assembly GCF_030684315.1 of Stegostoma tigrinum. Classification (NCBI taxonomy): domain Eukaryota; kingdom Metazoa; phylum Chordata; class Chondrichthyes; order Orectolobiformes; family Stegostomatidae; genus Stegostoma; species Stegostoma tigrinum. The sequence continues at coordinate 28,913,566 of NC_081367.1, read as the reverse complement.
TACTGAATTTAACATCAGTCAAAGGAGTTTTTTTTTTGAACACACTCTTATTTCATCAGTGCTTTTAATAGTTATTCTCTCCATTGTTGTGGCAAGTCAAGAGCTCTATCGATATCTATTGCATGCTCATCAGTTTAAAAGGTGTTTTATGATATCTAATTTCACTTAGAGCACAATTTGTTTTGCTTGTATTGTTTCTTCAGGAGGAACTTCATAATTACTGGCTAATTGTGAATGAATTTTCAGAGTGCAATTAATGCATTACAATAAAACACTTCAAGATAATTGAGATAATTACAGGGGATAATTGTTTTTTTTCCCTCTGGTTCACAAAATTACACAATTTATACTCAAACTGCATGAGGGGGTCAGCATATAAAAGGACAACTGGAGTCTACCACGCCCAAAGCAAATAGGCCCAACACAAATGAAATAAAAACCAGAAATAAACTGCAGATGCTGTGGATCAGAAACAAAAACAGAAATTGCTGAAAAGCCCTGCAGCATCTGTGGAGAGAAATCAGAGATAACGTTTCAGGTCGAGGAAGGGTCACCTGCTGAGCTTTCCTAGCAATTTTTATTTTTCTTTCCAACCAAAGTGATAACATGGCTGCTTTCAATGTATCTAAGGCTTGTAACTGCCTTCCATGATTGCCTGTTCCCTATCACATCCAAGTCCCATTCTGGATTCACTGGAGAGCAGTCAGGAGTACAGCACCATTAACAAGAAATAGCAACAACGCTGTGCAGTTTGATGGTAGTAATTGAACTTATGTGTTACTGCCAAACAATGCTGTATGGATGATATTAAGTGATGATCTACTGTTTGCTTTTAGAATCAATATTGACTTAAAGATATATACCTGAACTATTCCAACCTGTCCTCTAACTCTGTTTAAATTGGTTTTGACTCACACGATGGTAATTTTGGCTTCATGTAACATGAGCAATAACAAGTTATCAGCGTTGAGTTTTTATTTCCGTTAAAATTGAACATCCTCAAATGGAGTGATATAGCAGCTCAAATGCTACATAAGAAGAAAGTAAAGGAAATTCCTTCGAGTAGGGGCCCACATGTTGGAAATCAGTTGATAAGGCCTACGGAGAAATAAGTTAATAAAGAGGGCCAGTCAGATCACGTTACAATCACTGTGACCAAATCCAGCATATGTCTGATCCAATATGTGAAGACTGATTAGAACTAAGGATAGTTAGCCTATTAACTGGGCCAAGACACTGTCGTTCATTCTTTGGATAATGAAATGGAGTAAAGTTGCTAAGTATGTTCATTTACTGAATGATAAAAAGCAGTCAACTAATCCACAATTTGCATCACCTCAATAAATTTTTTAAAAAACTTGTATTTAAAGTAGATTTTTCATATGTTACAAAATACTTTCCATCCAATGATACTCAGTTGAACTGCTATCAGTGTTAGGTGGGAAAAGACAACATTCTGGATGCAGCTTGATGAAGAACGATGGGTATACTATTTGACTATTAGTGTATCTCTTAACTGACTGTCCTTTTCCAGCGCTTATCTATTCCTGATTGGCATACCCGTGCAACTGATGATGCACTGAAATGTTAGGAAATGAAAAATTTCAAAGACAAATTTGTTGTTGAGATTCTTTTCTATGGCTTGGTGTCAATATGCAATTACCACTGTTTCTGCTTTAACAGAGGCATGTTGAAATTCAGGATGCAACACTACACCCAGTAATGATCCATTCCTGTCAACAAAGCTGCACAAGCTAGCATTGATCCTGCTTCTTATAAATTCAAAATGGAGATATTAATAACCACATGGAAAGTTGCTACTTACTGTGGATTTTGTTTCATAATTAAATGCAATGATGTGACATTGCAATCATCTTTCAGGAAACCTGCAGAGTTGCTACAGTATTCTACAGTCAGATGTAGCTGGCCCTAAGTTCTTTGATGCCACAGGCTGGCTGAGTGCTTTGCTTTCTTATTGTTTTCAGATTTTTTTCACAAATAAACAAAATTAACAATGTTGCTTGTTTATTTACAATATAGCAATGTTTGTATGACTTTATTTTCATTCCTGTTGCAACTGAGGGCAGAAATGATTGGAATCTATCAAAACAGACATGGCCATTTTTGGAGTCCTGCTCAAACATTTACTTCCCTGTACTGGGTTCAAGGACACAATTTATTAGACAACGATACTAAAGACAAGATATTTACTGTGGTGTCATGCACCATTGGCTGCGAGTGATGCTTTAAAAATATTTGGCAAGTAAGTATTAGTTAAAACAACATTGAACTACATTGCAGGTTAATAAAGTTCAGGAAAATGACTTAATTCATGTGTATTAGTAAAAAATGCTCATAAAGTAAATAATAAGATACGTGATATTCAAGTCTCCCAGAACTAATGATTCTATCCATGGTCATTAAAATAAGTGATCAAAAAAATTTCAGATGTCTTCAATGGTTGATTTTTGATGGCAATGACTACCAAACAAAATCCATTTTCTAACCAATCAGCACAGTTTTTTCATAATATAAATGTTGTTTTCTGTATACATTTGTGAGTCTTGTGACATCCTGATGAATATAGATGAAAACATCGACAAATGTGTTTTTTTTTAATCTTACTCAAGATTCATTAATCTGAATTTTCCTAAGCTCTTCAGAGGCTGAAACTGTGCCTTTGGATTCGATTTTTTAAATGTTTTCACTGTTTGTTGTGGCCTTTGGGGGCCAAACCTTAAATATATATCCCGTCCTCATCGCCAAAAATGTCTTAGATCACAGACTGTATCCAAACAATTCTTTTCAGATTCAGTTACATGTAGTTGAGAGAAGGTTCGACAACAGTAATTTGCTTAAACATGAATGTTTACTAAGTAATAATAAAAGATGAAAAAGAAAGGAACATTCATTAAGTAAATAAAAGGAATGAGAAAAGAGGAAAAAAACAATAAGCCTCATGCCCTTCTGCCCACCAGGGACACCTTGATTGATGGCTGGTCTGGAGAGTGAGGTTGTTCCAGGCACCATTTGCAATCCCTGTCTGAGGGATTAGAATGAAACTCTCCCTCTCATAGAGTATAACAAACAGCAAGGCACAGAGAAAAGAACTACAGAAAAGCATGTTGAATGTGCCATTTTCGTTACATACAGGAATGATCACAGGGCTCATTCAAGGTCGTACAGCTGTCAAACAGCAGCAACAAGCTTGGCCCTCCAGCCCACCCTATACAGGAGAACAATGGGGGAATGTGAACTTGTCCATTTGACAGGAAGAATTTAAAATCAGTTTACAATGTGAAGAGATAATGACATAGTGGTAATATCAGGGGATTGGTAATCCAGAGACTCAAGCTGATGCTCAGAGAATACGGATTTATATCCTATCATAAGGACTGGTTGAATTGAAATTCTTCCCTCAGAGGGTTGACAGTGTCTGGAACTCAGCACATACTGCTGTCAGGGCAGAGTCCTTGTGTTTATTTAAGGCTGAGACATATAGATTCCTAACCAGTATGGGAATCAAGTCTTAAGGAGAAAAAAGCAGGAAATAGGCTGTTAGATTGGCCATGATCTTACTGGAAAGTGGAACAGGCTCAAGGGAATGAACAACCTACTCCAGTTACTTTTTTATTGCTCTTAATTAAAAAGAAGAGAGATTGTCGAAGTCTGTATTACAGAGTGATCTAGGTATATGGTATATGAGTCACAAAAAATTATGCAGTTACAACAAGTGATTGCAGAGAATGCATTGCAAATACAGCATCACACAAAAGTCAGAGAATGTCACTGCAGCTGCACAGAGGCCACATGTGTAGTAGTCTATACAATTTTGGTCTCCTAATTTGAAAAAATGTTATAACTGCCTTTGGAGCTGTTCAGAGAAGATTCATGTGACTCATTCTTGGGATAAAGGGCTTTCCTTAGGAAGAATGGTTGAACAAATTTGAACTCTACCTGCTTGGATTTAGAATTGACTTAACGGAGCATGTAAAAAGCTGAGGGAGCTTGACAGGTTAAACTTGATTTGAGGAAATGTTTCCTTTATGGAAGAGACTCAAACTAGGGGACACAGTTTAAGAATAAGAGATATGACATTTAGAAAGAAAATTTGGAGAAATACTTTGCCTCACAGGGTAATTAGCGGGTGGAATTCTCTTGCCTGGAAAAAAGGTGGAGATTGGGCCATTGAATTTATTCAAGGCTGAGTTAAATAGACTTTGACAGACAAAAGAGTCAAAGGTTATAGAGTGCACACAGGGCCATGGGACTGATACCACAATCCAATCAGCTATTTTCTTACTGAATGACTGCAGGCTCTACAGATCAATGGCCAACTCCAATTCCTAAGGCTATTATTTTTATATCTGATTATCCTAAAATTGTCAAAGGGACTAGGTTAAACTGCTCATTTCACTGTGTATGTGAAGCCTAAAGTTCACCCAAACATGTTGTGAGAGTGTGAGAAGTAAGTAGTAGGAAGTGTGGATGGATTCAGTATGGGGAAGTGTGGTGATTCTGTTTTGGCCCTAACTAAGAAACGTGAGAACACTTGCTTAATGGTGACAGACAAAGCATGTGGAAGAGCAATGGAATTTGGGTTTCCATGTACAGAAATCACTAAAGTTGAGTGCACAGTCTGATAAGGTGATCAAAAAGTCCAATATAATACTGACATTTATCTCAGTAAGGTAGGAATTCAAAATTAATTTGGAAAGGAAATGTTGGCTTTACAGAAACTGTGGCATAAATACACTAGAATGATACATTTTGAAACAAAACTTTTTTTCATGAGATGCAGACAATACTAGCCAGGGCAACATTTGTTACTCTTCCCTAATTGCTCTTGAATTGAGTGGATTGTTAGGTTAATGAAGAGGGGCTTAAGGTTGGACAGGCTGTATAATGTTGTTTTATGTTTCCTTGAGTTTACAAAGCTGAAGAGTGATTCAAGCTGTTTAAAATTATTAAATTATTGATTCTACACAGAGAGCTCTTTCCTCTGACAGGAAATCCTGAGCAAATAGGCATAATCACTAAATTAGAATTGGAGCAATTAGAAGTGAAATCAGGAAATAACTTCAGGAAATAACATTTCACTTTTTAGTGATCCAACCGTAATGGGAACTGGAAATTACTACAGTTTTTAGCGAAAGACATCAAGGCATTTGCAGCAAGGATGTGTAAACATGACTGCGATACAGACCAGCGGTAATCTAACTGAACAGAAGAGCAAGGTCCAGGGTCTGAATGGTTTACTTCTGCTTTCAAGATATTGGTCTTGAAATGCTGATGTTGCTACAGCCCAAGTTGTGTGGCAATTCAGATAGTTGAAAGGTGATTTAATCAGGTTGTGTATGTTTTAGCTGAGATGAACTCATATAAGATATGAGTTGTATTAGGTCTCTAATAATTCACCATGTCCTTCTCCCACTCAGCAATGAAAGCATGCGGGGGAAAGGGTCAGCACTGTGCAGACCGCTGAACACCTTCTTGGATGCTATTTCTTTCTCTTCATGTATACTGACTTTGCAATACCCATGTTCACTCATTATCAATCACATTTCTATTCGCAACTCAGCCAAACTCCCACTCATTAACTCACCATATTACAATTCCCTCACTAATCTCATATCCAATTACTCTCTCATTCAATCTCACTCTCCTTCATGACTTGCCTATTGCCCAATTACTAATTTTGCCTCTATCATTTATTTAATAACTTGCTTGTGTGTTCTCTCCTTTTCCACCAGCATTCTCTCCTTTTACGATCTCAAGTGTTTCTTAACCTCAGTTCTCCATCCTACATACAGTGAAGCACATCCCTGTTAATTCACTCCTGAAGGTTTTGAAGTAGGGCAGGTAATTTGCATGACATGAGTCAGCAGTGTTTGTGGGTGTAAGGTGCAGTGGAGTGAATTGTTTGACAATGTTGTCCTCCAATGGCATACTGTGTTGCAAGTTTGACGAGAGAATGAGTTGTTGGAGTTGTTAGTCATAATAAGTCAGCTCTGAATGTCTTTGTGAGCCTTTGCAAAGCCAGGAAAGGTGTCGAGGGAAGTAAGTGGTGGATAAGCCAATGACAATGGCAGGAGAGCAAGAAAGTTGAGGACTACTGAAGGTTTGGGGTATGGAGTTGCCAAACAAAATACCTGAGATTTGAAGAGTAAAAAAGCAAGAAAAGAAGCGAGCCCAGGAGATATAAACAAAGAAAAAAAAAGAGGTTAGACAGAAGTAGTGCAATGTGCTCAAGTCAGCAGAAGCAGTCAAAATGCACACATCAAGGCACTCAGAAAATTTATGTTACATGTGGCCGGATTACATAAAATCAAGATAAATCAAAAAAACAATATCGAAGAGGAAGTTGGTAAGAGATAATAAGGAGCAGTCCATAGTTAAAGTCAGAAATCCCGTGGTGGGATAATAATGATACAAATAAAATAAATAAAACAATAGTTGGGGATCCCAGAGAAATGCCTGTGGTTGCCATATGTTGCAATTAAAGATTCTTCCCATTCTCCCTTCTTTCTTTTTCTCATGTCATGCAACGATTTTGCTAACCTGGTATATAATTGATCTTTGATTCTATGTTGGCTAACAATCTGTTCTGAGGGACTTTATTGAATGCCCTCTGTGAGTCAATATAAAAGAATATCATGATCATGACAAGGTATGTTGTCAACAGTCAATTTTCAACAACTAAACATGGCTTTTATTCACTATTAAATCTTATTTGACCAGATTAAATGTAATATGGGTCATTGGCCTTTGGAATATTGTCACGGCAAACTGTTTTGCAAAATAATTTTAACTTTTAGAACATAGAACCGTATAGGGCAGGAAAGGGCTTTTCAGCCTAAATGTTGTGCTGAACATGATGGCAAATTAAATTAAACCCTTCTGCCTGCCCTTGATCTGTATCCATCTATTCCTTGCATATTCATGTACCTACCTAAAAGTTCCTCAAACATGCCTATTGTATCCGCCTCACCACCACCCATGGCAGTGCATTCCAGACTCCTACCACTTTCCATGTAAAAAAAAAATTGCCCCTGACATCACCTTTGAACTTTCTCCCTCTTACCTTAAATATATGCCCCCTAGTATTAGACATTTCAACTCTGGGAAAGTGTTTTTGACTGTCATCCTATCTATGCATCTCATAATTTTATAGACTTCGACCAAGTCTCACCTCGGCCTCTGCCGGTCAAGATAAAACAATGTATACTGCATCCGCTGTACCCAGTGTGGCTTCCTCTACATTGGGGAAACCAAGCGGAGGCTTGGGGACTGCTTTGCAGAACACTTACACTCGGTTCGCAGTAAACAACTGCACCTCCCAGTCGCGAACCATTTCAACTCCCCTCCCATTCCTCAGATGACATGTCCATGCTGGGCCTTCTGCAGTGCCACAATGATGCCACCCGAAGGTTGCAGGAAAAGCAACTCATATTCTGCTTGGGAACCCTGCAGCTCAATAGTATCAATGTGGACTTCACAAGCTTCAAAATCTCGCCCCCCCCCCCCCATTGAATCCCAAAACCAGCCCAGCTCATCCCTGCCTCCCTAACCTGTTCTTCCACTCACCTATCCCCTCCTCCCACCTCAAGCTGCACCCCCATTTCCTACCTACTAACCTCATCCCGCCCCCTTGACCTGTCCATCCTCCCCGGACTGACCTATCCCCTCCCTACCTCCCCACCTATACTCACCTCTACAGGCTCCATCCCCGGCCCTTTAACTTGTCTGTCTCCTCTCCACCTATCTTCTCCTCTATCCACCTTCAATCTGCCTTCCCCTCTCTCCCCATTTATTTCAGAACCTTCTCCCCATCCCCCATTTCTGATGAAGGACCTAGGCCTGAAACATCAGCTTTTGTGCTCCTAAGATGCTGCTTGCCCCGCTGTGTTCATCCAGCTTCACACTTTTTTATCTCAAGTTTTTCTGGGTACTCCTTGTAGCTCATAACCTCTAATCCAGGCAGCATCCTGGTAAACCTCTTCTGCACCTTCTTAAAAGCCTCCACAACCTTCCTGTTATATAGTGATCAGATGTGAATGCAGTACCCTTAAGAGTTGTCTCATCAAAGTCTTACAAGGCTGCAAAATGGTATCCTGGCTCTTGTACTCAGTTCCCCAACCAATACAGGCAAGCATTCCATACGCCTTCTTTACCACCCTATCCACTTGCGTGATCACTTTCAGGGAGCAATAGACTTGAACCCCAAGGTCCTTCTGTGCATCAATGCTATACTGAGCCCTGCCGTTACTGTATACCTTTCCTTAAAATCAGATCTCCCAAAGTGCAGCACCTCACACTTACCCATATTAAACACCATATATATCAAAACAGCAGAGGACCCGGTTAGGATCCTTGTGGAACATTGCAGAACACCACTACTCATGCCCCCCAAACTGAAAAACACCTTTCCACTACCACACGCGGTCTTTTTTGGGCCAGCCAATTCTAAATCCATGCAACCATGGATCCCATGCATCTTAATCTTCTCAATGAGCCTACTATGTGGGATCTTGTCGAAAACCTTATTAAAATCCATGTTAGCAATGTCCACTGTCCTACCCTTATCATCACCTTCATCATCTCCTTGAAAAATTCAATCAAGTTAGTAAGACATGACCTGCCCTGCACAAAGCCATTCTGACTGTCCCTAATTATGCTATGCTTTTCCAAATGTGTGTAAATGTCTTCCTTAAGAATTCTGGTCAACGGCTTCCTAACCATGAATGTGAGTCTCACCAGTCTATGGTTTCCTGGATTATCCTATTTCTCTTCTTGAGAAATCTTGCTCTACTTTTTCATTCTATGTGTGAAGTCTCCACTGTCCGCTTACTTCTGGTTAAGCCCTCTCTTTGATCATTGGAGAAATTTCATCCTTAATATCCAAGGATATACCTCCAAATCTGTCCGTTCTTTTCACTGCTCTTTCTCCAAAAATTTACTTTACTTATAAGACATTGATTATATTTCAAATCTGTAATTGGACATGAAACACTTCTAAAGTATGATATGGATTAGGTTTTATTTCCTTACTTCACAATTTGTACCAATTTACACCTGACGTTTGCTTGGCCACTTTTACAAAAAAATTACACCCTTTTAAATTCTCGCTGCAGTCTATCTCACAGTTTTATTCACTTCTTGACATTTAAAACCCTCAAATAATATTCCCTAGTCTATATTCAGGTAATTAAAATCACTTGAAAGGATGAAAGATGCAGGAGTGTCATTTTGTACTCATCCAAAGAAAACACACTTATCAATATAACACTTACCAGTGGTTAGCACTGCAACCTCACAGCACCAGGGATCTGGGTTTGATTCCAGCCTTGGGTAACTGTCTGTGTGGAGTTTGCATGTTCTCCCCGAGTCTGCCTGTGTTTCCTCTGAGTGCTCTGGTTTCCTCCCACAGTCCAAAGATGTGCAGGCTAGGTGGATCGGCCATGCTAAATTGCCCATAGTGTTCAGGGCTGTGTGGGCTATAGGGGGATAGGTCTGGGTGGGATGCTGTAAGGGGTAGTGTGGACTTGTTGGGCCAAAGGGCCTGTTTCCACACTGTAGGGAGTCTAATCTAATACTCGTTGCTTTTATTTGAACATTCACGGAATGTGGGTCTGGGAGGGCTAGAATTTGTTGTGCATTTTTATGTATCCCCAATGGTATTTGAGAAGGTGTAGACAGCTGCCTTTTGTGATTGTTTTGGGGTTTGGGGAAGGCATGGCCACAATGCGTTTAGAGTGTGTGATCCAGGACTTCAATGCAGCACTGATCAGGGAATGGCAGGATGGCTGGTAAAGAACAAAGAACAAATAACAAAGAGAATTACGCACAGGACCAGGCCCTTTGGCCCTCCGAGCCTGCACCAACATGCTGCCCATCACAACTAAAACGCTTGACCCTTTTGGGGACCCTACCCCTCTATTCACATCCTAATCATGCATTTGTTAAGTTGCCCTTTAAAAGCCAATATTGTGTCCACTTCCATTACCTCCCTGGCAGTGAGTTCCAGGAACTCACCAGCCTCTGTGTAAAAATTTGCTTCATGCATCACCTTTAAACCTTGTCCCTCGCACCTTCAACCTATGCCCACTAGTAACTGACTCTTCCACCCTAGGAGAAAGCTTCTGACTGTCCACTCTGTACATGCCATTCATAATCTTGTTGACCTCTATCAGGTCGCCCCTCAACCTTCGTTATTCCTATGAGAATAACCCAAGTTTCTCCAACCTTTCCTCATAGTCAATGCCCTCCATACCAGACAACATCCTGGTGAGTCTTTTCTGTACCCTCTCCAAAGCTAGCACATCCTTCTGGTAGTATGGCGACCAGAATTGAACACAATATTCCAAATGTGGCCTAACTAAGATTTTATAAAGCTGCAACATTGCCTGCCAAATTTTAAACTCAATGCCCTGGCCGATGAAGGCAAGCATGCCACATGTCTTGTTGACTACCTTCTCCACCTGCGTGCCACTTTAGGTTACCTGTGTACCTGTACACCCAGATCCCTCTGCCTATCAGTACTCTTAAGGGTTCTATTATTTACTGAATATTTTCCATCTGGATTAGACATTCTGAAATGCATTATGTCACATTTTTTTTCTGGATTAAGCTCCATCAGCCATCTCTCTGCCCAAATCACCAAGGAATCTATACCCTGCTGTAAACTCTGACGGCCCACATCGTTATCCGCAATTCCACCAACCTTTGTGTCATCCACAAACTTATTAATCAAACCAGTTACATTTTCCTCCAAATAATTTATATATTACAAATGGTAAAGGTCCCAACACTGATCCCTGAAGAATGCCACTAGTCACAGACCTCCATTTGGAAATGCACTCTTCCACTGCTACTCTCTGTTTTCTATGACTGAGCTAGTTTTTTTTATCCATCTTGAAAGCTCACTTCTGACCCTGTGTGACTTTACCTTATGTATCAGTCTGCCATGAGGAATCTTGTCACACATCTTACTGAAGTCCTTGCAGACAAGCTCCACCGCCCTACCCTCATCGATCATTATTGTTGCTTCTCAAAAAACTCAATAAGCTAGTGAGACATGACCACCCCTTCATAAAACCATGATGCCTCTCGCTAATATGCCCACTTATTTCCAAGTGGGAGTAAACCCTGTGTCGAAGAATCCTCTCCAATAGTTTCCCTATCACTGATATAAGGCTGACTGACCTGTAATTAGGTGGATGATCCCTGCCACACTTCTTGAACAAAAGAACAACATTGGCTCTTCTCCAATCCTTTTTGACATCCCCTGTAGAGAGTGAGGATACAAAGATTTCTCTTATGGCCCCACCTATTTCCTCCCTTGCCTGTCTTGGTATTCTGTGGTATATCCCGTCAGGCCCTGGGTACTTGTTGACCTTAATGCTTTGCACAATCCCCAATACCTCCTCCCTTTTGATCTCAACATGACCCTAACTATCTACACACCTTTCCCCAGAGTCATCATCCACCAAGTCCCTCTCTATGGTGAATATTGAGGCAAATAATTCATTTAATACCTCACTTATTTCCTCTGGGTCCACACATAAGTTCCCTTCCCTGTCTTTGAGTGAGCCAACTCTCTCCCTGGCTATCCTCTTGCTCTTTATATATGTATAAAAAGCCTTGGAATTCTCCTTAATCCTGTTGGCCAATGACTTCTCATGACCCCTTTTAGTCCTCCTGATTCCTTGCTTAAGTTTCTTTCAACTTTCCTTGTATCCCACCTTTGCTTCATGTGTTCCCAGTCCCCTAGCCTTGACAAATGCTTCCTTTTTCTTTTTGATTAGGCTCACAATATCTCTCGTTATCCAAGGTTCCCTAAATTTGCTTGCTCATCCTTCATCCTTCCAGCAAAGTGCAGGTCTTGAGCTCCTATCAACTTACACTTGAAAGCCTCCTACATGCCATATGTTGATTTGCCCTCAAATATCTGTCTCCAATTTATATTCTTCAGTTCCTTGCCTAATAGTGTTATAACCAGCTTTCCCCCAATTTAGCACCTTCACCTGGCAACCTCATTTATCTTTGTCCATCAATACCTTAAAGATTACTGAATTGTGATCACTGTTCCTAAGCTGCTCCCCCACTGAGATATCAGCCGACTGGCCAATCTGATTCCCCAATACTAGGTCCAGTGCAGCCCTTTTCCGAGTTGGACTATCTACATACTGTTTCAAGAAGCCCTCTTGGATCCTCCCTACAAACTCTGCCCTATTCTGCCTGAGGACTAAGTGAGTCCCAGTCAATGTATGGGAAGTTAATGTCACCTATGACAACAACCCTGTTACTTCTACACCTTGCCAAAATCCGTTCTTCTATCTCCTGCTAGCTGTTAGGAAGCCTATAGCAAACCCCAAGCATTGTGGTTGCACCCTTCTTGTTCCTGAGCTCAACCCATATTGCCTCGCTGTATGAGCCATCCGAGGAGTCCTCCTGTAGTACAACCGCAACATTCTCCTTAACAAGTAGTGCAACTCCCCCACTCCTTTTACATCCCGCTCTATCCTGCCTGAAACATCTGTATCCTGGAACATTACACCGCCAATCCTGCCCCTCCCTTAACCAAGTCTCTATAATGGCAGCAACATCATAGCTTCAAGTGCTAATCCAACCTTTAAGTTCACTTGCCTTAGCCTGTACACTTCTCTCATATTGAACAGATGCACTTCAGTCTACCAGATCTGCTTTGAGCAGCAACCACACCCTGCCTGGTCTTCATTTGAGTCTTACTGGCCCTATTCTCTGGTTCCCTTTCAGTTAGTTCACCTTTGCTTTGATTCCCATCACCCTGCCAAGCTAGTTTAAACTCTCCCAAGTGACACCAGCGAACCTCCCAGCCAGAATATTTGTGCCTCTTCAGTTTAGATGCAACCTATCCTTCTTGTACAGGTGCCACCTGCTCCCGAAGAGATCACAAAGGCCCAGATATTTGAAACCCTCCCTCCTACACCATCTGTTTAGCCAGGTGCTGAGCTGTACTATGTTCTTATTTTTAGCCTCACTGGCATGTGGCACAAGGAATAATCCTCGGATTACAACCTTGGAGGTCCTGCTTTTTAACTTTCTACCTAACACCCTTGAACTGCTGTTGCAGGACCTCATCACTAATCCTACCGATGTCGTTAGTACCTATGTGTATCACAATGCCTAGCTGTTCACCCTCTCCCTTTGGAATGCTTTCTGCCTGCTGAGACACCCTGGACCATGGCACCAGGGAGGCAACATACCATCCTGGAGATAGTAAGAACTGCCAGTGCTAGAGCCAGAGATTACACAGTGTTGAGCTGGGGGAGCACAGCAGGCCGGGCAGCATCAGAGCAGCTGGAAGGCTGACGTTTCAGCTCGGGACCTCCTGACCTGAAATGTCAACTTTCCTACTCCACTGATGCTGCCTGGCTGCTGTGCTCCCCCAGCTCCACACTGTGTTATACCATTCTGGAGTCTCTTTTACATCCACAGAAATGCCTATCTGTACGCCTAACTATAGAGTATCCTATAACTACTGTTCTCGTGCTCTCCTTCCTTCCCTTCTTAAGAACAAAGCCAGCCATGGTGCCACCAGTCAGGCTCCTGTTGCTGTTATTCCCCAGTAGGATCCCCCCTCCAACAGTATCCAAAATGGTATACTTTTTCGAGACGTGGACGACCACAGGGGATTCCTGCTCTGGCTGTCTGCTCCTTCTAGCAGTCACCCAACCATCTGCCTGCACTTTGGGTTTCACCACATCACAAAACTACTGCTTATGACACTTTCTGCCACCCTCTTGCTGCTAAGTGCATTCATTTGCCGCTCCACCCTATCCATGTAGCCAGTGAGGAGCCGAAAGTGTCACTGATCTCCCACATCTCACAAGTGCAGCACTTAATCCCACTGACATTTCTATCACCAATTAAGCTGCTTAAGAAAATTTATTAAAAACTTACCCTTATTTATCGCTGTAAATATCCAAGGTAGGTCTTCCCTTATTTGTCTTCGAGAGTGCGCTCTTGATCTCTCCCTTTCCCTTGCTTCTGGTCCTACAGTGTCTTGTGTTTCTGTGTGTGCGTGCATGTGTGTGGGTGTGTGTGTGTGTGTGTGTGTGTGTGTGTGTGTGTGTATGTGTGTGTGTGTGTATGTGTGTGTGTGTGTGTGTGTGTGTGCGCGTGTGTGTGCGTGTGTCTGTGTGTGTGTGTGTGTGTGTGTGTGTGTGTTTGTGCACTTGGATTGAATTGTCACTGAACGACAACACCTCCACAAACCACCATCTGAAAGTAGTGAATGTACTGTTTCCAATCTTCCCCACATCAGCCAATCAGCATCACCATTCTGCTGCCCTCTTCCAGGTAAATTGAGGAGGAACAGTTAGTGGTGTTTTCAGCTGCAGCCGGCATTAAAGCTCTGAACAGTAGAATTTACAGAGAAGTTGGCAAAGTTTGAGATTTCCAGATTGAAGGATCACTTATGAGTTATTCACATTGCTTTTGTTGGATGGTACCTACTGCTGTCACTGTACATCAGCAATGGAAAGACTGAATGTTCAAGATGGTTGTTGGAATGCCTTTCAAATAGGTTGTTTTGCCTGGGATAGTGTTGTGGTTCTTGGGTATTGTTGGAGCTGCACTCATTCAAGCAAATGGGCAATATTCCTGATTTGTACCTCCTGGATCAGAGAAAGATATTGGAGAGTCTGTGGGTGAGTTACTCAGCACAGAATTCCCAGCACCCTACCTGCCCTTGTAGCCTCAGTATTTCTATGGTTGGTCCAGTTATATTTCTGGTCAATGTTGACTCCCATAGTAATGCCTTCAGACAAAAATGATGGATTTTCAACAACCACCTGCTCCTGAGCATCCTTTAAATCCAGTGCAAAATATCCAGAACTACAGACAGTTACATGGAATGTAGAGACTGAAATTTTGTCAACTGTTTATCACTCCAGATGTTGTAACTGTAACTGTTCATTACTCAATTTTCTCCTCTGCTATTTCTCACACAATTTTCATTAAAATTCTAAATGCCAGTGGCATGCATGCAAAACTCATTCAATCTAGCAGTGGGGGAAACTGTTCCTGGTGAAACCTGCTATCAGGTGACAATGTTGGATCTAGGAGCAATCTATTAAAATCAGAGAAGCTCTGCATCATAGTTACAATCATTCTGTCCAACGGCATTACCATTAGGAAAGAGCTTCAGGGCACAAACTTAGTGCCTGTTTTAAAGATTAAATTTCACATGTAAATGTTTCAGATTAGATTGGTTTCATTTAATCAGTTGTGCTTTATCGAGACTAAATTTACTTGAATGCTATGTGGATGACCATTATGTTGAATTCTCCATTCTGTGAGATATAGCTGAAGTTATATTTAGCTGTCCTTTCTTTCAGTATTGTAGTTGGTATTGTCCGAGGGTCACCCTCAGTGGTGATAATTGAAATATTGTATTGAACTCAAAGTCCTGTCAAGAATCTGCCAGCCAACATTCTGAGTTGGATACACCTTTCCACGGTATTAATGTGTCAGTATGACCCTTCATTTTCTTACCTTGACTGACTGTCCTCGCCAACCTGATCCTGCACCATTCCCAGAACACTTGATTTCCCCACTTCACTCCTTCATATCCTCAAGTCCAATCTACAATCTCCCTCAACACAGCCTCATCCCTGTCAATCCCAAGGTTCCATGCAGGAGTCCATTCTCCTGCTCCCCACCTTTGTACTGTACAATGAATTAAGGAAAAACCAGTAATGTTTCATGTAACTGCACAGAGCCAACAGGTGCATGCCACCTTTAAATGATCATGAAACAGGAGCAAGATTCCCATTGTCGCTGAATTTATTTTGAAGGCAGACCATAATTTTACACAGTTTAAAAAGTTCATGAATATTCATGATACACAAATGTATTACAACTGAAAATGTGCTTTGGAACAGCAAAATGCTTGATAGGCCGAAAACACAGTATTAACTTCGTCCCTGCATCACACCCTACTGTTGGGAAATCAAAATTTCTTATCCTGCATAATTAAAGCACGCTGGAAGCCACATTCCTACTCTTGTGGGGTCCATGGCATCCTCTCCCAGCAGATCATTTGATAAAATTGCCAAAGATAGCTTAGAACCCACAATGTTCAATTTCTTTCAGCATTGTGTATGTTTCATTATTTCCTTATTATCCACTTCCAGAAGAAAGCTAAAGCAGAGCTATATGGTTGAAGTAAGATAGCCAGTTGATATCATATTACCAAACTACACCACAAAAGATACAACTTTCATTTCGGTAAGCCTACTGAAACTTCACTTTCAATGGGAAAGTCTTTAGATAGTCACAATCATGCTACAAGTGGAGCTGCAGTTCACTTCTCTCACATATTTCCTCGATCATGCTCTCAGGATTTATGAATGAATTCATTCCAGGCTTCCACTTGGCTGGTACTTTTATGGTTAAGGTGGTGAATCAAATGGTGAAATGGAGACTTATCACAAGGCTATAGCCCTTTCATTTTTGAAGGTATGATTCTTAAAATTTTCAGGAGGTTGAAGCTATAATAGATTTGACAGAAACATAGCAAATTTCTTAAAAAAGCATGAAAAGATCCTCAAAGTGGAACTGAGAGGATGAAAAATTCGCTCTTAAGGTGAGGGGGATGGTGTGTTATGAAAAAGGAGACTTACTAGAAACCAGAGATAATAGGAACTGCCGGTGCTGGAGAATCTGAGACAACAAGGTGTAGAGCTGGATGAATATGACAGGCCAAGCAGCATCTGAGGAGCAGGAAAGCTTAAGCCACACCAGTTGAAACCTATCATGGCCTCATAAAGATATTAACAAATGCAAAGTATTGGACATTGACACTATAGTTAGTAATTGCCAAGTTGGATTTGTCCTTCTTTGTGTGTACGATATATCTGAGCAATTTTCCACATTATCAGGTAAATGCCAGTACTGTAGCCATACTGGTTCATCATCACTAAGGGGTGTGACAAGTTGTAGAGCCCAAGTCTTCAGTATTATTGCTGGCATGTTGTCAGGGGCCACAAATTCTTCAGTATCAATGGTCTCCATATGTTTCTTAATATCAATGAAGTGAATTAAATTGACTGAAGACTGGCATTGGAGATGCTGGGAACCTCCAGAGGTGTCCCAGATGGATCACCCACTCAGTACTTCTGACAGAAGATAATTACAAATGCTTCATGCTTGTCTTTTATTCCAATGGGCGGCTCTTTATTGAGGAAGGGAATATTTGTGGAGCCTTTTCTTCTAATGAATTGTTTAATTGAACACAAACATTCACAATTGGATAAAAGCAGTTTTGCTCTAACACATTTGTTGTGGAATCACTTAGCTCTGTCTATTACTACTGCATTCAGTATTTGCTACCCAAATGGTCCTGTTCTCTAGCTTCACCAGGTTGACATACATTTTTTAGCAATTGTTGGTGCTCCTTCTTGGATGCCCTCCTGCACTCTTCTTTGAATCAAAGTTGATCCCTGACTTGATGGTAATGCTACAGTTGGGGATATGCCGAGCCATGAGGTTCCAAATTATTTTAAAGTTTTGCTGTTGCTAGTAGCCCATGGTGCCTCATGAAGCCTAGTCTTTCTGAAGTTTATCCCATTTAGCACAGTGGTAGTTTTGCACAACGTGATGATGGGTATTCCCAATGTGTAGGCAAGACTTTATCCTCACAAGAACAGTGCTGTGGTCACTCTGTGGTCAATACTGTCATGAACAGATGCATCTGCGGCAGAGGGATTGGTGACGATGAGATCAAGTCTGATTTTTCCACTCATTGGTTCCCTCCCAATCTGCCAAAGACCCACTCTAACAGCTATGTTCCTTAGGAACTAAACAGCTCGATTGATAGTGCAGTTGCTATACATCTCTTGGTGATGGACATCAAAGTCACCCATACACTATGTATTCCATTCTCTTCTCAGCCTCAGTGCTTCCTCCAAGTGCTGTTCACCAAGTCGAGTACTGATTCATCAGCCAAGGGAGTGTTGGGCTGTGTGTGTGCATGTGGGGTGGCAGCGGTGGAAGATTCCTTACTTTGTTTGGTCTGATGCCATGAAATTTAATGGTGTCTGGAGTCAATCTTGTTGACAGCTCGGGAACTTCCTCCTGTCTACAGGACCATTGTACCATTACCTCTGCCATCAGGGATGGTGATAGTGGTATCTGAGGCATTGCTTGCAAGATATGATCCATGAGCATGATTATGCAAAGTTGTGATAGTTCTCCAAATTTTGACACTTACCCTCAGATATTTATAAGTAGGACTTTGAGAGTGGAGAGGGCAGTATTTGCCTTTGTCACACCTGGTGTCCTAGTCAAAGCCAGGTGGCCTGTCTGGTTTCATGAATTTTTCCCTTTTCCTTTCTAGCAGTTACTATGACTGAATGGCTGGCTCGGCCATTTGAAAGGGCAATTGAATGATAAACACATTTCTGTGGGCCTGGATTTGTACATAAATCAGACCAGGTAAGGACAGCAATTTCCAATCCTAAAGGACATTAGTAAACGAATTTGCTTTTATATGATAATCAACAATGGTTTATGGTTATCATTAGACTTTAATTTCAGGTTTTTCTTGGATTCAAATTCAACTATCTATCTTGGAGAGATTGGAACCTGGGACATTACCTGAGCCTCTGGAACACTAGTCTGGCAACAATACTACGAGGCTTCTTGTCATAGCTCTTAAAATGATAAGCTTTGAAACAGATTGTGTTCTTTTGCATTTTTTTTTCCTTTATAGCTTACCAAAGGCACACATCTTAGTGTGTTAACGTCTCCTATCTGATCAAAGCTGTCAATATAATTCTTCACGATAGAAAGACTTTTAAAAAGTTAAATGCTTGAGCAGCTTCATATACTCAAGATGATGCAAATTCCTTTATAGATAACGAACACTTTTGAGATGTCACAGTTATAACATAAGAAAACACAAGAGACAATGCCAGAGATGCAGACACAGTTAAAAAATTTAAAAGACATTTGAATATGTTCATAAGTAGGAAAGGTTTGGAGGGATATGAGCCAAGTGCAAGCAGGTGAGACTAGTTTAATTTGGGAACGTGGTAGGTGTGGACTGGTCTGCTTCCATGCTATATGACTGTATAATTATAATTCAACAAGATCCCACAAACAATAGTGATATAATGACCAGACAATATGTTTTAGTTGTGTTGATTGGGGCAATGATAGATGAATCAGGACTACTTAATGTTTAACTATCCTTTTCTAAGGAGTTGCAAATACTAGATATAAATATTGAAGTAACACCATTTCCCTTTCACAAACATTTTCAACCTGTTCCTTGTGACCATAAAACCTAAGAAGGCTGGTGAAACATATAACAGCTGGCAGTTTAGAACTAACAGTATCCATTAATAGCTGTTCTGGACATCAGATTTTAAAGACAATTCGCCAAGTTTTCATAGAGAATCTCCTCACCGTAGTTTTATAATGAGATGTAATTAAAAGTCAAGAACCTAGTGACAGATTATATACAAAGTTCAGGTCCCTTTATGAAATTCTACACAGATGACCGCTAAACACTAGTATATATTTCTTCAGATATGAGGGCATCACTGAAAATTGTCACCCAAAATGCGTGTTGTAAAATATTTATCTGTTTAATGTCTCAAGAAGACATGCTCTGGTCCTGTTGTACAGTAAAGCCATAGCTAGTCTATTCCCCTCAACTCCATATCCAGTGTACATTTTAAGTAATTTATCAATCTGAGCAGTAGCCTTCAGCAGTTCCTTTGTAATCTAGTGTTCCTGAACATCAATTGCTTTTTTGCTGGCTGTGTTCAGTGCATATCATGTGAGATGCCACTTTTCTATTTATAAAACATTTGCGGCAGTGCACTCCTACTACATAATGTGAGTATGTGTGCAAGCTACTTGTCGTCTTATATGCTTTTAGTATCTGTATTTTAGTACCTTAAAATGGCAACATAATCAATAGATTTTTAGCCCATGGACTTTTCTATTCAGGTTGAAAGGGGGTAGAAGACAGTCATTTTGATTTAATTAATTTATTTCTACTTTAGACATTGGTAGGTCATGCAACTCTTTATAAATTACATCCAAAGGTTATATATTTGAGGCTATCCCTCCTGTTATTCTTGAGAGCCTATGGCTAGCAATACAGGTTGGAAAATTGAAATCCATACAAATTTCAACCCTTGCATTTCTTTTTCTCATCTTACTTGAGGAAAAGGATCATTTGGACACAACTATTTTCTGGAAAAAATTATGAAGGTTATGCTACAAAATGCATTTGTGTGCCATTCATTTTTCTGGTCCTACAACTGTTATTTTCTTAGGACATAGGGGCTGAAGTAGGCCGTCTGGCCCATCAAGTCTGCACTGCCATTCAATGAGATAATGTCTAGTCAGATAAGCTTCAACTCCACTCCCCTGCCTTGTCCTCATAACCCATAATTCCCTTGCTGATTAAAAACCTGTCTGTGTCAGTCTTACTAATTCTTAACGAACCAAGGTGTACAGCCCTCTGTGATGAGGAATTCCATAGACTGACTACCCTCTGAGAGAAAAAAATCTGGGCGATTCCTAATCAGAGATTATGCTCTCTCATCCTAGATTCTCCAACAAGGAGAAACAATCTCTCAGCAAACACCCTTTCAAGTCCTCTAAATATTTTATAATTTTCAGTAAGTTCTGTTGTCATGCTTCTAAACGTCAATAAATAGAGCCAAACCTACTCCACCTCTCCTCATAAGAAACTTCCTCCAAGCCTGGGGTCAACATGGTGAGACTTCCCTGGACTGCTTCCAATTCTGAGACAGTATTCTAGATGTAGTTTACTTAATGCTTTGTGTAATTTTAGTCAGGCTTCCCCATTTTCATGTTCCATCCTTTCAAAATAAAAATCAGCATTCTATTTGCTTTCCCTAACATCTGCCAAACACAGATGTTGGCTTTTTGCCTTTATGCACAAGTACCTTCAAACCTTCAATTCCCTCTGTGCTGCGTCTTTTTGCAGTCTTTCTCAATTTAAGTAATATTCAGTTCATCTATTCTTCCTGCCAAATTGCATAACCTTAACAATTTACTACTTTATTTTCCATCTGTTAACTTCTTGGTCACTCACTTAAACCATCAATATCACACTAGAGACTTTCTGTTTTATCCTCACTGCTCGCCTTGCCATCCATTTTTGTGTCGTCTGCAAACATGATAATAGTGTATTCACTTCCATCATCCAACACATTAATATATGTTGTGAATATATTTCTTTATCAACTGTCTGTGCATGGACAGTTCTGGTGTGGAATGCACCAGAAGCTATTTTGGGTAGGTCTGTAGTGCATGCATGGGGAATTTGTGCTGAAGGTAGTCAGACCAGGTACAAAACACTGATTTGACAGCTAATGTTTTTCATCTTAAAAGTATTAGCTCTCACTCTTTCTAAATCCCATACCACTGACAATGCATTCAGTACAATGATGGAACCTCCATCAATCCTACTATTCTGACGTTCGATATCATCGATGTCGAGGGACCTATTGAGGCACCCATTTGATTGCATTTGCTATTTGATATGCACTATGGGGTATTCATCTAGCCTGTGTGGAGGCAACATTCATTCCCCTGAGTACCTTCCCCATTAAGGCACCCAGTGTATTGCTTGAGAACTTTAGAGCAAACTGTTTACTCTTTTGTGCAACTTTTTAAGCCTTGTTTCACACCAGAATAATTTCTAAAGGCACTAGCATCACATACTCCAGCAACAATACATGTCTCCTTTAATTTCTGGAGGTTCGCTTTAACCTGTGCTAACCTCAATGTTGATGCCTTGCTGAGGTGTGTAACCATTCAACACTGGAGATAGTACTCACTGCACACTGCAATCATGGGATTGAACAAACAAAGCAAAGTTGTCATAATACCTACACACATAGAAACAAGGCAATTGAGCATCATGAGCCCTATGTTTGATTTCACGGGCCCTCCAGTTCAGCCCTTATAATTGCTCAGCTCATCTTCTCTACCTCTTTCACAGACCTTGCACAATTTGGATTACTATTGATTTTTTCCAATTTGCTTAATCTTCCCAAGAGAGATGAACCATGCAGGTAAAGCTCTCTGGATCTGTAACATGGCAACGTACTAAAATATTAATTTAGCTTTACACTTAAATGTTCCTTGACTGCTGCCAGCTATATCTCTTAGATACCATTTTCAGAGATCTGCAACACATTAATCATCATCCATGTCTCTATTTCTTCTTCTATTCTATCCCACTTTTGACTGGATATTTAGCAAACCCTTTTTTTAAAGAAGTTAATTAACAAAGCGTTAACTGTTCATATTAGTGTCTCCCATTTTGTATTTATTATTTATTACTCTGCAAGATGAGTTTCTTTAATTTTCAGTTACATTAAAGCTTGGTAATTTTGTGGCTGCATCCTTCAATGCTGAAATTACAAAATAAGTTACTGTTGTTGTAAAGCATTTTAAAAACAGTTAATATGCCTCTATTGATCTGCCTATCTAGTTTGGAAGTTCTGTTATGATATTCTGTTTTAATTCCCAGCTGTAATTTTAGAAGAGATTTTCACAGACCCTTGAATAATAGTAGCAAATCGGTAGAAGATTGAAGGATCTCTTGCTTCTCACTTTTCTCCTCCAGTCTTCAGTTCATCACAGTACTCATATGGCTAAAAAAAATTTAAACTTAATACCAAGTCTTCATTATAAATTTCAGCCCTTTATTACTTTTACATTTATTTACCCTCATTATAATTTAACTTCCTTGCTTTTATTTCATTCAATATTTTTTCCAAATCCTTTTGAATGTAATCAGTATTCCCAATTGACATATCTCTAGCAAACTGCAATATGACAAATAACCTCTTCCATTTGTGTTTAGAGAAACTCAAATATTTATCTTCTTTCCCCCATTTCCAGGAGTCATAATGCTTTGACATGAGTTTTTGCTTTTTAATTGGTATGTCAGTTTGCAGTGTATCCTGTTAACTTGTTGTTAATATTAAGAGACTTAATTTTATGTGTTTTGAAAGTCTAATTTGTGTACCTGCATAAATTGCCCCAAAAGTCTAAACAAATTGTATCCATTAGATAGCCTATACCTGTCAAACTAACTACTGTGTCAAGAATTCCTTTGCTTCCAAAATCAGTAGCCATTCCAGAGTCTAGATATTTTCTAATCAGATAAGTTATTGGACACCACTGGAGTAGATGGGACTTAAACCCGGCTATCTTAGCCCAGAGATAACAATAATATAATTTTGCTACAGGAGCCCTTCCAGTGTATATGGTTCAGATAAAGGATGATAACATTCCATAAAGTGACCATTAACACATTCCCCATCAGTGATATCTGACAAACTACTCCATGATCCCTATAATATTTTTAAGGTGCATTGAGATTGGAACACTCAAATTTGATGGAAAACACAGAAATGAAGATCAGCACACCAGTCAGTGATATTTTAATGGAGTCAGCTCATTATTATTTTATATCATGGTCTGCTAACATAGCAGCTTTGTGAATCTGCATGATGCAAGCTCTACACCAAAATTTTAAGGATTAGTCCCAAGGTAGAATTTGGAGAGCTTAGAGTTGGAAAGAAGAGAAAACAAGGCATTCAGGATGCTCAAAGGCTGCTCTATGCATCAATGAGTCATCCCTGAATGTACTGTTGTGAATGTAAGGGGATAGATAGAACTATCTTTCTTTAGTAATGAGAGGAAGAAACCTGCTGCTGTCATAAAGCAGGTACAAATGAAGACTGTACAGAAAATCAGCAGCTAGAGCATTGTGCCTTACATCTAGATTCATTGCAGGAAGTAATCTAATGTTGCAGGTAAAGAAAGATGAAGACAGCTGCACATTCACCAACATTCTGCTGTGTGCATCACCCCATCCATTCACTCTATCTTGTCAAGTTATATTCCAACGTGTAACTCATCATGCCCATTTATTTTGTGAGTTCATCCATTCTTCTCCTTTTATATATGATGGTTTTTTATTCAATTTCCTTATAATTACCAAATGCACAGTACATATGTCATTATGAACATTCAGAAAGGGAGAGCTAGATATATGTTCCATAGCTTTCAGAGTTATCAACTGAAGAGGAGGAAGTACGGGAAATTGGAGGCAAAAGGGGACATGAAATTGAGGACATTACTTAAAGCTCTTTCAATTCTCATTTGTTGTTCCCATCCTTTTGGCAATCCACATACTATCTTTCTTACTGTCTACTGCATCAGACGGTGCACAGGTGAATGTGGAGTATCTTGACATAGCCCTCATGGTCTTCCAAACCTGGAGATTATCAGCCAACGGCATCTAATCAAGCTGAACAGGAGCCTCAGCATTCTGTTTCTAGGCCTTGCTGTGATCACAAGAGTGTATAATGTGAGAGCATGAAGTGTATGGCTTTATAATTGCATAAAGGTATACAAATAAATGAATGAAAATAAGTCATATAGTGAAGGCTGCTGCTTGTTTTGGTGTGGTGCTGTTTATATTGCTGCTTCCTTAAGTTCCAATCTAAGGCAATCAAGGCCTCTATTGTCCTGATCTCCAATAAATCATTTTATGAGGAGGAGCAATCTCACTAAAACGTAAAGATGTGCTTCCAATCTGTCTCTTCTTTTGTGACACAGAACCATCAGAGGAAGGTAAACCATGCCCTTTTTCTGAAGCAGTCTGCTGTTGTGTTTTGGAATTTAAAGACCCTAATAGCCATTTTGACAGACATTTATTTGATGCAAGTGTGATGATAAGGTAGGGTGCCAGATTCCAAGTGGTATAGAATGACAGGTAGGTAGGGTACCAGGCTGCTAGATAAGTACAATGTCAGCTACAGTAGGATGCCATATATGCAAGGAGCAGGGTGCCAGGTGAATAGGCTGGCATTGGAAGCATGCATGGTGCCAGGGAGTAAGTAAGGTACCTGGGCCAGATAAGGTTTAGTGTAGGTTAGGGTGAGTGAGAGCAATCAGGTCCATTTGGGCCTGAGGAACATTAATGTTGGATCTGGAGGTTTTAGGTCTAGCAGCAGTGGGTAAGTTAGTGGGATGGAGGTAGGGTTTTGGTTCAGATCTGGGCCAGAGAGGGGATTGGGAATAGATGGTTAGGTCCAGTGAGAGGGATGTCAGGTTGGGACAAATTGACTGGTAGGGCTGTGGAAGCAATGTATGAGTTCAGGGCCGATGCCAGTGACAGGAGTAGTTCAAGGGGTCAGGTCAGATGTAACTGGGATGGACATGGAATTTAGTGTGACATCAGGATAGGAGCAGAGGTGAGGGTGATGGCTGGATCCAATGGCTGCAGGGTGTTTGTGGTCAGGTCTAATAGGGGATGGTATGTGGGGCAAGGTGGGGGAATGTGACTGGATTTAGATGCAGCAGGAATTTGCGGAGACAGGTCCAGCTGGGGCCAGAGTAGAAGAGAGGGTGGTTGGATTTAGTGACGGCAAAGAATTTAAGGGGTCGGGTCCAGTCAACGGGAGATTTGGGTATAGTTTGAGGAAACAGCATTGAGTCCTGGGGCAGGGCCATCCTGTCCTGGGTGGGGGTGGTTGTCAGTGAGGGGAAGAGGGCTGTTGGGTCCAGGAAGGACTGGGAGGGGATTTCAGGTCCTAGGAGCCTCAGGCCAGGGCTTGGGGTCCGTGGCCTATGGGAGGTATAGTTGATTATGTGAAAGGTAAATATAGGGTCTGTTTAACAGTTGCTCAGACTTTAGACTATCTATTTAATAGCCTGAATTTTCCTGAGTAACTACTGTACTTAATTTTGTCAGAACCCTCAATAATCTCTCATAATATATGAAGACTTTCAGTGGGTTCCAGGTAAAGAGGAATTGTCCAGAAGAAAATTCAACTTCTTGAACAATTCAATCAGGTGTAACATGTGGGGATTCTACAGGTTCCCCGTGTATAACTCCCATCTATGCTGGAACAATGACTGACCATCAGAAAATCTGCCCCCATTTTTCAGCAGATGTAAAGTGAATATATCCTTACCCACTTATAAGAAATACTGTGGCTTTAAGAGGTGTGTTTTGTCCTTTTCTTTAAGAAGAAAAGTTGAGACAGACAAGCTAAGTCAACTGCGTCAATGTTGTGAGACCTTGGTGATAACATAGTGTGGAGCTGAAGGATCACAGCAGGTCAGGCAGCATCAGAGGAGCAGGAAAGCTGATGTTTCGGGTCAGGACCCTTCTTCAGAAAAATAAAATGAGACCTTGGGTTTTTTTATAGCTGTAACAAGAGAAGCAGCCTGAATGGGTGGGGTCAATCTCCCAGAGAACCAGGCTATGTTTTAGTTTTAGCTTTCAGTAACAGTTGCTGGAGTTTTGGAGCTGGTTGTAGAAACTCTTATTCCTCTCTCTGTTACAGCTAAAAGTTGGTGCTCTCCCCTTGTTGTTAGAATTGCATGTGAGGCAATCTATTTTACTGCATTTGTCTTTGCCAAAAGTGTGTTTGTGGGGTGTTACTATATTGGAACACTTAATTAGTAGTAGTTATGATATATATTATTTTGTTAAGCCAATTCTTTTCCTTAATTTTTATTTTGTCTGTATTTTAATTATAGTGAATTAATAAAGTGTGTTTTGCTTGAAGCCTGAATTTTGACCAAATGAATAGCATCTGGAATATAACACTTTACACTTACCTTTAAGAAAAAGCTTTTGTCTAGACTATCTTCTTGAAATTTTTTGAGAGGGTTTGGTCTGGTCTGTAGCATACTTGATAATAAGAAAACAGATGTAAACCAGGTATATCTTGTAGTTTTCTATCACATTTATTACCCACATCATTTGCTGCTGTATTCTGCCTTGTTTTTATGGAAACATTTCAGGAATCCGAGGAAACATCCTCCGCAGCATTACATTTACCCAGTCTACATGTAAATTGCAGTTGCCCATTATTACTCTACTAGTCACATTACATGCATTACTAATTTCCTAATTTTTACAATGTACAACATGACTATTAAAATTTATATCCTATGTTGCTGCCACTTGCTGTTACTAGCCTCCACCCAATGTGATTCAATATCCTGTTCCTTAAATCCAAAATTTTCTGTCACTAACATGACTTATCTTGTTCCTCATTAAGAACTCGACCTTACCTTTTATTTTGGTTCTTCTTGTTTGTGCTTCCCAAATGATAACAATCCTTAAATATTGAGTTTCCAAACTTGTCCATCTGTGGCTTTGTCACTGAAATGATCATTGAGTTATACCAGCTTACCTCAATTTGCATCCTCAAATAATTAACCTTGCTGCAAATGCAGTGTGCATTCACATAAGTTGTCTTTAATTCTTTAATTCTGCGCTTTATAACATTTGAATTCTGATCCTGTTTTATACTACCTTTGTTTCATTCATTTCCTAATTTTGCTTCTGAATTTTTTACGTTCTGTTTCTAGTTTTGATTCCAATATGAGCTCTTTCTCAGATTCCCATCCCTGTGGCAATCTTTTTTAGCAAGCTCCAACAAAAGGAGCAAATCCTCTTGCAAGGGTTTTAGTCCTGGTCCTGCTAAGATGCAACCTGTCCTTCTTTTAGAGGTTCTAACAGCCACAGAACTGATCTCAATGGTTCAGAAATCTGACATCCACCCTTCAGCACTAATTAGTCACCAAGGTGCTCAGTTGCTCCATTCTCCCATTCCTAAGCTAGCTAGCATGTGAAAACCCACAGCCATGGATCACTGAGACCGAAATGAAGCAGTCTCAAGGGAACGCTGTGGCAATAGAGGCTTCAGTTTCCTAGTGGTCATGTAGTTTGATTCAACATGAAGAAAGATTAATATGAGATGTTTCAAGATGTTTTGCTGTTTATTTAATATTGATTCAAGTGGATGCATCTGTTCAATGCCATCTTCATACTATTGTCAATTGCAATTGTTCTTCAAGGTGTGAGGAGCTGTGGCTGAGAGGGTAACAAATATCTTCTCTCGCCATAGGTACCTTACTTTGTTTGATACAGCAGATTGCATTATAACAGTGGTGTCATGACTGCTGCTTGAGAATTGGGCAATCACTTGCACAATCCTGCTTCACTGATTACAGCCAACTTCACATTTACGGTGTAGAAGCCCTTGCAGTTTGTGAAGGGCATGAAATTGCTTGCAGGGACCCAAGTAGTAACAACAATGATGTCCTGAATTTTGGGGAATCTTCCACTTGAAAAATAATTGCGCAGTCCTCTTATTCTGTTATGACTTGCCATAGGGTAAATGAAGTAATTATTTGTCTGGCGAACAACGCTTCAGGGTTGGTACATTTCTGAGCTGAAGATTGGCTGATATTGCCAATGTTTCCTGTGGCAATTTAGAATGAACTAGATGAATAAAAATTGAGAATTGCAGTGACCTTGATGGTTACAGACAGTGCAATCCCTGGTGCAGAAGTTGGCTGTTTGTCAGATTCTGGTGACTTTAGATTTGCATTGTCTCCCTAGAGAGATACTAAGCTTTTCTGTGATTTTTCACAAGATATATTTCCTATGTTTTAGATATACATTTTGTAGTATTGTAAGAAAGAGTATGTTGTCTCTAACCTGCTGCCCACCCCCTTAATTTAATTCGGCTCTTCCTTCTCCATAAAGACAAACCTAGAAGAATCCTCTTTGGAACACTTGTCTTCCAAATATACTCAAAGCATGTAAAAAATTGTAGCCAAAATTCTTTGTTATACTGTTTAATATTGACAACAGCATGAAGTTTAAGAGGATGTCACTTGATTTCTTTCTTCAAAAATGGAGGAGGTTCCTCTATGAAATGCTGAATATTTATGATCCCAGAACTTTCCTGCTTGACTATATGAAACATATTCACAAATTCAAAGCAAAATATATCCTTGGGAAGAATCATAGGAAATTGCATATACATGCAAATATGTACTCATTAAAACAAAAATATGTATTCAATTAATGCTCCTGCTTGCTTTGGAGAAATTTGCTCCAAATTGTCTTATTGCAAGTTCAAAGTATTTCTCGACAGAGCCTAATGGTGAAAGATCTGATGATAATTGATCTCTGAAAAATTTCACAATTCCCAGCCACCAGCTCGTACAGGCTTGTGTGTCATACAAAATAACTTAACTTTTAATCTTGTGAGTTTCTGCGCACTACATAATTTATTGACTTATATTAGAATTGTAAGCATGATCAAATTTTCATTTAAAACCTGAAAAATGCAATTGTCAAGTGAGGCCAAGGAAGTCAGACAAACATAAGGGTGCATATCCAATGAAATTTGTCTACAAACCAAACGTAATTCATTGGCTCAGCAATTTCACAACAAGAAAAACAGAACAAATTAGATTTACCATTTAAATCCTGGTTATAAACAGATTTTCACAGTGACTCAAAATGGCTATCTAACCTAATCATACCATATGGAAGGAAACAATGTTTTAAAAATGACTGTTAGAATGAAAATGTTCTGCTATTTCAAACTTATTGATAGAGAAAAATGAGTACGCTCATTCCAAACAAAGAAGCATGTGAAATTTAAAAGATAAAATTGTCTCATCAGCATATGGATTATATATGACATTTCAACCAATCACTTTCAGCCTCAGGTGACTGTCAGTATGGTACTGCACATTCTCCATGTGTCTGCATGGGTTTCCTCTGGATGCTCCGGTTTCGTCCACGGTCCAAAGACTTGCAGGTTAGGTGGATTGACCTTGCTAAGTTGCCCACAGTGTCCAGAGATGTGCAGGCTAGGTGGATTAGCAATGAGAATTCAAGGTTACAGCCACAGGGTGGGGATATGAATTGGGTAGAATGCTTTTCAGAAGATCAGTGTGGATTCTATGGGCTCAGTGGCTGCTTTCACGCTATAGAAATTCCATGATTCTTTGAACTTTTATTCTGACTCAAATGTATAATATTTGTAATGCAACTTTTTTACGTGAACTTTGCCTTTTAATAAAATTTCAAAACGTTCCTTTCATAATATGCATTGCAGATTCTCAACAAATAATGTCACAAGTAACACATTAAAGGCCAATAGGTACATGTAAAATGTTCTGCAATTCTCTGTTGTATCAGTTGAGTACACTGTTGTATTGAATATGTTTGCCCTGTAGCTTGTTTTCTAAAATTATGATTCTTCATAATAATATTTTCATTTTGCCTCATTTAATTCATATCTAATCATAGCCACAACATTGTTAGCTGTGACTTCTTTTCCTGTTCCTATACCCATTTTTCTCTGGTGTCTCTTATGAATCCAGCATTGTGCCCGTGCTAGTTCTTAAATGCTGCCCCTTGGCAGCTTCGTCCAAAAGCAGAACCTTAGTCTTCATATGTTAGAACATGATTTTTTTTCCTTCAGTCATTGTGAACATGAGGGCATCACTAGCGGGCCAGCATTTATTACTCATCCCTAATTGCTCTTGAGAAGGTGGTGGTGGGCTGTCTCTGGAACTGCTGCAGTCCATGTTCTGTAGGTAGACCCGAGGTACACAAACTAGGAGCGGAGGGACACCATGAGGCCATTCAATATGACCATGGCTGATTTTGAGCTCAAACTTCACCTTCCCTTCCACTTCCCGTATTCTTTGAATCACTGAAAGACCAAAGATCCACCCATCTCAGCTGCAATTTATTCTGTCTGTTTTCACATAGTTGTCAAATTTCAATGATTCACCCCTTCGAAATAAGAAATTTCTCCCAGACTCCCCAGTCAATGGCAGCATTGTCTCACTAACCATCCTGTCAAGCCTCTTCATAATCTTGAACATTTTAACGAGATCATCTCTCATTTTTCTGTACTTCAGAGAATATAGATCAAATTTATTCATTCTTTCAGCATAGGACAGCCCTACATCCTTGAATTCAAACCAGTGAATGTTCTCTTTGCAGTCTCCACTGCCAGTATATCCTTTTTCTAATGTGGAAACTAAAACCACATATTGTATTCCAGAAAAAAAAACAGAAATTACTGGAGAATCTCAGCAGGCCTGGCAGCACCTGAGGAGAGAAAGCAGAGTTAATGTTTTCAATCTGATAACCTTCTTCAGAACTGATTAGTGGAGTTGAAACATTAACTCTGCTTTCTCTCCACAGTTGCTGCCAAACCTACTGTGTTTCTCCGGTAATTTCTGTTTATGTTTCAGATTTCCAGCATCACAGTTCTTTGTTTTATCACAGTTTTCTAGGCATAATCTCAGCATGACACTGCACAATTGTAGCAAGACTTCTTTATTTTTGTACTCAACTGTCTTTGAAATAAAGATCAACATATTATTTCTGTTCCTAATTGATTGATGTATCTACATGTTAAAGTTCTATGTTCCTTGCAAAAATATATCCAAGCCTTTCTGAGCATCAACAGTTAGAGTTTGACATATTAAAAAAGAACATATTTTGCTTTTCTATTTTAAAACCACGGTGAATAATCTCACACTTACCCAGTTATACCCCATATGCCATCTTGTTGTGCAATCATTTAACCTGTGAATGTCTCTCTGCAGCATATCTGCATCCTCCTCATAATTTCCATTCCCACCTAGCTTTTTATCGTCAACAAATCTGGACACATTCCTCACTGTATCTTCACTTACATGATTAATATAGATTGTAATTAGCTGCAGCTCCAGCATGGATTCTTATAACACTTCTCCAGTCATAGCCAGCCAACTCAGAAATGCCCATTTTTCCCTATTCACTACTTGCAGACTGTTAACCAAATCACTAACCAACCTAATACGTTACCTAACTCCATAAGCCCTTGAGTATTATTTTTTGCCCAATACCCTTTCAAACACAATTTAAAAATCAAGTATACTCCATCTGAATGATTCAAATTTATCTAGGCACATCCTCAAAAAACTCTACCAGCTTGTCAATCAGGATTTCCCTTTCATAAAACCATGTTGGCTTATTTTAATCATACTATGGCTTTTTAAAGTGCACTGTTAATACAGCTTTTCTAATGTGATTCCAGAACTTGGCAATAGACGTTAACACTTTTCCTGAAAGACACTCAGCTCCATGTCTCTCTTGACCCTGTCATTGTTGCTAAATTACCAAACTACTTAGCTGACCTCCAGTACAGCTGAGTAAAATTTCCTTCCAAATAAATATTAAAAAGACTAAAGTCTCCATTTTCCATTCAAACTGTTCCCTGGATGCTGACTATTGACTCAAACTATCTGCAAAATGTGTGCCTGATAATAAATCAGACTATCACAACCTTGGTGTCATTAGTGAACCTGAGATAAGCTTCCAACACGTGGAACACAAGACTGCCTATTTCCACCCTTGTAATAACACGTTCACTTCGTTCTCACCTCAGCTCATGGGCTGCTGAAACCTTCACACATTTCTTTGTTACCTCTAGACATGATTAATCCAGCATACCCCAACAATCTAATGTCTGTAAACACAAGGACATCCAAACTCTGCCAGCATATCTCATTTAGCACCAAGTCCTGTCCACCTAATGCCTTATGCACACTGATCTACATCAACTCCCGAATGAGAAAATCTTGATTTGTAAATTTTCATCCTTGTTTTCAAACTCTTCTATGGTCTCGCATCTTCCTATCTCTGTAATCTCTTCCCAACCAACAATCCTCCTAGATATCTCCATTCATTTTAGTTTGACCTCTTCAGAAGCCCTGATTTTGAGCACTCAACCATTGGTGCCTTCAATTGCAGAGACCATCTGCTCCAGAATTCCATCCAACCACTCTCTGCCCTTCGACACTGCTTTCCCCCTTTAATGTCTTCCTTAAAATATGCCTTTTTGGCCAAAATTTTGATCATGTGGTCTAATATCATCTTACATTCTTCAATGTCATCTTCGTTTTATATTGCTTCTTTGCAACACATAGAATCACACCCATTGACATACATCTCATTAGACCATTGAAGGTGGCTTAATCTTAAGGTCACCACAACTCAGGTAAGGTTAAATGTTGGGAAAGAGGGATCTCTATGATGATCTTAGCTAGCGCAGGAATTGAACTGATGCTCTTAGCATTGTAAACCAGGCATCCTGCCAATTGAGCTAATCAAACTTGTAGAATTATTACATAACAAAATGATAAAAGAACTAGAAACAAGGGTAGACAATTCTGCTCTTTGAGTCTGCTCCGCCATTTATTACCATCATGATTGATCTCAGCTGGCCTCAACTTCACTTTTTGCCTGGTCTCCGTATCCTTCAACCCATTACTAATTAAAAATCTGTCTACCTCCACCTTAAATTTACTCAATGTCCCAGCATCTACTGCACTCTTGAGTAGTGGATTCCACTGATTCACTGGTCTTTGAAAGAAATAATTTCTCCTCATCTCAGTTTTAAATCTGCTACCCCTTTTCCTAAAACTATAATGTCTTGTTCTAGATTGCCCGACATGGCGAAACATTCTTTCTACATTTACTTTGTCAGTCTCCTTCAGCATCTTATACACCTCAATTATAACTCTTCTCATTCTTTTAGACTCCAGGGAGTATAGTTCTAAACCGTTCAATCTCACAAGGCAACTCCCTCAACACTGGAATCAATCTAAAGTCCCCTGCTCTGAACTGCCTCCAATACAACTACACCCCGCCTTAAGTAAGGCAACCATAATTGTACAGAGTGCTTCTGGTGAGATCTCACTAATGCCTTGAAGTGTTGCAGCACCACTTTTCCTACTTTTATACTTTAGCTATAAGTGACAAAATTTCATTTGTTATCCTTATTATCTGCTGAGACTGCATACTAGTTTTCTGTAATTCATACATGAGGATAACCATATCCTTCCACACTGAAGCACTCTAAAATTCCTCTCTATTTAGATAATAAGCTGCTTTTCTACCTCTCTGCCTAAATGGATAACCTCACACTTACCCACGTTAAACTACATCTGGCAAATATTTGGCGTATTCACTTGAACTATCTTTATGCATTGGTAAATCCCATTTCAAAAAAAATTCATCAAATTTGCCTCTGGTGGTGTGGTATTGCTAAAAAATCAACAGAAAGTCAGCAACACTTTCCACAAACCCACTGACTCTCCTTTCCTTCGACTACGAAATTCAGTGAGGTGTAAAGAAGCTGCCAATTTGGCCTCAGTCGGCATTACCATGGAACTAAATTTTCACCTCCAACAAAGCTGGAATTTTAACATCAAAGCCAAGTAGAAAGCATGGTGGCTGATGCTTAATAATCACAAATGCTCATTTTACTTTGAATTGTTTATATTTGTGAAACTATTAATGATAAAACATCAACAGAATATTGAAAAAATCTTAGAAGTCAATGATATCAAGTTCTCTGACCAGTTTTTAGAGTGTTGTATGTATCTGACATAAAAAATAAAGGGCCGGCTTCACTACAGGCTGTCAGATAGGAATGATTCTTTATTCGATGTGGCATGTAAGTTGGGATTTCCCGTGATACCTTAACTTGGTCTGAAATCAATATGTTGTTTGAATACGGCAGTCAAGTGCATAAATAATGCAGACCAGAGGGAGATCATTCCGGGTCACTGCTACTATAAACTTTCCAAAAATTTCTGTCACTTTGCTCACAGGAGCAATGTACACTGAAAAACATTATTCCTATTTGTACCAAATAATTTGTAGTTGAGATTGCCCTCTTTCAAATCCTAATTTGCATTTAGACTATTTGGATAGTTTGAATTTCACATCAAAGCTAATTCAATCTAGTAGGACTTACTTCTGTTTATGTACATTGCTCGACTGTGATGCTCTGCAGCCCTTAATCAAAGTGGTACAAAAAGATCTTCACATCTTTAAAAAGGCTATAGACTCTTCTTTAGCACTGTGAATGTTGAACATACTTAATCAGCAGAGTTGTATTAGCAGAATAAATAATAGAGTGGATGAATGCTGGAATTTTTCCCTAACACGGATTTGCTAATCAGAATGCAGTGTGACTCAAAGAAATGTAAGCCAGGAATTTGCTCAGGGTGTCATCACAACTTAGCATTTCTAGCAGTTAAATCAGTTTCTAAGATTAAAAGCCTCAAGAATCCATTACTGAGTTGCTTTCCACATCCAACAGAATAAAGCAATGTGCAAACAAGAAGAGGTGAGGAGCAGAAAAGTATTTGTTTGAGTAACTATTCATCTAAACTCCAATTTTTAGTTTTTCTATGATATAACTTCATTACAGGAGTGATTTCAAGAGACTTTGAGGCATATTAAATAACAACAATACATGGCATATGTAGAAATGATGTAATAAAAAAGGTTTAGGTATGTGATTAGGATTCTGGATATGAGTCATGGATAGTCTGGATTTGTTCAGCACTATGTTGCATCAATACTTTTATGAAACGTACGAAAAATAGGGATGAATTTTACATTTTTGACTGTGTCAAGACTGTCACATTTCACAAAGGGTTTCTCACCAGGAGATTGAAAGAAATGTCTTACCATATCTCATGAAATATACCTCACTAACATTGTACTCTGGCTTTTGACTCTCCTTTGCAGATTCCATCTCTATCTTATCACTCACTGCCCTTGGTTCAACTTTCTATTTGCAGGATATCCATCTAATGATCAGCATTGCAAGCACCTGTCCCATATTTAAAAGTCCACCATTATCAAGATGCGCAGTAGCATTTGGGAACTACCCTGTTCATTTACAGGCAGACATTCTGAATGTATCAGAGAATGGAAAAATGCTCAAGCTTTTTTGACAGAGACT
Source organism: Stegostoma tigrinum (assembly GCF_030684315.1). NCBI lineage: Eukaryota > Metazoa > Chordata > Chondrichthyes > Orectolobiformes > Stegostomatidae > Stegostoma > Stegostoma tigrinum. The sequence continues at coordinate 28,877,858 of NC_081367.1, read as the reverse complement.
TGGTGTTCCTGGTAGTTTGGACGGTGAAGAGAAGGGACACCCTAGAGTTGGAAAGTCCAGCTCTGTTCTTAGGAGGATGCAGGGACATTCAAGTCCTGCCACCTGAGTAAGTCCCATTGTCAGTGTTATTCATTGTGCAACTTTTCTAACACTTGGACGTGACACCTTCTGTTCCTTCTGTCTTTGCAGGGACCAACAGGATGTTCATGCCCTCAGTGGATAGGTTACTGGCTCTGTAAGCCACTCAGATAGTGCACATGTGCTGATTAAATGTCTGTCCCTGGAGGCCACTGCCATGCTCAACCCTCAGAGATTTGCAGAGTGGCAGGGAAGATCAGAAAGAACATGGGCGAGAAACTCACCCCCCTGACCCCAGAAGACAAGAGTACTGAGACCTCAGAAAAAAATATTGGCATGGCTGCCTCTTGAACTCCCCACCGGTTCAGATTGTATAAGTGACACTGTCATATTTAGAATGTTTTGGAGCACAAGCTGGTGAGCATCTCACAGCAACAGCTCCACAGCTGACCAAGGAAGAAGTGCTCCACTGCCCTGGCATATAGATCACTGTTAGAGTCAAGGCACCCAATCAGTCCTGGCATGAAAGAACCCTTTGATGTTAACCAACACGGGCATTGTGCAAATGTACAGAAAATAACAGGAGGAGCAGACAGGTATGTAGGAGGTTCTTAGCCCTTAAGCTGCAGGAGTGCAACACAATAGGTTCCAAGATAACAAAGTGTGAAACTGGATGAACACAGCAGGCCAAGCAGCATCTCAGGAGCACAAAAGCTGACGTTTCGGGCCTAGACTCTTCATCAGAGAGGGGGAATGGGGAGAGGGTTCTGGAATAAATAGGGAGAGAGGGGGACTTGTATACTGTATCCATTGTACCCAGTGTGGCTTCCTCTACTTTGGGGAAATCAAGCGGAGGATTGGGGACCGCTTTGCAGAACACCTCCGCTCAGTTCGCAATAAACAACTGCACCTCCCAGCTGCGAACCATTTTAACTCCCCCTCTCATTCCTCAGACGACATGTCCATCATGGGCCTCCTACAGTGCCACAATGACGCCTCCCGAAGGTTGCGGGAACAGCAACTCATATTCCGCTTGGGAACCCTGCAGCCCAATGGTATCAATGTGGACTTCACAAACTGCAAAATCTCCCCTTCCCTCACTGCATCACAAAACCAGCCCAGCTCGTCCCCTCCCCCCACTGCATCCCAAAACCAGGGCAGCCTGTCTCTGCCTCCCTAACCTGTTCTTCCTCTCACCCATCCCATCCTCCCACCTCAAGCCACACCTCCGTTTCCTATCTACTAACCTCATTCCGCCTCCTTGACCTGTCTGTCTTTGCTGGACTGACCTATCCCCTCCCTACCGCCTCACCTATACTCTCCTCTCCACCTATCTTCTTTTTTCTCCATCTTCGGTCCGCCTCCCCCTCTCTCCCTATTTATTCCAGAACCCTCACCCCATCCCCCTCTCTGATGAAGGGTCTAGGCCCAAAACGTCAGCTTTTGTGCTCCTGAGATGCTGCTTGGTCTGCTGTGTTCATCCAGCCTCACATTTTATTATCCTGGATTCTCCAGCATCTGCAGTTCTCATTATCACTGATACAATGGGGTCCAAGTTGTTTTGTCTGGCTTCCTCCATAGACAAATTGGCGTCTACCATGGAGAGCCAGGTCAACAGCCTAAGGGTGTTTTGATGGGTGCATGCACTTGCACTCCATTCCCCAAGCCACTGGTCATTAGGAATGAAAGTATGGCAGCACAGGCGCAAGGAACTTGGCTTACAATCTTCCTGAGGAGGCTGCCAGCTGTTGAAGGAAACATAAGCACACCCTCCCTTTCAGAAGTTTCCTCTCAGAAGTGGATGGACACTCCACCTCCACTCTGTCAGCTGTCCGTAGGTCCTTAGAGTTAAATTGAGGAGGGTTCACTTGCCTGGCCAAACCTTCAAGGCCGGGGAGCCAAAATATTAAGATTGCCAGGGATTAGGGGATCACTGGTTTACGTCCTGCACAGTGCATGCGTCTGAGTGACATGTTCTGTCTGTCTAACAGGCCTCAGATCAGTGGATTACACAAACCCTTCCATCACAGCAGTGATTCCTATCTCCCCTTGATGTGCTCATTCCCTTGCCAACAGTTCATCTGGGTCAATTGGATGGCCCCTGAGTGACCCAACCAGACAGCCCCAGATGAGAAATGTCCGGCAGAGAGCTGTACAACTTAAGAGTCAACAGGGTACATGTTACAGCATTTCAGGGGGAGATAACAGGTAAAGAATAAGTCACAAAGTTTGCTGAGAAGAAAAAAATCTAACAAAGAAGATGGGGGAACCATCAACATACAGGATAAGGAGGAAAGAGGATAAGATGTGGATAAAAAGGGAATCATGTCAGGAAATGTAAGAATAAGCAAAGTACTTTGTATACTTCAATCTAAAATATAGACCGCAAAGGTTGGTAATTCTATTAGGTCTGGCAGCAGCTGTGGAGAAAACCAGTGTTAATATTTCATTTCTTGTAAAGTCAAAGAGTCACAGAGATGTACAGCATGGAAAGAGACCCTTGGGTCAACTCATCCATGCTGACCAAATATCCTATATAAATCCAGTTCCATTTGCCTGCATTTGGTCCATATCCTTCTAAACCCTTCCTATTCGTATACTCATCCAGAGGCCTTTTCTATGTTGTGATCATAACTATCTCCACCACTTCCTCTGGCAGCTCATTCCTGCATGCACCACTCTCTGCATGAAAAAGTGACTTGTCTTCAAGTAGATCCAATGAAGAATAAAACTGGACTTGAAATGATAAGTCTGCTTCAGTGTCCACAGGTGCTGGCAGATCTATTGATTCTCCCCAGGACTTCCTGTTTATACGTCCGCTCTGTTTATATCTGTTTATAAACTGGTGATAGGGACAAAAATATTCACAGAACAGAGAGTAACCATGAACGCCAACATAGAACTGAGGAGCAACAAGTTACCCTGAGGAAAACTGCACAGAGAGTTAAAAAGGCAAGTGCTAATGGTGGGTTTCAGTTTGGGTTAATCAAATACTTTCCTTTGGATAGCTTTTTATTAGCTTCTCTCCATTGTTGAGCTACAAATTCTCCCAAGAAGAATGTCTCTTGACCCTCAATAACATCTATTCCTTGGACAGTTGCAGATTGAGGTCATTGGTTTAGAAACTTTCTTGCTGTGGATTAAGATCTCCCACTGCTGCTTCTGTAAACTACCTGAAAATGATTTACTCAATGATGGGTTAGATATTCTGCATTGGTGCCAGAGCAGGATCCAGGCTCGTGTTGACATTACGGCTGGAAGCAATGGCATCCTCTTTTCCCCCTTATGTTTGTTGCTTTCTTTCCACTGTGTAACAGCTCTTCGAAAAGAAAGTTCAAAGTCACTGGGCCGCCCAAGGATATTCTCTGTGCCTGTGGATAAAAATCCATTCTGCTTGTTAAATTTACACTATCTGGTGACCAGCACTGTTTGTGGTAATATTTAATCTCTCATGTAACCGTGTTTAAACTGTTAAAAAAATCTGATAAACTTTCATCCTGTACTCACAGGCACATAACAGATCTTCCTTCAATGTTCCACACTAATGATTATCCACACAGGCTATAAATTGTTTATAACAAAATCAATGGCTTCCCTGAAGGGGTCTTCTTGTGGTACAGCAGTAGCATTCCTACCCCCAGACCACATGACCCAGGTTCACATCTCACCCACTCAAGAGGTATGTACCAACATTTCTGAACAGGTTGATTAGAAATGTAGGCTACTTTAAAAAAAAATCCTGGCTTCTGGTTGACCTATCCATAATTGAGATTTGCCTCAAACCGAAAAAAAATGAATGTTTTCATTACATCATTGTATGTTGCAGATTTAGCTTTAATACTTTGTCTGGTATGAATAGCATTAGGAATGCAGCCAATCTGGTTTTTGATTGGTTTTACATTGAGGCCTGAAGCAAAGCAGCATCTACTAAATCACTGTACCCGATGCACACCCGATCACGTCCCCTCTCTGCTTTTTAAGCGGCCTGGTAAAGTCAACGTTTGTTTCCATCTTCAGGGTATTCATTGTGTGGGTTATGGTGACTGAAATGCTTTTTTTCTCTATCCGTTTTTGCAGGGGCTTTCTCTCCCTGTAGGATAGGTTTCCTCTCTTGCGCAATTCTCTTTCTGCTTCTGATTGACAAGGATTTATTCATCGCTGTGTACAATTGATGTTTCATGCTGCATTCTCTGCTGTGGATTTTCTGCTGTAGTTTTTCAGCTGCTGCATGGGCATTCCCTGTCTGTGGTTTGGTAACTAGGTAGATGGGCCTTGAAACTGCCTTTTGCTGCTTAATGATTTTTCTGAACTTGCCTTCAGACTGTGCCCCCCTCCCCCCCCCACCCGACCCTGTGCTCATGGGTGTTCACATTGCTGGGCTTGCCTCAGTTATCACTTATAGCACTGCATTGTCTCTCACGTTCGCTTCAGGCATTTTGTGCCACGAGGTTGCATCCGATCACAGTCTGACACTATGCCTTAAGTTGATGTCTACATTCTTATTAGCGAGCTATAACAGGCTTTAATAAACATAATTTAATGCTAGAGTTAAGGGATGGTGTTTCCTGGAGCTCTGCAGGTTCAGACTCCAGTCCTTGTGATCTGACACCAATATGACAAGTAGCTTTACTTAAAGATGTCATTAACACTTAATTCCACACTATGGCCTTGCAAGGGAAATGAATTTGAACAGTGGGGCATGACATAAAGTAGTAATGGGTTCAGCAAGAGAACATTCACACAGCAGGGTAAAAATTGGCCATTGGACACGGAAACATTAGCCTGGATTTTCTGCGAGCCAGACAGTCATTATTCTAGTATGATAAAATTAAATGAAAGACTGGAAATCTGAAAAAAAAACAGAAATTTTTGGAGAAACTCCGCAGGTCTGGCAGCATCTGTGGAGAGGAAGCAGAGTTAACGTTGGGGTCCAGTGATCCTTCTACAGTTGTTATTCCAGCGTAGATCAGAGTTGCACATGGGAATTCTGTGAAATCCCCATTGTAGCGGAATTTGAAGAAATTGCCTACTTAATTGAAGATTCCTCTGTTCTATTCCTCAATGTCTAGAATCTTCTGAAAGCCTCCACTTAAATCAGAAATTTTGTATTGTTATGATGAAGTTAAATAAAGGAGTTAGTTGGGAAATTTTAGATCAATAAATACATAGTGTAGCTCTTGATCAGCTATGAAATTACTCCAAAATGCACTTCGCACACAGCAAACTACATCTCCTCCAGAGTCACTACACCCTGACCTGACCACTGCTTTATGACTCAACACCTATCCTCTACACTCGGCCAGATTTCTCCCACCATAGACACTGCATCACATTCCACCTATACACACACTTATTGCCTAATTTTGCCATTTCACCATAGCCGATGTCTCTCAAGCACTATATATTTTCACTTTGAGTCATCAGTTTTATGTACTGTTCAGTGGCATACAGATCTTGCTTGTAAAATTATTCCCAAACAGAATTAATTTTTCTATAACCCATTTAACCATCCATTGCTTTCTGTTGAAACATCTTATTGATTATGCTATTCCTTTGCAAGTGTGTGTTAATGAGAATATGAGAGGCATATATAATTCCTTCCAGTTTGTGTGTTTTTTAAAGCTTAAAGATAAACAAGTCTTCTTTTTATGATAGATACAGTTGGCCTAGTCTGAAATATCAACACCCCATATTTACAATTCATTAGTAAACAAACAGCAAATTATAAATATTAAAAATCTGAAACTAAACTGGAAAATACAGCCAATATTTGTCCATCTGGCAATATCTGTAAGGAGGCCAGATCAATAACACTTCAGGCATAGATATAGCTACAGTTGGAAGAAATTACAGACAAGGACTGTTTAAAAAGGAGCAGAACAAGATGAAAGGAATACAGTCACCAAGTACCCATGAGAAAACACAGATTAATCTGGAGATGTTTAAATGGGAAGAGGAAATGCAATAGTTAAGCAGCTAAATTAACTTAATGGTGGGAAAAAAAGTATTCTGTTCGCAGAAAGATATTAAAAATGTGGTTCAAATTGCAGATTCTCTGTTCTTGAGATAAAAGTAGGTATCCACTGTTCAGGGATTCAAACATTATGCAAATCTTCAATTACACAGAGATTTCATCTGTCACCTCCACCCTCCACTCCCACTCAATTCTGAGCGTGCCAGAGCTTGAGGGTTGATAAGAACATGACTTGGTTCTCCTTTTATCAAGTCTAAAATGAACTTATAACGTGGCAGCACTATAAACAATAGACAACACCTCAGTAATATGCAGTACTGCTTGCTAGTGAAGTCTCAAACACTGTATTGCACCAACTGACAGTTTTCTTCTTTGTCATTTCATACTGGTCTTTTCAGACTTAGGATTGTCAAAATGGGTTATTCTTGCGTTGAAAATTCATGTCAGTTGACAACTGGACTGTGACTGTGAGCAACCAATTTATTTCACATTCTGAACAGCTGGTCATGGAAGTAGGAATAAAGTGTTAAAATACAGAAGATAAATTCTCTTTTCTTCATCATTCCAAGTCGAAACGGAGATGTATTTAAATGAACTTATTGTTAAATTAACAATAGCTCAAATTGTACTCCTCAGTAAGTTTTTAAATGACAGTCAACAGCAGTAATTGGCGCAAGATACAGGTGTCAGATCACTCTGACCTGAGTCTGATTGCTAATTTGCAACAAAGAGGCCACATGTTTTGTTACTTAGCAACCAGCAAATTTTTTGTCAGGAACATTATTCGCTGTAAGAAGCGCTTTTTATTAAAGCCCTAGCTGGTTATGGTAAGCATTACTGTTGTGCAAGTTATTAGTTCTGAAGGGGTTAATTTTCATGTTGCATTGGCTGTATCCATTCTAGTGATGTCACACAGTCTGCAGCAGTAGGTAAGGAATTCTGCTATATCTTTTGGAGACAGCCAATGTATTTGTACCAGCTCCCTAAGTTTTTAGTAGTTACGTTGAACCAAATGTCATTGTACTAATTGCTATTTTGTAATAAACCTTCCTGTTTTCTGAGAAGAGTAGATAGGCAGGACAAGGAAAGAGGTTCTACTGAGATAGGATGAGGAGCTAGACACCAAATTAAAATCAAAACCTTAAAGTTAATTATCCCTGGATAACTGCCTGAACCAGATGTAAATTGGCAAAGGACTGATAAAATTGGAAAGATTGAAATAGGCCTCAAAGATTGGTGTAGAAAGAGATGCCTTCTGGTTTGCGGAGCACTAGCACCAACACTGGGTCAAGCTGGGACTGTAAATTTGGACCGTTGACTTGTGAACCATGCTGGGAACAATGTTCTCAAGATCCATGTAACCAGAGTTGTAGAGGGGATTTTAAACAAAATAGTGGGGGCAAAGGATCTCATTTGGGAAGATGCTGTAAATCAAGGAGTAGGGAAAAGTCAAGAGAGAAAGCTATCAAGATGAGGATCACTAAACAAATCATTACATGAAGGGATGGAGATTACATATCTAAGAATAAATCTACAAATTACAAATTATTAAAAGCATAAAACCAAAATAAACTCTGTTTCTGAATGCATGCAGCATAATGAGATGAACCAATAGTACAAATAGAGATAGCTCAGTGCAATCTGATAGTCACTACAGAGACATGGTTGCAGCGCACCATAGATTCGAATTTGAATATTGAAAGATACGTCACACTTAGGAAAAGACAGCCAGAGAAAGATCAAGGGTTGGCTCTTATAAAGACATAGACTCATACAGTATAGAAACAGACTCTTTGGTCCAACCAGTCCATGCTGAACATAATCCCAAATTAAACTATTCCCACCTGCCTGTTCCTGGGCCTATTTCGCTCCAAATCCTTCCTATTCATGTACTTTTAAATGTTATAATTGTACCCACATCTACCAATTGCTCAGAAAGTGCATTCACAGGTGATCCACCTTCTGTGTAAAATCTTTGCCTCCATGGCTTTTTCAAAATCTCTCTCTTCTCACCTTAAAAATGTGCCCTCTAGTCTTAAAATCCCTCATCCTAGGGAAAAGACAACTACCATTAACTCTATCTATGCCTCTCATTATTTTATACATTTCTATCAGGTTGCCTCTCAACCTCCTATGCTCCAGCAAAATAAATCCCAGCCTATCCAGCTTTTCTTGATAACTCAAACCTTCTATACCTGGGAACATCTTGGTAAATCTATTCTGAACCCTCTCCAGCTTAATAGTATCCACCCTATAATCGAGTGACCAGAACAGGACTCAGTACTTCAAAAGAGGCCTCACCAATGTCCTGTACTACATTAACATGATGTCCCAGCTCTTAGACTCAAAGGACTGAGCAATGAGGGCAAGTGTGCCAAATACCTTTTTAACCATCCTGTCTATATGTGATGCAAACTTCAATGAATTATGTACTTGCAACCCTCGGTCCATCTGTCCTACAACACTACCCAAGGTCCAGCCATTAATAGTATGAGGCCTACCCTTGTTTGTTGTGCCAAAATGCAATACCTCGCATCTATCCAGAATGAACTCCATCTCCATCTTTTAGCCCATTGACCCATTTCATCAAAATTCCTTTGTAATCTCAGAAAAGCTTCACTGCCTACTATGCCACCAATTTTAGTATCATCGCCAAACTTACTAACTCTGCCTTCTATATTCTCATCCAAATCATTTGTATAAATGACAAACAAAAGAAGACCTGGAACCGATCCCTGTGGAACACTACTGGTCACAGGCCTCCAGTCCATAAAGCAACCCTCCAGCATTACTGTCTGTTTCCAGCTATTAAGCCAATTATGTATCCTATTGGCAAACTCAAATTGAATCGCATGTGACCTAACTTTACTAATTAGCCTACCATGCAGAGATTTTCTGACGATTTTATTAAAAGCCAACTAAACAACATCAACAATCTTTTTGAAAACTTCCTCAAAAAACATCAATCAACACAAAATCATGCTGACTATCCCTAATAATTTTTGCCTCTCAAAATGTCCATAAATTTTACCTCTTATAATCATATCCAACAATTTACATACAACCAAAGCCAGACTCACAGGTCTATAGTTCTCTGGTTTCTCCTTACAACCTTCCTTTAACAAAGGTATAACATTAGCCACCCTCCAGCCATCAGGTGCCTCACCCGTGGTTATAGATGATGCAAATATTTCTGCCACGGGTCTTGTCATTTCCTCCCCTACTTCCAACAACATTCTGGGATACATTAGATCAGGTCTCAGAGATTTATCAACCTTTATAATCTCTAAGACATTTAAAACTTGCCTTTTCTGTAATGTGAGCTGTTTTTAAAACATTACTTTTATTTCTCTGTCATTTTAAAATAATATTCTCTTTTATTCTTGAGCAAAACCTCAATATCTTTATTCATTTATTGTTCTCTACCCTTCTTAGTCTTACCCTTCAGGCTCGTCACCACACTCTTGAAAGCCTCCCAATTGTCAGACGTCCTTTTACCTGCAAACAGTCTACTCCAATCAACTCTTGAAAGTTCTTGTCTCATACCATCAAAATTTGCCTTATTCCAATTAAAATCTTTAACTTTAATGGAAGGCTTATCCTTCCCCATAATCATTTTGAAACTAATAGAATTATAATTGTGAGACCCAAGTGTTCCCCCACTTTTACTTCAGTCACCAGCCCTACCATATTGCCCAAGCAAAGGTCTAGTTTTGCTCTTTCTCTCGTAGGATCATCCACATATTGTTAAAGAAAATTTTTCATGCACGTATTTAACAAATTCTTCACCATCCAAACCTTTAACATTGTCATAGCCCCAGTCAATGTTTGGAAAATTAAAATCCCCCATTATTCCAATCCTATTATGCTTTCCTATATTTGAGATCTCCATACATAGTTGTTTCTCAATTTCTATCTCACTACTGGGAGGCCTATAGTACAATCCCATCAAGGTGATCTTTCCTTTCTTGTTTTTAATTTCTGCCCATATATTTTCACTGCACGATTTTTCAGAAATAGCTTCTCTAGTTATAGCATTAATTAATGATGATAGCTGAACAGTGAAGGATGAGCCAAGTTCAAGAAACCAGAAGCAGTTAGGTGTAAATGATAAAGGCAAAAACTTACTTATGCAAGTGGTGTATAACTCCTAACTCTAACCTCCTCCTAACTATAACCACATTGGTTGGATTATAAAGCAGAAATGATGGGACTTGTCAGAAAGATCAGCATGAAGACAATTGAAGGAGTGTGTTTGAATTCTTTTAAGGTAGTTGTAGACAAATTCCTATTTAGCAAAGGGGCGAAGAGTTATGGAGGTAGGCAGGATGATGGAGCAATCAGATCAGATCTGGCCTTATTGCAACATGAACAAAATTGAAAAGCCAGCCATCATAATTATGCTCCTAAATCACATGTTCATATACTCCCTAGTTGCATATTCTTAATTGCTGATCACTGGATAGATCCAAGGCAAAACAAAGGCAAAAAAAAGGATGGTTGGCAGTGAGCCCTTACCCTGTGCAACATACTGGTCAGGGTGTCAAATTACACACGGTATCAGAAAATGATACCTGGGAAACTACTCTAACTTAATTTTAAAACTGTTGAGCTTGGGTAAAGCCCTTTACAGTGCTTCATGAGTACATAGTATAGCAAACGGAATTTCTGTAGTTTAAGAGTGCAATTTTGCAATCTACAAGCAGGCTGAAAACTGTTATCCTTGTATGAGTGTTGGTACTTTATAACTACAAATTAAGTATTATTTCATTGCACAGTAATGTGTCATCAGCAGTAGGTGAATGCATACCTGATCCCAAGCACAGGACTTGAATTTATAGAACCATTCACTGTGTCTCTCATACTGTACAAGATGTCCAATTCAAGCATAGCAAGTTAATAGAAAATACTGTTTCAAACATCAAATATTCATAAGTTATCAAGTTTTCAATGTACAGCCCATGAAATGTAGTCTCCTCATTAGCATACTTCACTTAACAATATTAGTTCAATTTATAAAGAGGAATCCAGTGAAGTTTATGCTAGCATGGATTTTTGAAAAGGACTTGTGTTTGTGTTTAGATTAGAATATTTAAATGAACGACCAAGTATTTCACAGTACACATAATTACTGTTTTTATTAGCAATTTGAGGAAATCTTGATCCCACTACTAAAATAATTGAAGGGCTCATTATGAATTTTGCAAGATTTAATTGTTTGCATTTTGAATTAGTCAGCACAAATGGGACAATTCTTACCAGCTGTAGCAATGAAATCATATCTGTTTCCAGAAATGACATTATTTTCCAACTGATATATTGATGATACTGAGTTGAGTTAACATGCCCCTTTAATCCTTTCTCCTTCCTTACTGCTCTGTGTAGTATCTGCAAGATCTTTTCTTTTCAGGAAAGCTATTTGACCACAATGATTGAAACTTTGGTCAGAACCTTGCACTTTTCCTCATGGCACTTTTGGTGTTAAGAGAGCATTTAATCAGAAATAACTGGACAGAGGCCAGTATCCCATCACAAATCACTCTTTCTTTACACGTGCATTGTACTGGATGCTGGTCTGGCTTCCTCATAGCTAGCTCTCAAGTTGAACCAAACTTCTGACACTCGCGTTTATATCTGTTGGCCAGAACTCCCTGATTGGGGCTGTTACTTTGATGCAACCTGGGAACTCATACTCTATGAGGTCCACTGGCTAACCTCATTACAATCAGTGCATCCCTTCCCCTCTAAATTTAGGGACTTAGGCCTGCTCCATTTCTTGTAGCCTCTCCTGGGGCATTTTCCCATCTGTTCTAGCTCCTCCGACTCAGTCTTAGATACGGACAGCGTATACCAGCCTGTAGCCTGACTCTTGCGCCCAGAACACCTCAGAAGAAATTCATCCTTTCCCTCAGGCGTAAAGGCATTGAAGCTGAGACATCCACTGTGTCCATCTCAGACTCCGAGGTTTTTTCAATGTTAAATGGAGAGGGAGAGCCCATAGGCTCCAACAGCAATTGTGATTGTTCTGACGGGCTGTGTACGTTTTGCTTCGGCCCATTTGTGCGTTTTCAGCTTTCATGTGGTGCACATGCTTATTTAGGAATGAGCATTGAGGAATGCCTCAATGACCCAAACTTTGTATGTCATGGGACCTGACCTCACATCAACCATGCCTTTTACCCATGCAGGGCCATTTCCATGATTTTGGCACCAAACTTTTTCCCTGGAAGTAAACTGTCTCTATTATTTAGAGGACTCTTGCGTACGGTATTGGTATTCCTGATGCCGTTTCACTCAACCCTTGCCCCCTCCACACCTCAAGACTTCTGAGAAGATTAGATTTAATGTGGTACAGAATCTTCTTACCATAAGCTACTCCACTGGAGATAGCCCTGTGGTTACATGAGGGTGGTCTGATAATCAAATAGGAACCGGGACAGTTTGGTATCCAGTGAAGCTGTGGGCTGCTTCTTTAAGCTTGCCTCCAACATTTGGGCTGCTCTTTTTGCCAGGCCATTGGATAATGGATGGTATGGAACTGTCCTTACATTGTTGAATGCCATTTGACTTTAGGAAATACTCAAATTCCCTGCTGGTAAATGATGGCCCGTTGTCTCTGACCAAAACTTCCGAGAATCCGTGTATTGCAAAAGATGTGCGCAGTCTTTCCATCATCGTCCCAGTGTTTGACAAATGAACTCTATGCATGCCCAACCAATTTGAGTGGATGTCCACAATGACTAAGAATGTATAACCAAGGCCACTGTTTAACTGGCCATTCCCATAAATGTCAGGGAGCTGCTGGCATTAATATTATCCTTCTAGGCATTCTGGGCACTGCCCCACCGTCACAGCTATGTCTGCATCTAATCCTCGCCACCAGACATAACTTCTTCCTGATATAGAACATAGAACATAGAACATTACAGCACAGTACAGGCCCTTCGGCCCTCGATGTTGTGCCGACCTGTCATACCGATCTCAAGCCCATCTAACGTACACTATTCCATGTACGTCCATATGCTTGTCCAATGACGACGTAAACGTACCTAAAGTTGGTGAATCTACTACCGTTGCAGGCAAAGCATTCCATTCCCTTACTACTCTCTGAGTAAAGAAACTACCTCTGTCATCTGTCCTATACCTTTCACCCCTCAATTTAAAGCTATGCCCCCTCCTGCTCGCCGTCACCATCCTAGAAAAAAGGCTCTCCCTATCCACCCTATCTAACCCTCTGATTATTTTATATGTTTCAATTAAGTCACCTCTCAACCTTCTTCTCTCTAACAAAAATAGCCTCAAGCCCCTCAGCCTTTCCTCGTAAGACCTTCCCTCCATACCAGGTAACATCCGAGTAAATCTCCTCTGCACCCTTTCCAAAGCTTCCACATACTTTTTATAATGCAGTGACCAGAACTGTACGCAATACTCCAAGTGTGGCCGCACCAGAGTTTTGTACAGCTTCACCATAACCTCTTGGTTCTGGAACTCGATCCCTCTATTAATAAAAGCTAAAACACTGTATGCCTTCTTAACAGCCCTGTCAACCTGGGTGGCAACTTTCAAGGATCTGTGTACATGGACACCGAGATCTCTCTGCTCATCTACACTACCAAGAATCTTACCATTAGCCCAGTACTTTGCCATCTGGTTATTCCTACCAAAGTGCATCACCTCACACTTGTCTGCATTAAACTCCATTTGCCACCTCTCAGCCCAGCTCTGCAGCTTATCTATGTCTCTCTGCAACCTACAGCATCCTTTGTCACTATCCACAACTCCACCAACCTTAGTGTCGTCTGCAAATTTACTAACCCATCCTTCTACGCCCTCATCCAGGTCATTTATAAAAATGACAAACAGCAGTGGACCCGACACCGACCCTTGCGGTACACCACTAGTAACTGGTCTCCAGGATGAACATTTCCCATCAACTACCACTTCTTTCAGCAAGCCAATTTCTGATCCAAACTGCTATATCACTCACAATTTCATTCCTCCGCATTTTGTACAATAGCCTACTGTGGGGAACCTTATCGAACGCCTTGCTGAAATCCATATACACCACATCAACCGGCTTACTCTCATCTACCTGTTTGGTCACCTTCTCAAAGAACTCAATAAGGTTTGTGAGGCTCAACCTTCCCTTCACAAAACCGTGCTTACTATCCCTAATCAATTTCTTCTTTTCTAGATGATTATAAATCCTATCCCTTATAACCTTTTCCAACACTTTACCAACAACTGAGGTAAGGCTCACTGGTCTATAATTACCAGGGTTGTCTCTACTCCCCTTCTTGAACAGGGGAGCCACATTTGCTATCCTCCAGTCATCTGGCACTAATCCTGTAGACAATGATGAGTTAAAGATCAATGCCAAAGGCTCGGCAATCTCCTCCTTGGCTTCCCAGAGGATCCTAGAATAAATCCCATCCGGCCCAGGGGACTTATCTATCTTCACCCTCTGAAGGGTTTCTAATACCTCTTCCTTGTGAACCTCAATCCCACCTAGTCTAGTAGCCTGTATCTCAGTATTCTCCACGACAACATTGTTGTTTTCTAGAGTGAATACTGTTGAAAAATATTCATTTAGCGCTTCCCCTATCTCATCTGACTCCACACACAACTTACCACTACTATCCTTGATTGGGCCTAATCTTACTTTCGTCATTCTTTTATTCCTTAAATACCGAAAGAAAGCCTAAGGGTTTACCCTGATCCTATCCGCCAACAACTTCTCATGTCTCTTCCTGGCTCTTCTAAGCTCTCTCTTTAGGTCTTTCCAGGCTACCTCGTAGCCCTCAAGTGCCCTAACTGAGCCTTCACATCTCATCCTAACATAAGCCTTTTTCTTCCTCTTGACCAGAAATTCCACCTCTTTCGTAAACCACGGTTCCCGCACTCTACAGCTTCCTCCCTGCCTGACAGGTACATACTTATCTAGGACACACAGGAACTTTTCCTTGAATAAGCTCCACATTTCTAATGTGCCCATCCCCTACAGTTTCCTTCCCCATCCTATGCTCCCTAAATCTTGCCTAATCTCATCGTAATTGCCTTTCCCCCAGCTATAACTCTTGCCCAGTGGTATACACCTATCCCTTTCCATCACTAAAGTAAACATAACAGAATTGTGATCGCTATCACCATAGTGCTCACCTACTCCCAAATCTAACACCTAGCCAGGCTCATTACCCTGTACCAAATCTAATGTGTCTTCGCCCCTTGTTGGCCTATCTACATACTGTGTCAGGAAGCCCTCCTGCACACACTGGACAAAAACTGACCCATCTATAGTACTCGAACTATGGTGTTCCCAGTCAGTATTTGGAAAGTTGAAGTCCCCCATGACAACTACCCTATCTCTCTCACTCCTATCAAGAATCATCTTTGCTATCCTTTCCTCTACATCTCTGGAACTATTCGGAGGCCTATAGAAAACTCCCAACAGGGTGACCTCTCCTTTCCTGTTTCTAACCTCAGTCCATACTACCTCAGTTGACGAGTCCCCAAACATCCTTTCTGCAACTGTAATACTGTCCTTGACAAACAATGCCACACCTTCGCTCCTTTTACCATCTTCTCTGTTCTTACTGAAACATCTAAATCCCGGAACCTGCAACAACCATTCCTGTCCCTGCTCTATCCATGTCTCCGAAATGGCCACAACATCCAAGTCCCAGGTACTAACCCATGCTGCAAGTTCACCCACCTTATTTCGGACGCTCCTGGCATTGAAGAAGACACACTTCAAACCAACTTCTTGCTTGCCGGTGCCATCTTGCTTCCCTGAAACTTTATTTCGGACCACCCTACTCTCAACCTTTTCTATAGTCAAACTACAATTTTGGTGCCCATCCCCCTGCTGAATTAGTTTAAACCCACCCAAATAGCCTGAGCAAATTTCCCCCCCAGGATATCGGTACCCCTCTGGTTCAGGTGAAGACCATCTTGCTTGTAGAGATCCCACCTACCCCAGAAAGAGCCCCAATTATCGAAGAATCCAAAACCCTCCCTCCTGCACCATCCCTGTAGCCACATGTTCAACTCCTCTCTCTCCCTATTCCTCGCCTCACTAGCACATGGCACGGGCAACAAACCAGAGACAACAACTCTGTTCGTCCTAGCTCTCAGCTTCCACCCGAGCTCCCTGAATTTCTGCCTTAAATCCCCATCTCTCTTCCTACCTATGTCATTGGTGCCAATGTAGACCATGACTTGGGGCTGCTCCCCCTCCCCCTTAAGGATCCCAAAAACATGATTAGAGACATCACGCACCCTGGCACCTGGAAGGCAACACACCAACCGTGAGTCTCTCTCGTCCCCACAGAACCTCCTATCTGCCCCCCTAACTGTAGAGTCCCCAATGACTAATACTCTGCTCCTCTTCCCCCTTCCCTTCTGAGCAGCAGGGACAGACTCTGTGCCAGAAACCTGTGCCCCACTGCTTTCCCCGCTAAGTCATCCCCCCCAACAGTATCCAAAATGGTATACTTATTGTTGAGGGGAATGGCCACAGGGGATCCCTGCACTGCCTGCCGGTTCCCTTTCCGTCCCCTGACCGTAACCCATCTGCCTTTTTCCTGTACTTGAGGAGTGACTACCTCCCTGTAACTCCTCTCAATAACCCCATCTGCCTCCCGAATGATCCGAAGTTCATCCAGCTCCAGCTCCAGCTCCAGTTCCCTAATGCGGTTTTTGCGGAGCTGGATTTGGGTGCACTTCCCGCAGATGTAGTCAGCAGGGACACTAGTGGTGATCCTTAACTCCCACATTCTGCAGGTGGAACATTCAACTGCCCTGACCTCCGTTCCCATTATTCTAAATTTCCAAGACTTAAAAAATAAAGAATAAAAAATAAACTTGTTACCTTACCAATCAGGCACACAGAACCGTTTTTTTTGGGTCGAGGAGGAGGATGGGTGGGAGACACTACACGGGTAGTGTTTCGGGTAACGCAACCACACAAATATATTACCTCACTTACTCACCAGTCCCGTGTCGGCTCCTGCTCAGCGTCCCTCCGCTTACTCACGAGGTAAGCTCTTTAAAGATTCAAAAACAGTGACTCACCGGCTTCCCGACAGGCTCCTGCTCCAAGCTCCCGCTCACGCTGCTGTTGCAACCAGAAATGGAAGGCACCGACACTCGAGGTAAGCTCTTTATAGATTCAAAAACAGTGACTCTTCATTTTGGAAACTCCTGGGTGATCCTGGTGGAGTTCAGCCAGTATGTGGCGATGACCTTTGTTCAGGACAACCACTCTTGCTCCCCCTCATAAAATGCTGTCCTCTACAGTGATCTGGTCTTGCCGAGCCCAGAAAACTTACCCCAATTACCTCCATTTTTCAGTTTTGCCAGGACAAGATCTTTTTGCATCCACAGTCTGACAGTGTCAGTGTTGACCAAAAGGATGTCTAGAAAGTTTAAAACTAGAGCGGGCTCTTCCAGAGGCGGCACTACTGGTGATATATCTGCCAGTGGCTGGAGCCACAATGAATCCACATTTCCTACTTGGCCACCTGGATGAAGTTTCAACTTGTAATTGTATGCACCTAGAATGACAGCCCACTGCTGAATTTGGCCTGAAGCTATAGGTGGCACGACCTTGCCTTCTTTCAGTGGCCATAGCAGGTGTTTGTGGTCTGTTGCTATTACAAATTTGTGCCCATAATGGTATTGATTGAACTTTCTCGCACCAAAGATGACACCCAAACTTCCTTCCCTGGGCGTGTTTACACTCTGTGTCAGCCAAAGCCCAGGAAGCATGTGTTATTATGTGTTCCTATCCATTGTCCATCTGTGAGCCAACACTACCCTGATATCATATGGGGAGGCGTTGCAAGTCAGCACCAGATTTAGCTTTGGATGATAGTGTGCCAGGATGATACCTGCTTCTTCACTTTACTACGAGATCATTTCCAAGGCTGTCCTTTTGCAATGGCCTATGATTCTCTGACTCAATTCATGCCTATTGGGACTGTTTTGCTGACTCTTAGCGGCAATGACTACAATGGCTTGCTGGCCCAGATGCTGAATAAAATTTTAACTGTTTGGTTAAGGTTTAGCTTTTTTTTAGGGTTTTGCTATGGACTAACCTGCATTCCCACATTTGGAATATGTCCTCAGTGAGACATGCCCCGTAAATCATATGTTCCACTTGCCATATTTTCTAATGACAAAGCCAGTTGTAGGGCCTGTTTGAATTTGTTATGGACCAGACCAGACCCTCTCAAAATATTTTAAGATGGTAGCCCAGATGCTAACCTTTCCTTATTTTAAAGGTAGAAGTGAAGTGCAGTTTCTGATTTGATACAACTGGCCAAATCATTCAACATTAAGAAGAACACAACTTGTTTAAACATGATAGTTAAAAATACATACAAAAGAAAGAGGAATTTAGAATAACTTAACTGTTGTAAAATTTAACCGAATAATAGATACAGTACCTATTACTAATTAACTGTTCCACTATAGTAACATCCCATAAATGCACCCTTTGGCAAAAAGGCAAATTCAGACACAGCTTCTTACAGGCAATTCTCCAATCCAGGAGGAAACAACATCAAGAGGGATTTCAGAGAATATCGCAGCTCGGAATTATTTTGCTGAAGCTCCAACTCTTCTGGATCCTGAACAGCTTCTGACTGTTAAAGCTAAAAGAAAAATTGAAAGCTTGATCTATGAGAACTGGCCACTCCTTTTTCACTCTTAAAATTGTAAAATTAAAAAGTACCGAGAGGTGTCTCTGATTGGAGACTTAGGCTGTCTCCAGTGGCCACTTTGCTATCCTTGACTTTACAATCGTTCTTCAAAAAAAACCAGTACATAATAACCTTTTCAAAGTGACAGCATCATCACAACTTCCCCCTTAAAAAAAATCAATACGCTAAGATGGGTTCATTTTAAAAAGCTTGGTCTTACTCTATATTTACACTACAATATATATACAGTACATTGATTCTAAGCATACAAACATACACTACTACATTCTATTTCAGCCTGTTTACTCCTGTCACCTAATGCCTCCATCTTTCTTCATCCAAGTCCCCACAATGCGTTGGCAATTAAGTCTTCTCATCCTGTCTTATGTATATTTTTCAAAATGAATAGCTGCAATCGTAAGCTCCACCTGAACTGTCTGGATGTTTTGTGTCCTTAAATTTCTCCAAAAACTTTAATGAGGTTATGATCAGTATATATAATCGTCTCAGACACAGCACTGGCAACATAAATGTTGAAAGGTTGTAACACCAACACGAAGCTCAAGTTCTCTTTCTCAATTATGGATTTATTTTGGTTGTTGAGTATTCAATTTCCTGCAGAAGTACCCACTCGGTTTCTTTATCTTGTCATCTCCTTGTAAGAGTACAGCACCGACACCCTTATCACTCACATCGATAGCCACCTCAATTGGCTTTGCGTAAGTACTTGTGGCTAACACTGGGGCAATGGTTAACACAGCTTTCAGGCTGTCAAATGCCTTCTGACAGTCTGGAATGCACTGAAATTTTCTACACTTCTTCAATAAGTTGGAGTAATTGTGCTGCTAAAATTTGGTACAAACTTCCAATAAAATACATTTGATCTCAGGAATCGTAGTAATGTTCCCTTCGTCAATGGTTTGGAGAATTCCCCAATAAAATTGGTTTTCACATTCACTGAGGCAATCTGACCATGTCCAATAGCATGGTCCATGAATGTGCCTTTGGTTTTTGTGAATTTACTCATAGCCAGCTTTATCACCAAGCCTGCCTCCTGAAGTCGATCAAATAATTCCAACAAATGCAGCAAATATTCCTTCCTTGTGTGACTAAAAATCACCATGTTGTCAATGTACACTACTCAGTTAGGTAATCCAGAAATGACTTTGTTAGTTAGCTTTTGAAACGTAGCTGACACATTTTTTGTATACCAAATGGCATGGATTAGGAGCCTAGGACAAGACAGCACAATCTCAGCGTGAGGGATTGCAATTGTCGGATGAAAGTGGAGAGGAATTTCTTCTCTTAGAGGATCTGTGGAATTCTTTACAGCAGAGGTTGGGCCTTCAAGTTTCTTCAAGACTGAGATAAAAGGGAATCAAGGCTTATAGAAAAAGGATAGAAACATGGAGTTGAGGATTATTGGATTAGCCGTGACATCATTGAACGACGAACAGACTTTAAATTGGTATAGTCCATTCAGTGTCAAAAAAAGCAACACTGTATTTGCTCATTTGAATAAAGGTACCTGCCAGTATCCTCTGAATAAATACAACTGAGAAATACAAGTTGCTTGTCCCTCTTCTCAATACAGACTTTCAAACATGGAATCAGATACGAATCAGACTTTGAAACTCATTTAATTTGTGACAGTCTCCACATAATTGTTGGGTACCATCTTATTTTTGGGTCATTAATATGGGTGAGCTCCTGTCACTGCAATTTACTTTGATTATGGTGTCTTTGAATGTGAATTCAATCTCTTTTTGAACCCGTGCCAACTTTAGAGGGCTAAGTCCATAAGGATGTTGTTTAATTGGAACAACATTTCATATATATGCATAATGCATAACTAAATTCAGCACTTCCTAGCTTATTCCCACATATCTCCCCATGCAATAGTAATAACATTTACAGATCATTTTGATTTTCCTGGGCAAGTTACCTCTATAATTTACCCCAATTTTTGAGAACTTCCTCATTTTCCAATTTAATTTGATGGATTTCTAATTCAAAATCCTCTGCACTTGGTTCTTCACGCTGAGTTGTAACCAGTAATACATCTTTCTTTTGCTTTCCTTCCCTGTCAAGATACCTTTTGAACATATTCACATGACAGACTCAGTGAGATTTCTTTCTATCCGGAGCCCTTATCAAATAATTCAGCTCACTCAATCTTCTTTCAATTTGATAAGGTCCACTAAACCCTGTTTTTAAATATTCACCTGTCACTGGAAGTAACACTAACACTTTATC
The DNA here is from genome assembly GCF_030684315.1 of Stegostoma tigrinum. Taxonomy (NCBI): domain Eukaryota; kingdom Metazoa; phylum Chordata; class Chondrichthyes; order Orectolobiformes; family Stegostomatidae; genus Stegostoma; species Stegostoma tigrinum. The sequence goes on along the minus strand of NC_081367.1, from coordinate 28,856,846 downwards.
TCCACTTGCAAAATCGCAAATTTTTGATTTCTTGTCTGCCCCCTGTTTTATCATATGCTGTGCTGCTTTTAAATACTGTCTAGCAAACTCGCCCACTTGACTGAATTGTTCCCTAAAATTTGGCACACAGTCCAAATATGTGGTCTTTGAACTCTGACTCACCAATTTCCCCTTAATTAATTTTAGCGGTCCTCTGACCTTATACCAAGAAACAAACTCAAATGGACTGAATTTGGTAGATTCATTTATCGCATCCCTAATTGCAAAAAGTAGAAACAGAATTCCTTTATCCCAATCATCTGTACGGCCTTGACTATAGGCCCTCAACATAGTCTTTAAAGTTTGATGCCACTGTTCTACTGCTCCCTGCGATTCTGGATTGTATGCAGTCGATTTTAATTCTTTATTCCTAAGCTATCCATATCTTCCCTGAATAATTTTGATGTAAAATTTGACCCTTGATCTGGTTGTTTTTCTATGAGTAGTGTGCATCTGGTGAAAATTTTGAGTAAATCGTCTACAATCTTCTACAGCTATAATATTGCATAAAGGAATGGCCTCCAGAAATCTAGTGGATACATCCATAATGGTCAACAAATACTGATTCACTGGATTAATTCCAGGTATGGAGGGATTGGATTGTGAGGAAAGGTAGAGTAGATTGGGCCTGAATTCGTTGGAGTTGAAAAGAATGAGACATGAGTTTGTTGAAAGATGCCATATTCTTACAGCACTTAACAGGGTAGGCGCAGAAAGGTTTTTTATCCCTTTCTTGTGGGAGAGTCTCGGGCACAATGGCCTAATCTCAGTGTAAGGGATTGCCAATGTAGGATCAAAGTAGAGAGGAATTTCTACTACTAGAGGATCTGCGGAATTCCTTACAGCAGAGGATGGGCCTTTAAGTATATTCAAGGCTGAGATAAAAGAGAATCGAGGCTTATGGAAAAAGGATAGAAAAGTGGAGTTGAAAATTATTGGATTAGCCATGGCCTCCTTGAATGACGAACAGACTCAGTGGGTTGAATGCCTACTTTTGATCCCCATGGTGGTATGCTGTTATAGTAAAAATGATCTCAAGATTTCCAGGTTCAGTTATCCATGGCAATGTGTCCTATGCAATAAGGTATTAATTCCTGAGCTATACTCTCATCACTGTAAGCAGCAGTAGGATCCGTTGATGTTGCTGATTTTCCATGACCACTTTCTTTTATATTTTCCACAATATAGGAAACTAGTTTTCACTTGGCCATCATTACTGATTGAGTCTGTTGAGGATGAATCATTAACTGTATACACACAATAAAGTTGCTCCACCATAGCAGAAATTCGCAACTTATGGGTTCTTGCACAGTGTTAGAAGTGGTAACACAGGGTGAAGTGCATCTTATTTAGAGATGGAAGATTCATGGGAGGTAGTCTTAGTAATGGAAAGACTATGAAGTCATGGGATGAGAATGGAAGAGCCCATTCATCTCAAATACTCCGTAATGTTTCAGTATTATGAGGACATCAGCTTTTCCATTGAGAAAATGACCAACTTCAAAGTGGTTTCACTAGGTGTAAAATCACCATCTTGAAAGATTATTCTGTTACATTTGGGCCTACCTTGTTGAGTATTTTCAGCAATTTCTGTTTTAATTTAAGATTTTTGGCATCTACTGCAATTTCCTTTGGAACCTGTTCTTTGGTGTTATGGCCAATCAGTGACTTGCATTATACACAAGATGAAATTAACCATTTATAGGCAGGATAGTTTAATGGCAATGGATAAAACAATGTTGGACACATTGAGATGAACACAAAAGTTTGCGTTGTTTCAAAATATTTTTAAAATACTCAAATTCATATGCCATTATTTTATTATTCAATATAATTATTTTATTGTTTATTATTATTTAAGAAAATGTAAACTACATTGTGTCTTTGTAGATAAACAAGATCAAAGGCAACACCAGATAATGATCATGAGGGATTTCCATTTCTTAGACACTGAGATAACAGCAGTGTAAAAGCTCAAACACAATGTGCTTGTTAAGACCAATGCAGGATTGCCTTCTAACAACATGTAGTTGAACAGCGAGTGGAATCAGAAATAATTTTGGACTTAAACTTCAAAAGGAGTCAGGTATGAAATAAACAAGACTTAGGCCCACAGTCTCTGCAATCCAGTAGTTCATCAGATGTGAAATACTCATGGGGTATATGTATAAGGCCACCACTCTTCAAAACAAAATTACAGCTTTTCATAGAATACAAAAGTAGATAAAGCAAGTTGTCTGAAACTTAAGAAAGTAAGTACATGAAAGCTGAGAAACATAAATTACAAACAAATGAATTCAGAGTGTATCAGAAATTCAGGCATTTTTCATTTGTACAAAACCATAGTATCAAGTTCAGAAACTTCTGGGTTTTAAACAGTTATTGCATTTAGTGGAACGCTGTGGCTCATGCATTATTAATCAGATCCATAAAATTAAAATAAATAATGCAAATGGGATTCAAAATGTAACTCGATGTGAACAGAATTAAAAAGCCCAAAAAGTTATATGCTGGGATTTCAGTACTCCATGCTGAATTAAAGTGACGCAACTGATTATACAAACCAAGGCAGAATGCACTGCTCAGTGCCTATACACCTCTTCGGAGAAGCCCAATTTAGTATTTTATTCATTCATGGCATGTGGCGTTTATTGCTCATCCCAAAGTGCCCAGAGGACAGTTCGGAGTCAACCACATTGCTGTGGCTCTGAAGTCATATGTGGGGGCGACCAGGTGAGGATGATAGGTGTCCTTCTCTAAAAGCCATCAGTGAATAGGATGCAGTGGGATCCTGAAACGTCAGCTTTTGTGCTCCTAAGATGCTGCTTGGCCTGCTGTGTTCATCCAGCTCCACACTTTGTTACCTATAGTGAATAAGATGCGTTTTACAATAATTGGCAGTGGTTACACGGTCATCATTTGCTTTTTTTCCATCTAGTTCCTTTATGTTGAATTCAAATTTCATCTGTTAGGTCCCCCACAGCATTAGCCTGAAGTTCTATTGACACACATTGATGAGGCTAGCCATACCTAAATCTAGTCTGCACCACATAACACCAAACTATATCTGGTTAAAGGGAGATAGTAGGAACTGCAGATGCTGGAGAATGTGAGATAACAAGGTGTAGAGCTAGATGAACACAGCAGGCCCGGCAGCAGGAAGGCTGACATTTTGGGCCTAGACCCTAGACTCATTTTTTCTGAAGAGGGGTCTAGGCCCGAAACATCATCCTCCCTGCTCCTCTGATGCTGCTTAGCCTGCTGTGTTCACCCATCTCTACACCTTGTTGTCTCTGTTAAAGGGGAGATGTATTCTGACACAGCAGTGGCTAAAGTTAGATACAGATGGGTGAAGACCTGAAATTATATAACAGTCTTTGTGCAATAGTAAAAAGGTGTTTCATAGGCTATAGTGTCCAAAAACCTTCAGCTGGATTGTCAATGACCATCCGCCCATTATAAAAAGTGAGGATGTTCACTAATTGGCGTACAGTATTCAGTGCCATTTACAATATCTTAAGTAATGAAAGGGTCCATGATCAAATGCAGCAGAACCTGACAATATTCAGGCTTGCGCTAATTTATGGCAAGTAGCATTTGTGCTGCCCTAGACCAGGTCAGATACTAGGAATTCAGCAGTGAGTAACTCACCCCTGATTTGCCATTTACTCGTTATTTACTAAATACAAGTCACCCATGAGATGACAAGTAGAAGATGATGTAAGAGAATCAATTGACATGTGTGAAGTGAAGTTGGCAGTTGCACTATAAATTATGGGTGCTGCTCAGGTGAACAGAGAAGGAGATGGCAGAACAAGAGGGAAACACAATAGTGACAATGTCACTGGACTACCAATCCAACACCCAAGGGTAATTTTCTTGGGATAAGGATTAAAATCCCATTCATGGTAGATGGTGTAATTGCAATTCACCAAAAATCTGGAGAAGAGAGCTGGCCTAATGACAACATTGGAACCATTACTGAATGTTGTAAAAATCCATCTGGTTCACTGATGGCCTGGTGGGAAGAAAATCTCCCACCTTAACCTGCTTGGGCCTACATGTGACTTCAATGCTGTAGAAAGGTAGTTGACTTTTAAGAGATCTTTGGGCAATTAAAGATGGGCAATAAATGCATCCCATAACCAAATTATAAAAACAAACTTGACTTGATGATTACACCTCAAACAATTCAAGATATTTGACACTTTGGCACTTCATTCATTACCTTAACATTTACTTGCTGTACTGTCGAGATGCAGGGGCAACGCTGTGTTCAGTTTAAATATATACTAAAGCAATTAATCAAGGCTGCTTCAATACCAGTTTCCAAACCCAAAAGCTCTGCCACCTAAAACGACAAGGGCAACAGATGCCTGGGAAGACTACCACTTGCACTTTCTTCTCCAACTTGCACACCATCATTGTACCATTAAAATGGCAATTATCATGGATTGCTCTAAGTCATTGGCAATTTTCCAGCAGCACCCAGAAGCATTGCAATGACTTTAACTTCTCTCTTCTGAGGTAACAGCAGGACAGTGGATTGTCATGTGATACATGTGTAGCATTCTCTTTAAAGCAGCAAATTAGTCACTTTTCAAACATCCACTGACCAATGTTTCTCATTGGAAGCATTTCCTTTGCATCTGAATCCGTCTGACTGTGGTCAGCATGAGGATTTGGCTGTCTGTTCTGGCGGCAATTTTGTACTTCCCTTTTGTTCTGTCATCTCCTTCTCTGTTCAACTGTGCAGCTCCCATGATTCAAGGTGCAACTGCCAGCTGCCCTTCACTTCACACATGCCAATTGATTCTATTACATCATCTTCTACCTGCCATTCTAAATTGGACATTTGTCCTAGACATAGTTTTGTAACTGGCCTCCAATGTGCCCTAAGTCCTATAGGATGCACATTCGCATTCCCGATCCACAAATTCTCCAAACTTTGGTATTAGTTGACAAATGAAAAAGTTCAGCCATGATAGCACTGGAATTCCCACCCTTTGTCACCACAACTGGCTCTGCTGTTAAGCAAAGTTTGTCAAGGTCTAAACAAGCAAATGTGTGAGGGGACTGTCTCATCAGGGGCACAAAGAGACATTATTTGCAGCCATGCGTGAATTTCAAAATCTCCCCACCCCTGGCCTCACCCCATGTCCAGCCCTCCCTTACATCCCCGCCTCCTTGACCTGACACCATCTGCCCATTTTCTTTCCCACCTATCCACTCCATCCTTCCCACTGACCAATCTCCACTACCTTCTACCTGCATCCACTTGTCGCTATCCCACCTACCTGCCTTCCCCCAGCCCCACTGTCCCTACTTATTGCTGACCTCCTTTCCCCCTTCCCAGTACTGATGAAGGGTGGAAACCTGAAACGTCAACTTCCCTGCTGTTCTGATGCTGCCTAACCTGCTGCGTTCCTCCAGCTGCACAGTGTATTGGTTCTGACTACAGCATCCGCAGTTCTTGTTAAGGAGAAGGTTGTGGAGGATCTAAAGCAATTCTACAAGGATATTAAGGGCAAAACAGTAACAAGGAAGAGAATAGGCCCCTTAAAGATCAATGAGGCCATTCCTGTCTGGAACAACAGGAAGACATGGGGCTAAATGGTGATGTCTTGAAAAAAGCTACGTCACAGAACAGGAGATACTAGAGGTTTTAAAACACATTACAGCAGATAAATTGGTACCTGATTGAGTGTATCCCAGGACATTGTGGGAAACTAGGGAAGAAATTTCAGGGCCCCTAGCAGATATATTTGTATCATCAACAGCCGCAAGTGAGGCGCTGGAAGACCAGAGGGTAGCTAATGTTGTACCATTATTTAAGAAAGGTTTCAAGGAAAAGCCAAGAAACTATAGACCAGTGAGCCTGACGTCAGTGGCTGTTACGTTGTTAGAGGAGATTCAGAGAGATAGGGTTTGCATGCATTTGGAAAGGCAAGGACTGATTAATAATATAGACAACATGGCTTTGTATGTGAAAAAGCGTTTCTCACAAACAGGATTGAGTTTTTTGAAAAGGTGACCAAGAAGGTAGATGAAGGAGCAGAACTCTAGAAGCTTGTGATTTCAAATAAACCTGTTGGGCTGTAACCTGGTGCCAAGTGACTTCTGAATTTGTCCACCCCGGTCCAACACCATCATCTCTATATTGAGGGCAGTGCGGTGGATGTTGTCTGCATGGACTTTAGCAAGGCCTTTGACAAGGTGATGCCTGGTAGACTGGTTAGTAAGGTGAGATCAGATGGGATCCAGGGAAAGCTAGCCAATTGTAAAAAAAAATGGGCTTGCTGATAGAACACAGAGGGTGGTGGTAGAAGGTTGTTGCTCTGAGGGGAGTCCTGTAATCAACAGTGTACCACAAGGATCAGTGTGGGTCTACTGCTGTTTGTCATTTATGTAAACAATTTGGATGGGAATATCGGAGGCATTGTTGGTAAGTTTATAGATGACACCAGAATTTGTGGCATAATGGACATTGAATGATATTATTTAAGAGTACCACAAAGTCTTGATCAACTGGACCAATGGACTATGGAATAACAGATGGAGTTTGATTTAGATAAATGTGAGGTGTCGTATTTTGGTGAGATAGCCCAGGGCAGAGCTTTCACAGTTAATGATAGGATCCCTCGGGAGTGCTGTCAAACAGAGAGACCTAAAGTGGCGCCATTAAATAGATGGCTTGGTGGAGAAGGCGTTTGACATGCTTGCCTCCATTGGTCAGAGCATTGGTTACAGAAGGTGAAATGACTGTACAAGACATTGCTGAGACCACTTTTCTGTATAGCTGTGTCTGCTCTGCTATAGGAAGGATAGTAATAAGCTGGAGAATGTGCAAAAGAGACTTACAAGTATGTTACCAGAACAGGAGGGTTTGAGTTATAAGGAGAGGTTGGAGGGGCTGGGACTTGTTTTCCTGGAGAATTAGAAGCTGAGGGGTGACCTTTTCGAGGTTTATAAAATCATGAGAGACATAGACAAGGTGAATAACCGTGGTTTGCTTCCCCAGGGGGAAGCAGCCAAAACTAAAAGTCACAGTGGAAGTATTTTAGAGAGACCTGAGGGTCAACTTTTTCACAGGTGGTGGTGTGTATATGGAATTTGTTGCCGGAAGATGTGCTGGAGGCAGGTACCATTACAACATTTAAAAGACATTTGGACAATACATGGATAGGAAAGGTTCAGAGGGATATAGCCAAATGCAGGCAAATGGGACTAGGTCAGTTTGAGAAACCTGGCTGACACAGACAAATTGGGCCAACGTGTCTGTTTCCATGCTGTGTGACTCAATGACTGTCTATCTCAGTATCTGATGGCTGATTTCTCAGCTTTGTGACATAAGGAGGAAAAAAAACATTGTCTTCAGTGCAACACTGGGAGCTTAGTTTCCTGTCATGAAACCTCAGTTTGCTTCCTTGGAGACATTTTTTCTAAGATGGAAGGTTATGGCATTATGATGATATCCCTGGACTAGAAATCCAGAGCCCCAGGTTAATACTCTACCAACTTAGGTTTGAATTTCATTGTTGCAAATGATAGGAATTTTTTCAACAAAAAATATATGAAATTAAAATCTCATCTCAGCAATGGTGGCTATGAAACCATTGTTAATTATTGTGAAAACACAACTGATTCACCAATTTTTGTGGAAGAGGAAACCTTTCCGCTCTGCCTGGGTACTTACCACCATCCATGCAATGCTTTGTGCTTCAATGAGTATGAGCTAGTATTGTAAGTTTGTCATTGCATAGGACTGCAACAAATGAGGCCCTGTTAGGCTTCAAGACATGCTGCTCATAACAAAATTGACACGTTGTATGTACATGCATAAGTATTAAACCGAGAAGAATGTAACTGCATAGGAGAACTCACCCCACACCAGACAGGAATAGTTCCTATTATTTGAGTCCACCATTACAATTTAGAATAGAATATTCTAGTCAAGGATTATGCCAATGCAGAAAAGGCACACTGGGAAATTACTCAAAGCATATGTCATCTTTGTATTGACATTTCAACAGAAATTACACTAACAAAGCTATCACCAGTGTTTTGGAATTAAGGCCAAAGAACACTGACAGAAATTAAGAATCCTCTGAAATCAGCCTAGACAAAGTTACATTGAATTTGAAAGGGTCCAGCAAGTTGCTTGTGACAAACGGATGTGGGGACCTGAAGTAGAGATCACCCACAAAATCCTCAGAGAGTTAACTCTTGAGTTTATAGATTTACATTACGTAGAATCCATATGGAAAAAGTAAAGAGTTATAAATTTACAGCTATTTTAGCAGCTGACACTCAAAAATAAACTAGGATCTGCAATTTCTAATTATAAGGAAGAGACAGCTAAAGGGTAACAAAGTGAAGCAAGCAGAGGAGCAAATGGGAACATGACAGAAAAACAGACCAATCAGGAATTGAGTCTTTGTTTTTGTTGCTTGCTTATGTTAACCTCAATACAGGTTGTTCTTTTTCATGTAATGACTTTTTTCTTTTTTGTTAAAAGAACTTTAGCAGCCTCATGTGAATGCCATCAGTGACTGACTAATACAGTAAACTGCAAAAATCAAGCCAGGTTTCACACTGGGATCTGACTTGCCCAGGATTACCATCACTTAGAATCTTGACAATATTTGAAGAAAAGCTTTTCAAAAGAGTCAGAAAATAAGATTGGCAATTATCTAGACATTGCTTGTTTACAAACTTTACTAAAGGAGGAAGTCAAAGAATGTCCAGCTAAGAGGAGGGTAGCATCCAGCCTATTAATGTGGGAACTCATAGGAATGTATATAGTGATGCCAAGTTTACTTGGAGTATGAGCTTGCTATAGAACTATCAACAGTGTATGTAACTCCATGTTTTCCCATGCATTGTATAGACATTTTGTCAGAGAATGACCTGGTTGTTTGGAGAGTCATACGCCCAATATATTGAGGCAATTCTAGAGGGACTGAAAAGGCTAAGTCAAGCTAGTAAACACTCTGATAGAGAGCATAGAGAGGTCCATAGGCTGTGCAAGAGATAATAGAACCTGTCACGGTTGAAGAAGCTAAGGAAAAGTTGAAAAGCTGCCAAAACCAGGCCAACATCATTAGAAAAACTCAAGATTGAATCCAGACAAGCTGCAGAGTTGGTAAAGTTAAAGGCGTTAAGGAAGGACCCATGGAGTTTAAAAGGATGGTGGGGCTGGATTAAGTCAGGATAGCACAAGCCATCTTTCCAGGTTTAAACAAGGACCACAGAAGTTCTTGGTGGGCAAACAGAAAGGGAGGGAGAAGCCTCACTTATGTGAAGAGTCACAGGAGAACAAAGTTTCATCTCCGCCTGGGGACTGTAAGGTCCAATGGGTCACAGGGCAAGTTAGGGGAAACCCCAATCGCAAGACAAAGGTGAAAGGAAACAAAATACACCTAAAAATGAATGCTACTAGTGAAAATCATGAGGGACACCCAGTGAAATCAGTTTGAAATGATCTACTGATGAATTTAAATATTAAACCCAACAAACCCAGCAATGTAGATGCAATGATAACTGTAAATGAAATGCAGAAGGTAATATATGCACCTTAAAGGTGTTTAAAAGCAAGTTACCAAATATCACTTCCAATATAATGCATAATCAGGATTTGCAGAAAGAGAAGGCTCTAGGTTCTGAATCAATATTTGAGGAACGGTCACCGGATCCACAACGTTAACTCTGTTCTTTTTCTTTCACAGATACTGCCAGACCTGTTGAGCTTTTCCAGCAGTTCTGTTTTTGTTTCTGATTTACGGCATCCACAGTTCTGTGCATTTTAATCGACCATTACATGCCTGACCACCTTAAAAACAAGGAAATCCAAAGCCTTAGTGCAAGGCTATGAAGCATTCATACAAAGTCAGAAAATGACAGTGTGATAGCTGTTGCTATCTCCAGGGTTTAACTTAATACAGGATTATTTTGCTGCAGAACTTAAAACAGAACATTACTGTAAAAACAAAATTAAAACAGTGAAAATGTATCTACTTTTTAATGGTGAAGACCTCTAATAAGTTATTTTTCAGTCCCTGTGGTTCAAAGGTGTTGTCGAAGCATGGCTTTGTCAATTTTTTTTAAAGGTATTGGCTAGAGACAGACACTGGGCATTTTAACAGGACAGTTCTAATCAAAACAAAGACAGTGACTAAGACTGAAAGTGTCTGCCAATTTACATTATTTTGTGGTGCATGTTCTGCTCCATTGGGATACATACACAGCAGCTACAAAGACCCCACCAAAGTGAATACATCTCTGGAGAAGCGTAGGCAGCACCCTTCCTACCTTACAAAAATTGAGATATTTACAACAATGGAAAAACAATTAATATGTTAAAGCCTTGAACACAAAATGAACTTTAAATTTCTTTAAATGACTGCAAGCATAAGTTAATCAAAATTACCCTTGTAATGCCCAATGTATTTTCAAACTTCTGATGACAATTAAATGCAACCAAACAAACTTTATGTGTGTACTTGGACTTCAGCTTCCAGAATGTTCCAGCAGCTCTTCCCCTCTGTCTCCATCTAAGACGAAACCCAATTTGCAGAGCCTGATCATGTCTACATTCCTGGAAGCAAACAGAGAATTCTGTAGAAAAGCTTTAATCTTCACAGCACCAGCTCTAGAAGAAGGACATAGTAATTACTACTTTAAAAATGACCTTAGCTGAGAGCCGAGATCTTAGGATTTAGAACCAGTGAACTGTTATTCATCCCTTTTCATTATTGAATCCCAACTTGATCAAAATTAACCTATTTTAATCTAACATGTATTTTTAGCACAATTAGATTATGTGTGTGTGGCTGTTCAAGTTTTTAAAGACATGAATTTATATTTTGCTGGCTGAATCTTACAATTTTTTGGATATGATAGTTTCATCAATGTTTTTAAGGTTTTCCCCCTGCAAGGTCTAGCAAGATCTCTCACCATATCTTATGAAGGATTCTTTATTAGCTACCTACTTTACCCTATGGCACCCCTATCATCCAATTCTATCCCCATCTTACCAGGCACCATTCCCAGGTATCCAGCAAAGGACAGGCATTCCTGGCACCTATGCCATATTTAAAAGACTGCAGTGCACCCAAACAAGGGTTGGAAAACCAGCATTGCCCCTCCCCAGCAACATAATGCTGAGCAGCCACAAAGGCTTACTCTTCAGGCCATATGGCTCATACTTACTAACATACTCAACACTATTTTCTTACCCCAGGCACCGATTAATCACCAGGTTGTGCAATTTATGTTTCCTTTATTACATTTCATGGAACCACCTTTTCTAAGTCGACTCTACCCCCAATGCCCACATCACCTCATTGGCGGTTCCAGTTACGAAGAGTGTAGTTAACTAGAATGATGCAGCATACTTTATCTGGATTATATTGAAGGGTGCCCCAGGACTGGACCAAGCAGTGGAACTGTATCTTCAGCAGCCCCATCATCTGCTCCACCACAGTCCTGTTCGAAGTATGGGCACCAATGTATCTGAGTTCTGCATCATTTAGGGATTTTGCAATGGCATCTTGAACCATGCCCACATCCCGTGAACGAATAAAAAGAAAATCCCCACTGACAAGCCACACTATTGTATGTCTGCACAATAAAAGCAAGCCAATGTGGCAATATTAATAGCCTTGCAGCTCTGGGTAAATTGCCAAGGCGCTCACAGACATGGGACAGCACGGCAAGAAATTGCATAAATCCTTTGAGCATGCAGGTAGGCACTAAGTGAGTGAGTCCCTGTGCCAAACAGTCCCAATGCTCGTTGCAGGTACGCCCTGCAATGCAGGTCTGTCTCTCTTGATCAGGAAGTGCCAAGAATATCCTGAGAGATCAGGTGGGGTGGCTGACATTTTTCTCCTTGCTCTGTACAAATAGAAATTCCTTGCGTTCACAATAGAGGACTGTGACCACTCACATGGCAGTGTGAGAACTCTGACTGCCAGCAACCATGTAAGATTCATAGTGCTGTGCTGTGATGCTCCTCTGTTAGAATGACTGTAAACAGATTCTCAACAAGCTGAAGCTGCTTATCCCTATTGGGCAACACAACCCTTCTCTGCTCTACTCCTGCAGCAGCTCATACAAAGCCTCTGCCCTGAACAGACCAGCCCCTCCAGATATCAAACCCTCTTCCAACTCTGAGAAAGAAGCTATAAATCCTTTGGAGGATGCACTGGCAAGGCTCCGATAGTTGCATCTCAATGGGCACTTTGTACAGTTAGAATTGGAAGTGCAATCTGATGAGCACATCACTGACATGTTTCTGTAGCTGTTTGGGAAAGAAACACCCTATTTCTCTAACAGTCTACTGGAGACCAGGCACCTGCATAGACCCAGGCAGAAAATAACCCCATGGTGTCAGCCATTAATAACTTTTTGAAAATGCACACAGACATGGGAACTGCAGGCTGGTTTGACAGAGATATTCAGTAAACTGGATCAAAGGTTGGAGGAGTCCATCATTAGTATCAGGACCACAATGGCTCTGGCATGGACGTATCTAACCATTTGCATGGGTATATTGGCTGCTGTTTCAGAAAGTCAGGTCTAGGAGAATGCTCATTGGCTTGCAGAAACACATACAGACTGCACTCTATCACTGTAGCCACTGGTGCTCAGCATCAAAGGCAAGATGACAGGGGGATGAGAAATCTTGACCTCACCTGTGGTGTCTTTTACTCTCAAGGTGATCTAGCAAACATCCAGCCTGAGGAAGAACTATATATAGCCATCACCCAGAAGTCTCTGCTCAGGACACCCAGAGGTGATTGGCCTCTCCATGTCCACCCTACCTCTGAATCCCAACCCTGTTTAAGTTGCAACAAGAAAGGTGAGTATGCATCAGTACAGGACATTCTCAGTTTGCTCGGGTCCTCTAGCCGAAAGCAATCTGGAATCATACACCTCCCAGGTGCAGCAATAGATAGCAAACTGTGAAATTATTAAAGATCCAAAAGGATCCTGATGAGTAGACTTTGAGAGCCATGATCATTCTCATAGCCACTGAAAGCCATCATGCACCAAGTTCTGAATCTGCAGATCCAGTTCAAAATGGTAACAAAGTTCACAAAAGTTGTTTTCTATGAATTGTAAATGCTGAACACACTGTTGCTGGCTTTGGTGGAGGTAGGAAAAGTGCTTCGAGATGCTTGAGATCCAAGAGTCCTCCTACCTCTCCTCTTTCTCCATCTTCAGCTACCTTTTTAGCTGTTTCTGCAGCCCAAGAGAGATTGCTTCAATGACACTCATGGAGCCTGTGAGGTAACCAGAGTCCTTTTTTTAATTAGATTCCCTACAGTGTGAAAACAGGACCTTCGGCCCAACAAGTCCACACCGGCCCTTGGAGCATCACACCCAGACCCATCCCCCTATAACCCACGCACCCCTGAACACTGTGGACAATTTAACATGGCCAATCCACCTAGTCTGCACATCTTTGGACTGTGAGAGGAAACCGGAGCACCCAGAGGAAATCCACGCAGACACGGGGAGAATGTGCAAGCTCCTCACGGACAGTCACCTGAGGCTGGAATTGAACCTGGGTCCCTGGCACTGTGAGGCTGCAGTGCTAATCACTGTACCACCGTGCCGCCCAAGGAATTCTTGGGATGAGTGGATGGAGTGGGTAGTGTTGTCCGCTAAGTGTTTTAATTTCTGTTACAGCTCTTTGGCAAGGGATACTAGAATTATGAAATAATAATAGGCAATACTTGAAACATCTGCAGTATATATGGAGAGAAAAACACAGATTAATGTTCAGGTCAGTGGCCTTCTTTGAGATCTACAATGAAAGGTCAAAGACCTGACACATTAGCCAGTATTTGACTAGCTGTCTGGAGATGGGCTGGGAAAAGTAAGAAATAAACCTTAATGGGATGATTGGCTCTGGTCTAGTATTTTAATAGACTGCATCAATAAAAATAAGACCTCTCTGTTCACTTGTGCAGAGTCAGGCCCATCATTTGGGTGGAGAAACCAGCAGCATGCTGTAAAAATCCAGCAAAGCTCTATTAGTCTCATCATAGATGCTGGCAGACACAGTGAGCATTTAAAATATTTTCCATTCTGATGCCATTGTCCAAAGGTAGGATTTTGGGTTTTGGGCTGGGGCATTCATGGCAGCACTAAACAAGAGAGGAGGCTGTTGCAGTGCAGTGGTTGTGTCCTTCCTTTGAGCTAGGACAGCTGGCTTCAAGTCCTACCTCTCCCAGACTTCTGTCATACCATCTCTAATCAGGTTGGTCACAAAATATCAAACAAGCCAGTTCTTATCCCTGCCTTGCTTATTGAGCTGTAATTTTTTTTTCCTGAGTCGGTGAATTAATGGCTCGAAGGTATGCTCATTATCAATTAAGAATAGTAGGTGGCCTCTTGAAGCTAGAGGGCCAATAGGAAGACCTGCTGAGACAGAGAACATGATTAGCTTGATGAGCCCTATCAGCAACTTTACAATTATTTTGAATTACAAAAAGATTGCAGTGGACATGAAACAATAAAAGTGTTGGAAGTCCTTTGCAGGATGGCCTATAGCTGCAGTGGTAACCACCTCAGCAAGGAAGGGCTCAGTGCTTGCCCGGACACTGGCCTCCCGCCACCCCAATACCTCCATCCCAGCCTACCATCGAGAGGAATTTACATTGGTCCCAACAATGTGATGGCTTTACAGCCCATTTGAAAAGTTCTAGTCAGTCTGTGGTTGTTAACCTTAATTGGTTATAACTACCTGAATTGGCTGCAGCCTATTGACTGTGACTCTATCTCTGTGAAAAAGACCCAGGCTGGGGGAATGGTGCCATCAAAATGACAAGTTGCCCAGCAATGCAACATTCTCATCTTCCAACCTCTGACATTCCTGCTTTAGGTTTCGCTACACTGTGTTGTAACAGATATTCCATGCCTGAAGGGTACCATTGTTTATGATGCCATCAATGGCTGTAAAGGATACTTAAGATCTCAGCAAATATGATTATTTTTCTCTCTCGTACTCACTCCAACAGTCTAGCCATGATACATGCTTCAGTTTTTGCTCATTTCAGCCTTCGATGTTCCCGAACTTTGCCACCTAATCAGGCTCAAGCACAAACTCCCATCTCTTTTTACTAGCTTTGTCATGTTTTTTGCAATAAATCCTGTGGGATTTCATTATTTGTATGGACAAATAGTCAACTCCTGCAAGAGTGTAACTTAAAGTGTCAGAAGCAAGATGTTAAATACTTTGCCTTCACAACTGATTCCCTCTCAGGTTTCAGATTTATATTTGCTCCAATGAAAAGAGGAGAAATATTAAAGCCATCATTTGTACATATAAAATATTGACTACAATATAGAACTAAGTTTACAACAATTTTTCAAAGTGCATAATTTGAAGATCGGTTCAAATACTTCCTGGTACGGTTCCAATATAACTTTGTGAAATACAGTACAACTGCTTGAGAAAATAACAATTTACAAAAAGCAATATCAAGGCAAAGAAGGAAGTTTCCTACCCCAATGAGGAAATAACAAGATGTTCAGTTCATGCAGCACTTTCTTAAAATTGGTATTCAGTGTTTCACGTCAAAAGTACAAAGGCGTTATCATGGAATATATTTTTATTTCAGGGCTGGACCCTAACGAAGGACCAGTTTCGGATTATGACACTTCATGGTATGTTCTAGGTGCACCTGTCACTATTTTTAGATAAATGGTTGATTACAAGGAGCAAGCTCGCTGTTGACTTAGGTATGGCGAGCAGGCTCCCCTTGTTGGAGAACTGTATGAGGTCCAACAGAAGGCACAGTTCAGTGGACCCAACAGCTATGTCTGGAGTTGTCAATCTGAATTAAGAGAGAGAGTGAAAGAGAGAAAGAGAGATAGATAAAGCCAGGTGTAAGCATTACTGTTTATTTTGAAAGTGGCCAGAGGTGATTTAGGAGATTGCAAGTTCCCTAATATATTCAAGAACGACCCCTTTTCCTGACGTGAGGCCACCATATGTGTTTAGAATGTACGGGTTTAGAAATTTCCATCTGGCCAGGGAATGGCCTTTTAATTACATTGATCAGATTAAATGACATGGCCCAGCCTCTCTTAAGATGGCTGAACATCCAGCCATTCCAATGTACAAAAGGGTTTCTCTATCGATAGAAGAACAAAATTCATGTTGGATTTTAGCTTCTGCCTTTTCCAATACCTTAATCACCCTGTCACATATGTTTGTGGGTCATATTTTGTTGGTACTGTGCCTCAGATTGAAGGCATTTTGACTGCTGCTCATGAAGCCACCTTAACTTCCAGTGATGTTGATTATAATGAATGGAGAATTGAATCATGATCATGTAGATTGTGGCATTGAGCATTGGAGCATGTAATATCAGCACAACAATCCCCTGACACTTGAAAAATCTTGTTGCTTTAATACTGCCTAGGCCTTTCATATCATTGGGCGGGAGATTAAATTATTTGGCTCAGCAACCAAGGTATTCATCAGTAAATTTATAAATCTAAGCACTGGGCATTACCTAATGGGCCTGAAATTATTAATGACACTTTAAAATGAGCCAGCAATACAAAAGATGTAAGGTTTTGTGGCACTCAGAACTGGAGTGCTGTACCTAACAATGAGTTGGTTGCAGATTGCATAACTAACATGTATTACAAATTAATTAGACTTGTCCTTGTAAATTACCACCTCTTCAGCAATGTGAGCCTCACTCTTAAACTGCAGTTATGATGGTACCAACAAATGTCTAGAATTTAGAAGATATTGTGGGTTTAGGACATACTTTAAACAAAAGCAAACAAGGTAGTTTTCAAATAAAAATCATACGTGTCAATGGTTATCCTGACATTAGTTATTTAGCAGGTGGTGAAGAGCTGCCTCTTGAGCCACTGTAGTTTGTGGTGTATAAACACTCACAGTGCTGCTGGGAAGTGAGTTCCAGGATTTTGACCAGGTGAAACTGAAGGAACAGTGAGACACTTGCAAGTCAGGATGGTGTGTAACTTGAAGGAGAATGAGCAAGAGATGGTATTCTCATGCTTCTGATGCCCCCGCCTATCCAGGTTGAAGAGGCAACAAAGTGTGGAGCTGGATGAACACAGCAGGCCAAGCAGCATCTTAGGAGCACAAAAGCTGACGTTTCGGGCCTAGACCCTTCATCAGAAAAAGGTTGTAGATGCCTTGGGTTTGAAATGTATGACCAAAAAAGCATTGGATAGTTGCTGCAGTGCATCCTACTAGTAGTATGTACGCTGTTTGCCAATGTACATAGTGGAGGGAGAGAATGCTGAATGTGGTGGATAGGGTGTCACTTGAGCAAACTGCCACGCCCTGTATGGTATCAAACATAATGTTATCACGGTTGGACTTATCCAGTCAAGTGCAGTCTTTCTTTCACACTCCTGGCATGCATCTTACAGATGGTGGGCAAGTTTTGAGGAGTCGGGAGATGAGTTACTCATCAGAGAACACCCATCAGAGAGCCTGATCTACTCTTGAAGCCCCACCATTTATATTAAGACTATGGTAGCACTGACAGCCTCAGAACTTTTAAAACAATTCTCAGTAAACTGTACAGCGAAAAGGAAAGAAATGGCTGAATTTTGCCAACAAATGGCTTAGTGTTAATTTTGGTGAGTTTCATAGTGGACTTTTCTCATGCTATTTTTTGCAACTCATCTGATTAGCTTTGCATCACAACTTCATGGTATTCTCTATGTGGTATCTTCCCATCAACTAGCGGGGGAAATGTTCGCACCAGCTGGGACCTCCTGGAATTTCTGGCAATGCAGCTATATTCAAAATCCAGTTGTTCACCAGGCCTAATAATGGGAGTACAAGTAATGGGAGGGGAATCAAAACTAAATGCTTTTAAGAACCATAGTATGGAGGTTATTCATCCTAAACATCTCCCCTTAGTACACAATCTGAGGATGTGTTCCTCTTTCTGCAATGCCCAATACTGTTGAAGATCTTCTTATTGTTCAGTGTAGTAGCATCAAATAGTTTTCAAAAAATTGAACAGTTCAGTTTTGTTTAGCAAAAACACAAAGAAAGACGAGCAAAAGCTGCATTGGCTTCTAAGAACACAAAGAATGCGATAGGTTTGCCACCCACCACTTCACATCACAGGTCCAGCTGTATCAGTTGGCTCACCACTGTGACAGTGCCCTGGACATCCCTAATCTGTGATGTCAATGCATTTCACTCATCTGGTAGGAATGGCATCGAGGATGACCCACTCTGGGCCTCCTGTACCTCCTTCATAAACTGAGGTGCACTGTGGCTGTGAAGTCTTCATTTGGAGGCTATTTAAAAGCTGCTTGATGTTGCAGCAGGTCTGGGCTTACTGACAAATCTGCTCCTCCTCCATCACTCTGTGTTTTTGTTGCACCGCAGAAACAATGACAGTCATTCTTCTATGGCTAGATCTATTGCTCTTGTTTCCAATGAATTCCTGTGCGGGAATATCAGAAAAAGAATAGTTGCTTAGTAATGTAAGCAATCAATATTTGTGTCAATCACAAAAGTTGGTTCAGCATATTAACCCAGTCTAGTGGAACATGGGGGACTCTGACAGTGAAGGCCATGGATTGCCTCTCTCAATGATCATTGACGTATGGAACTTTTACCAATGAATGTAACACAAGTCTTGTTGTGTAAAGATAAGCTGTATGATGACTAAAACCTGTCTTGCGACTCCTTGACATCAACTATGGAAGGCTGCATTGTATGTCAAGCATGTCGGCAAATACTTACAGTTTAACTTAAGAAAAAATCAGCTCCATGCCTTTTGGCAGTCAATGAGATCTTGGATTGGTTTTGTGAATTGTAGCCCATTGGTAACACTTTTAAAGTCATCTGTGATTGCTTCTGTTTCACAGAGATGACTGATCAATCTGTAAGGACGAATAACATATTCACGATTGCTTGTGATTGGGATTTGTATCTCCCATGGTTGAACACTACATATATTTAACATGTTGATGTCATGATTACAGAACTCAACCTGTACAGTATAAGAGCCTGATAAGGGTCTCACATCACTCACAAGTAGATCCCACATGCACAGGCAGGAAATAAATGTTTACTTCATCCTGTATGATTGTGGTTGCAGCTATTTTCCATTTTAGGTCACATTCAGAATTCACATGAGTATGGAAGGCAACACAGGTCACATTTGGCACAGTAAGGTTCAGCCTGGTAATCAAAAGGCTTTACTCCTCTGAACATCCTTGTTCCTTTCTTCCTTGCAGTCACTTTCAAGCCCATCAGTGCTGAGCTTCCACATGTTTCCATTAGTCATGGGTCCCAGCACATTAATTCAGGGCTTTGTCCAACACCAGTCCAGCAGCATGGACACAGTTAGTTAGTCCTGCTAATAAAGTGTGAAGTTGGATGAACACAGCAGGCCAAGCAGCATCTCAGGAGCACAGAAGCTTGAAGCTGGATGAACACAGCAGGCCAAGCAGCATCTCAGGAGCACAAAAGCTTTTGTGCTCCTGAGATGCTGCCTGGCCTGCTGTGTTCATCCAGCCTCACACTTTATTATCTTGGAATCTCCAGCATCTGCAGTTCCCATTATCTCTGATACAATAGTGAGTCCTGCTGCCAGGTTCAGTGGGTTCATATCACCACAGCCTGGGGAGAAGGGCCTCTTTGAATTGCACATTCATCACCCATTATCCCCTAACCCCCAGCCCAACAGCTTAGCAATGCTAACCATCCGGTCGCACTGTGTCCTTGTTGAGGCCAGTTAGTTGTGACGCCTCTCCTACAGTAACCATGGTCTCCAATGCATTATTGCCACCCCAATCTATTTGGTGAGATTCCTCTTTTCACCATTATTGTTCCCTCTGCATTGCAGCATGCTGCTTTAATCAACATAACTGATTTCCCCACTTCTCTACTGCAGCAGTGGCCCAATTGACCTCCCATGACTTTTACTGAGCTGATTGCCAGGACTGACCGTGGCTCATGCTCCTGACTGACTTGGATGAATGGCCCTGATTGATGAGTGATTGAACCCTTGACTAACCTTTGTTCATCTCCTGACTGATTTACAGCAACTCTCTCAACTGGTCACATTGAATCTGCAGGACCGACCATGACTCATTCCGCACACCATGGTGATACGAGCCCCCTGAACCTGACCACCCAACCAACCAGCCAACTGACTAACCATGCCTACGATGCTGGATGGATATTGAGCGATAGCCCGACTGTGCTGGAACCCCTGATGAATGACTGCCAACCTTGGCCTAACTGAGGCCTACTGCCCTTAGAATTTGAGACATGGCCCTTTGATACATACATATGCAGTGTGGTTACCACGTATGCTGCTGGCTCAAGCTGCAAGTATGAGATTAATGTGGTATGATGCTATAAAGAAACATGTGTAACTAGGTCTGTCCCATCTTCTGCATTTTGACCCTCACCCCCTCTCTTCTCTCCCAAAACAGTGATAGAGCCTCCCTTATCCTTACCTCCCATCTCATCAGCATCCACATCCATAGGATCATCAGCCACCATTTCTGCTACATCCGGCAAGATGCCATCACTGGACATATGTTCCCCCTTTCTCCCTTGTCATCCTTCTGTAGGGACTGTTCCCTCCAGGACACCCTGGTCCACTCTTCCTACTCTCCCAACACCAAGCACGTCCCCCTTCCCCCACCTCACACACACGCACACAGCACCATGGCACCTTCTGCTGCAACCGCTGTAAACCTGCCCATCTACTTCCTCTGTCTCCACTATCCAAGGGCACAAACACACCTTCCAGGTGAAGCAACGCTTTACTTGCTCTTCACACAATCTAGTCTACTGCATTTGCTGCTCATCAAAGTGGTCTCCGCTACATAGAGGAAACAAAGTATAGGCTGTTAACAAAAATGACCCTGGGCTTCCAGTTGCCTACCACTTCAACACACCGTCCTGTTCCCTGGCTAAAGTCTCTGCCTCTGGCTTGCTGCAGTGTTCCAGTGAAGCTCAGAACAAGCTGGAAGAACAACACCCCATTTTCTGATTTTGGGCATCACAGTGGCTCAATGGTTAGCACTGCAGCCTCACAGTGCGAGGGACCCGGGTTCGATTCCAGCCTTGGGTAACTGTCTGTGTGGAGTTTGCACATTCTCCCCGTGTCTGGGTGGGTTTCCTCCTGGCGCTCCACTTTCCTCCCATAGTCCAAAGATGTGCAGGTTAGGTAGATTGGCCATGCTAAATTGCCCATAGTGTTCAGGGGTGTGTGGGTTATAGGGGGATGGGTCTGGGTGGGATGCTCCAATGGGCGGTGTGGCCTGTTTCCACACTGTAGGGAATCTAATCTAAGCCCTGCAGCCTTCCAGACTCAATATTGAGTTTATTATCTTTAGGGCTTGAGCTTTCCCATGTCCTTATCCTAATCCCCACACCAGGCTTTGTTCTCACATGGTCTGCTATTAAACACAACCCTCTGTTAGCCACTAATAGCCTCCATTAATATCTATTCATCTTCCAAGCCAGATCATTAAACACTTCTTTGTCGGTCCAACCGTTCTTCTTTCTCTTTGGACTCTATCGCCACCTGTCGTTTACTCCTTACTCTCTTACCTCACCCTATCTTCGGCATACAAGCCAACATTTTCCTAGCTACCATCAGTTCTGAGGAAGAGTCACTTGACCCAAAATGTTGACTCTGATTTCTAACCACAGTTGCTGCCAGACCTGCTGAGCTTTTCCAGCAATTTCTGTTTTTGTGCCTAGACTCCTGACTGATGACTGCTTACAACCATGACAACCATCCTGGTTTTGTGTCTGTAATAAAAGGCAAATCAAGATAGAAGCACTGTGAGCCTTTCAGCTTTGGCTGAAAAGTACAAAAAGACAAAGTCAGGCGAGGCAGAGAGGCTGGAAGTATCCTAGTAGTTCCAAAGTGAGTGTGGACTAGCAAAGAAGTGAGGAACCCTGAGATGCACTCTCATTGATACCATGATTTCGGTGCCTGTCTGCACACAGGCATGTGTGCAGAGTGTCCCAACAGCACAATTACATTGACACGTGCAGATGTACTCCAGAGCTCAGGACCGAAATGCAAAATATGCGTCATGAGTTTGCAGTCTAGCTAGTACATGTCTGATGTCAAGGGGAATCAATGGCCTACTGATATTATCGCTGGGCTGTTAATCTAGAGATCAGACAACATTCTGGCAACCCGATTCATGTAATGGCACAGCAGATGGTGGAATTTGAATTCAATAAAATATCTGGAATTAAGAATCTAGTGATGACCGTGAATGCATTGTTAATTGTCGGGAAAAAAAAACTCAGATGGTTCACTAATGTCATTTAAGGAAACTATCACCCTTACCTGGTCTGGCCTACAAGTGACTCCAGATCCACAGCAATGTGAATGACTCTTAAAGGCCTTCTGGATAATTAGGGGTGGGCAATAAATGCTGCCTCACCAGTGATGCCCTCATCCCGTGAGTGAATAATAAAAAGCTGCTGTGAACAGTATAACCTGAGATGTTGGATAATAAAATGTGAGGCTGGATGAACACAGCAGGCCCAGCAGCATCTCAGGAGCACAAAAGCTGACGTTTTGGGCCTAGACCCTTCATCAGAGGGCTTTCTGATGAAAGGTCTAGGCCTGAAACGTCAGCTTTTGTGCTCCTGAGATGCTGCTGGGCCTGCTGTGTTCATCCAGCCTCACATTTTATTATCTTGGATTCTCCAGCATCTGCAGTTCCCATTATCACACTCCATAACCTGAGATGTGTTGGGTTGCTGTTCAAAATGGAGGCCTGGAAGAACAAGTGGTGAGCTGAAGTCACTAGGTAACCAATCTGATTTTCATGTTTGGAACTGTTGGCTTCCAGTTTCTATCTGGTAAATGAGAGAATGGGAAACTGCATAATCAACAAGGAGAGATTAGGTGATAATGAGATACTAATGCCTGTCAATAGGCCCTTTTCCACTCACTACTGAGATTCTCACCACACTTTTCAAAACTAGGCTGCAAATTGGAAATTATTTCCTCAATATCAAGAAACTCATTTTTATGATCCCATCATATTTTCCTAACTTACTTACCAATGACATTTCATTCAGAGGCCTGAGATTTTTCCACCCATAGAAGGTCTGAAATCTTCATTCTGATTTCAACAGCGCTTTATCAAAGTATTCACATTAATAATCAAGGCCAGGGCCTTGGATTTTCGTTATGTGTGAGAAGATGGGTGAATTAGTAATAAATAGGCATAAACACTCTAAAATTTTATGAAGGACAGTAGTGCATCATTCAGGCCTCATATTGGAAACTGTCAAAGTGACAAGTATTATACTTGTCAGAATAAAGCGCCTTTGGAAAATTGTGATGGGTGCAAAATGGTCAGAGAACTGTAATTACAGTCGTCATTTGTAAATTTCCAGTCTGTTGTTCCCACTTCTTTGCAAAATCAAATGGAAAATTGGAGCTCTTGAATAACAAGAGACTTTGACTTTTATTCCCCTTTAGTATCTATCATATCTTGTACTCTTTAGTGATTCTTTTATTGATGTTAGCAATATTACTAAAAATTCTATTATAAATTTGTAGAATATATTCTTGGCCAAATGTTAACTCTCTAGCTAACAGTTTCCTCCTCCTCTTCCAACACCACTGTTGCTTCTCTTCACACTGCCTTGTGACTCACCTGATGCTACCTCCTCACGTTGATTTAAATACATTTTTTTTCTTGAGATGCATGTATCAGTGTGCTTTCAAAGGTTACTAAGACTGGCACGGGATGCTATGAATTTCTGTTTTATCCATCTTCCTGCCAATATTGGCAGACTGCTTTTATAGGCCTACACAAAAATAACTAAGCTTATAATACTGTGATCAGAGGTAATGGGAACTGCAGATGCTGGAGAATCCAAGATAACAAAGTGTGAAACTGGATGAACACAGCAGACCAAGCAGCATCTCAGGAGCACAAAAGCTGATGTTTTGGGCCTAGACCCTTCATCGGAGAGGGTCTGATGAAGGCTCTAGGCCCGAACTGTAAGCTTTTGTGCTCCTGAGGTGCTGCTTGGCCTGCTGTTGTTCATCGAGCTTCACACTTTGTTATGTAAGCTTATAATACTATCTCCTGAAAATACATGGTACAAAATTCAAAGTTGAAGATATAAAATGCTCTGAGATGGACTCCAAAAAAACCATTTAATACTCTCTGTATGGACTGTAGTGAGAAACAATGGTCAGGGAGGTTCACTATACTTTTACTTTTCGATTTAACCATGTACTATATTGGAGGAAGTTAGCCCTGACAATATCACTTCTGAAAGGGTACTGGAAGAGTAAGAGAGGGTGTGCTGCTGTTCTCCTCCAAAATAAAGTTGAATGTTTACCCCTTTTTTAATGCATTGTATACCTAAACTTTTATTTTCCCAAGGCATGTAATCTTCTTAAATCCCCTAACTAAAGGCAGAGCATTGGAAATGATTTACCAAATAGGGCAAAGAGCTATATCCTTTTAAAACTATAGGTTGGATGAAGAGGAGGCTTCCACGTTACCTTAGCTGCACTGGGGCCCTGGACTGATGGCATTCAGCTAGATGTTTAGCCAATTGACCTCTCGTGCCCAAATACACGAAACAAAATTCTGTAGGGGTAGGTTTTTGCATTTACCATATGGCCATTAAAAATACCATGTTATCTTCTGATGTGTGCTCTGATGACACCAACATCCATGTGTCACTTAGCCTTGATGGGACATCTTGATAATAGCAAAATGGCAGAAAAGGTATCCTTAGCATTTTCAATTTTTGTCTATATTGATGTAGCATATATTTGACATTTTACCTGACATAAGGACATTCCAAAGGAGTAAATATGGAAGCCAATTTGTAAGCATAGTAAGTTCACACAAATAGCAAAGAGATAACGATCTGTTATAGTTTGTTAATTTAGAGATAAACATCAACCAAGGGAGCAGGAGAACTCACTTACACCTATTCCAAATTGTGTCATGCTATCGTTTTACATCTGACTGAGGAGGTGGAGAGAAACTCATTTTAACATCTCATCTGAAAGACCGCACCACCACACAGAGCTGCAATGAAGTGTCAGGTTAGATTTTGTGCTGAAGTCATACAGTGATAACATTCTGTATTTAATAGTTTAGAATTGAGTGACCTCTGTAGATGATATGCCATGAGAATAACATTTAAATTCTAGAAAGGCTGGGGCATGCAGAGGTGAGGACAAGTTATCAAAGTGCAGACTGTTTCATGCAATGCATAAAGCCCATTAATATTTTGAGTACTCACAGAGATATCAAGGACATTTTAAAATCGATTCCCTAAAATTAAACATAATAGTGGAATACAAGAGAGCAAGCAGTGTTTATGAAGTAAATGTGCCAGTGCTGATATTCAGTGATCAGAAAGAAAGGTGAAATGCTCAACGACCCTTGGTGGCAGAATATGAATACAGGCATCCATTATCAAAGAGGTTCTGACAGCAAGAGGAAACCTGAGCACAGACCTTTCACTGTGCCTTTGTCTGCAGATGAATGTTATTTCATAAAACTGTAAAGCATTTGTGAAACTGGCACAATACAAACAGACACTGTATCAATGATTTTAGCTCATTATAGCCATTTGTCACCTTCGAACTCCAGGATCGAATATAAATGAAGCTTCTTCTGGGTAAACATTGCCTAACATAGGTGCAATTAACAACATGTATGAACTTTTTAATATGAGTTTTTTAATCGTTTATTGGTGCCCAAACTAAAAAGGGTGTAATGAAAGAAATTATTTTGTGAGACTGCTATGCAGTTAGCCTGAAGTCATGCTACTTGTAGCTCTCTGGCAGACTGCATCTGTCTCTGACAATTTATCATCTTCCTAGATACATTTCAGACCAAAATCAAGAATAACAAGAACCAAATCACTGAACAAACAATATCTTGCACAAAGCTCAAAAAAAATTTAAAGCATCTCCCATCAGTGTCAGTCGTACAGTTGTGATTATTTTGGTGGACTTCCTTCTGAAAAACATTTTCTACAACTCACAGCCGCATATATTAGCAATGCAGAACACTATTGTGATGTATTTGTTATTAAACATCTCAGTAATTTAAGCATTGTGCTTTTGGCAAATTGATTCGCCATCTGCTTCACAAGTTTACAAAACATGTACTTACAAAGGATGAAATGAAGCAGAAATAGTGTGTTCTACTGTGAGCTTCTTAAAATCATTTGTGAACAATACAGTGGTATGACTCTTCAGAAAATCCATCACGGTTTCAGATGTAACCTCCACTGAAAGCAGCTTCTAAACTGACAGCCATGTCAGTTACCTAACCAGATTGTTAGGTACAGTATCCTTGAACCCCATCTCTGTTAACGTATCCAAATTGACTCTCACTGGCCAATTACACTGCAGCAATTGAATCAAGTCAGGTGGAATTTCTAGTCACTTTTTTCTTTAGATGGTTGATTATTGCAAAATGCTAACTCCGAATGAGAAATGTCAAAGTTTTTTTTGTAGAAGGCATTCTTCCTTTTACTTTCAGGCAGTATTCAAAAATTCTAATTTTAAAGATCCATGTAAAGATAAACACTGCAATAAAGGCTCAGATGTGGAGGAGCTAGTTCCATGTCCACCAATTTTCATGAGTTTTTCATAAATTTTGCATTAACAGTAGTTGTGACAGTAACAATAATACCACCATCCTATCTACCAAAATATTACTTTCGTTGTATCTGGTTGGCAGTCTCAATGACAATATTGTGCTCATGCCTCTCAAACAGCACAAAGTATGTTTTCTAAAGGAAAGCAAATACTTGTTTATGTATACATAACAATGGTTGTGTCTCCAAAGTAATTTGTGGACTCTCAAGTCTGAGAGAAGCTTAAAGCTTATTTAAATAAACAAGTGGTTTATTTTAGCAAAAGAGGACATTTTTTGACAAACGGCTGTGGAGACCAAACTATATTTAACAACAGGCAATACATTTAAAGAGCAAATAACAATATGGACTTTGAGCAACACACCTATTCAAGCTGTTCATCACTACTATCTAAATTTCAGTAATAATCTTAGGATTGATTGATTGAATACGTAGCTAGAGAACAGACGTAAGAGGGTGGGACTTCAGGCAAATTTATGATGAATTGGGACCGATTCTGGGGCACGTAGAACCTGTGCAAGCTGGACAGTGACACCTTAATGGGACGGAACTGGAACTCTTGCAAGGAGGTTTGCTAGTACTGTTGGGATTGGTTTAAACTAGTTTGTCAGGGGATGGGAACATGAATGGTAACCCAAATTAGAAGCAAGTAAATTGGGTAGCAGGAGCTTGAAAAAATGCTAGGGAGAAAAGAAGAGAGGGGATATAAAGCCAAGCATCAATTATGCTTTGAAAGTGGGATGATGTCAAAAAAGACAAAGTGATTCTACCTGAACACTATTTGAATTTGTTCAGCATTTCCAAGGAAGATGATCTAAAAGGACAAATAGAGATGCAGGGCATGGTGGAATTCCCATTATATAAACATGACTTTGTGGTGAGTAAGATTGAGAAATGAAATATTCAAGGATAATCAATATTGAAGAAGGACAAATGAGAAGGAAAAGAGATGGAACTGCAATGATGAAGTGGAATGGAATCAGTACAGTAATAGAGAGAGGATCTCAGATCAGAAAAGCAAAGTGTGTAATCTATTTTGATGGAACTAAGAAACAGAATGGGCCAACTGGAGTTATTTATAAGTCACCAACTTGCAGCAGTAGCATGGGGCATGGCATTAATCAGGAGATGAGAGAAGGATGTAACTTAGGCAACACAGTTATCATGGGAGATTTCAATTTGTATGGAAACTGGGTAAACCAATTTAATACGAAAATTGTGATGGACGAGTTCTGGGAGTATATTAGGGATTGGTTTCAGGAGCAAACGGTTGAGGAGCAAATAGATGACTTCTGGATCTAGTATTATGCGATGACAAAGGACTATTCAACAACCATCTCGTAAAAGAATCTTTAGGAGAGAGTTATGTTCACATGACAGCGTTTTATTTTATGTTTGAATTCGAAATAGTTCATTCTGAACAAGGTTGCTAATTTTGATGAAGGGAAATATGAAGGCATGAAGCACAAATTGGTTGAAGTGGATTGGAAACTATATTAAAGGCTTGACTCAACTTAATCAATGTGGACTTTAAAGAATGATTAAAAGAGTGCAGCACAATATTAATGAAAACAAAGCACATAGAACAGGAGGTATTGTGTTTGCTAACAGACAGAAAACAAAGGAGGAATAAATGGATCATCCTTATGTTTCATCTGTGACGAAGGGGTATCACAAAGATCAATACTTGAGCCCCAGCTGTTCGTAATATAATCAATGATTGGAAGGTGGAAACCAAATGTAAAATTTCCATATTTGCAGATCATACAAATATAAGTGAGAATATGTATTGTGATAAAAATGTGAAATGGCATCAGGAGGATTTGGACAGGTTCACTGAATGGGCAGATGGAATTTAGCAAGGAAAATGTAAGGTTATCCACTTTGGTAGAAGATACAGATGTGCAGAGCTTTTCTTAACTGGTAAGGGCTTGGAAAATGTAATTGTACAAAAGGACCTAGGAGACCCTGTTGAAATGTCACTGAAGGCTTGCATGAAGGTGCAGCAAATTAATTGGAAGGCAAACAGAATGTTAGTCTAAATTGAAGGAGGTCTTAAATACAGGAGTAGTGAAGTCTCGCCTCAATTGTGTTTGTGTGCTGTGTGCAGTACTGCATACAGCATAGGGTTAGGATTAGCACATGCAATTTTGATCTCCTTATCGCAAGAAAAAACACGTTATTGCCGCAAGGGGATGTGCAACAAAGCTTCACTAGACTTATTCACAGATTGATGGAACTGTCTTCTGATGAGACAGTGGGAAATCTGAGCTTGTATTGTTTAAAGAATGAGAGGCAAATCTCATTGAAACCAACAAAATAGTTGAAGTGATTGGGTAGATACAGTTTGATGTTTTTCATTGCTGACAAATCAGAAACAGGGAGTACAATTTAAAACTAAGGAGATGCCACTAAAATCTGAAGCAAGGAGTACTTTTTTTTCACTCAGAATCTCTAGAATTATCTGCCACAGAGGGATGTGGAAGTTTAGTCTTTGGGTGTGTTTAAGGTAAAGGTTTATAGATTGTTTATTACCAGAGGGTTATGAGGATGACTAAAAGACATTGACGTGTTTGATAAGCCATGATCATATTGACTGGGGAGCAGGCTTGATGGCTGAATGACCAATGCATGTTTCTTTTATTAAGAACATAAGGAAACTCTCCGAGATGCAAATGCCTAAAAGAAATGACTATTACCTACCAGCCTAAAGAAGTAGAAGATCAAAGATGCAGGTACTCATGAATTGTGTTTCTAACAGGAACTGAGAAAAAAGACACATGTTTTTGCTTTCTCTGGAGCCTGCTACCCTTTCATATAGAGGTTATTTGGGTTTGGGTTATTTCTCTAACCTATTTATTTGGTATGCAATGATAAATGCTAGAATGTGCCTATAGAATGCTACACATTGTATCTCAGACAATGACCTCACCAATGCAGATACATGGTTACTTACAATTGCAATCAGCCTAAAAACCCTGGAAAATCCATCTATGTCATAAACATTTTGGCCAAGCATGCACTGTTTACTCAT
The DNA here is from genome assembly GCF_030684315.1 of Stegostoma tigrinum. NCBI lineage: Eukaryota > Metazoa > Chordata > Chondrichthyes > Orectolobiformes > Stegostomatidae > Stegostoma > Stegostoma tigrinum. The sequence goes on along the minus strand of NC_081367.1, from coordinate 28,827,096 downwards.
AGGCCTATGAAGAAGCAAATGTGTCTGTATCTACCTTTTAGGTAATCTTATTAGGAATCTGCTGGAGGCAGATTTATGCTACAGATAATAGACAGGTGGATTCAGGAAGGCATCACTTAGAAAGTCGCTTTCACAGCATTAGTCATGACAGAAACTGTTAGCTTTAAATGTAATGCTCTTTTTGACTTTACTGGATCTCTTCCCAGATAACATTATCACTATCATTGATCTGACAGGTTAATTTGGATCTTCCTCACAATTTAGGACTGGCACTATTTCAGCATTTTCCACCAGTCAAAAATATTAAATTAGTATTGGTTTTTTTCTATCATATCTAGATGGCCATCAACAGTGACTATTATTCTGTATGCTCAGTACTAAGAAAGATTAATGCCAGTTGCACATTATCATCAGCAGACAATACTGCTTGAAACTAGAAGGTTATTCTTCATCTTGATATATCAAGATCCATTTTGAGATGAGAAATCTATATGATATTCTATTTTGTTGCATTAATTAAAGAGAACTAAACATTGATGATAATCATAGTAGGAATAAGGTAAATGCAACTTCATTGAAAAATATTTTAAAATCCTACTGCTCTAAATTCCACACAGGCATCTTTTGATCTTTAACATAGGGAAAGGCCATTATGATGAGGTAAGACAGAAGGCATTTCGTGATCATATTTATGCCTAAGATATGTTTTAGGACAAATTGGTCAAATGTTGTGGCACTGTACCCAGTGCTTAGGGAAGGGAGAATTAGAGCTGGCAATAACTAAAGGCACAGCATCCTTTATGCCAGAATGTTAACAAAGCTCAGATAAACTTAAATTTTCTCTCTAGATTAAGATTTTAAATGCTAAGTTTATAACTCTAGAAAGCAGTCGTGTGAGTGAAATCAAAGAAGAAGAATTAAATGCAGTTTTAGAATAAAATCAAAGGCAAACAAGCAAATAATCATGGGGTCAGAATCCAGGGCAAGAATATATTAGAATATAAAAGCGTATAGTGTCATAGAGTCATACAGCACGGAAACAGACCCTTTGATCCAATTAATTCATGTCAATCATGCTCCCAAACTAAATTAGTCCCACCTGCCTGAGTTTGGACCATATCCCTCCAAACCTTTCCCATTCATGCACTTATCTAAATGTCTTTTAAATATGGTAACTGTATCTGAATCATCACTTCCTCTGGCAGTTCATTCCACAAACTAAACGCAGTTTGCGTAAAAAAAAAAGTTGCTCCTCATGTCCTTTTCAAACCTTTCACTTCTCATCTTAAAAATATGTCCCCTAGCCTTGAACAACCCAATCTTAGAGAAAAGACCTCTGTTATTCACCTTATCTATGTCTCTCGTTATTTTATAAATCTCTATCAGATCACCCTGAAACACCTACACTCTAGTGAAAAATAATTTCCAGCCTTTCCAGCTTTATAACTTAAACCCTCCATTCCTGGCAACATACTGGTGAATCTTTGCTGAAGCCTTCCAGCTTAATAATATCCTTCCTACAGCAGGATAATTAGCACTGCACATAGTACTCCAGAAGAGACTTCATCAATGTCTTTTGGAATCTCTACAATTGTTTTGTCAAATCAAACATAAGTTTAAGAACCTAGTTAAACTTTATTGTTTATATTTATTTTATGATAAGTTAAAACGGTGTCAATTTTAATCTTAAAAATTTCAGTATCACATTGTTTATCTTCTGAAATAAACAATTTTTTGCTTATATGTCCAAAGATTATACCTTTGGGATTCAATTAGAGAACAAATTTTAATATTGGTGATGGGAGTCTTGTCTGTTACCAAGACAGTTGGTGAGATCCCTGTGTCACTTCTTTTCAGGAAAATCTGCTGCATTACTGAGCAAAGATAATAAAATGTGAGGCTGGATGAACACAGCAGGCCCAGCAGCATCACAGGAGCACAAAAGCTGATGTTTCGGGCCTAGACCCTTCATCAAAGAGAGGGATGGGGTGAGGGTTCTGGAATAAATAGGGAGAGAGGGGGAGGCGGACCGAAGATGGAGAGAAAAGAAGATAGGTGGAGAGGAGAGTATAGGTGGGGAGGTAGGGAGGGGATAGGTCAGTCCAGGGAAGACGGACTGGTCAAGGAGGCGGGATGAGGTTAGTAGGTAGGAGATGGAGGTGCGGCTTGGGGTGGGAGGAAGGGATGGGTGAGAGGAAGAACAGGTTAGGGAAGCAGAGACAGGTTGGACTGGTTTTGGGATGCAGTGGGTGGAGGGGAAGAGCTGGGCTGGTGGTGTGGTGCAGTGGGGGGAGGTTACGAACTGGGCTGGTTTTGGGATGCGGTGGGGGAAGGGGAGATTTTGAAGCTGGTGAAGTCCACATTGATACCATTGGGCTGCAGGGTTCCCAAGCGGAATATGAGTTGCTGCTCCTGCAACCTTCAGGTGGCATCATTGTGGCAGTGCAGGAGGCCCATGATGGACATGTCATCTAAAGAGTGGGAGGTGGAGTGGAAATGGTTTGCGACTGGGAGATGCAGTTGTTTGTTGCGAACCGAGCGGAGGTGTTCTGCAAAGCGGTCCCCAAGCCTCCGCTTGGTTTCCCCAATGTAGAGGAAGCCACACCGGGTACAATGGATGCAGTATACCACGTTGGCAGATGTGCAGGTGAACCTCTGCTTAATATGGAAAGTCATCTTGGGGCCTGGGATAGGGGTGAGGGAGGAGGTGTGGGGGCAAGTGTAGCATTTCCAGCGGTTGCAGGGGAAGGTGCCGGGTGTGGTGGGGTTGGAGGGCAGTGTGGAGCGGACAAGGCAGTCACAGAGAGAGTGGTCTCTCCGGAAAGCAGACAAGGGTGGGGATGGAAAAATGTCTTGGGTGGTGGGGTTGGATTGTAGATGGCAGAAGTGTCGGAGGATGATGCGTTGTATCTGGAGGTTGGTGGGGTGGTGTGTGAGAACGAGGGGGGTTCTCTTGGGGCGGTTATGGCGGGGGCAGGGTGTGAGGGATGTGTTTTGGGAAATGCGGGAGACGCGGTCAAGGGCGATCTCGACCACTGTGGGGGGAAAGTTGTGGTCCTTGAAGAACTTGGACATCTGGGATGTGCGGGAGTGGAATGCCTCATCGTGGGAGCAGATGCGGCGGAGGCGGAGGAATTGGGAATAGGGGATGGAATTTTTGCAGGAGGGTGGGTGGGAGGAGGTGCATTCTAGGTAGCTGTGGGAGTCGGTGGGCTTGAACTGGGCATCAGCTACAAGCTGGTTGACTGAGATGGAGACTGAGAGGTCCAGGAAGGTGAGGGATGTGCTGGAGATGGCCCAGGTGAACTGAAGGTTGGGGTGGAAGGTGTTGGTGAAGTGAATGAACTGTTCAAGCTCCTCTGGGGAGCAAGAGGCGGCGCCGATACAGTCATCAATGTAACTGAGGAAGAGGTGGGGTTTGTGCCTGCGTAGGTGTGGAAGAGGGACTGTTCCATATAAGCTACAAAGAGGCAGGCGTAGCTGGGGCCCATGCGGGTTCCCAAGGCCACCCCCTTTGTCTGTAGGAAGTGGGAGGAATCGAAAGAGAAGTTGTTGAGGGTGAGGACAGGTTCGGCTAGGCAGATGAGGGTGTCGGTGGAGGGGGACTGGTCGGGCCTGCGGGACAGGAAGAAGCGGAGGGCCTTGAGGCCATCTGCATGCAGAATACACGTGTATAGGGACTGGACGTCCATGGTGAAAATGAGGTGTTGGGAGCCAGGGAATTGGAAGTCCTGTCGGAGCTGGAGGGCGTGGGTGGTGTCACGGACGTAGGTAGGGAGTTCCTGGACCAAAGGGGAGAAAACGGAGTCCAGATAGGTGGAGGTGAGTTCGGTGGGGCAGGAACAAGCTGAGACAATGGGTCGACCAGGGCAGGCAGGTTTGTGGATTTTGGGAAGGAGATAACCACAACCGCCCCAAGAGGATCCCCCTCGTTCTCACACACCACCCCACCAACCTCCGGATACAACGCATCATCCTCCGACACTTCCGCAATCTACAATCCAACCCCACCACCCAAGACATTTTTCCATCCCCACCCTTGTCTGCTTTCTGGAGAGACCACTCTCTCTGTGACTGCCTTGTCCGCTCCATACTGCCCTCCAACCCCACCACACCCGGCACCTTCCCCTGCAACCGCTGGAAATGCTACACTTGCCTCCACACCTCCTCCCTCACCCCTATCCCAGGCCCCAAGATGACTTTCCATATTAAGCAGAGGTTCACCTGCACATCTGCCAATGTGGTATACTGCATCCATTGTACCCGGTGTGGCTTCCTCTACATTGGGCTAACCAAGCAGAGGCTTGGGGACCGCTTTGCAGAACGTCTCCGCTCGGTTCGCAATAAACAACTGCGTCTCCCAGTCGCAAACCATTTCCACTCCACCTCCCACTCTTTAGATGACATGTCCATCATGGGCCTCCTGCAGTGTCACAATGATGCCACCCAAAGGTTGCAGGAACAGCAACTCATATTCCGCTTGGGAACCCTGCAGCCCAATGGTATCAATGTGGACTTCACCAGCTTCAAACTCTCCCCTTCCCCCACCACATCCCAAAACCAGCCCAGTTCATCCCCTCCCCCCACTGCACCACACAACCAGTGCAGCTCTTCCCCTCCACCCACTGCATCCCAAAACCAGTCCAACCTGTCTCTGCTTCCCTAACCTGTTCTTCCTCTCACCCATCCCTTCCTCCCACCCCAAGCCGCACCTCCATCTCCTACCTACTAACCTCATCCCACCTCCTTGACCTGTCTGTCTTCCCTGGGCTGACCTATCCCTTCCCTACCTCCCCACCTATACTCTCCTCTCCACCTATCTTCTTTTCTCTCCATCTTCGGTCCGCCTCCCCCTCTCTCCCTATTTATTCCAGAACCCTCACCCTATCCCCCTCTCTGATGAAGGGTCTAGGTCCGAAATGTCAGCTTTTATGCTCCTGAGGTGCTGCTGGGCCTGCTGTGTTCATCCAGCCTCACATTTTATTATCTTGGATTCTCCAGCATCTGCAGTTCCCATTATCACGTATTCCTGAGCAATTGGTTCTTCTCTGTGCTCATGGACTCCAGTAGTCAAAACCATACCTGTTGAGGGCTACTGCTCAATGAGAGGCGAACAGCTCTTCATTGTTCAGCTGGGCCAATGAGCAGGTGGTGGCTACTGTCGGTCCTAGGGTCTTTGAGGACCCCAGGCCACAAATGAATATTGCTGGGAAAGGAATCACAAGGTGGGAATTGCTGGACAAGTGTTTTGGGATCAGGGGAAGTGAGAGGCTCTCAGAATTGCTTTTCCCTCCTGATGTTGAGTCTCTCATTAAGGTGCTTAATGGCCTTTGAATTTGTGGCCTTCAGTAAGGGTTTGTTTTGCAGGCTTTCCCAGTGTGAATCCTGAATCTGCCATTGGCTGAATAGCAGTAGTGCTGGAATGGGCTCTTGAGAGGGTTAACCTATTACCTTCTGCCTGACTAAATTCTTCCTACCAATACAGTCACCAGAGGAATGGTCCCCAAATTATGCTAGAGTCTTATCAAACAATTGTCAAGAAGCAAACATGCATGTGTTGCAAACTACAAGAAAACAAAGATCAAAATTACAAACAGCGTATTTTATAATGTTTGTTATTCCTGAGACATTTTATGTGGTTTGTCAACAACAGCCATTCCATGAAATCAGTCTGAACCAGAAAATAAAGAACACTCAAATGTTTTATCTTGATTCAATAAACGTCCTGCATCTGTTGCTAATGAAGTCCTCCCTGCTTTATATTAATTATTTAATTAATTGATGCCTGAAAATGTAAACCATCGACACATATTACATTATTATGTTTGATAGAACAATTGGTCTCCTGCGTGACAGTTTCAAATTAAGCCAAGCAGCTTTTGAGACATATTACTGCACTAAAAGTCATCAGAAGTGACTATAATTTAAGACTATGAGATGATCATTATGGCTCAATGTTTGACTCCAACAATAACAACTTGGTTGCATTGGTTAGAGACATTGGAATGAATTATACTATTATTGGCTAAATGTTAATTTTAAGCCATTTCATGCAGGGTTTTTCTCTGTGAGCTCTAGTAAGTCATCTCACAATTCCCTGCAGCTCACCTCACCATGTGTGCACCAGGCCTCAATAGAACTGTTCTCACACTATCTTTTGATCACCAGTGGTAGAATTACTCACCGCTGCTGGTGCCATTTTAAAAGCCTAGCTTACTATCCACCACAAATAACACTTTACCATGCATAAAATGGGAAGGAAACAAAGCAACAGCTCCCAAGTGCACTTAACTGACATAGGTGACACTTCACTCGAGATAGAACTGCACATTGCTTAATGTATTGCATCATCACCTACCTATTGTTGTTATTGCAGCTACAAGAATCAAGATACACAGGCTAAATGTCCTTAGTGCCATGCCATGTGAGTTTCCTGTCTTAAAGAGTTAATCTACTTCCATAGTACCTAGTTTGGCATAACATCTTCTCATTCATAGTGAATGAATGACAACTTTACCTAACTCAGATCTATTGGAGTTCCAAAGAGGACTTATATGGGACTGGAAAGATAAACCCTGTTTCTGTCCCTACAAATGACGCTAAACGTGTAGAGTCTCATTAGCCCTTGCTGTTTCTATTTCAGATCCTACTCACCTGCAGTGTCTTACTTTTATCAGATCTGTTGGAAGTGGGTGTTATTTAAGTTAATTAAATGAAATTAACTCCTTTTCTGGAGTACAGTGCCCACATCCGGTCTCCCCCTGCTGTGGAAAGGATATTATCAAGCTGGAGAGGGTTCAGAAAAGATTATCAGGATTTTGCCAGGAATGGAGGGTTTGAGTTAGAAGGAGAGGCTCGGTAGAGTGGGACGACGTTCTCTGAAGATTAGGAAGACAAGAGGTGACCTTATATAAAGTAATGAGGGATATAGATAAGGTGATTGGTAGGTGTCTTCTCCCTACAATGGGGGATTTCAAGACTAGAGGGCATATATTTAAAGTGGGACATAAAAGATTTTAAAAAAAACCATGAGGGGCAATGTTTTTACACAGAAGGTGGTTCATATGTTGAATGAATTTTCAAAGGAAGTGGTGGACGTGGGTATAGTTACAACATTTAAAAGACATTTAGGTAAGTACACAAATAATGTTTGGAGGGATATGGGCCTAGCGCAGGCAGGTGGGAATAAGTTAGTTTGTGATTATTTTTAGCATGGACTTGTTGGATCGAAGGGTTTGTTTCTATAATATATGACTCTATAAGCCCTGCCTGCAGTGACAAATGGATCACCATTCTATCACATTGAAGGTAATGTTTCTCTTGTTCAAAGACTTCAGCTTCCTCCTCAGAGGATTTCTGCCACTCTTCCATCTCATTGTCTACTCATCTCTTTCAGAGCTCAATATGCAATGATTATGTGACATATTCTGTTAGGATTGTACTGCAAGGCCACTCCCAAACCCAGAACAATCTAATCATTTCAACTCCACCTTTAGGAGTCCTATTGTCTGCTCCATGGTGGTCCTGGTGGGCGAATGGGCAGCATTGTATTAATGCTCTGAATCAATCAGGAACTTGAGTAATGGAATCATCAGCCATGTTTGTAGGAGGTAGCCCTTGTCTCCCAGTAACCAACCTTTTAAGGCATCTGGCCCTTAAAATGAGGTAGAAACAGATTTATAAGATGTGGTGCCAATTATTAGAGATTACTTATTCCATTTAATCAAGGCACACTTTTCTATTGATGAAGTCAGACACATGATTATATGGTGCTCTCAACACAACATATGTCCAGTTTACAGTGCAGTGCACCAGGGGCTAGCAGCTTTGTTGGTAAAGCCTACTGCCTGGGCTGCAACATAGACCTCACCATGCAGAAATGAGAAGTGGTGTGGTCAGACACAAATTATATCAGTGAAAATCTTGGTACTTTTGAGAGTTGAGAGTTGAAAGATCCCTCACAGGCACCCAGTGGATCTTTGGGAACAGCCTGTTGCATAAACCAATTATTGCAGCTGTCAGCTTGAAAGCCATTATGTTAGGATGGTCACTCCATTTTTAGATCACAATAGGATGGCTACCCATCCCTTCGAATCCCGATAGGACGGCCACCCATCCTTTCAGTTCCCAATAGGATGGCCACTCATCTCTTCGGTTCCTAATAGGATGGCCACCCACCCCTTCAGATCCCAATAGGATGGCCACCCAACCCGTTGGATCACAAGTCCTGTTCCAGGTGATGACATGTGGCAGCATCTGGGGACATTTTATGGACCACAGTGTCTCACTTATCTGGAGGAAATGACATTAAGGATTGTAGATTCTGCACTTTCTCCATGTGGTGTTATACTGGAGGTTGCTGTTAGTCCTGGGCTTACTGGCACACTTGTTACCATCCATTTCTGTGCACCTTCATTGCACCTTGGCTAGGGCAATGATAACCCACCATGTGGATACATTGGTTACGACCCCAATGAACCTGTGTGGGGGTTATTATACACAGAGCTGCTCCTTAGCAATGTGAGCAGTCAACATTCACACCACACAGAAATGACAATTTAACATAGTCCTTGATGTAGTGGAAACATGAAGGACCCTTACAAGTAATTTAGTGGGATTCCTCAAAAAGTTATTTGGCCTAATGAACCATATTCTGATTTATGCAGGATAAGGCATTGTAGGAGTTTGCGCAATTTAACATGGCCAATCCACCTAGCCTGCACATCTTTGGACTGTGGCAGGAAACCAGAGCACCCAGAGGAAACCCACACAGACTCATTGAACCGCATTTAATGTTTAAAGTGCAATCCTTAATTAGCAATTTTTTTTCGCTTTATTGTCACTGGATCAAATTGTGAAACTCCCTACTGAACAGTACCACGCAGATTGTGATATTTCAGGAATGTGGCTCGACATCATCTTCTCAAAACCAAATAGGGCAATAATTGGTGGCTTTGTCAGTGAGGAATGCAGGAAAATTTTGAATTAACTCACACATTGATATTAATATAGTTTCAAGACTCACTGGGGTAGTACACTGAAAATTAAGCCCCACTTTTCCCAGAGTTGTCACAAATGTAAAAAAAATTAATCAAACTATCCACAATTCTAATTTAACTGACTGACAAACAAAATTAAAATAATCTGCATATGTTCAGGTCTCTGTACTGAACAAGAAAACAGCCATTTACTGCAAACAGATTGTTTTTGATCTGTGGTAGAAAAGAAAGTTACCAACTTATAACTCACTGTAACTTAAACACCACTCTTAAGAAATCCTATACTCTTACAACACATGCACAAAGAGACAAGGTCAGAAGTCACATGACACATTATAGTCCAACTGCTTTATTTGAAATCATAAGCTTTTGGAGCACAGCTCCTTCATCAGGTGAAGTGAGAGAGAGGCACAACCACAAAATTTATAGGCAGAGAGATCAAGGACAGATAAATCAAAAGATCATACAAATGGTGTGAGTGGAATGTCAATACAATGATTAATGAGCCTCTGCAGGTGATCAAAAGTGCCAGATGGCATGAGTAACATAAGTATAAGAGTCACATGCCAAGGGTTTAACCAAAGTAACAAGTAATTGTTATACTTGTCATGTTATTCTGGCCATCTGGTTTGTCTCTGGCATCATCTTATTGTTAATTTTTGTAATTATCTTTCTGCTTCAATTAACTGGATTACAGGTCATCCCTTCACTTGTTGTTCAGCAGTTGACACTTTACTCACACTGTCTAATGCTTTTGATCACCTGAAGAGACTTCTTATTCAGCTTGTTGATGCTCCACTCACACAATGTGTAGGATCTTTTGATCTCTCTGCCTATAAATTCTGCTCCTGCATGTTTTTCTTTACTTCACTTGATGAAGGAGCAGCACTCTGGAAGCTTATAATTTCAAATAAACCTGATGTCATGTGACTTCTGACCTTGTTCACCCCAGTTAACACTGGGAACCTCACATCACACAAAGAGACAAAATTCAAATAATTTGAGTCAGGAAGGAACAAAAAAGGTCAGTGAAGTACAGTTCTGGCAACAGTGCAGATTATAGGAGCCGATGAGATGTTTATCTTCCATTCCTTTTCTGCTTCTTTCACCAATGTGAAGATGTGAGGTTGTGGACACACCAATTTTCAACCTGTATGTCACTGAGGATTCGCACTTCCACCTGTAGGTGTTTTCTTTCCCTTTTTCCTTTCAAGAAGGAAATTTACAGAGGGAGACAAAGTTTAGCTAGCTGCTTGGAATGTTCTTTCATTTCTCCACTGGTGGAAAAGAGAGAGATGAGTTCACAGGCTGGATGTTTCTGCTAAAAACTGAAAGAAATGTGGACACTGTAAATCAGGAACAAAAACAGAAGTTGCTGGAAAAGCTGAGCAGGTCTGGCTGTATCTGTGCAGAAAAAATCAGAATTAATATTCCAGGTCCAGTGACCCTTCCTCAGGACTGAATGCTTCTGTAGTTTTGTACAAACACAAAATTGAAGCTACTCACCAATCAAGAAGTTTCTGTAACACTGTGTATTCCTGAACACAGCGTAAATTGTTAAAAAAAATTTCAGAAGTCTGCTATTGGGCAAAGATGCTCCTGTACACATTGTTATGGAGCAGAGGTGTCTATCATTGCCCACTGCCTGATGAAGTCAATCTTGCAGATGCAACTCATAAGCAGTCCAGTAACTAATTTAAAAATGAAAATGTTGTATTTTCATTATTCTTTGGTTTTAACCATATATTTTCCCATTCTTAGACACTCAGTACAAAAAGTTAAAATGCCCTTTCCAAGGGCAATAGCAAGGGTCCTTTCCTTTGGGTTGGGTGATCAAAACTAGGGGGTATATTTTTAAGAAGAGGAGAGAGCTTTAAAAGGGGCACGAGGGACAACATTTTAACAGTGGTTCGTGTGTGGAATGAACTGCCAGAAAAAGTGATGGATACAGGTACAGTTACAATGTTTGAAAGACATTTGGATAAGTTCATGAATAGGAAACGTTTAGAGGGATATGGGCCAAGCGCAGGCAGCTGGGACTTTTAGTTTGGGAACATGGTAGGCATTGGACAGGGGTTGGAACAAAGGGTCTGTTTCTGTGCTGTATGACTCTATAACTCTATAAGTCTAGTGAAGTCAAATCTGGAGCCCAATAAAATGTGGAATAGTGCATTAGCAATGATCGAGGTGGAGTAAACACAATACTGCATTTGTGTACTAGTGGATTCAGCTTTAAGCAGCAGATAGATAATGGGATGAAAACTAAGGCTCTGTGCTTCGGCAGGATTAAATTGTTCTAATTTTTCATGGGATTTGCCATCACTGGCAACTTCAGTATTGGGAATCCATCTCTAATTATCAAAGACTGTCTTGTTAAACTATCGCGAAGAGCAGCTACATGTCATCCATATTGCTGGTGATCTGGAGTCAGTCCAGGTAAGGATGGCAGATTTACATCCATAAAGGACAATAGCAAACCAGATCGGTTATTACAAGCATTGATGATAGTTTCATAATCACTGATATTAAGATGAGCTTTCAATTCTAGATTTTAATAATTTAGTTTAAATTGCAACAACTGTCATGGTAGGATTTGAATTCTTAGGTGTTCTTTGATCACTCACTCATTAACAACCTAGTGCCTTACCCATGATGCCATTACCTCCCCACCAAATGGCATTCCCTTGTTCGTGTTGATTTGAGTGAAGTTTTTTTCTATAATGTGCATTTTCCAAGTGTTTAATTTCAGTTATATGAATGGAAATTGTACCTCAAGCTGATTGACTGATTAGAACCAAGTATGTTGACTGAAATACGCAATAATATAGGCTCCAATAAAATATTTAATCATCCAGACTCTTCGGGACTTAGACTATTAATGTATTTAGATTCTAAAGTACGTTTTTGATTTGGAGAATACTGTATTCTAATTATCTGCTTCATTTATAAACTTTGTCAAACTGCAAACGTTAAACATAAAAATATTTTATACACATTATAAACTATACTATGATGCAACAGGAAGAAAAAATAATCAAAATATGGAATTTCTGTTCTGATTTTCCTCAATTGGATTGTAAAATTGACAGAAGCCAGTTACAGCTCACTGACATTACATTTACATTAAACATTATTTGTGGAAACGTTTGGTGAAATAATAAAGTACTTTCTACTGAGCATCGAACAATTTTGCAGCAATCACTTTATTGCACCTGTGTTATTGATCAGCTTATAATTATAACAATAAAGAAGACTGAAAAACTAATATTGCCAGCAGTCCTACAAAGTAATTAAGGTTTTGCTTTCATCAATAGGTGACACAAAAAGCAATCCATTCAATATGATTGTTAACACTAATGTCAGGAGTGTGAACTGTGAGCATATAATGTTATTAAACTTTGATCAGGAGTGGAGTTAATGAAGGGTTAGCAATCAACTACAAGTGTTCAATGCTGTATCTGACAATGAAAGAAAACTCTGAATATTGACAATAATTCAGGACTCAGTACTTAAAAATGAACTCATTTACTAATAGCGACAAATGCGGACTCTGCTCTACATTATAAAATGCATCTATGCTATTGGGCAATTCTGCATTCAATATCACTAAAGAGATGCATGCATCCTTACCAAGGCTCTGCTGTGGAAGTCGGGCACCACACACATATCCCTATATCTCCTTCTACATATTTTAATTACACCAGTGTACTGAGATTTTTACATAATGGAGCCCCTAGGTATTGTTACAAAAATAAAATACGACAGATGCTGAAAATCTGAAATAAAAACAGAAAATGCTGGAAATACTCAGCAAGTCTAGTAGTATCCATGGAAATAATCTTGCCGGTCATAGTTTGAGTAGGTTGCCCATCCTTAAAATACCAATATCTCTATGAATTGGGTATTGATATGACTTTTAAAAGTGCAAATTAGCTGCCTATTTCTTTGGTGAGAACAACCAACCCACCAAAATTTGGTACCTAGTCACACCATTGGGAAATGATACAGCAGTAGAATCATATTGGGGAGTCACCCTGATACTGTTACCTGTTGAGTTTTACTGACATTCCTGCCCCAGTGAATCCACCCAAAACTTGCACCTTGCTGTCCAGACGTCAGTACAGTTTTGCCTCTTAACTCAATTTCTGCATCTGCAGATGCTACCTGACCTGCTGAGTATTCCCAGCATTTTCTGTACATATCTCAAATTTCCACCTCCCACAGCAATCTGCTTCTGAACATTGGATGGAATTGGAATGGGTCTCTGTAATACTAGGGAAGGTTCTCAGTTTAGTGACTGCAGCTTGAAAGTGGGGATGTGTAAATACTAGTGTGGGGTTGACAAACAATGAATTGGGAGGTAATCCTTTCTTGTAGATCATTGGTGGCTGCACTGATTGGAAACGCAGCAGGGGTGGTGACTGGGAATGCGAGTAGTATCAGTTAGGATGGCAGGTTGTCTTTTTGACGTTGGCAGACCACATTCTTTAAGTGTTGGAATGAGGTATAAACATATACAGATTACAAGTAGGTTAGGCCATTTGTCACCTCAAATCTACTCCATACCCCAATAAGATTATGGCTGACCTGAACAATATCCCAAATCTACATTTTTGGTCCAATAACTTGGATTCTCATGTTAGTAAAAAATCTATCTACCATGCTTTCAAAATATAACATCTTCTCTAAATCCACCTTGTTGATTTCTCTCAGGATCTTAAATATTTCAGTGTGATTCATCTTCTGTTCTTCTAAATTCTGATGGATAAAGGTCTTGTCCATCCAATGTTTCCTGACAATGTAAACTCCTCCTATCCTAAGTGTCAGTCAAGTGAACTTTCTTCAAACTACTTATAGTCTTAGAGTCATAGAGATATACAGTACAAAAACAGACCCTTTGGTCCAACTCATCCATGCTGACCAGATATCCTAAATAAAGATAAACTCATTTACCAGCATTTAGCCCAGAACCCTCTGAACCCTTCTTGTTGATAAGCCCATCCAGATGTCTTTTAAATGGAGTAATTGTACCAGCATCCACCACTTCTTCCAGCAGCTCATTACATACATGCAACACCCTTTGCATGAAGAAGGTTCCCCCTTCGATTCCTTTTAAATCTTTCCCCTCTCACCTTAAGCCTATGTCTTCTAGTTTTGGACCCCTCCATCCCGTGGAAAAGACCTTGTCAATTTACCATATCCATAATCATGCCCCTCATGATTTTTATGAATCCCTACAAGGTCACCCCTCAACCTCCGACACTCCAAGGAAAATAGCCCCAGTCTATTCAGCCTATTCCCACACAACTGTCGGAAAACTACTGGAGAAACACACAAAGGACGATAGGAAGAGGAGCACACCATTTAGCCCCACAAGCATGTTCTGCAAAATGAGACCACGGCTGATTTACAATGTAATTCATACGCCAGGCTTGGTCCCAGCTCCTTTAAACCCTTTGGTTAACTAAAATCCATCAATCTCAGATTTAAAATTAAGATTTGATCTACCATCAATTGTTATTTCTGCAAGGTTTTAACTTCTTTATGTGGATGATTAATAATTTCACCTTGTCTGACATTGAAATCAGGCTGCAGGTGTCAATGTGAATTTTAAAAAATGCTTCAGGTAAAGATTTACGAGAATGTTTCCAGGCTTTGAGATAATGGGAGAGGCCAAATAAGTGGGGCTGTTTTCCCTGGAACATTGAGGCTGAGGATTCATCCTTAACAGGTTTATAATATCATGCAGGACACCAATAGATAAATAGGCAAGGTATTTACCCCAGGGTGGGGAGTCCAAAACTAGAGAGCATAGGTTTTGGGTGAGAAAGGAAAGATTTAAAAGGAACCTAAGGGGCAACATTTTCATGCGTATGGTGGTACGTGTATGGAATGAGCTACCAGATGAATGGTGGTGGCTGATACAATTATAACATTCGAAAGGCATCTCTGATGGGTATATGAGCAGAAAGAGTTTAGAGGGATATGGGCCAAATGCTGGCAAATGGGACTAGATTTAAACATAGTCTATTGGGTCAGCATGGCCGAGTTGGACCAAAGGGTCTGTTTCCATGCTGTATGTCTCTGTGATTACTTTGATTGAAAGCCAATCTGCTACAGGTTAAATAAAAGAAACAATAAAATATGGTCATGCAATTTCAATGGAGATTTTTGTTGACATTAACATAGTGCTACAATTATATCATTATGAATGCTCGGCTAAAGTTGAAAATCAATAATTATTTTAATTGGAGGTTCTCGGTTCAAGTTTACAGTTTAGACAGTCCAATACAGATTTAATGTTCTCTGGTGTGTGATCTGAAAATAATTTGCCCTGCTCTAATAACAAACTAACAACTCAAGAATATTTAAAAGCTTTGAATATTTTACCTTCTTTCAAATGTGTACTCCTTATACACTCACGGATGTGTGGCCAAATTCTGCCCTAACTCCTTTTACAAGTTTGCTGACAATATCATCATTGTAGATCAAACTCAGCCAATGACAAGACAGAATACAGGAGAGAGATTGAGTGCTCTGTGTCCTGGTGTAAAAATAACAATCTCTGAATCAACATTAGTAAATTGAAGGAACTGGCCTTTGACTTCAAGAATCAGAGTGGATGGCACACCACTGTTGGCATCAATGGTACTGAGGTGGAGATGTTCAAGAACATCAATTTCCTGGCGGTGATGATCACCAACAATCTGTCTTGCTCCACCCATGTGGACACAATTGTCAAGGAAGCACAACAACACTTCAATTTCCTCAGGGGGCTCAGCAAATTCAAAATGTCCACAAAGACTCCTAGCAATTTTTACAGTTGCACAGTGAAAGCACCCTATCTGGACTCATCACAGTGTAGTATGACAACTGCTGTTCCCAAGACTACAAGAAACTACGGAGAGCCATGAAGATAGACCAGCCCATCACACAAAACAGCCTTCCATCTGTTGACATCATTTATACATCCTAGGCCTTCGCAAAGCAGCCAACACAATGAAAGACCCCTCCCACCCTGCTTATACACTCTTCCGTTGCGCAGAAGATATAAAACTTTGAAAACATGTATGAACAGATTTAAGAACAGCTTCTTCCCTGTTGTTATCAGACTTTTGAACAGACCTCTCAAATGTTATTTGTGATCACCTGTCTTTGCATCTTCTCTACAACTTTAACACTATATTCTGCATTCTGTTCTGTTGCCTATTGCACTTTGCATGGTAGGATCTGCCTGTCAAGCATACAAACAGCACTTTTCACTGTATCTTGGTACGTGAGAATAAAAAAATCAAATCCATCAAATCAAATGAGCAGTGCTACATTGTTAGAAATATTATATTTTTAATCTATTTTTCTTATGCTTACCTTTTACAGAGGTTGACTTAGTGAGTAGGCTAATATCCTAACATATATCTCAAGAATAATGGCCTGGCCTTTGCTCTAGCAATATTTTGTAAAGCTGAGCTTTCCCTTATATTCACTGCATGGAGTGTTTCTCTCTGATGTCTGGCATGTCATACACAATCTACAACAACACAAAGCATTGCTCATCTGGAAGAAATGGCATATTGAGGGGCCTTTGGTTGCATCTTCTTTACGTGGAAGTTGTTCAGCACCTGCTGGAAGATGCTGCTGGTCTTGGGTTTGCTGGTGCATCTGTTTCTCTTTCATTCTTCTGTACTTTTGTTGCATTGTAGCCGTGGGAGTAACGACTGCTGCAGTATTTAGATCCATTGGTCGCTGTTCTAAAAAACTCGTGTAGGAATTATTAGGCACGTAAAGCAACTTTTTTTTTGCGAACAGTCAACATTCTCATTACACACCAACAACAATTTAACATTGTCCAGAATACACTGGAACATGGAGGACTCAAACAAGCAGGACCCTGGCTGCTGAGTTCTGGGTTCCTGACTGATTTAATGCTAATTGCTGGATTGATTATACTGGCTCTGCAGCACTGATTGTGATGCTTTACATCAATTTTGGAATTTCCAGTTTGCAGGTTCCATCTGCCTCCTTTTTACCATGGACTTGCAATCCCTCTACTCATCCATCCCCCACCAGGGTGGTCTCAGGTCTCTGCTTCTTCCTGGAGCCAAGGCCTGAACTGTCCCCCGCCACCACAATCCTCCTATGCCTAGCTGGATTAGCCCTCACCCTCAACAATGTCTTTTTTAACTCCTCTCATTTCTTTTGGGCCAGAGGGGTGGTCATGGGCACCCACAAGGCCCCTAGTTATGCAAGTCTCTTTGTGGGGTAAGTGAAACATTCCTTGTTCCAGTCTGATTTTGGCCCCCACTCATGACTCTTTCTCCAAAATATTGATGATATTATTGGTGCTGCTTCCTTCTCTTGTTCAGAATTGGAAAAATTCATCAATTTCACTTGCAATTTCCAACCTGTTCTCACTTTCACCTGGTCTATGTCTGAATCCTCCCTTCCCCTCCTCAACATTTTTATGTCCATTTCTGGGGAAAGACTGGCTACCAATATCCACTATGAAGCCACCAGCTCTCGCAGCTACCTGGACTATTCATTCTTGCACCCTGCTTCCTGTAAAGATTCTATTCCATTCTCACAGTTCTTCCATCTCCATGGCAAATGCTCTGATGAGGCCAACTTTGGTAAGGGAGCCTCTGAAATGTACACCTTCTTCCTCAACCGAGCATTTCCCAGCACCGTTGTCAACAGGGCTCTCAACTGGGTCTGACCCATTTCCCGAACTTCTCCACCACCCCGCCCCTCACCCTCTCTCTTCTCTCCCACGACAAGAATAGGGTCACCCTTATCCTTAACTACCATCTCACCAGCATCCACATCCAGAAGATCATCAGGCACCATTCCTACGACTTCCAGAAATGCCACCAATAAACACATATTCCCCTCCCCGCCCATGTCCATCTTCCTAGAGACTGTTCCGGCTGGGATACCCTGGTCCACGTTTCCTTCACTCCACAGTTCCACAGCTCCACAGTATCTTCCCCATTTACTTCCTCCCTCCTTGGTATCCAAGATCCCAAACATATCTTCCAGGTGAAGCAACACTTCACCTGCATTTCACATAATCTGATCTACTGCTTTTGCTGCTCACAATGTGGTCTCTTCTACATTGGGGAAGCGAAATGTGGACTGAGTAACTGATTTGCATGACATCTATGTTCTGTCCACAAAAATGACCCTGAGCTTCCTGTTGCCTGCCACATTAACACACCATCCTGTTCCCTGGACAACATCTCTGTCTCACGCTTGCTGCAGTTTTCCAGTGAAGGTCAGTGCAAACTGGAAGAACAACACCTCTTTTTCAACTTGGGGACCTTGCAGCCCTCTGAACTCAACATCAAGTGCAATAATTTTAGGGCCCGAACTCTCCCATGCCCTAGCCCCCTATCCCACGTACCAGGCCTTGTTATCACATATCCTGCCATTACACATTACCTATCATTAGCCACTAAGAGTCTCCAGTAACAGCTATTCACTCTCCTAGCCAGATTTTTATCCACTCCTTCATCTGTCCAACTGTCTTTTCTATCATTGGGCTTTATCCCCACCTGTTGTTTCCTCCTTGCCCTCTCCCCCAACCCTAACATCTACATATAAACTAACATTTTCCTGGCTACCATCAGTTCTGAGGAAGGTTCACTGGACCTGAAATGCTAACTGTTTTTTCTTCACAAATGCTGTCAAATGTGCTGAGCTTTTCCAGCAACTTCTGCTTTTGTTACCGATTGTGGCCGACTTGCTGGACTCTAATGAATTGGCATGTCTGGCCCCATATGCAGCCAAGTGACCAACTAAATGTATCCAAGCCCTGCACTGATATTGGATATTATACTTGACTTATTGTGCCGGTACCTTGACTCGTCATGGTTCCCCTTGGTTTGATTGAGAGACCACTCCCTTTACACTTTGAGACATGACCATGTGGTTGAAGCACATACAGTTTGTTTGCCTCATAATTGCTGGCACATATTGCAAATGTGACATTGAAATTGCATGGCACTGTACAACAACATGTTCACCCTCATGCAACAGTTCACAGCTAACAACCAGAACACGCTGTCTGATTTTGTGTCTGCACTAAGTAGCAAGGCAAGGCAGAGTACTATGAGCCCTTAAGTTCTGAATGAGGTCACAAATCACAAAAAGGCAAGGTAAGGCAGAGATGCTGTGAGCATCCAGGTAGGTGTGAAGTGAGAAGGCACAAACAAAACAATCAAAAAACTTTGCTCCAGTGCATGTAATGGGTGTCTGGCCATGTGTGCAGAATGGCATTGCAGCAAGTATTACAATACAAGGTGTCCATGCACTCCGGAGTCCAGTACTGAAGCGATGAACTGTATTGTAAGTAAGTCAAAGATACGTGATGATGAAGTGGTGAGGCTGGTGAGTGTCCAATGCAAATCTCTGTGCATAGAACGTGCAGCAGTCCGTGTTGATGATGTGTGGTCAGAGTAGTGGGGAACTGCTGGCCGAGATGGAGGTCCCCAAGCAAGCAGCCGAAACAGCCATAAACCAGCTCTGACTTTCATGTCAGGATGTCTCACAATCTAGTCTATCTCCATTGTGTGGGAGAAGGTGAGAATATGCAATACTAGAATGTTAAAAATGCCTCTTGTAGCTCACCAGCAACATTGCCATCTCACCTTTAAAAACTTGGGTGGAAAATTAAATATCATCTTTTGACACCGAGTAGCTGATATTTCTAAACTCACAATATTTTCCCAAAGACTTGCCATTAGCCATGCTGTGCAGGGGTTGGGAAAATTCAGCCCAGAGACTTTATTGATGTAAATTTATTGTGGTTTCTGAGGTGTAATTTTCCTAACAAATAATTAATCAAAATGTCACTTCAGAGGCAGAAAAATGAAAACATCATCTATGCTGGCAACATTCGAGGAATTCTGGTTCTTGGGGGTTAAAAACCTTCCTCATTGTGACCATTTTGGCGTTTTGTTAATTATTTATAAAATCTTGCTTAAATTTGATTTGATTCAGAAATACTGTTCATTAGGTCAAGAATACTGGAAATCTCACATTTATAAATTGGAACTTCAAACTTAAATATTTTAAGGAAAAAGATTTTATATTTTAAATCTTTGAATACTTATGCTGCCTAAATAATAATTTTGCTTTGGAAATATTGTCAAAAATCTCCATTGTAATTATTCATTAGACTTTTTAAACTAATTTTTGTTTAGGTTTGTTCCTGATATTTCAACTTCTAACTTAATCTTTACCTTTGGGGTTTGTCCCAAACTTATTTAATTCTCTGTACCATTGCTTGAAAGCAATTTGCTTATTAGTACTTTTCATGTTCTGGTTAGAAATCTGTATAATGCTTTGATGTTATTGACTGTCTGGACAGATTAATGACATCACTGCAGCTTGGCACTTCAAATTCCCATTAAAGAATGCCGCAGTCAATTGGATTTTGAGACAGCCAATGTTCTCACCTTTGAGACTGTGAGATTACTCAGTGCAATTTTCTTTTGTGGTCAGTGCCAATCATTTTTATCTTCATCGGCTTAAATTCTGCGGTCAGCAATGAATTTCACAATGTTGATTCAATTTCCCCATAATCTTAGCTTTTCTGTCTTTGAATGTTTCTCATTGGGGTTACAGAAATAGTATGATAGACTTCTCTCTTTTATGACATCTGGAGAATGCTTATTTTCCAAAGCAAAAATGGAAAGTGAGAGTAGAGGCTCAATAGACAAGGTCTCTGTATGAAATGCTGCCTTTGGTTTCCAGAATGGAAGTAATTGTGTTTTCATGGATCTCCCATTGTGGTTTTCCTCAAATACAAACTGATAAACACCCAGGTAAAGTGAAAAGGGGCTTGAACCGAGACTCGCTTTGGAACAATTTGTTCAATGGGATCCCAAGGGATCTTACTGTAGAGAAACATTCTCTTACTTATGAGATGATCACCAGGCTTTTTTAGGTCTGAAATTTGATATAAGTCAAAAGGTCAAAAGTGAATTTGTCTTTGCTCCCCACAACAGGGCATTACAGAGCTTGGGGCTGTGTTGGGACAACAGTGTGATCAAAGTAATTTTGCTCAAAAATGCTTGGACACACTATTTCATTGAAATATATATTAATCTGCTTAGCACTTGAGGGTAGAGCTGACAGACAAATTAGTCAATTTATTTTATGTAATTAATATTCTATAAGTGTAAAGTAGCTACTTGGGTGTTGCAACTTCAAAATCTTTAGTGCTGGTGCCATGGAAATTGTGATTTGACAAAATGACAGAGTATTTTTATTGTTGCTGCTGCGTTCTTCATAACTGCCCCATGCTGAGAAGGAAGCCTCCACCATCCGACAAATGGAGATGAGCTTGCAAGGGAGCTACACTGGCACAATGGAACACACCAATGACATGCTTAAGCACTATTTTGATGTCTCTACTGCATGGGGAATTCTTCAAAGTTCACAGTGTTCTTCACAACACCATGAGAGAGCTGCCATTAGCATCATGGCCACTCTAGGAAAATGAGGAGGAAAAAGCAAGAAGGATGAATCCAAACATCCTTCTGTCCAAACATGCTGTTTGATTGGGGTCTCTTGACTCTGCTTCCCTTAGGAGAACACTCCTTCATCCATTTAGCTCCAGTGTTCTTTGCCTTCCCATCCATCTGTGATGCCCTACGTGGGTGCCTCTTTGGGCAAGATCCTGCAACTAAAACAACTGTCAAAACCTTTCCATTAGAACTTTTCCAACAGCTCATCCAATTAAACAAACAAAACAAAAGTATTCACACTCTGTGTTGCCTGTTTTGGCCTAATGCTCCTCAGTGGCTGAAGTTGATTGCTGAAAGACTGTTGACTTTCAATGGGGAGGATCGCAGATGACTTTACACACCATCCTCTATCCATACAAATATACTAGCCTTTATTATAGACTTCAACAATTTCTCAGTTACAGATGATGAGCTAACTTTATCTGTTTTTGGTCTCCCTCTCTTTTTGAATTCGGCTGTTATCTTGACAGTTTTCGAATCCTCCATGACTTTTCCAGAATCTAGGAACTCTTGGAAGTTATTACTAACACATCCATTAACTATTTAAGGAAGCATTTACAAATTTTTATACACTTACTGCTTTATCCTGATTTATTTTCTTACCCTTTATGATTTTGAGTTCATCTTTTGTTGGTTTAAAACTTTCCTAAACGGCTGTTTTACTACTAATCTTTGACACAGTGTATGTTGTTTTTCTTTCAATATGATACTACCCTTAACTCTTCATTTAATCATTATCAGTTAATCTCTTTCCTAGAATCCTTCTTCCTGACTGGGACATAGCTTTGCTGTGAGACATTAACTTTTTTTTAATGTACGTCACTATTCCTCAACCATTGTTTCTGCTCAACCCTTTTCTCAGTCCATTCTAGCTATCTCTGACCTCACTTAATTGTAAATATCCACATATAAGTTTAGTGCAGTCATTTCTGACCAAAGTTTCTCACTCTCAAACTGAATAATAAATTCTAGCATGTTATGGCCACCATTTCCTATAGGATCTTTAATTCTGAAAGCATTTATTCAACCAGCCTCATTATATGTTACCAGATTCAAAACAGCCTGATCCATTGTTGGATTCGCAATATATTTTTCAAGCAAACAATCACAAATGTGCTTTATGAATCCTTCCTCATGGTTACATCTATGAATTTGATTTTCACAATATAACTGCAAATTGAAGACCGCCATGGTTAAAGTAATTTCTTTGTTAAGTAGCCTCATTAACTCCAGATTGCTTATCCTACAGGACAGCTGCAGTTAGGGACCCTGTATAGGGTGGGCCGTAGGGCCAAAAGCTACATGAGAATTTAGATTGTATAGGATGGGATGAATGGCTAAAATTGATGATACTCGATAAGCTGCATGACCTTGGATGAGAGATAACAAGGTGTAGAGCTGGATGAACACAGCAGGCCAAGCTACATCAGAGGAGCAGGAAGGCTGATGTTTTGGGCCTAGACCCTTCTTCAGAAAAAGGGTCTCGGCCCAAAACGTCATCCTTCCTGCCCCTCTGATGTAGCTTGACCTGCTGTGTTCATCCAGCTCTACACCTGTTTATCTCAGATACTCCAGCATCAGCAGTTCGTACTATCTCTGACCTTTGATGAGTTTTGTTAACATTCCTTCATTGGGCCAAAGATGGCACCTGCAACTTGTTTTTTTTGTAGCTATACTTTATCTTCTGTGTCTGCTTTCTCTGTGTTGGCTGTTTGTTATACTGTATAAGAGAATAAGTTTTGTTCCAAGTTGCTGGACTTCACCTCAGCTCAGAATCGTGAATAGTGCTAGGAATAACCTTTGCGTCCACCCCAGCCAGTGATTGAGGGGCTTCCAATGGACATAAGGACATGAGACTTGTTGCTTTTTATCTTTTCTCTTCCATTTATTATGATCACTGTAATCACTTATTATTACCACCTGAATCATTATTATTACTGAATTAACATACATAGTTAAGCAAATTGCTATTGTCAAGCCCTCATTTAATTATATTTACCCTAATCTGAAAAGAGCCACTTGGATACATGCTGTGATCCAAGACAGGCCATCTCGACTACTCCTGCCAGTGTGTTTTCTCCTCATTATTTTTTACCTCCACAGATATAGATTCTACATCATCCAATTTCAGATCATTTCTTGCTATTGCACTTCGTCCATCGTGCCCTAACAAGGCTCTCTCCAACAATATCTGAAGTTTGTATTCCAGCTCCTGAATTTAGATTTGAAGTTGCTCAAATTGCAAACATTTGCTCCATATGTGTTTTCTGTGGATCACTTTGGCGTTACATATCCCGAGACCTGCCAATGCTGTCATATCTTATTTACATTGTTAATTAATTCACTCCAGAATGCTGGCTTTTTACACATGAAAAATTCCCATTCTTTACATTTTATTCTAAATTTTCTTCTTCTCATTCATAAACTGATCTTTTTGAGAAGATGCTTTTATTGAAGCAAAGAAACTGCCTGATATTAAAATGACCAAGTGAATTGTTTCCTTGATTGATTTATTGTCACTTGTGCTGAAGTAAAGCGAAAAGCTATGTTTACAAGCAATATCAGAAAATTACAGTAAGCAAGGATGTATGTATGGAAAAGAATTAGAAATAGGCATGCAGATTACTTTGCACAGGGTGTGCACTAAGCAAGATCAATGTTAGTAACATCAGCATTCATTGAGGCTAGAGAGTCCATTCATCATTCTAATAATGGCTGGGAAAAAAAACTATTCCTGAACCTGCTAGTACATGTGTTCAGGCTTCTGTGTCTTCTATTTGGTGGAAGAGGTTGTAGGAGATCATCACTGGGGTGCAATGGGTCTTTGATGTTGGCAGCCTTTCCGCGACAGTGACTGCTGTAAATGGGGTCCATGGATGGAAGGTTGGCTTCCGTGATGGTCTGGGCTGTGCACACCACGTGCTACAGTTTCCTATGGTCCTGGGCATAGCAGTTGCTATACCAGGTCGTTATGAACCTGGACAGTATGCATTCAATGGTGCATCGGTAGAAGTTGATGAGGATCCTTATGGGCATCCCAAATTTCCTGAGCTCTGAGGAAGAAGAGGTGTTATGCCTTCTTGAGTGTTGCATCTATGTGGTAAGCCCAGGACAGGTTGTTGTTTATTGTTACTCTGAGGAACTTGACCTCTCCACCCTCTCAACCTTAGTTCTGCTGATGTAGATGGAGGTACATTCACCTCCTTTCTTTCTGAAATCAATGATCAGCTCTTTAGTTTTGCTGACGTTGAAAGACAGAGATTGTCCTCATCGCACCATGTCACTAAGCCCTCTATCTCCCTTCTGTATTTTGACTCATTATTGTTAGATATCCATCCTAGTATGGTGGTGCCATCAGTGAACCTGTAAATGGCATCCATTTGGAATTTGGCAACACAGTCATGGGTGTACAGGGAGTATAGTAGGGGGCTGAGGACACATTCTTGGGGGAGTTTAGTGTTGAATGCTATTGTGGAGGAGGTCTGGTTACTTATCTTCACTGATTGTGATCCATCGGATAGAAAGCTAAGTATCCAGTCACAAAGGGTCGAACAGAGAAATAGGTCACAGAGTTTTGAGATCAGTCGGGGGGAGATAATGATGCTGAAGGCGGAACTGTAGTCAATGAGCAGGAGTCTGATTTAGGCATCCTTATTGCCCAGATGTTCCAAGATTGAGTGCAGAGCTAGGGATATAGCATCTCCTGTGGACCTGTTACAGCAGTAGGCAAATTGTAAGGGATTGAGGCAGGCTGGAACACTGGAGTTGTTTTGAGCCATGACCAGCCTCTCGAAGCACTTCATGATTATTGAGGCCAGAGGCACTGGGCGGCAGTCATTAAGGCACATTACGTGAGCTTTCTTAGATACTGGGATGACGGTGGTCTTCCTGAAGGAGGTGGGGGCTTCAGCTTCTATGAGAGAGAGGTTGAAGTCGTCCATGAATACCTCTGCTAGTTGGTCTGCACAGGATCTGAGTGCTTGGCTGGGGATGCCATCTGAGTCCATCACATTTCTTTATTCATTCACGTGATGAGGGAGTCACTAGCTAGGCAGCGTTTATTGTCCATCCCTAATTGGCCAAATGGCGACCACATTGCTGTGGGTCTGGAGTCACATGTAAGCCAGACCAGGTAAGAATGCCAGTTTCCTTCCCTAAACTACATTCGAGAATCAGATGGGTTTTTTTCTGACAACCAACAATGGATAGTGGATTCATGATCATCATTTGGTTCTTGTTTCCACATATTTATTGAATTCAAATTCCACCATCTGCTGTGTTGGGATTCAAACCTAGATCTGCAGAACATTATCTGGATCTCTGTATTAATATTCCAGTGATAATACCACTAGGCCATCACTACCCCCTTTCTTTGGATTATTTCCAGAACTCCCGATCTAACGTATGCAGCAGTGACCGAAGGAAATGGTGTGTTTGGGGCTGTCAGGTCAGGTGTCACATTGCCACTGGTATTCTGCTCAAACTGAGCATAGAAAGCATTGGGTGCATCAGGGAGGGATGTATCTTTGTCCCATTATGTTGTTTAGGCATTGCAACAGATGATGGGAGTCCTTTGGTAGGTTTGGGCCTCTAACTTGGCTTGGTGCTACCTCTTGGTGACCTTGATGGCTTTTTGGAGGTCATATCTGGATTTCCTGTATTGGCCTGGGTCATCCAACTTAAATGCTGCACATCTGGTCTTCAGTAGGGAGTGGATATCTTCATTCATCCAAGGTATAATGTTGGGAAACAGCCAGATTCCTTGACTTCTTTGGTATGCACTCCTCCATGCATTTGGCAAATAAATCAGCATAAGGTCGTCCACAGCATCCTTTGCATTCAAAGGCTTCCCTGGATACATGTGTGCTGCTTTCATTCTTTTCCACTGAAAAATACCCACGGAAGCCTTATAACATGCAAACAGCAGGAGCTGGATGTTAAAACCTCATGACCTGAATTCTTGAAACCACAGTTAAAACAAATTGTGCAGAGATAGTTTAATCAACCTACAGACAATTCTGAACTACTCCTCACAGTTAGAGAACAAATTATATGACCAGCAAGCTTCTCTCGTGTGATAAAAAGACGCTGCATTTTAAGTGCCATGTTGTTGCTGCTGAACTGAGGACAAGCAGCTGAAGCCGTTTTCTTCTCCCTCTTTCTCCAATAGTCCAAAAGCCTCGGGTCCAGTTTGGTGATCAAAATCAACCAAAGGCATTCTTATTGCAAACACACACCTTTCAAGCTAAAGTCTTGGCCCAGCACCACTGCCTCCAGAGGAATGACTGAATTGTTGGGCCATACATTTAAATCAAAACACCAAGACTAGGAGCGAATGTCTGACTAAGAGTCACTGAGCTACTGACTATACACTCTTTTAACTTATACACTCAAATTTGATAACTCATACCTCCATTTTGCATGTGTATCTTATTGCACATGAAAATATACAAATTTTGTGGCAGTCACAATGTATTTTTACTTTTTAAATATTTTTTAGTTTGATTTTAGTTTAATTAAACTAACTGATTACTTGTTAAACTGAAGTAAGTGTCTTTTTATTCTTATTTATTCACAGGAATTGGACATTGCTGGCAAGGCCGGAATTTAGATTTCATCCCTATTGCTCTGAAGAAGTTGATGGTGGGTTGCCTTCTTGAACTGTTGCAGTCCTTGGGTTGTAGAGACATTCACATTTCTGATAGCAAAAGAGTTTCAGGTTATTGACCCCGTGACAGTGAAGGAGTGGTGATATTGTTCCAAGTCAGGATGGTGTACAATTTGGAGGCTAACCTCCCTGGGTCATTCTTTAAAATCAGCACATATGCTGTTACATACATGCTCTGAATTGGCAAATACGCTGTCTTAAAAAGCTCATGAATAGCCTATCACAATGAAATGAGGAGTGGTAAATGCAGGGAGCGATTCCACTCCGCTTAACCTGATTGTAACACTGTTAATAACTGTTACTGAATATCATGACTTTATTGTGTTTTTCAGTCTCTTGCTGTAGATGGAGATAACTTATTTAGTCTTGTTTTTCTAAAGTGTTTACTGACAGATGGGTTTCAATAAAGATATATTCTTGCACAGAATGTAAGTCTAGCAACAACTAATGAAATGTGAAAGTTTGGAGCAAAGTGTGCTAAACTACTGAAAAGTAACATTTGCATTGTAGCTATTTGAAGAATATTAATTAATATTCACATTTAGAGTAATATACATGCAGATAAATTATATGGTGAAAGCCAATCAAAAGCTGAAATTTTTTGATTAGATGTGTTTCTCTTTAGATTCATCTGTCCCATTCAACATGTCAGTTCGAGGTTAAAATGAAGAACTTTAGAAATCAGGGCATTTTAGCCAGTATAATGAAGGCCCTGACAAGATGTCAAAAAAACTCGTGCTTGGAAAATAGAACTGCATTTGAGAGGTAATCCTTCAGAAAACCAATGATGTGCATGCAGATGAAATATAGAATTCTAATGAAGAGATGACATGATGCATGCAGTGAATCCAAAATCAAGTTTTTTTCTGCGTAATGTTGGAGCAATAGTATATTGCAGTGGAACCTACCACCATGGAACTCAATGAATCATCAAGTGGAAACAATGAATCATCGAGTGGAGACGGTTGCAGACTTTTCATCATTAAACTATACCTGCCTAATGGTCTCAAGAAATCTGATAGCCAGGGGCCATCCTGTTTCTGAAAGCAGTGGCATATCAAGTCAAACACTTTGTATTTGAAATAAACAAACTCTATTTTGTTTTAATAGAAATAATTTTCATGATGCAGACATGTAAATCAACAGGAGCTGCAGCACGTCTCCCATTTGAACATGTAGTAGCATTGGCCTAAGCTATTCATCAGAGCAAACAGGGCAAGTTAAGTAGGCTTAGGCTTGACCTTCCTGCCCCACCACTAATCAAGGCCCTTCAATGGTCAATTAATAGTTAGTTGTCTCTTAAGGTTCTGTTCCCACCAGGTAGCGATTCCATCAGCTCCAGACGGAATGAGGAAGAGTTGGCCATCCAACTAGACAGACATGTGGGCAGGCTGTCAGTTTGGGGGAGGTGGTCTGTGCATCTGCATTAACTTATACAAGAGCACAGGGCTTTGATCTACAGCAGGGGGTTAGCTGTTAAGATACTTTGCCCCCGCTTTTGCCCCTCCTGACCCCCTTCCTCATGACCTCAAAGTTCAGAAGACATGCCCTTTGATGTGGCACTGCTGATCTCTGAATGAATGGTAACTCCAGCTGGACAGGATTTCCCACAACAGGGCCCTAATTTGGATAAACAGCATGTTGCCAGCCAATCAATTGTTGGTTGTTGGACAATTCAGTAGGCTTTTTATTATTTAGCTAAGCAACAGGTCTCCTTCCTCGAAACTCCCACTTTCAGACTTAGTCTGAATACAGGAAGATCCGGCCTCAATGTCTCTTTTGTAGAATTCCTTCATTTCTACTTTTCATCTTTTCTCTTGGGTGAATAGCTGCATGTTTTAGATGCTTACCCGTCTCAAAAAGTTGTAATAGATGGTATTCTATTTCTTTGACAAGTAACGCCACCATACTCGCACATAGGCATTGAGAATTAGCAATATTTCTGTCTAAATCACATTTTATGAACCTGAAATTCAGCTTCAGGATCCCCTTGATGCTGCTGTTTCCCTTGTGAACCAAACATGTTACATTTACCTTGATGCACTTTTATGTTATCTTATTTCCTAACTGAGCAGTGGCATCAGCCGAGAAAGAAAAAAATGTAATTTGGGAATCATGCATGACCACACAGAACATGCAGAAGATTCAGCCTGAAGATCCATCTACTCCCATCAATCTTTTTGAGGTCGATGGAGAATCTTAGCTGTAGCCACGGCAATCACATCCTAATATTAAAGATTAGCACCAAAGCACAAACTGCTCCCCATTTTCATGGAAGAGAAGCGAGCATTGCACCATCTTTATAGTTAATATTCCATTGGTCTATCACAACTACTTTCAAAACCATTAACATCATTCATCATGAAAACCTCTTGCAATTCTCCCTTTTTTCATATATCCCAGAATACATATATACATTTCAGAAGATGGATTTAAGGGGAAGCCAGATAATTAGGCAAGGGCAAACAAACAGAAGAGTCTGTTGATTGGATGAGATGAACTGAGGTGACAAAAAGCTCATATGGGGAATAATAGATCTGTTGAGCTAAATGGCTGTTTCTACGCTGTATGCTGTGTAATTCTGTGTATAATATGGGGAAAATATTAGGTAGTAAACAGACTAAACAACAAAGAAACAGAAAATGTACTCACAAATGACTATAGTATAGAAGTTTGCATATCATCATTACCAAATGCCTAGCCATAATGGGAAACAATTATTGTCACTGTCTCCATTTGTGTAGAGCTAAAAGCTTAATTTTGGCACGCCCTCCTCCAATGTGTCTGACATTCCCCACCATTGTGTTCTTTCCTCCAGTAGAAAGAGTACAGAAAGTTAATTGGCTGCTTCAGTCTCCAGCTCCTGCAGTTATAATCAGTAAGGATTCGTGTAATCGATGGTAATAATGGTAGGTGTCAGAGAGCAAGAACCGAGATTATGAGACTACTGTATTGCCATGCATTGCCAGATGTCAGACATTTCATATAAGTACTGCCAATTGACTTTGCTTCTGGGAAAAGGACCATGTGATACCCTTCATGTGGAGCTAAGTACTGAATATTGGCACATCTTGTTCCAGTATGTTTGGCATTTAAAAAATGATTTTGCTTCAGAGAAGAATCCCCAGTCATGGCAGCTAATGTAATTTTCTTCCCTAAGGGGCTTAGTCTAAGATTTAATGTAAAACACCCAGTGAAGAAAATTTTACATCAACTTTAAATGGATTTTCTATTGTGATGATTATAAATCACTCGAAAGGGTAATATGATGTTCTTGGAAATATTGTGAAGTTACTTTATACTATGTACTGAATTGTAACAGGCTAGCAAAGATGGCTTTGTGAGCTGGAAATGGGACGGAGTGAGGGGTGAGGAATTTTAAGAAATACATATCAAGTTGGCCCTGCTGACACATTTCTGTGTCTAAGGGACTCTGTTAGAACTGAGACAGTAAGAACTGCCAATGTTGGAGTCTGAGGTAACACAGTGTGGAAATGAAGGAACACAGCAGGTCAGGCAGCATTAGAGGAACAGGAAAGCTGATGTTTTGGGTCAAGGCCCCTTCTTCAGAAATGGGGCATGAGAAAGGAACCTCTGAAATAAATAGAGAGAGGAGGGGTGGGGTGGGGGAAGGTAGGTGGGATGGTGATAGGTGGGTGCAGGTAGGCAGTGGTAGGCATTGGTTAGTGAGGTGGGAGGAGTGGATAGGTGGGAGAGAAGATAGGTTGTTTCATGTCAAGGTGGTGGGGTGAGAGGAAGGATTGGTCATGGGATGAGGCCGGGGGCGGGGAGATTTTGAAACTGGTAAAGTTCACAATGAGACTGTTGGGCTATAGGTTTCCAAGGCGCAATATGAGGTGCTGCCCCTCTAGTTTCTAGATGGCATCACTGTGACAGTGGAGGAGGCCCGGGATGGACATGTTGTCCAGTGAGTGGGAGGCGGAGCTGTAGTGGTTCACGACTGAAAGGTGTTGTCATTTGTCGCGAACCAAGTTTAGGTGCTCAACAAAGCTATCTCCGAGCCTCCGCTTGGTCTCACTGATGCAGAGGAGACCACATCGGGAACGGCAAGTACAATAGACCACATTAGCAGATGCTCAAGGTGAACATCTGTATAATGTGGAAGATGTTTTCGGTTCTCTTAGATGGAGGTGAGGGTGGAGATGTAGGGGCAGGTGTAGCATTTCCTATGGTTGCAGAGAGGGGTGCTGGTGCTGGGTGGGCTAGTAGGGAGTATGGAGCAGACAAGGGAGTAGCAGACAGAGCGGTCCCTCGGGAAGGCAGATAAGGGTGGGAAGGGAAAAATGTCCTTGGAATTGGGGTCAGATTGCAGGTGGTTGAAATGGCAGAGAATGACATATTGAATTCGGAGGTTAGTGGGGTGATATGTGAGGACAAGAGGGATTCTGTCTTTGTTTTTGTTGTGGGGAGAGGATGTGGGGGCAAAGGTGTGGGAAATGCAAGAGATGCGGTCGAGAGCATTTTTGACCACTGAAGGGGGATGTTGCAGTCCTTGAAATAAGAGGATATCTGGGATGTTCAGGACTAGAACACTCCAACTCCCCCTTCCACTCCATGGGCGACATATCCATTCTGGGCCTCCTCCAGTGTCGCAATGATAATGGAAACTGGAAAAGTAGCACGTCACATTCCGCCTTGGGAGCCTACAGCCCAATGGTCTACATGTGGACTCTACCAGTTTCAAAATCTTTCCACCCCTGGCTTTATCCCATGACTGACCCTTCCTCTCATCCCCGCCTCCATGACCTGTCCGTGTTCTCTCCCACCTCTCCGCTCCTCCCACCTCACTGGCCAATCCCCACCACTGCCGACCTGTACTCACCTATTGCCATCCCACCTACCTTCCCCAGCTCCACCCCACCCCTCTGTGTGTATTTCAGAGTTCCCTTCACTTTCCCCCATTTCTGAAGAAGGGTCCTGACCTGAAACATCAACTTCCCTGCTCTTTCAGTTCCACGCTGTGTCATCTCTGATAGAGCCGAACTGTCCTGGAAACCAGACATTTACCTCATGGAGGTGAGCAGAAAAAAACAAAACACCAGATAGGGCTTGTTTTCAGAGCCCACAGTAATCTTCCTAGTGTACAATGGGCCCCTATTGCTGCAAGTCTAGCAGCTCCCAGGAAGCAAGCCCCAGTTGGCACAACAAAGGACCCATTCTTGCCTTCTCTCAATCATTCAGCTATGAAGGCTTTGTGAACACAGGCAATCCCGTGGAGATGTACTCCCTGAAACAGCTCTGGGTGTGTTTTTTTTATTTTTCCATGTTCATCACTCTTCAGAAACCCCATCTATTTTGAGTTCCCAGATCAAACCCCCTGCCTGCCTCAGAAGTGCCCCTCTATTCTAGTGGGGGTAACAGCTGTCCACTATTGCAGGCAGTCTGCTTTGGCCTCGTTCCTGAGGAACCATCAGAAATCCTCAACTGTAGGGAAATGCAGAGATGCCTAATTTTTTTTTCCCCCAGTTTTTGAAAGGCTAGAAGATTCCGCCCATTGAGACAGCAGTCTACTCCATTCTCCAGTTGAAGATGCTCTTTGCTGGAGTTGACAGCTCTCCTGAAATTACAAAGAAATTTTTCGGTTCAGAACATGTCATCCACAGCCATTGCCATCTCCTTCAACATGCATCTGATGGCATTCTGCCCAACAATCCAACAATGAGCCAGTATGGCTCTCATCTCAATCTCTCCAAAATTAGAAGGCAATCTTACCATTTTTCTTTGACTCCTAACAACTTTTCTGATTTCCATTCAGGATTTTAAATCAGGCTGTGGCATACTTGCTTCACATGTTACCTCAATTTCCAAGTTTGCTTCAGCCCATCTGTCCTCTACTAATACTAGTTGTATACTCATGCTTTGCACCATTATCCAAAATGTATAAAATTTGAATAGGCGTGGACAGACTAGATGCGGAAGATAATGGGAACTGCAGATGCTAGAGAATCCAAGATAACAAAGTGTGAAGCTGGATGAACACAAGAGGCCATGCAGCATCTCAGGAGCACAAAAACTGATGTTTCAGGCCTAGACCCTTCATCAGAGCCTCTCTGAAGAAGGGTCTAGGCCCGAAACGTCAGCTTTTGTGCTCCTGAGATGCTGCCTGGCCTGCTGTGTTCACCCAGCTACACACTTTGTTAGACTAGATGCAGAACATGTTTTAATTGGTTGAGGAATCTAGAGCCGGGGCAGTCTTAAGATACAGAGTAGACTATTCAGGACTGTGATGAGAAAAGACATCTTTACCTGTGGAATTCTCTACCACAGAAGGCTGAGGAGGTTAAGTCACTGAATATATTCAAGAAGTAGGTAGATATATTTTTGGGCTTTAGTTTAATTAATGGAAATGGGAAGAAAGTGGGAATATGGCAGGGAGATTAAGGATCAACTCTGATCATATTGAATGGCGGGCCAGGGCCGAAGGGTTGAATGGCCTACTCGTACTCCTTGCTTCTACATTTCTAAATGCCTATTATTGAAATGAGCAAACCCAGAAAGTTCTGACGGTACGGCTTCCTCTGTTTTCAGTAAGCATATGTCCCATTCCACACCACTTACTGAATGAATGAACTTTCAGGAATTTTCAGGCCATTCTTGTTAGCCTGTGTCAATCTTCAGTATGTTTTCCTTAATTTCATTTTCTATTTTAAGTATTAAGTACAGACATCATAAAACAGTAAACAAATGTATTAAATTCCAATAGGAAAATACTCATGATCTTTCCATCTTTCTTCTCCTGTATGGTATAACTTTTCATTTTCACAATGCTGGTAGGGAGCTTCACCCATCAGAAACACATTTCAGAGATCTGGCCTCATGTTGTGCCTGATTTTCCAACTGTTAATTTCTATGGTCAGAGAATAATGTGCAACCTATGCCTAATTTTCTGCTATGCACTGGTGAGGAGTAAGTTCTGTGCCAGCTTCATAAATTTAGAAAAATTATCCCTTCATTTGTACCCTTTTCATCAGGGAAATTCAAAAGCAGGAAGAAAAAATAAATTAAAAATGCAAAGTACAAAAGCAAGATCTTAAGATACTGACTTTAAAATGTTAAATAAGAGAAGTTGTGCCAAAGTTTTACCTTAATCCTAAAGTCTATCTAACCTCCACCCTATCTTATACTATCATCCATATGCCTATCTATTAACTCGTTAAATGCCCCTATGAGGAGGATGGGTCAAAGACAGAGAATCTCCGCTTTCTGAAAGTGGCCATCCTCTTGGGAGGATGAGGCCCGGTAGCAGTGTAATGTGCGGGCCTCTGTGAACTTGAAACACAGGTTTTTTTAAAATTCAGCGGGTCGGTCAGCTCTGTTTTGTGATGCAGACTGATGACAACAGTGTGAGTTCAGTTCCCTGGATAGTTTTTCTCGTCAACCTGTTCAGAGATGTTATTGACATATCTCTGCAGCAGGTGGAATTTGAATCTGGGTCTCCTGACTTGTAACACTAATACAGCACACCAGCCCGCCTGGAAGGATTCTCCTTCTCAACCTCTTCCCCCTCGCCTGATGTGTGGGTGACTGCACTCGTCCCTCTCTAATGAAAGAGCCGCACTACGGGTCTGGTAGGACTACGGCGAGGTTACTCCCTTTTATGAAATAGATCTGTATTTTTATGTTAAATTGTAGCCTTTATAACCCACTGACTTTAGATTCCAAGGGAGGGGACGCTGCACCCACCAACAGCACTATCAGGTTGAAGCTTTTGGGAGCATGACTCAGTATGTGAATCAAGAGTCGGGGGGGGGGTGAAATTAATGCTGAGTTGAGGGAAAGAAAATCATGATCAGCAAGATCCTTCCCATCTTTATCGTTCCCACCTTAAGAAACATAGTTCTGGAGAAACGCAGCAGGTCTGGCAGCATCTGTGGAGAAAGAAGCAGCTAATGTTGGAGTCTAGCATGAATCTTCAAAAGAGTTTATTTGATTTGGGATAGCTGTCAATTGGGTAAAGAGGTCTGAAGGTAAACTGACAGTGCAAAAATATCTTGCAACTACATTCTATTGAAAACAAGAACTCAACAAGCAAGACCCATCTGTGCCTTCAACAGGAAATTATTGGATAAAGCAGAGATTTCTAATGTAAAGAACAACAATTATTTCAGTAATGTATGTCTTTTTGTTTTGTGTGGAGAGCAAATATGATAATTAGGGGTGTTTTGGAAATGAGCTGGTTTGTGGAAAAATAGAGTAAACTAGCTAGAAATATAAAGCATGTTGTAAAAGCTTTTACAAATCTATAACATGATGTGGAGGTGCTCTTGGACTGGGTAGGCAAAGTCAGAAGTCACATAATACCAAGTTATAGTCCCAGAGATAGTGGGAACTGCGGATGCTGCAGAGTCTGAGATGGCGGGGTGTGGAGCTGGATGAACAGAGCAGGCCAAGCAGCATCCCTCTCATGGAGGTTCTAGAGCACTGCTCCCTTGTCAGGTGAAGTCCTGAAGTGACACTACAAGTAATGAACCTGCTCTCTCCAGGAGATTAAGCTTTCATGAAAATAGATCAAGTCTGATTCACAAAGATAGGAAAAAGCCTTTTAAAAATTGGACCCTCACTATTATTTCCCATGATTCTGAGAGAATATGTACAGTGAATATAGCAGTGACTGATTTCCATTTCAAGTGATTCC
Organism: Stegostoma tigrinum; assembly: GCF_030684315.1. Classification (NCBI taxonomy): domain Eukaryota; kingdom Metazoa; phylum Chordata; class Chondrichthyes; order Orectolobiformes; family Stegostomatidae; genus Stegostoma; species Stegostoma tigrinum. The sequence goes on along the minus strand of NC_081367.1, from coordinate 28,791,243 downwards.
AAGACAAAGAAAAACGTACACTGAAAGTAACATGCTTTTTGTTCCAGTGGGAGAATCATACTGTTTCTGCTTTAGACAAATATGTACTAAACCTTTATAATACTAAGAATATTGTAAAGTTAACTGCAGTAAACTGCAGAGTGGACACGAACAGAGCCATAAATTAGTAGTCGTGGAGGTCAGAAGTATGAACTAGACATTGTAATAAGCCAAATAGTCTTTATAGAAAAAAACCCTTTATTTATGCATGTCTTAGGCACATTTGATGGTGGCTTTAGAGTTGCATATGAAGTTTAAATCCATGTTCCCATATATCAAATTACTAGGAAGAACAATATTTTGATTTAGAATTTATCCAGTACTTTCCTAGAGTGGAGTGAGCTATTACGAGGGGGCATAGCTTTAGAGTGAGTGGAGGTAGATACAGAGGAGACGTTAGAGGTACATTCTTCACTCAGTGGTTAGGGCATAGAATGCATTGCCGGAGAGGGTAGTGGAGTCGACTTGGATAGGAGCATTTAAATGGCTATTAGACACGCGTATGGATGACAGTATAAGGTAGGGGGTGAAGGTCAGATAGAGTTTAGGATTAGGGAAAAAGCTTGGCACAACATCGTGGGCCGAAGGGACTGTACTGTGCTGTTCTATGTTCTAAAACAATCCACTGGTGAAAGTAACCCAAAATCTCTGCAAGCCACATCCAATTTCAACTAGCCTGTTAGAGCCCTAGAGATACACACAGCATGGAAGCAGACCCTTCGGTCCAATTCATCCATGCCAACTAGATATCCTAAATCAACCCAGTCCCATTTGCCAGCATTTGGCCCATATCCATAAGCCTCTTCTATTCATATACCCATCCAAATGCCTTTTAAAATGTTGTAATTGTACCAGCCTCGACTTCCTTTGGCAGCTCATTCCATACATACAACAACCTCTTTGTGAAAGAGTTGCCGTTTAGATACCTTTTAAATTTTTCCCCTCTCACCTTAAACCTGCATCCTCTAGTTTTGGACTCCCCAACCCCAGGGAAAAAGACCATGTCTATTTACTGTATCGATGCCTTTCACGATGTACATTTAAGTTGTCATTGGACAAGTATATGGACGTACATGGAATAGTGTAGGTTAGATGGGCTTGAGGTCGGTATGATAGGTCGGCACAACATCGAGGGCTGAAAGGCCTGTACTGTGCTGTAATGTTCTATGTTCTATGTTCCACTACCCTCTCCGGCAATGCATTCTATGTCCCGATCACTCTCTGAGTAAAGAACCTACCTCCAGCATCTCCCCTATATCTACTTCACTCAGTTTAAAACAATGCCCCCTCATCATAGCTATTTCCACCCTATGAAAAGGTCTCTGGCTGCCCATTCTACCTATACCTCTGGTCATTAACATATCAAAAAGAATGAATATAAAGAAGTATATTAAATATATTATATTTAAGCTTGTAGAGCTTATAGAGATTGCACTGTCAAATGTTAAATCAGCACATAACGTTCTGTAACTGAATGACAACAGTTGAAATTGATGATAAAATGTCAAGGATCAACAAGAAGAGTGAATATTACTATCAAGCTCCAATAATCACTTTACAAAACAGTTTTGAGGTGATTTTGTTTTGTTTCACTTTGCTTATTTGTGGTAATAGATATTTTTGCTTAAACAATGAACTCTGGTAGCATCATCCTTTGTAATGACTACCAGGGTGATTACATTTGACAGTGTGAGGGAGCTGAATTAACTCAAAGCTGATGGTGAAAAAGCTAAAGTTAATGACTGAAGTTGATCAGGCTCTCAGCGATACCATTACCATTAAATGTTTACGTAACATTGACAATCTTGAATGTCGATGTTCTGTTATAGATTTTGAAAGTGTTGCTGATAATATGAGGCTTATTTAAAGATTGGTTAAAGTTGTGGAATAAATGTCAAACGGGACAGTTGTAAAGTGAAAGAAAGCGAAGAAATGCGTTATTAAAATGGGAAGAAGTTTCCTGTGGTAGAAACGGGCAGTATTTATAGAGGACTTGGTTTTCTGTGAACTGTTGAAACTGTAAATAATTTTAACAATGATATTGCTCAGAAAATTTAACATAATATTAAGATAAAATTGAATTTATTGAAAGTAGTTGAATAACTTTCAACCCTGTGTATTCATAATAAAATGTACTTTACAACCAAATGCGGTAAAATAGGGATGAATGAAAAAGCATTAGATGTGAGCTATTGAAAGTGTAAAATGAAATGACCAATAATTCTAAATTACTCAACAGATCAGAAAGTAAGTGTGTGAAATGTCATCATGTCAAGTACTTATGAAAAGCCATTGACCTATATCTTTGGGCTGAATCTTACCATATTTAGGAAAGGTATTATTTTTGTTGAGATTCACTCCTTTGCCTCCCATGAGTTTGAGACAGTTTTCTCAAGCTTTCACCCCAAACTCGCCTCATTAACAAACCACCATGCTTTTTTGGTGCCCTTGTCTGATGCTAGTTCGATTCTCCCATTTTCTGTCATCTCAAATATTCAACAATGCTGAGACATCCTGGGTTATACCAGCAATTTGGTGTCTCCAATTTTAGAAGGCTATTGTGCACCAAATCAAGCACTGGCAGCCTCTGGATATGGGTGGGAAGGGTAAATTGTTTTTCCACAATGGGGCTTGGAGGTCATGGTGGATGGGTTATTCTGGAGGAGGGCCAACACCACCTATTCACTCGCTCAGGTTACTATGCCCCCAAATGCACAGCACTAATAGCTGTGCCACCCACTTTCATCCCAAGCAATCCTTCCCTTTCTCTCATTCCAAGATATTACACGACTGAGACGGCCACAGTAGATGGTGGGCTATGAGGTATTTATCACCTCAAACCTCGATGAGGTGAGGATCTTGGTGCTGCTCAGCAAGGACTGGGACTGCTCCTGTGAATATGTTGAATGGGCGGCACGTTGGCTCAGTGATTAGCACTGCAGCCTCACAGCGCCAGGGACCCGGGTTCGATTCCAGCCCCGGATAACCATCTGTGCGGAGTTCGCACATTCTCCCCATGTCTGCGTGAGTTTCCTCCGGGTGCTCCGGTTTCCTCCCACAGTCCAAAGATGTGCAGGCTAGGTGGATCGGCCATGCTAAATTGCCTGTAGTGTTCAGGGGTGTGTGGGTTATAGGGGGATGGCTCTGGGTGGGATATTTCAAGAGGTGGTGTGGACTTGTTGGGCCGAAGGGCCGGTTTCCACACTGTAAGCAATCTAATCTAAAACTCCATGTACCAGCAACCAAGTAAGACACATTATCCATTATCATGCTTCTCTCTCACATTACCCCCCACTATCCATTTAATATTAACATGCTTAAGTTTGACCCTAGGGTGCAGCATTCTCTTTGTTGCTTTCCATGGTGTCTGCTGTCCAGATGTCTGCCTCACCAGGAATACAGTATGGATGTCTCAGAGCAAGCATCAGTAATGCTGCCTCCCAATCCTCCCACCAGCCCAGATACTAACACCTCAGAGAATACTTTCTCTAGATAATCGGTGGGAGAATTTACACTTCACTTCTATGTCTCTGTAGGTGGTTCTGTCACTGACATTCAAAGAATTGCTAGAAAGCAGGCTCCTGCTCAGCCCCAGGCAGGAGAGGACTCTGCAGTGTCCGGAGGCCACGAAGCAGACACCGAAACAGCTGAAAGTTAGTTGGAGCATTGGGTAAGCTGATGCAAAGTCTGCAGGACTGCGGCAGTGTGGTTGAGAGATAACTAACTGGTTGGCAGCTGCTATGGTAGACCAGGTCCAGCACACTCAGACTCTGCTGTGATACCACACAGACCTAGACCCCATTACTCTAGCAAGATGGGGCCAAAGGGCTTTGAGCACACTTCAGGTGCCCCCTCCTCAAAAGAAGACAGTAGGCGCCCAGGCCAAGGAGGAAAAACATACAGACACCCCCCCAAAAGTCTCTTCCCAGAGTACGCCAGAGGTGGGGGCATTCCACCTACATGCTGCCTGCCACCCTAAGCTGAGTGAGATGACTAGTCAGGGAAGGGGGCATTTGCCTCTGAGTTGATCACATGTCTGGACGTGCAAGATAATAATAAATCACTGTGTTCATGCAATCAAACCTCCAGCGTCAAAGGAGTCTATTGTGGACCAGGCTCCCAACACTGCAGCTGTGGAACACAGTTGGAAGGGAAGGAATGAAAATGAACTTCTGAGAGCACACGTGTGGCATGTATGCAACAGCACTGTAAATACGTTCTCACATTCATAAACGTATGGTTTCTTTTGACTATCATCTGTGTGTGCTTGACTTTCTGCCTAACCACAAGTGCTAGACGAAAGGTACAGCGGTAACCCACTCTTAGAGTTGCCTTGGTCCAAGCTGTGAAGTGAGCAGCTTCGACACCATGTGCAAGCAATGGTTAAATCACAGTGAACTGCTACTTTGGCAACAATGGTCCATCTTTCCAGGAAGATAAATGTAGTTATTGGATGGCAGGCATTCAGAGATTCTGTTGAATCTTTTGTGATATTGTCAGGATTGATTGGGGCAAAGAACTGAACTGCATATAATAGGCTAATGTTTCAGGTTCCCAAAGCACGTAGTGTTTGCAGGTTTTCACCTTCAGTGTGTAAGTGTCCGTGTGATGCTATTAACTTTGGAAGGGTCTCACATCGATCACAATTGAAGACCCCTCCCTCACAGAATGAAATATATATCCCACCTGCTGTGGGTGTTCTCACAGCCACTTTTATTGCCATTGCACACACGTTATTTACAGCATGATGGAAGGCAACAATGGTTGCACATCAAACGGAAAATCTCAGGCTCTGCCTCTCTGTTTTGGTGAAACTTTGATTTCCCAGTAGCTTGTCCCTTCAACCCCATAGGCTTTTGTGCAAAGAATGGAAGGACGTGGACCATGGTCAGGCAGAAAGGATTAGTTTAATTTGGCGTCATGTTCGGCACAACATCATGAGCCAAAGGGCCTGTTCCTCTGCTGTACAATTGTATGTTCTCTTTTCTTTGCACTTCCTCAAGGCCCCACTCAATCCAATTATCTGAGTCTTTATCTGCTCACTTTACCACTCCCTTCTGCTAACCCCATGAATATCACATACTTGGTGAGTGAAGTCAGTGGTATGTGTTAGATGCCAGTGTCAATGGATTTGAGGCGCAATGCAGTCACTGCTAATGAAGTGTGAAACCCAACACATCCCTTACACCCCGCCCCCGCCACAACTGCCCAAAGAGGATCCCCCTCGTTCTCACACACCACCCCACCAACCTCCGGATACAACGCATCATCCTCCAACACTTCCGCCATCTACAATCCAACCCCACCACCCAAGACATTTTTCCATCCCCACCCTTGTCTGCTTTCCGGAGAGACCACTCTCTCCGTGACTCCCTTGTTCGCTCCACACTGCCCACCAACCCCACCACACCCGGCACCTTCCCCTGCAACCGCAGGAAATGCTACACTTGCCCCCACACCTCCTCCCTCACCCCTATCCCAGGCCCCAAGATGACTTTCCATATTAGGCAGAGGTTCACCTGCACATCTGCTAATGTGGTATACTGCATCCACTGTACCCAGTGTGGCTTCCTCTACATTGGGGAAACCAAGCGGAGGCTTGGGGACCGCTTTGCAGAACACCTCCGCTCGGTTCGCAATAAACAACTGCACCTCCCAGTCGTAAACCATTTCCACTCCCCCTCCCATTCTTTAGATGACATGTCCATCATGGACCTCCTGCAGTGCCACAATGATGCCATCCGAAGATTGCAGGAACAGCAACTCATATTTCACTTGGGAACCCTACAGCCCAATGGTGTCAATGTGGACTTCACCAGCTTCAAAATCTCCCCTTCCCACACCGCATCCCAAAACCAGCCCAGTTCGTCCTCCCCCCACTGCAACACACCACCAGCCCAGCTCTTCCCCTCCAACCGCTGCATCCCAAAACCAGCCCAGCCTGTCTCTGCCTCCCGAACCTGTTCTTCCTCTCACCCATCCCTTCCTCCTACCCCAAGCTGCACCTCCATCTCCTGCCTACTAACCTCATCCCACCTCCTTGACCTGTCTGTCTTCCCTGGACTGACCTATCCCCTCCCTACCTCGCCACCTATACTCTCCTCCCCACCTATCTTCTTTTCTTTCCATCTTCGGTCCCCCTCTCTCCCTATTTATTCCAGAACCCTCACCCCATGCCCCTCTCTGATGAAGGGTCTAGGCCCGAAACGTCAGCTTTTGTGCTCTTGAGATGCTGCTGGGCCTGCTGTGTTCATCCAGCCTCATATTTTATTATCTGTGAAAGAAAGGAGCCAGCTATCGAAAATAGACATCCACAGGAGCAATCAGTGAGCTGCAATCACTAGGTGTCTGTTCTGACCTTTAGCTCAAGAATTCTGCACTGTTAGTTTTGATTAGATAGGTGGTAGAGTGGGAGATTGTATATTACTGAGACAAGATTTAGGCATAATAGTGGTGACCATGAGCAGTAGTTCCTATTAGTTGGTGTCTCACCACTCACTAGAATCTCATCTTGATGTCCAGGACTTAGTTGGAAAATGCAATCTGTAGTCCCAACCTCACACACATAAATCTCCCACATTTCCTGCCATAGCCAACACCATTCAGGACCTGGAATGATTCTGTCCATTAATTGAGTTCATGTTTCTATGGATGCTGTCTGATTAACTGAGTATTTCTACCAGTTTCTACTTTTATTTGGTGAAATTATTGCAACTTTTCACTGTGGAAAGTATGACTTAGTTGAAAGATCAATTCATGTCAAATTGATATGTAGTCATTTAAAATTGAATATTTATTGATTTAATAACAATGAAATGAATTGTGCACACTGCGAAGTTGAAGGTGATAATAATAAATTAGAATATAAAAGTGCAAATGTAAAGTTACACCAAATTAACTAAATGGCAAATTAGCTCCAGAAATTGAATAAGAAACAATCTTTAGAAATTAAATGATTTCACCTAATATATGTGTTGGATGAGATGCAATTGGATATTCACTGTTCAACACAGCAAGTTGTAAACTTAATTAATTTGTGTGACATATTATAATTAGTTTCATAAGTGGAGTGTTAATGATCATAAGCAACTGGGAATAGATTTTTAATTTACGAAATAAGTTAGACTGATACATTGCCATTGCATAATAATTAATTCCTTAAAGTGATACATTGTAAACGTAATGCACTAACACATTTGTTATGAACTAATGAATGGATATTCAAAGGATTCTGATATCAAAGATTAGCGTTAACTTAACAACAAGCACATAGAAGAACTAACTGTTACCAATGAACCACTCAGTTGACAAATGCCACAGTACAATAGCTTCAGGAAAGAAAAAAAAGTTAGCCAAAAACTGCAGAGAGTGTACCAGCAAAAGTCCTGCACACTGGAAATGCCATCTCAGGCAGAAAAGGAAGAAAATAGTCGGAAGCCCTGATGGCCCAGAGTATCAAAGTGAGACGTGCTGCTTACAGATCCACTGCACAATTTTTTTTTAAACTGTTGAATTTTATGGGGTCACTCGCTGGGTGCAATAAATGTCCTCACAATTGATAAATTCTTTTTTTTAAAATGTACATTCCCAACTGCTCACTTCAGTAACACTACTTTCACCCTTTGCAGACAACATTGATATGGCAATTAAAGTTGGGAATGTGAAAATATAATTGTGTTGCTGATCTAGACCAACAGTTATTTTTACATATATTTGCTTAATGTCTCTTACTCATATTATCAATTCTTATTGAAGCAGTCAGTGATTTTCAGAATGCTGCAGTTGTGTTTTACTTATTTTAAAAAATATATAAAATTTCAAGGCCATAGTTTTTCAGAGATTGCATTTCCTTGTTAATGGAAAAGGCTCTGAATTTTGCAATTTTTGTATTTGCTATTCATGTTCAATTAAATAATTTAATACAGTTGATATGTAGTCATTGTAGTTTCTTGTTAAAAGTTAAAATTTTTTTTAGATGGAAATTAAAAGTTGCATTCTTGAATTGGGATACATCAGCAGTCATAAAAAACTAGATAGCTGCGGAGTTTGAAGTTTTGATTCTGAGTTAATCCTCAAGTTAACACTGCTCTTCTTTGGACTGAAACTTGGTATTCCTCAATTAGTGCAGCTAACTTATTGCCTTCATATGACTGGTGTAAATGTAAGAAATTTAAGCTTTATGGATACGTTAACACTTTATTCATTTTCTTCAGTTTGTTTTCTCTGTTAGCTATGTCCATTTTGATTTTGCTGAAGGTGATGGAAATTCTCACTATTTGCATACAACAAGGCTAGTTAAAATTACTCCGGATTTTTGTGGGCAGAGTATTGCCCTCCTTGGTATGGCGACAGCAATGGTCAAAGGTGGAAAAATGTGGAGGGAATGAAAAAATCAGAATCTTTAATTTGAGAAATTTTTTGGGAGTGAATTTCCCATAAATGGTGAATTCCAAATCTCACCATTGGGTGGCAGCTATTTTAATTCAAGGTATTTCTATTTTATTAAACCCCCAACTTATGTTATTTAGATATCACATCCAAATGTCATTGTCTTCCTGAGAAACTAGACGGTCACGTAAACAAGAGGGAGGTTGCAGGTTAAAGCTTTGCCAATGAATCCTCAGAGGTTTTAGTGGCCTTCTCCTCTCTGACCCGTACTGCTATTTAGGTCCAAACTCGCTTCATCTATTGGTCTGCAGGAAAAATGACTGCCGTCCTCTCTGCTATTTTGTCCACCAGCACATCCAGGCCCCTGTCCATGAGGGAAGATATGAGTTTTTTTCTCTGTACCAGAACGGTTGAGCAGTGTGAAGGCCACCTCCTAGTTTGCAACATCTGAAGTGGGTTGCAGCCAGGCAGGATAGGTGGAAATGGTTGCCTTTGCCAGAATGCTAGGATATCCCAGCAGTGGGGAGCACTGCTGCCTATCCTGCTGTGCGATTCCATGAAATGACACTGCTGTACTTGCTCACATAATTAATGAGGTACAAGGTCGCATGAGATAAGTTGCTCTGAACCATAGTTGAATAGGCACCATGAACTTCACTCCATAAATAAATGTAACTGAAAATGGGAAAATCTTACTCACAGTTTTGAATTAACAAATATTAGCAAGAGTGATTTAAAAGAATATAACTGTACATTGTCACTTTAAAGCTACATTTATATCTAAATTATCTTTACTTTCAGATTTTTTTATTACTTTTCCCACTAGCAGATTTAATTAGTTCCTCCTAAACAATCCTGCATCTCCTTCTCTACAGAAAACTAACTTACTTCCTCACAATTCCTTTGGCAGGTAAGGATAATTCCGGACTCCTCTTCATCTTCACCCACTTCAATTGACCTATAATGATGTGCTGGTTGAATTTATTGATTTCCTTTCCTTCAAAATTGAGTCTATCTGCCTGGCTATCTTAGATTCCACCACAACCTTTTCAGGATTCTCATTCTCAGCCTTGACCCCAATCATACCACACTGTGTGACCTTTGTTCCATCTCTCTGTCATTCCTCATTGAATTCATCTCTACAAAATCAACCACCTGCTCCTCAACCTGCTCTTGACTTAATCCTTGACCCTTAAAATAAGTTGATCACTGGCACCATTAACAATTCCTCTTCCACAGGTATTGCTCTCCCATCAAATTTATTGAGCTCAATTTTAATCGGGCAGGGTAATAGTTATGTTGGAGTAGATAGCTCACCAATTCCTTTCCCGTCCTGATCTAATCCACTGTAATTTTATGAAAAATTCCATTGAATATCAAATAGGTTGCCAATAGCTTGATAAAATGGATAAATCAAGAAGAGGTTCTTAAAGAAGCAGAATGAGATGGAATAGAAAAGCTGTTGAAGAAAGCAATTTCAGAGAATGAGGTAACCGAGGCACAACCGACAATATCGTAGGAAGGTGGTTACAGAGAGATGCTGCAATAAGACAGCAGCCTAATGCCATTATCAGATTTAAATAAAAGGATGAGAATTTTAAATAGAACATATTGAAGGACATTGATCCATTGTAGATCAATGCAAACAGAAAAGATAGATGAGGTAAAACCATAGAAAACAGTGGGTTGAAACCTGTAGGGGCCTGTATGATATGTGCTATGGCAAACAATTTGGAAGAATCGCAAAAGAAGTCCAGCAAAGTCTACTTCAACATTGGGAGCAACTAGGTACATTTCTCAACTAAGTGAGCGCTGAGCTGAATTTCTTGCTAGGCAGTAGTAGATGCCTATTAGTGGAGATCATTGATTGATAATAGCCTCATCAACACCGATCATTATGTATTAGAATTCATCTCCAGGAAGGGCATCTATTTGGTTAATGTCATCACCATTACTGGTTCTTGGAGGGGTATGCCCTCTGTCTTGTGCATCTGCTATGTTGGAAGGTCCGGGTGCATTACAAGGTTGCTTATTATGGGACAAGTAGGATCCACTGTGACCATGGCCGTGATTGCATCCTGACTAACACAGGTGCTGTTATGATGCGGCCCATGTTTGCCAGTATGTGACAGTCTACAGTGGGCTCTGGAGATAGATTAGCAGTGATTTAGGTTGGAAAATGGCCAAGGAGACGTAGGTTGTGTGGCCTGGCTCTTAACAATTGAGGCGAATAAGTGGATCTATAAATATGAGGAAGTGCCAGCTATATGACATAAGCACTATGTTTTGGGGCTCTATTCTGGAATGCTAATACTTGGCCAGATTTCAACCAGGATTTAAAGATGACATGGGCATCTGGGATGCTGGTCTATTTGGGGAAGTCCAGTGATTGGTGAGTTTTTCCAGCTATGGCAAGTGGGACAATGAGACTAGCATCGGACAAGATTGGCATCATAGGGTTTGGGTAGGTAGTCAGTGAGGCAACTTTGGCATGATATAGTGAGAGCTCTTACTGGGCCTCACCTCTGTTAACCTCAATGAAATTATCACTTAGCTAAAATATTGTAAGATTCAGCCTGGGATTACTGCTGAGCTGCTGAATGCTGGAAGAAAGGCTTCTAATGAAATGGAAAGTAAGGGATTCACCATGAATGTAGATAAGAATAGAAAATAATGTGCATTCATAAATGCGGTAATTTCAGGCCAAGAGGAGCTGTTGTCAATTATTTTAATCTTTGGAAATAGCAATCTCACTGTAACTTCCCATCATCACCTATTTTGCAATATTGGCAAAAATTAAACTCATTCCTATTGATTGAAATAACACTTGCCTTATGTTTAGAGCTTGGCTGAAGCTCTAATTTCTGTGCTGTAGTATCAACGTAATCAAATTAATGCCCTGAAAACTTCCAATGATTTAGTTATTATTAGTGGAGATATGACAGAAATTCACATTTTATGTGGGGATCCTTTTTCAAAACCTTAGAATGGTGAAATAGATTCAAATTGTACAGAGAAAGAAATAAAGGGAAATAAAATTGGACTTAATGAGAGACCAAAAGGTAAAACAAAACGCAAGCATTTTAGGGTGGAATCTTCCCAGTCCCTAAACAACGTGGTTTTTAAGGACAAAGTTGGGACAATTGTGTGAGACGGGCAGTGAGCAACTTCCAATGGTCAAGAGCAAAAATCCCATTTTCCATTCAAGTATTGACCGATGAGACAAGATTCTCATTTATGAGAGGTGAGAAAGCTCTTTGCATACATTAACACCCTCATTGTTATGTCTCTTATGTCATAAAGACCACATTTTTTTCTTTGTTTTAGGTTGTGAACCAATATGGGAGAAGATCTGTTTCAAGCCAAGGGCTATGGAAGGAATTTTAAAAATTCCTTGACAAGCATGTAAATCAAGTTACAGTACACATTTAAAAACAAGTTACAGGAACTCGTTGTGAGTTGAGTTTACACTGTTGTGTTGTTCAAGCAATGTGGGAGAATATCCAAACTGTAAGTTGTGAGAAGTGTCAGCTTTACTGGTTGCTGCTTAGTTGCAGAACTAGAATTTGATATAGAAGCAAGGAGAAATCATCATGCCAACAGTTCTCTGCTTGGCTCCAGAGCAGATGGGCAAAGAGTGAGTGAGCAATATGGGTGACAGGTCTCCATAATAGAACAGGAAAACTCTCTCTCTTTGTCTCCTTTTGCTGTGACATAACCATAACTTGTAAAATAGCAAGCTATACACTCCCATCACTAGCTGTCGGGAGTGGCTTAAAAATATTATGATTCATGGCTATTTTCCCTGTGTTCTCAGCAAAGAACTGAAAGAATATGGGAATAAGGAGATTGAAGATCGGGAAGGACTTCAAGGAAGCAAAAGGGATGCCCGTTGAATCCTGTGAACTGGTGCTGTTAAACTGTGATTCCCCAGTACTTTTCTTTCCACTCATTGTATCCATGTCTGTTTGCTTGTTTCTAACTGCATGCGTGCAGGGTTTTAAGCAGGGAGTTTGAGTTTTAGCTAGCTGGGTTAGTTTGATACTTCATTATTTTGTTTGCTGCTTAGACCTGATTTCTTTATAACAAATAGCGATTTCTAGTTACGTAGTGAAACTCAGAGTTTTCCGTTAATCCAAATGTATCGTGTAAGAAATTTGGGAAACTTGAGCAAACTGATTTATTCTTTAACACTAGCATAAATGTGGGGACCCAGTATCAGTGAACTTTCACAAATGGGCCAAGATAATATCATTTTCCAATCTTCAAAGTACAAACTAGATGGCAACGACTTCTGAAATTAAAGTCAGGAATTGACTTAGCTCTAGACTGCTGCTTGGTCCTCCAGGTGTCCATTACTTGTCAATACATCAGGGCATATATAATGCACAGCAACCTCATGCACTTTCCCTCTCCCACTCCACCCCTGCTCTCCATATTGTACAGAAGCCCCTGTAAGTCACCATTTCCAAGGCCAGTTCCCAATTATCCTCTGTCTGACATGTTCAGAGGAAATAAAATGAACCACTCGTGGCAGCTACGGGTTGGCAGCCCTTGACCAGGTATATGGTTGTCAGGAATCCTGAGAGGTGCTGGCAGTGGCTATCACTTCCCCCTATGGCAAGTGGGTGAATATAATGAGTGGGTGACATGAGGGCAAGTACAAAGACAATGAAACAACATTGGGAAGATAACACCCAACAATGTGCTTGGAGTCATGGAGAGAAATGTTCTATAAAACTTGGAAAATTTACCTGCAGTGGATATTTGACAAGACAGTCCATGTAATTTAAGAACGAGATTCTAGTTTTAAATCATCCATTTCTCGGCCTCCAGGTTAAGAGATATATCAGGAGCAGAAATCACATGTCAACAGGTCCCATGCCAAAAATAGGCAGCCTCAACTTAATGTGATGAGTTTTATTCATTCTTAAGGCATAGAAGAGGCAATTCCTTGAAACTCTGGGAGATTGTTGGTGAAATTTTATTTCTGCGAGTTTATCAATGGAGCCATTCAATAATTTGCGGTTATTTGCAACTCAGCTTGTATCAGTATCTCTTCCATATCACAAACCTATTAGGTTTATATATGCCAACATGATTGTAATTATGTACATGCCCAAATTTTCCCAGTAAGATCTGGCACTTCATTATTTCTGAGTTCATCCACATTTCATAATAATGCAGCTTATCTTCTGCAGTTCTCTGCCAGAAGGTCTTTCTGACTGACAGCTTCAACATCGCCACCCCTCAGCTGAAATGGGCATCAAACTGCACATTGTTGCTATCCATCTGAACCACGTCAGCCATACATGGCAGCAGAGTTGATGAATGTAACTTATATATTTGATTATGGAAATCATCAATAAAAATAACAAATTTCATAAAAATCCATCAGACATGGAACAAAAATACAATTCCAGTTATCTAGTACTGCATCAACAGTAATACTACACCAATGGGTGTTTCTGATATATCCCAGAGACAAATTTCAGTTGGCCGTTACGTGGTCCAATAACATGCAAGTATCACACAATGTAACAGTGTTTTCTAATGGGGTTGATGACTTGCTTGCTAATCTGGATTATTTTCATTCAGACGTTTCTTCGCCATGCTAGGCAACATCATCAGTGAGGCCTCTGATGAGGCTTGATCAAGGTGACGAAACATCTGAATGAAAACAAACCAACTAGGCAAGCAAGTCAACAACCTCACCCACAACCCGATTTACAAACTTTTGCTAAAACTTTAAATATTTTCTAATTCAATTTTTGCATTTCCAACAGTGTATCCTAACAGACGATTAATATAATTTTAAGAGTGAAGCATGCTAGTGCTGTTTTAGTGATTCTTTTTCTCTATGTATCCTGTCATACCATGTACTGTCTAAACTGAGGAATACCTGGTTGCAGTTGCCATAGTCTCCTTAGGGAAGAGTATGATGGGGAACGGTTCTGGGCAAGAGATCATATTCAGCTCTTTTCAATTTTGCTCCTTCATCCTCATTGAGGAACGATGCATGCAACATCTCTACTTTCATTGAAATCTGCCACCTGTTGCAGGCAAATGTGCATTTGGTTATCGGAAAATTTCAAGTTTATATTCAATAGGGCAATTGGGCATGGCAGGACCTTCTGCTTTTGCTGTTGATGAGGCTGGAGGAGGGTAGGGCTTTGAATTGTCAGGGTGAAGCAGGTGATAATGCCCTACCTGAACCCTTCCACCTTCACAAGAATTATGTCCTTCGTGGGAAGACTCAAGGTTAATCTTCTCACCCCATCACTAATGGAGGCCCTTAAGTATCAAACTAAAAACCACTAAGAGAAGAAAGTTTCAAAATTAAAATGCTAGTTAAAAATCTCTCTCTTGATGTCTTACACTTTAAATCATCAAGATTATCCCATGCCTTTTTTTTCCAGAAAGAACTATGCATTATTGTACACATGCAGCAGTATACTTAATGGCTGTGTAGGTTTTTAAATCTTTTTTTTTCCTTGTTCCTCTTGGTTTCCTATCTGATTTGTAACTAGTCCGCAATTTTTCAAGTTGAAAAGTTTACCCTCTGCTCCACTCCTTTAAACAATATCACATCTTTGCAGAATCACTTCAGGGTATTATGATCAATTATGGCCAATGTTCTTCCTTCTCAGAAATATTGCCTGAAACTTCACATGGTTCAGATAATTCTTTTAGATTTCCAGATACTATTGTACATCTTTGCCTTACTGTATTCTATCAGCCTTTCAGCATGTGTACCTTCAAGTCCATCTCTCCACTATTTGATAGTGTAACAATATATTTTGCCTGGATAAAAGGATAAATGCTATACATTACTTTAGGCAGACACTTGAAAAGGAGAAAATGGCATTTTAGGATACTTTGTTGTGGTGTATTTCCCACACCTTTAATACTTTCCCTTTTTTTAGCAGGTAGGCATTTGGATCAGTAAGATATTATTTAATGGTCATTCATAGAAGAATGCAAAATTACTTCTCACTTCCATCTTGCATTTCATCTGGTTAATGCACAAGAATAATATTTAAGGGTAAACCTCACATTTATATTGTATGAGAAGGATGTGGTGCATTTGTTGCACTTGTAAACACCAGCATTGACATGTATTGATACACAGGACCATGTTCTTTGAAGAAAGAAAGAACAAGTACACACACTGCACCTGTATCAACTCAAAAAAATAGGTAAAAGCCATTCATTTGTTGAACTCTTAGGATAATTTCTTGAACAATTAGACTCAAGCTGCTTGGTTTAAAATTTAAACAAACACCAGCAATTAATTGTTAATCATCATTAACAATCACTTCCTGCATGACAATGCCTTTAACAATCAGAATCTACTTGGCAACCAATCAGCACACTCCACTCACAATATAAATACTGTTTCCCCTTAAGTTAGTATTCTTGCTAATTGTCCTGCAAAACAAAAAGCTTCAAGAGAGAGTATTTTTTTCCAGAAATACTCAAGTTTTATACCACCAAATCATCATTTATTGCTTTCATATAAAATTGCACATGCGTAACCCTTTTATACAATCTCTAGTAATGGAATCGATTATAGATCGTGACAAAATGAAAACCTATAGCCAACTTCAGATGTAATACCTACCTTATTTTAAGTAATTATTTATAAATTATTTTCCATTTAGCCATATCTTAACAAAATTATTGAATTTAAGCATAATACAACAAACCTTATTTTGTATGAATAATTCAGAATTACATAGGTATGCTCTGTCCAGGTAGAAGATTAAAAAAAACATGAGCAACATTTTTAAAATGACAAAATGTTACTAATTGCTGCACATTGTACGAATACTGAAAACATTCCTGTAAAATTAACTTATCCACTATTTCAAAAGAAACATGAACCAATTTAAAAGCAAATTAAGTAACTAGAGAATAAAATAAGTTAGAACAGAATAACTCTTACATTAAATAATAAAACACCTTTAATAACAACTGATGTCTTGAATCACTGAGCAGCAAATTACACTGTAATTGCCATTGCAACGTAAAAACAATGCCCACCACCCACAAGCTGAATACAGCAATCTTAGATAGCATTTTCCAAATCTATGACTAGAATGTAAAGGGCATCAGATACATGGGAGGAACACCATCTGCAGGTTCCCCGCCAAGTAATTCTCCAAACTGACCTGGAAATGTATCATTGTTCCTTAAGTAACGTTGGGTCAAAATTCTGGCACTTCTTTTGACAGCATTGTGGGTCCACCAATACTGAATGGACTGCAGTGGTTTAAGAAGGCAGCTCAACTTCTTAAAAAGCAGCTATAGGGATGCTCAATATGTGCTGGCCCAGGCAGAGGCATCCACATTCAATACATGCGTAAAAATGCTCTCTCAAGCAGCAATGTTATAAAATTCAGACAATCTACTCTTCATTATGTGAATTGAAGGATAAATTTGAAACAGCATCAGAGCATCCTTTATATCCACCTTACAGTGCAGATACAGGCTCGGTTCAACTAAAATCTGTTGGTATCAGTAATGCGTTGTATTGTCAGCCTTGATACTTATCATTTTTACAAGAAAGATGGAACAAATAGACTATCTTTCTCTAGCTCTAACGCTTGATGGGTCACAACAAGACTCAGTGGTTAGCACTGTTACCTCACAGTGCCACAGACCCAGGTTCAATTCCAGTCTCAGGCAACTGTTTGGCAGTTGCACATTCTCCCCTTGTCTGTGTGGTTTCATCCAGGTGCTCAAATTTCCTCCCACAGTCTGATGATGTGCAGGCTAGGTGGACTGGCCATGGGAAATGTGGGCTTACAGGGATAGGGTAGAGTATGGGTCTGAGTGGGATATTCTTCGGGAGGTTGTGTGGACTTGATTGGATGAATGGTCCACTTCCATGTAGTTGAGATTCTACGATTCTGTAAACTTTATAATTTTTTACCCAAGTCCAGGTGTAGCCAAGCATTTGCTCTCTCTATATTCAATTTAGAATAGAATGATACAATTACCAGGTATCTTTAATAAATACAAAATGATTAATATTATTATAAAACTAACTCATCCAATTTCCGAAGAAGAGTCCCGACCCGAAACATCAACTTTCCTGCTCCTCTGATGTTGCCTGGCCTGCTGTGCTCCTCCAGCTCCACACTGTCTTATCTCATCCACTTATGATGCAGTATTAGTGAACACATCAATTTCTAATGTAAAAATATAAATGCTTATCCCTGTAAATAATCAAAAACACACAAACACCCTTCAGGCAAAGGAAAGAAAATTGATTTCTCTCTTTGGGGCTCACTTTAAAAAGAAAAATAACTTTTGGCCAATGGTATTTAAATTTGAAGTCACAAAGAATAAGGTGTGGGGCTTGCAAATATGGTTAAGTCAAAAATCATGCAAAAATATTTCAGGTGTCTTTGCAGGCACAAATTGCTCAGAAAATACAGCATTGAGAAGTTCTTTCAATCACTTTCTTTTAGGAAGCAATCAATTTTCATACAGAATTCACCTCAAATATGCTTCAGAAACAAGAAACATGAACGAAATGGTATGTTCTTAGCACCTTTTCCAAGCTAACTCTGAAACAGTAAGCGAAGCCTGCAAACACTGTTTGAACAGTCCAGCTATAAAACCAAGGCATTACAGTGAATTCCTGAAATGAGTACAAGCAGCCAAGACCAACAATGATTACAAATCACATGATTTCCATGAAGTCTTTGTTTAAAAAAGTCCATTTTCTTTACTGTCATCGTGTTAGATGCCACATACTGGCATGGATAGAGAACTCGCTTGACTGGCAAAAGGCAGAGATTGGGAAAAGTTGGAGAAAGGAGCTTAGAACATTGTCTCTAAGTTTGCAAATAAGACTAAAATAGGTGGAGAGGCAAGTAGAGTTGATGAGGTGGGGAGGCTGCAGGAGGACTTGAACAGGCTCAGAGGATGTGGAAAGAAGTGGCAGATGAAATGTGGGAAACTTTGAGGTTATACACTTTGGTACAAAGAATAGACACATAGACTATTTTCTAAATGGAGAAAGACTTTGGAAATCTGAAACACAAAGGGATTTAGGATTCATAGTTCAGGATTCTCTTAATGTTAACATGCAGATTCAGTTGGCAGTTAGGAAGGCAAATGCATTGTTAGCATTCATTTTGAGAGGACTAGAATGTAAGAGCAGGGATGTAGTGCTGCAGCTGTATAAATGTCTGGTCAGATGATCTTTGGAATATTGTGAAATGTTTTGAACCTTATATCTCAAAAATGGCGTGCTGTTGTTGGAGGGGTTCTAGAGGAGATCCACAATAATGATCCCAGGAATGAAGGACTTGTCTGTATTCAATGGAGTTTAGAGTGATGAGAGGAGATCCAATGGGAGCTCACAAAATACTGGCAGACCTGGATCGAGTGGATGTGCGGAAGATGTTTCTACTCACAGGAGAGACTAAGCCCTGAGGGCACAGTCTCATAGTGAAGGGATGACGCTTTAGAAATGAGAGAAGGAAGAATTCCTTCAGTCAGATGGCAGGATTGACTGCCACAAGGGGTCATAGTTTTAAGGTGTTAGGAGGAAGGTATAGAGGAGACGTCAGAGGGACGTTCTTCACCCAGAGAGTTGTGAGCGCATGGAATAGTTTACCAGTGGTAGTCATGGAAGCAGAGTCATTCATGACATTTAAGCGATTGCTGGACATCCACTTGGACAGCAGTGAATTGAGGGGAAATAGGTGAGGTTATTTTATTTCTGGATTAGGATTATTCCACAGCATAACATCATGGGCCGAAGAGCCTGTGCTGTGCTGTACTTTTCTATGTTCTATGTTCAGAGGGTGGTAATTTTGTAGATCTCATCTCACAGAAAGCTGTGGAGATCAAGTCATTGAGTTTATTTAAGAAAGAGATAGATAGGCTCTTGTTTAGCAAGGGAAGCAGGGTTACAGGGAGAAGGCAAGAGATATGGAGTTCCAAAATATATCAGAAATGATCAAATAATGGTGCAGATTCAGTGGGCTGAATGGTCTAATTCTATTCCTATTTCTTAAGGACTGATAATCAAGCCTTCAGAACAATATCAAATATTAAACAACTTCATAACATGGTTTCAATATTCCTCCTTGCACAACAGGTGGGTTTGTACCTTAGTTATTAGTACTGATCTCTATTTTTGAGGTTCCTTCAAGATCTATTACATGCCTCATGAGCACCTGCCTCTTCTGGTGGGGTTGCTGAGGCTTGAAAGATATCAGCCTTTAGTATGGCTTCATATAAGAGGATGGATTTGGAAGCAAACAATTAAAAAGTCATCTCTGGGAGTAATGTTCTCAATCAATGTTGGAATTCATGGTGGGGGTGGGGTGTGGGGTATCTCCTTTCAGTCCCAGTGTCAGAGCCCCAAAACCTGTAATAATATTCTACTTGAAACTCAGTAATCTGGAGGAACAAAGACGTGATGTTAGGGCATAGTGAGATACCAGGCAGAGTGCACTGCAGTCAGGTCAAGTGTCAGCAAGGATAGTATCAGTGTCAGTCTACATCAAGTGAATTTAGCCTTCACGTTCATTGCGAAGACATCGATGAGCAAAGCAACAGATGAAGGCTAATATGCAGAACACAAAAAAAATGCCTGGCACATTGGGAAATCTGCCAAAAAGTTTATATTTATTTGTCACTCAAACTGAAATTAAAGCCTATCTTTACCAGCATGAAACTGGTGATGAATTCCATCAATATACTTCTGGGCCCATGTGAGATTTACCATCTGATAGTCAATGCCACATCCGTTGTCACACAAACAGCTTCTAGCATAATTCTTGATAGTGCAGTTGAAATTAAGATTGATGTCATTGTAAATAAGAATGTTACGACACAAAACTCAAATAGTCTCATTCTATCTCAGCTAGTTGCTGTTGTTATGAATATGTTGGGGGTTACAGAAACTCCTCTTTACTGCCTCTGAGATTAGTTATCACAGAGTAAGAAATTTTAAAAGTGCAGTTTCTCCAATTCAATATGTACTTGGCTATTTGTAAACAAATATTTAAAGAAGGGCAGCCAGGTCTAGAACTAACAAAAGTAAGGAACAAAATTCATTCAAGTAAAGTATAAAACTTATTAAAAAGGTAAACCCCGTTCCCAGTCCTGTGACATATGCATGTGCATCAGCATGCAAGAACAGGATAGATTTTAGGATGGGGAAGGTGGCAAGTTGGAAAAATTTAAAGTATAATTACATGTTTTAATATTTCTTCAGTGGGCTTGACATTCCAGTGTTTTTGAGGCCAATGTCAGTCGATTGTCTCTAGAAGCACAGTCTTGGTTAAATTGCAATCCATTCTTTTCCAAAGTGGGTGCTTTGCCACTTGCGGTTCCTTTCTATTAAATTTTTCCAACTTCCTGACAATTTGCAAGTTCCCGGCATCATGGTTATTGACACCATAGGTGTTCAAAGGAGCTCAGGGGCATCCATAATCCTCAAGCACTTTCACCTTCAACAGAGTATTAGGATTGCTGAGGCACTGGTCTGAAGGATGCCACACACATAGGGAGGGTGTGCAGATGGGGTTACCTTAACAGTCTTTGACAATGCTGTCACTGACCTCCTCCAGGGTTGAAATTGTTACTTTTAAGGACAGTTTTAACTTTAAGTTAAAACATGAAGAACATAAATGAAACAGTGCATGAAGCTTTTGTTTCTATGGGTCCAAGCATTAATTGAGATCCCACCCAGCACAATGAAACAAAAATAAGGCAATTCCAAGGGATGTTAGAGTTCTGGCAGCTCTTGGGTTGAAACTTAAATCATTAGCTTTAAGAGTTCTTGCGCTAATATCGCACATGACTGTACATTTTGTGGTACTGGTGCACTCAGTAGAGAAGGCTATGTCTAAAAGCTGAATAGATCAGAGATCACGATATTATCACTGCATTCATTCTCCAATCTGTATTCCCTGTGGTTGTAGTTTGCCAATCAGACCATTGTGTGGTGGAATTGACCCTAATATTTTTATACAATGCAATAATTATTTTGTTTCGTTTTGCAGAGCTTGGCTTGATGAAACCCACATGATCAGTTTGATCCAAATCGATGTACTCTTGGAAAATTGTCATGACCAAATAAACCTCCCTACAGATTTCTCCCCCTGTTGCTCATCACTGACTTCTTGTGTAGGGAATCCCTGGGCCATATTATGGATGTTGCATCTTATACTAACAGCATAGCCTGTCAAAATTCACCAGCTGTGATGTTGGAAAGGGCCCTGAAGTCTAAAAATTCAGGACTGCATTTAAGCTGCCAGATTCAAATCTTAATGTAAGCTTAACTAATAGCTGCATAAATGAAGAACAGCAAACCCCTGTCCTGCCATTGTAATGTGCAGACAATGAGGTTACAGGTTTCTGACCATTGCCACTTTGAAACTGATAAAGAAATTGAACTTTTCTTCGTAAAGGGACTTAATAACATCATCACGATGTCTTAAACTATCTATCAGAACTAGTGTATAGCAGTACACTTTGGACAAAAAAAGTAAAATCATTAACCTTTGTTGTACATACTGTTGTAAAGATACATTCAATTTTATTTTTTTTAAAAAAGCAGCCACAACTTGAATGTTCTTCTTGTTAAGTTTCAATTTCCTGATTTGCGTTCTGAATTCAGTTTCTTGGTGATAAGATGGCAGCACAACAACACTCATGGTGCAATGTTAGGCTGACTTCCAAATAGTTGATACATGCGTTTATCAGACTTGATTATTACTTGAACTTGGTCACCCTTATTAGGTACTGAATACTCAATACAATGTGCAATGCTGAAAAGGAAGAAAATTGATCGAAGCAGTTTTACACGACACGATGAAATTATCTTAGCCAAGTATAGATCAGCCTCAGTAGCTGTCAATGAAAATCCATATCACAACCAATTTCCGCATCTTAAGTGTTTATGTACACCCAACACATCTCCTGCAATGACCTCTCCATTCTATCTGCCCTAACATACACCTAGGTGTGTCTATTGCTCTAAATCTGGCTTTTTTTGTATTGTTCATCCATGTACACACTTATGGCAATATTGGCCTGATAATTACAGGGGGAAAATGAAGGGAGCACCTGAGCATAAGATCTCCTGTAAAAGTTCACAGCAGGACACAATTAATTTTTCTTTATTTACTCTGGCCAGATTGACAAGTTATCTGGTTGCTGGAGAAGAAAGACCATGGTTGATGCTACAGCTAAGGATCACCTAGGGACAGCCATTGGTAACCAAGATGGATCAGAGGTTTATAGGGAAGTTCAGCTGGTAATCGGAAGTGGGGTCGCTGGAGATATCACAGGACTAAGGGGGCAGGGATGGAGGGGATAATTAGATCTAAAATCAGGAGAGATGTGGGGGACAGGCTTGAGTATGGATATCAATTGGCAATATCTCTTGATCCTGTGAAAAGCACATTGTTGTAAGAACTCACTAATCCAGATGGCAATTAGCTGCGGGATTTGCCACATCCTGTGAAATCAGCCAGCCAACAATAAATTAAAATAAGTCTCCTAAGTGCACAGTGGAAGTGGATTTAAATGTATAATTCACAAAAGATTATAATAGACACAATAAGTAACCCTTAATTTTGGCAACTCGGGAGTCATAATTTCTATATTTAATTTCCTCTCATCTTCCCCTGCTCATTGTGGCAAGAATCAAATCACACTCTTTAATCATAAACCTTGAGTTACCTTCATAATGTATTCTGACAACACTCAACCATGAAAAGAAGTGAATGAGAAGGGATCTTATATTCACCCATAAGGTACTAAGTAGAACAGAATTAACTCATGCAGATAATTACTTCAACTTAAACATAGGACAAGAGGACAATCCAGTAAAAAGCAATTTCAGAACTCATGTCAGGAAGAACTCCTTATACAATGAGTGACTAATACTTAAATAGTTTTCCTGACAGGGTAATGGAAGCAAAATATCTGCCACCACCCTTGACTAAATGGCTGTTGCTCTTCTGTCTAACTTAACCAGCATCAAATTGTGGAGGAAGAAAATTTTCTCCACTTACCATTACTGAAGTTAAAACCATCCTGTTTGGCTTGCCAACTCCAGTAGCTACTGATTCATCATTCTTCCAAACAGTTTGTTCATATTGAACTTTGCGATGCCCAGACTCTGTGAAGTTGAACTGCAAATCTCACAATCCATCTGCGTGAAGTGTCCTTTTTTCCATCTTTACAGTATAACTTGCTGTCCTGAAATTTTCTTTCATTTGTAACCATCACATTTAAATTCTGAATAATGCTTTGACTTAATCTCAGTTTAGTATCTCATATAATTCCATGGTTTCTCTTCACATTTGTCTCTTTTCAAGATTGAAATCTCCAGGCTTTTACAACCTTTTAATGTCAACCTTGTGATCATGGAGCAGAGACCATGTAGATTTTTCAGGATTTTAATCAGTGACAGGAACTAAGCATCCACCAAGATGCTTGTAACCAGTAATGCCCCCAAACCTCCCCCTCCCCACAATTTATAATTTGTTAAAATTCATAAATATCCTTTGGCCTAAGCACTAATTGATCGGTACAAAGGCAGTGGAAAAACCATTTACATTGCAGACTGACAGACCGTTACTTCATTTGTGAATCCTTTTGCTATTCTCCAAAGGAAAAAAAAGTTGTGACGAGGTGAAAATATCGTTGTGTGTTCCTGATATTCAGGGTTGCCATGGCATTGTAGAGAACTGCCTTCGCTTTTTTGTGGAACACTGAATTAATAAGTTAAGATGGTACTTTTTTTAAAAATGTAAATTATTTAAAGCCAGCTTGGGAGTCCATCACCCTTTAACTGGCATGTGAACAGCAATACAACTAGCTCCCCTGGATTGACTTTACAGAAACAAGAAGTTCAAACAAAAAACAGGCTTTTTCTTGGTAACTGAGAACTTATTGATTTTGAGTAAGCAACCTTTAATATAACTTTATAAAAATACTATGTTTTTTTATCAGAGAAACTATGTATCTTATTTAATTTTCAGACTTTTTGATCTGTTTCTTGACTTCTCACAATGAATTTTGATTTGTTACTAATTTTGAAAGGACGTAATACTTTTTCTTCTTTTCTTAATAAAAATTGGCAATTGTATGATGGGATCTCTAGCAACAGGTGGTGAAGGTGACAGAAGACACTGAACAATAAAACTAAGCGGTCTTCCGGGTCTTCCGCCAACAGTAGCAACTGAGATAATCCAGCATCTGCTGTTCCCATTATCACAGTAGCAACTGAGAGGTTGGGCAGCTGGAACAGTGACAGAGACTGTTGTTGGACAGAGAGAGCTGATGGGAAGAGAAAGCAGACAGATAAAAGGAATTCCTCAGCTTAATCTATCCAACACTGTCATTTCTTGTACATGGTACAGTCTTTATAATTAATTTCCCTTCTTGCTTGTAGTGACCTGATGCCAGTGGAGTAAAGTATCCCTGCTTTCATGATCTTCAGACCTTCTGTGTCCTCACACATCATATTAAATTTTTGGTATTGTTACCTTGATTCCACAGGCCAGGCGCCAATTCAGAGAATAAACAGTTGAAAGCAACCTGACTGAGAGGGAGAGGAGATAATGGGAACTGCAGATGCTGGAGAATCCAAGATAACAAAGTGTGGAGCTGGATGAACACAGCAGGCCAAGCAGCATCTTAGAAGCACAAAAGCTGACGTTTCGGGCCTAAACCCTTCATCAGAGAGAGGGATGGGGAGAGTGTTCTGAAATAAATAGGGAGAGAGGGGGAGGCGGACCGAAGATGGATAGAGGAGAAGATAGGTGGAGAGGAGTGTATAGGCGGGGACGTGGGGAGGGGATAGGTCAGTCTGGGGAGGACGGACAGGTCAGGAGGCGGAAAGAGTTTCGGCAAGAGATGGGAGGAGGGGATAGGTGAGAGGAAGAACAGGTTAGGGAGTTGGGGACGAGCTGGGCTGGTTTCGGGATGCAGTGGGAGGAGGGGAAGTGCTGGGCTGGTTTTGGGATGCAGTGGGGGAGGGGGAGATTTTGAAGCTTGTGGAGTCCACATTGATACCATTGGGCTGCAAGGTTCCCAAGCGGAATATGAGTTGCTGTTCCTGCAACCTTCGGGTGGCAATATTGTGGCACTGCAGGAGGCCCATGACAGACATGTCATCTAAGGAATAGGAGGGGGAGTTAAAATGGTTCGCGACTGGGAGGTGCAGCTGTTTATTGCGAACTGAGCGGAGGTGTTCTGCAAAGCGGTCCCCAAGCCTCCACTTGGTTTCCCCTATGTAGAGAAGCCACACCGGGTACAGTGGATACAGTATACTACATTGGCAAATGTGCAGGTGAACATCTGCTTAATATGGAAAGTCATCTTGGGGCCTGGGATGGGGGTGAGGGAGGAGGTGTGGGGGCAAGTGTAGCACTTCCTGCGGTTGCAGGGGAAAGTGCCGGGTGTGGTGGGGTTGGAGGGGAGTGTGGAGCAGACAAGGGAGTCACGGACAGAGTGGTCTCTGCAGAAGGCAGACAAGGGTGGGGATTGAAAAATGTCTTTGGTGGTGAGGTCGGATTGTAGATGGCGAAAGTGTCGGAGGATGATGTATCCGGTGGTTGGTGGGGTGGTATGTGAGGACGAGGGGGATTCTCTTTGCGCGGTTATTGTAGGGTGGGGTGTGAGGGATGCGTTGCGTGAAATGTGGGAGGCACGGTCAAGGGCGTTCTCGACCACTGCAAGGGGGGATGTTGCGGTCCTTGAAGAACGCGGCCATCTGGGATGTGTGGGAGCGGAATGCCTCATCCTGGGGGCAGATGAGAGGGAGCAGATTATAGAGGAGTTGAAATTGGCAATGTTCATGAGAGGGGCTGAAGATGCCCTGGGATCATTGCAAGCTCAGCTACTGGCAGGGAGAATTGGACCTCTGGCCCAAAAGCAGGCAGAGGCTCCCCATGTACATTCCTTCAATGCTTTGAATGAATGAAGAGGCAGGATTTTCTATTTGCTGATGAATGGGAAACTGGACAGAGTTGGGGGAAACCAGAATCACCTGGCAACCAAAGACTGGATCCAGGGTGCACACCCCTTTGAGGCATCCAGCAGCCTCAACGTGAATGAGAGGTAGCTTTCATAGTGGGAAAATGTCCATTGGGAAACATTAGGAAGAGGTAAAGATGTTCAAAGAGGTCTGCAGCAGATCTTTGAGTGCTGGCAAGGAAATGTGGGGACAGCAATAGCCCAACCCAATTACAACAGGTGTCAATGAGCACAAATAAGCCAAAGGGAAGGATCCCTAAAGCCAGCGAAGTCAATTGTGCTCCCCTCCTGGTGAACTAGAGACAGGCAGCTGAAGGATTGTCTAGCAGAATCAGTGGGGGATAAAACGTCCAAGTAGAGTTGAAGAGGCTTAATAGTGATCAGTCTCAATTATGTTTTAGTGTGGAATCATACCATTTGTATCATGGAGAGAGACTGGGCTTCTATGTCCAGGAAACCTCAGGGTTGAAGAGGCAGGCAGAGCAGATTCCTGAATCCAGAATCTGTGTTACAGTCAACACAGATTGACTCCTTGATTTCCTTTCTCCATGGTAAACCCGCATGGCTGATCCAATCCAAGGGAATGTTCCAAAGATGTGCTGCAATTGTCACAGGGCTGGGCAATCTGAAGAACTCCCATCTCAACAAGCATGGCCACCCACTGCTGCCGGGCACAGACACCCCATTCAGGGAAATGTCCTTCCCTCCTCATGAGGCATCAAACTGGTCAGGCTCTCACCAAGAGGCAGACAAACAGTGGGGATGGAAGAAGATTCCTTCAGGAAGATGTGTAACCTTATGTAAAGAGAGATTTCTCTAGCTAGTGAGTGGGAAACAGTGTCATGCCTAATGGACACTGGAGTGGATGTGTGAACAGTTAACCACTGATTTTATGAATTAGCATCAGGCTGAGTTATATGAGCTGATTCCCTCATCCAGGTTTCTGTTTCACAGGGTTTGGACATCCCCTATCATGGCTGTATCACACTCTCCCTAACTCTTCTCAATCACAGTTTTCAGAGCGTGGGGTCTGATAGTTTGTGAACTGATCAATATTCCAATAGAAAAAATAAGAAAGCTGGGTGTTGGCATCAAATATATTGTGAGTTCTTTGGAAACCTTGTATATTGAGCAGCATTGAGCAATAAACAGTAGAGCACAAGGTTGGCAGATCAGAGTCAGTAGTCTTTGACCATGCTTTGTGCCTTCAAGATGTAATAACCTGTACAGACTCAAAGGGAATAACGTGTGTCCCTTGCTCTAGCCAGATACTAGAGGAGATTTGTGCAAGACCATGCTTAGTTGGCCAGCCCACTCTGAATTGGTAACAAAATCAGAAAATGCTGCAGGAGTGTTTGGGAAAGGATGTGCGATGTCCCATGGGGCATCGGGAGTTGTTTTCCCAGCACATGAAGACTCTCCTTGCGCCCAGCTTTCCTACTCCATTTCATACTGGAAACTGATGCCTGTTTCCTTGAGCTGGTATTAGAGTTGCCAAAGGTTCAAGGAAAGAGAAGAACATCCCAAGCTGAATGAGAGAAAGATGGAAAATTACTCCAGTATGCAACTCAAGCTGTTAACTTTGAGGTTGGTTATTTCTTAAATGTTCGAAGTCATTCTGATTGGTAAAGAGTTTAAAGCTTTACCAACAACAAGCCACTCGGTTATTTTCAATCATCTGCCAAGCCTGGAGCAAAAGAGACCCAATGTTCTAAAAGACTCATGCAGTTTCTATTCCAGATCCAGTACAAAAGAGACAAAAGTAATGCAAATATTTTCGCTCTAAGATGAATGACAACAGGTGGAGTGCTGCTCCTGCCCAGCTGGGAGGGGCTGCGACTAATACCTTCATCATGCCCACTCTCCAAGTTAAAGATAAAACTCCAACCATGATTCCCCATGATGTTTGGAGTAAGACGCAACAAAGTACCAGCAATACATTTATGACTGAAATCAAAACTGGGATGAGGCGAAACTCTCTCAAACGCTGGTGACTCTTTGGAATTTACTACCTCAGGCTATAGTGGATGCTGGGATATTGATTAAACTTAAGGAGCAGATAGACAGATTTTTAATTCATAATAGTTGAAGGATTATGGATAGTGGGCAGAAAAGTGGGGTTGAGGCCAAGCTGAGATTAACTATGATTGTATCAAATGGTGAAGTAGGCCAGAAAGGTTGAATTGCCGATTCCCGTTCCTAGTTCATTTATTCATATATTATGTAAAACCAGGTTCAGACAGATAGAGCCTGCTGCAGTTTCACCCTAGTCATCTATCTTGAAAGACAACCTCAGAAGTTTCGAATGATTGGTGTGAACATCAGTAGACAGCATCATTTCAAGCCAGCCCAATATCTACCAATCCAACAGCAGCTGATGAAGAAGTCTAAACTGACCTGGAAATTGTAGAGGAGCTCAAAGAGGATGAAAAATGAGGTTGGAGTCCACAGTCAACTGATTCATGACAAGGAGAGAGAGGTGATATACTCATCTTTCATAATAGTGTCAAGTGTTAGTAACAGTTCATGATGAAACAGGACACCAAGTGAATGAAAAGGTGATTGTCCTATCAGACAATGGTGTTACTAGACCAGGATAGATTCTGATATTAGTTCCTATCGCAATGTAAGTGGTGTAGCTTGGACAAAACAGGGAAGTGACTGTATCCCAGCAAGGGATCCCTGGTTGGACAGATACCTCTAGAGGTACTTGAAGGCTTTTTATAGTCCTAACCCCAGTAGTAACAGGGCTGAGCATGCCCTTTTACTCATGGATGTCTTCACCCAGTTCACAGGCGGCATTCCCATCAGTGGCGTCAAATATAGCTACAGCGTTAGTAAATGATTAGTTATCCATTTCAGTGTTCCAGGTTGGATTCACAATGATCAGAGGCAACTTTAAAAGCTAAATCCTACAGAATTTTGCAATGTCTATGTCATTATCAAGCATTGCTCCAACCCCTAATTCTGCCACCACTCTACCCTAAGATGTTCATGGACAGTATGAACAAATTGCACACTGCATGAAGATCTGCACATTTTCCTCCTCACAGTAACCCAAATTTCCTGTGTATCTTCCAGAGCTGTAATATACTTAAAAATAGCACTGCACACTCCTCCACAAGTTATTCTCCACACTATTTCTTATTCAGAGATGATCATGCCTCTGGGGCAGCCCCATATCTGTTGATGAGGATGGCTGAGTCAATAATTGGTTAGCCCAGCATCACAGGAGGCTAGAGTCAGTTGAGATGGTGTGCACGAGGACTGAGAGACAAACACTGAGAAAATAATCGATGACCGGTCACAATGCTAACAGGACTGAGCCTTCCAAATATTGCAAAGGTTTTCCTCTGGATTCAGAATACTGAGGGTCAGAATAAGATACAGATGCATGGGATCCTAACAGCCATGGGGTTGGCAAATGGTTGGACACAGCGGACCACACCTATGCTTCTCAATCTTTAGTTCGGGAGTAGTGTCACCAAAAGGTTGATGGAGGGGTACTTCTTGAAGCCAGGAGGGTTGTGAATGATGTGGAGGCAAGCAGCTTATTCAGTAGTGTTGTAGAACCTGAAGTATCAGGGTGTTGTGGTCCAAGTGAGGTGGAGTCAGATAGTGATGTTTAATCCCGGAGTGCGCTGTGCATTGTGAACGCAGGGGTGTACCTGCTGCAGGAAATCCCACTCCCACCCTGGAAAATAACACAAGGAGGAGCTGCCAAGATGCAGAAACTGAAGCAATACGTGCCTGGGCTCCTCAGAAGGCCGACTGACCTAGAGCTCAATGCGGATGATCCATCACAGACCTTGAATCATTTGGAAGGCCCCAAGACAGGTAAGAGGCTGAGAAGGTGTTCTTGAGCAAATGCTGAATACCACCCAAACCCTCGGCATTTGCCCATATCAGAGTTGCGTGAAAAGAATGCTACCATTAATTTAGACTTAAACTGTCTACTCATCATAGCAAATGAGTCTGTTGTCATGCAACAAATTAGCCACAATCACTATGGGCTCTGCGTAGTTGCAGGAATGGGAAATATTAACCAGGGAAGTAGGGCTCTGGACACTAACAACTAGGTCGACAGTGACAGAGGTCTGAGCAATGGAGCTGAGCTGTTCTCCAGGGCTTCCCCGGGAAGAGGTGACAGTGAGGGGTGACAGCTAGAATAATCAAGCGAGTGTATTCTCATTGGAAAAGCAAATGTGTCTTTAGCAGAGTCAGGGCTAATGTGAAGAAAGAACAGACTGACAAAGGAATTCATCAGACCAGTTTAACCCTTCTGGTCATACCATGCGTATTGTGCAGTGTTTACCCTTAATCTCCCTTCTTGTCTGTAATGATATGACACCAGCGGAATAAAGAATTCATAATTGTTAGCATTTCTGAATCACAAAACTCATGTTGCAACAAACAAAAAAAAAGCTAATGCTAGTTAGTTGTAAACTGAACGACACCATGCTAGTCAATACTGTAATCAACTTCTCTTTAGAACCAGACAGTATGAAGGATGTCTGTCTGCAGTTAAGATCCCTTAACTATAAATGTTAGGATTAATACAATCAGCTAATTCATCTTTGCTCAGGATCTTGAGGCGAAGGGAATACTGGTGACTGAAAAAAGCACTCACTTTACAAAATTATAAAACCTGTTTTGGAAATTCTTACTTTCCATAGATTGAGAATATGCAACTTGGATCCTTGCCAGCTTCAGTTGTGCTCCAGATAAACCTAGCTATCCTGCTAAGCCTTTGAATCAAAAAGTGTAACAAGTTGAATGTGCAGTTCCCATTATCTCGAATGTGTGAAAGCTGTCAAGTTATTTTAATTACAATGAAAAAAACTAAGATAGGAATACACTAATGGTATAATTTTAGACCTTTAACTCTATACTAAAGAGTGATATGTGGCTACTAAACTATCTATTCAGGCAATAATTTGATTGCATATTTAAATGCAAAATTGTAATTAACTTCCACTTGGAATTCTATATTATACTTGTCAGTTCTCTAAAATTTAGCAAGCTTTTTATCTGAGCCTTAGTTCTACCTTATCTCTAACCCGTTTACTGGTGTAAGAAATCTTGGTATGATCTTCAGTCTCTCTATACTTTCTGATGTCAATATTTCAGATGTCACATTGCCTGTCTGCCTTTGCCTCCATCATCACCATTTCTTGCAAAAAGAACAAAGCAATTTCGAGAGGGAAATTCATGACTTCCTAAAAGTATGCAGTTACATGAAATTACTTGTATCTTACAAGCAAACTGTAGTGCTGAGCACTTTAAAAGAATCAATAATTCATTATGCATTTCAGTCTTTAAGGAACCATTGGTTTCAAGCATAGTTTCAGCAATGGCCTCTAGCGTGCTTTCTACCTCCAGGGCCTAGACTAATCCTAATAATACATAACTTGTGGTTTTGGTGTTTTCTTGGATAGGGTATCATTGACCTAAAATATTAACACTGTTACTCTCTTCCCAAATGCTGCTTGAACTGCTGGATTTGTACAATATTTCCTGTTTGTCAGATTTCAATTTTCCAGCATCTGCAATATTTTGCTTTTGATCATATTTCATTCTCTCTTGCCAGAGAGAAGTAGACAGGATGAGCTCCTGACTTTGCATAGTTTATAGGCTTCCCCCTACTGCAGGACGCTGTTGACTGCAAGCACGTCACCTTTTAGGTGCTACATGCAATCATGAAGCACTTCAAGAGGCTGGTCATGGCCCACATCAACTGTTGCCTCCCAGCCTGCCTCGATCTCCTGCAGTTTGCGTACTGGTGAAACAGGCCCACAGCGGGTGACATTTCCCTAGCCCTACACTCATCCCTGGAATATTTGCACAACAAGGACACCTACATGTGGCTCCTACTCATTGACTACAGCTCCACTTTCAACACCATAATCCCTACCAGACTAATCTCAAAACTCTGAGACCTAAGTCTTGGCATCGTCCTTTGCATTTAGATCCTCAGCTTCCTGACCCACAGACTACAATCAGTGAAGATAGACAACAGTGCTCCTCCACCATAATCTTTAACACAGGCACCCTGCAAGGATGCATTTTCAGCCCCCGACTGTACACCCTGTACACTGACGGCTGTGTAGCCAAACTTCGTACAAATGCCATCCACGAATTTACTGACGGCATCACTGTGGTAGGCTGAATATCAAACAACAATGAGTCACAATACAAGAAGGAGATAGAGTGCGGGAAGGAGATAGAGTGCTTGGTGACATGGCAATGACAACAATCTCTCCCTCACTGTTAGCACAGCAAAACTACTGATTATTGACTTCAGAAAGAAAGGAGGATGATACACTCCTCTCTTCATCAATGGATCTGAGGCTGGGATGATTCGGATCACCATGTTTCTAGGAGTGACGATGACCATTGACCTGTCCTGCACTTCTCACGTAGATGCAACAGTCAAGAAGGAACAACAACACCTTTTCTTCCTCAGACAGCTTAGAAAATTCGGAAAGTCTGTAAAGAACATCACCAACTTTTACGGGTATGCCATAGAAAGCATTCTATCTGGGTGCTTAACGGCCTGGTACGGCAACTTCTCGGCCCAGGATATTAAGAAACAACGGGAAGTTGTGTGCACAGCCCAGACGATCATGAAAGTCAAACTCCGATCCATGGACTCTATTTACACTTCTCGTTGCCACAGAAAGGCTGCCAACTTCATCAAAGACCTCTCCCACTTTGGTAATGCTCGCTTCTGACCTCTTCCATGAGGCAGAAGATACAGAAGCTTGAACACATGCACCAGCAAGTTCATGGAAACCTTCTTCCCTTCTGTTATTAGACCGTTGAATGGACTGTCTAACTTCAAATAATGTTGATCTTGCTTTCTGCACCTCCTGTGCAGTCGTAACCTTGTATTCCTCATTCTACGATCTATATGTCCTTGTTTGCCAAGATCTGCCTGTACAGCTCACAAAACACAACTTTTCACTATACTTAGATGCATGAGACTACAGTAAATCAAATAAAATTAATTGTTGACATTCATTGGAACTGAAAGGGCATACAATCTCTCAATGTCCAGCTCGTGTGTAACCATATCCAGCAGATCATTGAGGTTCAATGCAAAGTATCCTGACAATAGCCACTATGGGCTCAAGTTTACTTTTTTTTTGGTTAAGTGTCAGTTTTGTTGAGATTTTCTGAGGCTTTCTCACCCCAAGATCTAGTGAGATATCTTGCCATATCTTAACAAATATGCCTTATTAAATACCAACTCTGCCTCATGGCAGCCATTTGCCTAATTCTAGCCCCATTTGACCAAGTGCCATTCCTCAAAAAAACTCACCACCACTGGAATATCCTGAAATAGACTGTTATCTCAACATCATCTTTAGAAGAACCAGGATAAGCACAATTAATCCAGCCTAAGCCTGGGTGCCTTGTTTCGTGGCTAAGGACCTGAATGTTCTGATGGATGGGATGTCCTGGCATGAGGTATTATCTTTACCCAGGACTAGCAGTCGAGGCCACTATACCAGACCACAACAGCCAAGTCCAAGCTTGCCATCTGCAGTTTCAGTAGAAATGCACAATGTAAGAATGTGAATGATTTTCCCACTCCATCAGTTTAAGTGTCCCATCTTCTCGCTGATATCTCACATTCACTCTATCTCTGCTACTGCACCCACCTCCCACCAAGGCTCATGCTCTAGCACTCTCACTTCTCTCATCACTGCCTGTAACATCTTTCCTCACTCACTATTACTCATCCTAATCCCCGACATCACTCATCCTGCATGTCTTCTCCGCTGCCTACTTATCTTCTCAGGGGACCTCTCCAACTATATAAAAAATAACAGGTATGCCATCCACTTTCATCTCCCTTAATATCTGCCCCTCTATCATTCCAGGAGGAAGACAAGGTGGATGTTGTGCTTATCAGGAGAGGACCTGACCTTGACAGAAGCCCAGCAGCTGACTGACTTATATTCATGCCTCTGTAATGGCATTAGAAGACCCTAAGACATAGGAGCAAAAGTAGGTCATTTAGCCCATCGAGCCTGCTCCACTATACAATGATATCATAGCTGAGCTGATGATCCTAAACTCATTTTCCTGCCTTTCCCCCCATAACTTTCGATTCCTTTATTTGTTTAAACTTGTCTATCTCAACCTTGAATATACTTAGTAACAGAGTGTCAACAGCTCTTTGAGGTAAAGAATTCTACAGATTCACAACCATCTGAGAAAAGAAATTTTTTCTCATCTCCACCTCAAAATGTGTGACTTCTTACTCTGAGATCATGCCCTCTCATCCTAGCCTCTCCCACAAGGGGAAACAACTTTTCCACATTTATCTTTCTGCAAACCTGCAAAAAATGGGGGGAATGCAAGGTATAGCTGAGATACTGTGATCATCCAGTTAGCCTCAAAGTGAGTGAGGACTAACAGAGCAAGCAAACAGCCTAGAGATGCGGCCTGATCCAATCCATAAGCTGGACACATGTCCCTGGGTGCCAGGTGCCCTTGCTGCAGCACTACAGTGACAGTTGCTGAGGTGCAGCTTTGAAGTTCAGCAGCATACTGTCAGTCGACTGGAGATACGCCATAAGGGTTCTTAAAGGCTGGCACGTCAGATGTAAATGACTGAGGGGTGCATGTTGCCAGTGCCCATGGAGTATGGCCTGAGATATTGGTGTCTTGTGTCCAGCATGGAGGTCTTTTGGGACAAGCTAAAGTTGTGAGGCACTCACTCTGACCTACATGTCAAGAATTCTTGCTGCCTAGTTTGTTCTCAATAGTGGTAGGATAGAAAGTTGCAAAATAATGAAATGAGTTCTGCAATTAATTACCAGTAATTTAACAAGCAAGTTAACAAGCAATAATCCCCCTTTTATCGGCCACTCACGATTCCCAAACCAGATACCTGGAACTGAACCAAATTGTACAGCAATTTGTTCACAACAACCAGATTGCCCTTATTGGATCTTCTGAGCAATTTTTTTAACATTTGTTGTGATAGCTCATTTTAGGCCCTTGTAAGATTCCATTCAATGTCTTCATTCTGTAATCTGTAACATATGAGCCATAATGACAATATGGAATATGGCAAATGAGCATTAGTGGATAACCCCTGACCACATAGCTTGTACATCAGTTTTTTGAAACATCTACCTATGTGCTCAATAGAACCACAGAAAACATTAAATAGCTATGGTGCAGAAGGAGGCCGTTCAGCCCACATTTTTTTTGCCTCAGTAAACTAGGTTCTACTTTCCAGCTCCTGGCCCATAAACCTTTTAGGTTACGGCACGTCAGATACAGGTCCAGTTTCCTTTTAAGTGAGTTGAGGGCTTCTGCCTCAACCTTCAAACAGACTGCAAATTTAAGGCCCTCTGGATGAGAAAAAGATTGCCCTCATATCCCCTTTAATCCTTCTATCAAACATCTTAAATCCCTTGGAGAATTGACCTCTTTGCTAGCGAAACAGGTATACCCTGCCCACTGTAGCTGAGTCCCTCATTATTTTGTACACCTTAATTAAGTAACTCCTCAAACTCTTATGTTCTAAGGAAAATAACCTGAGCTTAACAAATCACTCCTCATAGCTGCTACTTTCAAGTCATAACACATTCTATTAAATCTTGCCTGTATTCTGTAATTACGACCCTCCTATAACATGTTGATCAAAACTGTACTTAAAATTCCAGCTGTGGCATAACCATTGTCTTCGTTCCAACATTGCATTCTTGCTTTTGTATTCAATGCTTCACCCAATCAAGGAATGCATCCCAAACACTTTTTCACAATCTTATGTACCTGTGCTGCCACCTTCAGGTGCCTAGGAACTAATACCTCATGGTCTGTCACTTCCTCTACCGCCTCAATAAGTTCCCATTTATTGTGTCTTCTTTGCTTTGTTTGCCCTCTCCAAATGCATAACCTCATATTTCTGTGCATTGAAATCCATTTTTTCCTTTCTCACCCCTCAACCAAATCATTGGTATCATCCTGCAGTTGACAGCAATCCTCTTCACTACCAACAGCACACCCATTTTTTGCATTGTATGCAACTTTCCCATCATACCTCCCACATTTATATCTAAGTTACTAATATATGTCACAAACAGCAAGTGACCCAACACTGAGCCTTGTAGAATAACAGCAGAAACTACTTTCCAAACATACATTGAAAATTACTCTGTTTCCCGTCACTGAGGCAATGTTACATCCAACTTGTCATTTTCCCCTGAATCCCAAGGCTTTAATTTTTCTACCAGTCTGCCATGTGGAACCTTGTCAAATGCTTTGCTATATCCATATTAACAACATCTACTGCAATACCCATCTCAATCCTGTTTGTTACTTCCTAAAATAATGAAGTTAATAAGGCAGTATCTTCATTGACAACCATGCTGATTATTTCTGATTAAGCCATGTCTTTCAAAGTAACATTTACTCCCATGTCTCAGTATTAATTATAATAATTCCCCATCATCAGACTGGCAGGACTGTAAATTATTTAACCTACTCCTTGGACCTTTTTCAGATAAAGGTACATTTTTTGCAGATTGAATCCTGTGGCACAATTGTGTTAACTAATGTCCTATAAGGAAGAGAACCTTTCGTCCTTACCTGGTCTGGCCCACATGTGATTCCAGACCCACAGCAATGTAATTAACTCTTGGGTGCTCTCTGGACAATTATGAATATTTAATAAATGCTGGTCTCCTCAGTGATACCCACATCTCATGAGCAAATCTTTTTTAAAAAATTTGTTGAGTTGAGTTATTACATTCATTTAACAATTCACATAGTAATATAGAAATGTGATGAACACTCTTTATTGTATGTTCATTGTTATTACTAATTTATTAAAAATTCATTCTTGGGATATGAATGTCGCTGATAAATCCAACATTTAAATTTTATCCCTGTTTCCCCTTAAGTTGGTGGTGGTGAGCTACCATCTTGAACCATGTTGTACATTATGCTGTTAGGAAGTTTCAGAATTTTGACCCAATGACAAAGAAGAATCAGCAATATAGTTCCAAGTCAGTATGGTGTGTGACCAGAAAGAGAACTTGCACAACATGATGGCCCCATTCATTCTCTGCCTCTGTCCTTCTAAATGGTAGAAGTCACAGGTTTGGGTAGTATGGTGGAAGGAACTTGTTGATTTGCTGCACTTTATCTGGCGCTGGAGGAAGTGAATTTTTAAGATGGTGCATGGAATGGCAGTTAAATGTCTGGCATTGGATAGTGCTTAGAGTTGTTTACAGCACTCTTCTATAGCATTATTTATATGATATTTGGTTTTAGCATTATGCAATATCTAAAATGTTTGATAGATTGAGTTGAATTAAACAACTAAACAAATTTGAAAAATCAGCAAATCTATTTCCTCAAACTTGCTTGCCAAGCATGCTCATTTCACCAAACAACCATTAGGCCTTATAACTTGGAAAGCTGCATTGTCAATTTAGTGTATGAAGGCTGTCCAAAGCAATTTTTTGAACTGATGCACACAATATTACAACATACTGAGCTCTTCAAAATTGTTCTGAATCTGTTACAATTGTACGGTTTATTATAAATATTCTGATAACTAATTGCTAATATGCAAGTTCTCCAAATTCTTTATGTTAGCTGTTCAAAATGGGAATTGACATGTTATCTCTTGACTCAGTTAAGTTAATATTCTTCACTTTCATGATGTGTCACAATTTCTTTTTCAAGGTTGACAATGAACTAATTATCTTGAAGGAGATAGAAAACAGTTTGTTTGCTTAAAAATGATTTGTTTTTATGCCTCTTTGTTTCAAATAGTGTACCAGTCATGTTAAATTATTATAGAGAAAATAAATTGAGTAGAGAATATTTTTTTTTAAAGCTGTGGCTTGCCAGGTCACAGCAGGTTGCTTTATTGAGATTTGTGAACATGGATCCACAAAATGTAAATCTTTCTCATTGACTAGACTTTAATACAGTTTATCCAAGTGAAACAGTGATCAAATGTTCTTGCCTTAGGTCAGAAGCATACTTTTTTTGGTATTATTGGAATTTTCTTGAGCTCAACATGCCTAGTTAGCTCTTCGCGTGTGACAGAAAAATATCTTGCAATCTCTGGCCCAAGTGATTTGATCCTCCCAGAACACAGAAGATTAATATGGGCTAAATTTTTCAGAAGGAGGGGCCATACTGCTCTCCTTCCTGGAACAGTGTCAGATGCAACAGTCGAACACAAGGTCATGTCACACCACGAATACACTGCAGGCAGCCTTCATTATGAGAGGCTGGAATGTCAATCCCTCATCAAGGGCTGCTGGCCAATCTGATTAACCAACAGCTCTAAGCAGTCTCAGTTTTGGAACAACTATAATATAGCCTCAGGATGAAGATAGTCATGGTACCTAGTCCCAGCTAAAACTTACTTTTTGGATAGGGAATGATCAGAGGGTCTAATGAGCTAGCTAAAGGGTTTGATGGGCCAGCAAAATGTAACAACAGAAGTATAATAGCTGGGAGAGTGATACCTCTAAGATATAACCCTCCCTCTGCACCCTCCCATCCCTGCCAAAGGATAAGCCACATACCATTTCCCATTCTTTAACCAGTCCCCTGAAACTCTAGAAAATTTCAAACCTCCTCCAATAACACAGAACATTGCACTGCCCCAAAATCTGCACAAGGAAAGGTGAGCCAAAAACATGTAATCTTGAAACTGAAAGGTTTGTCCTCCAAATAATATTGCTGAATTACTGAGGAGTAACAAAGAAATGAATCTGCAGGACCCAAAAAGGCAGTCTGAGTGTCAAATCAATGTTAAAAGCTGTTTAACATTACAAACAGAGATAATGGGAACTGGAGATGCTGGAGAATCCAAGATAACAAAGTGTGAAGCTGGATGAACACAGCAGGCCAAGCGGCATCTCAGGAGCACAAAAGCTGACGTTTCGGGCCTAATCCCTTCATCAGAGAGGGGGATGGGGAGAGGGTTCTGAAATAAATAGGGAGGGAGGGGGAGGCGGACCGAAGATGGATAGAAAAGAAGATGGGTGGAGAGGAGAGTATAGGTGGGGGGTTATGGAGGAAATTGGTCAGTCCAGGGAGGACGGACAGGTCAAGGAGGCGGGATGAGGTTAGTAGGTAGGAAATGGAGGTGCGGCTTGAGGTGGGAGGAGGGGATAGGTGAGAGGATGAACAGGTTAGGGACACGGGGACGAGCTGGGCTGGTTTTGGGATGCAGTGGGGGGAGGGGAGATTTTGAAGCTTGTGAAGTCCACATTGATACCATTGCGCTGCCTTCAGTCCGCCTCCTCCTCTCTCCCCATTTATTTCAGAACCCTCTCCCCATCCCCCTCTCTGATGAAGGGTCCAGGCCCGAAACGTCAGCTTTTGTGCTCCTGAGATGCTGCTTGGCCTGCTGTGTTCATCCAGCTTCACACTTTGTTAACATTACAAACAGCCCACTTTCGCTGCTTTAGGTACACAGAGCACACCAACACTAGTGTCCCCTAGATTTGCTGTGGGGACCTTGCTAAAAATTGCTGGTAGAATGCAAGCTACTTTTTTGGAGTTCTAAGATTCCATGTCAGCAACACCAGTGGTGATCCATGTTAAAATTATGGTTTGTGTGCTTATTTCTTCCATTGTTTAATTCAGGCCTTGACAATGTCATTAACCAACATGCCTCTTTTTCTTTGTTCACTCTGGGCCTTTGCACATCTGTGCACTAGGCACATCTTAATATCACTTAATAAGCCTTTTTCCTACATTTTATCTACAATTGTAATAACAAAGCATTTGCAGATATAACATCTTGTGTGACTTAACAACATGACAATGTGAGGACATTGCAACATACACTCAAATGGATTTAGCAATCTGTATGTATGAGCTTAACACAAATGCCTTCATGACAGAATATTCGAAAAGAAGCTCCAAATTAAATCATGTCCTTGTAAAGACAAGCATCTTGATCAGTGATCCGGTTATACATACTTGTCAAGTTAAAATGACTCAACACTAAACTAAAAGGTTTGATGGTACTATCCCAAGGTTTTGAGATTTATTAGAGAGGAAATTTGTGAACTATTGGCTGTATTCACAGAAAATCACTGGATGTTGATGCTTCAACATTTAATATGCAGTGTTTTAATTCCATTTTGTTCTTCAATTAGATCATACCTGCTATATACCACAATTTTATTTATGCATCATTGATATCTTTAGCTAATATCACCAATGTGTAAATATGTTATTTAATTTGTAAAGAAAGTAAATTGGTCTTTAAAATGGACAGGAGTCTTAGAAAATAGCTTCCAAAAGCCACCTGACTTATGGACTCAATAACTGTCAAAAACAATCAGATTGTGTTATCTTTAAAAAAAGTTTTTAAAAATAATTTAAGGATTCAGTGCCTGTCTATGGGACCCACCAAAGATGTGAAGGTTCAAAGTTTCTCTAGTGTTGAACAAGAGACAGGAGAAGGACATACAAGAATTCCAACATAATTGACTGCTTTATGGAACATTGTATCATAAAAGTTAACATTTGCAGCCACTTTGATCGATTGTGGCAACAGCTGATTGAAGATAGGCATTTAATGAAGAACCATTTATCTCCGATGGTATGGTTTTAAACCAGTGTAGGATGGGAACCGAATTGTAGGCTTTGATGGGTCAGATTCAGGCCAGGAAATGGGAGGTAAAACATTAGTTACTGATGTTATCAGTGACTCAGAAAGGCAAAAGAAATTAGGATGACAAAGCATCCAACAAAGGATATTGACAGAGTTGAGCTGTTCATACTTCAATGCAAGGAATATTACAAACAAGGCAGATGAACTTAGGGCACAGATAAACACATGGCAGCAACATGTGATTGCTGTAATGGAAACTTGGCTAACGAAGGGACAAAACTGGCAGCTCAGTGTTCCTGGAAACAGAGTTTTCAGCCAGGATAGAGTGAGTGACAAAAAAAGGAGTGGGGGGTGCAGTAGTGGTTGAAGAATCAATTACAGTTGTGGGAAGGGTGATATATTGTGAGTTAACAAAGGAGGCTTTAAGAGTTGAGCTTAGGAATAAAAAAGAGCAGTCACATGACTAGGAGTGCACTACAGATCCCAAAGAGTGAGAGGGAGACAGAAGAATACATATGTAGACAGATTTCTGCCTATAGGAATAAGAGAGCAATAATAGTGGGAGACTTTAATTATCTCACTATCAATTGAGTTTCAAACAATGTAAGAGGCATTGAGGGTGAAAAACGCTCGTACTGTGTCCAAGAATTTCTGATTAAATAATACATGACAAGCTCAACAGAAGGAGATGCAATTCTGGATTTAGATTTGGAAATGAAGGTGGACAAGTGAGTGAAGTGACAGTGGGGTATAATGACCATAAATTGGCTAGTTTTAGTGTTATTA
This sequence comes from Stegostoma tigrinum, assembly GCF_030684315.1. Lineage (NCBI taxonomy): Eukaryota > Metazoa > Chordata > Chondrichthyes > Orectolobiformes > Stegostomatidae > Stegostoma > Stegostoma tigrinum. Next base: position 28,749,380 of record NC_081367.1, on the reverse strand, counting down.
TGGAAAGGGACAGAGATAAATCAGAAGTAGAAATTTTAAACTTGGTGAAGAAAAATTTCACAAAACTGAGAAGTGATTTGGTTGAGGTGGACAGGGCTGATAAATAATAAATCAATGGTAAATTGTGAGATCCTTAGGACACAAAGCAGACGTGTCCCCTCCAAACATGAGAATAATACTGCCCAATCAACATCTCCATGGTTATCTGGAAGAATACTGGGGAAGATTAAATAGAAAAGAAAGCTTATGATAGTCACAAGAAAACCTCAACACTGCAGATAGACTAGAGAAGTATGGAAACTGCATGGATAAAGCAAAAAAAAAGTGAGGGCATGTGAAAACATTAGCAAGCAAGGTAAAGGAAAGCCCAAAGATATAAAGTATCTAAAGAGCAAAAGATAGTTAAGGGAAAAATGGGACCTATCAGAGATGAAGGGAACTCATGTGAAGATGCAGAGGATATAAGAAGAATTTATATATGAATTTTGTGTCTCCGTATTCACAAGGGAAAGGGATTGCATGGGTATAATAATCCAAAAGGAGCAGTGTCAAATATTTGGCAAAATAATCATAATGAGTTAGGGAACATTAGAGAAGTTGGAATCCTTGAAAGTGGATAAGTCACCAATGCTGAGATAATGGGAACTGCAGATGCTGGAGAATCTGAGCTAACAAAGTGTGGAGCTGGATGAACACAGCAGGCCAAGCAGCATCTCAGGAGCACAAACGCTGATGTTTTGGGCCTAGACCCTTCATCTGGTGGATTGTTGCCTAGAATGTTGAAAAAGATGTCAGGGAGGAAAGAACGGATAATCTGAGGATTGTTTTCCAATCTTCACTAGGCACAGCTGAGGTGCCGGAGGATTGGAGGAATGAAATGTGTCTTCATTGTTTAATAAGGGTACAAAGGAAATGCTAACATTTATAAGATAGTTAGTGTCATTTAGGTGATGGGCAAATTCTGAGAATCAATTCTGAGAGATTGGATAAACTGTCACTTCAAAGACATGGACTAGTCAGGGATAGTCAACATGGCTTTGTTAAGGGAAGGCCGTGACTTATAAATTTGAATGAATTCTTTGAGGAAGTGACAAGGAGGATCAGGGAGGGAAGGGCAGCGGATTTTGCCTACATCATTTTCTTAAAGCGTTTGACAAGATCCCCATGGCAGACAGGTCAAAAAGGTAAGAGTCCATGGGATACAGGATAATGTGTTGAATTGGATCCACAATTGGCTTACTGATAGGAAGTAAAGGATAATGACCAATGACTGCCTTTTCAAATGGAAAGCTGTTTCAAGTGGTGTTCTGTGGGGCTTGATGTTGTGACCCCCTGCTATTTGTTTTATATATTAATGATTTGGACTTGAACACAGGGGCACAATTGGGAAAACAGTAAACGACACAAAAAATTGGCTGTGTGGTGATTACTGTGGAAGATAGCTGTAAGATCCAAAATAATATAGATGAGTTGGTAGAGTGGGCAGGAAAATGGCAGTTGGGCTTCAACTCCGACAAGTGTGAGTTAACACAATTAGGGAGGTCCAACAGCAAAAGAGAACACATAATAAACAGGAATAAAAGATAGATGAAGTGAGAGATTTTGGGGTACAAGTGCACAGGTCCCTACAGTAGTAATACAGGTAGATAAGGTTGTAAAGAAAGCACATGGAATACTCATCTATGGAATATGGCAGAGGTATAGAATTAAAAAATAAGGATATAATGATGAAACTGTACAAGACACTGGAATATTGTGTGCAATTGTGGTAACTACATTGCTTTGGAGAGAATGCAGAGAAGATTTATGAGAGTTTTTCTCAGGCTGGAGAATTATAGCCTCGAGGAAAGATTGGAGACATTGGGTTTATTTTCCTTGGAACCGATAAGGCTGAGGGGTGACAAGATTGCAGTGTACAGAATTGTGAGGGGTAGAGGCACAGTAAATGGGAAGAACCTGTTTCCCTTGGCAGAGAGTTCAAAAACGTAGGGTCGTAGATTCAAACTAAGTGACTGAAGGATTAGAGGGACATGAGGAAAAACTGTTTTATGCCGAGGGTGGTGAGAGTCTGGACTCTTTTAAACTCTTTTAAACAGTACCTGGATCTGCATTTTAGGTGCTATAAATTGCAGGGCTATGGACCATGTGCAGGAAGATGGGATTAGAAAGGGCATCTGTGTCCCATTGGGTAGGCATAGCCAAGGTGGGCTGAATGCTACCTTTCTGTGCTGTATCCTTTCTATGGTTCTAAACACTATGAAATCTTTCCTCCTGTCTGTTTCTCAACAGGGAGACAGGGGATGGCATGCAAGACAAAAAAAGTGTAAGGATTATTGCACTGAACTGGGCTACCAGGAGCCACAGCCTAAAACCATACGCATAACCATTAACAACAAACCTAAGAAAACTTGACTCATGCCCAGGACCAAGTTCTGCAGTGTGAGTTAACTCCAACTATTTGACCACAGAGATCATTGGGACTGTCAAACCTGTCTTCAACTTTCAGAAACAGTATCACCAAGCAAGCCAGGCCTACTACTATATTAAAATTTTTTTTTCATCTTCATACATACCTGTTATACTTAGTTTAAACAATTGTAATTGTATTTTAGCTAATAATTCATCATGACTTACTTGAAAAACTTTCAGCAATAATCGTGTAACAAGCCAATGCTTTATCTTGTTTAAAACATAGGATTGTGCAGCTTGTTATTATTAGATTAAAACTTATGCTAATTAAAAGGGGGCCAATTATGAGCTTATATAAATTCTCAGTTCAGTGCCACTCTGTGGAAGTGCCTGGTACGTGATCATGACACAAATAAAATCTGTCCGTCTTGGTCTAAAAATCTGAATTGAGCTCGCATCAATATTCTTTTAGAGAAACAGAATTCCACAACTGCATGGCCCTTAATGTGAATAACTGCTGCCTGATGACATTGCTCATGTGTAAGTTAAATATCAGCCCAAATCCTCCAGTCAGTGTTGTTGAGCATATGCCCGATGTTGTCTGTGATTTATTCTACCTTTGAAGCAGCAATAGCATAGTAATGATGCAGTTGGACTTCCAAGTAATGAACATACTTCCAGTGTCATTATGTGTCCTTTTCATTAGAAATGGAAGACAAGCCCCTATCAGAACTTACTTGGGAATAATGCCAATGCCAGAGGTGCTCTCTTCCCTGTATCATCACAAAAATTAAACACTTAAGCAAATAATTCAAAGTACCCAGTTTTCCCGTCTGGTCAAATCAGGTTAGCAGAATAAACTGACAAGATTTCCAGACTGAACAAAAAATTATGATTTATTACAAATAAATCAGTTCTTAGAACAGGCAGCAAATATGCCCCCACACCTCCCCCCTTACCCCTATCCCAGGCCCCAAGATGACATTCCACATTAAGCAGAGGTTCACCTGCACATCTGCCAATGTGGTATACTGCATCCACTGTACCCGGTGTGGCTTCCTCTACATTGGGGAAACCAAGCGGAGGCTTGGAGACCGCTTTGCAGAACACCTCCGCTCAGTTCGCAACAAACTACTGCACCTCCCAGTCGCAAACCATTTCCACTCCCCCTCCCATTCTTTAGATGACATGTCCATCATGGGCCTCCTGCAGTGCCACAATGATGCCACCCGAAGGTTACAGGAGCAGCAACTCATATTCCGCCTGGGAACCCTGCAGCCTAATGGTGTCAATGTGGACTTCACCAGTTTCAAAATCTCCCCTTCCCCAACTGCAACCCTAAACCAGCCCAGTTCGTCCCCTCCCCCCACTGCACCACACAACCAGCCCAGCTCCTCCACTCCACCCACTACATCCCAAAACCAGTCCAACCTGTCTCTGCCTCCCTAACCTGTTTTTCCTCTCACCCATCCCTTCCTCCCACCCCAAGCCGCACCCCCATCTACCTACTAACCTCATCCCACCTCCTTGAGCTGTCCGTCTTCCCTGGACTGACCTATCCCCTCCCTACCTCCCCACCTATACCCTCTCCACCTATCTTCTTTTCTCTCCATCTTCAGTCCGCCTCCCCCTCTCTCCCTATTTATTCCAGAACCCTCACCCCATCCCCCTCTCTGATGAAGGGTCTAGGCCTGAAACGTCAGCTTTTGTGCTCCTGAGATGCTGCTTGGCCTGCTGTGTTCATCCAGCCTCACAGTTTGTTGTCTCAGCAAATATGAATTATCAACTTATAACTCACTAAACTAAATTCCATCTCTTCTTAAATCCCTGCACACATATGCTGACAGATATAGTCAGACCAGAAACATACATGTTATGGGGGGGAGAAAAAAAACTAGGAACACATTTCAATAGCACTAGTTCACATAGAAATTGCCCATCCTTTGTTGTACTGACTTTCTAAGTATAATTGTTCAGCTAAATCTAAATTATGCGTTTATCTGTTAAGAATTTCAACTGAGCCACTTTGCAACTCATTTCAAATACCAGGTGAGCATCGGGTATTACCCCTGACTCAAAACTATGTGAGACTTGTGCAGAAGATTATAAGCTGATATTCCAAGCAGAGCTGAAGGAGAGCTATACATTTATCTGAAGATCAATCGATCAGAAATAATGCAGTTCAAAATCTTGAGCGCAAAACTTTCCAGATCCTATGGATGTTTTCAACACAAATATTTTAACAGAAAAATGATTCCTTTTTAACCATCACCTGACACAATGGTTCAGAAGATCCAGTAACAGTTGGAAGCCATATTCCTAAATTTGATCAGATTAAAAGATATTGACTTACATTTGGATTTCTGTGCTGAAGACAAACCTGTGCAGAAATTCAGATATGCAGCAAAATGATCATTCTTGAGAATAAATCCCCTTTAACAGCATTGAGTGCATATTCTATAATTTAACCAACCAGCAGAGACTTCGACAGCAACTGTGGAAAGTGCATAACGAGTGCAACAAGGGGATAGGGAGCTAAATAAGTAAGGTGGGTACAGTGCCAGGTAAGTGGATGAGTCCCTAGGGATGGTTGGTTGGTTGGCAGTGTGGGTTGGAAGGATTACAGTTCAGGGATTGGGGCAGAGTAGATATCAGGTCGGGTCAAGTTGAGGGGCTTTTGAGATAAGTGGTGTCAGGTCAGATTTTGCAGTGGGCTTGATGTTAGGTCTTATTTGAGAGGAGGCAGGGAATCAGTTCTAGTGAGGGGAGTGGATGCTGGATGAGGTTCATGTCAGTTGGTTCAAGAAAAGTCAGGTGGGGAGTGTGTGGTATTGGATCAGGATAGGTAGCAGATTAGGGTTGGTTTTGGGTCACTGTGTGGGTTATGTTAGTAAGCAGGGGCTGACAGTTTCAGCAGGTTGGGCAGTTTGGCACCAATGGTTCAAAGACTGTCAGGGATTATTAAGGGGTGTAGATGGGAAAGGGTCAGTGATGTATCAGGAACTCAGTTCAATATTACCAAAGTGTTAGAGTGGGTTTTTAATCTTTAACCTTCCCTAGGTAGCTATTAAATTTAAAGTGAGTCAAGACCCTCGTAATTATCTTAATGGATGGTTCCAGATGCAGGTAAATTGCCTATTGCAGTTTATAATTTCCTTGGCAATTCAAATAGAGTCAGCTGCATTTTGAATTCCACATAGTTCCAGTGTGTAACTCCAGTCTATGCTGCTCTGATGGCTATCTATTGGAATATCTGGGCTAATATTATTACAGCCACTGATTGTGAAGAGCATATACCAGCTGGATAGTGTTAGGTTAAAACAGATAAATTCTGAAAAAAAAATCACTGGACTCGAATAATTAACTTGGCTTTCTCTCCATAGGTGCTGCCAGACCTGCTAAGTTTCTCTAGCAATTCCTGTTTTCTTTAATCAAATCTCCAGCATCCACATTATTTTGCTCTTACATAGGTCAAAGCAATATCTCTATGAACATGCTGCAAGACAGATATCTGTGAGACCTTTTGGAAGTATCGAAGCACAATGTGAGAAGCATTTAGTTCTATTAGCAAATGTTGGCACAACCCTCCAAATACAGACTGTCAGCATGAAGGGCTAATGTATGACATTTTGTGTTTGATGAATTATTTCCATTGAAGTGACTTATTTATATTATACCTGTTCATATTCCTGTTCTCGCAATCTAAGTAAGGGGGTATAGCTAAGAATGATAACCTAAGGCACTGGCACATTGTTCAGAAAATAAATAAGCAAAATGAACCAATAAAACTTTCAGTCCATCCTGAACTAATTGATCAAAATGCCAGGAACTGTAGTTAATCTCAGCACCCAGAAATAGAAAACAGAAAAGCAAACAAACCTGTATTCCTACTCCTATTTAGTAAACATTGCTAAATGAACATCACATAAGGATAGGTTTCAGCTCAGATGTGAAGGCCCATTTATGATAACAATACCTGCCTACTCTCATTGTCAGGGTTCCTTAATAACTAATGTCCAGTAAGCCAAATATTAGAGGGCAATTGCTACTGATGGAGCAGTACATCAGCCAGGAAAAAACTGTTCAAGTAAGAAGGGATGATTGACAGATTGTTATAATTGCATAGATTTGAAGAACTATACAGAAAGACAGAGTAAAGATCCTGAAGCCAAGGGATCAGTCTAAAGCCTGCAGCCCTGCTACATCCAATCATAAGTAGCAGTTGATAATTAGACAACGAAAAGAGGAGGAGACCCAACACATATCACCATCTGTAAGAATGGAGGGAGGCCAACACACTGGTACAAAAGTCAACACTTAACCAAATGTAAATATCTTCAGTCAGAAGTGCTGAGTGAATGATCCAACTCAACCACATATGTGGGTCCCTAGTAACACAGATGCCTGTCTTCAGCCAATTCCACTCAGTCCACATGGTATAAGGAAGCTTTTGAAGGTACTTGATACTGCAGTTTTTATACACTCAGAAATATTCTAACAATGGCACTGAACACTTACATTAAAAAATTAGCTGCACCCCCAGCCAAACTTCTCCAGTTCAACTACCACACTGGCATTTACCTGCCAATGTGGAAAATTGCCTGGATATGTTGTTTTGACAAAAAGTAGTACAAATCCTTCTTGGTCACTATCACCTGTCAGTCTACTCTTGATCGCAAACTAATGATGGGAATCAACGGAAACCTCTGAGTTGATTGAAGTCAGACCTGGCCCAAAGGAAATTGGCTATTTTTGGAGATCAATCATCTCAGCTTTAGAAGTAAGCGATTGTCAGTTTAGTGTCCTAAGCACAATAATCTTCAGTTGCCTCATCAATGGCCTCCCTTCCATTATAACATCAGAACTGGGGATTGCTACTGATAATAGCAGAATGTTCAGCCTCACTGACACTTGTCAATCTATGTTCTTATACACCAAGACCTGGATAATATCCAAACTTGGGCTGATAAGTGGCAAATGTCATTTGCGCCAAACAGGTTCTGGGCACTGGCCATCTTCAGTAAGAGTGGACCCAACTTTCTCCATCTGGCATTCAAGAGCTTCACTGCCACTAAATCACTTACTATTAACGTGCTGGTCATTACCACTAACCAGAAATATACCTGGAACAAAGGTATGAATACTTTTGCCACAAAGGCTGATCTGATGCAAAGGAATTCCGTGGTGACTAGCTCACTTCCTGTCTCCCCAAAGCCTGTCCACCATTTGCGAAGAGTGTGATGGAATATGTTTCACTTGCCTGGAAGAGTGAATCTCCAATAATACTCAAGAAGCTCAACACCATCCCGGAAAAAGCAGGCCACTGTTTGGCACACAATCTAACACCTTAACATTCTCTCTCTTAATCATGAGTACACAATGACTGCAATGTGAACAATTAAAAAGATGCACTGCAACAAAAACTGCCTCAACAGCACCTTCTACAACTCTACTACTTGTAAGGAAAATGGATAGCAAATGCATGGGACCAAGTTGACCTGATACTTTCTCTCAGAGTTACACACCATCCTATTTCCAGTCCTTCATCGTCACTGATTGTAAATCCTGGTACTCATATCCCAACACTGCAGTTAGCAGTTCAAGAAGGTAGATCACCACTACCTTCTCAAGGGCAATTAATGGTGGATAATAAATGGTGGCCTGTGATGTGCACGTCCTGTGAATGAACAGCAATTAAAAATACGCAACACACATTTAAAGGATTCTGGAAGGTTCCTTTAATTTCAGTGCAAAATGTCAAGTGTCATGCAAACACTCCGAACAGATAACTATTGTCCTATTGTACATTTTTTATACACTAGCCCAAACAATATGCATGCTGAATGACAAATATGCTTTTTGTCATCATGATAAATGTTAGTGCCAAACTTAAAGGCTTGCTACAGAGATAGTAGGAACTACAGATGCTGGAGAATCTGAGACAACAAGTTGTAGAGCTGGATGAACTCTCCCTGGACTGACTTATCTCCTCCCTAACTCCCCACCCATACTCACCATTACTGGCTCCATCCCTGCCTCTTTGACCTGTCTGTATCCTCTCCACCTATCTTCTCCTCTATCCATCTTCTATCTGCCTCCCCCTCTATTTATTTTAGCACCCTCTTCCCCTCCCCCATTTCTGAAGAAGGGTCTAGGCCTGAAATGTCAGCCTTCCTGCTCCTCTAATGCTGCTTGTCCTGCTGTTTTCATCCAGCTCTACAACTTGTTATCTTAGAGACTCGCTACCTAATTTTCTGGATCCCATAGTAATGGTTGTGGAAATGAGAGCATTGACTTTTGAGTGAGTGGCGTGGGGGATGTTGGTATTTTGCTTATCCAACCATAAAGCACACAAATAAGCACAACAGGCTAACGTGGTCAGGGTGATTTAACACGTTGTGCCTTTCAAAACCCACCAAGCTTGTGCTCATAAATGCCATTACATATTTCTACAATTTCCAGTCAATCACCCATTACTGATAATCTTAACTTCTTTTTAAACTATCTATCAGTCACACTTTAGAATACACTGTAGGCAATTCTTGATTTAAGAGTTACTCAACACTCATTGAAGTTCAATCTATGACTGATGCTCCGTTCCAGCTTCTCAAACTTAAAGACAATTAAAAACTAATTTCTGTGGTATCCCACTTCTAACGCCACTGTTGATTTTTGGAGGTTATGGTCAGTTACCTCATACAGGTAGCAGACAATTTGTCACAATTTTCTTCTAGTTTATTGAAAAGCAGCAATTTAGATACGGTACTCCATCTATTTAGGTAAAGAAAGGAAACAAACAACCGATGACACATAAGAATGCTTTTCTGATACCAAACCTGTTCTGTAAAATGTAGTAAAGGCAGCATACTCCTGATCCCAGATGTCTTACAGTTATTCACAATACCTTTTGGTAGTGTTTGGTGGCTGATATCTTTTCTTTTCTCAGGCTGACGAAGGGGAGCTCCTGATCTCTCGTCAATATGATGGTGATTCATCCTCTTTTTCTTGTTTGTAACCCTCTCTCCCCATATTTCCCTATTGATACACATTATTTTGGAGTTGGTCATCTATGCTATGTCAATTACCTGGCTAAACACTCTCAGCCTTGCACTGCCACTCGAAACAGAAGGATGGCCATTGTCTCCTCGCCAACCTCCACTTGAAGGTTAGTTTTGATTCCATCTACGAACAAAAGCTTTTTCATTCTAAAAACACTGAGCTCAGAATAAGAGATAGCAAGAACTGCAGATGCTGGAGACAGAGTCAACACAGTGTGGAGCTGGAGGAAAACAACAGGTCAGGCAGCATCAGAGGAGCAGGAAAGCTGATGGCTTGGGTCGAGACCCTTCCATAGAAATGGGAGGGGGAGGGGAGCTCAGAAATAAATAGAGAGAGGAGGGGTGAAGCTGGGGAAAATAGGTGGGATGGTGATAGGTGAGTGAAGTAGGCAGTGGTGGGGATTGGTCGGTGAGGTTGGAGAAGTGGATAGGTGGGAGAGAAGATAGACAGCTCAGGGAGGCGGGGATGAGAGGGAGGGTTGGTCATCGAATGAGGCCGGGGAGTGGGGAGATTTTGAAACTGGTAAAACCCACGTTTAGGCCATCAGGCTGTAGACTGCTGAGGTGGAATATGGGGTGCTATTCCTCCAGTTTGTGGGTGGACTCATTGTGACACTGGAGGAAGCCCAGTATGGACATGTCACCCAGAGAGCGGGAAGGGGGGGGTTAAAATGTTTGGCGACATGAAGGTGTTGATGTTTGTTGTCTAGAGAGTGCAGATACTCTATGAAATGGTCTCCGAGTCTGCATTTAGTTTCACTGATGTAGAGGACGCCACATCAGGAGCAACTGATACAGCAGACCAAGTTGACAGATGTACATGTGAACCCGTGACTGATGTGGAAGGTTCGTTTTGGACCTTAAATGGAGGTGAGGGGGGAGGTGTAGGAGCAGGTGTAGCACTTCCTGCGGTTGCAGGGAAAGGCGACGGGTGTGGTGAGGTTAGTAGTGACAGTGGAGCGGATGAGAGGGTCACAGAGAAAGCAGACCCCACAAAAGGCAGTTAGGAGTGGGGAGGGAAATATCTTCTTTATATTTGCTGGGGGAGGGATTGTGAGGCTAGATGTGCGGGAAATGCAAGAGGTGCAGTTAAGGGCATTTTTGATCACGAAAGGGGGGAAGTTATGGTCCTTGATACTAGACGACATCAGGGATGTTCGGGAATAGAACCCTCCATCTTGGGAACAGACTCAGTGGAGGCTGAGGAATTGGGAGTAGGGGATTGCATTCTTGCAGGAGGGTGGGTGAGAGGAGGTATAGTCTAGGTAGCTGTGGGAGTTGGTGGACTTGAAATAGATGTCATATGTTCCTCCCCACTCCTATCTGCCTGTTGTAGGGGTCACTCTCTCCATGACTCCCTCACCCGCTCCACACTGACCACTAATCACACCATAGCCAGCATCTTTCCCTGCATCTGCAGGATGTGTTACACCTGCCCCTACACACCCCCGCTCACCTCCATCCAAGGCCCCAAACAAATCTTCCATATCAGACAGGGGTTCACCTGTACATCCTCACCTTGATCCACCGTAGCCGTTGCTTCTGAAGTGACCTCCTCTACACCGGTGAGACCAAACGCAGACTCGGAGACCATTTTGTAAAGCACCTGCATTTTGTATGCGACAAACGACAACAACTTCCATTCACGAATCATTTTAACACCCCCTCCCACTCCCTGGATGACATGTCAACAATGGTACCACCTGCAAACTGGAGGAGCAACACCTCATATTCCACCTTGGGAGCTGACAGCTCGATGGCCTAAATGTGAAATTCACCAGTTTTAAAATCTGCCCACCTCCTGGCCTAATCCCATGTCCAACCATCACTCTCATCCCTGCCTCCTTCACCTGACAAAACCTGTCCATCTTCTCTCTCACTATCCACCTCAACCATCCCAGTGACCAATCCCCACCATTCTCTACCTGCACTAACCAATCACCATCCCACCTACCTTCCCAAGCCCCTCCCTTCCTCTCTCCATTCATTTCCCAGCTCCCTTCCTACCCTCAATTTCTGAGGAAGGTTCCCGATCCAAAATGCCAACTTTCTTGCACTTCTGATGCTGCCTGAACTCAGAGCAATTTAGTGTGACACCTGATAAACCTCACGTTTATGCTTGTGGAAGGTACAAATGTAACACCATTAAATGAGGTTTCATACTATGCAGGAAATTAGAAAAAAATTGAATATTGAGTGAACCTATGATTAGAGGGCTCCCAATTTCCAACAGAGTGATTGGGAACAGAGCAGAGCCTCACATCCAGATGGCTCCCTCAATACAGTCTTGTCATTAGGGAAGGAAGGAATGCGTATCTTCTGTCTGCAGCAAAGTGGTGGATTGTCAAACTGCACAGTTAAACTCAGGATGACATCAGTATGAAGGTTCAGTTCCCCACAACGGGGGCCATCGGCATCAAAAGGGTTCAACCAAGAAGCAAACTTTGTTGCTGGAGGAATTTCAGCTCCAATCTGAGAGACCTGCCTGCTGCATTCCTGTAATATTTGATTTTGTACTTTATCTACTAATGACATCTCCATACTGAAGCACCCCCTCAACCTCTGACCTCCTGTTATAGGACTATCAAGACTCTGATTGATCTTGCATCAACAGGAGCCTACACACCATTGTCAATATGGTATTCAACTCAGGCATAGTTTTTTTTGGTTCTTTGAAGGAAAACACCTCCTCTGGTCTGAAAACCAGCATAAGCACTGGGGAGACACTCAGCTCCTCTTGAGCTGCATTACAAAAGCCTACAGTTCTCTTCTGCCCTTGAAGTTGGCTGTACAATTAAAATACCAGCCACTGAAAACCTTTGCTGAATCCAAGGTGAACATTTTTTAATCAAAATTTAAAAGAGAGAATTAAATAGGCTTTGGGATCAGGCCAATGTTGTCTGAAGGTATAATGCTGAAGCAAAACGGTATGTTAAAATGATAGTATAAACTATAAAAGTTGTGAAATGAAAGAAAATAAGATGCCATCATTTGAGCTGCCTTCTTGAGTAATGGTTTGCAGAAACAATCCAATTATAGAGAATGGAGAAATGAGTAAATTTCACATGTGATAAACAAATTTCAAGTGGAAGTACGTGTTGATGCAACATGAGTATTGTGAAGCTAATATGACTGCGGGGCCAGCCCATGGAAAAGATTGATTATTTTGTTTAGGTAGTATTCCGAGGAAATAAATTATGCTTAGAAATTATTTAACATATGTAAGTAGTAGTAAATAAATACATATTGTTTTCTTAAGACAAATAGTTATAGTGAAAATCTGAATGCATAGAGTCTAAAGCATGAAAACAGGCCCTTAGGCCAACTATAACAGCGATTATACTTTACATGTCCTTCTACTTTCATTACTGGCTTTCACTTTGTTCATACATCTCTCTAATTCACTCCCCTTCATGTAATCATCAAATTTCCAGACTCCTAGCATTTTATGTAAAAGGATTTTTCCAAAATTATTTAAAATATATTTTACAGTCCTTTTTTACTTACATATTACATCTGGTGAGCAGGCCTGTGCCTTGCCAGTTTTTTGACAGTGCTTTCAATCTTCCCCAAGACCATAATCTCCATGTTAAAAATCAAGTTATCATTTTCCAACCTGTCACTGACAATATCTACCCTGGAGACTTTCAGCCCATGGCCCATTACCTCTTATTCCCTCAACCTCACACACAGCCTGCTTTTTCCTTCCTTCACAAGGAAGTCTGTCTTTGTAGGTCCATCATCTCAGACCATTCTTGTCTCATAGAAGTTGATCTCTTTCAACTTTGACTGTACTTACTACCTTGTTCATCGTTTCTAATATCTTTCCTCTAACAGAACGGTTTGCATACCATCCATATCTGACCTGGAATGTCTGTACAATCAATTTCTGACCTCTAGCACCATTCTCAGCTTGACTGAGCTTTTCTCACCTTGAACTTTTTTTATTCCCCCCTTGGTTGCTGTTATATCTGCCAGATGATAGATGTTGCTGTGGTTACACACAAGATTTCTTCATATACCTGTCTTCTTTTCTTGGGGTATGCCTTAGATTTTCATTACGAGATTGAGTCATGTTCCCTTCTTAAATTCTTTTCTTCTTGTATTAATTTCTAAACTGGTGCTATTTGCTCCCCTTAATAGAAAATTTCATCAACCCTTTTTCCAATAACTTCATTTGATCATTCATCAACTTTTCCCTTCCTTTACTTCCATCTGCCTTCTGGTTTGTGACTGTGATTGTGTGACAACAAATGTGATATTGCATACATCACACCGCATCTCCCCTTTCAGTAGGCTGGAAGGGCTATTCCCTTTGTGGATGTCCTAGTTCCTTCGTCAATGACCCTCAACAGCCCGTTTGCTTCTCACAACATTTTACCAAGCAAGTGTAAAAACCAAAATTGATACTTTACATTTTACCTCTTTCACTCCCACTATCAGGGTCCCAAAGACTTTCCAGGTGAAATAGCAATTTACTTGTACTTCCAAATTTGTGCGTGGTGTTCATTGCACATGACTGCTCTTTCTACACTGGGAGATTAAATGTAGCTAACGCAACCATTTCGTTGAATATCTCTATCCATTTGCAAGCTTCAGCCTGTGCTTCCAATTCTTTGCCATGTTAATTCTTTGTCTCTCTACTCCTATTTCACCCATGTTATGCTATCGTCGAATTACCACTGTAACAGCTTGTGACTGCTCAAGTGAAATGAAAATCATTAAAAAGGGACACTTGAACTACAGGTACAGCAACTGAAATAAACAGGGCATCAGAATTGGCCAAAAAGCAAAGTATGCTGGAAATGACTGAGCCAAGAGATAATTCTGCCTGGAAGGGACAAGTTCTTGCAGAATCCAAGCTCAGACAATTGAAACCAGAGAGGCACCAGAACACATCAGGAAATGTGAAAGGGCAATTGAATCCTTCCTGAAAAACAACACTGGATGTATGGGTGAGTGATAATGGGAACTGCAGATGCTGGAGAATCCAAGATAACAAAATGTGAAGCTGGATGAACACAGTAGGCCCAGCAGCATCTCAGGAGCACAAAAGCTGATGTTTCGGGCCTAGACCCTTCATCAGAGAGGGGGATGGGGTGAGGGTTCTGGAATAAATAGGGAGAGAGGGAGAGGCAGACCGAAGATGGAGAGAAAAGAAGATAGGTGGCAAGGCTGAAGAGATTACAAGAGAGTTGCAGTGGGAGAGAGATTGGGTCAGACATTCCTCAGTAAAACAAAAGACCAAGTGTACATTCTGGGATAAAACCAAACTTTCAGACGACCACTTCCATGTAGAAGAACAAGGGCGGCAAATATACGGGAACACCACCACATCCAAGGTCCTCTCCAAGCCACTCACCATCCTGGCTTGGAAATATAGCAGCATTCCTTCACTGTCGCTGGGTCAAAATCCTGGAATTCTCTCCCTAATAACATCATGGTGTCAACTGACAGCAGGAGGGATTGCAGCAGTTCAAAAAGGTAGCCCCCACCACCTTCTCAAGGGCAACTAGGGATTGGCAAGAAATGCTGGTCAGCCAGTGACACCCACATCCCACAAAATTGAATTTAAAAAAAACTTCCAGGCACCAAGAACAGACATATCAAAGGGGTTGCTGTTAAGCAAGCCATTAAGAGCAATTAACAGCGTTTCAAGATGATAAAGTCAATTAACTCAAAACCTCTGATCAGTCAAGTCCTTGGAAAGTTTGGAAGGAAAACAGAAAGGTGTAAGAACACATTCCACCAGGATACAAGGTACTCCCCCACTCTCCAGCCTACCTGGAGGCATTTCGGGATACAGCAGTGACCGGAACAGCTCGTTGTCTGACAACACAGAGAGCAAGAGCGAGAGCAAGCAAGAGTCAACCCATGAAGTGAGGAACAAATTGAGCAATTTGTAACACCAGCAAAGTTACAAGTACCTGGGAAGTATTTCAAGTTTCTAAAGAACCAGATAGTTAGCAATAGAGTTGTTAGAAGCGCTAAATTAAACTGACTGCAGACTTGTGCTGTGTAGCCCCTTCCTGAAACATGCCAAGGTGCCTGGGTAAATTAATATTGTCTACACTGGTTGAGGAGCTTGTGGGGTCTTAGAGACACCCTGCTCTAAACAGCACAAGTAAACCTCAATCTTTTGCCCTACAAGTGCATCTTGTAACTGTGAGCAAGAGATCATGTGGCCAACACAGACTGTTTTGCAAAGACAGGTAAGTGTTTAAGACAAGCTCGTACAAAGCGGTCCTTGCATGAACAGCAAATGAAAGAAATCAGTCTTCTGGGGTCAGAATGGAAAAAAGAACCAATAAACAACTGCACTTCCCAGTCGCGAACCATTTCAATGCCCCCTCCCATTCCTCAGACAACATGCTCATCCTGGGCCTCCTGTAGTGCCATAACAATGCCACCCAAAGGTTGCAGGAACAGCAACTCATATTCTGCTTTGGAACCCTGCAGCCCAATGGTATCAAGGTGGATTTCACCAGCTTCAAAATCTCCCCTCCCCCTACTGTGTCCCTAAACCAGCCCAGCTCGTCCCCACCTCCCTAACTTGTTCTTCCTCTCACCTATCCCCTCCTCCCACCTCAAGCTGCACCCCCATTTCCTACCTCCTAACCTCATCTCACCCCCTTGACCTGTCCATCCTCCCCGGACTGACCTATCCCCTCCCTACCTTCCCACCTATACTCACCTCTGCTGGCTCCATCGGGGTCTCTTTAACTTGTCTGTCTCCTCTCCACTTATCTTCTCATCTATCCATCTTCATTCCGCCTCCTCCTCTCTCCCTATTTATTCCAGAACCCTCACCCCATCCCCCTTTTCTGATGAAGGGTCTAGGCCTGAAACGTCAGCTTTTGTGCTCCTGAGATGCTGTTTGGCCTGCTGTGTTCATCCAGCTCCACACCTTGTTATATCGGATTCTCCAGCATCTGCAATTCCTATTATCTCTAATGTTTTACAAAGACCAAATTCTGACATCCTGCAACCCAATCCACAAACATTCTACCCAGCTTCACAACAAAATGAAAATATTTAACAAATAGATAGTCCTAAGTATTTTCTGTACTTGACTGGCATTCTGAAGAAGTCATACTGAACAAAATATGTTAACTCTGTTTCTTTCTCCGTAGATGTTGCCAGATCTGCTAGGTTTCTCTAGCATCCTCTTTATTTCATATTTGCAGTATCTGCAATATTTTGCCTCTGTTTCAAGACTCTTCTTGCATTTAATTCTGCCTTCCAATATAGGCAGGGCCTGTTGCAATGTATTTAATAGGTCATTCAAAGCTATTTAGGGGTCACTGAATAGGAGCTCAATGGTGACAAGCAGCAAGATTGGCTGTCAGTATGTGAGAAAATGAGGCAGAAGTAGGCTGTATGTTAGCTAAAATTGCTGTTAACTGTTTTATTAAAAACAATTGAACTAGATGGGCTCTGAGTAGTTGAGGCTCAGAGAAGTCTTAAACCAGTTCAGTAGCTCTGTATTGGGAGGCCTTACAGAATTCCTAAGAGATGATAGATTAATAGCCCATTAAATACAGCGGACAGTTGAGTTTAAGTACATCACAAGCACCATTTGCCTTGCACAGCTGAGACAGATTAGAGCTGAGGAAATAACACTATGGTGATAACTGGTTCAGTGAAACCCACTGTAGTTGAAAAGAAGGAGTTATGTCTGTGAGTCAGTACTGGAGACTAGCTTTTAAAGAATCCAGTGGAATGTAGTCCCAGAAAAAGAAGGTGGATCACCAATGTTTGACAAGTCATTCTGAAAGTCCTTGATGGAATTGCTTTTGAGGAATTTTCCAGGCTGAGTCATTACATCTTGTGAGTTTGTAATGAGATATGGTGAACTATAGTGCCACTAATGTCTTGAAGTGATTGCAGAGACATCCATTGGATTATTTTGAACACACTTGCTATTTGATGTGCTCTGTTGGGTGTAAAAGCATTATTTGCTGCCCTAATGTTAAATTTTGAATGTTAAATTACAAGTAATATCCATCTTTCTACAACATTTTTCTTGTCAATTTTCTCTTAATATTTGTTTAAGTAAGTCTTATTTCTAATTAACATAGGTCCTTTTTAAGTCAAAGGATAACTGAATTCTCCTAAGATGCTGCTTGGCCTGCTGTGTTCATCCAGCTGCATGCATCCTTATCTCTGTTTCTAATACTAAACCACATTTAGTGTGAAGCCTATATAATTGGCTGTATCACAATGAAACTTAATTGAAGTAGGACTAGAAAGGAATTGGTGCATGCATCCAGCATTATTTTTTGGGAAAAAGACAGGAATGGTTTGTTGTAGCTGGATGATCATGAAAGTGAAGACGTCACATTTGGTCCAGAGTGGGATCCTTATGATGATGCCATACTCGGAGATTCAGAATGAATTTGCTAAACTCTTGATGGAACACCAGACTATAAATTGGTAGCCTTTTAATATGCTTCAGCTGTTGTGAAATATCTCTTTTGTAGAATTAATTCTATGAACAAAGACATGTTAATTTTAAATGTGTATTGTCTTTTTTGTTATGTTATTTTTTTCCACATTTCAAAGGGTGACCACCATTCTGCCAGTTCCCTTTTCTGTAGCTGGATTATAAACTGACACCCACCCCACCCTCCCCCCCCCCATTCCCCCTTTCCAGAAGGATTTTTGGAGTGTTCATATGATAGCATAAATGTCGCATTTGCTGAAATTAGTTTTGCCAGAGGTTAGAATTATAGCACATTTCACTTTTTACTTTCATCCATAATTCTAGAACAACAAATGCCATTATGCTATCAGGACAAGAGACAAAAAGAAACTGCAGTTGCTGGAATCAAATGTAGACAAGTAAGAGGATAGAAAACGCAGCGAGTCAGACAGCATCTGGAGGAGGAGAAGTCAACATTTTGGCTATTAGTAACACCTGAGATGTTGACTTCTCCTCCTCCAGATGCTGCCTGGCTTGCTGTGTTTTTCCAGCCTCCTCTTTGTCTAAATTATCAGGACTTCCTAAATTGCCACACTTTTTTTTTACTTTGTAACATTGATGCCATCATTCAATATAAAACTTAATTCCTCACTTTACTTCCCTCACTTCATGGTCTAAAAATGTGACAAATACATCTAACAAGCTCAGAATTAGCGACCAAGGTCCAGCTAATCATTTAACATCACCAACCATTGGTGCCTAACAGTATTTGACAACTAAATGAATAAAAATGTGTACGAGTTAGTACTCATCTCCTAAAATGGAAGAATTATTTGTAGTATAAAGTTACAGCAGAGGAACAAGATATCAATTATATAGCAGCTAATTGTTGAATTAGAGACCATTCATAACAATCAATGATTTCCAATGTAGCCATCTGAGGATGGATAGGTGAGCTCTTAGTTTCAAATAGTGGCTTAAGTCTTCCTTTGGATGTAGTTGGTTCTTTCAGCTAAATATCACCTGCGATTTTTGTTAGAAATTATTGGGGGTGGGGGGGAAAGAGAATCGAATGCACTGCCATTTGAGTTTCTCTTGTTGTGTGAAATTACACTTAAATGTATGCCAAAAAGAATCTGAATAAATCCAAAACATTAAATCACTACTAAGTCATTGCAATCAAGTAGTGTTATCGATCATAATCAATCACTGACTAGAATGTTACAAATAATATCCCAAGATTACGGAAATAAACAAATGTTGAATGAAAATTTGCTCAGATAATTGTGCCAGTGAAGAACCAAATTAATCAGTAGTTTTGATTAATTGATGATCACAAGTCTTTGCATGACTAGTATATTAATTGGCTCAACTTTAACCAATTTAAACTGAATCTGAATACTCATTTCATGTAATTGTAGCATCAGTATAAGAAACAGCTGAGTGAAGTTCATTGTAGCTCCTGTAATGACAGGTTATTCATGATAGATACATATGACAATGGTTGCCTGAGTACTCCCATTTCTAAGCACAATGTATTGAACAATACTGAAAAGGCAGTTAAAAATGCATTGGCTTCAATTTTCAGATCTGGATTTGAATCCCTATCAGACGAAAAGGTTGCTCACTTACCTTTTGGAGGAATTATTGGTGAATCTCTAGGCTGCAGATGCCTTCACAGCTGCCATAGTATAAATAAATTGAGAAACCAATATATTCAGCGGCAGAAAGGATCCTTCTACACTGAAAGCAAGCCAATGCTCTTCAATGTTTATTATTTTTGCTTGTCTTTCCAAATACAAAACAACTTCATTACTACTCCAGAGTTTCACTCTTTTATTAGAAAGTCTCTGTGAAATACTGACAAGTTAACTATTGAACCTCCTCATACACAAACTACAATCTACATGCTAATGGCTCAAAATCCAAACTCTGAAATAAGTGACCTTTTAAAAAATAACACATTACATCACAATTTAGAATATTGTGGAAACTTGCATTAACGATGAATACAGTTCACCAATACTTTAAATTCCATTATTTCCACCACAATTCTATATAATTCTGTTCTATTTGTACTGTTATTTAGGCAGATGGGATCTGTTTCCCTGTTGTATGAATCTTCAGTCCAACCAATCAATACCAACCATGAGTTGCAACTTCAAGCCAAATAACGTCGTACTTTTTGATTAGAACATCGTCAATTTCAAAAATAGTCTTCAAGCAAAAGCAACATGTTGAAAATGCTTGAAATTTGAAATGAAAACAGAAATAATGGAAATTCTAGCATATGCAGCACTTTGAGAGATGCAGATACAGCAGTCTCGCTGAATATTTCCAGGGTCTTTTATTTCAAATATTACATCAAGTGCTTTTCTCTTTGATGTCCATCCCGACTATGCAAAGGTAACAGCACGCATTCCAATCCAAAAACTTTAAATTAGTTCATAAGCATCATTAAGACAAATTTTAATGGTATGAGACAAGAATGTTCAAAAATCGGTTGGAGTAATTGATTTACAGGTAAAGGAATGTCAAATAAATGAGGCTTTCAGAAGTCTGATAACAGGAGTTCAGTCATTATTTTCGTGTTAAGACTGAAAGGTTATGATCATAAAATTGGAGAACAATGGATGAATAAAGATATTGACATTCTAGTCAACAATAAAAAAAAATCATATATTTGATATAGACACTAGGTTGTCTTTTGAATCTCTTGACTAGTATTAAGAGTGCAGGGGCATTCTTAAGAGGGAGATCAAGAAGACAAAATGAGGATATGAGTTAGCCTTGGCAAATAGGTGAAGGATAGTCCGAAGAGCTTCTACAAGTATATTGAGTAAGGGAGCAACTAGATAGGTAGAGAGAGAGACAGTAAAGCCCATGAGAGGTCTAAGAAGTGGTCTTTGTGTTGAATCTCAATAGTTGGGATATCAAGTAAATATTTTTGTCAATTTTTCCTATGGGGAAAGAAATGGAGACTAGAGAACTCGGGGAAATCAATATTGATGTTTTGAAACTAATTCATATCACAGAAGAGGGAGTGCTGGAGATTTTAGAAAAAATAAGGGTAGATTAGCCTCGGCCTTGGTGCGTCACAAGACATTGTGGAAAGTTAGGGAGGAAATTTCAGGGCCCCTTCCAGAAATATTTGTATCATCTATATGAGCGCTGTGTTGGACAACTGGAGAGTGGTTCATGTTGTGCCTTTGTTTAAGAAGGGATATAAGGAGAACCCGGGGATCCACAGGCCTGCGAGTCTGACTTTGGTGGGTAAGTCATTGGAAGTGATTCTGAAAGATTGGACTTCCTTGCCTCTCCAAACACAAATGAATGATTAGAGCCAGGCGGCATGGTTTTGAGCTAGGGAAATCACATCTTTCAAACTTGAGTTTCTTGAGGAAGTAACAAAGAAGATTGAGGCAAAGTGGAAGACATCATTTATTTGGCGTCTAGTAAAGTCTTTGACAAGGTTCTGCATGGTAGACTAATTAGTGAGCATGGCCCATGTGGGATTCAGGGTGACCTTGCCGATTGGATACAAAATTGGTTTAATTGCAGGAGACAGAGTGATAGTAGACGGTTGTTTTTGTGGACTGGAAGCCTGCAACCAGTGGTCGTTCACGGTTTTGTTTGTCACTTATCTAAATAATTTAGATGAGAATATAGAATGTATGGCCAATATGTTTGCGGATGACAACAAAATTGATGACGCAGTGGACAGTGAAGAAGATTATCTAAGATTACAAAGAGATCTTGATCAATTGGGTCAATGAACTGAAGAGCAGCACATGCAGTTTAATTTGTATAAATGTGAAGTTTACTATGTTTGTAAAGAAAACAATTACACCGCTTTATACAGTTAATTGTAGGGCCTTGGGTATTGTTGTAGAACTGAGGCCTAGGGGTTCAGATACATAATTCTTTGAAGTTTGCATTACATATAGGCAGGGTGATTGAGAACACTTTCCTTCATTGCTCAAAACATTTAGTATTGAAGTTGGGATGTTATGTAGAGGTTGTACAGGAAGTTGATGAGGGCTCTTCTGAAATGGTGTCTTGTTCTGGTCACCCCTCTTTTGTAGAAAGGGTACTATTAAGTTGAAGAAGGTTCAGAAGAGATTTAACAGAATGTTGCCAGGAATGGACAGTTTGAGTTATAAGGAGAGGCTGGATAGCCTGGGATATTTTTCACTGTATTGTGGGACGTTAAAGGGTGGTTTTTAGGGGTTAATAAAATTACGAGGTGTACAGTTAAGGTTAATGGCAGGTGTCTTTTCCATAGGCTGTGGGGTTTCAAGACTAGGGAGCATTTTTTAAGGTGAGAGGAGAAAGATTTTAAAGGTATGTGGGACAACTTTTTTTTATGGAGAGTTGTTCATGTGTGGCGTGAACTTCCAGAGAAAGCGTTGGATTCATGTGCAGTTACAACGACTAACAGAAGCTTACATAAGTACATGAATAAGAAATGTTGAAAAGAGGTATGGATCAATCACAGGCAGATGGACTAGTTTAGTTTGGGATGCCTGGTTGGTATGGACTGCTTGAACCGAAGTTTCCATGCTATACAACTCTATGGCTCCATTAGAACCATTTCACACAAACTACCCAGCATTTACAAATTTACCAATAAATTAAGATTGTCCATTTGTAAATCAAGAGTTATAGGGTAGAATTTTGTTTAATGGGTGCGTTGGCATAAACCCTAATGTATATGCGTCATTGTGTCTTAAATTAGATCGTCATTATTGTAATTGGTAGTATGAAACAGCTACTTGCAGTGAAAAATAAATATGAAAATGTTCTTTTCCACTGGCTTCTAAAGTGCTTTTACGTCAGTTTGCTCAAATTAAAAACGGAAATTGGGGAAAACAGTCTTCATTGTCAACACCATGTCCTACACAGTATAAAAATGAGAGAGAAAAATGCTGAATTTTGGATGTCATATGCATTATATCATAAATTAAAATGATGCATTGACACTTGTTAAGCATAGGCATTCGGTGTGTTATTAAGGAATGATGCAAAAATGTGAGATAATTTCAATCTTACTTATAAAAGGAACACCTTTTAATATTTGGCATTAAGCATTTAGAAGTTAGTGTTTTAGAAAGAAAGAGACTTGCATTTTAAAAAAAAACAACTTGGTATGTCTCTAGGAAAACTGTTTTTATTTCCATTCCAAAGATTTGAGCATATGATCCAGGTAGCACCTGCAGTATTGAGTGAGTGCTGCATTGTACTAGAGATACTGAAATTTTGAGTAAGATTAACAAAATTAATCTTCACTTGAAGAGGCAAGGTTAGTCAGTATGGCTTTGTCAGGTGGCGATAACGTCAAACAAATTTGACTGAAATTTTTGAGGAGGTGACTCATTTTCTAGATAAAGGTAATGTAGTTAGTGTTGTTTAAAAGCACTGATTAAGGATTTTGACAAGTTCTGGCATCTGAGACTGTTGATGAAACTAAGTGCCCTTGGGATCAGTGCAAGTGGACAAAATTGGCTTAGAGGCAGGAGGTAGATGTTGATGGTTGAAAGTTTTTTTTTATGAATTGGAAGCCAGTGTCTATTGTTGTACTGTTGTGTTCAGTGCAAGCTTCCTTGCTTTTTTGTAGCATTAATGATCCAGATATTAATGTAGGAAGTAAAATTACTAATGTCATAAATGACATGAAAATTAGTGGTGGGTGTGCCATCTAAAGAATGGGAGGGGAGTGGAAATGTATCGTGACTGGGAGGTGCAGATGTTTATTGCAAATCAAGTGGAGGTGTTCTGCAAAGCGGTCCTCAAGCCTCCACTTGGTTTTCCCAATGTAGAGGAAGCCACACCAGGTACAATGGATACAGTATACCACATTGGCAGATGTGCTTAATATGGAAAGTCATCTTGGGGCCTGGGATAGGGGTGAGGGAGGAGGTGTGGGGGCAAGTGTAGCACTTCCTACGGTTGCAGGGGAAGGTGCCGGGTGTGGTGGGGTTGGAGGGCAGTGTGGAGCGAACAAGGGAGTCACGGAGAGAGTGGTCTCTCCGGAAAGCAGACAAGGGTGGGGATGGAAAAATGTCTTGGGTGGTGGGGTTGGATTGTAGATGGCGGAAGTGTTGGAGGATGATGTGTTGTATCCGGAGGTTGGTGGGGTGGCATGTCCATCATGGGCCTCCTGCAGTGCCACAATGATGCCACCCAAAAGTTGCAGGAACAGCAACTCATATTCTGCTTCGGAACCCTGCAGCCCAATGGTATCAACGTGGACTTCACCAGCTTCAAAATCTCCCCTTCCCCCCACCGCATCCCAAAACCAGCCCAGTTCGCTCCCTCCCCCCCCCGCCATGCACCACACAACCAGCCCAGCTCTTCCCCTCCACCCACTGCATCCCCAAACCAGTCCAGCCTGCCTCTGCCTCTCTAACCTGTTCTTCCTCTCACCCATCCTTCCTCCCACCCCAAGCCACACCTCCATTTCCTACCTACTAACCTCATCCCACCTCCTTGACCTGTCCACTTCCCTGGACTGACCTATCCCCTCCCTACCTCCCCACCTATACTCTCCTCTCCACCTATCTTTTTTTCTCTCTGTCTTCGGTCCGCCTCCCCCTCCCTCCCTATTTATTCCAGAACCCTCACCCCATCCCCCTCTCTGATGAAGGGTCTAGGTCCGAAACGTCAGCTTTTGTGCTCCTGAGATGCTGCTTGGCCTGCTGTGTTCATCCAGCCTCTCATTTTATTATACCGTTTTGGATACTGTTGGGGAGGTGGCGGTGAAGAATTACCAGGGGCATGCACTGGGGTGCAGGTCTCTGGCAAAGAGTCTGTCTCCCTTGCACAGAAGGGAAGGGGGGATAAGAGGGAAGTGTTAGTCAGTGGGGACTCAATAGTTAGAGGGACAGATAGAAGGTTTGTTGGGAACGAACGTGACTCCGGTTGGTGTGTTGCCTCCCAGGTGCCAGGGTCTGTGATGTCTCAGATCGTGTCTTTGGGGCCCTGAAGGGAGAGGGTGACAAGCCCCAAGTCATGGTCCACATAGGTAATAATGACATAGGTAGAAAGAGGGATAGGGATGTCAGGCAGGATTTCAGGGAGCTAGGGTGGAAGCTGAGAGCTAGAACATACAGTAGTTATCTCTGGTTTGTTACCCATGCCACGTGATAGCGAGGAGAGGAACAGGGAGAGATATCAGCTGAACATGTGGCTGCAGGCTTGGTGCAGGAGGGAGTTTTCAGGTACATGGACAATTGGGGCTCATTCTGGGGAAGATGGGACCTCTACACACAGGATGGTCTCCACTTGAACCAGAGGGGTACTAATATCCTGGGTGGGAAATTTGCTAGTGCTATTCAGGTGGATTTGAACTAGCTCAGCAGGGGGATGGAAAACTGTGGTGTAGTTCCAGTACACAGGAGGATGAGAGTAGGGATGACATGGATAGGATCTCACTGTCACAGGAGTGTGCTGGCAGACAGCAACTGGTTTGAAATGTGTCTACTTCAACGGCAGGAGTATCCTGAATAAGGTAGGAGAGCTTGCAGCTTGGATAGGTACGTGGGACTTTGATGTTGTGGCCATTTCGGAGACATGGATAGAGCAGGGTCAGGAATGGATGTTGCAGGTTCCAGGGTTTAGATCTTTCATTTAGATCAGGGAAGGTGGTAACAGAGAGCTAGATGTGGCTTTGTTAGTCAAGGGCAGTATGACAGTGGCTTGAAAGAACTTTTGACGAGGACTCGTCTACTGAGGTGGTATGGGCTGAGGTCAGAAACAGGAGAGGAGAGGTCCCACTGCTGGGAGTCTTTTTATAGGCCTCCGCAAAGTTTGAGGGATGTGGAGGAGAGGATTGGCAAAACGATTCTGGGCAGGAGTGAAAGGAACAGTGTGGTCATTATGGGAGACTTTAATTTCCTTAACATGGACTAGAAATGCTCTAACTCTAGTATGTCGGCTGGATCAGTTTTTGTCCAATGTATACAGGAGGGTTTCCTGATACAGTATGTCAAAGGCCCGACAAGAGGGGAGGCCACAATGGATCTGGTTCTTGGTAATGAACCAGGCCAGGTGTTTGATTTAGTGGTAAAATCTAGGTGAGCACTTTGGAGAGAGTGACCATAATTCAGTTATGTTTACCTTAGCAATGGAAAGGGATAGGAACATGCCATAGGGCAAGAGTTATAGATGGAGGAAGGGCAATTATAGTACGATTAAGCCAGACATAGTAGGGATAGAATGGGGTAGCAAAATGCAGGGGCTGGGGACAATAGAAATGTGGAGCTGGTTTAAGGAACAGATATTGCTTGTTCTTGATAAGTATGTCCCTGTCGGGCAGGGAGGAAATGATAAGGTAAGGGAACCGTGGTTTACTAAAGAAATTGTATCTCTTGTTAAGCGGAAGAGTGAGGCTTATGTGACATTGAGACGAGGTGGTTCAGATGAGACAAGGGGCAGTTACAGATTAGCTAGGAAAGACTTAAAGAGAGAGTTAAGAGCAAGGAGGGGACCTGGGCAGACATTAACAGGTTGAATAAAGGAGAACCCTATAGCTTTCTATAGGTATGTGAGGAATAAGAGGATGACTAGGGTAGGAACAGGGCCAGTCAAAGACAGAAGTGGGAAGTTGTGTGTGGACCCTGTGGAGATCAGAGAGGTGCTAAATGAATATTTCTCATCTGTTTTCACTCAGGAGAAGGAGAATATTATAGAGGGGAAGACTGATTTACAGGCTACTGGAATTGAAAGGATTGAGGTTAGTAAGGAGGACGTGTTATCAATTGTGGAAGGTGTGAAGGTAAATAAATCCCCTGGGCTGTATGGGATTTTTCCGAGGATCCTCTGGGAAGCTAGGCAGGAGGTGGTGGAGCCTTTGGCCTTGATCTTTGAGTCCTCAATGTCTACAGGTTTAGTACCAGAGGACTGGAGGATTGCAAATGTTGTGCCCTTGTTCAAGAAGGACAGTAGGGATGCCCCAGGTAATTATAGACCTGTGAGCCTTACGTCTTTTGTCGGAAAAGCTTTGTAAACGATTATATGCGATAGGATTTATAATCATCTCGCAAGCAACAATTTGATTGGAAATAGTCAACATGGATTCATCGAGGGCAGGTCGTGTCTCTCAAACCTCATTGAGGTTTTTGAGAAGGTGACCAAGCATGTGGATGAGGGTGGGGCAGTTGACATGGTGTACATGGACTTTGGTAAAGCTTTTGATAAGGTTTCACATGGTAGGCTATTGGAGAAAATGTGGAAGCATGGGATCAAAGGAGATTTAGGAGTTTGGATTAGAAACTGGCTTTCTGTAAGAAGGCAACGAGTGGTGGTTGATGGAAAATATTCAGCCTGGAGTCTGGTTACTAGTGGTGTGTCTCAAGGATCTGTTTTGGGACCACTGCTGTTTGTCACTTTTATAAATGACTTGGATGCAGGCATTGGTGGATGGGTTAGTAAGCTTGCAGATGACTCTAAAGTCGGTGGAGTGGTGGACAGTGTGGAAAAATGTTGCAGGTTACAGTGAGACTTGGATAAACTGCAGAATTGGGCTGAAACGTGGCCAATGGAGTTCAATGTAGATAAATATGAGGTGAGTCACTTTAGGAAGAATAATAGGAAGGCAGAATCCTGGCTCAATGGAAAGATTCTTGGTAGTGTGGATGTGCAGAGGGATCTTGGCGTCCATGTCCATAGATCCCTGAAAGTTGCCACCCAGGTTGATAGTGCTGTTAAGAAGGCTTACAGTGTGTTAGGTTTTAATGGTAGAGGGATCGAGTTTCGGAGCCGTGATGTCATGCTGCAACTGTATAAAACACAAGTGCGGCCTCACTTGGAATATTGTGTAAAGTTCTGGTTGCCCTAATATAGAAAGGACGTGGAAGCATTGGAAAAGGTGCAGAGGAGATTTACCAGGATGCTGCCTTGTCTGGGGCAAAGGTCTTATGAGGAAAGGCTGAGGGACTTAGCCTTCTTCTCTCAATGAGAACAGACCTAAGAGGTGATTCAATACAGTCATACAAGATGATCAGAGGATTAGATTGGGTGGACAGTGAGAGTAATTTTCCTAGGATGATGACGTCGTCTTGTACGAGGGGGCATAGCTACAAATTGAGGGGTTGCTAGATTTAAGACAGATGTCAGAGGCAGGTTCTTTACTCAGAGAGTGGTAAGGGCGTGGAACACCCTGCCTGTCAGTGTAGTTAACTCGGCCACATTAGGGGCATTTATACAGTCCTTGGATACACATGGATGATAATGGGATAGTGTAGAGGGATGGGCTTAGATTAGTTCACAGGTTGGCGTAACATCAGGGGCCGAAGGGCCTGTTCTGAGCTGTATTGTTCTATGCTCTACGTTGAAATAAGAGGACAACTGGAATGTTCAGGAGTGGAACGCATCCATCTTGGGAGCAGAAGTGGAGGAATTGGGAGTAGGGGATTGCATTATTGCGGGAAGGTGGGTGAGAGGAGTTGTAGTCTAAGTAGCTGTGGGAGTCAGTGGGCTTGAAATAGATGCCAGTTTTGAGGCAGTCACCAGAGATGGAGACAGAAAGGTTCAGAAATGGTTCAGGTGAACTTGAGTTTGGGGTAAAAGGTGTTAGTAAAGTTGATGAACTATTCAAGCTCCTTTATGGGATACAATCATTGATGTAGCAGAGGAAGAGTTGGGGGATAGTGCCAGAGTAGTAGCTAAAGAGGGACCATTCCACATACCCTGCAAAGAGGCAGGCGTAGCTTGGGCCCACGCGGGTACCCATGGCCACCCCCTTTGAGTGTAGAAAGTGAGAGAAATTGAAACAGAAGTTGTTGAGGGTGAGGACAAGTTCAGCTAAGCAGATGAAGGGGTCAGTGGATGGGGACTGATTGGGCCTGCGGGACAGGAAGAAGCAGAGGGCCTTGGGGCCATCTGCATGGGGAATGCAAGTGTACAGGGATAGGATGTCCACAGTGAAGACGAGGCGTTGGGGGCCAGGGAATTGGAAGTCTTGGAGGTGGAGGGCGTCAGTGGTGTCCCAGACATAGGTGGGGTGTTCTTGGATGGGGGGATAAAACAGAATGAAGGTAAGTGGAGATAAGTTCAGTGGGGCAGGAGCAGGTGGAGACAATGGATTGGCTGGGGCAGTTGGATTTGTGGATTTTGGAAAGGAGATAGAAGCGGGTGGTGCGGGTTTGGAGAATGATGAGGTTGGCGGCTGTGGGTGGGAGGTCACCTGAGGTGATGAGGTTGTAAATGGTTTGAGAGATGACGTTTTCGTGGTCAGCGGTAGTGTCATGATCCGGGGGTGTGATAAGAGAGGTGTTAGTGAGCTGGCGCCTGGCCTCGGCAAGGTAGAGGCCAGTGTTCCATACTACAACTGCACTTCCCTTGTCTGTGGGTTTGATACTGAGGTTGGGGTTGGAGCTGAGGGAGCAGAGGGCTGCCCATTCCATGGGGGAGAGGTTGGAGTGAGTCAAGGCGGGAGTGGAGATGTTGAGGCGATTGATGTGATAGCATTTGGAAATGAAGAGGTTGAGGGAAGACAGGAGGCCTTGGGATTTTGTCCAGGAAGATGGGGTGTGTTGGAGGCAGGAGAAGGGGTTTAAAAAGGGTGGGTTAGACTTGTTGCTAAAGAAATAGGCGTGGAGGCGGAGGCGGCAGAAAAACTATTTGATGTCCAGGCATAGATAGTATTCAGTGATGCTTGGGCAGAGGAGAATGAAAATGAGTTGTTTACTGAGGACTGACCACTTTCTTCAGTGAAGTGGAGGTCTGTGTGGTTGGTGAATAGCCAGCAGGGCTTGGGGATGGGACTGGGGGCTGAGTTGGTGCTCGGGAGTGGGGCGAACTTAGTGTCATCATCCACAATGTTGGCAGTGAGTGGGGTGATGTCAACTTTGACGTTGGTGGCATGAGCGAAGAGCTCTGTTCATTACAAACAACACCTTCCAGTCGCAAGCTACTTCAACTACCCCTCCCACTCCCTGAGCGACATGTCCATACTGGGCTTCCTCCAGTGTCAAAACGATGCCACCCACAAACTGGAGGAGCAGCAACTGATATCCTTCCTTGGGAGCCTACAACTCAATGGTCTAAATGTGGATTTTACCAGTTTCAAAATTTCCCCAACCACAGCCTCATCCAATGACGAACCCTCCCTCTCATCCCCGCCTCCTTGGTCTGTCCATCTTCTCTCCCACCTCTCCGCTCCGCTCATCTCACTGACCAATCCCTACCACTGCCTACTTGCACTCCCCTATCACCGTCCCACCTACCTTTCCCAGCTCCACACCTCCTCTATTTATTTCTGAGCTCCCTTCCCCCTCCCCCCATTTCTGAAGAAGAGTCCTGAGCCGAAACGTCAGCTTTTCTGCTCCTCTGATGCTGCCTGACCTGCTCTGCTCTCCAGCTCCACACTGTTATCTCTGACTCCAGCATCGGCAGTTCTTGCTATCCCGGAGTTGAATGGGCATAATGCTTAGCTCCAAATCACTCACAATAGAATTAATAATTTTTAAAAGATGCAGTTCTTCATGTTACAAATGCCTATCCCTGTCCAGACCTCGAGGGATTCTACTTTTCACCAAGTCTACATGAAAATTGAAAACAAGTTACGTCAACACTTGGCACAAAACATACAGGCAGAAACCTACATTGGCAAATAAGTATATCATAAAGTGAAAGTTTGGCAGAGACCCAGGCACAAAGAAGCAAAAACAGGAGGGGAGAAAAAAGGGGGAAATTAAAACAAAGAAAAACTAAAAGGGAACCATCAACACCAATAAAGGAAATAAATAAATACTGCATTCTATGTTGTTTTTAAAAAAGACTGCAAAGTGAAATAGAAGTTGAACAATTAATTGTTGAATTGAGTAGCCAGTGACAACTTTTCTGTATTACAACTATTCAAATAACATTTGCAGTTGCATTGTTAAATCAATCAATCAATAATTCTATGAAAAGTTCTACAAAAATCTTGCTTTATGTTGGTTACATGGGGCTTCACAGAATTAACAAATTCAGTCTTTCTCTGGATGATTAGAAAGATCCAAAAAAAAAGGAAAGTTCTTGAAAATGAGTTCAAAACTTCAGAAAGAGAAACTCTAACATGATACTGACAGCAAGCCCAAGCGTTTACAAGGCATTAGCCAGACCACAGCTGGAATACTATAATCAATTTTGGGCTCCTTATTAAGGAAAGACATACTCACAGTTGAGGCAGTCCAGAAAATGTTTACTAGGCTGTTATTAGATGTGGCAGGAGTGTTTTACAAAAAGAGTTTGCATAGATTGGGTCTGCACTCAACATATAGAACAATGAGAGGCAACTTTAATGAAACATATATGATTGTTGGAGGACTTGACAAGGCAGATGCAATAAGGTCATTTCCCCCTGTATTAATGTGTGAAGAATCTTTAGGTTAGTGGGCTGTTGAAGCTGGGTCATTCAGTATATTTAAGCTTTAGACAGACATATTTTTAATCACAAAAGGCTGAATGGCCTACTTCTGCTCCTGCATCTTATATTGATCAGTTTCTCTGTAGATGCCATAGCAAACATCTTGGGTGGGAGTTTTTGAGGAGGAACTGATAAACTGCTTCATTGAGTTAGTTGATGACTCAATGCGCCTTTAGCAAGAATATTTTAGGTGATACGATTAAAAGTGGCCATACCATTGGCACATCACTTAAGGGTGGACAGAAATAGAAAACCAAACTGACAGGCCAACAACAATTGCATGATTTGGGTGCAGCCAAGTCTATTACTACAGTCAGCTAAGCAAAGCAACTAACATAACCTATCACAGACACAGTGTGTTCCCTTTGTGCAAAGGCTGTACAGCTTTTCTTGATATTTGGAAAGCATGTGACACTAGGGGACATTGGAACCACTTGACCTTTGATTGTGCAATTGAAGGAAAAGATAAGCTGCAGAATAAAACAGAGGTGGCGAACAAAACATCACAACATTGGCAGCATGAAAACTATCAAGAAGATGCACAAACACCAGCATATTGATGAAATTCACAGTCGGCTAACACTCCTCAGACAACATCTCCTAAACCAGAAAGGAAATAAACAGCAGATACACGAGAACACCACCACCTGTAATTTCCCCTCCGAGCCACTCACCATCCTGTTTTGGAGATATATTGCTGTTTCTTTAGTGTGGTATCAAATCCCAGAACTCCTTTTTTTTTATTGGGATTGTAGATCTGCCTTTAACAAGTAGGTATAGCGTTTACAGAAGCCAGCTCACCATCACCTTCTCAAGGGCAACTTAGAAAAGGCCCAGCCAGTGATGCCCATATCCTGCGAATGAATAAGCTTATACCTTGATCCAAGGCATCTCAACCTTTCACTGAAAAAATGTCCACACAAAATAACAACACTGGAAAAATTAATCCTAAATTTTACAGAGCAAATCTTTTTTCATTGCTGGATATAAAGCATAGGTAAAATGGCCTACCAATATAACAGAAGAATGCCAAGAGCTAACAAGTTAGGAACTGGACAGTACTGTTTCAAATGGTTCCCGTTAGGGTTATCGGTTTGCCAAGACTAATTCCAGCAAGCTCGAAGAAGATTATTGAAAATGTGCTTGGTTTGATATCATTACCATGGGTTAGACAAAGGCAGAGCATGGCCACAACATTTGGCTACTGATGGCTGCAGCATAACATCAGGGATTGGCATGTAACAGTCAAAAGTACCAGATCACTATCACCCATATAGACTGTTTTAGATCAAGTTATTCAGTCCGTGTATTCCATCCCAATCCAACTAATACTGGGGATGTCAAACAAATGTTGATGCCACAGGATAAAGAGGACTGTGACTTTCTTCTGACAAAGGGCCCTGAACTGAATTGTCAGCTTTCTTGTTCCTCTGATGCTGCCTGGCCTTCTGTGTTCCTCCAGGTCCACAATTTGTTATCTGCGATATTACCTCAGATTTTAAAAACGTGCTCTCGCTACGTATTCCAACATCATAGAGAAGATATCTCTATTGAGAGATTTCCTCAAGAAGGGTATCTCTAATGCCTGGCAAGCGAACCATTGATATACCTTCAATTCTCTCATGTTGATTCTATCGGTAAGATCCTGTTTAATGTAATACATCTGTACCAGAAAAAACACAATGCTTGAAGTCAATGCATCACAAAAAGTTGAGGTGTGTAACGTTGCAAGATGAGAACCCTATTGCTTTCTGTTGAAAATCTCTGTCACCTGTGCAAGTCAATTATTTTAATATAGAGCACAAGGCCTTAGCTCAAATATTTTACATCATGTAGTTAAACACAACTTATTTGGCATAAAACACACTGTTAAAACAGACCATAAGCTATGGTAAAAACTCTACCGCAAACTGCTAATGAGTACATCATCATATGTGCAGCACTTACTTGTCGGTTTGTAAAAATATGACTTTGAAGTGAAATAGAAATCAGACAACAGGGTGATTCTGTTTGGCATCATGAGCAGACTACTTAATTCACAGAAAGACTAAGGTATTCTTCTTGATCTACACATTGATTTTCAACACTGTGAAGTTGAAAGGGATCTCGAGAATGATCTGTTACACTCTAGCCAAAGACAGTGTAAGCATTTGCAATTGGCACCTGTAAAAGTTGGTTGACTGCAAGAGTTACAAAAGATTACTGTGTAGGAATTGACTGCCTGTATTGAAAGAGTACCTAAGATGGTTTGTTCTTTTTGACCAACTTGGTATGACATGACATTATTTTCAGGAGTAAGCAAGTCCTAACAGCAAGGGCATTACATCAAGATATCATACTTTTTTTTAATTTTAGGGACTCATTGTTATTGAATGCAGAAGGAAACTAGAACATGAATCTGTACTGGCCAGGAATGAATGAGATTTTACAATGACTCATCAAAGTATATTCACAAACTCCATGAAAACTCCACGTTCACACATAATTCCATCCAGTCCTTGACAAGCATAACTCAGGCTTGTTTACAATGAATAGGGAAGCTTACAATTTTGCAATGGATTATTTCCTTACACGATTGATTGTCTGATGACTTAGCAGCATAATCATCAAGATAGTTGCTGACAGATGACCACTATTTTCAATTTACTTGTTATTCCAAATGACATAATGTCTGGACAATAGATTCCTGTTCACTGCCAAATTGTATCAGAACATGTGTGCTAGGTAACCCACATGACATCATCACCTCACCAGCCACTCTCAAATGGTCCAGCAGGATGTATGGCACCGACTACGATGATAATGAAGTGTCCAACAACTAGCTAAGCCTTTCATATTGCCACATTGTATTTTTGTCCAACACTAATTGAGAAGAAATTGCCTTTGCAACACAACTTGTGCTCTCAAGGTAAGGACAAACAACTTGTCTGAACACCCAACTGCCTCAACAATTTGAGATGCAGGATGTTCTTCTT
The DNA here is from genome assembly GCF_030684315.1 of Stegostoma tigrinum. NCBI lineage: Eukaryota > Metazoa > Chordata > Chondrichthyes > Orectolobiformes > Stegostomatidae > Stegostoma > Stegostoma tigrinum. The sequence goes on along the minus strand of NC_081367.1, from coordinate 28,715,102 downwards.
CAAAGGAAAATGAAGGAGATACAAAATGCATGTGCATAGAGGGAATGACTACAATGATGCACTGATTGCAAGTGAAAAATATCAACAACTACTCGGACACCAGTAAAGAATTTATGGAACATGAAATTAGACCAGACCATACAAAGTCATGTCTAATCAACTTGCTATATTGCAAAGGAACAGAAACCAGCTCAAACTAATGCACAGCATACTGAATCATATATGTAGACAGTAAAGAAGAGCATTCCAACATGATAACTGACCAGTTGCAAGACAATCAAGTATTAAACAAGTGCAACAGAGTCTAACATATGCCTTCAGGTGGGCATAGAATAAATAGATCAGACAAGTTGTCAAACCTTCAAAACACATTGTTTGAGTTGCCAATTTTGTACACGCACAGGTACATGTTTGGAATCACTCTTTGTCTTTGGTAAAAAGGGAACCTTGTGTTATGCCTCAAGGTCAGTATGTTAGTACAATTTTAAGAGACATCATTATATCATGGCATGTGACCTGAGGATATAAATGTTACACATTCCACCTTATCCCTGGAATCACTTAAAGCATGACCTTTTATATCTAGAAGCTTGCTGCTTCGCTTAGATTATTAGTTTGCTATCAGCCTTTATATGCTTGTAAATACAATGTCTGCATATAATAGCCAGCTATAATAAATATCTGTTGGATACTTTAATACCATGGCATTCATGTGTAGTTTTATTGTCTTATGAGGGATAACATAAACACTGTCATATTTGAAAAAAAAATTCTGCTGGATGCAAAATCACACAAAAATTAACTTGATTGAATAAAACAGTGCTTGATATAACCCTGAAAGAAGAATTAAGCATCTGCTCTCGGATTGCTGGAATATAGCTGCAAAATGAATGAAACTCTTCAAATCATAACTGAGCAGCACCTGCAAGGCAACCGGCATTATGAAAGACTCCTACCACCCCAGTAATAATCTCTTTCAACCTCTTCCATCAGGCAGAAGGCACAAAAGCTTAAACACACATACCGGCAGTTTCACAAACAGCATGTTGCCCGCTGTCATTAGAATTCTGAATGGACCTCTTAAATTTCAAATCCATTGTTGATATTCCTTTTTGTACACCTTGCAGCTGTAACTTTGTATTCCTCGCTCTGTTCAATCAACCTATGATCTTTGTGTCTTTGTATGATATGATCTGCCTGTACTGCACACAGAACCAAACTTTTCATTGTACTTAGATACATATGACAATAATAAATAAAATCAAATCAACCAAAATCAAATTAATATATTGGAGCCAATAATGAAGTATTTGTAGAAAAGCTGATCAAAGAAAGCAATGCCTGTCACATGCCTGTGCCAAGAACCCATTAGCTCAAGCGTGCGTCTCCAGCACTTTGCACTTCTGAACAGTATTTCATTTCCAAAATATTGAACAATGATGACGTTTGCAGCCTGTTACAAATGGGAATGGTTAGCATACCATGGGGCTAGTTTGTTACTTAAGGAAATTTGCAAGTTATTCCCTAAAATGTCTGATTTACATGCACAAACTACCTGTCAAAATAAGTGTATAAGAAATTACAGTAGCAGCTATGAAACCCTATTGACATTTTATGTTGTATTTTCTGCAGGGTAAAGTGTGCGCTCATTGTTTCCACTTGTGAAAGCATTTAACTGACAGGGATTTTTCAGCTTTTAAAGTTACTCAACCTTGTATAGATTTTTGAAATGAACTGAATTGGTACAAAAATATATCATTGGAAAGACATCATAGCAAGCATGCCATGCTAATCTTAGGGTGAAACATTATAATACTGAAGTGTCAGTTCAGGGACTGGTTGGCTGACACTTCTAATGGCTTTCAGCTTTCAGTAAACAGATTTTTATGATGCTATTCTTTAAAACATGCAGCAATGACTTGGTTGTATGTATTTTAAAAAACATTAAGGATTCTGTGATCCTTATCAAAGGACGTACCAGTTTTCCCCTCAGCTGACATGGCTTTCAAACAGAAAAAGGGGCAAATATCAACAAGGTGTTTTGCTAGGATACAGAAAATATGAAATACAGATACATATTGAATTGTTGTAGTTCAATTTTTTTCGGGACAGTTACTAACAGAATGTGTGTGCAATTATATTGTTTAATTAAATCTTGCTAGAAAGAGAAGTAAGATGATACTTGTTATTATGAAGTAGCTGCAATATTTTGGAAGCTGTTCGATATGAGCTGATGTTTATATTAATAGACTACATCCTGCTTCATTCAGTTATAGTTGCATGATCTAGTCATCCAGTCAACTATTCAGAAATTACAGACTTTGCTACAGATAATTTGGGCCCTATTTATGATGTATTTTCAAAGTTACATGAACCCATGGCCACTCAACGAGGATTAGTAACTCTAGTGGGTTGCCTTACTTGAAGAGATGAAACATGTTGCAGAATTACAATATTTGGACTGTTAATCTTTTATTCCATTGACTGATTTAATACCTAGGAATATGTTTTGAGAGGCAGCAACCTTAAATGATCAGAACACTGTTTTATATTGTTTGCAGTAGTCACTTCACAGACAAGAGTGGCCAATTTCTAAAAATCCTCTGGCGTGCATTAACTGGGGATTTGTCTACAATCACCCTGCAGAGTTTCACAGCTATCACTGTCTGAACTCTCTGAAATTAACCAAGGGGAATAAATAACTGACACCTCTTTTGCAGAATTGGCCAGAGACAAAATGAAATCTCTCAAAATTCATCACAGAAGAAAAATGGTGCTTAACGGGGAGACACGTTTGTTAACATGGATTGCCCACATTGTATGTCGATAGTCAGCTATTACATGGTTAAAACTCCTTCTTGTGATAAATGTATCAGCTTCTTACATAGGTCAGTAACATCAAGGAGGCTCATCGCATGGAACAATTAGAGCAGCTATGTCTCTCAACAGTTTTATTTCAACCTCCAACCTTGTTTTTGTTATAAACTGGAAAAGATTATACAGAAAGAGAATTTCAAAAAGAAAAGGAACTTGAAGTACCATAGCACTGGTGCCAGAAAAGGGCAGATTGTAGTTTAAAAGAGATTCTTTCCAGAAGAACAACTAGTTTTATTGTCAAGAACAACTCTGGAAGTTTATAATTATCAACAGAATGTTGGATTGTTTAAATTGTTTTACTTAGACTTTATTTTCCATTCTGATCTCCCCATTAACATGTCCTATTTTGTGTGCTAGTATGTACATTCAGAGTAATGGGACGCATTTCATGTTTTTAATACATGATATATAATTTACTTGAGTGAGTTTTACTACACATCTAACTCCCTGTTCTCATTAACTTATATCTTGTCATACTTACTTAATTATATACCTTTTACACAGGTTCAAATATATAATGATTTGGAAACAGAAACACATTTTTTAAAAATCAACCTTAGGAGTAAAAAGAAGAATTTACTTACCTCTCCAAGTTGATCCTAACAAATTATACATGATAATTTCAATATTATTGTAAAAACATCTTCTCTGTAAGACTACAGTTATCATCTGTCTAATGATTATACGAGTATACCCATCAAGTCCTGTCTGGTGAGATATACCCCTTAAAGGTATTACAGAAAATCCATTTCTTTTTCTAAACAGAAGTTGGACATCAAATTAATCAGAACTATTTACTTTTCCCCAAAAATAAAAGTACAGTTAAATTAAACGATACACTTATGACTTGCTGAAACATAATAATTGTCTCCTAACACATGACTTGCTCACTGTGATGCTGGTTTCAAATCATTACATTCTCACAGTTCCAGTGATCTGTAGGAGTGTTATAGAGTCATGGAGATGTACAGCATGGCCCCAGACACTTCAGTTCATCCAGATTTTTTTTTAAATGTTGTAATTGCACCTGTATCCACTACTTCCTCTGGCAGCTCATGCATGAAAAAGTTGCCCCATAGTTCCCTGTTAAATCTTTTCCCTCTCACTTTAAACCCATGCCCTCTAGTTTTAGACTCTTCCACCTTGGGCAAAGACCTGGTCTATTTACCCTATCCATGCTCCTCATGACTTTAAAAGCCTCTATGAGGTCGCCCCTCAGCCTCTGATGCTCCAGAGAAAATAGCCTCAGCCTATTTAACCTCTCCCAATAACTCAAGCCTTCCAACCCCAGAAACATCCTTGCTAATCTTTTGTGAACCGTTTCAAGTTTCACAACATGATTCCTGTAGCTGAGAGATCAGAATTGCTTGCAGTATTCCAAAAGTAGCCTAATCAATGTCCTGTATAGCTGCAACATGACCTCCCAAATCCTATTCTCAACGCACTGACCAATAAAGGCAAGCATACCAAATGCCTTCTTCACTATCCTTTTTTCAAGGAACTATGAACCCTGCACCCCAAAGTCTCTTTGTCCAACAACACTCCCCAGGACCTTACTATTAAGTGTATAATTCTTGCCTTGATTTGCCTTTCCAAAATGCAGCACTTCATACTTATCTAAATTAAACTCCATCTGCCACACCTCAGCCCATTGGCCCATCTGCTCAAGATGCTTTTGTACTCTGAGGTAATCTTCTTCACTGTCCATTACACCTCCAATTTTGGTGTCATCTGCAAACTTACTAACTTTACCTCCTATGCTCACTTATAATAATTTATATATAATTTATAAATAATTTATACAAATGACGAAAAGCAGTGGACCCAGTACTATTCCTTGTGGCTCACCACTGGTCACAGGCCTCCAGTTTGAAAAGTAACTCTCCACCAGTGTTGTGCTTGAATTGTGTCTGAGATCACATGCCAATTCTATTGGAGTTACTTTATGTTTCTTGTTTTCATAATTTCCCGAATTTAGGATAACAAAGTGTGGAGCTGGATGAACACAGCAGGCCAAGCAGCATCTTAGGAGCACAAAAGCTGACGTTTGAGGCCTAGACCCTTCATCTGAAAATGGGGGTGGGGAGAGGGTTCTGAAATAAATAGGGAGAGAGGGGGAGGTGACCTGAAGATGGATAGAGGAGAAGATAGGTGCAGAGGAGTGCATGGGTGGGGAGGTGGGGAGGGGATAGGTCAGTCCGGGGAGGACAAGCAGACCAAGGGGCGGGATGAGGTTAGTAGATAGGAAATGGAGGTGCAGCTTGAGGTGGGAGGAAGGGATAGGTGAGAGGAAGAACAGGTTAGGCAGGCGGGGGCGAGCTGGGCTGGTTTTGGGATGCAGTGGGGGGAGGGGAGATTTTGAAGCTGGTGAAATCCACATTGATACCGTTGGACAGCAGGGTTCCCAAGCGGAATATGAGTTGTATTTATTTCAGAATCCTCTCCCCATCCCCCTTTTTCTGATGAAGGGTCTAGGCCTGAAACGTCAGCTTTTGTGCTCCTGAGACGCTGCTTGGCCTGCTGTGTTCATCCAGCTCCACACTTTGTTATCTTGATTTCTCCAGCATCTGCAGTTCCCATTATCTCTATTCCTGAATTTAGTATCAGCTTCTCTGTAAATTCATGCCTTTGGGCGATTTGTACTTGGTATGATCATGGTTCTGAACAGATAGAATCTAACGGAATTAATTGATGTTCCAGTTGTTAATTGCTGTATTTATGCCTTTTTCAGTGTTTCAGTTGGATATTCTTTGCTTGTATGCCATTCATATGAGTCCTTAATCTCCCTCTGTCTTTCAATGAATATATCTTGTATTCCTGGAAGCATTAAAAAATGATGATTGTGAAAGACTGTTTATACTTGTCTGAATAATAATTCTGCTGGTAAAGGAAAGGTTCCTCGAGGTGGTGATCTTCTATGATGCACCTGTAAATCTTGTTTAGTCTGCTAATATTTTATAATGAAGGACTAACAGAATGTGCCATAACTTGACATGCCATTAGATGTGGTAAAATCTGGTGATTGGTATTATCAACTATTTATAGATGGCCTTGAATTGTCTTCCAGCACAACAGGATCCATTGCCCAAAACAACTTATTGTGTTACCCCAAAAAGGCTAAAGCCTGAAGTCAGTGTTTCTGCAATGGCTGCACTGTGTAATATAACTCACATACCATGGGAAACTGAAAAAAAATCACAACCAAGAAATTACGATTATTGAAGAAATCATTTACAGTCTTGACCTACAAATTATACTTACTGCTATTACTTAATCTAAGTGCTTCTGGAATAAGGGCCTGCTTGCCCTCTTTGGGATATCACTGCCTCATCCTGATAAGATCAAAATGGTCTTAGAGCCTTTGCAATATGTTCAAAGGACACAGGTCACCCACCCACTCATGGCTTTCCATAATTGTTGCAAAATGGGATCATTGGATGTTCTTGCAATTGCTGGCTCATGAGGTTGATATGTAAAATGGCTTCAATTTTTATTTCAGTGAGACTTGCTTGCAGATCTAAGGCTCAAGCATATGTCACAATCATAGGTTTGTATTTTGACAAGTACGTGCTGAAATCTGGGTGATTCCAAACACAAAGGCAAATGTTTCTCATTCAATATTTAACTGTTTTGCTTTGGCTTTTCATAGACTTTTGAAAGCAAAACCAATAAGCTTCCCTTTTTGTCTTTTAGTACAACGCAAATCCCAAGACTTATTTTTATCACATCAACCTCTCATGTAATTTTCTCTGTTGTGTCACGGTATTGAAGCACTAATGGCTCTTCAGTTAAAAAATCTTTTTGAGCTCATCAAATGTGTGATGAAGATCATATTGCAACACTTTTTTCAGAAATTGCAGAAAAGAGATGTGCAAAATTCAGTATGTATGGTGAAAATAATTTAATAAATCAAAGCAATGTTGAGGATTATTTTTATTTTATCAGTTTACTCTACTAGAGTCGTCTACTTTGCTATGATCAGATTTGACGCTAGCATCTGGGCATATTGACCCAAAGACATGATTCTGTTCCACATTGATGTTGCATTTTTGACTGCTGTGCGCATGTTTCTTTTGCATTATTATTTCAACAGGTCCTTTATGCCTAATAACCTAGTTGCAGGAGTGGTGTACTCAGCATGGTCCGCTATTCATTAAAATCATGGTAAATCTAGTTGAGTTCTCACTCTGCTTTCACATCTACAAGCCACAACTCTTGACTCCTTCACAAATTTATCTCACTCTGCCTTGAACAAATTCAATGACTCAGGGACATAAGACATCAAGTATTGCCAATTTTGATCATGCTTCCATTTCGTTTGGCCAGCAATGTCATCTCATTAACCAGATGTATCTTGGAATTTTGTATATGACATGATCCATGTGTTCCTGTAAATGGTCTCGACTTGCGTAAAGCCCAAATAGTCCATATTGGAAATAGTATCTGCCAGAGTGTGGAATATTTTGTTAGCTCCTGAGAATTTTTTACCAAATGTGCTAGTCAGTATCCATTTTTAGCATCAGATTTGAAGAAAAAAATTGGCATTCACAAGCCGGTTATTTTCTCCAAGTGTGAGGATTTTATGTGGATATAATTGCTGTGCCACATTCAGACACATTGGATTAAACAAACACCTCCGTCTTTTTTGATGATGCAAATGGTAAACTACCCCAATCCATGCGATTCTGGACTTTACAGAATTTACCATCTCCTTCAGCTTCTTTATTTCTGCTTCAAGCTTACTCTGGATCTAGTTATTAAATTTAATTAATCTTGGAAATAACATCCACACATATAAGCAATACTTTATCACCTTTTGAAAATCCCAGTCCTGTTGGATTTACCCAGACTGTCAGAGGCTGAGGGGTGACCTTACGGAGGTTTACAAAATCATGAGGGACATGGATAGGGTGAATAGTCCAAGTCCTTTTCCCCAGGTTGAGAGCATAGGTTTAATGTGAAAGGGAAGGATTTAAAAGGGACCTAAAGGGTAACTTTTTCATGCAGTGAGTGGTGCTTGTATGGAATGAGCTGCTAGAGGAACTGTTGGGATGTGGTGCAATTACAATATTTAAAAGGAATCTGGATGGGTATATGAATAGAAAGGGTTTAGAGGGATATGGGCTAAATGCTAGCAAATGGGACTAGATTAAAGTAGAACATCTGATCGGCAAGTTGCTCCGACAAGCCTGTTTCCAAATAGCACAGCTTTGTGACTCTGCGACTTATGCTTGTACGTGCTTTTCAGTATGTTAATTGAAAGCATGTTTATGCATGCACCCATATCAACCTTTGTCCATATTGCTTGCTTCGGCTTCCGTGATCTCACAAAATGATTTGTCACAAAGGATATGGATTTTGCAAAAAAGTCAATGTGTCTTGTAGTGAGGAGTGGATGAAATGCCTGCTCTCTCTGTTTTTTTGGCTTCTCCCTTTCTAATGATCTAACCTTGTCATTGGATTGGTCATTTTGCAGACTTACTGGTAGTGGTGATTTGAGGCTTCCTTTTTGGCAGAAATGCTGTACCTTCCTTGCATTAGACTGCATCTTGCTCTAGGGATGAGCCATCTGTTCTGGCTTCAATGCTTGCATTGGATCTTCTAATATCCTCTGCTGCCATATGCTGCAGGCTATCAGAGAAAGCTCAACATTTTTTGGGTGCATGTATAAGGCTGTACCACCTGCATAGTTTAGAAATTTGTTTGAATTGGCTGTCATACCAGTGGTTGACATATGCAGAGCCCATAAACTCTGCTTACATGGGAAGATTGCTTCCTCCTTGTACCTCCTTTTTTATTTTGGAAATTCTCCCAAGCTGTAACCTTTGGGTTGGCCCAAAAGATTATTTCAATATGCTTCGAGAGGGTTATGAGCTTTTGTAAGCTCAATGATTCTATTGGCTATTTCTTCCTATGAAAAGTCATGATCGTATAACTTATCTTTGTTACAGCTCACGAGCTAATCTATTTGACTTGCTTGGCATTCAGAGATTTGAGGCTTGTAATAGAAAATTGCGCTTAACTCTTATCTGATCTTACAGTATTGACCATATTTTACTTCAGCCCTTGAGGCATCTTTTGACAGTCCTAATGTCTTCAGTCTATGGAGACAGCAATCCCCTGCAGGTCTATTTTAACTGTAATGCTGCATTTGTTTGATTCTTTCCAATTCAGGGACGGAATTTCTGCCAGCTTCCTTTAAATAATCATTAAGTTTGAATGATAACTGTGGGTGGAACAAATACGCAGACTGTCATTATTCAGGGCTAAATTCTGTGGCTCAGCATTCTTACAGCTCCTTGGGTGCCACCCATTGTTGTTGGATATGTTTTGTTTTCTCATAGCAATATCACATGATGGCAATCAGTTCTGAGGAAGGGTCACAGGACTCGAAACATTAACTCTGTTTTCTCCCCCACAGATGCTGCCAGACCTGCTGAGCTTATTCAGCAACTTTGTTTTTGTTCCTGATATTGCTAGGCCCTCTCACAAAACTGTGTTAATGAAGATGTTTTTAGCCTTCTTCAAGAGGGAGGGAGTTACAGGGTTCTGACCCAGTGATACTGAAGAAATAGCAAAATATTTCCACGTCTGTATGGTATATGGCTTGGAAGGGAACTTGCAACTGATGGTGTTACCTCTGAACTGCTCCCTGTGTCCTTCTCGTGGAGAGAGGTTGTGGGTTTGGAAATCGCTGAGGAGACTCGGAGAATTTCTGCACAGATTTTGTAGGTTGTTTGCACTCATCCAGGCAAGTGAGGAGAATCTCAGTACATAAGTGAGTTGTGTGAATGTTGGACAGGTTTTGGGGAGTCAGCAGACAAGTTACTCACTGATAGATGCCTAGCCTCTGACCTGCTGTTGTAGTCACAGGATTTAAATGACTAAATAGGTGGAGTGCAAACATTCAAGAAGACAGCTCAGCCCCACTTTCTCAAGGGCAGTTAGAGAAAAGTAACAAATGCTGAACTTGCCATTGACATCCACATCCCATGAATTAATTTAAAGAAATCAGGTGAACACAACAACTTTACAACTGAAGAATTTTGGTACCATTCTCTTTCAGATTTTAGAGAAGGAGGGCAGTCAACAAATTCCTGATTTATACATTAAACTGTACATGTTTGACTGCTACAAGTTACAGTTTTTTTTGCAGATCAATGACACTGAAGTCCATTCGCTGCACTGTTATTTTTATTCCAAAATACAACCGAGATTTACTCAAATACGAGCCCTAAATGAATTTTATTTCTATTTAATACTTGACCTCCTACTCTGACACATTGAAAATTCCTTTAAATTACAAAGGTTCTCTACTCTGCCTATGTTCATCAAGTCACCTCAAGTGTAGTTTAAGCATGATTATAATGTGCACAGATAAAATTTGATAGTTAATATTTTTACGATCAAAAGAACAGGAATGTAATTACTCCCCTTATTCTCCCATACCTTAATCGACAGGATGTTACTTTAGAATTTACAGAGGGTGCATTTTACCAGCTCAGTAACTAGTGAACCACTAGCAGTGAAAATATCCTTGGATAAAAAAAATAGGTTATCTTGGAGACAAGAGTTCAAGCCCCATGACAGCAGTTGATGGAATTTAAATGCAGTTAAATCTGGAATTCAAAGCTAGTTTTAGTCAGCGTGATCATGGAACTATCATTCATTATTGCAAAAACCAATCTGGTTCATTAATGCCCTTTAGGAGAGCAAATCTGCCATCCTTCTCTCATTAATATCTGGTTACAGACCCACAACAAGATCGGTAACTCTCGAAGGCCCTGTAAAAAGAATAGTAAGTGACTCATTCCAAGGACTAATTAGGGATATGAAACAAAAGATGCTAGGAATGCAATATAACAAAGAATAAAAGCAATAAAAATATCCTACTTTATGCATGCTGCAACTTTAATGATTTTGCTGAGACTTTTATTTTCAGGTTAGACAAAACAAGTAATTTGTTGAAATGATATTTTTCATAAAGCTAAGGAACAGCGGGGGTTGAATTTTCCCATTTTTTGGCTGCATGTTATTTTTACATAGAACATAATACAGTACACCACAGTACAGGCCCTTTGGCCCATGGTGTTGTGCCGACCTGTCATGCCGATCTGAAGGCCATCTAACCTATACTATTCCATGTACGTCCATATGTTTATCCAATGATGACTTAAATGCACCTTAAAGTTGGCGAATCTACTACCGTTGCAGGCAAAACATTCTATTCCCTTACTACTCTGAGTAAAGAAACCACCTCTGATATCTCTCCTATATCTTTCACCCCTCAATTTAAAGCTATGCCCCTTCCTGCTCGCTGTCACCATCCTAGGAAAAAGGCTCTCCCTATCCACCCTCTCTAACCCTCTTATTTTATATGTTTCAATTAAGTCACCTCTCAACCTTCTTCTCTCTAATGAAAACAGCCTCAAGTCCCTCAGCCTTTCCTCGTAAGACCTTCCCTCCATACCAGGCAACATCCTAGTAAATCTCCTCTGCACCCTTTCCAAATCTTCCACATCCTTCTTATAATGCGGTGACCAGAACTGTACGCAATACTCCAAGTGCAGCCACACCAGAGTTTTGTACAGCTTCACCATAATCTCTTGGTTCCGGAACTCGATCCCTCTATTAATAAAAGCTAAAATACTGTATGCCTTCTTAACAGCCCTGTCAACCTGGGTGGCAACTTTCAAGGATCTGTGTACATGGACACCGAGATCTCTCTGCTCATCTACACTACCAAGAATCTTACCATTAGCCCTGTACTTTGCCTTTCGGTTACTCCTACCAAAGTGCATCACCTCTCACTTGTCTGCATTAAACTCCATTTGCCACCTCTCAGCCCAGCTCTATAGCTTGTCTCTCTGCAACCTACAGCATCCTTTGTCGCTATCCACAACTCCACCAACCTTAGTGTCGTCTGCAAATTTACTAACCCATCCTTCTACGCCCTCATCCAGGTCATTTATAAAAATGACAAACAGCAGTGGGCCCAACACTGACCCTTGCGGTATATCACTAGTGACTGGTCTCCAGGATGAACATTTCCCATCAACTACCACCCTCTGTCTTCTTTCAGCAAGCCAATTTCCAATCCAAACTGCTATATCTCCCACAATCCCATTCCTCCGCATTTTGTACAATAGCCTACTCTGGGGAACCTTATCGAATGCCTTGCTGAAATCCATATACACCACATCAACTGGTTTACTCTCATCTACCTGTTTGGTCACCTTCTCAAAGAACGCAATAAGATTTGTGAGGCACAACCTTCCTTCACAAAACCTTGCTGACTATCCCTAATCAAATTATTCTTTTCTAGATGATTATAAATCCTATCTCTTATAACCTTTTCCAACACTTTACCAACAACTGAGGTAAGACTCACTGGTCTATTTTAGATATTTACCCCATCATGACCAATGGAACTACTTTACTGCAATCTTCTGCTGCTTATCTTGGTAACTCATTCAATCATGTGGTCACAGAGCTGGAACTGCTCACTGTTGTTGGAATCTTCCAGCGTTAATGCTGTGGGCATTATGTTTAAACCCTAGCTACTGCCAATATAAATGCTGCAAGCCTAAGAGCCCATTCAAAGTCTGCAGCTTGATTGGTATTATAGAGACATTGCTGAGAAATGGATGTTGACGTCCCAATTTGCAGACAGCAACCTGGACATCCTGTTGAATATATTGGATGGGAATAGAGCTGTCCTTCTTACTTTAGTTTTCCAAAGGAAGCAATGACACCATACCCTGCTAATTTAGACTGATAAAGCCTCTTGGGCAGCAGAGTATCCCTGGTATTAAAAAAAATCCCCAGCAAAGTAAAAAGAGGATCACTGATGTTCTATATTCATCAGTGTAAATGCCAACCTCTTTTCCCGTTATCTCACAATCACTAGGTCTGCTATTGCACATGGTCATTCAATGGCTCCCATCAACTTCAACCTCCAAAATACAAAGCCCTCCTACTGTCTGCACATTCTTCTCACTCAATAGTGACTTCTCATGAGCTCAGCTGCTCTTGCACCACCAATAACAGCTCTTCCAGCCAATTTTATCCCATTCAATTCATTCTTTAGTCTCTCTGCAGAAGAAAACACTGCGTAAAGGGGCCAAGAGACCTAATATGGGTTGCTGATATTCATGTGCTCACACTTCACGCAGAGATGATCCTCAAACTTTCTGAAGGGGTTTGAAGTCCGTTATGTAGTGCAGTCAAGACCTCCAGACCAGGGCAACAAACCAACCTTCAAAGCTGTGCTGCATTGCTCTCCCATTACCTCCACTGTGCACTTATTCTTCACATGCTCAGGTACCAACCCCTATTATACAACTGATGTCCTTTCTTTTCTTATACAAGCATCAGTGGCACCCTCACAGCCTTTGCCCCTCAGATACTAGTCTCTCTGCCCATTAACTCCTGCCCCACCTATGTGGAAGATGCCACACATCCCTCAGAGGATGAGCTGGAAAAGACTTTCTCACGCAGCCCCTACCATGTTAGACCTCTTTCGCCTCTGCCAGAACTCCCAAGACCAATGATGGCCCCCCTACATGGGTTGGCTTGTGAGGACTGCCCTGGCTGTGAATGACCCAGCCCCCTGACTAATGGCTCTACAATGCTTTCACTGCATTATCTGTAATCCCTAGACTTGTTGCACTTGACCTGCAGGACTGACTGTGGCCAATTCCAAGAATGATGGGATAAGAATCCCAGGACCCTGAACACAGCGTACACTCAGATGACCAGGAGCAAACTCCTGGACTGAGATCAGATGATTCCCTTGTGTGCTGGCATCTTTCTGGCTGTCTATAATCCCCTTTGACTTAATAATGACTATTCCTGTTGAATTTTCAGGCAAGGCCATTGGATTGAAGCACACACACTGTTTGTCACCTAAACTTCTGGCACGTTCAGTAAGTGTGATATTGACGAAGCACAGTATCATACATCAACATGTCCTCACCATGACTGTTCAGTGCTGGCAAGCATAACAAGCTGCCTGGCTTTCTGCCCATGCTAAGAAACAAGGCAAACCTGAGATGTTGTGAACCTTTTAAGTCCTGAAACAAACTGCAATGTGCTAAAAGGCAAGGCAAGACAGAGATGCTGTGAGCACCCAAGTAAATACAAAGTGGGTGAGCACTAAGAAATCAAGCTAAGAAGCCAAGAGATTCAGCTCATGCATCTACAAAGGATGCACATGTGAATGTCTATCCCTGTACATGGAGTGGCCTGACGGGAATATTGTAATATATAATATCCATGAGTTTTAAAGCTCAATAATGAAGTGCTGAAGTGTCTTCTGATTTAGACTGAGATTGGACTCGTTGATGCAGTAAGACTGGTGTTTTGTTGATACCAACTCCTGTGGAGGCAGTTGCTGCTCATAGGCCATGCCATGAAGTGTTCATAAGTGATGTTTAACAAGTAAGTCCTGAGGAGGAAGTCCTGAGTTGCATTCTCCAGGTAAACACTCAGGATTTCATGTGAGGATGTGGCACCATCTAGTATCTCACTTGTGCCTTAGAAAGTTACCAATTGCATGACAATGAGGTGAGATTACCTAATAATGAGATATAAGTGCACAGAAATTAGGTCCTCACCACTTAAAAGTGAGATTCTCCTCTAGTCGTGAAATCCTTAAGGAGAATTATGGCAATTTTTTTTCCCCCAGCAAGAATTTGATTATTTTTTATTCTCACTGCATTCTTCCAAATTTCTCACATTGGTTAAGGGCTAGAAAAATCCCTCCGTGGTTAACATAAAATTATTCATATGGCCACATACATTTGTTGGGCTCATACACAAACTAATATAGTTTGCAGTGTTAAAATATTAATCTTACAAGAAGGTTAAAGCTCCTGAAAGTTAAATTTAAAAAAATGATTATTTGTTTCTTGATTGCTACCAAGACCATGAATTTAACATGTTTTAGTTTAGCTATTTTCCTGCATATATTAGCATGCAAACAGATTTCGATATTTGAAAAGATCTCAGTCCACAGTGATTAGATCTTTTCTGCAGAACTGGATACACCACTTCCAAAGAGAGAAAAAATTCTCAGGTTGTCATCAATTTGGGGCAGCACAGTGGCTCAGTGGTTAGTGCTGCTGTCTTACAGCCCCAGGGACCCAGGTTCAATTCCAGCCTCAGGCAACTGTCCGTGCAGAGTTTACACATTCTTCCCATGTCTGTGTGAGTTTCCTCCCACAGTCCAAAGATGTGCAGGTTAGGTGGATCAGCCTTGCTAAATTTCCCATAGTGCTCAGGAGTGTGTGGGTTTTAGGGGGATGGGTCTGGGTGGGATGCTTCAAGGGGAAGTGTGGACTTGTTGGACCAAAGGGCTTGTTTCCACACCGTAGAGAATTTAATCTCAACATTCATCTCCCCAGCATAGCAAAAAAGTGGCTGGTATACCTTGTTTGTTTTCATTTTCTAGCACATTCAATTTGTTCATGTCCACAACAGTTATTGGTTCAAAAAAGGTAACAGCATTTTGATGTTTCAGCTCAGAAGCACATGAAAGGTTTCAAAGGGGTTTGAAATGATGCGATATGAGCACCTTCCATGGCTGCCCAAGGGTTTAATGATCAGTTATTCATCCCTTTTGACTGATTTCAAAATGATATAATATACAAGAGGCATTTTCATTTCATTCTCTCAAAAAAAAAGTAGGTACAGAGATTGGTAGAACTGAAATGTATCAAAAGTCAGCAAAGTGACCAGCCTTCAACACCATTATTGCCTCCAGATTAATCTTAAAATTCTGAGACCTTGGTCTCGGATCTGCCCTCTACAACTGGCTCCTCAGCTTTCTGACCCACAGGCCGCAGTAAGGATAGGTAGCTGCACCTACTCTGTAATAACACTCAACACTGGAGCCCACAAAGGATGCATCCTCAGCCCCCTACTGTACTCTCTGTACACCTAGGACTGTGTTGCCAAATTCTGAACAAATACCATCTACAAGTATGATGTCAACATCACTGTAGTGGGACATTTTGTCTAAAAATGGCGAGTCAAGCTACAGAAGGGAGATAGAGGATTTGTTGACATTGTTTTTGTTGCACTATCTGTCTCTCAATGTCAGCAAACCTAAAGAACTGATCATTGACTTAGAAAGAAAGGAGAAGAATGCAACGCAACCCCTTCTACATCAATGAAGTGGAGGTTGAGAGGGTGGAGAGCAGCAAGTTCCTCAGAACGACGATAACCAACAACCTGCCCTGGAATTCCCACGTAGATGCGACAGTCAAAAAGACACAACAATACCTCTTCTTCCTCAGGCAGCTCGGGAAATTTGGAATGTCCGTTAGGACACTCACCATTTTCTACAGATGCACCATTGAAAGCATACCATTGAAAGCCCAGGTGCATAATGGCCTGGTATGGCAACTGCTCTGCCCAGGAATGTAGGGAACTACAGTAGGTGGTGTGCACAGCCCAGACCATCATGGAAGTCAACCTTCCATCCATGGACTCCTTTTACATGGCCTGCTGCTGCGGAAAGCCAGTCAACATTGTCAAAGACCCATCACACCCTGGTAATGACCTCCTACAATCTCGACCATCAGGCAGAAGATACAGAAACCTGAACACACACACGAACCTGTTCAGGTACAGCTTCTTCCAGGCCATTATCAGACTGATGAATGGGCTCTCGAGCCTAAAATAATTCTGACCTTGCTAACATTTGTCTTGCCTAGCGCATGCCCTGTGGAATGTAGCCTCTATGCCTCTGTCTAAGTCTTTTTGATCTGTACATCCTTTGTTTACTATGAGCGGTACAGGCAGATCATAAAGAAAGCTTTTCACTGCACATTGGTATATATGACAATAAGGCAATTAATCAATCAATCAATCAAACATTTCAGGGTGTTTCACAGAGGATTTCTCCCAGTGAGTTGTGATGAGTTATCTCACACAGTTGTCCACTGCACCATGCCCCGAGAGCAATGTAGTTGCATTATCATTCGTTCACCAGCAGCAGGGAGGATTGCGGCTACCAGCACCTTCCAGGATTCATGCTATCGGCCAGGAATAGGCCTCCACAGATTTTGTGTGAGATTAGTCAAATGAAGATGGCTGAGAGAGGCAGGGTGGCAGCTCAGACAGAATTAGCAATTCAGCACAGGTTGAAAAACAGCCAATCATCTTAGTCCCTAACCTGGTTGGCTCAATTAGTTGCTGTATAGGTTATGGAAGAGCGAATGCAGTCTCAAAGGTATGTTCATACACAGTTCCACCGTTAGCAGAGGTAACACGGTGTGAAGCTGGATAAACACAGCAGGCCAAACAGCATCAGAGGAGCAGGAAAGTTCGACGTTTCAGGTCGGGAACTTCTTCAGAAATGGGGGTGGGGAAGGGGATTCTGATATAAATAGGGAGACGGGGGAGGCGGATAGAAGATGGATAAAGGAGAAGATAGGGTGAGAGGAGACGGGCAGGTCAAAGATGTAGGGTTAGAGCCAGTGAAGGTGAATGTAGGTGGGGAGTTGGGGGGAGAGGTCAGTCCAGGGAGGGCAGACAGGTCGGGGCGGGATGAGATGAGGTTAGTGGGTAGGGGATGGGGGTGGGGCTTGGGGTGTGAGGAATGGTTAGGGAGGCGGGGACTAGCTGGGCTGGTTTTGGCATGTGGTCAGGGACGGGGAGATTTTGAAACTTGCGAAGTCCACATTGATACCGTTGGGCTGCAGAGTTCCCAAGCAAAATATGAGATGCTGTTCCTGCATCTTTCGGGTGGTGTCATTGTGGCAATGCAGGAGGCCCAGGATGGACATGTCGTCTGAGAGGTGGGGGGGTAGGGGGGAAACTGAAATGGTTCGCGACTGGGAGGTGTAGTTGTTTGTTGTGAACAGAGCATAGGTGTTCCGCAAAGTGGTCCCTAAGCATCTGTTTGGTTTCGCTGATGTAGAGGAACAACGGATACAGTATATAAAATTGACAGATGTGCAGGTGAACATCTGTTTGATGTGAAAAGTCTTCCTAGGGCCTGGGTTGGGGTGAGGGGTGAGGTAAAGGGGCAGGTATAGCGCTTCCTGCGGTTGCAGGGAAAAGTACCGGGGGTGGTGGGGCTGGAGGGGAGTGTGGAGCAGACAAGGGAGTCACAGAGAGAGTGGTCCCTCCGGAAAACACATAACGGTGGGGAGGGAAAAATGTCTTTGGTGGTGGGGTCGGATTGCAGATGGCGGAAATGTTGGAGGATGATGTGTTGGATTTGGAGGTTGGTGGGGTGGTACGTGAGGAAGAGAGGGATTCTGTTTTGGTGATTTTTGCAGATAGGGTGTGTGAGGGATAAGTTGGGGAAAATGCGGGAGACACGGTCGAGGGCATTTTTGATCACTGTGGAGAGGAAGTTACAGCCTTTGAAAAAAGAGGACATCTGGGATGTTCGGGAGTGGAATGCCTCATCTCATGAGCAGATGCGGCAGAGGCGAATGAATTGGGAATAGGGGATGGCTTTTATACTGGAAGGTGGATGAGAGGAGGAATATTCTAGGTAGTTGTGGGAGTCGGTAGATTTAAAATGGATATCGGTTTCCAGGTGGATGCCAGAGATGGAGACCGAGAGGTCCAGGAAGGAGATAGTGGCGTCAGAGATGGTCCAGGTGAACTTAAGGTTGGGGTGGAAAGTGTTAGTGAAGTGGATGAACTGTTCGAGCTCCTCGTGGGAGCACGAGGCTGCGCCAAAACAGTCATCAATGTAACAGAGGAAGGAATTCTGCAGCCCAAATGTATCAATGTGGACTTCACAAGCTTCAAAATCTCCCCTCCCCCGACCACATGCCAAAACCAGCCCAGCTAGTCCCCGCCTCCCTAACCATTCCTCCCACCTCAAGCCCCACCCCCATCCCCTACCCACTAACCTCATCCCGCTCCCTCTGATCTGTCCGTCTTCCCTGAAATGAACTATGCCCCACTCCAACTCCCCACATACATTCACCTCCGCTGGCTCTAACCCCTCCTCTTTGACCTGTCTGTCTCCTCTCACCCTTTCTCTCCTTTATCCATCTTCTATCCACCTCACCTACCTCTCTATTTATTTCAGAATCCCCTTCCCCACCTCCATTTCTGCAGAAGGGTCCCGACCCGAAACGGCAAACTTTCCTGCTCCTCTGATGCTGTTTTGGCCTGCTGTGTTCATCCAGCTTCACACCATGTTATCACAGATTCTCCAGCATCGGCAGTTCCTAGTATCTCTCCACAGTTATCAGATTGTATTGAAAAGTTTGACAATGTCTCATTACTTTCTAAAACTGATCCTTTTTAAGGGGTACTGGCATGTGCCATTAACATCAAAAGAAATCTATTTTTGTTACAACAGAAAGATTCAACCAATGTTGTAGCCCAATGACCTAAACATAGAGTTCACCAACTTTAAAATCCACCCACCTCTGTCCCATCCCACCTCCAACCCACCCTCTCAACCCGTCTCCTTGACCTGACACAACCTGTCCATCTTCTCTCCCACCTATCCACCCTGCCCAACTCACTGATCAATCCCCACCACTCCATACCTGCAACTCACTGCGCTCACCTATCACCATCCCACCTACCTTTCCCAGCCCCACTCCTCCTCTCTCTATTTATTTCCCAGCTCCCTTCCTTTTCACCATTTCTAACGAAGGGTCCCAACCCAAAATGTTAACTTTCCTGCTCCTCTGATGCTGCCTGGCCGGCTATGTTCCTCCCACTGTGATGTCTCCAACTCCTGCAGTTCTTGCTCTCTTTGAATGATGGCATTTGGGTTCAAGAATGACCCAATTCCATTCCAGTGGCTTATGAATGAAGTTGAGGCTGTTTAAGAAAACTTCACAATGATGAAACTCAAAGTTGCGGAATATAGTAACAAATGAAAAGACCACCTGAAACAAATTGAAGACCTGCTTAAACAAGTGTAATTATTTGTTTTGATAATAAATTATTGCCAAAAGTGAATTTAACAAAGTAAAAGTAACTTACCTAATTTAAGACAAGAACCATAGAATCCCTACAGTGCAGAAAGAGTCCATTCAGCTCATCATGTCTACACCAACCCTCAAAAGAGCCCTATCCCTGCAACCCCGTATTTACCATGACTAAGCGACTTAGTCTACACATCCCTGGGCAATACAGCCAAATTAACATGGCCAATCCACCTAACCTGCACACTTTTGAACTGTGGGTGGAAACTGGAGCAGTTGGCAGAAACCCACGCAGATTCATAGAGAATGCACAAACTCCAGACCATCGCCCAAGGCTGGAACCAAACTCTGGTCCCTGAGGCAGCAGTGCTAACCACTGGGCCACCATGCCACCCTAAACATGGCAAAGACATCAAAAAGTAAAATAGAATTCCCTGTTCCTAAAATTGAACAAGAAAAAACAGAAATGTATGCATAATTTTAGTACTAGCATTGCACTTTCAACACAATTGTCATCCAGTCAAGATTGTGGCTGATTAGGATGTTCCAACCAGAGCTCCTCCACTCCTTCTGTTTATTTTTCATTTCCTTCTACTTTTTACCCCATTTTTTCACCTTTTTGGTACTATCCCCATCTTGGTGATCAATTCCTGCATGGCGGGTCTCAGCCTGATCTCCCATTGGTTCATGATAGTTCCTGCTCTGGTCTCTTGGCTGCTCATAGCTGGTCTCAGACTGGCCTCTCAGTGGATTCCAGACTTGTCTCTCAGCAGCTGGCAGTTCTTGGCCTAATCCCTCAGCACCACATTGAGGGTTCCAGCCTGGTGTTGTTGGCTTTTCAACAATTTGAATTTCACATCTGACACGGTAACAAGTAAGCATTAACTTATACTGGGGGGGGGGGGGGGGGGGGGGTCATATTGGTTTGCATTCAAAAATTTAAAACTCAGGATGTGAGACCACTCAGAATGTGTCTTTTGTTCCAAACATTTAGTTTAAAGATTATTCATATTGCTGGTCAATTGTCAGTGCATTTTCCAGAGTGTAAAAAGATTGAACAAGTTGAAGGTCTAAGAAATCAGAGGGTAGTATAACAGGGGAGCAAGAACGAAGGGATTCAAGGCTCTTGTTTTGTTGTTTGTGTCTCACATATTTTGTAATGAAACATTTTGGAATGGTGTTTCATGTCATTAAGGGTGAAGGGGTATAAAGGCTGTAAATTTTTACTTTCATGTTTCTTTTTGTGGATTGTGCACTAAAATGGGAAAAAGAATGGTTTTAAAATTGAAGGATTGCTGCACATTTTAAAAGCCAATAGCTTGACACACTGTTTACAAGTGCTGTTAAGTACTAACAAGGACTATTTATACAATTGTTTCTCAAGCAGTAGTTTGTAGATGAGCTAGTGCCGAGAGGTGTATCTTAATTGAGCTTTGCTTGGCAACAATTAGCTGATTAGTCTGCATATAGTGACCAGATATTGTTGATTAAAGTCTCTGTCTGACAACAATTATATTGCTTCCAAGTAGCTAAACAGCTTGGAAGTGTGAATAATTTTACAGAAGCCATTAGTCCTATGGAGGCAAAAGGAGCTATGTTTGTTGCGTAGTTAAGAACATTGCGAGCCTGAAGATAGCCAGTTTGCTGCCCCTCCTCTGAAGGTTGGCAACAAATATCAATAAATCAATCTAACTGAAAGGTGGAATTAGCTCACAACCTTAACAATTATGTTAGAATATCTTAGTAGTAATGTTGTTTAAAAACTTGAGCAGTCAGGGTGTTTTGTAAACATATGTAAATAAATCAAAAGGTTAACACTAAGATTTCTTAAGACATTATTCTACCAGAACTCTATCAAATCAATTCTATAAGGACAGGCATATTTGCTCATTGTAAACTTGACAATAGCTCCATAGCACAGTTAACAGAGAGAAAAATTCCACAGGTATGGTGACAGTTTTACTATTGCACATTCTGGGTTCATCCAAAACATTTAAGAAAAAACAGGTATGGAGTTTGCTTTTGGAGTTACTGAAAAGATTTGAACATAGGCTCATGATACTGTTGTTAAAAATGAGCATTAGTCACAGCTTGTGTGTCAGGTAGAAAGGATGAACAAAATGTCCTGATATTATATGGATTAATGCTTGTCAGAATGCAATCTATCATTAGATTAGTTGGAAAAGTATTTTTTTTTCCCAGAATATTGTTCTTTCTGAGGCAAACAAATTAACAAAATGCAATTTACATTGCACAATCCATTTGAAATAGAGGAGATAGAAGTTGTTCTTTTGGTTTAGCTTAGAAGGACAGCATTAGGAAGCAGACAGGACTCAATCATATTATAATTGTGCTGATTACAGAAGGTCAGTAAGCTTCCAGCAAAACGTGTGAACTTGTCATTGAGCTATGTTCGATATGGAGTCCTTTGATTTTATTCCATTCTTATCCCAGTTGCTGGCAGCTTCAGTCTGTGATTTTTCAGAGCTGTGCCCAAGTTGATCGGTCTCAGCCTACACACAGGAAAAAAGACTCATGACTCTTCATCAACGAGAAACTTGGCAAGGATAGAACCATTAGCAATGAAACCTTGGAAAAGAGGACATCAATGTAGGCACGGTAGAGAATTGTTACAGATTAGCAGTTATCCGCCCATGATTAATTGTGAAAAATCAATGTTTTGGAAATCTTTGGGTAAAGGGAGACACTAACAAAGCAAGGATATAATGTTTCCGTGACAGTGTGAACTGCAGATGCTGGAGAATCCGAGATAACAAGGTGTAGAGCTGGATGAACACAGCAGGCCGAGCAGCATCATAAGAGCAGGAAAGCTGGTGTTTCAGGCCTAGACCCACCTTCAGAGATGGGGCAGGGGAAGGGAATTCTGAAATAAATAGGGAGCGAGGTGGAGGCAGATAGAAGATGGAAAAAGGAGAAGATAGGTGGAGAGGAGACAGACAGGCCAAAGAGGCGGGGATGGAGACAGTAAAGATGAGTGTAGGTGGGGAGGTAGGGAGGAGATAGGTCAGTCCAGGGAGGAAGGACAGGTCAAGGGGCCTGGATGAGGTTGGTAGGTAGGAGATGGGGGTGTGGCTTGCGTTGGGAGGAGAGGTTGGGTGGGAAGAAGGACAGGTTAGGGAGGCGGGAACGAGCTGGACTGGTTTTGGGATGCGGTAGGGGCGGGGGATTTTGAAGTTTGTGAAGTCCATATTGATACCATTGGCTGCAGGGTTCCCAAGTGGAATATGAAATGCTGTTCCTGCAACTTTTGGGGAGCAACATTGTGGCACTGCAGGAGACCCAGGATGGACATATCATCTGTGGAATGGTAGGAGGAGTTGAAGTGGTTCGCGACTGGGAGGTGCAGTTGTTTGTTGCGAACCAAGCATAGGTGTTCTGCAAAGTGGTCCCCAAGCCTCCACTTGGTTTCCCCGATGTGGAGAAGGCCACAACGGGAACAGCGGATGCAGTATACCACATTGGCAGATGTGCAGGTGAACAACTGCCTGATGTGGAAAGTCTTCTTGGGGCCTGGGATGCGGGTGAGGGGGTGGTGTAGGGGCAGGTGTAGCACTTCCTGCAGTTGCAGGGAAAAGTGCTGGGTACGGTGGGGTTGGAGGGGACTGTGGAGTGGACAAGGGAGTCGCGGAGAGAGTGGTCTCTCCGGAAGGCAGAGAAGGGTGGGGTGGGAAAAAAAATGTCTTTGGTGCGGTCGGATTGTAGATGGCAGAAGTGTCAGAGGATGATGTGTTGGATCCGAAGGTTGGTGGGGTGGTAAGTGAATGTGAAGTGGATTCTGTTTTGGTTTTTATTGCGGGGAGGGGGTGTAAGGGATGAGTTATGGGAAATCCGGGAGACACGGTCGATGGCATTCTCAATCACTGAGTGGGGGAAGTTGCGGCCCTTGGGGAAAAAAAAGGACATCTGGGATGTTCGGGAGTGGAATGCCTCACCCTGGGTGCAGAGGTGAAGGAATTGGGAATAGGGGATGGAATTTTTGCAGGAAGGTGGGTGGGAGGAGGTGTATTCCAGGTAGCTGTGGGAGTCAGCGGGCTTGAAATGGATATTGGTTTCTAGGTGATTGCCGGAGATGGAGACAGAGAGGTCCAGGAAGGAGAGAGAGGTATTATAGATGGTCCAGGTGAACTGAAGGTTGGGGTGGAAGGTGTTGGTGAAGTGGATGAACTGTTCGAGCTCCTCGTGGGAGCAAGAGGCGGCGCCGATACAGTCATCAATGTACCGGAGGAAGAGGTGCGGTTTGGGGCCTGTGTAGGTGCGGAAGAGGGATTGTTCCATGTAACCTACAAAGAGGCAGGCATAGCTTGGGCCCATGCGGGTACCCATGGCCACCCCGTTTGTCTGTAGGAAGTGAAGAATTAAAAGAGAAATTATCGTGGGTGAGGATGGGTTTGGCTAAGCGGATGAAGGTATTGGTGGAGGGGGACTAGTCGGGCCTGAGGGACAGGAAGAAGTGGAGGGCATTTAGGTCATCTGCATGGGGAATGCAGGTGTATAGGGACTAGTTGACCTATCTCCCCCATTTTGACTCCATTTTCTCCCCCTTGGCCCAAGAACTCTCTACCTATGTCCGTGACACCACCCCCACTCTCCATCTCTTCTAGAACTTCCAATTCCCCAGTCCCCAACATCTCATCTTCACCATGGATGTCGAGTCCCAATACATCTGCATTCCCCACCCAGATGGCCTAAAGGCCCTCCACTTCTTCCTGTCCCACACGCCCGACCAGTCCCCCTCCACTGAGATCCTCATCTGCTCAGCCGAACTCGTCCTCACCTTCAATGACTTTTCTTTCGATTCCTCCCACTTACTACAGACAAAGGGGATGGCCGTGGGTCCCCACATGGGCCCAAGCTATGCCTGCCTCTTTGTAGGTTATGTGGAACAATCCCTCTTCCGTAGCTACACTGGCCCTAAACCCCATGTCTTCCTCTGTTTCATTAATGACTGTATCGGTGCCGCCTCATGCTCCCACGAGGAGCTTGAACAGTTCATCCACTTCACCAACACTTTCCACCCCAACCTTAAGTTCACCTGGACCATCTCCTTACCTTCCTGGGCTTCTCTGTCTCCATCTCCGGCAACCACCTCGAAACCAATATCCAATTTCAAGCCCACCGACTCCCACAGCTACCTGGAATACACCTCCTCCCACCCATCTTCCTACAAAAATGCCATCCCCTATCCCCAATTCCTCGCCTCCACCGCTCTGCTCCCAGGATGAGGCATTCCACTTCCGTACATTCCTCGTTTTTCAAGGACTGCAACTTCCCCCACTCAGCGGTCAAAATTGCCCTCGACCGTGTCTCCCACATTTCCCACAACTCATCGTTCACACATCCTCCCACAATAAAAACAAAAACAGAATCCACCTCATCCTCACATACCACCCCACCAACCTCCGGATCCAACGCATCATCCTCCAACACTTCTGCCATCTGCAATCCGACTCCGCCACCAAAGACGTTTTTCCCACCCCATCCTTGTTGGCTTTCCGGAGGGACCACACTGTCCCGGAGTCCCTTGTCTGCTCCACACACTCCCCTCCAGCCCCACCACACCCGGCACCTTCCCGTGCAACCGCAGGAAGTGCTACACCTCCCCCCTCACCCCCATCCCAGGCCCCAAGAAGACTTTCCACATCAAGCAGTTTTCACCTGCACATCTGCCAATGTGGTATAGTGCATCTGCTGTACCCTGTGTGGCCTCCTCCACATCGGGGAAACCAAGCGGAAGTTTGGGGAGCACTTTGGAGAACAGCTATGCTTGGTTCATAGTAGACAACTGTATCTCCCAGTCGTGAACCATTTCAACTCCCACTCCCAGTCCGCAGATGGCATATCCATCCTGGGCCTACTGCAGTGCCACAACGATGCTACTCCAAGGTTGCAGGAACAGCAACTCATATTCCACTTGGGAACCCTGCAGCCCAATGGTATCAAAGTGGACTTCACCAGCTTCAAAAGCCCCTTTCCCCCCCCCCCCCCCCCCCACTGCATCCCAAAACAAGCCCAGCTTGTCCCCGCCTCCCTAACCTGTCCTTCTTCCCACCTATCCCCTCCTCCCACCTCAAGCCCCACCCCCATATCCTACCTACTAACCTCATCCAGCGCCCTTGACCTGTCCGTCCTCCCCGGACTGACCTATCCCCTCCCTACCTCCCCACCTACACTCACCTTTACTGACTCCATCCCTGCCTCTTTGACTGGTCTGACTCCTCTCCACCTATCTTCTCCTCTATCCATCTTCTATCCCACCCCCTCCCTATTTATTTCAGAACCCCCTTCTCCTCCCCCATTTCTGAAGGAGGGTCTTGGCCGGAAATGTCAGCTTTCCTGCTCCTATGATGTTGCTTGGCCTACTGTGTCCATCCAGCTCTATATCTTGTTATCTCCAATAAAAATGATATGACAGCTTTTAAGGAGCTGCAAGTCAGAGCAACAAATGTGGATCAATAGTGTGAAATGAGAGCCATTTGGACAGCACCCTTAAAACTATAATTATGACAAGAAAGTGGGGGATAAAATAGATAATTTTTCTGGCTCAGCAAGTAAATGAATTGTATATCCACGTGAAGCTGATTTTCACTTTGTGTTCATTTAGTTCTTGTCAATCTGTACTCTCACCTGTGAACCCTCTCCTAGTTGCATATGTTAGCTTTTAATGGCAGCATATATCCATGGACAGAGAATAAATTAGAACAGGATTAGTTTTCATAATCAGTTAATCACCAACAGCCACTCTGCACATGAATAAAGAGTAGCCATTGTTCTTAACTTGCACTACTGCCTCTAGGAAAAAGGAGAAAACAACTTAGGAAGAAAATTTGATGGTGAGCAATTGACTGAAAGCGACAAAAATATTTGTAACCTGATATTTGACTCTCAAATCTTAGCAGCAAAATTGTAGACCAAGATGAAATGAATTGACAATTCCAGTTTGAGGATGTGAAAGCTCTGATGTTTGTAATGTAAACATTAACAAGAAGTCAGTTAATGGACATCAATCTCTCAAAGTATGAATTAAACGTGGCCCAATATAAAAATGGATTGCCAACATTTACTTATATTTTTGTGTGGCATCTTCAAAAAATTACCACCAGGCTAATTAAAGGGCAGTGAGACACAGCATAAATCTCCTTGATACAAGTTCAGCCGATTATAGGTTGTAAATTGTTTTTCTATTCGAGTCAGTGGAAACAAAAATCCAGCATAATGCTAATTGGGGTTCTTGATTTGTTATGAGTTTGTTACGCACTACTAGAGAAAGTCAATTTCACCCGCACCTTATAGAAGTCCAATATCAATTTACTCCTAAAAATGAAATGGTCCAAAGAAGCTGCTTTACACAGACAGTTGTGAGAGCATGGAATGCGTTGCCAGCAGCAGTTGTGGAAGCAAGGTCATTGGGGTCATTTAAGAGACTGCTGGACATGCATATGGTCACAGAAATTTGAAGGTGCATACATGAGGATCAATGGTTGGCACAACATCGTGGGCTGAAGGGCCTGTTCTGTGCTGTACTGTTCTATGTTCTAAGCTTTATAACAAATTATTTTTAAACAGCATTTATCTTGTCTGTAGCAACACAAAAACAAAATATTGCAGATGCTGGAAATCTAAAATTTAAAAAAAAACATAAAAATGCTGGAAATACTCAGCAGGTCAGGCAGAATTTAAGAAGTAAAATAGAGTTAACAGCATTGGCTTATTGGCCTGAAAAGTTAACTCTGTCTCCCAAGATGCTGCCTGTTTGGCTGAATATTCAAATACTTGCTGCTTTAATTAATCTTAGCGAGATTGGAGTTCCAATGTCACAGGATTAGACGCATGTTATTGAGCCATCTAATTTTCATAACTGTATTATATTTTGGTGCACAGAAACACAAGACAATTCTGAATTATTTTAATTAGATGCTTTCATATTGCAATTCTGAAATGTCACATTAAGTAATTTTTTTTCTACTTTAAAAGCAACCTAAATTTTGATGCTTTAGATATTTTTGGAGATAAATAAATTTTAATTCCAAAATATTTCCTTGAATTTTTTTTCTTTGTTAGCCTCTGAGATAGAAATGTCACCTGAGGGTTTGCTGATTGTGGTTTACTGAAAAATGCCATGATGCAGATTTAGATCGAACAAATCAGCTTGAGTGTAAGTGTCAAATTAAGGAATTCAATAATGTAGAAATTACGAGACCTAGTTAATTTTGCTGGTTTACATTCACAACCATCCAAACCTAATTGCACTTCTTTACAGCCTCGAGAAAAGATAATTAAGAGAAGTTTGCTGAAGTGTTTAAATTAGGCATCTGAGATAAGGTAAATCGTGAACATTACTTTAAAACAAGATAGGGTAATAAGTTCAAAAATTGCAATTCTAAAATATGAGGTCTAAATTTAGTTAAGAAGCTGTGATAAATGCCTGAAATTATCTGCAAGATGAGGCAGTAGTGGCTAGAATAAGGATTTTATTCTCCAGACTGTGAATATGGCCAGGCCATTTGACCGGCCCCAGGAAATGTGGGGGTTATTTCTGGAATAGCAGCTTGCAGGGTCAGTTGATATCAATAGCTGGGCCTCATTTTGTGTATTTTGCTAAGACATCATCCGAATCAAGTAAGATAGTAGGAACTGCTGATGCTGTAGTCTAAGATAATTTCTGAAGAATGGTCCTGAGCCGAAACATCAGCTTTCCTGCTCCTCTAATGCTGCCTGACCTGCTGTGTTCCTCCAGCTCCACACCTTATTATCTATATCATCTGGCAGTGACTGCTTGTCTGTTAAACTTATGTGGATTGGAGGCTGCTCCATGTGGCTTGCATAGGTTAACTTGTTGCATGGTCTCTGTGGGCAAGAGTCATGAGGTAAAAGAGAGGAAGCTCAGAGTGAAGGATGTGCATAATCTATTTGTAAAATCTAAAATAGTGTTCCTACTCCACAATAAATGCCATAAAAAAGATTAAACACATTTAGTTTGCTGGCCCTGGACAAACAGAGATTCCATCATGAATCTCCAAGTAAGGATCAAGATAAAGTAGCAGTGAGGTTACTATCTGAATATGCAGAGAGGTCTTCAGCAGTTTTGGTTCGCCTGTGAAATCAATCTACATTTGCTGGAAGCAAATAGGAAATACAGTTTCATAGAGTTATAGGGCAGATTTTCATCATAAGATATTGTGAGTCAGGAATTTTCCCAACCTCATCATTATTTCTCCGGCCTGGAGGAGATCATTCACTCAATGGTCACCTCAAGGACATGGGCATAGCCTAGAGTGAGGCCCATTTCCTCCTCCAGGCTTGTCCAAAGTGGAATGAAAATGGGCAGATATTGAGGCTGGCAGATTAGAAAATGGGTGTTCTTTTATTGGGACATTAGCTCAGATTTAATCATGGTTGTTCAGTCCTCCCAGTTTTTAAAGTCTTTATGTTACCTTGGAAAAGATTTTAGCTGGTATGAAGTGGGTTGAAGATTTTAACAATGGACTTTCAATGCAGCTATTTGATTGCATCTCTTACCTTTGTATGAAAGTGTCAACATTTTCCATAAAGAATGTTACATGCAGAATTGTTTTATTGGCTCATGGTTCTAGGCTAGAACTCCCCAGTGAATCATGTCTTCTGTTACAGGCAACACAACTCGGGTATGCATTGGGGGGACGGGAAGTGAGAGGTTTCTGAAAAGGCCACTCCTACAATGTAATTGGTAAAGTCAGGAATGCTGATGTGCAGGCTTGCTAACATAAAATTGCCAGAAACAGTAATGAGGCCTGGAATCTGTATATCTTGTCCTGCCTATCATTTGTTCAGCCTTTACACTGAGGTACCAAATCCCTTCATGGAGGAATATAAAATTTGGGCCTTGGTTCTTGTGGCACAGTGGTAGTGTCCCTACTTCTGAGCAAGGAGACGTGGGTTTTTCAGTCCCAAATACTCCAGAGTTGCGTAATACCATCTTTGAATAGGTTGATAAGAAAACATCTAAAATCCAGGCTTTGGAGTCATTGACAGTGCAGAGCTCCCAAGATAACAAAGTGTGGAGCTGGATGAACACAGCAGGCCAAGCAGCATCTCGGGAGCACAAAAGCTGACGTTTCAGCTGCTTGGCCTGCTGTGTTCATCCAGCTTCACACTTTGTTATCTTGGATTCTCCAGCATCTGCAGTTCCCATTATTTCTGCAGAGCTCCCAACTTTATTTTAATCCTTTGCATTTGCGAATAGTTATATTTTAATTTTATCCAGTGGCACAAAGCTGATCTAGAAGAATTGAAATACAAGAGCATACAAGGAGTTCAGTGATCGTTTCTTATTCTCATCATTTCTGTGGGCTTGATTCATTTGATATAAGGATTAAACTTGTGAAGCTCTTTTATTATGTTTTACACTGCATGCAATGAGGGAGACATTCAGCTGGAACCCAAGACATGTGGCATATGAAGGATCAATTGTGTACTGATCTGTGGGGGCCTGGGGTCCTGAGACAGTCTTGGCATTGGCCTTCATTAGAAGAGAAACAATGAGCCCAAGGCACCTAACTGCCATTCAGCTTCAGCTAATCAATGCATTCCAACATTGAGCTGGCTCTAATTAAAGACATTGGTGTCATTAGCAGTTTGCCACATTTCGTGGAGCATTCCTACATTAATTCAACAAAAAAAATCTTTTTAAATAACTGTGTGGAATTTTATTTTTAGCAGGTTCTGTCGATTCCTTTAAGGTTTGCTAGTTTAGTGTCCCTTAGCAACATAGAAAATAGTTGCAGGAATAGGCCATTTGGTCCTTCAAACCTGTACTTTTAATAGCTGATCATGCAATCTCAGCAACGCATTCCCATCCTCTCCCCATAGCCCTTGATTCCTTTAGCCACAAGGGCCAAATCCAGCTCCTTCTTGAATATATCTAATGAACTATCCCCAACAGCTTTTGTGGGAAAGAATTCCACAGGTTCACAACTCTGAGTGAAAAAAATTCAAGTCAAGAAAGACAGCCTTAGCTGAGGGAGTCCTGGCACAGTAAGTCAAGGGCAGCTTACAATAACAGGGGCCCACAGGCTTGGAAATAGTCAGTCAGCCACTTAGGGCAGCCAGGGTTAGGACCCTCTCCTCATAAAGTGGGAAGAGCCAAATGTCAGCAGCCGACTGCCCATCTCGTGTCTTTCTGCCCTATTGGGTTGTTTTACTCCTGGAATGAGCAAATGTCAGGTAATGCAGGAGATGGAGGTAGATGGCACAGCTGGAGCTATTGTTGTGCCCAAGTGTATGAGTAGGCAACATAGATGGCTCAAAGGAAATCCGTATCTGCACATTCCTCCTCAAGACATTCATCATCTTGACATGGAAATATATCACCATTTTTTTCAGCTTCGCTGAGTCACAATTCTTGAACTCCATTCTTTGCAGAATTTAAGAAGACAGTCCACCACTACCTTCCTTCCCAATGGCATTTCAGACTAGGCAAGAAATTCTGGCTCAGCCAGCATAGCCCACAATGCACGAATAAACATGAAAACTAACAGCAGTCAAGAGCACATAAAACTCACAATAAACATAAAAAATACTGCTGAGTTTTAACCTCAACAAACATCTAGGTTGTTGCATCTATATTAGCCATGAAAAAGGTTAAATATTTATACGTTATCATATTTGGCTGGCTTTTCAATAATCTTGAAATATGCTCCACATTTTTATCACTTTAAGTAACTGAAGACCTTTCCTCATTTACAACATTAATCTTTTACTTGATAACTGGGAGAAGCAAAAATCTTGCAAACACATTGTTTGAGGGTCATATTATATCTTTAAATCACAACAAGGCCATAACTCGCCTTAATGAACACAGACATAACCAATGCTACTGCAATTAATGGCAGAGTGTAAAAGACATCAATCCATTGTACTTTTCAACTTCTGCCTTCAATGCACAGCCTGTAATTCAATGTATAAAATTCAACAGTTGCTAAAGGCCTAACACCTGTATGAACATGAAAAAACAAATTCCACAGGCTGGTCATTTGCCTCCTTAATAGAAGTGGGTGGTTTCAGGGCACTCACCCACTCTCCTGAAAATGGTTGAACACGGGAACAGAGGCAGAAAACTGGCCACACAGCTCTGCAGCATTTTTTTCTTGATTTGACATCTCCACCACTTAGGCCCATGAAGGGCACGTTGTTCATGATTGTTTGAGATTCCAGAGAACTCAAGGCACAGCTGTATCGAGAAAGTTGGGGGTTGATCATTCCCTGACGTTTTCATGGGATGTTCCCTATTAATTCTCACATTCCAAGGAAGATGTAAATATTAATCTTCTAAAATTTAGAGTTCACTCAGAAAACCATATGGAAATTATATCCTCACTGCCTTTATTGGAACCAACAAGGAATTGGAAATGATTTTCCCTTTGATATTAGCCATGTAAATTTAAAGATCAAAAGAGCATTAATTAGATTGTTTCAGAGATAGTGGGGGCAGCCAATGCAGGAGAATCTGAGATAACAAAGTGTAGAGCTGGAGGAACACAGCAGGCCAAGCAGCATCAGAGGAGCAGGAAAGCTGACATTTCGGGTCTGAACCCTTCTTCAGAAATGTTCTTCAGAAATTTCTGAAGGAGGATGCAGACCCAAAACATTAGCTTCCCTGCTTCTCTGATGCTGCTTGGCCTGCTGTGTTCCTCCAGCTCTGCACTTTGTAATCAATTAGATTGTGTTGTTATAGTTAATATCGTGCAATGAAATACCGCAAGCTTTAATACAATGATAACTTTCTATATCTGTCAACTAAGATAGCAATTTATGATTTATCTATTTGTGAAAGTAAGCCCAGGTGTATGTGGCATATAGATACTGCAAAAGAAGCACTTGGGAATCGTGAACCATTTATATAATGGACAATGATCAGTCATCTAGCTGTCATTCCTAGAGAAAGTTAGATAAGTGAATAAACTAGTCCACACTAATTCAGTCTATCTTGCTTTCAAATTTAAGTTCCTCTGTTGCACTGAAATATACATCACCTTGAAGTCTCCTGCTACAATAGTGAGGCTGAAAGTCTTCTATCAAAACAATCCAATTAAGGCTTGGCCAAAGTGTTTAGATTTCCCAAATAGAATCTTTCTATTTTATAGACCCTGCTTCAGAAAATAACCTTAGAGTTTAAGGGCTGCAGTTTTTCATCTTCATGTGAATTAGAAGTGTGTTAGCTTGGCTTTTAAAAATAGCAGCCAAATCAAGGATTCCTGCCCTCAATCAATAGCTGGCATTTTCCGGCGGCATGGGGTAAAGGACGGACTCAAAAGCTCACATACAGATATCCCACACTGCTGGATCAACGGTGGAAGGGGTAATTTAGGCCTTCCAAATTGTCTGGGGAGATGAGCTGGTTTTGATCAGTGTAATGATTTGCACCAGCACAGATCTGTCATGAACCATGGTTCAAAATCAGAAACAATATGAGGGCTAAGTTCAAAAGATGTTTCAAATTTCTCATGCCATAATGAAATGCCGTACCCTAACCTGTGATTATAAAACAGTGAGTGATAATATGGAATTGATTGTAAGTAATAATTAAATTACATGGCTAGTGTGTCAAATGCACTGAATTTGAATTGTTCCATGAACACCAGCCTAATTGTCTGAGGCATTGTCAAAACTTTGACAGTAGTTTAACTTTGAGTCATAGAGTTGTACAGTGCAGAAATGACCCTTTGGTTCAACTTGTCCATGCTGACCAGGTATCCTAAACTGACCTAGTCCTATTTGCCAGCATTTAGCCCATATTCCTCCGAGTCCTTCTTATTCATGTACCCATCCGGATACTATTTAAACGTTAGAGTTAGTAAGGACTGCAGATGCTGGAGTCAGAGATAAAACAGTGTGGAGCTGAAGGGATCCAGCAGGCCAGACAGCATCAGAGGAGCAGGCAAGTTGACATTTTGAGTGAGGAACCCCTTCTGCTCCTGACCCCCAAAAAAATTTGACTTTCCTGCTCCTCTGATGCTGCCTGGCCTGCTGGGTTCCTTCAGCTCCACACTGTGTTACTTTTTAAATGACGTAATTGTACCTGCCTCCACTACTTCCTCTGGCAGCTTGTTCCAAACATGCACCACCCTCTGCATGAAAAAGTTACCTTTCTAGTCCTTTTTATATCTTTGCCCTCTCACCTTAAATCTATACGCTCTAGTTTTGGAGTCTTCTATTCTGGGAAAAACAACTTGGCTATTTACCCTATCCATGGCCCTCATTAATTTATTAACCTCTAAAAGATCACCCCTCAGGGATTGGGGGGAGAGATAATGGGAACTGCAGATGCTGGAGAATTCCAAGATAATGAAATGTGAGGCTGGATGAACACAGCAGGCCAAGCAGCATCTCAGGAGCACAAAAGCTGACGTTTCGGGCCTAGACCCTTCATCAGAGAGGGGGATGGGGAGAGGGAACTGGAATAAATAGGGAGAGAGGGGGAGGCAGACCGAAGATGGAGAGTAAAGAAGGTAGGTGGAGAGAGTATAGGTGGGGAGGTGGGGGGGGGATAGGTCAGTCCAGGGAAGACTGACAGGTCAAGGAGGTGGGATCAGGTTAGTAGGTAGATGGGGGTGTGGCTTGGGGTGGGAGGAAGGGATGGGTGAGAAGAAGAACCGGTTAGGGAGGCAGAGACAGGTTGGACTGGTTTTGGGATGCAGTGGGTGGGGGGGAAGAGCTGGGCTGGTTGTGTGGTGCAGTGGGGGGAGGGGACGAACTGGGCTGGTTTAGGGATGCAGTAGGGGAAGGGGAGATTTTGAAACTGGTGAAGTCCACATTGATACCATATGGCTGCAGGGTTCCCAGGCGGAATATGAGTTGCTGTTCCTGCAACCTTCGGGTGGCATCATTGTGGCAGTGCAGGAGGCCCATGATGGACATCTAGAGAATGGGAGGGGGAGTGGAAATGGTTTGCGACTGGGAGGTGCAGTTGTTTGTTGCGAACTGAGCGGAGGTGTTCTGCAAAGCGGTCCCCAAGCCTCCACTTGGTTTCCCCAATGTAGAGGAAGCCGCACCGGGTACAGTGGATGCAGTATACCACATTGGCAGATGTGCAGGTGAACCTCTGCTTAATGTGGAATGTCATCTTGGGGCCTGGGATAGGGGTGAGGGAGGAGGTGTGGGGACAAGTGTAGCATTTCCAGCGGTTGCAGGGGAAGGTGCCGGGTGTGGTGGGGTTGGAGGGCAGTGTGGAGCGAACAAGGGAGTCACGGAGAGAGTGGTCTCTCCGGAAAGCAGACAGGGGTGGGGATGGAAAAATGTCTTGGGTGGTGAGGTCGGATTGGAAATGGCGGAAGTGTCGGAGGATGATGCGTTGTATCCAGAGGTTGGTAGGGTGGTGTGTGAGAACGAGGGGGATCCTCTTAGGGTGGTTGTGGCAGGGGCGGGGTGTGAGGGATGTGTTGCGGGAAATACGGTAGACGCGGTCAAGGGCGTTCTCGATCACTGGGGGGGGAAAGTTGCGGTCCTTAAAGAACTTGGACATCTGGGATGTGCGGGAGTGGAATGTCTTATCGTGGGAGCAGATGCGGCGGAGGCGGAGGAATTGGGAATAGGGGATGGAATTTTTGCAGGAGGGTGGGTGGGAGGAGGTGTATTCTAGGTAGCTGTGGGAGTCGGTGAGCTTGAAATGGACATCAGTTACAAGCTGGTTGCCTGAGATGGAGACTGAGAGGTCCAGGAAGGTGAGGGATGTGCTGGAGATGGCCCAGGTGAACTGAAGGTTGGGGTGGAAGGTGTTGGTGAAGTGGATGAACTGTTCGAGCTCCTCTGGGGAGCAAGAGGCGGCGCCGATACAGTCATCAACGTACCGGAGGAAGAGGTGGGAAGAGGTTGGGGCCTGTGTAGGTGCGGCTTCAAGGAAAAAGCCTCAGTCTATCCAATCTCTCTGTATAGTTCAAAACCTCCAATACAGCAACATCCTTTTAAATCTTTTCTGAACCTATTCAAGTTTAACAACATCCTTCCTGTAGCAGGGAGATCAATATTCTAAAAGTGGTCTCACCAATGTACAGCTACAACGTGATATTACAAGTCTGGTACTCGATGCACTGACCGAGGCAAGCTTACCAAATGCCGCCTTCACCACCCTGTCTACTTGTTAGGATTCTGATTGGCTGTCAGATTTTGTATGATTGGGATTTTCATCCTTAGAACCCATAATCCTCGGGAAGGCATTCAAATAGGTACTTAATATGGTAAGCCTTCCCCAAAACAAGTGATGCATGCTGTCAGCAAATCTCCAATTGACCATGTAAAACCTCTATCCATTTCAGCAGGGGTTGTTGAAACAACTATATTAAAAATTCTAAGTTGATAATCATGTAACTATTTGTTGTTTTCTACAGATTTATGAGCTTTTCAAATTCTTTCCCATGTTATTAAAGGCTTTAAAAGTTTTTGATTTCTAGTGGATACCTGGTGGGTATCAGGGTGAGGGAAGTTTGAGGATGAGGAGGGTAAGATGGGAAGGGGTAGGGAACATAAATCCACCTCCATAATGGGCTGATGTCTCAACAAATGGGACGGACCTTCAAGCCTGATGATCTCAGCACTGGGACCTCCATCTCTGACTCCTGCACAGTGCCAGAGGCAGCAGGCTCCGGACTATTCTTAATTCACTTCCATTGAAGTGGCATCATCACGCATGCCTGGTCAAGAGGCTAGATAATAATATCAAGTAGTTCCCAGCATCAAAAGGAAAATCTGGCTCTAACTTATAAGAAAGGAAATTTAAATCTTATCCACACATTGGGCAGGAACGAAATAAAACACCAAAATGCCAAACAAGGACAGTGTTATCTCAAATGTAGAATGACTCCTACTTTTGTATAGAATAAAAGAAAGGTAGACATGTGTAGAAAATAAAATGGACTTGTTGAGAAAGGAAGACTATTCACAAATATTCTCCTGAGACTTTAAAAAAATCCATGAAAGACTTTGTGATATCAGCACAAAGCAATAACACAAATTGTTATTCTAGCAGAGATATTGTAAAAGGGTTCAAGTGCTGCAAATAACTTTTTCACACTAAAAATATTACTTCATTGTTCCTGTTCTGAAATATGCCAAAGGCATCAGATAAATTACTCCCAATAATTTTGACAACAGTAGCAAATGATACAAACCAAATAATCAAAGGGTATTCGATGTGTCAGGAGATACAGTGGATCATTCACCAGTGGCACTTACCCATCATACAGTAAGACAATTCTTGGTATTGTGAACACCAGCCCCAGGCAATGGGATAGGTACAAATTTCCATCTTCTGCAACTGCCACTAATCAGGAACAATGGTACAGTGGGTATTCTACTCACCAGTAGCGTGCTAGTTAAATTTTAATTTTTGAAGGAACTCCACAAGTATTGACAACTCTCTGTTGGTTTTGAAGTTAGCTTCACACTGTACCGCTGTGACAGTGCAATAGGTGTTACTCTAAACTTGATGTGATATTATTTCTTCAGGATAGTTTTGGTTCTGTTGTCCATCATATCAGTGCAAACAAAGCAGTAAAACTGACACAGGGAAGTTTTTTTTTGCTTTTACTGTTGATATAATCATGACTATAAATAAAAGCACACAGTTTGCGAGCAATGACATTCACAGATTCCTTTGTCAAGTCAATGTAAGCATGACAGACGGCCATCACAATTGTTAGTAATAACACCCAGGCACTGGTATGACCAAGTTTGGAAGTGTACACTGTCTTTCGCTAGTTCCACAGCTATACAGGTCACAACTTAAATCTAATATGGCCAAGTGAATACTTTCTCTACATTAGACCTAGACCAAAGAATCCAACCAGTTTATTTAATAAATTAAAGTTATTTATAATAAATCAAAACTTATTGTCTAGAGCTACAAAACTGGACAACACACAGTTTCTAATCTAAAATATCAATTTTTACACCATCCAATAACCCAAAACACATTCACAAAAATTACGCATGCCGGGTAGTGGGAAGAAGTGGATCTCTCTCTGAAGAGATTCACTTTTAAAAAGTTTTGACCGATAAGTCTATCCTTTAAAGGTTTAAATGACGAAATCCTCAGATGAGAGCTGGCCTGAGATTCAGACACATAGTGCTGAATACGTGCATTTGTTGTTGGGGCCTTAACAATCATTCAGAAAATATTAAACTTTTTGAGAGGTTTTTCAAGATGGACTAGGGTTCCAGCTACCACTCTGTACCCTTTTCCAGAAACAGGAGAGCCAAGGTGGGAAGCTTTTCTCTTTTAGTAGGCTTCTCCCCAGCTGTAACAAACAATGTCCAAAGCAGAAATGGATAACTGACATTCATAATCCCAAACAGGTGTTTACCAATAAACAGCAAGAAACTAAACTAGGCACAGGACTATCAAGAAACACCTTGTGAAAATAATGTGTTTTGTCTGATTGTTGATCATTTTAAAAAAAATAGTCCACGTATTCATAATCAGAAATTATTAAACATGAAGGCTTAATAATACTATCTAAAATTCTCACCTTTATGTCAATCAATATGCACAAATATATTTTACCAAGCGACTTGCCCTATTATAATGACACTAATGAAAAATGAGTCGTCAACAGCGACCAATTCATGGACCCTAACCAAAATGGATTTGGAATATTTTTTTTTCATCCACATGAAGTGAATGTCACTGTCTGGACTAGCAATTATCACTCACCCCTAGTTAGAGAGAAATATAAGAAAATAGGAACAGCAGTAGGTCATTTAGCTCTTTGAGAGATAATGGGAACTGCAGATGCTGGAGATTCCAAGATAATAAAATGTGAGGCTGGATGAACACAGCAGGCCAAGCAGCATCTCAGGAGCACAAAAGCTGACGTTTCGGGCCTAGACCCTTCATCAGAGAGGGGGATGGGGGGAGGGAACTGGAATAAATAGGGAGAGAGGGGGAGGCGGACCGAAGATGGAGAGTAAAGAAGATAGGTGGAGAAGGTGTGGGTGGGGAGGTAGGGAGGGGATAGGTCAGTCCAGGGAAGACGGACAGGTCAAGGAGGTGGGATGAGGTTAGTAGGTAGCTGGGGGTGCGGCTTGGGGTGGGAGGAAGGGATGGGTGAGAGGAAGAACCGGTTAGGTAGGCAGAGACAGGTTGGACTGGTTTTGGGATGCAGTGGGTGGGGGGGAAGAGCTGGGCTGGTTGTGTGGTGCAGTGGGGGGAGGGGATGAACTGGGCTGGTTTAGGGATGCAGTGGGGGAAGGGGAGATTTTGAAACTGGTGAAGTCCACATTGATACCATATGGCTGCAGGGTTCCCAGGCGGAATATGAGTTGCTGTTCCTGCAACCTTCGGGTGGCATCATTGTGGCAGTGCAGGAGGCCCATGATGGACATGTCATCAAGAGAATGGGAGGGGGAGTGGAAATGGTTTGCGACTGGGAGGTGCAGTTGTTTGTTGCGAACTGAGCGGAGGTGTTCTGCAAAGCGGTCCCCAGGTTGCAGGAACAGCAACTCATATTCCGCCTGGGAACCCTGCAGCCATATGGTATCAATGTGGACTTCACCAGTTTCAAAATCTCCCCTTCCCCCACTGCATCCCTAAACCAGCCCAGTTCATCCCCTCCCCCCACTGCACCACACAACCAGCCCAGCTCTTCCCCCCCACCCACTGCTACCTACTAACCTCATCCCACCTCCTTGACCTGTCCGTCTTCCCTGGACTGACCTATCCCCTCCCTACCTCCCCACCCACACCTTCTCCACCTATCTTCTTTACTCTCCATCTTCGGTCCGCCTCCCCCTCTCTCCCTATTTATTCCAGTTCCCTCCCCCCATCCCCCTCTCTGATGAAGGGTCTAGGCCCGAAACGTCAGCTTTTGTGCTCCTGAGATGCTGCTTGGCCTGCTGTGTTCATCCAGCCTCACATTTAGCTCTTTGAGCCTGGTCCAACATACAGCATGATCATCCTCATCATCCTGCTCAGTACACTGTTTCCACTTTCACCTATACCTTTTGATGCATTTAGGTCTAAGAAGTATATTTAACTCCTTCTTGAAAACATTCAAGAATTTGACCTTAACTGTTTTCCATGGTAATGAATTCCATACACTCATCATTCTATGGGTGAAGAAATTTCTCCAGATCTTAACCCCAAATAGCCTATTTTGTTTCCTTACACTGTGAGCCCTGTTTCTGTATTCCAGGCTTCTGGTCATCAGGAATATCCTTCCTGTATTTACCCTGTCTAATCCTGTTAGATTTTTATAAATTTTGTATAAGAACCCTGCCATTCTTCTCAACACCAGTGAATATAGTCTGAATCAATGCAATCTGACTTCATATATGAGATTTGCCTTCCTAGGATAAATCTAATTAACCTTGAGTTGGTGGCAAAGTGCTGCCTTCTTGAATTGTTGCAATCCATTTGATGTAGATACACCCACAAAGCCATGAGGGAGAGAATTTCTGCATGTTTACCTAGTGACACTAAAGAGATGGTGATATAATTGTAAATCTGAATGATGAGCAGCTTGGAGGGGAACTAAAAGCTTGTGATGTTCCTTTGCATCTGCTCACCGTATATTTCTAGATTGTGATGGCCTTAGGTTTAGAAGTCTCTGAGGAGCCTTGGTGAATTTCTGCAGTGTATCTTCTAAATGGAGCACTCTGGAGAGAGTGAATATTTGTGGATGTGATGCCAGTCAAATGGGCTACTTTTATCTTGGATGGTGTAAAGCTTCTCATTTATTGTTGGAACTGCACTTATCCAGGCAAGTGGAGAATATTCCATCACATTCCTGACTTGAATGTTGGAAATGGTAGACAAGATTTGAGGAGTCGGAGGATGAGTTACTCACTGCAGAATTCCTAGCTACTGACGTAACTACATTATACCTATGGCTAGTTCAATTTCTGGTCAATTTTAAGCCCAGGGCGCTGATTGTGGAGGAATTCAACATGGCAATGGCATTGAATATCAAGAGCCAAAGTTATATTCTCACTTTTTGGAGATGGTCATTTCCTGCCACTTGTGTGGCATGATGGTCACTTATCATTTGTAAGCTTTAACAAAGAACAAAGAAACCTACAGCACAGGAACAGGCCCTTCGGCCCTCCAAGCCTGCGCCAATCAAGATCCTCTGTCTAACGTGATTAAGCCACGATAGTGCCCAAGTCTTGCTGCAATTAGCCATGGACATGTCCGTATAGGAGCAGTCATGAATGGTGCTGTACATTGTGCAATTATCAGTGGGCATCTGACCTTATGATGTAAGGACGGCAATTGAAGCAGCAGCTGAAGATGGTTGAATCTAGGACACTATCCTGAGGAACTCCTGCAGAGATGCCCAGGAGCTGTGATGACTGACCTTCAACAATAACCTCTTCCTTTGTGCAGGAATGATTTTAGCCAATGAAGAGATTTCCCCTGATTCCCATTGACTTCAGTTTTGTAGGTGCCACACTTGATCAAATATAGCCTTGGTGCCAAGGGCATTCATGCTCACCTCATTTTACACTATCACCTCAAAATATTTACCCCCAACTTCATCAATCCGCATAACCTCCAGAGAAACGATAACCATATTTAAAAAAATAAATTAAACCAATTTAGGAAAGAGAAATAGTGGTCCATTAATACGCAACACGCCAATCTCTCAAACAAATTCACTGCAAGCACATAGAGATTTAAATTTAACTAAGTTTCATGTTCATGCAAATTATACTCAAGTTTTTCTGTAGGACACAATCAAACCCTTCCATTATGGTAGAGACCTCAATCAAAACCTCAAGAGATTTTCTCAAGTAAATGCTTTGGTTCCCTCAGGCAATGTAAATGTTCTCTCCAAGTACTGACATATACAATGCTCGAGACTGGAGAATGATGGAAGGCTAACTACTTATCTGAATGG
Source organism: Stegostoma tigrinum (assembly GCF_030684315.1). NCBI lineage: Eukaryota > Metazoa > Chordata > Chondrichthyes > Orectolobiformes > Stegostomatidae > Stegostoma > Stegostoma tigrinum. Next base: position 28,673,416 of record NC_081367.1, on the reverse strand, counting down.
ATGCAAGTGCAAAATCACTCATGAAACTCAATACTGTCAAGGATAAAACAATTTACTTGATTGTCATTCCTGCTACTGAAATCAATATCCAACCCTTCAACATACGATGCAGTTCAGTAACTTACCAAGGTGATATTGACACCAACTCTCTACCCTGCAATCTCTATAACTAAGAAGTAAAAGAGCGGCAATACCATATAGATGCCTCAAAAGCTATTCCCCTTCAAGACACACTCACCTATTCATACATCACTATTTCTTCAATGCTTATGAGTCACAATCATTGGAAGCATTAATATTACAAATACTGGACTGATTCTCATGCCACATGGAGAAAATAAGTCTTGAAACTACCTGTACCCACCCATAGACTAAGAACAAATAGATACAGCATAAGTAAAACATTTCCAGACTGGCAATAGAAACTCGTAAAGAAAACAAATTAAACAAGACAACAAGACTATAATTTTTAAAACTCCCTTAAGTAATATTTAATATAATACTATCAGCGTCTTGAAGAGGAACAACCAATATTGAATTATCAGCTCTGGGGTAGCACGGTGGCTCAGTGGTTAGCACTGCAGCCTCTCAGCACCAGGGACCCAGGTTCAATTCCAGCCTCAGTCGACTGTCTGTGTGGAGTTTGCACATTCTCCCCGTGTCTGCGTGGGTTTCCTCCAGGTGCTCCGGTTTCCTCCCCCAGTCCAAAGATGTGCAAGCTAGATGGATTGGCCATGCTAAATTGCCCATAGTGTTCAGGGGTGTGTGGTTTATAGGGGAATAGGTCTGGGTGGGATGTTTCAAGGGGTGGTGTGGACTTGTTGGGCTGAAGGGCCTGTTTCCATACTGTAGGGAATCTAATCTAAATCCATACCTAATTAAGGTAACCAACGTGCAAGCCAGTGAGAATAGCAGAGTCGCCGATTGTCAGGAATCTCAAATAATACTGCAGACAGTAGAGATTTCTATGAAAGGAGGAAAGATATGAGAATGCTCCCACACACACAATCAATTTTGAATGTTATTTAAACCAGGCAAGAAACCAAGAACATCTGATAATCACATGCTCATCGTTAATCCCCAAGATTCTAATAGAAGAGTTGATAATTCTTTTGAAATGATTCTTGAGCCTTTCATGGATTTCCAGCTGACTTCCTGTTTAATCTGTTATGCAAAAGCCCCAAAGAAGAGAGATTGTTAAAAATAATCTATTAGATTTGGAAAGACAGTTGAGTGACTGAAGTGGGTATAATTGTCACACAGCCTGACTGTGGAATTGGCAGATATTCTCGTTATGAGTGCAGCCCTTCTGTAAAGCATGTAGTGCCAGGTTGTTGATAAAGGGATTCTCTTCAAAGTGTTTTCATTCGAACAGGAGAACCAGGCATGGCACTCAATGACCCTTTTGTTATTGCCACATGAATCACTATGCAAAGGAGATGGGGACAAGAAAAGGAATGATTTATTAAAATATTAGCTTCTACTCAATATTTCTAACTATCTAAGGTTCTTCATCCAAAGGAGTATAGCATTTTCATCAACATGTAAAGTATATTGCTCAATCTTAGAAACAGTCAGACGGTTCAGTTACTAAACATGGGGCTGGGCAAACACAGGAGGTCAGACGACATCAGTGGATCAGGAAAGTCAAAGTTTCAGGCCAAAACCCTTCATCAATTGTAATGAAGGGTTTCGACCCAAAACATTTGACTTTCCTGCTCCACTGATGCTGCCTGACCTGCTGTGTTTGTCCAGCTTTCCCCCACGTTTACTGACTCTGGTTTCAAGCATCTGAAATCCTTCTGTCTCTTAGATGGTTCAGTTAAATTCCATTGAACATAATGATACTGAAAAATTACTGTTGCAGCACAATCATTGGATATGAGAAATGTATACTTCAACTATAATACCCCTCACACTCCGAGATTGGACCAGACTATTATTTTAAGTGAATATTAACAGGTTTTGATTACATAACTAGTTGTCAGCATAGTGAGAGGAAACGTTGCTGAATCTTATAGACTCGGGCTGCAGATTCATGTCATTTGATATTACAATGGCACAGTACCTTTCACAAAAGCTTAGTAGCTATTCTTGGAGTCAGGGTATAATCAACCATCAAATATACATTTAACCATGAACATTTGACTCTTAATTCCTATCTTATTCCTTTCAAGAATTTCTTTGGTTTGAAACATTAATCTCCAACATCATTCTGCACTCTCTTGGAGGACCTACAGAATGCATTAGGTCCCTTGACATTGCTTGAAATGGTAAATACTAGGTAGGACTGGGATGGATGCTTCTCTGTAGCTAAGTATATATCTGGAACCCCTTGAGAATGTAGAAGTGTATCATCACCTGTGAGGAAATACACTGCAGGAACAATACCTAGAGGAAGTTCCCAAATAGCATCATGGTCAGCAGAATGGATATCAATTTTGTTACTTTCTCATATGATTCTAAGCATTACTTTAAAAGATCCTTCTCATTCTGCAGATGATCTCCATCTTTAACATGGGCTTGCTTCTCATTGATTGCTAAAAACTTCAAAGTAAATCTATTATTTACAAAATATAGTGAAGGAATCTAGAAGCTATTCAGTCAAACATCAGCACGAGGGAAAATGCAGAGTTTAGTGTAAATGATGTGATGACAGAGGAGTCAGAAAATTTTAATGGGATTATTCAGAGTCAACGTGGAGTTATGAAAGTGAAATCACATGTAACAAACAACCTGAAGCTTTTGGAGGTATCACAGGACAACTGAACTTCAACTTCGAGAAAGAATAATCACTGAACATCTATATTGATCCCAAACCAAAGTTGTTCACTCTTATGTGGGAAGGTCTATATTAATTTACATCTGATTTGCTGAGTTGATGAACAGGAAAGCAAAAGAGATCTGTCTGAAAAAAACTCCAAAGTTAAAGGTTCACAGCTTTTCACAAGACCAGGAAAGCTGAAGAAAGCAAACCACATCATTTTACATCCTGAAACAAAGCAGGTGTGTCTGTTTACACACTCATCCACTACTGCCAAAGCAAATGATTGAAACTGATTCTATGTTGAAGCAAGGGATTACTTCACCTATAACAGAGCTAACAAGCTAGTGCTCCAGGTGGTCCCAGCACTGTACTCAACAGGTCGGTCAGAACCTGCATGGATCTTATACAGCTGAACAAATCAATTGAATGCAAAATTCAAACTAGGTAGTGTGGATGGGAGCTTAGCAAAATTTGGAAAGAGTCCAATCTTCAAAAAGCCACATGTAAATTGTGTTTTTTCATTACTGTTGTATGAATGTTAAATTCTGAAAGGGAGGAGTTAAATAAGCTTCAGCAAATATGATGTCATCACAAGCACCTTATGTGCTGCGTACAACTCTGTGTCTAGAAGAAAACAGGTTTACCATTTAGTTTAAGATAATAAAATGTGAGGCTGGATGAACACAGCAGGCCCAGCAGCATCTCAGGAGCACAAAAGCTGACGTTTCGGGCCTAGACCCTTCATCAGAGAGAGGGATGGGGGGAGGGGGAGGCGGACCGAAGATGGAGAGAAAAGAAGAGAGGTGGAGCAGTTTCAAGGCCGAAGAGATTACAAGAGAGTTGCAGTGGGAGAGAGATTCCCTGAGGTTGGTCCGGGGGGAGGAGGCTAACTTCTTCAGGTTAGGCATCCCTGGAAGAGTCTTCACAGTGAGGTTAAAATTGTATCAGTGATAATGGGAACTGCAGATGCTGGAGAATCCAAGATAATAAAATGTGAGGCTGGATGAACACAGCAGGCCCCGCAGCATATCTTGTATAATCTCTTTTGGCCTTGAAACTGCTCCACCTATCTTCTTTTCTCTCCATCTTCGGTCTGCCTCCCCCTCTCTCCCTATTTATTCCAGAACCCTCACCCCACCCCCTCTCTGCTGAAGGGTCTAGGCCCGAAACGTCAGCTTTTGTGCTCCTGAGATGCTGCTGGGCCTGCTGTGTTCATCCAGCCTCACATTTTATTATCTTGGATTCTCCAGCATCTGCAGTTCCCATTATCACCTGATATAATTTTAACCTCACTGCGAAGCCTCTTCCAGGGATGCCTAACCTGAAGAAGTTACCCTCCTCCCTCCGGACCAACCAAACAGCCGGTGAATTCTGACAATATGATGAGCGGAGTTGAGGATTCGACATACACAAACTACCTCTCAATGAAGAGTCTACGTGCTCACACATTCACTACTGCTTTTAGAATGTTAAATTTAATCAGATTAACTTTTGCCATCTAATCAGCAGGAGAAATCTTCCAGAGGACAATGTCAAGCATTCTGAAAGGATGAGGTGATATATCTTTGAGCCAATGTTCTGACTGATCCACTCAAACCAAAAGCAAGATTTACAGTCAACAACAAATGAGAGCTCTTCTAGCTGATTGTCATATGGGGGTGTACTACTCCCAACAGCCAGAGTGACACAGAGAAGGGGACATTTGAACGTATATCGAAAAATGTAAAAACAACAATTCTCTTGGTGTGTAATTTTAACTTCCCCTATATTGACTGGGACTGCCTTAATGCCAGGCTTGGATGGAGGAGAATTTGTTGTTGCATGTAGACGATTTTTTGAAGCAACATGTAAAGGGTCCAACCAGAGATGGTACCATACCAGACCACGTACGGGGGATTGATGCTGATTAGGTGATCGAAGTCTAACTGGGGGAGCATTTTGGGATAGAGGAAAGGTAGCAGGTTCGGGTAAGTCACCTCTCTATCTAATTAAATCCCCCTTTTGCCTCCAAGCTCCCTACCAGGGAGAGCAGAATATTCCACTGCAACAGTGACTTTAAAGTTTCTTGTTGCGTGTAAGCCCTTTGGAACATACCGAAGTTGTAAACAGTACTTTCTAATCTAAACCATTCTGTCCTCCGTGCTGCATGCAGACACTGCATAAGATCTGCCTAAATCACATTTTGTGAAATGACCTACTCTAACCTATCTATTGCTGAATTAGATATGGCCAGTAAAATATGGCCTATTTACAGTCTAACCATATGTCTTAAAGGGATTGCTCCTGACCACAATCAAACAGGTATTCTTAAAAAAAATTTGAGCAGGAATCATTTGGTACCATGCTCCTCCTGGGTCCATGTTTTTTGTTTTTGTCTTCTTTATGTTTCTGTGGGGTGTTGACGTCACTGGCAAAGTCAACATTTGTTGCCCATACCTTTGAACTGATTGGCTGTCAAGTCCATTTCAGAAGGCAGTGAAGAGTTAACCAAACATCTTTGGGCCTGGAGTCACAAGTAGGCCAGACCAGGTAAAGAAGGCAGATTTCCAGCGAAAATCAATATTAGTGAACCAAATAGGTTTTTACAGTAAATCAACAGGGATTTATGGTTGCCATCAGGCTACATTTAAAATAAAATAGCCTGATGGCAACCATAAATCCCTGTTGATTTTTAATCATTTGATTATTTTAAAATAAAAACTGATTTCAAATCCTTCATCATCTAGGGTGGGGTTTAAAGCCATGTTACCAGAACATGGCCCAGGAGTTCTGGATACTAGTATATTGCAATTACTACCATGCCCTTCAGTAGCAATTTTTAAAAAAGTGGTTATACCTACAGGTTGTAGCCAAAATCTCTCAGTTCCATGTAAATACACCCTGAATCCCAATATCAGGTGCCGAGGCTTGCAGATGCTAGTGCCAACATTGATTCCTGCGTTCAGATCAGTGCCAATTCAAGGCCCAATGAAACACCAGTTTTAGATAAAACAACGAAAAAGTGCTAGAGGATATGTATTGTAATTCAATACGATCATTTAACATCATTTTTAGATGCAGTGTTATTCTAGAGATAAACCTAAATTCCAGGATACTACAGTCATAATACCTGTCCACTACATTATCTTACTGTGGAAATGTTGTTTCTGTGGGTGCATTGTCTGACAAGCTGTCATTTATAGGATAAACAGATAATCTCAAATCATTCTCAACATTCCCTTTCAGACAATAATTTTAGAAAGTAACATTTTGGCAACCCTTCATCAAGCTTTGTCACTAGAGCTCATCATTTTCCTGGTTTATGTTACTTTTCTCATGGATGAAAAAGCATGACATTCACTCAACAATTTATCCTACTATTCAATATGTTTATGCAAAACTACATTGTTGTACAGAAATCAAAGTCAGGCCTTAGAGATTGAAATCATTCTACACAGCTTCCACTTAATGGTTTTTCATATGACTTCTCAGACAACACTTCTCTCTTGCAAGCTACAATGCATTTATTAATGAAAATCATAATCTATTTCTCTCGTTGAGGAATTATTTTAAACCCACTATTGACTCATACTACCTGCTCCCATCTGAATTCTTCACACTTTGCCTTTTGAAGCCTTGGTTATGTTACAGACCCTGAGGACACAAGGGGTATTCTCTGAAGATCACATCATAAATGAACAAATGACCATGTTTATTGGCAGTTTTAGGAGAAAAGAAAATGTATTTCAAACCTCAACAGAGACTGGAATTTCCACCTAAAACAGGATCGACTTACCCGAAGTAAAGCTATGCTATATAACAGTTACGCTTTTCAGTTTGTACTGAATTGAATTGAAGTTTTTTTTCTCTCAGGAAGAAGCTAGATTGCACGTGCAAGTCCCTTTTTTTAAAACTTCGGATCAATTTACCACAATGTAGTTTTTCAAGCATATTGGATTATTTACTTGCCAACATTGAGTTGCATCTTTCCAGGATAATATGCAATTTATTATCTAAAATTGCATCATTTAGTTTAACTAATAAGCCCAGATATTCCTGCCTCCAAAGAAGCAGAAAGTTGGGACATCTTGGAGGTCTCAACACATTAAACATAGGAATTACATGAAAGTTGAAACACTCTGAAGAATTCTCCATCTCTGAGTTCGAGTCATAGAGTTCAAAGAGTTCTGAACGACCTATCGGAATACATACCCAAGAAATGTTGTGTAGTTTTTCTATGTCTAACACCTGGCTAAATGTCTAACTGACACACTGGCTCCTCATGAGACTACCCTCTGACTCTGCACCACACTAATTCCAACCCACACCCACCCCCGACAACATGAGTATCCTTTCACCTTGCCTGGCTCATCACTTCTACCAGGTTACCGCTCCCCCCATTCTGGCTGACCCCCAACCAGACTATATCCACTTCACAACCCATTCAATTTGAGATTAATATCCTTTCATCAAGCAAATAGCTACATCCCTAATCTGGAACTCTGATGTTCTCCAGTTGATCCCTCCTCCCACCCTCCTCCTGCACCAGTAACTGCACACTCAAGATTCAATTACAGTGCTTTCTACGAACTGGACTGTTGGGCTGGATTTAAAGCAGATTGGCAAGGAAGTGGGATCCTGACAAATAGTTCAAAGGGGAGATAAGCTGAGATGGAGCTAGAAGTTAAAAAAAACTGATAAATGCAGTGAAAACATAGTCTAGATAGGAAAGAACTATGTTTAGCATTTTAATGCAAGGAACCTAAGGAATAAGGCAGATGAAGTGAGGGCCCAGATAGATATGTGGAAATATATGATTGAGAGTTAGGTGGTTATTGGGTATTCAGACAAAATAGAACAAGGGATAGAAAAGGGAGATTCATAATATTGATCAAAGAATCAGTTATAAAAGTGAGGAAGGATGATATCTTGGAAGGATGATTAAATGAAGCTGTATAGGTTGAAGTTTAAAAAAAATGCAATAACACTTTGGATATGTAGATAGGGAGAAAAAATACTTAGTTAGCATCCAAGAGAACATTTTTGATGGTACATGGAAAGACCAGCAAGGGAGGGGCCAGGTCTTGACTTAATATTTGAAAATAGGCCCAGGGATATAAGTTGATCGTTTCTGGGGATCTCCATCCCACAGCCTCCAATCTCATAGTCCCCCAGTGCTGAACAGCAGACTTCTATCTCCTTCTCTAGTTCTGATAAAGGGTCACTGGACTCAAAATGTTAACTTGGCTATCTCTCCGCAGATGTTGTCAGACCTGCTGAGTTTCTCCAACAATTTCTGTTTCTCATAACAGAAGGCCTATCAGTATGGGAGCATTTTGGAGATAGTGCCCATAACTCCATTAGATTTATATAATTATATAAAAAGATAGGGATGGGCTAGAAATAAAAGTTCTAAACTGGGGAAAGCTACAAGATACAGTATGATTTGGCCAAAGTGGATTGGGAGCCGCTACTTGAGGATAAAACTGCACCAGAGCAGAGTAGTGGGATGCAATCAGAAAGAAATAGTAAAGGACTGGGCAAATACATTCTTAAAAAAATAATAGTACCAGTGGGTCAAGTGGTACTATGATTTGGATTAAGAAACAAAAAGAAGCTTGCACGGATGCTGGGGGCCTAATACCGCAGAGGAGAATAAAAATGCAGAGGGGAACTTAAAAAGGAAATTAGAAAAGCAAATAGACTGCATGATACGGCATTGATTATGAAATAAAGGAAAACTTTTTTTTAAAAATCTATAAAAAGGTTTTTAAATCTATAAAGAATAATGAGGAAAAGTTTGTGGCCCATTAAAGATCAAAGAGGTAATGAGCACGTGGACCCAGAAGACGTGGGCAAGGTCCTCAACTAATACTTAACATCAGTATTCACAATGCAAAACGACAATGTAGATATGGACATAAGGTGGAGGTCTGAGAAACATTAGAAAAGAACATATAGAGAGGAGGAACCAGTAGGTTTAGAACCTTTCAAAGTGGATAATTCCATAGATCCAGATAACAGTTATCCCAGGCTATTGAAGGAGCTAAAGGGGGAGATGTAGGGAGGGGTCCTGATACTGGTGGATACAATTCTGAGATGCACAGTGTTAGGGCTGCCCATAACTGAGAGACAGAAAATGGATGACAGCTAGCTGTCACTCTAGCCCTGCAGAAAATGGGTGACAGTAGATAGATAGAATTGAAAGTCAATGATTGAGTTTTAGCCTTATCAATGAAGAAGATGTTGAATCAGGTAAAAGAGTTAGTCAGAGTACGGACAGTAAATTTCATCCTAGCAGATAGTATATGGCTAGAATGAGTTATAGAGCAGCTGCAAGATAGAGGGGAAATGTCAAACAAGGCCTCCAGTGTCGGGTGAGACTGGAACTGCTCACAATTCATAAGTTAATGAATACTCACGGCAGAGGGAAACATAACACTTTACATATAACTAACTTTATTGCAGAACTAATATTATAAATCTTACAGCATTTAGTCAGAGCTAACTTCCTTTGTATGTCTTGTGATTCAGACAGTGGGAAATAAAAGGTGAGTAACAGAATTTGATTTGGATAGTAATGAAGATAAAGAATAACAGAAATCGAACATTCCTTAGGGGTAAGCAAGTCTGAACGTATCTGAGACATCAATCGCCTCAACCTCTCCACCTCTCTCACACACTCCAACCTCTCCTCTGCAGAACATGCAACCCTCCGCTCCAATCCCAACCTCACCATAAAACCCATGGGCAAGGGAGGCACAGTTGTAGTTTGGCGCTCTGACCTCTACACCACTGAGGCCAGGTGCCAACTCTCCGACACCGCCTCCTACTGCCCCCTAGATCATGACCCCACCCCCCGAGGACCAAACCATCATCTCCCAAGCCATCCACAACCTTATCACCTCAGGTGACCTCCCACCCACAGCCTCCATCTTCATCATTCCCCAAACCTGCACCGCCCGCTTCTATCTCCTTCCCAAAATCCACAAACCTGACTGCCCTAATCAACCCATTGTCCCCGCCTGCTCCTGCCCCAGCCAACTTACCTCCACCTATTTGGATTCCATTTTCTCCCCCTTGGTCCAGGACCTCCCTACCTACGTCCATGAAAGCACCCAAGCTCTCCACCTCCTCCAGAACTTTCAATTCCCCAGACCCCAACACCTCATTTTGAGCATGGACATCCAGCCCCAATACACCTGCATTCCCCATGCGGATGGCCTCAAGGCCCTCCGCTTCGTCCTGTCTCACAGTCCTGACCAGTCCCCCTACAAGGAGTCGAACAGTTCACCCACTTCATCAACACCTTCTACCCCAACCTTAAGTTCACCTGGACCATCTCTAATACCTCTCTCTCCTTCCTGGACCTCTCCGTCTCCATCTCCAGCAACCACATGGAAACTGCAATCCATTTTAAGCCCACTGACTTCCACAGCTACCTAGAATACATCTGCTCCCAACTACCTTCCTGCAAAAATGCCTTCCCCTATTCCCAATTCCGTCGCCTCCACCGCTTCTGCTCCCAGGATGAGGTATTCCACTCCAGTACATCTCAGACGTCCTTGTTTTTCAAGGACCGCAACCTTCCCCCCACTGTGGTCGAGAATGCCCTCGACCATGTCTCCTGCATTTCCCGCAACTCATCCCTCACGCCCCATCCCCGCAATGGCAACCAAAACAGAATCCCTCTCGTCCTCACATACCACCCCACCAACCTCCGGATCCAACACATCATCCTCTGACACTTCCAGCATCTGCAATCCGACCCCACCACCAAAGACATTTTTTCTTCTCCACCCTTGTCTGCTTTCCAGAGGGACAACTATCTCTGTGATTCTCTATTCCACTCCACAATCCCCTCCAGCCCCACCACACTCGGCACTTTTCCCTGCAACCGCAGGAAGGGCTACACCTGCACCCACATCTCCGCCCTAAACCCCATCCCAGGCCCCAAGAAGACTTTCCACATCAAGCAGATATTCACCTGCACGTCTGCTAACGTGGTATACTGCATCCACTGTACCGTTGTGGCCTCCTCTACATTGGGGAAGCCAAGCAGAGGCTTGGGGACCGCTTTGCAAAACACCTATGCTTGGTTTGCAATAAAAATCTGCACCTCCCAATTGCGAACCATTTCAACTCCCCCTCCCATTCCTCAGACAGCATGTCCATCCTGGGCCTCCTGTAGTGCCACAATGATGCCACCCGAAGGTTGCAGGAACAGCAACTCATATTCCACTTGGGAACCCTGCAGCCCAATGGTATCAATGTAGATTTCACAAGCTTCAAAATCTCCCTCCCCCAACCACATCCCAAAACCAGCCCAGCCCATTCCCACCTCCCTAACCTGTTCTTCCTCTCACCTATGCCCTCCTCCCACCTCAAGCCGCAACCACATTTCCTACCTACTAACCTCTTCCCGCCCCCTTGACCTGTCCTTCCTCCCTGGACTGACCTATCCACTCCCCACCTCCCCACCTACACTCACTTTTACTGGCTCCATTCTCGCCTCTGACCAATCTGTCTCCTCTCCACCTATCATCTCCTCTATCCATCTTCTATCTGCCTCCCCCTCTCTCCTCGTTTATTTCAGAACCTCCTTCCCCTCCCCCATTTCTGATGAAGTTTCTAGGCCCAAAACATCAGCTTTCCTGCTCCTATGATATTGCTTGGCCTGATGTGTTCAACCAGCTCTATACCTTGTTAACAAAGTGTGAAGCTGGATGAACACAGCAGGCTAAGCAGCATCTCAGGAGCACAAAAGCTGACGTTTCGGGCCTAGACCTTTCATCAGAGAGGATGAAGGGTCTAGGCCCGAAACGTCAGCTTTTGTGCTCCTGAGATCTGCTTGGCCTGCTGTGTTCATCCAGCTTCACACTTTGTTAGAGATAATGGGAACTGCAGATGCTGGAGATTCCAAGATAATAAAATGTGACACTTTGTTATCTTGGATTCTCCAGCATCTGCAGTTCCCATTATCTCTCCTATACCTTGTTATCTCTGACAATTACCTTTGGAATGTAAATTAGTGGGATACATGATAAGCTCCCAAGGCCTGGTAACAACAATGCCTTGTCAACATCATTAAATCATGGAGAACCTAAGGCTGTTCATCCGAGTGTTCATCGTTGATGAGGTGTTTCATGGGATTGGATGTATAGAAAAAGGAGGAAGGCAAAATAACCCATGTTGTATGTGATTATTGTGACACAAAAATGTATAAAAATACTGTGTCCCACTGGGAAAATTAGAGTGTTACTGAGTTCTCTTCTGGTCTGAGCCAAAAATTAAGGGAGTAACTGAGGCCTCACATCAAGGCCAGATTCTCAGATGATCTTTGGCCTCTCCGTGCATGATCGAGTGAATAAAATGGAATCAATTCCTTGAATAAAATGCCAGGTGCCTGAATTGTGCTGCCTCCTGAGTCTTTGTCTGCAGTCGGGGAGTTTGCTACAATACACTGGTAGGGAAAATGGAAAACTACTTCCTCCATCATGTAAAGGTCAATAACTGGGGACCATAGATTTGTTTTAAGATGTAGAAACTTTCATTATATTTAAACGGTATTTAGATATTCAATTACATTGACATTATATCCAGGGGTATGGGCCAAATGCTGGAAAATTGTTGACCAGAATGTACATAATGAGCCAAATGGCTTCATTCTGTGCTGCAAATGTCAATCTGTCTAGCTTCTACCTCTCCATTGTCTACAAGTTTTGAGTATTATGGAATACTTGCCTGGATTGGTTGTAGTTTCACAGCACTGAACAAGCTTAACACCATGCAAGAGAAAGCTGCCCATTTAAGCACAATCCGCCACCTACAGCATCCATTCCCTTCAGAAAAAAAATCAGAAATTCATTCATGTCTACTCTGTCTAAAGACAAGTGCTTCCTCAATGTTCTTTGTTCTCTTTTCTTTGGATATGGATGCAACTGACAACATCAGCATTTGTTTCCTGTCCCTATTGCTTTTGAACTCCATGGCATGGTGGGTCATTTTAGTGAGTAGTTAAGAGTCAACCATAGCACTTTTGGCCCATAGTCACATGTAGCCCAGGCAGAAAAGGAAGTCTGTAATCCTTAACCAAACAGACGTTAATGAAGAAGATGGGTTTTTACAAGAATTGATGATATCTGTATGGCTTCTGTCATTGAGACTAGCTGTCAATTCTAGATTTATTAACTAAATTCATAATTTTAACCAACTGCTGTGGTTAGTTTTGAACCCATGTCCCAGAGCATTGGTCTGGGCCTTTGGATTACTAGTCTAGTGACATTGTCATGTCATACTCTTCAGGTGCCTGTAGTTCTACCCTTATTGTTTTCTTTGTGCCATTTTTTTGCGTGGTGGTTTGCCACTGTCATCTGCACTCGGAGACAAAGCGAAGAGGCAAATGACAGGTCCATTTCAACCTGAACAAAGCTTGACTCTAATTTATTGACATTAACCTGATCCACACACAAGCTGAGCTAACTAGAGTCATAACAAAAACTTCAGAAAAGTACAAATGCATTGTCAATTTTATTTCATTATTTATTAGGACTAACATGATTGACTTGGATCATTCTTTTTCTCATTGGCAGGTTGTGCCTAGTTGGGTACTGCAAGAATGTGTACTTCAGGACCCCCAGCTCTCCATAACATGTATCAGTGCTCTGGAGGCAGGGACCATATGTAATACCTTCACTGTTGCAGATAATACAAAGCAACATTGGAATCAGTGTTAAGAACATATGAGACAAAGCAATGAGAGCAGGCGTAGGGCACCAAGCCTGCTCCATCATTCAATAGCACCATTGCTGAGTTGCAACCTCAATTCGACTTTCCTATCCAATCCTCATGTTCCCCTGACCCTCAAAGAAACCAAAATCTATTGATCTTAAATATGTCCAACCATTCAGAAGGAAAGCACTTGCCAGCAAAAGTTTGCAGAGCAACATTGTGTAACCATTGAAAATGGATATCAGACAGATATACAGCACACATTTTCAGTTAAACATAACACTGAAGAGGATTATTAGCTACTTATATTTTCTGCCTGGAATGCCAGAAATGTCCTCATTCTTCCCTCCTCTGTTTCATACTTAGGAAAACAGAAACATAAAATGTACATTTTATCAAATTTGAGATTTAGAAGCAGAAGAGGCCATATACCTCACCTTCTTGATACTTTGTGTTATATTTGATAATTTATTGCTTCAACAAAATTAATTAAAAGAATGAAGGGAAATACAGAGTGAGCAGAAAAGAAAAGCTAAAGTTGTGTTGATTGTGTTGAATAGCAGAGGAAGCTCAATGGGTTGTATGCTCTTTTCCCATTCTTATTTATGTTCTGAAAATATTGATTAGTATGCGTTGATTCAAATATTATTCAGTACATTGAGGAACACGGAAATCTCCTTTAGAATAATCACAGGCCACAATTTGCTGTCAAAATTGTAAAGAGATTAATAATCTTACTTTATTTATAAACTTTTGACACACTAAGTTTAGGCAAGAGGCATTCTATATAGTGTGGAAAGTTAAACATTGATGTTTGAGTTTCATGACTCAACCCATGAGGAATTAGGAAGGCCTTAATAGTTTTTAAGGTACAGCTTATTTTATAATGAAAATCAAAAAAAGAGACTATGGTTTGGTCTTTCAGGACAGTAAATGAGAATAGGAAAAGGAAAAATAAGTTAAAAATTGATTAGCTCACTAAATCTTAATGAAGGAATAAAGTTAGCACAAGTTCCTTATGTGTGAAGTTTAATATTAATAGCATGTTAATAATTAAAACTTAAACATATTTAATATGCTTTCACATCTCCAGCACTAAACTGTGCAATATTAAGGTTTTGGAGTAGATCTGTAGCTCAGGTTGTGGGTGTCAAGGTTAGTTGGCTCACCGAGCTAGTTTGTTGTTCTGCAGACATTTCGTTATCGTGCTTGGGAACATCCTCAGTGCAGCCTCTGATGAAGTGTCGGTGTGTTTTCCCACCTGGTTTTTACACTGTGGGGTCAGTTGAGATGGATTGCCTCACTTCCGGGTTTCCTTGGTAGTGGAGTGTATATGACATTGAGTTCAATGTGTTTATTAATAACAAGCTTCATGGAGTGCCATGCTTCCAGGAATTCTCGTGCTTGTCTCTGCCCAGCCTGTCCCAGGATCTTGGTGTTGTCCCAGTCGAAATGGTGGTTCTCCTTGTCCATGTGGATTGAGATGAGTGAGTATTGGTCGTGTCTTGTTGTAGCCAGTTGGTGATCATGTACTCATGTTGTTAGTTTCCTTCCTGTTTTTCCAATGTTGTGTTTCTCACAGTCTCTGCAGGGGATCTTGTAGATGACATTGATCCTGTCCATGGCAGGGAGGCCCGTAGCTCAGGTGAGCACTTGTTCTAGGGTTGTTGTGGGCTTATCTGCCACTCTGATGCCCAGCAGTCATAGGAGTCTTGTGGTGAGTTCTGACATGTTCATGATGTAGGGTAGTGTGATGAGTGTGTTGGGGTGTGTAGAATCTTTCTGATGTCATTTCTGTAGGCATCTCCTGACCCAGTTCTTTAGATATCCATTATCCTTGGACACCTGGAAGAGGTATTCCTCCTCCCCTTGGCGTAGTTCCATGTTGCTGCAGTGTGTTTTAAATAGTGTTCACGTGCAGCTTTGTGTGTGCTGGGATGGTTACTATTGAATTTCAGTAACTGGTCTGCCCGTGGCTTTTCAGTGTACTTTCGTTTGCAGTTCCCCATTTGTCTTGCGCTCTGCCATGACGTCCAGGAATGGGAATTGTTTATTCTTCTCCTCGTCTCTGGTGAATTTTATTCTGGTGAGGGTGTTGTTTATGAGTTTGTGTGTCACTTCTAATTTGGTCCATTTAAAGATGACAAACGTGTCATCTACATAGTGTATCCATAGTTTAGTTGTGTAATATTAGACTGCCAACATTGAAAAGATAGATTGTCACTAATTATAGAAATAATGCTTTAAGCTCAGTACATGGGGAAGAATTGTCAACAATTGTTGAAAAACAAAATTAATGCAATAGACAATGGGGGTGATGAAGTACATTTTGAGGTGAAAAAATACTTTGGTCATAAATTTGAATTAATACATAATACTATCAATCTATAAAAACCATGGCAGGTACATTTAAAACTATTGCTAGCAGTATTTTAGAAGTTAATATTTTAGGCATTTAAAGCAGGATTGACCTTTACAAACAGACAGATTTTAAGTTCCACTTATATTGAGCCCTACGTGATAACACATTTTTAAACTTGCTGCTTCAAAGAAAAATATCAAAAGTGTATTTTATGTGGTTTCCAAATAAGTATTAACTTTTAATTATCGCAGTAAATAAATCCCATATTCTTCAAAATACAGAAAAGGGGACACGTAGAGAATAAAACATTTTAAAACAAACAACAGTGCGTACATTACAAATTCAAGAGGAATCAACGAACACAGGCAACATGAGTCTGGTAATTCCATCTTTACATTACATAGAGTAAAGCATACAAAATCCAGCATAACTGCATACAAATATCATGTCACTTTTTTTTAACACTCTGTTGCATTTGACATTTGTAACATCGATCATGCCATTGAAATCTAACAACTACGGGCTCTACGCATGTGCTCCAGGAAGTCAACTTACTCATTTGTTTTCTTAACAGTGACCCCTTTATCTTACAAACAACAGATGTAGCTTGAAATAAAATCCACACTGGAGGTGATGGGGAACTGTGGGCAAGGGTCGGAGAGAAGATGGGGCTGTAAAATAGATAGCTGATAATGTGTATTCAATGCCACAAATACATTGAACTAAATCAATCTTTATAGCGCAAAATGAATTTTTTTTTAATTGAAAAGGCTGGAGCCTTTTACAATCGTTCTAATCCTCTGTTCTGTGGATTGAATTTTACCAGTAATCAGCTAAATTCAATTTCAGAGAGTTCCTCAGATGATTTCTCTCTGAGATCTAATGATTTATTCCCGCATTTATCCTTGGCAACACACTTCCTAATCTATTCTCAATACCTTTTATAGCACTCTGTCCTTGTGCCATTTTGCAATTGCCAGAAATCAAGGTACTTGCCATAGGGACCCCCTAGGATTTCCAATGCAGCATCATATTTAATGCTCTCCCCCTTTTCTAATGAAGGGACTAGGTCCGAAACATCAACTTTTGTGCTCCTAAGATGCTGCTTGGCCAGCTGTGTTCATCCAGCTCCACACTTTGTTATCTCGGATTCTCTAGCATCTGCAGCTCCCATTATCTCTGATCATATTTAATGCACCAGGATATGTGCTGACAGTCTGGACCTGCCTTTTTCAGTTCCTATGTGCAGGAGGAGAGGGGCCTGGCTCTAAATATGCACAGTTCATTTAAGGTGGCAGGGTAGGAAGAGAGAATAGTTAATAAAGCATACAGTATTCTCAGCTTAATTAGCTGGGGCATTGAGCCCAAGAGCAGGGAGATGATGTTGAACTTGTTCAACACGCTTGTTCAGCTTCAGGTAGAGTACAGCATACTGTTTCAGGCACCACATTAGGAAAGATGTGAATGCACTTGAGGCTGCACAAGTGATTTACAAAAGTGATTCCAGGAATGAGAACTCTACTTATGAGGATAGATTGAAGAAGGTGGGATTGTTCCCCCAGAGAGAAGGCAGCTGAGTGGAGACTTGAAAAAGGTCTTTAAAATCATGAGCAGGCTGGATAGAGTAGACCAGGAGAAGCTGTTCCCTTTTGTCAATGAGTGGGTGTAGATTTAAAGCGATGTGCAAATCAACAAAGCTGATGTGAGAAGAAACATTTTTACACAGTGAGTAGTTAGGGTATGGAATGATCTGCTGGGAAATGTGGAGGAGGCAGGTTCAGTTGAGTTATTGAGGTTCAAGAGGGTGATTATTTGAATAGAAATGGTGTGCAGGGATATGGGGGCTAAAGCAGGAGATTGACGCTAGGTAATTGAACCTGTGCAGGCAAAATGGCCTGTGGCCTCCTTCTGCACTGTGACGATTGTGTGTGCGAACAATTACTCTGGACATGACTGTGAAAGGGAAGTTAGCTCCCCCTTTGTCCACAGTCCTGGTGATTAAGTGATGTAGAAAAGGCATGACACAACGCATGCCTAAGCTCTTCAGCCACAAATGCCCCTGGGGGTCACCCACCCAAAACTCCAAAGACAACATGCTCCAATATGGCCACCAATAACACACCCATCACCCCCACAATATTTTTGGATCTACAATGCTCTATTGTCTGTTACATGTTGTGTTGCCTCTTTTATGATTATTATCTCTTCTACATCTCAGGAGCTGACTCCATTCCTCACAGTTGAGTTCCTCAACTTCCCTATGACAGCACGGGCCAATGATAAACACCTTGACTTTCATTGGACAGAACCTTCCGCGCCCCACATCTGGACTCACCATGGGCCATCCCTGATGGATGTACATACCTATGATTGATATCTGTGCAGATCTCCAATTGATCGAGGGCAAGTTTACAAAATAACTGAATTGGATATGCAGGACTGATTATGGCATATTTGCCGAACTGTAGAGGTAAAAACTCACTGTCCTTGATTCTTCAAAGCATCAACTAATAATATCCATGTTAATGGACTGAAGTCAATTTTGCATTTGATCTATAGTATTGGCAGTTACTTAGCTCAGTTAGCTAGACGGCTGGCTCTCAATACAGTATGATGGGTTCAATTCCCACACTGGTTGATGTTACCTTGAAGGACTTCCCTTCTCAAACTCTCCCTTTGTCTGATACTAGGAATGAAGGACTTTAGAGATAGTGGTCTTATTTTCTTTGGAGCACTGAAGATTAGGAGGTGAGCTTATTTAGGTGTTCAAAATTATGAACATTTTTGACAGGATAAAGAAGGATATTCTGTTTCCATTGGTTGGTATATCAGTAACTAGGGGTCATAATTTCAAGATTTTCAGCAAGAGAGCTAGGAATAAGATAAGGAGAAACTTCATTGCTCAGACAGTTGTTAGGATTTGGAAAGAACTGCCTGGGAGAGTGGTGGGGGTGGATTCTAAACAAGGTTTCAAAACAGAGCTGGATATATATTTGAAAATGGTAAATTTAGAGGACTATGGAGATAGGACTGGCGAATAGGGCTAGTTGGGTAGGTCTTTTGGGAACGAGTAGAGATATAATGGAACAAATGGCCTCCTTCATTACAGTAAAATTTTTATAATTCTATGTTTGTATCTCTGTCACAACTTACCTTTCCATCTATTGTTTTATCTGTAATACATTCGCAACTTTCCTTAAAGTCATTAATTTGTATTGTAACACGTTGCACTCTCAGCGCTGATCCCTAGAGAGCCGCATTCATTATCAGTACCAACCTGATAGAGAATCCTTTATCACCACATACCGTTTCCTACCCATTAACCAATTCTCTATCCATGCCAATATACTACCTCTAATGCGATTGGGGCTGTTATTTTATGACACAATCTTTCGCAAGATATCTTTTCGAATACCTTCTGGAAGTTAGATATAACACATCTACTGTTTAAACAAAACAAATATATGTGGTTGCTGGAGAAGTGAAACAATCAAAACATGAATTGCTAGAGAAACTCAACAATTCTAACAACTACTGTGGAGAGAAACAAAGTTAACATTTTAAGCCGTGTGACCCTTCTTCAGAATTGAACACAGGGGTAATGCCATATGTTGGCCCTGAGATTGGACAGATGAGAACAACTCAAATCAGAGAGATGTGCAAAGGAAAAGATTTGAACTGCTTGTTTTAGAACATGATGATGCTGCGATCCTGGGGTTGAACAAAAGTTACCAAGTACAAAGCTAGCCTCTTCCAGGGATGCCTAACCTGAAGAAGTTACCCTCCTCCCTCTGGATATCTTGGATTCTCCAGCATCTGCAGTTTCCTTTATCTCTGATCACAAAACTAAGAAGCTTAGGTTTAAGGTGAGAGGGGAAAGTTTTAAAAGGGACCCAAGCGGCGACTTTTTCACACAGAGGGTGGTGCGTGTATAGATTGAGCTGCCAGAGGAAGTGGTGAAGGCTGGCAAAATTACAACATTTAAAAGACATATGAAGAGGAAGGATTTAGGGTCAAATGCTGGCAAATGGGACTAGATTAATTTAGGATGCCTGGTCAGCATGGACAATTTGGGCTGAAGGGTCTGTTTCCATGCTGTACATTCCTATGAAATTATGAGAGAAGTTTCTGCAAACTCGAAGGAGTATGTGAGGAGACAATCCCATCGCAGGACAACAGAAAGAATCAAGTCACCTTACAAAAGGACCAAGAGTAACCCAGGTACAGGATGGAAAGTTGATGATTAGAGAAATTCCATGCATACCTCTATGGGGAAAAAGAAAGTCACAGTGGAAAGTGATCATTGATTTGTGCAGCAGATCTACAAGAAAAATCTATGCAGAACACCAACAAAGGCTGCCAAGGTTATACCTGAGATTTTAGAGTTAAGGCTTTACATCGAATACAAGGCAGGAAAAGAAATGTTGTTTGTGACACCTGTCACCAAATGAGAAATATGATAAAATTTCCAGTTGATAGATTCTTACACCTTGTAAACATATTATCCAACTTAAGTCAAATTAGAGAGGAGACAAATTAGATGGAGAGCTCTTTCAGCAAGTATCTGGGGAGAGCCTGATAAAGAGGAACAAACATAACCATCTTTAAAGGTAACATTGATTAATCCGACGTGATATTTCACTGGGAGATGGTGTTCTGCTGGCCAGATTAAGAATAATAACTCTGAAAACAATGCTGAAAGGACAAACTGTACCCACACAAGATTCAATGCTGCGAACCAGTTACCCAGCCAGAAATAAAACAGAAACTAGAAAATCATAAAAAGCTAACTGGTAAAGAAATGGGGAGAAAAAAGAATGTTTTTGAGACTACACTTCAGCTGGAAAAGCAAAAAAAGATCATGAGCAACTCCAGCACCATTAATAAAAATCAAGATAACCTGAGCAACATCATTACATGATAAAACCTGAGCAATTCTTACAACACCAGGAGCCAACATCAACTGGGTAATATGTTCCGCCTCTAGCAGGAATACTGAATCCACAAGATGGAGGCACAGCATCCCATCAGTGAAGCAATTCAGTAAATAATATAGTTCCGAAAAATAAACAAGTATAAAAAGTGTTACTGTGTTTTGCTTTGTTACAAAATTTGATTGTTGATGTTTAAATTAATCATAATATCGAAAAAGTTAATGATTGCAACTGTCATTGCCAGGTGACATTGATGGATGAATTATGTTTTGTCATTTTATTTGAAAGTTTTCAGGTACTTTATTGTTAAAGACAAGTAAATATATATGTAACAAACATGTACATTCCTAATGCTACATCAGACACTCCTGCACTACTGTCAGTGCACCAAGATGACAATCAATTATTCTGCACCACATGGGGACAACTATGAAACACATCTAAAGAATCATGGCTACAATTTTAGCCCTTGGACAAGGTAAGGATAAGAAGTGTGTTGGGGATTAACATCGGGCTGCATTCTACTTACCAGATGAACACAGTGTACATGTGCCTATGCCATTTTAAAAATCTGGCAGTGTGAGGGCCTTACCCACCATGTAAATCAGATTACAAGAGCTGGGATTTGAATATGTAATTTAGCCCCTGGTGATCTTTTAACCAGCAGCAGGGAGTATCGGAGAGACCCTCTGGGCCTAACAAGGAATCCTTGGGCCTCGGTTGCCTCAGGCTTTCTTTTGAACTCAACCCTGAATCTTTCTGATCCTTGGCAGAAGCTATGTTTCCCACTCGCCAGCTCCCACTCACTAACAGTGAGTGATTAACACTAGCTTTATGTGGGTATCAGGCTGAATGCATTTTGAAGGCCCCTGAGGCAATTTGGCTCAAGTTTCAAAGTGACAACCTATTCTTGAGCCATCTCAGTCAGTGACCAGAGTGAAAATCAGGAATATAGTTAATCACTTTTGTTTATTTAATACATCTAGATAAGTAATACAGTAATGGCCTTGAATATCTGACTCATTCTACAGCAAATACAATACCTGTGATTTCCAATGCAGCATTATTTGGTTCTGAGAATAGTGACAGATGGCACTGTTATTTTGTCTGTGCAAAATTAGTTCCAGCTGAAGATATTGACAGAGTATAATTTCACTGAATAATGTGGTTTTGACGCTAGCATCTAGTGGTAAGGTAAAGAAAATATGTGCAGCTTTTATGATGGTAATACATAGAATTTAAGCCACAAGTGAAAAATATTCTGGTCACTGTTCTGATTTAAAAGCACAAAAATTATTGAATTAAAATAAAATTATACCACCTACATATTATTGATGAACAGTTGACATAGTGGAATTCCACATTAGGTCACCATTTTATCCGTATTATCTGTATTAATATTGATTATAGATTTAATTTTATTTTTAAACAGAGAATTGGAGTTGTTGATTAGTTAGTCAAGCTGACTGGTTTTCACGCAACATTCCCTCTCCCTTCTATGTGACATCGTCAGTGCTGTGTAACCTCTGTTGAAATGCTGATTTTTTTATCCTGTTCTGAATTGATAAGGCCCAGTCCCTAACCTGTTTCTCCTCTCACCTATCCCCTCCTTCCACCTCAAACCACGCCTCCATTTCCTACCTCCTAACCTCATCCCATCCCCTTGATCTGTCTGCCCTCCCCGGACTGACCTGTCCCGTCCCTACCTCCCCACCTACACTCACCTTTACTGGCTCCATCCCCGCCTCTTTGACCAGTCTGTCTCCTCTCCAACTATCTTCTCCTCTATCCATCTTCGATCTGCCCTCCTCCCCCCATGTATTTCAGAACCCCCTTCCCTTCCCCCTTTTCTGATGAAGGGTCTAGGCCTGAAACATCAGCTTTTGTGCTCCTAAGTTGCTGCTTGGCCTGCTGTGTTCATCCAGCTCCACACTTTGTTATCTTGGATTCTCCAGCATCTGCAGTTCCCATTATCTGTCAATGTGGACGGTCTTGTTTCTGGTTTTGAACCATAGTAGTATGTGGATGGGGTCTATTTCAACATGTTTGTTTATTGCATTGGTGGTTGAATACAAGACTCCTAGGATCTCTTGGAATAAGGATAGCACTCGAACCAACAGCCACATTTCGCCAGTTACGCTCAAAGATGAAAGGTCCCATACCCACAACGAGCAGGACAAATGTGATATACAAAATACTATGCATCAACTATGAGAAACACTACATAGAACAAATGGGCAGCAAACCGCCTCGACCAACTCTCTCTCATTTCAAAACACTCCAGCATAGAAGGTCATCAAATTAGCAGGGATAAAGTTACAGCGTCAGGACAAGCAAAACAAAGACAGGCATAAGAATTCCTGGTGGCCTGGTTTTCAAGTACCGATGCAATTAACAAACATGTTGAAATAGACCCCATCCACATACTATTATGGTTCAAAACCAGAAGCAAGACCATTGAAATAGACCCTATCTACACACCACTATGGTACAAAGCCAGTAACAAGGCTGCCTACCATGACAGACTAGACCAAGTAAATTCAGACCAGGACAGAATATAAACACTTCAACGAAGGCTACACAGCGCTGATGATGTCACCTAGAAGGGAGATGAAAACCAGTCAGTTTGACTAACCAAACAAAAATTCCAACCACAACCCAAGCTACAGATCTTCGTTAAAACATTAAGAATACATGAATAAACTTAATCTTGCAATCTTGGGAACAGTGAAAGACTCAAATTAACTTCCTGACATACCTCTGAACTCTGAGGAATTTTCTACACTCACACACATCGCATACTTGCATCAAAAGTTTAAATTATCATATTTTACCCTGCCCAGATTGCCAAATAATGCCTGACAATAACATAATGAGATGGCAAAGTCTTCCACAGACTTGGATTGCCTGCTGTACACTTTGGTTTTTCTAAGGATTTAGTTAAAGCCTTGCCTGGTTAGGGTAAGCCAGCTGAGGAGTGTAGCTCAGTGTACTTCAGCTGGAATGTCAAAGCACCCACTGTAGCTGTGGTATATTTCAGCATATCCTGATATTGCTACAGCCTGGCCAAGAGATAGGAATTGAAAGGATAGAATAAACATCTGATTCAGCCATCCATTGGCCTACGTACTGCCAAGATAACCCCCAGGTTCTTTTCTTTTTACTACAAATACTGTTTTTTAAAAACATTTCTTTACTTTTACTCCAATAATAAGTGCAAGGAGCTCACAAAGTCTTTACTGCTAAAAAGCATCCAACCAGGTGTCTGTGCCACATCCCTGCTCTGCTAACCTACAGAACCAAATGTTTTGTAAAGTTCCTCTCAGGTCTTGCCATGAACTAGTATCTTTCTTCTGATTCTTACTCCTCTCTCTCCATTTCCTCTTCAGGCTTATCTTGTTGCTGAGACCAACCTCCTGTTGTCTCATCCCTGTTCCCACTAAAATGCTGAAAACCCAACTTTTTATCATCATGAAGGATTACCAAATAAAAACCAAAAGAACTGCGGATGCTATATATCGGGAACAAAAACAACATTGCTGGAAAAGCTCTGAGGAAGGGTCACTGGACCCAATTCGTTAACTCTGTTTTCTCCTTCACTGATGCTGCCAGACCTGCTGAAATTTTCCAGCAACTGTGTTTTTGTTCGTGAAGGATTATCAGCCTGAAAAATTGTCCTGAATCTTCTGATCCAGGTAAAGCTCAAATGAAGTGAGTGGGCAGGGAGTCGGGAAACATGGCTGTAAGAGAGGTGAAAGAGAAGCTGAATGGAGGTGTGAAGAGAGGGAGCCTTCCAAGGGAGCAAACTTTATGAGTTTAAAATAAAGAAGATTATTAATTCTCAGACTTGAGCAAATTTAAAATTAAACTTCTCAGATACACACACAATGTTTGGCTATAAGTTAAGAAAGCACACTGACAAATCATGGATATCTCAACAACTGGTTCATAATCTCTAGACTAGTGCGGAGCAAGATTGATATTTTAAATGACATTGATGCTTTAATAATGACATGAAAAAATTATCAGAATAATGTTTCTCAGTTGGTTACAAGGTTTACTGTGTTTGAATTTCAAAAAAATTGATTCACAGAGAAACTTTAACTGGGAAAAGTTGCAAGAGTTAGTTTCCCTGTTGGGATCTCTAAGGTATTGCTGTTAATTACTTTGGCAATTTAAATTGCTCACAGCAAGTTTGAGGGAACTGATTACAAATTGCTTCTAGCCAATTTTAGAAGCAGTCAACAACATGGCTTACTCATCATGTGATGTTTGTAAGTTCAGAGTCTGTTCTAAAATAATGGATCTTGTGTTCTGGTTAACATTTTAAAATTAGAGGCAGGTAATTTCTTTGCTTTTGAATGACCCATTCAATATGTTAATACAGTTTTGCTTTGTTTTTAGGGGAAAGGCATTGCTCCAATCGGTCAGAGATATTCTTTTTTTTACCTGAGAGATAGGGGCATAGTTTAAGGCATGAAAGTCAGGTTACTCTCAGACAGCTATCATTTCCAGCTTGTTTGGCCATTTTTAAAACATGCCATGCGGGAAAGTCCATTATACGCAGGTGCAGAACATTTCAAATACAGCCTAAGCTGATATCATAGATAGATAAATTGAACTTCAGGATTTCTATGCCATATTATTTAGTTACAGGCAGTCTTCTAAACAACTGAATAGAGTGAATCATTTATTTGGTTACTGAGCCAAAACTCATTTTATCCCAGTGCGTCCTTTTACACTTGAAGCGTGAATATCTATTGAATGCAATATTCAAGCTATTTGCTATAAATATAGTTATACATTATGTGGGGTTCATTTAGTTCAGCCTTTCACAGTGTGGTGCAAAATGATCCCATTAAGTAGGTCCAATCCCCGCTTGTGCTGTGCTTGTTTACTGAGGCCATCCTCTTTGTCTTGCATAAGAGTGACACTCCGCAAGCTATGTAACTATTGTCTCTTTCTCTCTTTCCTTTGTTCACTCCAGCTATTTAGCAAAAATGCTCATTATAAATTAAAAAACATGAATTTCAATAGGTCGGTGTTAAAATTAATTGTGATATGAGAAACTAAAACTCAAAACAGGAGACTCAATTCAAAAGTTACACAAACACTTGTATGTAAACCTTTTGTTTACATGCTATTAACCACTGTATTTTTAAAATCTCTGTACAACTGGCAAAGAAACAAAACAGTTTTGAAATGAAATTGGAAAAATATCTGAACCTAAAGTTTGTATTGCAAAAAACCGGAATTGGAGCATTTCAATTATTTGGATTTGCTTGCTAAGAACAAAGTGTATCTTAGCAAGTGCCTGCACTGGCTTGATTTTATCTTCCAAAACAATGTCTGCAATATTAAAATTGGCATGAAATTTCTGGCCTTAATTGGTGAATATGGTAATCTGAGTTGCTTTCACTAACATCCAGTTCCATGTAGATGGAAATAAATGAAAGGCACTGAAAACATTATGATGTTGACAACATGATGACTAACTTTCTAATATTATGCAGCAGAATCAAAAAAAAGATCAGCCGTGGACGCAGCCTTATTCAGATAACACCTTCACTATTCTGCCAGGAAACAGATCACAGAAATGGTAGCAATTTGCAAAGATTGCAGCTGTAAAATATTAGAGGATTTCATGGGAATCATTTATTTAATTGACCAATTAATTAAAGGACAATTTCTAAAGAGATTAGTATTTTAATAATAGATACTTTTTCAGTTTTGTCTTCTCTCCTTGAGACCTTCAGTGAATTTCTAAGCACGATGGACAAACACAAACTGAAATTTAACCGACAAAACTCAATCACCTGTACTTTGTCATTTGCCTAAGCTTACAATTGTGAATCTAACATTCCTTGATGTAACCAATTCTTTCATATGATAGATTTTCCTGGTCAAGTGACTTTAATTATTAAATTTAAAAAAGAAACTGACACTAGAAAGGTTAAAGGAATAACAGATATCTCCAGCAATCATATTATTTGATCACAGAATATGTCGATGATAGTATTTTAAGTAACATAGGTTAAACGTGTAAAGCAGGTAGTTTATTTGTGAAGTTACTTCAAGATTTTCGCCATTACTTTTATATGAAACCATCACCTTAGTTGAAATACTTCAGGGGCAGATAATTAGATCATGTTAAGTTGTGATTTATGATCTCTGCATCAGGTAATCAGTTCAAATCTACAGGTAGATGAGAGTAAACCAGTTGATGTGGTGTATATGGATTTCAGCAAGGCGTTCGATAAGGTTCCCCACAGTAGGCTATTGTACAAAATGCGGAGGAATGGGATTGTGGGAGATATAGCAGTTTGGATCGGAAATTGGCTTGCTGAAAGAAGACAGAGGGTGGTAGTTGATGGGAAATGTTCATCCTGGAGACCAGTTACTAGTGGTGTAGTACCACAAGGGTCGGTGTTGGGTCCACTGCTGTTTGTCATTTTTATAAATGACCTGGATAAGGGCATAGAAGGATGGGTTAGTAAATTTGCAGACGACACTAAGGTCAGTGGAGTTGTAGATAGTGACGAATGATGCTGTAGGTTGCAGAGAGGCATAGATAAGCTGCAGAGCTGGGCTGAGAAGTGGCAAATGGAGTTTAATGCAGACAAGTGTGAGGTGATGCACTTTGGTAGGAGTAACCGGAAGGCAAAGCACTGGGCTAATGGTAAGATTCTTGGTAGTGTAGATGAGCAGAGAGATCTCGGTGTCCATGTACACAGATCATTGAAATTTGCCACCCAGGTTGACAGGGCTGTTAAGAAGGCATACAGTGTTTTAGCTTTTATTAATAGAGGGATCGAGTTCCGGAACCAAGAGGTTATGGTGAAGCTGTACAAAACTCTGGTGCGCCTGCATTTGGAGTATTGCGTACAGTTCTGGTCACCGCATTAAAAGAAGGAAGCTTTGGAAAGTGTGCAGAGGAGATTTACTAGGATGTTGCCTGGTATGGAGGGAAGGTCTTACAAGGAAAGGCTGAGGGACTTGAGGCTGTTTTCATTAGAGAGAAGAAGGTTGAGAGGTGACTTAATTGAGACATATAAAATAATCAGAGGGTGAGAGAGGGTGGATAGGGAGACCCTTTTTCCTAGGATGGTGACAACGAGCGCAAGGGGTCATAGCTTTAAATTGAGGGGTGAAAGATATAGGACGGATGTCAGAGGTGGTTTCTTTACTCAGAGAGTAGTAAGGGAATGGAACGCTTTGCCTGCAATGGTAATAGATTCGCCAACTTTAGGTAAATTTAAGTCGTCATTGGATAAGCATGTGGACGTACATGGAATAGTGTAGGTTAGATGGGCTTCAGATCGGTATGACAGGTCGGTACAACATCGAGGGCCAAAGGGCCTGTACTGTGCTGTAATGTTCTATGTTCTATATGTTCATAATTCAACAAATTGTGCTGTGTTTCCAATTTGATTCATTACAATGTATTGGTGATGTGCATTCATAGGTAATGTGTTATGAGTTCAGATTCCAAATGGACATAATGCTTTTCACCATCGTTTAAAGTTATTTTCGAAAAAAAACTCATCACTGAGGCTTCATTTATGAATTGTAGTCTGCCGATTTAAGTGTTATTTTTAGCTGTTAATTAATATTATACTTCCAGTACCATCACATTGAAATATGTCTTTCTAGATTAATGCAAAAAGGGCTGAAGGGAAGCAGAGAGTTTGAACACAGAGCTTGAATAAAGGCTTGTTGCTAACTGATTGCGCAAAAGAACAGATACTTATGATGTTGCATCATTCTGTGATGACATTCATGTTAGCATAAAGATATAGTTAAACGATTATATTTAACATACTAACAAATACACTTTCATCAAACATTCTGTAGGAGATGTTACCTCCATCACATTCTGATCAGAGATAATGGGAACTGCAGATGCTGGAGAATCCAAGATAACAAAGTGTGAAGCTAGATGAACACAGCAGGCCAAGCAGCATCTCAGGAGCACAAAAGCTGACGTTTCGGGCCTAGAGCCTTCATCAGAGTGGGGGATGGGGAGAGGGTTCTGGAATAAATAGGGAGAGAGGGGGAGGCGGACCAAAGATGAATAGAGGGGAAGATAGGTGGAGAAGAGAGTATAGGTTGGGAGGTAGGGTGGGGATAGGTCAGTCCGGGGAGGACGGACAGGTCAAGGAGGCAGGATGAGGTTAGTAGGTAAGAAATGGAGGTGTGGCTTGAGGTGGAAGGAGGGGATAAGTGAGAGGAAGAACAGGTTAGGGAGGTGGGGATGAGCTGGGCTGGTTTTGGGATGCAGTGGTGGGAGGGGACGAGCTGGGGCCTTGACCTTCAAGTCCTGGATCTCCTGCATTATTTAATAAATCTAAATTGAAACTAGAGAAACAACAGAATATCTTTAAATCAGACATTTCGAAGACTTTTGGACTTAATACTGAAATGAAAACTTTCAGATCATAAACACAAATCATTTTTTTGAATATCAGCTATAATGCACTTCCTATAATATTTTACATCTCCACCTAACTAAATTTTAGTTTCTTTATTGATCAATTGCATATCCTTTTTCTTTCAGCCAGTATTCCTTTCACTCTTTAAACTGTCCTGCCTTCCACTTATCATAAACTTTCACTTTTGTTCATTCCTCCTCTCCCTCAACCCTACCTTCCCACCACACTTTTCTCTGTGGTAATGGGAACTGCAGATGCTGAAGAATCCGAGATAACAAAGTGTGGAGCTGGATGAACACAGCAGGCCAAGCAGCATCTTAGGAGCACAAAAACTTTTCTGTGTCTTTCTATTTGCTCAAAAATCTGTTGTATCTCTAACAGTTTCACATTCTTATGAACCACCATCAACTTGAAACATCAATTTTGTTTATTTCTTCACAGGTGCTGCCTTATTTCTGTGCATGCTCAGAATGACATGTTTTACTGTGTATCAAACAATATATGGTGAACATTACAAAATTCTCGGATTTATGGGATAATCACCTGATTAGACCTGATGCAATAAATACAAGGAGAATGTTCAAGCATCTTATACAAATTTTCGAATGTCTACTTGAGATGACAGCTTTTACTTCTTAGTAAAGGTGTGTGGGGTGATTGTGCAACATCGACTGGTGTGACATGAGCTGACATGTTTGATGTATACCGGTGAATAGATGCATCAGTGGGGAGGCAAACAGTGCACAATCCACTATTCATTTTCTAGATTCCTTGCATTACTGGGTAACGATAATACAGCTACTCAAGGTTCAAACATATGTAAAACTAAAGTTAATATCGTAATCAGAGGCAAATTTATTCGAAGATTCGGAAAAGCCACAGATTGCTCACATTATAATAAAATGTGAGGCTGGATGAACACAGCAGGCCAAGCAGCATCTCAGGAGCACAAAAGCTGACGTTTCGGGCCTGGACCCTTCATCAGAGAGGGGGATGGGGGGAGGGAACTGGAATAAATAGGGAGAGAGGGGGAGGCGGACCGAAGATGGAGAGTAAAGAAGATAGGTGGAGAGGGTGTAGGTGGGGAGGTAGGGAGGGGATAGGTCAGTCCAGGGAAGACGGACAGGTCAAGGAGGTGGGATGAGGTTAGTAGGTAGCTGGGGGTGCGGCTTGGGGTGGGAGGAAGGGATGGGTGAGAGGAAGAACCGGTTAGGGAGGCAGAGACAGGTTGGACTGGTTTTGGGATGCAGTGGGTGGGGGGGAAGGGCTGGGCTGGTTGTGTGGTGCAGTGGGGGGAGGGGATGAACTGGGCTGGTTTAGGGATGCAGTGGGGGAAGGGGAGATTTTGAAACTGGTGAAGTCCACATTGATACCATATGGCTGCAGGGTTCCCAGGCGGAATATGAGTTGCTGTTCCTGCAACCTTCGGGTGGCATCATTGTGGCAGTGCAGGAGGCCCATGATGGACATGTCATCAAGAGAATGGGAGGGGGAGTGGAAATGGTTTGCGACTGGGAGGTGCAGTTGTTTGTTGCGAACTGAGCGGAGGTGTTCTGCAAAGCGGTCCCCAAGCCTCCGCTTGGTTTCCCCAATGTAGAGAAAGCCGCACCGGGTACAGTGGATGCAGTATATCACATTGGCAGATGTGCAGGTGAACCTCTGCTTAATGTGGAATGTCATCTTGGGGCCTGGGATGGGGGTGAGGGAGGAGGTGTGGGGACAAGTGTAGCATTTCCTGCGGTTGCAGGGGAAGGTGCCGGGTGTGGTGGGGTTGGAGGGCAGTGTGGAGCGAACAAGGGAGTCACGGAGAGAGTGGTCTCTCCGGAAAGCAGACAGGGGTGGGGATGGAAAAATGTCTTGGGTGGTGGGGTCGGATTGTAAGTGGCGGAAGTGTCGGAGGATAATGCGTTGTATCCGGAGGTTGGTAGGGTGGTGTGTGAGAACGAGGGGGATCCTCTTGGGGCGGTTGTGGCGGGGGCGGGGTGTGAGGGATGTGTCGCGGGAAATGCGGGAGACGCGGTCAAGGGCGTTCTCAATCACCGTGGGGGGGAAGTTGCGGTCCTTAAAGAACTTGGACATCTGGGATGTGCGGGAGTGGAATGTCTTATCGTGGGAGCAGATGCGGCGGAGGCGGAGGAATTGGGAATAGGGGATGGAATTTTTGCAGGAGGGTGGGTGGGAGGAGGTGTATTCTAGGTAGCTGTGGGAGTCGGTGGGCTTGAAATGGACATCAGTTACAAGCTGGTTGCCTGAGATGGAGACTGAGAGGTCCAGGAAGGTGAGGGATGTGCTGGAGATGGCCCAGGTGAACTGAAGGTTGGGGTGGAAGGTGTTGGTGAAGTGGATGAACTGTTCGAGCTCCTCTGGGGAGCAAGAGGCGGCGCCGATACAGTCATCAATGTACCGGAGGAAGAGGTGGGGTTTGGGGCCTGTGTAGGTGCGGAAGATGGACTGTTCCACGTAACCTACAAAGAGGCAGGCATAGCTGGGGCCCATGCGGGTGCCCATGGCCACCCCCTTAGTCTGTAGGAAGTCTCCCCTTCCCCCACTGCATCCCTAAACCAGCCCAGTTCATCCCCTCCCCCCACTGCACCACACAACCAGCCCAGCCCTTCCCCCCCACCCACTGCATCCCAAAACCAGTCCAACCTGTCTCTGCCTCCCTAACCGGTTCTTCCTCTCACCCATCCCTTCCTCCCACCCCAAGCCGCACCCCCAGCTACCTACTAACCTCATCCCACCTCCTTGACCTGTCCGTCTTCCCTGGACTGACCTATCCCCTCCCTACCTCCCCACCTACACCCTCTCCACCTATCTTCTTTACTCTCCATCTTCGGTCCGCCTCCCCCTCTCTCCCTATTTATTCCAGTTCCCTCCCCCCATCCCCCTCTCTGATGAAGGGTCCAGGCCCGAAACGTCAGCTTTTGTGCTCCTGAGATGCTGCTTGGCCTGCTGTGTTCATCCAGCCTCACATTTTATTATCTTGGAATCTCCAGCATCTGCAGTTCCCATTATCTCAGATTGCTCACATTGCAGTGATCTTTGATCAAAGACGCAGATGTGTAATGAATAGTGTCTTTTCAGTTGCAAATGTTAAAAGTTAGCATAACAAGTGATTTTACTTTTGCAAATCCTTTGTCTTTACAAAGTATAAGTGATTCTGTAGTAGAACACTCATTTTTAATCTTTGTTAACGATGTAGCGTTGCCCTTGGGTATAATCTTCTCTCTGCCATGGAACAGTTACTGTTTTATTCCTGATTGCTGGTGATAGGGCCAATTCACTCCTGTAACTTGGTTCAATTTACCACAAAGAAAGATAATTGAGCTATTACTTCTTCCCATTGCGTCGTCTTTCTCTTCCTTCTATTATAAATTGAAATGAAGTTTGACATATAATTATCATGGTCAGTGGGGAATTAGTTTACACTCTACAGATATGAGTCCAATTGTTCTGCTGAAAACTTCAAAGTCTGACCTACTAACAATAATTCACGATAGAATAGGTCAAAAGGAAATTCAAAATTTTGCTGCATGTTTAACAATCTTAGAAAGATAATGTTAAACCTTTACACATGAACATTTATTTTGGAATTACGTTTTTTTGAAATAACTACATAACAAATATGTTGTCACAAGCAAGTAACTATTTTAACAAGAATAAGCCTCGCTCTTCAAATCAGGGAATTTCTGACTGTGATTAGACAAAAACAAAATTCTGCCCTGATTTTTCTGAGCGATCCTCCAATGGTTGATACATCCAAAACCAATTCAGTGCAGCAAACTTTGGAAGTGCAGTGCAGAATAGTCTTACTAAAACCAGCATCTCTTTTCTGGCTGAGACAGTAGGAACTGCCGATGCTGGAGAATCTGAGGCAACAAGATGTACAGCTGGACGATCACAGCAGGCCAAGCAGCATCAGAGGAGCAGCAAAGCTGATGTTTCAGGTCAAAACCCTTCTTCAGAAACGGGGGAGGGGAAGGGGATTCTGAAATAAATAGGGAGGGGGGGAGGCAGATAGAAGAAGGATAAAGTAGAAAATAGGTGGAGAGGAGACCAACAGGTCAAGTAGGCAGAGTTGGAGCCAGTAAAGGTGAGTGTAGGTGAGGAGTTAGGGAGGGGATAGTTTGGTCCAGTGAGGACGGACAGGTCAAGGAGGCAGGATGAGGCTAGTAGGTAGGAGTTGGAGCTGTGGCTTGAGGTGGGAGGAGGGGATAGGTGGGAGGACAGGCTAGGGAAGTGGAGATGAGCTGGGCTGGTTTTGGGATGTGGTCGGGGTAAAGGAAATTTTGATACTTGTGAAGTCCATATTGAGACCATTGGGCTGCAGGGTTCTGCTGTGGCCTGCTGTGTTCATCCAGCTCTACACTTTTTGTCTCTTTTCTGGCTGCCGTGATGCACCAGTAGGTAAGGAATTTAAATGTTACAAGCCTCGAGGTTGTTGACTTGCTCGCCAAGCTGGCTTGTTTTTGTTCAGTTGTTTTGTCACCATGCTAAGTGATATCAACAGTGGAGCCTCCAAGGAAGTGATGTTATTCTACCCAATTTGAAATTATACTGTCCGGTCCATTGTGATGAGTTCTGTCATTTCTGGTTTTGATCTGAATGGGTTTATACATGGGGTCCAATTCTATCTGTTTGTTGATTAAAGCATGGGTGGACAACCGTGCTTCTACGAATTCCTGTGGGTATCTATGTTTGGCTTGGGCTACTATGGTTACCTTGTTCCAGTTAAACTGATGGCCCTCAATATCTGAGTGTGCTGATATTAAGGAGAGCTCATTGTGCTGTTTTGCTGCTATCTGATGTCGTGTGTTCTGATAGCTAGTTTCCTTCCTGTCTGTCCGATGTAATGTCTGTGGCAGCCGTTGCATGGTATTTTGTAAACCACGTTGGTTCTGCATGTTGTGGGAATGGGGTCTTTAATTCTTGTAATTGTTTGCCTTGGAGCGCCTGTGGGCTTCTGGGCTACCATCATTCCTCATCTCATTGAAGGCTTCACTGATGATGTCACCTAGCATGGTGATGAAACATCTGAACAAAAACAAGCCAGTTCAGCAAACAAGTCAACAACCTCACCCAACCCGAGCTACAGATCTTTGCCAATACTTTGTCACAAACCTTGTCTGGAAAGCTATCAAAAGAAAGTAGACGTGTAAAGGTGTAGGGTGGCTAAGAAGGCAGTGTGGGTGAAGTTAGTTAGTAAGGGGGCAGAGTGATTGTGGATAGGGTGGTCGAGTTTCAGGTGGATAAGTGGAGAGGTAGATGAAGTGGGCAAGGGGGTCATGGGTAGAGAGATTGTCATGTCAAGTCAGGTTGGTGGTAGTTCGTTGTTTCAGGGGAAGGCAGGAGATTGGGATGGTAGTTAGGTGCCGGGGTTGGTTCAGATAGAGTTGGATTGAGGGTGTAGTCGATCAGCATGAAGCAGGTGTCATGAGGCTAGTCAGGTTGTGGAAGTTTTGTGTAATGGGAAGAGTAGTGTAAAGTCAGGGAATTGTTGGAAGGTGCTAGTCGAGTTATCAGGAGATTGATGGGAGGGGGGAGTGGGGTTTTGGGTTTGAGAGTGACTGGGGGCCAATTGCGTAAATACCCAGGACATAGACTAAGAAATATAGAAACATAGAAGATAGAAGCAGGAGAAGGCCTTTCATCACAATCATGTCTGATCATCCAACTCAATCTAATACTGCTTTCTCCACATAACCTTTGATCCCATTCGCCTAAAGTGCTAAATCTAGTCACTTCTTGAATACATTCGATGTTTTGGCATCAACTACTTCCTGTGACAGTGGGTTCCACAGGCTCACTACTCTTTGGGTGAAGAAACGTCTCCTCATCTCTGCCCGAAGTAGTCTACACCTGTGACCCCTGATTCATATCCACCTTCAGGAACATCCTCCCTGCAACTACACTGTCCAGCCCTGTTAGAATTTTATCATTCGTTTGAACTCTAGCAAAAACAATCCCAACCTAGTCAGTCAATCTCTTCTCATACATCATCCCGGAACCAGCCTGATAATTCTTTGCTGCACTCCCTCAAGAGCAAGAACATAGTTCCTCAGAACAGCAGACGAAAACTGCATACAATATTCTAGATGTGGCCTCACCAAGACTCTGTATAACTGCAACAACGCATCTCTGCTCCTGTATTCAGAACCTCTCACAACGAAGGCCAACATACCATTTACTTCTTTACTGCCTGCTGCACCTACATGCTTCAGCAATTGGTACACAAGGAGACCCAGGACCCACTGTACACTCCTCCTTCCCAATTTACAGCCATTCAGGTAGTAATCTGCCTTCTTGTATTTGCTTGCAAAGTGAATAACCTCACATTTATCCAAATTATACTGCAACTGCCTTTGATTTGCCCAGTCACCCAATCTGTCCAGATCACACCAAAGGATCTCTGCGTCCTCATCACAGTTCACTCTCCCTCTCAACTTGATATCATTTGCAAATGTGGAGATGTTAACTTTTGTTTCCTCATATGTATATATTGTGAATAGCTGGGGTCCCAGCACTGATCCCTATGGCACCTATTAGTTACTGCCTGCCAATCTGAAAATATATCTAACATATCTTGGATAGCTATCCCGGTAAATCAGAACTGTCCATACTCTCCAAATTCAGTTCAAATTTGAGGCTTTTTTCAGAAGGTCGAAGGGAACTTGGGAATAATGTATTGCAAGTTTGAACTTCCCAGCTAATTCCGATTAGTGTCTGCTAAGAGGAGCTGTAGTGCACCTTGCAGGGTAAGTCAGGTCTCCAATCATTTGGAAATTTTTAGATTTGGGCCATAATAAACTGGCTAGTGTCTTCTAGTTCAATCTGAGAGAAAATCAGTCTCTCAGAGATAGCACAGGTTAACCTGGTTGCTCAAATGTGGAGACTGTTTATTACTATATTGAACAAAAAAAGCACAGGAAAGGGCCCTTTGGCTCATCAAGTCTGCGTCAGCACTTGAGGCTTTTCTAAACTAAAAACTTCTGAAGAAAAAATTTGTAAACTGTTGCTAAAAATGTGAGGTATTTTGACACATAATGTACAATTTAACAAGATTATGCATCCCAACGTCAATAAGACTGCTCAGTCAAAACAAAACCAAATTAGTTCTTGCCAGGTAAATGCAGTAAAAGTCAATTAAGATCAGCAATTCCAACGTACAAATCAACCAGGTTACTAGTGGCACAATGGTGCCAATCAGAAATAATTTATTGTTTTTTATCGCAAATTGCATGCAGAAGCAATTTGGAAATCACAAACATTTCAGCAGATTTTATGTTAGAATAGGGGGATATGAACTAATTAGAGTACAATGTGCTGTTCAAGACTAATCAGTTTGGATCCCCAAATCAGCATAAAATATGCTAAGGCTTCAATTGTTGTTATTAGGAGATGATGTTCATTTTAGAAACATGTGATTTCGACCACACTTTATATACGCTCTTTATCATAATTTATTTTGTTTAATCTACTTAACATAAAATAAGAAAATGAAAACCTAAAAGAAGCAAAATGAATTAAACGGCTGAATTAGAATTACTGTCAACATTTTTTTATTTTATTTGAAGTGTGAGGCAGTTTTTTTCCAAAGTAATTTATGATCTTGTGTCACTCAGGTTGAGGTGAACAACCTATAGTTGAGTTCACACGAGTGATCTGTTCTTTCAGTTTTCATGGAAGGAATATACTTAGCATGTGATTTCTCCATAAAGAACAATTGTGAAACTATACCTTGGATTATCACTGTTTTCTGCTGTATTCTTGGAGACTTGAGTAAACAACAAGTTGCTGGTGCTGTGAATTCCTGTGTGGTTACCGTTTAAATTCACAGTATTATCAGGGTACTAATTTATGGCAAGCAAACATCTAACATATTAACGCACTGACATAGTTTATATTGTATAAGAACATAAAATGCCCGTTCAGTACTATAAGCTGCCCAGCTTCAACAAGATGTGTCTTAAGCCTCGAACCCTCTTTCATACTGGTCATCACAGCCCTCAAATCTCTGTTATTTGAAAAATCTACCTACCTTCTTATCCAATACTTCTCAAGATCTAGGCTCCACAACTCTCTGGGATAGAAACTAACCACCCTCTGGGAGGAAATATACTTGTGCATTACAGTTTTAAATGAGTGCCCTCTTCTCCTGTAAATCATAGATCATAAATCTCTACAGTGTGCAAACAGGCCCTTCAGCCCAACAAGTCCACACCAACCCTCAATGCTTCTCACCCAGACCCATTACCTCTATTACTCATGTAATCTACACGCCCCTGAACACAACGGGCAACTTAATATGGCCAATTCACCTAGCTTGCACATCTTTGGACTATGGCAGGAAAGCACAGCACCCAGAGGCAACCCATGCAGAATAGAGGAGAATATGCAAACTCCACACAGATAGTCACCCAGGGGTGGGGTTGAACTTGGGTTCCTGGTGCTGTGAGGCAGCAACGCTAACCACTGAGGCACTGGGCCGTCCCAAACATTTCTACTGATTTGAGAATATTCATTAGTGCAAACATTGCAATATCTAATCTGTCAACCATGACAACTGTTATCTGCAGCACCTTCAGGGCCTCCAGAAATGGTTATCCCTACAGATTCTCAGCTCCACGCTCACAAACATGTGTTAACATCTTCTCTCCCTACAGTCGGCCCTACCCCAGCTCAGAGCTTCTCTTTACCGGACCTGCAGGGGTTCTCTACTATTCTTTGTCCTTAGGAGGAAAGGTTTTGGCCTGAAACATTGACTTTCCTTCTCCTTGGATGCTGTCTGATCAGCTGTGCTTTTCCAACTCCACATTTACTGATTCTAGCTTCCAGCATCTGTAGCCCTTAGAGTCTCAAAGACCTAACTCATTTTGCCACTCTTGGTAGGTTAACTGCTTCATTGCAGAAATCAGCCTTTTGAACTGCTTCCAACACCAGCATAGCCTTTCTTAACCATGATCTATGCCTCCACTATCTCTGCAGCCATTCCCTTCAAAACCATTGAAAACAGGCAAATCCTTGATATACCATAGAGTCCTGATGACTTGTTTCCCTTCAGGCCCATTAGTTTGTAAGATACCATTGTCCATTGTGACAGATTTGCAACAATCTCTTTCTTCTCATTAATAAGTTGTATATTTGCTGTCATTGGGATGTTTATTGTGTCCTCTATAAAGACTGATGCAAAATTTTGTTTTAAATTATCAATCATTTTGTTGTTCACCATTATTAACGCCCTGGTTGCATCCTTTGAGTGTCTCACCCATTCATTTTATATACTTCAGAAATTCTTGTTGTTTGTTATCGTATTTTTTTTTGCCAAATTTCATAGTCATTTTCCCCTTTTTCTAAGATTTTTAGTCATCCACTACTGCACCTTAAAATAGCTCCCAATCCTTTGTCTTACCACTAGTTTTAACATTTCGTATAACTTAGCTTTAGATAACTGTAAGTGGTTCCTTCTGACCACTGAAACCTTCTTTTGAGAGGAATTTGATTTTGCTGATTGCTATGAAATGTCAGCTGAACTGTCTGCCTTTGCTCACCCACTGAGTTTCCCCTTCACTTGGTCTGTTTTCCGAGCCTACTCCGGACAACTCTTTCTTCACACCTCTAATGTATATTGAGGATGCTATGTTTGCTCTGCCCTGAACTGAATTTGAAATTCTATCATGTGATTGTCACCCACTCATCTGTGAGATCTCTTACTGATTCTATCTCATTACAAATTGCCACCCCTACAATGACATGTTCCAACGTAAGTTCTGCAATTTATTGCTCTAAGAAATAATCTATCATGGATTTTACAAATTTGCCTTCCACGTTATCCTTGCCTGTCTAATTTGTCTAGTCAATATGCAGGTTAAAATCACCAATGACAATTGTAAATGTCTTCTTACAGATTTCTATTATTCTCAATTGTTAGTATGCCCTATAGTGAGGCAATTCTTCAGGGTCTTACAGTGAGGGAAATTGTAGCAGGAAATATTTACATTGGGTAGAACATGAAGCTATTTGAGAGGCAGATAGAGTAGCAGAGATAGAGCAAGTGTGAGGTATTGGAGAGAATGTTGTTGGAGGGCAGGGGTTGACACAATGAACCTTACTACCTCAGCCTAATGTCCCCCTGTGCTAGTGCTGAGGCAGAAGACATCACATCACTGCACCATCCTGCTACCAGAATCTCCGTGTCACCAATCACCAGATGGGGAAATTTCTCTTACCTGCCACATCTAGGACAAAAGTCAGGAACTATGCAGTGTAACTCTGGACTAACAGCCCTTATCCAAGTGATCAATGGCTTTTTAAAGATGGAGCTGGCACAAGGGTTGTCAGTAAATTTTGCAATATGTCAACAGTGGTGAAATGTTCTGGAATGGAGAGTTATAGCGTGGCGCTTAGGCAGGATGATGCCATTGGGGTTTACTCGATAGTTCATGAGGGAACCTGGTAAGAAACAGTGAGAAAACTTGCTGGAACCCATGACAAGGTACCCTCAATGAAACTTGATAAAACTGACATTTAGCTAAACAAATCGTTTTTGATTCTCTCAACCACACTGGACACAGCAGGGAATGTAAATCCATAACTTAAAGGAAGTTGGTGGCGATAACTATTCCTTTTACCAAAATCCTAGCCTGTTCCCACTACATGAAGAGAAGTTGTGTGGCCAAGAAAGCAACAGCCTAAAAACTAGGCCCACCATAAAATTGACTAAACAGTTTCTGCAAGCAAGGCCTGATGGAATGCAAAGAGGCCCAGATTATCACAAGTCAAAAAAAAAATCAGCACAGAGCTGTCTTGCATACCAAACAGGAGTCCTTGAACTCAACAATGGGAGAATCACCATGATCCAAAAATCGTAAAGAAATCCTCAAACAAGATAATAGGGAGAGGCGTTTTATCTGTGTATTCCCCAGTTTCAACAAAATCTCTTGGAAAAGGTGGGTATACCTGGGATAACCTAGCCTAACCTCATTTAGTGCTGTGACCCCTGACCTGTAACCTCATTGGCTGAAGCCACAGAACTTTCTGGAAGGGGTCAGAAAGGGGGATAAAAAGGAACACCTGGCAGCCATTGACTCAGCTGGTGAAGATTCTGTGTAAGATCTACCTTTGGATCAAGGAAACTGAGTGTCCTGTTGAAGGAGGTTAGTGAATTGGATCCAGAAGCCCAATGATGTTGTGAAAAATTAACTTGCTTTGTATAAGATTTGTTTCTTTAACTTGTGAGTACTTTAATAATATTAAGTTTGAACTGCAGTCCTTTATTTGTTTCTTATGGCAGGAGCACCTGGGTAAATGCATTTTGAGTAACAAAGTGGTCAAAGTTTCTGTGTAGAATAGTTCCAAGGCAACAGTGCTGAGTGATTGTCAATCAGCATGGTGCCAGCGATGTGTATCACTCCGTGTTACTACAATTTCAATATAGACAATTGAGCACGGGCAAAATGTGAAGATGCAATCTCATTCTTTTCTGAAGCCACTGTACAATTACTATACTTGATTTCATTGATCCTTGCAAAGTCCCTGTTTCCTGGTTTATCAAGGCATGGGATGAAGAGATGTGAATGATGATGTCAATGTCTTTTCAATGGAATCAAAGACAATTTCTTCTTGCAAGCCTTTCATTCAGAAATCCTGTAAATATAATGCCATGCATTGTTTTGGATGTGCTATCCCATTGAACATTAAGTTAAACTTCCTGTTGCTGCCTCCTTTTATCTCTTCTGCTTTTCTTCAGCTGCCTGTTCAAGTAAGTTGGGGGTACATTTTATAAGCTACTGCTTCCTTATAATGTGGATGAATTTACAGAATAGGAGAATATTTAAATATTAGATTCATGCAGCATCTCAGTAAATTACTTAGTCATCTCCATTACAGATGCCTGCATGCTTTCTTATGCAGTTTATGAAACACAAATTTATGTTACTAGATTAGGAGTATTACTAATTTTGATGTTACATCATGCATGACTTGCATTTGATCATGGTCAATATTGATTATGGTAAATTAATGCA
The DNA here is from genome assembly GCF_030684315.1 of Stegostoma tigrinum. NCBI lineage: Eukaryota > Metazoa > Chordata > Chondrichthyes > Orectolobiformes > Stegostomatidae > Stegostoma > Stegostoma tigrinum. Next base: position 28,632,188 of record NC_081367.1, on the reverse strand, counting down.
TTGGGTAGAAAAAATCCCATTCCCTACATAAACAAAGCAAACTTTTCTTCATTAGTAGTTCAATTGCTAATTAATACATGACAACTAAATGACCTGCTAGTATGAAGGTTTCAGCCTGAGGCTTGTGCAATTTACTGTTCATAATAATTACATGTACCCTTACTCCAGTCGATTGATGCAAAAAGATGAAACCAAGCTAGCTAGAGACAAACGAAGGAAGATTTTATTGGTACAAAATGTAATTATAATCTTCAGGATTATTGATTACATGGTGACTAAAAAACTAATGAAGCAAGCAAACGGACAATATGTTATACAGATTTAGTAATTACATTCCAAAGTAGTGTCAAGGAACTGCAGAGCCAGGCTTCTATCTTTAAGTGTTGAAGGCTAACAATGCTGGAAATGTTTGGCTTTTAACTTTCAATTGCTGAAGAATGCCCCAATAAACTTTTTTGTTCACTGTATACAACTTGATGAATCCATCTCAGTCCACTGTTTCCTCACTCCGAGAACCATGTTTCAAGAGCAAGGCTGTTGGTACTAAGATATTCTGAAGTTTATATTAATGCAGTGTTTGGTTTAAATTCCATTCAAGCAGACCTTCTAATGGATACAATGGTCATACAACAAACATTGCTCCCATGAGCACTCTATTAAAAGGCAGGCAGATCTGTCTACAATCCTAACGGCACTTAGGTTTTACTTTATTATCAGCATATCCATGAGTAGAGGCCTTTCTACTAATAGAAGGCTAACATTAATACAAAAGGAATGCTTTCAAGGCTACAAATGGTCCTGCCTTTTTTTATTTGTGTGGATGCTACGAATAGCAACCCACATGCATTAATTCCAGAGGAGATGGGGGAAAATGTAATTTTGGGGCTTTCACCCCACTGTTTATAGCCTGGGGCTGAGTGGATCAGGGACAAAATAGCATTGAGCTGAAAGCATATGGTACAGGTTGCTGTATCTCCTTGAAAGTTCCCCTTCTTATTAAAGCAAAAACCTGCTGTAATGTACTAGACGTGGCTGGCAAATTTTGCAAGACTGAAGTTTAGACAAATGTTGAGTCAGCAAATGAGAGACTTTCCCAATTCAGTGGGAGGCTCTGGCTGTACAATCGGCCAGGAGAGACTGTCATCATCAAGCAGTTTAGCACTACAACCCTCCTTTACACCACGTCAGGAATTAAAAGCTAGATGAGTAGGCAAATGGCTGATCTTTCTGGCTATCTGCTAATTAAGGGCCTTAACTAGTCAATGAAGTGATAAACCAGTGTCGCAGACTGTCAGCTTGAGGGTTGTCTGGGTGCAGGTGTCGGTGGGATTGGGAGATTTGTTTCTCAACCTGCACTAACTTGTGTAAAACTGAGGGTCATCTCTCAGACCACTATGGGTGCCATCTTCTTGCCCTTACTTATGATCACTCAACCCTGTTTCCCAATGGCTCCTATACACAGAAGCCATCCATCCAACCCCCATCCCAAACAATAATAATTCATCAGCTGCCTATTTGATCCTGGTGAGCTTTCTGAACAAAAGCTGCAGATTTCTCTCCATTCAAACTTTCCATTTTCAGACTTGGTCCAAACATTCCACATTTTTGTTTCTTCAGTGGGAGACAAGAGGCAGTCAAGAACATAGAAGCATGTGGTCATGGAGGTGAATGTATAACCTGAGAATATGATAACAGTGACAAGGAAAATTTCATGACTTCACACCTTTTGGTGAATTAATACATCTTCTTATCACAGGTCATCCGCCTCTCTCTTTCCCACCGCCCCCCACCCACCAAAAGTTTTCTCCAAACCCTCAATCTGAAATGTGAGGTCGCTCACTGTTGTCTTCCCAAAGTTTTTGGACTGTTTTGAAGGATTTTCCTGACTTTTTTGGATTTTGAAATGATCATTGCTTGAGAACAAGCAGAGAGTTCAGAGGAGTTTGCAGATAAGATCTTGAAGCTATGAGGGTTGTTGCTATTGTTGTTGTTGTCCCCTTAGCCTGCAACATGGCAGGGATGTAAAGCACAGTTTGCTGAGAGGGAATTGTGAATGTGGAAGGACCAGGAGGTACAGCAGGAACCTCTACAGAAGGCCTAATGTGCCAAGGGTTTTCATGGAGCCCTGCTCTGTCCTTCACACTGAATTGTCACCACGTTATTTGTCCTAGAGCCACACAGCAGTGAATGGGTGGGGCTGCCAGTGCCATTGAATTCTCTATCACCTCCAACAGTTAATTAAATATATCATTCAAGGAGCTATAGTCAACATTTCCCAAATCACCATTAGTGCATTGTGGAGGTAACGGATGGTTTCTGTGCTGAGTCAAGGTCATTTCATCAACTCTCCCCTTGCAGGCCAACTGAGGCAAATAAGTTTGCTGGGTTAGAAGGATTCTCAATTCCCACAGACCATATGGATGTAAATTGTGATAGGTCCACAAACCAACACACAGTTACAAGAGCCATACACGCTACTATCAATATGCAATAGATATCCATGCAGCAATCTCTTTAGATTGAGATAAACAGCCAATCACTCTGTTGTAAACATCATTATCTGAGAATAATGCAAACTTGCTGACACTGCTTTTATGCCACATGACCATGTGTATTACTCACAATATTTTCACTTTGGGTTCCAACCATGGCGCTATATCTGTAAGCATCGCAAACCATCACAATACTATGAAACCATTCAACAACAATAATGCACCATTGGGTTTGGTTGTCCGCTCAGCACTAAATATATTGTGAACACACACAGCTTTATAGCCTTTCTTTGCTTCTACTTATCTCTGCAAATCAATTGTGTAAGTATTGATTCTGACACAGTTTCATTTAAGGATGAAGAATGAATGCTTGCCCCAAGGTGACTGATTTATCATAGGACCCAATCAAGCAAATGGCATTATAGCAGGCACCATGAAAGGAAAATATTGAAACTTAAATGAGACATATATTATGTGCTGGAAACTTCAGTTAAAATTTCTACAAAGGCGCCAGTTTTTTTTAGTAGCACTAGTCATATGCCTCAGCAATTTCAGAAGGGAAAAGAATAATACATTGACATATGGTAGCATAAATGTACTGATGGCTACTTGTGTTTATCTGTTAGCATTTGAAAGGCAAATGCAGTACTTTACAGCTCTCTACATAGGTTGTGGTGGTAAATGTTTAATTATAAACACATAAAAGTAAAAGCACAGAGGCAGCATTGAAGCATTTAGTGGAATAAGACAAAACCTATAAGCTTGATTAGAATTGTGAGTACTTGTCTTCATGGCATATTTTGTAAATGCTTTCAAGTGAATGCTTAAAGGAGACTATGATGGGATGAGGGAGGAGTTAGCTAAGGTAGAAGGGGAGCAAAAAAATGGTGGGTCAATTGAGGAACAGTGGCGGACTTTCTCAACAGTTTTTCAGTGCTCAGCTGAAATATATTCCAGTGATAAGGAAGAACTGTAGGAAAAGAGATAGTCAGTCAGCCATGGATGTCTGAGGAAATAAAAGAAAGTTTCAGACTGGAAAAAAACATGCAAAAAGGCAGAGTAGTGGGAAGTCTTTAAAGGCCAACAGAAAGCCACAAAGAAAAGTAAGTTAGATTATGAGAGTAAACTAGCTCAGAATATAAAAACAGGCAGCAAAAGTTTCTATAAATATGTAAATCGTAAAAGAGTGGCGAAGGTAAACATTGGTCCTTTAGAGGATGAGAAGGCTAAGTTAATAACTGGGAATGAGGAAATAGCCGAGGCATCAAACAATTTTGTGTTGGTCTTCACAGTGGAAGACACAAATAACATGGTGAAAACTGATGGCAAGAAGGTTATAGCAGGTGAGCTCCTAGAAACTATCATTATCACTAAGGAGGCAGTGCTGGCTAAGCTAATGGGGGCTAAAAGTAGATAAGTCTCATGGCCCTGATGAAATACATCCTAGGGTACTAGAAGATGTGGTGGGGGAAATAGCAAATGCACTGGTAATTATTTACCAAAACTCACTGGACTCTGGAATGATTCCTGCAGAGTAGAAAACAGCCAGTGTGATGCCACTGTTTAAAAAAGGAAGTGGACAAAAAGCGGGTAACTATAGGCCAGAGATAATAGGAACTGCAGATGCTGGAGAATCCAAGATAATAAAGTGTGAGGCTGGATGAACACAGGATGAACACTGGATGAACAATAAAATGTGAGGCTTGGCCTGTTGTGTTCATCCAGCCTCACATTTTATTAACTATAGGCCAGTTAGCTTAACTTCGGTAGTGGGGAAAATGCTTTAATCATCATTAAGGAAGAAATAACAAGGCATCTGGATATAAATTGTCCCATTGGGAACACTCGGATTCATGGAGGGTAGGTCATGTTTAACTAATTTGGTGGAATTATTTGAGGACATCACTTGCATGGTGGACAATGGGGAACCTGTGGATATGGTATATCTGGATTTCCAGAAAGCATTTGAAAAGTTGCCACACCAAAGGCTGTTACAGAAGGTAAAGTTGCACAGTATTACAGGTCACATATTGGCATGGATAGAGGATTGTTTTCCACTTGTCAACCAAAGAGTAGGTGTAAATAGATGTTTTTCTGGTTAGTGGTCAGTGGCTAAGTGGTGTGCCTCAGGGATCAGTGTTGGAGCCACAATTGTTCACAATTTACATAGATGATTTGGAGTTGGGAGCTAAGAATGGTGTGTCGAAATTTGCAGATGACACTAAGGTGAGTGGTAGAGCAAAGTGTGCAGAAGACACTGAAAGTCTGCAGAGAGATAGAGATAGTGTAAGTGAGTTGGCAAAGGTCTGGCAGATGGAGTACAATGTTGTTAAGTTTGAGGTCATCCATTTTGGTAGGAATAACAGCAAAATGGTCTGTTTTAAATGGTAAAAAATTACAGCACGCTGCTGTTTCACAAGGACACACAGGTCCCTTTGCACAATCACTGAAAGTAGGATTTGGACTTCTCAATCTTGGTAGTCCTCCCAAGCGCAGTCATTGCCTTTTTAGCAGTGCTACTGAAATCAAGACATTCAGGAATTTTGATTGGCTGGAAGCTTTTTCCTCCAGGGACTTGATTTCAGAGAGCTGCTTGATTTGAGGAAATTAGGACAGGCCATGTTCTGAAGAATCAGCTCTAATGCCTTGCCACATTTTCAGCAAGTGAGCAAGACTCTCTATAAAAATAGAGATTGCATCCATACATAGTACTAGTGTCAAAGTGTCACTATAACGTGACAAGTTTACTCGAACAGGAATATAAGAATTTGGAGTCACAAAATGTCAGTGAAAAAGTGACGATAAGTATAGGAAATCAAAAAATGGAGTAAAAATGCACATGGTACAAGACATTTAAGAAAAATATAGCATTGTTTTTCTGTATAATATTAATGTTCAATGGTACTTACTTTACATTTTTCATACTTTCCATAAAAGCAAAGTTTCTGTAGTTTTTTGAAAAGGTACTGAGTGTAAAATTCCAAACCTATTACCAGCAAAACTGACTTATCAGCTATTAGAGTATACATTGGCTATCAGCAAGAATGTCTAGCGTTTAGAACTACTGTTATGAGGTGCATTGAACCTTCAGGGAGACCTGATGGTCGGAAACCACTGGAATGCAGCCCAATGTCCTGGGTATATTGATAATGTTAGTTTTTTAAAAAAATCCCGCAGCAGATTACTATCAGAATTACTAGTCGTGGTGTGGAGGTCCTGGAGTTGGACTGGGGTGGACCAAGTCAGAAGTCCCATAACACCAGGTTATAGCCCAACAGGTTTATTTGAAATCACAAGCTTTCGGAGCATAGCCCCTTCAACAGGTGAAGTGAGAGAGAGGCACACAGAACACAGAATTTATGGGCAGAAGGGTCAGAAGATCGTACAAATGGTGTGAGTGGAGTGTCAAATAGTAAGTCTCCGCAAGTGGTCGAAAGTGTTTTTGCTTTGAGTAAACTGTCAACAGCTGAATAATAAGTGAATGAGTGATCTATAACCCAATTTAATGAGACAAAGTTCCAGGCCGAGGGCATCACCAAAGTAATAAGTAATCCAAAATGATATGCACTATGGTAGAGACATCATAACAATTCATCAAGGTGGTGGTGTCAAAACAGAACAGTAAAAAAGATACAGAACAGTGTGGTGGGGTCATATGTAGCACAAGTTCCTATAAACCCAAGATCATGGTTGAGGCTGTCTTCATGGCTATGGAACTTAGCTGTCAGTTTCTGCTCACCAAATTCTGTATTGTTGTGAACCTCGAAGGCCATGATATTACTGCCCATACATTTTGTGTTCTGTGCATTTAGCCCCTTCATCAAGTGAAGAGAGAGATGTTCCAAAAGCTTGTAATTTTGAACAAACCTGTTGAATTATTAATAGCTTGGAAGAAAGTTTCCAGAATCGTAAAAGATTGAAAGTGACCTGATATAAGGAAGCACAGGAATCATGTTTGAGGAATTTGGAATCTGTGATTTTGAGGAAGAAGTCTAGGGAGAAGTACTGAGGTCCAGCAAGATGTGTAGACATTTAGAGTATCTGGAATGCCAGATTATGGTGATATTGATAGTAGCAACTTGGATATCATTTACACCCTGATCTCTTGAACTCAAACATTGGTACAAATTTAATACTCTTGATATGTCATCATTGGCTATCCAACTTGAATGAAAATAAATCTTCAATTTATACATTTTACATTGCAGCAATATATTCTAATTGTTAATGCCAGTAACAGAACAGAATCCAAAACAATATTATCATATTCTCTTTTACAGTTCGTGAATTAAAAGCCTAACCACTGTTTAGAACAGCATAGTTATGAAGTTAAATGGTCAAATTAGTTGTGTAGCTTACAAATGTGCTTAATACAGCTTCACTCCTGTAATAAGACAATAAGAAGCAATGTAATCAAAACTCATACAAATTTGTGCAATTTTCAGCATTTCCCAAAGAGCAATTTTGTTATGAATCACTCATGAAACATGGATGTATTTTAATTTACTGTGCTGTACCCAGTGATTATGACAGTATCTTAATAAGTATTCTGTGTGTTCTTTAATTTTCTTTAATCAGAAGGGCCTCATAACTTCATGATAATACAACCACATTGTTGTTATGAAGTGACCATTTATTATAATTTTGCTTTTCTTTTTCTCCAATGCATAATTACACTGTTTATAAGTAGTTTACTACTTTCTAAAAGGAAGAAACATAACTGTGCAATATCTTAATGAGTCTCCACTGTAAAGAGCAAAATACGTAAGACAGTTGTATCAAGCAAGTCTGGGACCTAAGACTGGATACCAGCCAATAGTGAACAAAAAGCATGATTGGACCATCATTAGTAAGGTCTTTTGGGATACAGAGCACTGCCTGCAGTTCATTAAGCAAGGTGATTAGTGAATAGAGGTACAATACAAATCAAACAGTATGTTAGATCATTTTTGTGTCATACTGCACTAAACCACCTGTCAGGATTTTTTCAGCCATAATCTCAGCTTCCTGTCGATTTTCCAGCTATCTTCATTCCTGATTAGATATCTTGTGAAGAAACTACATTTTTGGCTCTAAATTGGATTTTGAAGTTGCAATCTGTTACAAATGATTACAACTCATAATCAATGATTTTCCATACTTACAATGTCATATCTTTCAATATTTTGCATTTGGGTTATATTTTCTGATCATTCAGATCTAATTCTGATCTCTGGTTGGCCACAAGCCTGTTCTTCCTGAAAGGAGCAGAATAGCTCAATGTGCATTGTTTTTACTCTTCAAAATTTGAAGAGCATTTGCTTTTTGAAGTCGCCATACAATGAGGACTCTGATTGTGACCTCACATATTGTTCTATATGGTTGCGAATGCATAAACTAGAAGTGTTGATTTCTCCATTTCAGCTTGAATGTCAGAGAAATGGTGAAGGGTAGGCATGCACTGAAGTAATGACCTCTTGGTTTGCACTGTAGTTTCTGCATCTGTCAGCATTATGGGGTACTGTTTGTCAATGCTTTGTTAAGCTCCAGTAAATCCCTAATTATACCTGGCAAATTTCCAAAGAATGTGCTCTTTGAATACAAACACGGTTATGCATATATTAATATTTCAATAATGAGCTGAAGTTGCATGCTAAATCTGTGATTAAACTAGATTTGTATTTGAAACTACATGCTGCAATTTGAAAAGGTGATATTGAATAGGTTGGATTTCGTGCTTTCTGCACTGTATGGAGGAAGGATGTTTCAGCAATGACTAACCCCAAACCTCACCCTCACCAGTAAAAAGACCAGCCAATCAAATACAACTCAGGCATTTCAGTGTTGTTGTCAAGCTTCTTCTTCTATCAGAAGTCAGCAGCCACTGAAAGCTAGAGTATATCACCAGAGGGTCAGACTGGATAGCCATGAAGAGATGGACTGGTGAGAAGGGAAGTGGTCTTTTGTTTTGGTGGTGTGCGGAGATATCATGGGGCTGTAGGAAAATAGCAAGAAGCGGGTGTTCAGAGCTGTTGGAGGCAAGACACGGTGTGGCCTTCAGTAGGTGCTCCACTGCCTGCCAGTCATGCCCAAAGCTGCTGCTAAATTGGGGCAAATTGGAACACTCAATCTCCAGAAAGATGCAAATAGAGCACCCTAGTTTCCTGTTCAGGAAAGCAGCCACTTTGTGACTGTCTGGAAAGCAAATAATCAAGTCAGTGGTTGGTCAAGACCCTTAAGAGGGCCATTATTGGCTGTTAAAGGCCTGAATTGGTAGTAGAATGAGAAGGTTGCTATAGGGTTTTTGTGGCTCCTTCCTGCTCAGAACTTGATTGCTGGGGTGTTAGGGGTAATAGCCTAGGCCTAACCCTATTACAGGTTCTCTGCTGTACTGGCCCAACATATGCCATTGTTATCTGGTTAGGAGCCAATCAAAATGTTGGTGTCAAGTGGCTTAATTCTTTATTTATTCATGGGATGAGTACATCACTGTCTAGACCAGCATTTATTACCCATCCCTAATTGCCCAGAGGGCAGTTAAGAGTCAAATACATTGCTGTGGGCCAGAACAGGTTAGGGTGGCAGTTTTCTCCCCAAAAGGACATTAGTGAACCAGTTAGATTTTTCCAACAATTGAAAATGGATTCACGGTCATTATTAGACTCTTAATTCCAGATATTTATTGAATTCAAATCCCATCGTCTGCTGTGGCAGGATTTGAACCTAGATCCTTGTCCTGGCCTCCGGATTAAGCGTCCAGCGATAATACAACTAGGCCATCACCTCCCCAATTAATCTGATCTAATTAATTTAACTTAATTCGAGCCTATTGACAATGTGATGTGAACTTTTTTTTTCTAATTGTTCTAGGCTAAGTAACATTGCAGAAGACTCCGACTTCTGTGAACATAACTTCTAAAACTGCAGCTTTCTTTGTTTAAAGCAGTATCCTCTTATTTTAGTTCACAGTCAAAAAATAAAGGAACACCAATAGGATCATAGGAAATGGGAATAGGAGAGGGTGTGCAGCCCTATCAGATCATAATTATTTACTTCAATATAACTTAGCATTCATAATAAAGTAAAATGAATTGATATGTGTATTCAGATTCAGTAGCTTAGATCTTTGTAACATCTCGTCTCGGTGGGTGTATTCCTACTGTTTGTTTTTTCTGCTGTTCTCTGACCTCCGTTTTCTATGTTACTACTTTCTCTCTTTTACCTTGTCTCAGTTTTTTCAATATGGGATCGTTGCACATTTGATCCTTTGCCCCCACTATTTAGTTCAGTTTAAAACCCTCTCTACATGTCAGAAAAGTACTGGCTTCATCATGGTTCAGGTATAAACCATTTGAAGGGTCTAGGCCCGAAACGTCAGCTTTTGTGCTCCTGAGATGCTGCTTGGCCTGCTGCGTTCATCCAGCCTCACATTTTATTATCTTGGAATTCTCCAGCATCTGCAGTTCCCGTTATCTCCAATGGTATATAGCCCCACTTTCTCAGTGATACCAAAAGTCGACAAACCAGAATCCCTTTCTCCCACTGAGATAGCAAGAACTGCAGCTGTTGGAATCAGAGGTAACAAGGTGTGGAGCTGTAGGAACAAAGCAGACCAATCAGCAACTTTCCTGTTCCTTTGCTGCCTGGCTTGCTGTGTTCCTCCAGCTCCACACTGTTACCCCTTTCTCCCACATAAGTTTTTGCGAGCTATGCATTTATCTCTCTCTAGTTTTATGTACCCTATGATAATTTATATCTAGCTCCGACAATAATACATAGAATCACAAAAGATTAGAATCCAATTTGTGATTTTTGTGCCTAATCTCTCAACCTCTATGCAGAACTTCTTTCTTAACTTTATCTATGATGTTGGTTCCTCAATGAACCACACTTTCTGGATCTACCCCTTCACAATGCAAGTTCCTTTCCAACTCTGAGCAGATGACTTGAGCCCTGGCACCAGGCAGATGCCACATCTATCAGGCTTCTCATTCTTTGCTGCAGGAAACAATATCAATCCCTCTCACTTTACTTTCACATTTAGTACTACAATCCCTGTTACTGTCCCACTTTAATGACTTCCTCGAGTATGGCGTTATAGTCAGTTTGCACATCTATCCTGCAGCCCCTGTTCACATCCAAGCAGGCTTGGAGAACCTCAAATCAATTTCACAATTGCAGAGGCAGACACTCCTGCCCTTTGTCCTCCTTTCCTGCCACACACAGTCAATAAAATGTGAGGCTGGATGAACACAGCAGGCCAAGCAGCATCTCAGGAGCACAAAAGCTGATGTTTCGGGCCTAGACCCTTCGTCAGAGTGTGTTCATCCAGCCTCACATTTTATTGTCTTGGATTCTCCAGCATTTACAGTTCCCATTATCACTCACACACAAAGTCACATCCTTCCAATTCAAACGACTCATTCTAAGTAGTGTGACTGCCTGCTCATACAAAGAACAGCTAGTCTTTCCCCCTCCATGGTACATAACAGTATCTGTAGTTCCCCCTACACCTCAAACTCCCAGACAAGGCTGCTGTAACTTTCTAAATGCTTACTGTAGACTTGTCTGTGAGCCAGGACAACAGTAGCGTGGAGCTCTTAATGCTGCAGCATTACCTGAATTGCCGTCATTAAATAACTTTAATTTGCCTTTTACATATTTTATTAACTTGCCTAATATATTGTTAGGGTGAATTTAAACTTGGAAAGGCTAAAGTGAGACAATGAGTAAAGGTATAAAGCAGCCTTTAAATAAAAAACTTTGTACCAAATGAAGCCTAGTGATTAGAGCCAACAGGAATTTGTAAAACAAAACGAAGATTAAAAAAAACGTTCTTGAGAGGCATTGGGACCAGAAAGCTTTTAGACACCAGGAGGTGACAGTCACTAGTAGGAATAAAGAAATCAATAGCATCTAGGATACAATTAGCTGTTCCCTACTGAGCTGAAGAAGTTGTTAACAACATTAAAATGTGACCTAGAACAGACAATCTGTATGAAGCAAAGTTGAAATTTTGATTATGAAATACTTTTGGCATAAGAGTACTCTTCTTTTTTTGTAAATTCTTTCGAGCCTTACACCTGTCTAACTAGATTAATTGTCTCCTTGTGTTGTTTTAAATAGATTGTACACTTGTACTCAGTCTCCAGCATCTGAAGTCTAGAATAGGATACTTATCTCAAACTATCAGAGCAGCACAGTAAACAGGTGAACACAGTTTATTTTTTAACACACATAGCTAGCGCAGGAAACTGACCCAAGGATGATTCAGTCAAGTATCAAAGGATCCAAAGAGCACCGAGTACAAGGAAACACCAAAAAGAGTGATGTTGCTAGTGAAGGCTTTGTGTTGGCAGAATGCACACAGGCGAGCAAAGCAGAACCCCCATCAGTAGAATTCATGTGGGAGGGTGAGAAATCAGTTTAAAAAAAACACAGTACATGAGAAGATTACACATCCATGCACTTCAGCCCAAGGGTAATGCAAATATTCCTGAAGAATCTGGTGAGATTAAAATTCTGGACTTTAATACAATGCACCCTAAGGAAATTCTTGTATTAGTTAAGGCAAAATGTCGAGGAAATATCTGGGACCAACTGGAGCCATGACAAAATAGCGATTGGAGCAACCCTGAGGTAATTCTTAATCAAGAAGAGGTGAAGGATTTACTCATAGAATTTGAGCCAGCCATCAGAACTACTCTGGATGAAGGGAATCACCTTGGGAATAAATACATCTATTATTCAGAGCAAGGGCAAATCTTTGATGGATTATATAGAACTGAAATGGGAAGTGTACATACACTCTTCAGCACGGCAGGAGCCCTGGAGGAATGATGAGTTTCTTTTTAAATGATGAGTGTTTTGGACCAGGACAACAGAGTCCTCAGATTTGCCAAATGGACTAGATACCAAGGGTGTAGCTTCTTAACCAGTCTGCTGTGTGAGATCTTGTCTGAAATCCATGTGGATTGCATTACAGCACTTCTCTCAACAAGAGATGGGAGGAACTGCTGATGCTGGAGTCTGAGATAACAAGGTGTAGAGCTGGCCAGGCAGCATCAGAGGAGCAGGAAAGCTGATGTTTCCGATCTGGACCCTTCTTCAGAAATGGCTCTTTCCAGAGGGAGGAGGGTAACTTCTTCAAGGTAGGCCTCCTTAGCTGTGAGTTTAAGAAGGGTCCTGACCTGAAACGCAAGCTTTCTGCTGCCTGGCCTGCTGTGTTCATCCAGCTCTACACCTTGTATCTCTCTTTCTGTCAACATGCCAAGTTACCTCTAAGTACTTCAGTCAAATTTGTTAGATATGATATCCTTTTACTAAGTGAGACTGACTGTCCTTGATTGATAACTGCCTCCATGTGAAGATTAATAGTTTCACAGACTTCTTTTCTAATAGTTTCCCTACCAAAGATGTTTGACCTACTTGCCTGTAGTTTCCTGGTTTATCACTTTCAACATTCTTGAGTAATTGTGACATAATAAGTCCTCTGGCATGCCTCCTGTGGGCAAATTGATTTTGAAAATTAATGACCGGGCCACTGTGATGTCAATTACTGCCTCCCAATGTATCCTGAGATACATCTCACCTGGGCATGGAAACTTCCCCACTTTCCAGCCTGCTAAAACCCACATTTAAGATCTCAACTATGTATTCTAGCTTCACCCCAGATTGCTATTTTGGATCCCAATGGGCTCTTTCCTGGGTTATTCCCTTGATCCTAATATCCTTATAAAACATCTTTGGATTTTCCTTAACGTTACCTACTAGTGTTTTTCATGTCCTCACTTATTTTTAAGCAACACTCTCTGTACCTTCTATACTCAAGGACACTTGCTGTTTTGAGCATTCAGTATCTACTATAAGCTTCCTTCTTTTGCCTTATCCCATCCTGCACATTCCTTGACATCCAGGAATGTCTGGACTTATTGATCTCACCGTTTACCTTAATGGGAACATGTTGACCCTGCACTCTCTATTACTCTGGGGAATGACAGTGGGTTTTCCTGAAAGTAGCTGCTCCCAGTCTTCTTTGGCCTGACCCTGCCTTAATTTACTACAAATCAGTTTGGCCCCAATTCAGAACCTTTTATTTCTAATTCGTCTTTGTCCTCATCTGTAATTGCCTTAAATTTTATTGAAAATAGTGACCATAATTCAAGTGGCCCCAACTGCTAGATCTACTGCTTGCCCAGTTACGTTTCCTAAAATTAGATCTAGCATTGCCTTCTCTACCTTTTGTAGTACTTTCAATATGCTAACTTAAAAAGCTCCCTTGGACACATTTTAAGAATTTTGCCTCCTTCAAGCCTTTCACAGTTTGACTATCCCAATTATTATTGTGGAAATGGAAATCCTTTCACATTTTTAACCCCATTGTTTGTTTGTTTCTGGGATTTGCTGACATATCGCTTAATCTTTCTATCACCCTCAGACCGTTTGGGAGCTCTATAGCAATAGAATCTCTACAGTGCCAATGGAGGCCATTCAGCTCATCGAGTCTACACTGACCCTCCGAAGACCATCCCACTCAAACCCATCCCTCCACTCTATCTCCACAATCCGAAATTTACCACAACTAATCCATCCAGCCTGAAAACTATAGGACAACTTTAGCATGAACAATTCATTTAACTTCCATATATTTGGGCTATGGAAGGAAACTGAAGTAGCCAGACAAAACCCGCATTGACACAAAAGGAATATGGAAACACCACACAGACAGTTACTCAAGGCTAGAATCGAACCCAGGTACCCAGCGTTGTGACACAACAATGCTAACCAGAATGCTGCCCCTGCATATTACACTCCCAGTAAAGTGATTGCTCCCTTTTTTCTTTTATTATAACCTCATTTGAAGAACTTAAGGCATCAACCACCCTTGCTGAAGTAATTTATTCCTTGATTCTTAGTGCAACAACACCTCCTCCTTTACATACTTCATCTCAACTAAAGATTCTATGCTCAGAACTTTGTGCTGCCAGTCCCCTACATTCCCCCAACCATATCTCCATGCTCCTTTGTGCTTCAAATTTCTTTGCTTTGCCTACTGGACTGAATTGGTTCTTCTTCTACACTTGCCTCTGCAATTCCCCTACTGTAGCTTCATTCCTTATCCATTTCCCTGTAAATGATTTTTGAACCACCATGAAACATATTAGCGAACCACCTCTCCCAAGGGTATCAATCCTGTTCTGGTTCAGGAATACCCTGTTTTGTTTGTACAGCTTCTACCTTCCTCAGAAATAAACACAGTGATTGAGGAATCTAAAACCCTCCCTCCTGTTCCAGTTCTTCAACCGTGCATTCATCTGTGCTAGACAGCTATTCCTGTACTTACTAACATGTGTCACCAAAAGTAATCCTGATGTTATGACACTTGCATTTTAAGCTACTGCAAAAATTATTGCTGCAGTTTGAGAAGAAATCATCATGTAAGACCTCATAAGTTTTCACCGTACGCAACAGTGATCAACAGTTAAACAGTTGGTATTGCACTGGATGATACAGTATAGAAGCCACCTCCGTACCATGTTCTCATCTGATATATTTAACAAAGAGACAAGATGTAGATTCAATACTACAATTAATTGTACAATGGACAAAATGAGAAGCAGTGATCTAGAATGGAGGAGCAAGCCTGATGGGCAGAATGGCTTTCTTTCCATTTCTGCATTCCAAAATTTAAAAAAAAAATCAAGTCTTCATTTTGAGTGAATTATTTTCATGGCAACTTTGATGCAAAACTTTTAAATTCAATATGACATTCAAACACAAAAAACTAACATTGTATTGTCAGCGTCAGTCATCATTTTAAGCAAATGAAGTATTGAAAAATACATATGAGCAGATTTTTTAACTCCTATAGAATTCAAGCATACTAAACCCTTCTCCCCCCTCCCCCCAATATACCATCACCACCCCATTATAGAAATTTCCTAAGAAATCAATAATTTACTGCTTAGCAGCAATTATTAGTAATGTCCATCCTATTAGATACATGTTGTTCAGTCATGATATAGATATAGAACATTACAGCACAGTACAGGCCCTTCGGCCCTCGATGTTGTGCCGACCTGTCATACCGATCTCAAGCCCATCTAACCTACAATATTCCATGTGCGTCCATATACTTGTCCAATGACGACTTAAATGTACCTAAAGTTGGCAAATCTACTATCGTTGCAGGCAAAGCGTTCCATTCCGTTACCTCTCTGAGTAAAGAAACTACTTCTGACATCTGTCGTATATCTTTCGCCCCTCAATTTAAAGCTATGCCCCCTCGTGCTCGCCATCACCATCCTAGGAAAAAGGCTGTCCTTATCCACCCTATCTAACCCTCTGATTTATTTTATATGTTTTAATTAAATCACCTCTCAACCTTCTTCTCTCTAATGAAAACAGCCTCAAGTCCTTCAGCCTTTCCTCGTAAGACCTTCCCTCCATACCAGGCAACATCCTAGTAAATCTCCTCTGCACCCTTTCCAAATCTTCCACATCCTTCTTATAATGCGGTGACCAGAACCGTACGCAATACTCCAAGTGCGGCCGCACCAGAGTTTTTTGTACAGCTTCACCATAACCTCTTGGTTCCGGAACTCGATCCCTCTATTAATAAAAGCGAAAACACTGTATACCTTAACAGCCCTGTCAACCTGGGTGGCAATTTTCAAGGATCTGTGTACATGGACACCAAGATCTCTCTGCTCATCTACGCTGCTGAGAATCTTACCATTAGCCCTGTACTTTGCCCTCCGGTTACTCCTACCAAACATAGAACATAGAACCTAGAACAGTACAGCACAGAACAGGCCCTTCAGCCCACAATGTTGTGCCGACCATTGATCCTCATGTATGCACCCTCAAATTTCTGTGACCATATACATGTCCAGCAGTCTCTTAAATGACCCCAATGATCTTGCTTCCACAACTGCTGCTGGCAACGCATTCCATGCTCTCTCAACTCTCTGCGTAAAGAACCTGCCTCTGGCATCCCCTCGATACTTTCCACCAACCAGCTTAAAACTATGACCCCTCGTGCTAGCCATTTCTGCCCTGGGAAATAGTCTCTGGCTATCAACTCTATCTATGCCTCTCATTATCTTGTATACCTCAATTAGGTATAATTATACAAAAGTGCATCACCTCACACTTGTCTGCATTAAACTCCATTTGCCACCTCTCAGCCCAGCTCTGCCGCTTATCTATGTCTCTCTGCAACCTACAGCATCCTTCGTCACTGTCCACAACTCCACCGACCTTAGTGTCGTCTGCAAATTTACTAACCCATCCTTCTACACCCTCATCCAGGTCATTTATAAAAATGACAAATAGCAGTGGACCCAACACCGACCCTTGCGGTACACCACTAGTAACTGGTCTCCAGGATGAACATTTCCCATCAACTACCACCCTCTGTCTTCTTCAGCAAGCCAATTTCTGATCCAAACTGCTATATCTCCCACAATTCCATTCCTCCGCATTTTGTACAATAGCCTATTGTGGGGAACCTTATCGAACGCCTTGTTGAAATCCATATACACCACATCAACTGGTTTACACTCATCTACCTGTTTGGTCACCTTCTCAAAGAACTCAATAAGGTTTGTGAGGCACGATCTTCCCTTCACAAAACCGTGCTGACTATCCCCAATCAATTTCTTCTTTTCTAGATGATTATAAATGCTAGCCCTTATAACCTTTTCCAACACTTTACCAACAACTGAGGTAAGGCTCTCCCATTTGTTCAAATGAACACTTGGATTTTTGTGAGCTTACGAGTCCATTAAAGGAGAAATAAAAGTAATTTTAAATGCTTTATTTTTACAGTTCAATAAGCTTAGCAATCATCAAGGGATGTGTTTATAAAGTAATTTATTATTAAGGGATATACCCAAAAATATGTGACTTTGTAGCAAAGAATTATCACACTCTTGATTGTACCCAGCATTGTGTGTTACTTATTTTACATGATAAACTTACAGCTGTGATGCATTGTGTATATTATCACCTATGAATCAGAAATTCATGGGTTGAAATCCTACTCCAGAAATTTGAGGACAAACACCTCAGTTGACTTTTTTTTGCTGTAGTGTGAGGGGATGCTCAAAGCCAGAGGTGCTATCTTTCGGATGAGGTTTAAATTGCTACCCTTCTTTTCAGTAAGATAGATGCATGATGCTATTACAAAAATGAACAAGAAACTGAACATTATGCAAGTCAAAAGTGCATTTTTTTTTCAAAAAAAATCTCTTGTATATCTAGATTACTGACCAACTTGCTGTCGCATTCTTGCTATCGTGTGGATACATATCCAAGATCATTTGTACACTTTCCTAGTTAGGAACACCATAAAGGTAAAGTCAGCATAGTCCCAGAAGGGCATAGGGGAACTCTGTCATCAGAGAGAAATGACTGGTAGTGGTTTAACATGAGTCACTATGCCTTAATTGAGAGTGGTAACCTCAGCAGATGCAGGAATTGAACCCATGCTGTTGGTATCACTCCGCACTCTAACACGCATCTTTTCTCAGATGGTTTTTCTCAAAACCATTGTCAGGCTAAAACTATTAAACTGAAAGCCAGTTTAATGATTCAGATAGTAGGAATTGCAGATGCTGGAGAATCTGAGATAACAAGATGTAGAGCTGGATGAACACAGCAGGCCAAGCAGCATCAGAGAAGCAGGAAGGCTGACGTTTCGGGCCTAGACCCTTTTTCAGAAAATGAAGATCGTTAGCCTTCCTGAAACTCTATGCTGCTTGGCCTGCTGTGTTCATCCAGATCTAAACTTTGTTATGCCAGTTTAATGATGACTTGTTACACAAAAGCATGACCTGAAATTCCTTAGGTATGTGTTCATTCTAGAGAACCCCGAGAGACCAGTGAATATAACAGCGTTTGCAAGAAACATCTAAAGTTTTAAAGTTAAGGCACTCATGCACTGAGATGGTGTGTTAAGGGGATCTAACCTTTTTCGCAGGAAGAGATTATACTATGTGAGACAGAAGCAAGGGAGACCACTGCCATTTTCTAACATAGTGAGCAGGGCAAAAAGGGAAGCTGAGAGTGTCTTCTCTTGATGTGATGATATGTTGCAGATCATTCAGAGAATCTGAGCTGCTGCGGCAAGATGCATTTTTTTACTAGCCTGGGGCTATGTATATCGGCTCCAACTTTCTTCCTTTCACATGGCTGCAAAAAGGAAACTCTTAATACCTTCCAGTAGCATGTGTTGGAAGGATTTGCAGGTGGGTGGTCAATGTTTTTGTGTTTTATGACTGGGCTTTCATTGGCCCTCAAGTCCTGAAATGGAACTAAAACCTGGAGCTTCTTGCTCAGAGTCAGAGAGTCTAACCACAATACCACAGGATATTGCATTGTCTTTAATTCATAAATCAATGTTGTTAATTAGAGCCACATCAGAGCGGGCTGAAATATTTTCTTTTGTTAAATGTGAGACCTCAACTGAGAATGCTCCTGATTCCAGCATTAAACTTGCTAAAGAATATCTTTCTACTGCTAATAACGAGCAACACTGTGACTGGTATTAACAATGACATTTTATTTTAATCTGTTACCTCATTCTGGCCTGCTGTTGAATATTTTCTAACATACAGGCCAGAAACAGAATAAATAATAAGCTCTGCCTAATGCAAATTTTCAGCTGGCAAATGGGATGGACAAGGTCCAAAAAAAATGAAGTTTGGCATATAAGAACAGACTAAGTTGTTTAATTATTTTATTTTTAAACTCTGTTTAGCTCAACTTTAAGTGCAATGAAGTTTTATGTTAAGTTTTGATTGCCGACATTGCAGGATCACCAGCATTCAATGCCTTGGTGATTACAGCATGACATTACAAGACATGAAATAATGGCTAAAGTGCTAGAAGAATGTGTACAAAAAGAACACTTCTGTCACCATAGTTAAGACACACAGAATTGTATCGGGATTTTAACAATGTTTGGAGACAGAACTCTGTCATTTTTGTTACCAATGAAACTGGTCTATCATTTGTGTGTGCATCCAGATCATAACCATTCAGTATGTCATTTTACCACATTGTGTCATTTCCTTCATATATTAACTTAAATATGTGTTCTCTGGTTACTGACCCACAAACAGCAATTCTTATTATTAAGAGAGTTGTAAGGTTGAAGGTGGTCATGAAGAAGGGGAGGTTTACAGTCATGGAAATGCTGATTTTTTAAATGCATAAACCACCAATCTTCTTCCTCAGTTCAGAATGGACTTACAAGTCCCTGGATCCTGATGGACTTCTGCCTAGGGTCTTAAAGGATGCTGATTAATGAGGTTTTAGATGCATTATTGTTCATTTTTCAATATTTACTAGTTAATGAAAGGTTTTACCAGACTGCGAACCATCAAACATACCCACTATCTTCAAAAAAAAAGGAAGCAGCAAACAGGAAATTATAGGCAAGCTAGCTTGATATCCATCATGGGGAAGGTGTTTAAAATTAGCCAGTAATGGGATTATAGCTGTGCACTTACAAAGGCTCTTTTTTGAAAAGGAAATCATATTTAACTAGTTTATTGGAGTTCTATGAAAGAGCAATAAGTGCTGTGGACAAGGTTTATGTTTTGACATGCTATACTTAGTTGGTGTAGAAGCAGAGTCCCTATCCCTAGACAGGGATGCCTGGGTTCAAGTCCCAGCTGCTGCAGAGATATGTAACAACATCTCAATTCACAACCTATCATCTTGGAACAAGACTGCACCTAACCTAAGTCAAAAGCTTTGATTGCCACTTCAAAATATCTGAAAAGAATAAGTGCGGCAAACATTGATTCATCTATTAGGATTGCCTTCAGCTTCTCAAAGGCTGCCTGATATTCTGTTCACCATGCTACATTTGCTTGTTTCTTCAAAAAGCAATTACTGAATGTATGGCTATCATGCTGAAATTGCACACATGTTTGATAAAACCCACATATTCCCAAAAGCACATGATTTCAGCACAAAAGGTGGCACGGTGGCTCAGTGGTTAGCACTGCAGCCTCACAGTGCCAGGGACCCAGGCTCGATTCCAGCCTCGGGCGACTGTCTGTTCAGAGTTTGCACGTTCTCCCTGTGTCTGCATGGGTTTCCTCTGGGTGCTCAGGTTTCCTCCCACAGTCCAAAGGCGTGCATGCTAGGTGGATCGCCATGTTAAATTGCCCAAAGTGTTCAGGAGCGTAGGGGGATAGGTTTGGGTGGGATGCTTCAAGGGGTGATGTGGACTTGTTGGGCCAAAGGGCCTGTTTCCACACTGCAGGGAATCTAATCTAGTCATTTCTCATTTAGCTTTAGAAATTTGGTTAGCTTTCTCTCATTTTAAATGTTAAGGGGTGATCGAATCAAAGTCTTCAAAATATTAATAGGAAAAGACAGAGTGGATGAAGGTAAATTCTTACCACTGGCTGGGGCTTCCAGGACTAGGAGGCATAGTCTGAGAATTAGGGTCAGAGCATTCAGGAGAGATGTTACCACTACATCTAGTAGATGTTTGGAACCTTCTCCTACAAACAGCAGTGGATGCAGAATCATTTGTTAATTTTAATTCTGGGATAAATAAGTTGATAAGCAAAGGTATTAAGAGATATGGACCATTAGCAGGTAATTGGAGTTAGGGCACAGGTCAGCCATGATCTCCCTGAATGTTGAAACAGGCTGAGGGGGGCTAAGTAGCCTATTCTTGTTCCTATGTAAATTTCCTAAGTTCCCTGTGTTTGTGGATGATGTATAGTTGGCTTTGATTATTCCATACCCAAGCTGCTCATGGTTTCCTGGAAAACTTTAGACAAAGTTAGAACCCTGATCAGAAATCTCAATTGGTAACATTTTCACTACTACCCTGGATGCAATTATACACCTGGGAATTAGGTTGACAGATCCCTAATTGTGAGAATAAACTGATGTCCAGCATTCATTTTTGGTGATGGCCCTGCATAGTCCATAATGCGGGACTTAATGGTTCTTCCAAAACTGAGTATCAAACGTGCCCATCTGATTATAAGTTGAAGTTCTCCTACAACTTGTCATGTGTAACATGTTCTACAGATCTGCACTATACCTTTACAAAGTTTTGGCCATGTAAATTATTGGTTTGTTGCCTGCATTATCTGTATTCCTATATGTCCAGCCTTTGAAACTTCATGTGTTACTCACAATATCATCCCAGAATATTTAGATGGTATTGTTAACTGATACGTTTCACCCAATCATTGTCCTAAGGCCTGTGAAGATGTCTCTACTTCGTCATCAGAGGTCCACTTTTATGATAATAACACTTCTTCCTCACTTTCAGAGTAAAGTGTCAATGCTAACTTATTTAACTCTGAATTGGCTTTCTGGCCTCAATTAACGAAAGATTTACAGGGCACTTTCTTTAAATTATCTTCATTTTAAAATAGAACTTCAGCTACCCTAACATCTGATTGCAGTAGTATTGTAACCTTTGGAAATGAATCCAATTTAGCCATCGCTTTGCTCATTTACATAGGATGGAAAAATACCTGGAACCTATTCTTGAAACTGTTCCATCTATTTAGCCCCCATCCCAGACATTCCATGATTCTAGACAAAGCTAAAATTTTCACTTGTGTTCAAAATTCTACAGGAGTAAATCTACTGCATCCATAATTCTGAGAACTATAATGTGATATGCGATTCAGAAACGATTGAATATACAATCCACATATTGTTAGAACATGTCTGGTTGATGCATAATCCAAATGGTAATCTGAAGAAATTGTATCTACTGAATGATGTTCTAAAAGCTGTCAGTTTGTGTGTCTCAGAAAAATGTATGGACCAATGTCCAATCTTGGTATCCAGCTCACAGAAATGCTTGATGCCTAAAAGCCTGAGATTTCTTTTTCCAGGGTAGGAAAGAACTATCTTGTGTGGATGTCTTTACAGTGCAATTTTCAGTCACTGGATCCAAAAAAAAGTGCCTTCCTTCCAAACACCAGTAATAGAGCCACATTATTTCACATAATGCTCAACTTTCTGGATGATATTGTAATTGTTTTGTTTCATTGTACTTAATTCCACTTTTAGTTGATCGTGAATGTTACACTTCCTTGGAGAATTGATGCTGAGTTGAGAAACACATATAAAAACTGCATCACCTTCAAACCTGTATCGGGAAACGTTACTCAGTAAGACGATGTCATTGTCTGCAATCTTTGGCATTGCTATTGACAGATTTGTCAGCTCGTGAATCATGATATTTGATCCATGAATACCAACAGATCAGGGATTTTTAAAAAATCCATCCATTACCATTGATGTAAAAGGTTTCAGATGTCCATCTGAAGATCCATATTGGCATTTAATATAGATACTGCCAATGCGTAGGATGTCAGACCCATTATAAGCAGCTGGCTTATTTTGAAGAATGCATCACCCAATGCCAGGATTAACTGAGTATACCTTGTGTAAAATGCATAAAGGAATTGTTCCTTGGTTGGCCCTTCTGCACATGCTGCTGTGAAGCATTGTGCTGTACTTTGCATTTCTCTAGGACATTTTAGCCCAATGACACTTTATGGAGCATAGCTCATAACTGTCACAAAATGTTAAACACTGTCTTATACAAACCACACATTGTCCAAGATTTGGACATTTCATTGAACCTGTTGATAGCTGCCATCATCGTTCCAGAGTCAAATGTCTACAGATAAGGTGATGTAAGACTAGGGCAATTTTACTAGGCCATAGAGAAACAACTGATGGTGGATTGGCCTGAGAGACACTATACTTCAGGCAGTGGGGAAAAGTTGCGATGAGTCCTTCATGGTACCCTCAGCCAGTGCAAGAATTGAACCCATGCTATTGGTATTACTCTGCATTAGAAACTAACTGTCCAGCTTACTGAAATAATCAAATCCTCACACCATCCATCCCTTCAAACTAGCACCTTTCTTCTAACAGTACATCAATGTTATATTCCTTGTATTTGTTAAGAAGTTCCTTTTTGAATGATTTGATGGTTTAGAGACAATGACCGGTTGATAAGCCTTTCAGCAAAATTAGATTTGGTGAAATCACATTATTCCTTGCCATCAATACCTGCCTAAGTGCTGGCTGAATATTGTACCTGGCTGTTGGTTGGGTAACCTTAACTCAAGCCTGTGTATCCTTCAATTCAATCAAACTTTAACATGATCTTCTAAAACATGTGGTCATCATTTAGAAATCTGGTGGATTTCAGTCTTCGTAAAGCCTCTGTGCCTATAGCAAGAGGCGTTGACTGTCCGCCATTCTTTCTCAGTTATCTACTGCTCAAAATATGAAGTTTTATTTTGTTTTATTAAACAACTAGTTCTGACTGAATTTCAGTGGGGTGGGAAGTGTAGAATGCTGCAGTGAACGGTAGGAGGTGGTGAGAAGAGGAGGGGGTATTGCAAATGGGAGGGAGGGAGAGGTTAGGGGGTAAAGGTGACTTCTCCATTCTATCACAGCCTTCTACCTGCACCCTTCCTCTCTACCACGTTCTGTCCCCTATTTCCCCCCACCCTGCCCCCCAACCCCCTGCTTCCCACTGTACATGACAGCTGAAGAATCATTATTTATACCTGTCAGTTACCACAAAAATGGAAATGCCATCCTTGGAGATTTCACAAACAAATTCTCCAACCTTGGTGCAATTTTTGCTTTCTTATTCCTAGAATAGCAGGCAGACTTCTCCACACCATTTATTAGAAAGGGTGCAGATTTTCCCCTATTTTTTTCACTTCCTTTGGTTTCCAGAGTTATGGTGACCAAGTTCACATCACCCTTCCCCTGGTGAAAGTCTGTAATCTGTAAGTGCCATGCTTTCAAGTCTCGCCCATAAACAGTTTCATAGCCAGCTGTCATCAGCTCATAAACATCAATTATTTTCACTTGGGAGTTCAATTCAAACTTCAAACTTCCCATAAAGTCTCTCAGATGGCTTAGCACTTTAAAGTTGATTCTGCTAAGTCAAGAACTGGCTTGTTACCTTCATTATATGCTTTCTAATCATGCTGAAAATCAGTTGTCCTTGAAATAGCCTTAATGATGGAGTGCCCACCGAGTCCATTGAGTAGGGAGATACCCGAGGTGACTATCTGTGTCCTGCAGCCAGTTCTGAAGATGCACTCATCACTCATCCTTCCCAAGCTTGGTTGCTATCTCTTCCTGGCTTGAACACTAACCACCTCAGGCATGCTACAAAGGACGACAAATAAGTTAACGACTGGAAAAAGGAAGCTTCAGATTCTTCTCTAACAGAACTTTTTTTAAACTTGCTGTCTTTCTTTGCCAGGGTTTTATTTTTTAGTGTGCTTTTGCATTTTGTATGTAGTTATTGTACATTAATTCTAATTGATAAAGTAAGCAAGTTTGTGGAGTAAAAACAGAAGTTGCTGGAAAAGCTCAGCAAGTCTGGCAGCATCTGTGAAGAAAAAAATCAGGTTAGCGTTTCTGACAGAGTCACCAGACCTGAAGTTTTAAATGTGATTTTATCTTCACAGTTGCTGCCAGACCAGCTGAGCTTTTCTAGCAACTTCTGTTTTTGTTCCTGGTTTACAGCAACTGCAGGTTTTTTCAGCTTTTACAAGTTTGCAGAATATTTGTATTCCACATAAGTTTTTTTCATATTTGGATCAAAACATCTTGCATTGGCTTTAGTCTCTTCAACTCATTTATTGGTGTCTTGCTAAAATCTGCACTACTTTAAGTTCCATTTTAACTTTCAAGTTCTTATGATGGCATTTTGATATCTATTATTTTGTCATCTTACAAAGGAAAATCTCCAATACAGAAGATTTCAGTTCAAGGTGTGTTCTCGGTTATATAAGACAAACGTTGCATCACTATAAGCATGGCATTTGATCCTAGCAGATCCATGGGAACCATCTGAGTTGTTTTGCGTGGATTTACTGCCCTTGGGTCTTTCTCACTGGAGCCATTTTAAGTTACTGGCACCAAGTAAAGAAGGAAATCCACGTGAAGCTTTGGCAGAAGACAGCTCAGTCATGATAAACAAGATAGGCTTAGTACATAGTAACTTGTAACTGGGCACATTACATTGGAATTACATGATTTTCTCTCATGGGATGTCAGAATGGATTAAGAATAAATGCACATTAATGTTTACTGGAACTGAAATGGTAGCAAACTGGTTGGCTCCTCCCAGATACAGATCTTTCATATCCTGATGGGTGAAATTTATCTTGTGATGTCAACTCATCCTTTCAGGTAACAACTGCCCAGTTTAACATTTCCCTCCCCATCTCCTACCAAGCTTTCCATGGGTTACTTAATTATTCAGTTAATTTTTATAAATGTCTGAAGTAGGCTCATCACTGTATCTACCCCAACCCTCTAATTTGATAAATGGCTGATGACTAAGTTAAAATAGAGTATTGCCGCTTGAGGGTCAAACATTGTTGTTCAGTATGTTACTGCACTGGAACTTAGGTGGATTGTTGATTTCCTGAATGCTGTTGGCAAATAACATTTTCTAGTATTGATGTTGCTGTTAAACACTTGCCTCCCTCAGAATCTTTACTTCAGTCACATCATGTCAGTGAAGGTAGTTAGATTTCTGGAAAGAAAGAAGAAAAAAGTAGACTTGCATGTGACCCTTCCAATCTCACACATATACTGTTGGATAATATCTCATTCCAGGTGGTTTAATCTTGTAAAACTGTGCTGTTTTCTTTAATAACTGAATCAACTATGTTAAGAATCTGTTTAATTCCACGTAGTTGTGTTGACAAGGATAGTCAATGATCAGACTTTGAAAGTTCAAAGAATCACAGGGTCATGTAGTTCAGGAGGGATTGGGACTGCACCATCAAAAAAAAAAATTTAATTTTACACTCATCCGGAAGTTTGCCTATAGCCTTAAATGTTATGACATTTCAAACACTTATCCAAGTGTTTTTTTAAAGGATATGAGATTACCCACCCCAACTAAAATTCCAGGTAGTGCATTCCAGATTCCCAACATTCTCTGGGGTTTTAAAAAAAGCATTTCTTCAAATTAATAAAATGTGAGGCTGGATGAACACAGCAGGCCCAGCAGCATCTCTGGAGCACAAAAGCTGACGTTTCAGGCCTAGACCCTTCATCAGAGAGGGGGATGGGGTGAGGGTTCTGGAATAAATAGGGGGAGGCGGACCGAAGATGGAGAGAAAAGAAGATAGGTGGAGCGGAGAGTATAGGTAGGGAGGGGATAGGTCAGTCCAGGGAAGAAGGACAGGTCAAGGAGGTGGGATGAGGTTAGTAGGTAGGGGATGGAGGTGCGGCTTGGGGTGGGAGGAAGGGATGGGTGAGAGGAAGAACAGGGAAGGGAGGCAGAGACAGGTTGGACTAGTTTTGGGATGCAGTGGGTGGAGGGGAAGAGCTGGGCTGGTTGTGTGGTGCAGTGGGGGGAGGGAACAAACTGGGCTGGTTTAGGGATGCAGTTGGGGAAGGGGAGATTTTGAAACTGGTGAAGCCCACATTGATACCGTTAGGCTGCAGGGTTCCCAGGCGGAATAGGAGTTGCTGTTCCTGCAACCTACGGGTGGCATCATTGTGGCACTGCAGGAGGCCCATGATGGACATGCCATCTAAAGAATGGGAGGGGGAGTGGAAATGGTTTGTGACTGGGAGGTGCAGTTGTTTGTTGCGAACTGAGCGGAGGCGTTCTGCAAAGCGGTCTCCAAGCCTCCACTTGGTTTCCCCAATGTAGAGGAAGCCACACCGGGTACAGTGGATGCAGTATACCACATTAAGCAGAGGTTCACCTGCACATCTGCCAATGTGGAATGTCATCTTGGGGCCAGGGATAGGGGTGAGGGAGGAGGTGTAGGGGCAAGTGTAGCATTTCCTGCGGTTGCAGGGGAAGGTGCCGGGTGTGGTGGGGTTGGAGGGCAGTGTGGAGCGAACAAGGGAGTCACGGAGAGAGTGGTCTCCGGAAAGCAGACAGGGGTGGGGATGGGAAAATGTCTTGGGTGGTGGGGTCGGATTGTAGATGGCGGAAGTGTCGGAGGACAATGTGTTGTATCTGGAGGTTGGTGGGGTGGTGTGTGAGAACGAGGGGGATCCTCTTTGGGCGGTGGGGGCGGGGTGTGAGGGATGTGTTGCGGGAAATGCAGGAGACGCGGTCAAGGGTGTTCTCGATCACTGTGGCGGGAAGTTGCGGTCCTTGAAGAACTTGGACATCTGGGATGTGCGGGAGTGGAATGTCTTATCATGGGAGCGGAGGCGGAGGAATTGGGAATAGGGCATAGAATTTTTGCTGGAGGGTGGATGGGAGGAGGTGTATTCTAGGTAGCTGTGGGAGTTGGTGGGCTTGAAACGGACATCAGTTACAAGCCGGTTGCCTGGAGATGGAGACTGAGAGGTCCAGGAAGGTGAGGGATGTGCTGGAGATGGCCCAGGTGAACTGAAGGTTGGGGTGGAAGATGTTGGTGAAGTGGATGAACTGTTCGAGCTCCTCTGGGGAGCAAGAGGCGGCGCAGATACAGTCATCAATGTACCGGAGGAAGAGGTGGGGTTTGGGGCCTGTGTAGGTGCGGAAGAGGGACTGTTCCACATAACCTACAAAGAGGCAGGCATAGCTGGGGCCCATGCGGGTGCCCATGGCCACCCCCTTAGTCTGTAGGAAGTGGGAGGAGTCAAAAGAGAAGTTGTTGAGGGTGAGGACAAGTTCGGCTAGGCGGAAGAGGGTGTCGGTGGAGGGGGACTGGTCGGGCCTGCGGGACAGGAAGAAGCGGAGGACCTTGAAGCCATCTGCATGCGGAATGCAGGTGTATAGGGACTGGACGTCCATGGTGAAGATGAGGTGTTGGGGGCCAGGGAATTGGAAGTCCTGGAGGAGGTGGAAGGCGTGGGTGGTGTCACGAACGTAGGTGGGGAGTTCCTGGACCAAAGGGGAGAAAATGGAATCAAGATAGGTGGAGATGAGTTCGGTGGGGCAGGAGCAGGCTGAGACGATATGGTCGACCAGGGCAGGCAGGTTTGTGGATTTTGGGAAGGAGATAGAAACGGGCCGTGCGGGCCTGCTCCTGCCCCACTGAACTCATCTCCACCTATCTGTATCAGCGCCACCTCTTGCTCCCCAGAGGAGCTCGAACAGTTCATCCACTTCACCAACACCTTCCACCCCAACCTTCAGTTCACCTGGGGCATCTCCAGCACATCCCTCACCTTCCTGGACCTCTCAGTCTCCATCTCCAGGCAACCGGCTTGTAACTGATGTCTGTTTCAAGCCCACCAACTCCCACAGCTACCTAGAATACACCTCCTCCCATCCACCCTCCTGCAAAAATTCTATGCCCTATTCCCAATTCCTCCGCCTCCGCCGCATCTGCTCCCACGATAAGACATTCCACTCCCGCACATCCCAGATGTCCCAAGTTCGTCAAGGACCGCAACTTCCCCCCCACAGTGATCGAGAACGCCCTTGACCGTGTTTCCCGCAACACATCCCTCACACCCCGCCCCCGCCACAACCGCCCTAAGAGGATTCCCCCTTGTTCTCTCACCACCCCACCAACGTCCAGATACAAAGCATCATCCTCCGACACTTCCGCCATCTACAATCCGACCCCACCACCCAAGACATTTTTCCATCCCCACCCCTGTCTGCTTTCCGGAGAGACCACTCTCTCCGTGACTCCCTTGTTCGCTCCACACTGCCCTCCAACCCCACCACACCCGGCACCTTCCCCTGCAACCGCAGGAAATGCTACACTTGCCCCCGCACCACCTCCCTCACCCCTATCCCAGGCCCCAAGATGACATTCCACATTCAGCAGAGGTTCACCTGCACATCTGCTAACGTGGTATACCGCATCCACTGTACCCAGTGTGGCTTCCTCTACATTGGGGAAACCAAGTGGAGGCTTGGAGACCGCTGTGCAGAACACCTCCGCTCAGTTCGCAACAAACAACTGCACCTCCCAGTCACAAACCATTTCCACTCCCCCCTCCCGTTCTTTAGATGACATGTCCATCATGGGCCTCCTGCAGTGCCACAATGATGCCACCCGAAGGTTGCAGGAACAGCAACTCATATTCCGCCTGGGAACCCTGCAGCCTAATGGTATCAATGTGGACTTCACCAGTTTCAAAATCTCCCCTTCCCCCAACTGCATCCCTAAATCAGCCCAGTTCGTCCCCTCCCCCCACTGCATCCCAAAACCAGTCCAACCTGTCTCTGCCTCCCTAACCTGTTCTTCCTCTCTCCCATCCCTTCCTCCCACCCCAAGCCGCACCCCCATCTACCTACTAACCTCATCCCACCTCCTTGACCTGTCCGTCTTCCCTGGACTGAACTATCCCCTCCCCACCTATACTCTCTCCACCTATCTTCTTTTCTCTCCATCTTCGGTCCGCCTCTTCCCCCCCCCCCCCTTCCCTATTTATTCCAGAACCCTCCCCCCACCCCCCCCCCCCCCTCTGATGGGTCTAGGCCCGAAACGTCAGCTTTTGTGCTCCTGAGATGCTGCTGGGCCTGCTGTGTTCATCCAGCCTCACATTTTATTATCTTGGATTCTCCAGCATCCACAGTTCCCATTATCTCTGATTTTTTTCAAATTCTTTTCTTTTTAAAAGTCTTGTCTTTCTGCTTCAAGTTATGCCCCCTTGTTATGAACCCTTTAATTCTGGGGAACAGTTACTTTCGATCCAATATGCCCATGCCCCTCATAATCTAATACACCTTACTTAGGTCCTGAATATTCTCTTCTAATGAAAATAAACTAATTTTATCCAGACTGCCCTCATAGCCAAACTGGTCCATCCTTGGCGACATCCTGCTGAATCCCATTTACACTGACTGCAGTGCAATCACATCTTTCCTATTATGTGTGCAGTTCTGGACACCACGCTACTCCAGACAAAGTACTATACAGCTCTAACATAACTTCCAAGCGCTTATAATCAATCAATGCCATGGCCAACAAAGGAAAGTGTTCCATATCCCTTCTTAACTGCCCTATTAACTTGTCCTAAATCTTCAGTGTCTGTAGACAAGCGCCCCAAGTTTCCTATATTCCTTTGAACTTCTTAGCTTCCTGCCATTTATTGGGTATTCCCCTGTGTTTTTACTACTTCCAAAAGTTGGAAGGCAACTGATTAATTCTACCAAAACTATGAAGATTAGTTGTATTCCCTCAATCACAAAGAATTGCCTCACACCAGCATAATTCATCTTGAATGGTCATATTTTCTCTTGTGGTCAACAATTAATCTTTTATAGAAGATATGTTAATCATTAGTATTTGATTTCTGTGCTGCTTGATGTTCTTTAGATTTCCATAGAATTTAAGAGGAAAAGTGTGTTTTTCTGTTCAGAAGAGAGAAGTGTTGGCTTTTGATTAACATAGTATTGACATCTATACTGGCTAGGTAGTCTCAGCAGCGTGTTTGATTTTTGAACAAAGTATTGCCTGTGCCGTGTAGTTTTTGGTCAAAATGTTTTAGTTCTGTTTTCTTCAATCAAGGGC
The DNA here is from genome assembly GCF_030684315.1 of Stegostoma tigrinum. Lineage (NCBI taxonomy): Eukaryota > Metazoa > Chordata > Chondrichthyes > Orectolobiformes > Stegostomatidae > Stegostoma > Stegostoma tigrinum. The sequence continues at coordinate 28,601,233 of NC_081367.1, read as the reverse complement.
TTTTCAGGTAATACAGTAACATTTGTCCTAGTATCAAATTGGAAGTGAGTTGGATGAATGTTACCCTGCTTTTTGAGGACATCACCAAAAAGATTAAGGGCAGAGTGATAGACATAGCTTATGTGGACTTTAGAGCCTTTGACAAGGTCTCACATTGTAGTCTGTTTAGTAAAGTTAGAACGCATGGGATTCAGGAAGAACTTGCCAATTTGAATCAAAATTGGCTTGATTGGACGAGAGAGGGTGGTGGCAGAGGGTTGTTTTTTGGACAGGCGGCCTGTGACCGGCTGCTGTTCCACAGAGATCAGTGCTGGGTCCACTGTTCCTCATTTATATATAAATGATTTGGATAAGAATTTAGGAGGTATGGTTGGTAAGTTTGCAGATGATACCAAAATTGATGAGTAGTGGACAGTGAAGAAAGTTATCTATGATTACAAAGGGAATCTTGTTCTATTGGCTAATGGGCTGAGGATTGGCAGATAATGTAACTTGGATAAATGTGAAGTATGGCATTTTGGTAAGATGAACAAAGGCAAGGTTTATACAGTTAATGGTAGGGCCTGGGTAGTGTTGTCAAACAGAAAAATGAAAGGGTTCAGTTACATAAGCTTGAAACTTGTGGCATGGTTAGACAGGGTGGTTAAGAAGGCATTTAATACCTGGCCTTCACTGCTCAGGCCATTGAGTGTAGGAGTTGGGATGTCATGTTGAGGTTGTACAAGACGTTGGTGAGGCCACATTTGGAGAACTGTGTACAGATCTGGCCACCTTACTGTCAGAAAGATACTATTTAAATTGAAGAGGTTTCCAAGGATGTTGCCAGGACTACAGGGTTTGAGTTATACGGAGAGGCTTTATAGATTCTAGCTTTCTTCACTGGAGCATAGGAGGTTGAGTGGTGACCTTATTGAGGTTTATAAAGTCATAAGGAGCATAGATAAGATAAATAGCAAAGGTCTTTTGCTTAGGTTAAGGTAGTTGAAAACTAGAAGGCATATTTTTAAGGTGATAGGGGAAAGACTCAAAAGGGACCTGATGGACAAATTATTCGCACAGAGGGTGGTTTATATGTAAATGAAATGCCAGAGGAAAAGGTAAATGCACATACAGTTACAACATTTAAAAGACATTTGGACAGGTACATAAATACAAAATGCTTAGAGGGATATGGGCCAAACACAGGCAAGTGGGGCTAGTTTAGTTTCGGAAACTTGATCAGCACAAATGAGTTGGACTGAAGGGTATGTTTCCATGCTGTATGAGTGTAGCCATATCTTGTTCAGACAGTTCACACATTACACCAACGAATCATTGAATTCATCAGAGGTGGTATATCATCAAATAATAATTGTCTTCTATAGACCAGTGAGCCTGAGCCTTATCTCAGTTGTTGGTTAAAGTGTTGGAAAAGGTTAGAAGGGATAGGATTTATAATCATCTAGAAAAGAATAAATTGATTAGGGATAGTCAGCACGGTTTTGTGAAGGGAAGATCGTGCCTCACAAACCTTTATTGAGTTCTTTTGAGAAGGTGACCAAACAGGTAGATGAGAGTAAACCAGTTGATGTGGTGTATATGGATTTCAACAAGGCGTTCGATAAGGTTCCCCACAATAGGCTATTGTATAAAATGCAGAAGAATGGAATTGAGGGATATAGCAGTTTGGATCAAAAATTGGCTTCTTTCAGAAAGCCAGAGGGTGGTAGTTGATGGGAAATGTTCATCCTGGAGACCAGTTACTAGTGGTGTACAGCAAGGGTCGGTGTTGGGTCCACTGCTGTTTGTCATTTTTATAAATGACCTACGCCCTCATCCAGAAGGATGGGTTAGTAAATTTGCAGACGACACTAAGGTCGGTGGAGATGTGGATAGTGACGAAGGATGCTGTAGGTTGCAGATAGACTTAGACTTAGATGAGCTGCAGAGCTGGGCTGAGAGGTGGCAAATGGAGTTTAATGCAGACAAGTGTGAGGTGGTGCACTTTGGTAGGAGTAACCGGAAGGCATAGTACTGGGCTAATGGTAAGATTCTTGGTAGTGTAGATGAGCAGAGAGATTTCGGTGTGCATGTACACAGATTCTTGAAGGTTGCCACCCAGGTTGACAGGGCTGTTAAGAAGGCATACAGTGCTTTAGCTTTTTTATTAAAGAGGGATCGAGTTCCGGAACCAAGAGATTACGGTGAAGCTCTATAAAACTCTGCGGCCGCACTTGGAGAATTGCGTACAGTTCTGGTCACTGCATTATAAGAAGGATGTGGAAGCTTTGGAAAGGGTGCAGAGGAGATTTACTAGGATGTTGCCTGGTATGGAGGGAAGGTCTTATGAGGAAAGACTGAAGGACTTGAGGCTGTTTTCATTAGAGAGATGAAGGTTGAGAGGTGACTTAATTGAAACATATAAAATAATCAGAGGGTTGGATAGGGAGAGCCGTTTTCCTAGGATGGTGATGGCGAGTACGAGGGAGCATAGCTTTAAATTGAGGGGTGAAAGATATAGGACAGATGTCAGAGGTAGTTTCTTCTCTGAGAGAGGTAAGGGAATGGAACGCTTTGCCCGCAATTGTCGTAGATTCGCCAACTTTAGGTACGTTTAAGTCATCATTGGACGAACATATGGACGTACGTGGAATAGTGTAGGTTAGATGGGCTTGAGTTCGGTGTGACAGGTCGGCACAACGTCGAGGGCTGAAGGGCTTGTACTGTGCTGTTATGTTCTATGGTTGTCCGGGATTTCTAAGTGCTGCTTCCTGCAAGGTGTTAGCCTCCATGTGGAAGCAAGTCTTATTAACTTTGTAGTTCAAAGATTTGTTTTTTGACTTCTCTTTTATAGTCTGGAAATAGCGACGCTGTTTTTGAAAGTTGGCATTGGTTTGGCAAGGTTGGACATTGTTTCTGTTTGACAGTTACTATCTCGGAGTCAGGTACAATGCTGGAGTCAGAAATAAGTGTGGAGCTGTATGAGCACAGCAGGACCGGCAGCATCAGAGGAGCAGGAAAGCTGACGTTTTAGGGCAGGGCCTTTCTTCAGGATTTCTGACCCAAAACAGCAGCTTTCCTGCTGTGTTCCTCGAGCTTGACACTGTGTGTTGTGTTGTTTTGTTTTGTTTCTGTTTGTATTTTTTTTTTAATTCCACATTTGGAACAGTGAATTCTAGCCCCAAATAATTTGAAGCGGATTTACGTTGTCTTATGTGACGTTTTGATATTGTTGTACCTTTTAGAAAGCTGACAAATTCTGATGATCTTCTTGAGATAAGTTGATTTTCTGTGCCCATTAGTTTCTTTCACTGCTTTAACAATTTCAGCCTGCATATACCTTCTTTTGTAAGATTGTCTTTTGATCGTAATATATTGAATGCAATTATTATAACTTAATTAGCTCTGATTGCAAATTCCAGTCGTCAAAATTCTGAGAATGCATAAAAACTGTTAAAATTTTCAATGGGTTCTCCCAGAAACTTTATCCTTTTATTTAAATCTTGCTCTCTTTGTTATGCAATTAGTGCTTGATGTTAAGTAGTTGTCAAATGTTTTTAGAATACTGGCAAAAGCTCTGTCATTCTCAAAACATAGCCTGCTATTGGACCCTCAGAACAAAGAAATATGTTCACTCGCCCCTTCTGTGCTTGTTTTGTATTCCTGAAGCAAGTCTGTATTTTATGAATTGTCTTTTCCAGACAGTCCAGTTTTAATTACCCTGTCTAAAGTAAATATCATCTTAAGTCTTCTTGGAGGTGCAATTTTTTTTTCTCCACTGTCACTGAACTTAACAGATAAATAATTTGCTTGAAAACCTTTATTTGTAGAGCTGTTGCTATTCTTGTTGACCAATGTTTTAAATTGTAAGCTACTTCAACTGTATTAAATGTTGAACATTCAGCAAGTTTTTAAGTATCATTTTTAAGAAGACCAAATATTAGATAATGAAGATGAATTGCTCTAACACATGGTCACCAGTTCCATTACTGACAGTGCTTCAGATAATTGTTTGAAGGCAAGATCTGCATATAGTGTAATACAGGATGGGAATAGCCTACAGCTAGGGTATGAATAATGTTGCATCTGTCTGCCATATTCCTGATATGGGGTAACACTGAACAGAACTTCTACTGCAGCAAACACAGATAAGAAATAAATACCGAAAGAACTGTGGATGCTGTAAATCAGGAACAAAAACAAACTTGCTGGAAAAGCTGAGAAAACTTTAGAAAAACTGAGTTCTGAGAAGGGTCACCAGACCCCAAATGTTAACTGCTTTTTTTCCTTCACAGATGCTACCAGACCTGCTGAGCTTTTCCAGCAACTTTTGTTTTTGAACACACATAAGAACTTCAGTCAAGCGACATAAAGAAAAAGACAAATGGGTATGCACAGCAAGCATTGGCAAGGCAGAGAGAAGATCTGCAGTCATTGAAATTCCAGACATGGAGTTTGTTGTCAGATGTCAATTCTACATAATGCATCTTTACAATCATGCAATGGGACCATCAACATGAACTTAACATTAAACAGCCCACTTAGATGAATTTCAACAATTACAAGCGGCTAACAAAAATATATCTAAGGATAATGACATTCTTAAGTCCAATTCCGATCTTGCCTATTAATCAACATTCAGAAATTAGTGAGCTGCATCATGAGCAGCTAAAATATGCAAAGGCATTCCATCAGCATCCAATGCATTCCCTGGAGATCTTTTTATACTCAACAACTAGAGATCTAACTTGAGAGCTTGAAGATGTGAAATTTCTTTGAGCTTAGATTCGTGCAGCTGATGGAGCATGACTATGTTGAAGTTCAGAAAGAACTGAAGCAGTCTGACTACCGTAAAGAGATTGCTGGCATAAAAGTCACCTATTAGCAGCCAATATCTTCAAGCCTGGCAAAAGAGAAACTACCAACTCAAAATGTATTTTGAAAGATCTTAGGCCCTCTGGGCTCCGAACACATTCATGTGTCCACTCAAGAATATAGTCAACATTTGAGGATATTTCTTTAAAGAAAAGCATGGACATGCATATACTGTCTAGTTTTTACTAAGGTTGACAGAGGTTTAGGGTGAGGATCAGAATGAGGAAAAGATTAGGACTACTAACCATCCTAATGTGTGACATTCATCAAAATTCTGAAAAAGGCAATTCCCTTGCAGAACATCCTTGACCATCCACAAATGACACCAACTTGTAAACTTAATAGATATCCCGGAAGTCACCAGCTTTGTTTGCATTTGTGCCATTTTTTTAAAAGCTCCTTTTGACCTCTGACAAACAGAGTCAGCCTGGACGCCTGTTGCCCTGGACATAACGGATAAGGGGAAATTGTCAGCATTTCTTGTGGGCAGTGTCTTGAAAGTCCTGCTTGATGGGATAGCACACAGAAATATCTCCTCCTCCAGAATGCAATTGGAGGCCACAATACTAGACCATATCTGGCTAGTGCAAGATTACCACCTGGGTGAAAGCATTCCCAGCCAACTGGAGGAATGATCAGCAATGATAAGAAAAATGTCAATGCAAAAGGTTATTATTTTCTGTCCTATTCCTTGCCATCACACCATCTACATTAGTGTACCCAGCTCACATCAAGGCCCATGGCCATCTACTCAATATTGCATGTAACCTTTTCTCCCACTCACTGCCATGCTCACTGCATTGCCTACTCACTCGGTCATAGCACCTTCCCACCAGCACCAACTGCAACAGCTGTGCAATTCATTTTCATCTCCCTAAAAACCTGCCTTGCTCATATTCCAGGTGGAAAACAGCCACCAGTGCAACAAGAATCAAAATGGGTATTTGGTTGCCCTTTCAGGTGGAGAACATCCTGACTCCGACTCTTCTGAGGAGCTGCCTGATCTTGTCCAAGCCCTGTGAGACAGTTATCAGAGGCTAAACTTGGCTTACTCTGCCAGGGCCCGTCTGAAAGATCTCTCCTTTGACTTAACAGAAGATTGACAACCATGACAAACTTCCTGCCTTTGTGCTTGTGTTAAATGGGACAGTAAGGCAAGGGTAGTACAAGCCTGGTATCTCTGGCTGAGTGGGCAAAGGACAAACTAGACAGCAGCAAAGTCAGACAATGCAAGACAGTGATACCGTAAGCTTCTAGGTAGGCTCAGAGTGAGTGAGCCCTTTGAATGTAAGCAAAGAGACCAGTGATGCAACCCAGTCCAGTCCATGAGTTGGGTGCATATCCATGAACACTGACAGACATTGTAGCCGTTTTAAAACAATAGGAGTTTGTACAGCCTGAGGTGCAGCATTGAAGTGGAAAAGCCTTCTGTAAGTGCAGATGTGTCATGGGGGTTCTTAGAGGTTGCCATATGTCAGATTCAAACATTCATAGGTGTGGGGCTGAGGCTGGTGCGCATGAAGTGTTGGTGCCTGAAGTCCAACATGGAGGTCCTTTTGGAGAAAGAAGTGAGTTGAATTTGCCAGGTAACTGTTCTGACTTTCACGCTGAAATTCCTTTATACGCATTTTGTTTGGTAAGGTAGGAATCGGAATATTAGTGAGATGAGCTGGGCCATTAACAAGGCATTTAACAAGCAACAATCCCACTTAATTTGGCAATTTCATCGTCTAGTGAGAAATTTGCTGCATACTTACCAAAAGCGGAAAAGATGGAGCAAAATGCTCCCAGATTGAGATCAGCTGCACCAAAATTCTCATCTGATTTCTGCCCAAAATCTGGCATAGCTATGTCCTTCAGACCCCTATAAGACTCCCCCTTTTGTAAGTATTTTGCTCCTGTTGCACGACATTGCTGAAATCTAAAAGTAGTGAATGGAAAATCTGAAAGACATAGCAATTAATAAACTACAGTTTCTGGTGCTTTGAAGATTTATGTTTGCTGTCACTAATTAGGTGAACTTATTCATTCCAAAACAAGTAAACGGGTAAAACTATACACAAACTAATATAGTCACTGGTAGTGACATTACCACGAGCAGAGGAAGATGTGCCAGCAGCATATTTTCAGCTTAAACCCCTTGTTGCATAATACTTCGAAATGGTACAGGCTGTGAAAAGTAAGTTCTCATAGATGTAACCTTTGATGAACCACAGCCACACCAGAGACCCATATAAACTGATATTTGTGTTGGACTATAGCCAGCTGCATCCTAAACAATAATAACTAATGCAGCATCTGAAGTCCTACTTATTTGTGGTTGATGAATCATTACCCATGATACACAAGTGATGATGCGTTATGAAATATTTATTTCCTAAAGGTATCCAAACATTATCAAAACTGACCTTTAATATTGGGGCTTTATTCTTCCTTTGTTTTTACTGTCCCTGTACAGTCATGTCAAACAGTCACCTAGCTATGCTTGGTAATGTTGATGTTATCAACCCAATGAGGGCAATTCATTGTTCAAAAGGCGATTTCTTCCAATTGGATTTCTCGAAAGCATACCCTTTACAGATTCTGCTAACATTCTGTAGCAGATTTAAAAATAAAATGTCTGTTTATTTAATATTAGTTTTTTATTTGAAAGAATCCATCCCTCTAATTTACACTCAGCCTGTGTCATCACTGCTCTTCCCAAAAGCTAGAAGGCATCAGCAACCATACCTGCATTGTAATTCAATCTAGTCCAATCACTTGACCATTATGTCTTATGGCATATGATTGTAAAACACCAATTAAGTTTCAGCTGTAATATTTTGGCCAATTTTATGCATTATAATTTAGGAAGGATGTTAGGGACTTAGGGAAGTTATTCATGAAGACAGGTGAACGAGTAGATCATTCAACCCATCAAGCTGGTTCACTGTATCTAGATCATGGCTGAACATTAACCACAACTTTTTGTCTCTTAGTATCTTGAAATCCATATAGGAGTGCCCTGGAAGATGCATCATTTCAACCTAAGCTTGTTTAATGAACTTATTTCTTCATTCCTTGGCTCCATTTTTTTCTCCCCTTATCCAGTCTGTCTCAATTTACATTTTTTAATGCTTTTATATGATTCCAACAAATTCAGGTTTTCTGTTCCTGCATTTCTCTATGGGCATCCAATCTCCCTACGACGCCATGCCTCACCAGGTTGGTCTGAGTGCTGGTCAATTTCTTCCTGAATGGAGGCCTGAACAGCCTTCTTTCATTTGAGGTGTATTAAAATTATGACCATCATAGACAAGGTAGATGGGAAGAAACTTTTCACTTTGGAGGAATTAATTACCAGTGTTTATACCTTTTTGTGGTAAGGGGCGGGAGATTCAGAAAGGCATGAAGATTTTCCTTTCGTTTAGAAGCTGGTGGCAATCTGGAACTCACTGCCAGTAAGTGTGGTAGAGGCAGAAGCCTTCATAACACTTAAGAAGTATATGTATGCACACTTGCAATTTTAGGCATACAAGGCTAAGGGCCAAGTGCAGAAAAGTGATGTTAGAATAGTTAGTTGTTTGTTTTTTGACTCTAGGGATTGAAGAATTTTGTGCTACAGCTACTATTATATTACCACCTCCTCTCCCTGGCTAAATCTGAGTTCACAGTGAACGATTTCTCCCTTTGATTTGTCTCTCTCACACCAAATAACACGTGGCTATGGATACCTATGTGGGGAAATATAAAACATTCCAAGTTCCAGTCTTTCGTCCACAAGTTTATTTCTATTATACTAATGACCATTTTGGAGCTTTCATCTGGACCTGGAAACAGTCATCAATTTGGCTTCCAATTTCTACTCATTTCTCCCCTCTATTTAGCCAATCTCTGACTCTTCCCTTTTCTTCCCCATCTAAATTTCTGGAGACAGGCTTTATAACAATAACTATTCCAAGCCCACTGACTCCCACAGCAACCTAGATTGCACTTCCTCTAACTCTGTCACATCAGTCCTAATGATGCTATCTTCCTCTACAATGGTGCTTATGAGATGCCTTCCTTACTCCTCAGCTGAGGATCCCCCCCCCACTTAATGTGGTAGACGTGGCCCTGAACCATGACTGGCCCATTTCCTAAACTTCTGCCTTCACACTCCTACTCCATCCTGAAACCACAATAGAACATTGTCCTCACTTTTCACCCTCACCAGCCGCTGTATTCAAAGGATCACCTTCTTCCAATGCTGCCATCCCCTGCATGGTGTCACCAACATACATTGTTCTCCCCTCTTCCCCTGCCAGCATTCTAAAAGGATGGCCACTCCATCACATCATCCACGTATCCAACATCTCATCCTCCTCTCAGCACCATTCCATGCAATATCTGGATGTACAACACTTGCCTTGTTATTTCCTCCCTCTTCCAAGCCCCTCTCACTCCTTATTAGGGAAACAATTAATTGTACTTTTTTTTAATCTAGTCTAGTGTACTTCGTACTCAGAAATTGTGACAACATGGTTGAACTTAGCCACTCGGTTTGCAAGCATGTCCCAGACTCTGCAGTTGCTTATCACTTCAATCTATCATCTTGCTCTACATGCTCACATTTCTGACCTCAGTCTGCTGGAGTGTTCCAGTGAAGCTGAATGCAAGCAGAAGGAATAGCGCCTAATTTTCTGATTTAGACATTTTGCAGCATTCTGGAATGAACGGTGTTCAATGTCAGACAATGTCCCTGTTCTACATTCTGACATTATTTTTCCACAAGTATCTGTATCTTGTTTTTGTGTTTCTGCTTTTAGTTAGAGCCAAGCTTTGTTCAGGGATTAACACCTACTACGGAACAATGTTTTACTCTTTTCTCTCCAATCATAAAAATCTACTATCATTTAAGTGAAGGTATTCCTTCTCATTCCAATCACAAATGACACACCTTTTAGTCTGAGTCTGTGCTCCCTGGTTGTAGAACCATCATCAACACAGCTACCATTACTATTTGAGTGCAGGATGATGGGAAAAGCAGGGAAGTGGGGTTAATGGGATAATTCTTTAAACACATTGAGCCAATGGCCTTCATTTGTGTTTATCATTCCATAATAATGAAAAAAACTTGCCTGATCTACCAATTTTTAATTCAAAAGTCTCAATGCCAAAACTGTCATTGGGATTTTTGATGTTGGCACTATCATATTTTAATGTTTTTCACAATGTGTCACCATTGGTTCTATGATATAGCCTCAGGTAATGTGGAGATAATTTATCCAAACTTATAACCTACCATTTTTGTTACAGCAACTGAGGCTTTAATTTTCAAAAATGTTGAACCAATCTTTATTTTTAAAAAAAAAAGCAAAAGAATTACATTTCACAACAACATAATCACATTTATCTATTGATCAGTTTGTTTTTTAAATCTCTTTATTGTCTTCATTTAAAATGTGAATGTTTATCAAGGTTCACCCCAAATGTCTGGACTTGAATTGGATGTGCCAATGTTAAAAAAACAGTCTTCAATCACATCCAGTTTGTATAATTTTTAATACATATAATCTGTATTATTGTTTTAACTCTTTTCTTTCCACCAAAGGCTTTCAGTGGAACTGGGGATTAAATGATCAAAGCTTTACTTAACGTAATAAATTGATATCATTATAATATAATTGTACTTTCCTATTACAAATGCAGAAAAACAAAAGTAGCACATGTGAAAGTAGACAAGTGTTATCATCCAAGAAACAGCAGTGGGAATAACAATAGCTATTTCTTTTTCTTGCTGATGAGGAAAGGAAAGAAAAATCATTTTTTGAGAATAAATTTATTTAGTCAGGCATTGATGTTAATTGTACATATTCAGTTAAAAATTCCCTTTTGAAGCATTTTTGAGACATAATGTTTTGTTTTGAAATTTGATTGCTTTCAGTATTTTACAGACTAATTGCTTCATTCTTTGAAATGCATTTTTATTATAGGCTGGATAATCATGCTACTCCAGTGCAGATGGGAATGCTAAGCTGGGAACTGCACAATCTGAAGGCCATGATACTCTGCCCATTAACTACAACAAGCAGGAAATTTAAAGTAGGAAGTGGGTTTATGATGGAGAAATATGGCACAAAAGAAGTATCAGAGATAATGGGAACTGCAGATGCTGGAGATTCCAAGATAATAAAATGTGAGGCTGGATGAACACAGCAGGCCAAGCAGCATCTCAGGAGCACAAAAGCTGACGTTTCGGGCCTAGACCCTTCATCAGAGAGGGGGATGGGGGGAGGGAACTGGAATAAATAGGGAGAGAGGGGGAGGCGGACCGAAGATGGAGAGCAAAGAAGATAGGTGGGGAGGTAGGGAGGGGATAGGTCAGTCCAGGGAAGACGGACAGGTCAAGGAGGTGGGATGAGGTTAGTAGGTAGCTGGGGGTGCGGCTGGGGGTGGGAGGAAGGGATGGGTGAGAGGAAGAACCGGTTAGGGAGGCAGAGACAGGTTGGACTGGTTTTGGGATGCAGTGGGTGGGGGGGGGGGGGGGGAAGAGCTGGGCTGGTTGTGTGGTGCAGTGGGGGGAGGGGATGAACTGGGCTGGTTTAGGGATGCAGTGGGGGAAGGGGAGATTTTGAAACTGGTGAAGTCCACATTGATACCATATGGCTGCAGGGTTCCCAGGCGGAATATGAGTTGCTGTTCCTGCAACCTTCGGGTGGCATCATTGTGGCAGTGCAGGAGGCCCATGATGGACATGTCATCAAGAGAATGTGAGGGGGAGTGGAAATGGTTTGCGACTGGGAGGTGCAGTTGTTTGTTGCGAACTGAGCGGAGGTGTTCTGCAAAGCGGTCCCCAAGCCTCCGCTTGGTTTCCCCAATGTAGAGAAAGCCGCACCGGGTACAGTGGATGCAGTATACCACATTGGCAGATGTGCAGGTGAACCTCTGCTTAATGTGGAATGTCATCTTGGGGCCTGGGATGGGGGTGAGGGAGGAGGTGTGGGGACAAGTGTAGCATTTCCTGCGGTTGCAGGGGAAGGTGCCGGGTGTGGTGGGGTTGGAGGGCAGTGTGGAGCGAACAAGGGAGTCACGGAGAGAGTGGTCTCTCCGGAAAGCAGACAGGGGTGGGGATGGAAAAATGTCTTGGGTGGTGGGGTCGGATTGTAAATGGCGGAAGTGTCGGAGGATAATGCGTTGTATCCGGAGGTTGGTAGGGTGGTGTGTGAGAACGAGGGGGATCCTCTTGGGGCGGTTGTGGCGGGGGCGGGGTGTGAGGGATGTGTCGTGGGAAATGCGGGAGACGCGGTCAAGGGCGTTCTCAATCACCGTGGGGGGGAAGTTGCGGTCCTTAAAGAACTTGGACATCTGGGATGTGCGGGAGTGGAATGTCTTATCGTGGGAGCAGATGCGGCGGAGGCGGAGGAATTGGGAATAGGGGATGGAGTTTTTGCAGGAGGGTGGGTGGGAGGAGGTGTATTACACCCTCCTGCAAAAACTCCATCCCCTATTCCCAATTCCTCTGCCTCCGCCGCATCTGCTCCCACGATAAGACATTCCACTCCCGCACATCCCAGATGTCCAAGTTCTTTAAGGACCGCAACTTCCCCCCCACGGTGATTGAGAACGCCCTTGACCGCGTCTCCCGCATTTCCCGCGACACATCCCTCACACCCCGCCCCCGCCACAACCGCCCCAAGAGGATCCCCCTCGTTCTCACACACCACCCTACCAACCTCCGGATACAACGCATTATCCTCCGACACTTCCGCCATTTACAATCCGACCCCACCACCCAAGACATTTTTCCATCCCCACCCCTGTCTGCTTTCCGGAGAGACCACTCTCTCCGTGACTTCCCTTGTTCGCTCCACACTGCCCTCCAACCCCACCACACCCGGCACCTTCCCCTGCAACCGCAGGAAATGCTACACTTGTCCCCACACCTCCTCCCTCACCCCCATCCCAGGCCCCAAGACGACATTCCACATTAAGCAGAGGTTCACCTGCACATCTGCCAATGTGGTATACTGCATCCACTGTACCCGGTGCGGCTTTCTCTACATTGGGGAAACCAAGCGGAGGCTTGGGGACCGCTTTGCAGAACACCTCCGCTCAGTTCGCAACAAACAACTGCACCTCCCAGTCGCAAACCATTTCCACTCCCCCTCACATTCTCTTGATGACATGTCCATCATGGGCCTCCTGCACTGCCACAATGATGCCACCCGAAGGTTGCAGGAACAGCAACTCATATTCCGCCTGGGAACCCTGCAGCCATATGGTATCAATGTGGACTTCACCAGTTTCAAAATCTCCCCTTCCCCCACTGCATCCCTAAACCAGCCCAGTTCATCCCCTCCCCCCACTGCACCACACAACCAGCCCAGCTCTTCCCCCCCCCCCCCCCCCACCCACTGCATCCCAAAACCAGTCCAACCTGTCTCTGCCTCCCTAACCGGTTCTTCCTCTCACCCATCCCTTCCTCCCACCCCCAGCCGCACCCCCAGCTACCTACTAACCTCATCCCACCTCCTTGACCTGTCCGTCTTCCCTGGACTGACCTATCCCCTCCCTACCTCCCCACCTACACCCTCTCCACCTATCTTCTTTGCTCTCCATCTTCGGTCCGCCTCCCCCTCTCTCCCTATTTATTCCAGTTCCCTCCCCCCATCCCCCTCTCTGATGAAGGGTCTAGGCCCGAAACGTCAGCTTTTGTGCTCCTGAGATGCTGCTTGGCCTGCTGTGTTCATCCAGCCTCACATTTTATTATCATGGCACAAAAGAAGTTATTTTAACAATTTAGGCTCTATTCACGCTCCATTTTAATGTGTTCCATTTGCCCTCTGCAACAAACTCCCTATGCTCCAAACCATCTTTATAGATCCACTGGACTTAATGGTCATTTTATTGGCTGTTTCTCCTTCACTCCTCATTCTCGTAACCTTCTCTCTGTACTGCCATTTCTCTGCATCACAAGTATAGTGCCATCGAGTTCTTTTCATATCACGAATTGTTCCCATTTATTTGAGAGCTCCAACCACAGCCTCTCCCAGCAACCTGAGTAAACCTGCCCATGCATTCCAGCTCTCTCCATTACCAAGTTCTTCAGATCCATGAAGCATCTAATGGTTTGTGGCACAAGGGCTTCCTTCAAATGATGCTAGACTTTGAGTCAGCTGAAACTACTTCAGATTTAGGCAGCTCCCTGCTGTCAGGTGAGGATCCTTGAGATGTCAAAAAATTATCAGAGCACGTTTTGAATGGCAGCAAGCTCATCCACTAACTTCAGTAGGGCTTCAGATCGGTATGACAGGTTGGCACAACGTCGAGGGCTGAAGGGCCTGTACTGTGCTGTAATGTTCTATGTTCTAACCCTGCAAATCAATGTACTAAAAGTTTTTTTTGTTTTTGTATTTGTTTAAGGGTGCAGTTTTGTTAAATTGATTTGCAAAACTATACTTGCATAGAAGAGCTGACTGATACAAAGTCTGTATGAGAGCAATCAGGTTAGCTGTGTTGGTCAGGTAATATTGTGATACATTGTCTATCATATTTCTGGGTGATTAGAGGTTCAGGAATTCCCACGTCATTAAAGTTGCTCAGTGCTTTTTGAAATTACACTGTATTGTCGCCTACAATTTTGTCTGACTGCTTGCCAGATTGTTCGGCCATTGATAAATATTCACATATAATGGGGGGATTTTTAAAGGGGCCTGAACGACTTGTGTTGTAGTAAGACTTTTGGCAGAATAGGTGAGAAGTCAATGAAACCTATTTTGACTTCGGGAGCTATTCACTGCATCTTTTATGTATCTGCCAAGTGACAAAATATGCTTCTTGCTGAGCAATGGTGAGTTGCCAATTAAGGGGGATTATAAGTACATTAATGGCACAATTTCCCTTATTAATATTCAGCTTCCCATTTTTGCCAAATGCATCAAACTGGATATAAAGAATTCTTAGTTTAGAAGAAGAGGCTACCTGGAGACTACTGCTTGCCAATGTTTGCAAACCGCCTTCTTGACAAAAAAACACCAAAATCTATCTCTGCCCATGATTTATTAATGACTTGGACGAGGGAATTGAAGGATGGGTCAGCAAGTTTGCAGACGACACAAAGGTCGGAGGTGTCGTTGACAGTGTAGAGGGCTGTTGTAGGCTGCAGCGGGACATTGACAGGATGCTGAGAGGTGGCAGATGGAGTTCAACCTGGATAAATGCGAGGTGATGCATTTTGGAAGGTCGAATTTGAAAGCTGAGTACAGGATTAAGGATAGGATTCTTGGCAGCGTGGAGGAACAGAGGGATCTTGGTGTGCAGATACATAGATCCCTTAAAATGGCCACCCAAGTGGACAGGGTTGTTAAGAAAGCATATGGTGTTTTGGCTTTCATTAACAGGGGGATTGAGTTTAAGAGTCGTGAGATCTTGTTGCAGCTCTATAAAACTTTGGTTAGACCGCACTTGGAATACTGCGTCCAGTTCTGGGCGCCCTATTATAGGAAAGATGTGGATGCTTTGGAGAGGGTTCAGAGGAGGTTTACCAGGATGCTGCCTGGACTGGAGGGCTTATCTTATGAAGAGAGGTTGACTGAGCTCGGTCTCTTTTCATTGGAGAAAAGGAGGAGGAGAGGGGACCTAATTGAGGTATACAAGATAATGAGAGGCATAGATAGAGTTGATAGCCAGAGATTCTTTCCCAGGGCAGAAATGGCTAGCACGAGGGGTCATAGTTTTAAGCTGGTTGGTGGAAAGTATAGAGGGGATGTCAGAGGCAGGTTCTTTACGCAGAGAGTTGTGAGAGCATGGAATGCGTTGCCAGCAGCAGTTGTGGAAGCAAGGTCATTGGGGTCATTTAAGAGACTGCTGGACATGCATATGGTCACAGAAATTTGAGGGTGCATCCATGAGGATCAATGGTCGGCACAACATTGTGGGCTGAAGGGCCTGTTCTGTGCTGTACTGTTCTATGTTCTATGTTCTATCTATGATCCATGGGCACTAACCGTATTCATCCCTCATTCACAAACATAGTCATCCAATACTTGCCAACACCTCATGATCTTTCACACACATCTTCCAGGCACTTCTAGGACACTTACAGCAAAGACATGGCATACTTACAAACCAGCAACTAGCATGGAAAATCTGCTAGAAGGATAGTTTGCCCAAAGGAACAGGCAGCCAGCTCACACAATGGACCAGGCTGTATCTTAAGGATGCTTGCTTGCTTGCTCTTTTTACACTCACTCAGTGCAGGATCCATGCCTTGCCTGTTAGAACTTTGGTGCTTCAGCTAGAGCTAAAAGCTATCAGGACTGCAATGTTGACATGCTGTTTTGTGCTGGCACTCAGGCTGCTTGTCATGTTTGTCAGTAGGACTCAGCTAGGGACCAGGCTCTACAGCAGGCCCAGATGTCAGTGAAACAACTACAAGCCAGCTGCTTGTGCAGGAAGCACACTTCATGTTTATTCAACTAAATGGTCATGTCAGAAAGTGCATCTTGTCTAATCTTCAGCCCAGTCAAGAGGATGCCATTGTTTGTCTAGGAGTCAATCCTGGTAACAACAGTCATGACCACAGTCTACTCACTGTCTGGAGGCTTGTCCACAGTCATTCATCTGCTTAGGGTAAGCATGAACATGGAGTTGTATGTAACTGATCACCCCTAATATGTTGACCAGTTGGGATATCTTCAGTCAACCTCTGGATGTTTGAATCATATCGTTTGAATCATATCATTGAATCCCTACAGCGTGGAAACAGGCCCTTCGGCCCAACGTGTCCATACCGTTCCACCCAGACCCATCCCCCTATAACCCACCTAATCTACACATCCCTGAAAATGAGGGGCAATTTAGCGTGGCCAATCCACTTATTCTACACATCTTTGGATGGTGGGACGAAACTGGAGCACCCAGAGGAAACATACACAGATATGGGGAGAATGTACAAACTCCACACAGACAGTCATCCAAGGGTGGAATCGAGCCCGAGTCCCCGGCACGGTGAGGCAGCAGCACTAACCACTGAGCCACCATGCCACCCTCTTTGATTTCTAAACTTGTTCAGGCATTCAGTCAAATTGCTAAGTCATTGCCGCTCATTCAGTACTCTGTCACTTGACTTCTGTCTTAGAAAGAGGATTGAATATTCCCATCATCCCGCTGAAGTATGTGACATCCTCTATACTAACAATGCAAAACAACTGTCTTTACCAACATAAGTAGATCCTTACATTTTTTTTTTCTTCTGTTAAGGTTCCACCATAAATACAGGAAGAACAATTAAGTCTCCTTCTGAGCCTCCATTGACTGGTGTGCCAATAACTTATTGGGTCTGGGCCATTTGTTCTCTGGAAGGATGTTAAACTCCTCCAACTTTCCTGACATTGAGGGTAGGATATGCCTGCATGATTAAAAACGAATACTTAAAACTACGAACAAGACAGAAATTTTGAATTCTCTTAGGTATGTTGCAAAGTAATTGCAGCTTTGCTTTGCGCTGTACTTATTCCATCCGCGTTTTTGTAATATCAGTTCAGTATGTAATGACGTCTGCTTCTTCACTCTTGGTAACTGGTCTAATAGGTCAGTACTGTTTGCTCCTTTAACACGGTTGAAACTAACAGGATATCCATGAACGTAATCACAACTGTGCCTCTGGCTCATTGCAATTAGTTTGCTCCTGGAATACTTTCCAATAGAAGCATCTCTTCTCTCATGTGGGTATCTTTCCTGGAGATATTAACTAATTTTCTGTGCAGACTTCTTTTTGTGTGTGATCAGCAGTGTTTTCACTGTTTTGAAAGCCTCTTATTTCGGTACACCTTCAGGAAGTGACAATTATTTTACAAATGTAACAGTCCATTGTCATGACTGAACATTGTCTGTGCCTGTGAAGTTTTGTTATTCCACGCTGCTGAAACTACAGTTTTAGCATATAACATCTGAATTAGTCTCTGCACATGCTTGCCACATGGCCCTTTAAAGTGCCCATACGTTACAAGTAAATGGACACCATTGTGTTCCAAAGGTAGGGTCAGTCTTCTCTTCCCAGGACCTTTCTGGTTTCTGCTTCCAGTATGATTTTAATAACTCTCTCCAAAGTGAAATATACCTTTGACAGTAAGAAATCTGTCATTTTGTTCAAGAATTTAAAAACAATTCTGTCACCTGTGAATTCTGATTTCAAAGTTTCTTATTCATCATCTTTTTTCAGAATTTGTAGAGGTCATTAATGAAATTGTCTATGATTTCCCCGCTGAGTTGAAACTCTCTTTTTTCAAAATGTTGTTCATTTAAGAATTTTAGTTGTGCCTCGATTTTGAAGTAATCGTCAAAGGCTTTCAGAACAGCTTCAAAACCAACCACACTCTCTTTAATATTCTACTGGTTAATAACATCATCTACAAACAGACACATTGCATGCAATGGTGCATTAATATGTTCTGCTTCAGACTTACTCATTAATTTTGCATCAATGCCTCATCTTCTGAACATCCTTCTCCAGCAAAACTATTCCTGTATTCTTTGTGGTTCATTTCTGACCTTGAATCTTTGAGAAAATATTATGTCTCCTTCCATTTCTTTTTAATGTGCCTAACAAGTTTTCTTACAGTAAAACCATTTTAAATCTGTTATTTCAATACTGCTTGTAATGTTTCTCTTTATGTATTCGGTGCTATTCTAAATGCAGCTTCTATGTTTTTAGATTCAACCTGAATTTCTTCATTTGCCAGCCCTTTTAAACACTGCATAGGTCTAAAACTGTTACTTCAATGAATCTTTCAGTTGTATTGTATCATTGGGTTTTCTATAGCAATTTCCTGCATTCAAGCTTTCAAAATTCCTTTTAATACCATGTCTCTGTACTCCTCAGAGGCTCCAGCCAAAAGCTGCGGCCATCATCATTAGATTTAGTGGAGCCAACGCAACTTAACATTAACTTGACTGAATCATTATATACACCGGATGCGAGCCTCTGATTAAGTGGTGGCTATTGGAGAGCAGGATCTCTACTGGGGATATAATTCAATGGGAGGCCCAGTGGGTCAGTAACATGAATTTCCCACCAGATTTTCTATCATGGAATGAACGCACATTCTCTCCAAAACATCTGCAATACTGATTCACCACAATAACAATTGTAGGATGGTGCTTTGCTAGTGACAAAACCAAAATGATAAGATTTCTTAGAATCTGGCAATTTAGATGTGATGGGAAGGCATCCATGGTAATGTCAATGGCTCTCGAATACCCTCTTGGGGGGAAGGGGAAGGAATTGTGATGCCAACTATTCAACTATTGAAAATAAACAAAACCATCCTTTTCCAGGAAGGTAGCTTTCATTATTATATGCTTTGTGACTTTTTCCATAAGAAAACCAGCTTTCAGAATTTCGTGCACCATCCCTTCTGCTTGGTTGAAAATGCAATATGTCAGTAATTAACTTGTTGGGTCCAGAGGCAATTCTGGTTTCAGTAACACTATTGTGATAGCTCAGCTGCCACCAATGATCCCACGATGACTGCTGAAACCATATGGTCACCTCTGACTTTGAGACAGCACATATAACAACATTAAGCTGATTTTAAAAAGTTTGAAATAATTCAGCTCTGTATATCCCCTTATTTTCTCTTTCCCAATGTATTATTTCCTTATTTTTCTTTCATCCTTGCTAATTGGAATGCAATAGCCCTGTAGTTTTATCATGATTGATCCAGAAACTCAGCTAATATTCTGGGAGCACAGGCCTGAATCCCGCTATGGCAGACGGCAGAAATTGAACTAAATTTTCAAAAATCTGTAACTAAGAATCTATACATGACAATGATCACTGCCAGAAAAACCCATCTGATACATTTCAGGGAAGGAGATCTGCCATTCTCACCTAAACTGGCCTACATGTGACTCCAGAGAAACAGCACTGACTCTCAGCTGCCCACTGAAATGGCCAAACAATCCATTCTGCTGCATCACTCCCTGCAAAGTCTCAACAAAGAAATAAAACTAGACAGAGCACCTGGCATTGACGTAGGCACTGGAAATTGCAAATTATCCTGTGGTTCCTGCAAAGACCCCCTTACTGATGTCTGGGGATATATTGAGAGAGCTGTCTTTCTTACATGCTAGTCAAACAACAACTCAACGGTGTCTTACTCATGGAATCATACCTTACAGACAATATTCCAGGCACCACGATCTCCGTCCCTGGATATGCCCTGTTCCACCAACAGGACTGTCCCAGCAGAAGTGGCAACGCTGTGGTATACAGTCA
The DNA here is from genome assembly GCF_030684315.1 of Stegostoma tigrinum. Lineage (NCBI taxonomy): Eukaryota > Metazoa > Chordata > Chondrichthyes > Orectolobiformes > Stegostomatidae > Stegostoma > Stegostoma tigrinum. Next base: position 28,581,138 of record NC_081367.1, on the reverse strand, counting down.
GGAGGGAGTTGCTCTGGGAGTACTCTGCATTAACCCCGGACCCAATGAAAGCTCGATGCATCAGGTTAAACATGGGCAAGGAAACTTCCTGCTGATTTATGATGTAGATTTCATCTTTGGCTGATGAATCAGTCCTCTTCCATGTTGAACACCACTTTGTGGAAGCGTTAAGTGTGGCAAGGGTACAAAATACTTTGGGTGAGAGATTTCAGTGTCCACTACCAAGGATGGCTTAGCAGCAGCACTATTGGTTTAGTTGGCCAGGTCCTAAAGGACTTAGCTGCTAGGTAATGACAGAACCAACAAGAGGAAAAAATATACTTGCTTTCACCCTTGCAAATCTACCAGCTACAGATGTATTCATTTTGAGATTACTGTCCATAGTGTCACACAACACAAACACCTTGCTGAATGGGACGGATTTCGAACAGATCCAGCAACTTATAAATGAGCAAGTATGAGGCACTGTGGGCCATGAACACGAGTGAAATTGTACTCCAACACAATCTGTCAGCTCATCGCCCAGCAGATCTCCCACTCAATTACCATCAAGCCCAGCAATCAACCCTGGTTCAATGGAGAATGCAGGAGGGCATACCAAGAGCAGCACCAGGCGTACCAGAAAAATGAGGTATCAACCCAGTGAGGGGCTAGTTATGTGCGAAACAACATAAGCAGCAAGTGATAGACAGAACTAAGCGATCCCACAACCAATGGATCTGATATAAGCTCTGCAATCCTGCCATATTCAGTAGCGAATGGTGGTGGACAATTTAAACCACTCACTGGAGGAGGAGGAGGTCCCACAAATATCCCCATCCTCAATGATGGAAGAGCCCAGCACATCAGTGCAAAAGATGAGGCTGAAGCATTTGCAGCAATCTACAGCCAGAAGTGCTGAGTGGATGATCCATCTTGGCCTCCTCCAGTGGTCCCCAGCATTACAGATACCAGTTTTCAACCAATTCAGTTCACTCCACGATAACAAGAAATGGCTGTCATTACAGGATACTGCAAAATCTACAGACATGAAAACATTCCAGCAATAGCACCCAAGCCTCGTGCTCCAGAACTTGCTGCTCCCCTAGCCAATCTGTTCCAGTACGGTTACAGCACTAGCATCTACCCAACAATGTGGAAAATTGCCTAGATATATCCTATATCCCAAAAGCAGGTCATGTTCGGCCTGCCTAATTACAGCCCCATCAGCCCACTCTTGATCTTGAGTAAAGTGATGGACTGTGTCATCGACAGTGCTATCAAGCAGAAATCACTTACTTAGTGATGCCCAGTTTATGTTCTACCAGAGCCACTCAGCTCCATTGCAGCCTTGGTTTGAACATGGACAAAAAAGGATGAATTCCAGAGGTGAAGTGAGTGACGGCCCTTGACATCAACGCTGCATTTGACCAAGTATGGCATCAAGGAACCTTAGCAAAACTGGAAACAAAGGGTATCAGAGGTTCTTCAGCATAGTATCTTGGGCCTAGGCATCTTCAGCTGCTTTAATAAACTTCCCTCCATCATCAGGTCAGAAGTGGAGATGTTTGTCACTGACTACACAATGTTCAACACCAATTGCAACTCCTCAGACACTGAAGTAGCTCATAATCAAAAACCAAAAATCTTGAATATCCAGGTTTGGGCTGACAAGTGGCAAGTAATAGTTGTACCACAACTAATGGCAGGCAAAGGCTATCTCCAATAACAGAAAATCCAACCACTGCCCCATGACATTTAATGGTGTTACCATTGCTGAATTTCCCACCATCACCATCCTCGAGGTTACCATTGACCAGAAACTCATTTGAGCTCACCATATATGTACAGTGGCCACAAAACTAGGTCCGAGGCTAGGAATATTGCTGTGAGTAACTCCCCTCCTGACTCCCTATAAACATGTCCAGCATCTACAAAGCACACATCTAATGGAATCTTCCCCACTTGATGGATGCAGCTCAACCAACACTCAAGAAGACTGACACTATCGAAGACAAAACAGCTTACTTGATTGGCACCATATCCACAAGTGTCAACTCCCTCCACCACCAATGCTCAGCAACAACAGTGTGTACAAACTACAAGACCTGCTGCAGAAATTCATCAAAGATCCTCAGACAGCACCTTTCAACTCACAACCACATCAATCTGGAAGATCAAGGGCAGCAGGTACATGGGAACACTACCTCCCGCAATTTCCATTCCAAGTGGCTCACTAACCTGACTTGGAAATATATCACCAATCCTTCTTGTTGCTGGGTCAAAATCCTGGAATTTTCTCCCTTCGCGCATTGAGTGTCAATCTATAGCACATGGACAGCAACCATGAAGAAGAAGAAGAAGAAGAAGGCAGCTCACCACAACATTCTCAAGGGCAAGTAGGAATAGGCAATGAATGCTGCCTGGCCAGTGATGATCATGTCCTATGAACGAATAAAAACAAAATTATTGATATTTCTTAGCTATTTATTACTATTTAATTATATTTAAGAAATTTTACTGCCACTGTGCATGTCCCAGCTGTTAGCAAGTGCAGCCATTGTGTTGTGACATTGATACCAGAACAGACAAGCCTGTACCTTTTTAACAGCGCTACACAACATTACAACATGACATTCCAGTGTAAAGGTACCTGCCTTGTCTTAGGTTGATTTCTGTGTGATAGAATGAATGTAGTCAGTCAGTTGTGTGTTTAATGTCCAGCATGTGCATAAGTATACAGCCCAGAATGTGTATGATATCAATGATGATTATGATTAGATTCTAAACATTTTTTGTATTTCACCTTCAAGATACCTGCCTCAACAAGAATGCAGTTTTTGTGATTTTTTTTTTTTATAACATGTAGAAAACCACAAATGGTGTCATACTAGTAAGGATGCCATCTGAAAGTAAGCAGTAAAAGCTAATCATGACAATTGGTTAGTAGCCCAACCCACCAACCCACCCTCTTTCTTTAAAAATAATTACAAGAAAGGTATGACAGGTTTGAGTTAAAATAAAAGGCACTTAAAAGAACAAAAAAAAACACCTGAGATCAGGAAGTAACCCTGGAACAAACTACAGGAAACAACTATTTTAAAAGATGCTTTCTATCCTGCACCAGGACTAGTCTGCATGCAGAAATCATTTAATTCAGCCATTTTTTTCCAAATTTCTGCAAAAATTAAAGAAAAGACACATTGTGTCATCACTCCATTTCTTTCTTTGGTGTGAATTCCACCTACAGACACAACAGGTTTTAAAGGTGCAGCAATAACAGGGGGAAAAAAAGGGAGAAGCCAACAAAACAAAGAGAAACATCATAATTCAATGTATATTTTTGATATCAATTTTAAAGAGTTACATAGCACTCATAAGAACGATGGAAAACAAACATGTCTCTATGGTCTTTCAATGCATTGGCAATTATTAAGAAAAAATCCACCTTTACCATATGGATCAATAGATAACTGACAAACAATAAAAACTAAAAGAACTGTAGATGCTTGAAATCAGAAAGAAAAACAAAGTGCCGGAATAAAGCTCCGCAGGCCAGGCAGCATCTGTGGAGAAACATCAGAGTTAATGTTTCGGGACCAGAGACCCTTCTGCAGAACTGACCAGGAATGACAGGTAGTCAGATTTCTTCTCACTTTGGACACTGCAGCGTTAAGAATAAAAAAAAAAATCTGGTCACATTTCGGACAAAGACCACAAATATCCTGACACATTTTTCAGGTTTTAACGAAGAGGTCAATTGGATACACAGCCTTGACTTCATATTAAGCTTAATCTTGCTGTTGGTGGGATGACAATCCAATAATTCATAGGCAGGCCTTCATGCAAAGGTGTGGAATGTGCATGCACCAGTAATGCCTTAGCTTAAAGGTCTACGAGGCTGGTCATTGCTTCTGTACCCATCACAACTTTCAGAAAAGTTTAGTCAAACAAGCCAAAAGGATATACCATTGATGATCTGCTGTAGAAAACTGCAGGTCTGAAGCAAATGGAACTGATCAGCGACATTTGGATTCTCAAGTATCACCCCAACAACCTCAGGATTCAAAGCATCATTCTCCGCCACTTCCGCCACTTGCAATCTGACCCCACTACCATGGATCTATTTCCCTGCCCACCCTTATCCACCTTCTGGAGGGATCACTCTCTCCATGATTCCCTCGTCCGCTCCACACTCCCCACTAACCCCACCACCCCGGCACTTTTCCGTGCAACCACAGGAAGTGCTACACCTGCCCCTACACCTCACCCCCAACCCAGGCCCCAAGAAAACCTTCCATATTAAACACATCAGCTAATGTGGTATATTGTATCCGCTGTTCCCGAGGTGGCCTCCTCTACATCGGGGAGACCAATTGGAGACTCAGACACCACTTTGTGGAGCATCTACACTCAGTTCATGACAAACGCCTACACCTCCCACAGTTGTGAACCAATTCAACTCTCCCTCACGTTCTTTGGATGACATGTCCTCTCGTGTCACAACAATGCCACCCGAAGGCTGGAGGAACAGCTCCTCATATTCTGCCTGGGAACCCTGCAGCTCAATGGTCTCAATGTGGACTTTATAAGCTTCAAAATCTCCCCTCCCCCGACCTCATCCCAAGATCAGCCTATCTCCTCCCCACTCGCTTGACCTGTCCATCTTTTCTTCCACCTATCTACTACTACCACCTCACTGACCAATCCCCACCTCTACTTCCTACCTACTAGCTCATCCCTATCTCTTCAACCTGTCCACCCCTCCTTCCTCACTGACTAACCCCCATCCCAACTCCCTACCTACCCTCACCTTTACTGGCTTCCTGTCCACCTTCTCTCTACCTAGCCGCTCCACTATCCACCTCTATCATTGCCTCCCCATCTCTGTATTTATTTGAGTCCCCTCCCCCTCCCCCATTTCTGAAGAAGGATCCAGATCTGAAACTTCAGCTTTCCTGCTCCTCTGATGCTGCCTGGCCTGCTATGTTCATCCAGCTCTACACTTTGTTATCTCAGACTCTCACAGCGGTAGTTTCTACTATCTCATTTGCGAGTACTCGTCTCTGGAACAAGTATTGCAGAAGTGAACATGTTTAGTGGAATTTCTGAATGTTGTCTGAGGTACTGAGAATCTATCAAAATTACAAGGGGCATGGGCAGGGTGGATAGTAAGCAGCTGTTTGCCTTCATTGAAAGGTCAATTACTGGGGGGGAGGCATTACTTTAAGGTGAAGGGCAGAAGGTTTAGTGAGGATTAGAATGCACTGTTTGGGAGGCTAGAGGGTAGTTGAGGTGGGAAAGCTCACAACCTGTAAGAAATACTTGGATGAGCACTTGAAATATCATAATATTCAAGGCTATGGGCCAAATGCTGGAAAGTGGAACAGCATCTTCCGCACTATGTGATTCAATATATGGCTTATCTCACATGCCAAGATAGTATTAGCATTTTGTGACATGCTCCACAACAGGATATTGAACTAAAGTGTTTAGAAAGTCAATTCATATCAGAAAAATTAATCGCAACGCAATGCTCCCCAGCAGCCAGTGAAGAGCTAACTAAGGAACATTTTCACTGAATCTTCCAAAGTTCAGCACATAGCATGCAAACATTTCAATGAAATCTCAAAGGTAACCACAATATCATTTCCTATAGACCAGTCATAGAATCATAGTCACAGAGTCATACAGCACGGAAACAGACTCTTCAGTACAACCAGTCCATGCCAAGCTTAATCCCAAAGTGCAGTAGTCTCACCTGCCTGCGCTTGGCCTATTTCCCTTCAAACGTTTCTTAGTCATGTAATTTTCTAAATATCTTTTAAATATTATAACTGCACCTGCATTCACCACTATGTCTGGAAGTTCATTCCACACACAAACAACTCTCTATTTAAAAAAAGTTGTCCTTCACACATTTTTAAAAAATATTTCTCCTCTCACCTGAGAAATGTAATCACTAGCCTTGAAACATCCCACCCTAAGGAAAAGGCACCTACCATTCGCCTTATTTATACCCCACACGATTTTATGAATCTTCATAAGGTCACCCCTCAACCTTCTACTCTCCAGAGGGAAAACAACTCAGCAAATCCAGCCTATCCAACCTCTCCTTATAATACAAGCCCTCCATGCCTGGCAACATATGGTAAATCTTTTCTGAGCCATCTCTAGCTTATCCTTCCTATAAAAGAGTGACCAGACCTGGATACACTACTCCAGATAATAAAATGTGAGGCTGGATGAACACAGCAGGCCAAGCAGCATCTCAGGAGCACAAAAGCTGACGTTTCGGGCCTAGACCCTTCATCAGAGAGGGGGATGGGGGGAGGGAACTGGAATAAATAGGGAGAGAGGGGGAGGTGGACCGAAGATGGAGAGTAAAGAAGATAGGTGGAGAGAGTGTAGGTGGGGAGGTAGGGAGGGGATAGGTCAGTCCAGGGAAGACGGACAGGTCAAGGAGGTGGGATGAGGTTAGTAGGTAGCGGGGGGTGCGGCTTGGGGTGGGAGGAAGGGATGGGTGAGAGGAAGAACCGGTTAGGGAGGCAGAGACAGGTTGGACTGGTTTTGGGATGCAGTGGGTGGGGGGGAAGAGCTGGGCTGGTTGTGTGGTGCAGTGGGGGGAGGGGACGAACTGGGCTGGTTGAGGGATGCAGTAGGGGAAGGGGAGATTTTGAAACTGGTGAAGTCCACATTGATACCATATGGCTGCAGGGTTCCCAGGCGGAATATGAGTTGCTGTTCCTGCAACCTTCGGGTGGCATCATTGTGGCAGTGCAGGAGGCCCATGATGGACATGTCATCAAGAGAATGTGAGGGGGAGTGGAAATGGTTTGCGACTGGGAGGTGCAGTTGTTTTTTGCGAACTGAGCGGAGGTGTTCTGCAAAGCGGTCCCCAAGCCTCCGCTTGGTTTCCCCAATGTAGAGGAAGCCGCACCGGGTACAGTGGATGCAGTATACCACATTGGCAGATGTGCAGGTGAACCTCTGCTTGATGTGGAATGTCATCTTGGGGCCTGGGATGGGGGTGAGGGAGGAGGTGTGGGGACAAGTGTAGCATTTCCTGCGGTTGCAGGGGAAGGTGCCGGGTGTGGTGGGGTTGGAGGGCAGTGTGGAGCGAACAAGGGAGTCACGGAGAGAGTGGTCTCTCCGGAAAGCAGACAGGGGAGGGGATGGAAAAATGTCTTGGGTGGTGGGGTCGGATTGTAAATGGCGGAAGTGTCGGAGGATAATGCGTTGTATCCGGAGGTTGGTAGGGTGGTGTGTGAGAACGAGGGGGATCCTCTTGGGGCGGTTGTGGCGGGGGCGGGGTGTGAGGGATGTGTTGCGGGAAATGCGGGAGACGCGGTCAAGGGCGTTCTCGATCACCGTGGGGGGAAAGTTGCGGTCCTTAAAGAACTTGGACATCTGGGATGTGCGGGAGTGGAATGTCTTGTCGTGGGAGCAGATGCGGCGGAGGCGGAGGAATTGGGAATAGGGGATGGAATTTTTGCAGGAGGGTGGGTGGGAGGAGGTGTATTCTAGGTAGCTGTGGGAGTCGGTGGGCTTGAAATGGACATCAGTTACAAGCTGGTTGCCTGAGATGGAGACTGAGAGGTCCAGGAAGGTGAGGGATGTGCTGGAGATGGCCCACGTGAACTGAAGGTTGGGGTGGAAGGTGTTGGTGAAGTGGATGAACTGTTCGAGCTCCTCTGGGGAGCAAGAGGCGGCGCCGATACAGTCATCAATGTACCGGAGGAAGAGGTGGGGTTTGGGGCCTGTGTAGGTGCGGAAGAGGGACTGTTCCACGTAACCTACAAAGAAGCAGGCATAGCTGGGGCCCATGCGGGTGCCCATGGCCACCCCCTTAGTCTGTAGGAAGTGGGAGGAGTCAAAAGAGAAGTTGTTGAGTGTGAGGACGAGTTCAGCTAGGCGGATGAGAGTGTCGGTGGAGGGGGACTGGTCGGGCCTGCGGGACAGGAAGAAGCGGAGGGCCTTGAGGCCATCTGCATGCGGAATGCAGGTGTACAGGGACTGGACGTCCATGGTGAATATGAGGTGTTGGGGGCCAGGGAATTGGAAGTCCTGGAGGAGGTGGAGGGCGTGGGTGGTGTCACGGACGTAGGTGGGGAGTTCCTGGACCAAAGGGGAGAAAATGGAGTCCAGATAGGTGGAGATGAGTTCGGTGGGGCAGGAGCAGGCTGAGACGATGGGTCGACCAGGGCAGGCAAGTTTGTGGATTTTGGGAAGGAGATAGAAACGGGCCGTGCGGGGTTGGGGAACAATGAGGTTGGAGGCTGTGGGTGGGAGGTCCCCTGAGGTGATGAGGTCGTGAATGGTGTTGGAGATGATGGTTTGGTGCTCGGGTGTGGGGTCATGATCGAGGAGGCGGTAGGAGGTGGTGTCGGAGAGTTGGCGTCTGGCCTCGGCGATGTAGAGGTCAGTGCGCCATACTACCACTGCGCCACCCTTGTCTGCGGGTTTGATGGTGAGGTTGGGGTTGGAGCGGAGGGAGCGGAGGGCTGCCCGTTCTGCGGGGGAGAGGTTGGAGTGGGTGAGAGGGGTGGAGAGGTTGAGGCGGTTGATGTCTCGACGGCAGTTGGAGATGAAGAGGTCGAGGGAGGGTAGGAGGCCTGGGGGTGGTGTCCAGGAGGAGGACTTGTGTTGGAAGCGGGTGAAGGGGTCAGTGGAAGGAGGGTTGGGTTCCCGGTTGAAGAAGTAGGCATGGAGGTGAAGACGGCGGAAAAACTGCTCTATGTCCGACCGTGACTGGTATTCGTGGATGTGTGGTTGTAGGGGGACCAGTTTCAAAATCTCCCCTTCCCCTACTGCATCCCTCAACCAGCCCAGTTCGTCCCCTCCCCCCACTGCACCACACAAGCAGCCCAGCTCTTCCCCCCCACCCACTGCATCCCAAAACCAGTCCAACCTGTCTCTGCCTCCCTAACCGGTTCTTCCTCTCACCCATCCCTTCCTCCCACCCCAAGCCACACCCCCCGCTACCTACTAACCTCATCCCACCTCCTTGACCTGTCTGTCTTCCCTGGACTGACCTATCCCCTCCCTACCTCCCCACCTATACTCTCTCCACCTATCTTCTTTACTCTCCATCTTCGGTCCGCCTCCCCCTCTCTCCCTATTTATTCCAGTTCCCTCCCCCCATCCCCCTCTCTGATGAAGGGTCTAGGCCCGAAACGTCAGCTTTTGTGCTCCTGAGATGCTGCTTGGCCTGTTGTGTTCATCCAGCCTCACATTTTATTATCTTGGAATCTCCAGCATCTGCAGTTCCCATTCTCTCTTACACTACTCCAGATGATGCCTCACCAAGGTCTAGTCTTACCAATTTTTTATTGCTGCAACATAGAAAGCCTCCTATCCAGGTGTATCACAGCTTGGTATGGCAACTGCTCTGCCCAAGACTTCAAGAAATTACAGTGAGTTGTGAACATAGCCCAGACCATCACAAAAACCAGCCCTCCTTCCATTGTCTCTGCCTTCCTTCCATTGTCTCTGCTTATACATCCTTTGCCTCAGGAAAGCAGAAAATATAACCAAGGGCCCCTCCCACTCTGGTTATACACTCTTCTATTCTCTTCCATTGAACAGAAGTTACAAAAGTTTGAAATACTTACCGACACATTTAAGAACAGCTTCTTCCCCTCTGTTATCAGGCTTATGAATTGACCTCGCTCACATCAGAGTTGATCTTTCTCTACTCCTTCGCTGAAGCTGCACACTACATTCTGTTCTATTATCCTGATGTACGTATGTAAGGAATGTTTTGTCTGGTTAGCACACAAAACAATATTTTTCACTGTATCTCAGTACATGTGATCATAATAAACCAAGTCAGCACCTGACTGTAAACAGGATACACACATGAACACCAATACAAAAGCTGAAGGCTTTACCCCATCCAAGTCATGTTCTCCAATTTGAATGGGCAATATGCACTACGAACTTAAACCAATGCAGGTGCCAATGTAGATATCATTCCTTTGCGCATCTGGCAAAAGGAGTATTGAGGGAACTGGCACATTGTTGTGTCATCCACATTACAATAGGTCCAGCAGACTAAACATTGGCATCTTTATCTTAAATGTCAACATGGATCCTTGACATTGGCATCTAGAATCTTTTACATTATTGAAGTAGATGAGCCAATATTGTCAACCAATAAACATGAATATTTTTATTATACACATGGCAATAAACACAGTTGCAACAACAAATATTCCAGACTGCAACCTCAACCTCATGCACTATGTCTAAGACTGGCGAAGCAGATTTCGCAAGCTATGTGAGATCAGTAGCTCGAAACAATCATCAGTGGGTGATCAGAATGCATTCAACACTCTCCTGAGCTAGTTAACCCATTAAAGTTATTCTGAGATGATCCAGGACTTTTCAGGAATCCAATCTTAAAGAGCAAAAGTAATAATTTCACAACCTCTACTACAAAAAATGGTAGACAAGATACATTTAGATCATGTGGATGGATAAAAACACATAAGAGATTGGCAAATGAATCCACATATTGGTCCGTCATTAGTAAAGCCTGTCAGCAATTGAGAAAATCTCCTCCCATGTGAGTCTGCATGAGCTGTGGTGCAAGATTATGACTGATATATTCCATGTTCATGGATTTAATTATATTCCAAAGTCTCACAACATCACTAAAATGCCTTTCGTGACAAATCAAAGATGTATGAGATATTGAAGTCCTTAATAAATACTTTTCTTCAGTATTCACAACTGAGAGGGACCTAGCTGTAGAGGAGGATGTTGTGAAACAGGCAGATAGGCTAAAGGAGGTTGATGTTAGTAAGGAAGATGGGCTAGGAATTATGAGGAAGTTGAAGATAGATAAGTCCCCTGGGCCCAATGGGATTTGTCCAAGAATTCTATGGGTAGCGAGTGACAAGATCGCAGGGCCTTTAATGATGAGCTTTTCGTCCTCACTGTCCATGGGTATAGTGCTGGAAAATTAGAAAGGCAAACGTCATTCCCTTGTTCAAAAAAGGGAACAGGGATAACCCGGAAATTACAGGCCAGTTAGTCTTATGTCAGTGGTGGGCAAATTATTGGAAAGGGCTCTGAAAGACAGAATTTATGATCACTTCAAAAGGCACAGTTTGATTTGTGATAGTCAGCATGGATTTATGAGGGGTAGATCATGCCTCACAAACCTTATTGAATTCTTTGAAGAGGTGCCAAACACATGGATGAAGGTGGAGCAATGGATGTGGTAAACATGGATGTAAGTAAGGTGTTTGACAAGGTTCCCCACGGTAGGCTCATGCAGAAGATAAGGAGGCATGGGATAGGGGGAAATGCAGCAGATTGGATTCAGAATTGGCTGACCTTAGAAGACAAAGGGTGGTAGTAGACGGAAAATATTCAACATGGTGCTCAGTTACATGTGGTGTACCATAAGGATCTGTTCTGGCTCCTGTTCTATTTGCGATTTTTGTAAGTAATTTGGATGAAGGAGTGGAAGGGTAGATTAGTAAGTTTGCGGACGATACAAAGGTGGGTCGAGTTGTGGACAGTGCAGAGGTTTGTTCTAGGTTACAAAGGGACATTGATAGAATGCAGAGCTGGGCTGAGAAGTGGCAATGGAGTTTAACCCTGAAAAATGTGAGGTGATTCATTTTGGAAGGACAAACTCGAAAGCAGAATATAGGGTTAAAGAAAAGATTCTTGGCAGTGTGGAGGAGCAGAGGGATCTTGGGATTCATGCTCACAGTTCCCCAAGAGCTGCCACCCAGGTGGATAGAGTTGTTAAGAAGGCGTATGGTAAGTTCGCTTTCATTAATAGAGGGATTGAGTTCAAGAGCAGTGAAGTTATGCTCAAGCTATACAAAAGCCTGATTCGGCCACATCTGGAGTATTGTGTCCAGTTCTGGTCACCTCATTACAGGAATGATGTGGAAGCATTAGAAAAGGTGCAAAGGAGATTTACCAGGATGTTGCCTAGAATGGAAGGAGGGTCTTGCAAGGAAAGATTGAGAGAGCCAGGGCTTTTCTCTTTAGAACAACAAAGGATGAGAGGTGAATTGATAGCTGTGTACAAAATGATCAGAGGTCTCAATAAAGTAGACAGCCAGAGACTTTTTCCTAGGGTGGAGGTAGCCATTACGAGGCAACATTGTTTTAGAGAGAGTGGAGGTAGATATCGGGGAGATATCAGAGGTAGGTCCTTTACTCAGAGAGTAGTAGGGGCCTGGAATGCATTGCCGGAGAGGGCAGTCGAGTCAGCCTCATTAGGGGTATTTAAGCGGCTATTAGATAGGCATATGGATGATACTATAAGGTAGCAGCACAGGTTAGATAGACCTTAGGTTTAGGGTAAAAGTTCGGCACAGCATCGTGAGCCAAAGGGCCTGTACTGTGCTGCACTGTTCAATGTTCTATGCTCTAACATAAATACAACAGTTATTGACACATTGCCATATTCCAATGTCCATTCAGGGTTCCTCAACTAATCGTGTCTGACTCCTCATAGTGTACAAGGGCAAGCTTGCAAGACATGTAAAAGGAGTGTTCAACATGATACCTCTTCTCCTGGGGTGGCACTGTCACACAGTGGTTAGTACTGCTGCCTCACAGCACCATGGACCCAGGTTCTGTCCTACCCTGGGGTCACTGTCTGTGTGCAGTTTGCACACTCTCCCTGTGTCTGTGTGGGTTTCCTCTGGGTGCTCCAGTTTCCTCCCACAGTCCAAAGATGTGCAGGCTAGGTGGATGGGCCATGCTAAATTGCCCATAGTATGTGTTCAGGGATGTGCAGATTACCTGGGTTATAGGGGGATGGGTCTTGGTGGGATGCTCTGAGGGCAGTGTGGACTTGTTGGGCTGAAAGGGCCTGTTTTCACACTGTAGGGATTCTATGATCCTTACTACCATCTGTAGAGTGGTCTTGCAGAATGCACTATTTGTAATGATAAATGTACAGAAATTTCTCAGATGTTTTGGATAGCTATTTTAAGTATATATGCTACTTCCCTAGACAATGGTTTATCCTTACCACCAGCTCATATGTTTGGTTGACTGATCCACACAGTTTTTCCCTCTCACATTGTCAGCATCCAACTACATTTGCATGATGTGTTGTTGGAAAGAAGGGGAAAAGACGACAAGTGTGATCAACAAATCTGCAGACAGTTATCCCACCTTGAACCAGAATAAAACATGTGAATTTGAGATTTTCTGTGAATATGTAGCTTCTTGGAAATATCTAAAATTGTTGTGTCCAGCACAGCTTATATAATATTGAAATGAGCAATGGTCATGTCCTGTCAAGAAATGTGTCATATCCAAATGTCGTACTTTCAACGTCATAAGATGACAACCTGGATATAGAAGATATAATGCCAGATAACAACCACGCAGCTATAACAAATGATGCACATTTATTCAAGATTATAGATTGTACGCCGCAGGCTGAAGATGCACTACTTAATGATGGAAGTCTTGTAAAGACCAGCATTTGTCTGTCATAAGACTGTTAATGTATAAAGACAATCGTGTGTGTGCATCCTTATACATGTTATCAGAAAACAGTTTCCATCCTTTAAAGGGAAAAGTGAGAACATTCTATTATGTCACTGATTCTAGACCAAACAGGCCTGTACTTTTAAGACATGTTTTTCAGAAATAAAAAATCCAAAGATACAATGCCTGAATATGAAGAGCTTTTGCAATAGGTAGACAAATTAACAGCACAATGAATTGTAACCAGGTATGTCGTGATTGCAGCTGTGGAAACATGACTGAGGAGCGGCCAAGGTTGTGAGTTGAAAACCAGAGTATTCGATCTTTAGGAAAGACAGGCAAGAAGGAATAGGTGGTGAGTGACTTTGTTAGGAAAAGATGAAATCAATGCGATAGCTACAAAAGAACAATCAATCTAGATGCGGATTCAGTCTGGATGAAGATAAGAAGCAACAAAGGGTGGAAAATATGAATGAACAATTTATTTGTTGTCACTTGCACTTTAAAGTGAATAATACAATGAAATAATACAGTAAAATACAGTGAAAAGCTTCAACAGTCACCACAATCTGGTGCCATTTGGAATAGTTTAAGAATAACAAGGACGAAAGGTATGGCTGAAAGAGGGCCCCGAGTTTGCTCACCAACAACACCTGTGCCTCCACCACCTCACTGCCATCTGCACTGGACCCACCAACGTAGGAGCCTCCACTCTTCAGAATTAGAATTAGAATTAGAATCCCTACAGTGTGGAAACAGGCCCTTCAGCCCAACAAGTCCGCATCGAACCTCAGAATATCCCACCCAGACCCATCCCCTATAACCCACCTAATCTACACCTCCCTGAACACTATGGTCAATTTTGCTTGGCCAACCCACCTACCTTGCAAGGCACCATCTCTTTGCGGCTGAACCCACCTTGCTGATTCTGACACCGATGCCGGGTTCCCAGCTGAATCCACAATTTCCCCGCACCAGGAATTCTGGCTCTGGGCAAACCACATTGCCACTGCTGCAGCCACTGGCAAAACATTATTGGGAGTCATATATAGACATTCAAATGGTACTGGTAAGGTAAAGGATGGCATTAAACAGGAAATTAGAGATGCAAGCAACAAAAGCTACATAGCCATATATGACTTTACATAGAAACTGTGCAAACCACATTCACAGGTGACTTCCTGGAGTGTATACAAGATCATTTTTTAGACTATTGTATTAAAGAACAAACTCAGAAGAAGGCTTTTTTCTTTCTCATTTGCATGTAGGAGTTGTTAGTTGGGTCAGTATTAATTGCCCATCCTAGTTAACCTTGAGAATATAATAGTGAGCTGCCTTCTTTAAACCCTGCAATCCATATGCTGTAGGGAGAGTCACAATACCTTTCAGGAAGGAATTGCAGGATTTTGACCCAGCAACACTCAAGGAATGGCAATACCTTCCCAATGAGGTTAGGAGCTGGGCAGCCCTGGTGAAACCTTAACTGAGCAGGGATTTCAGTCACTCAGAGATAGCGATAACTACAGCTGCTGGAGTCAGCGTCAAACAGTGTGGAGCTGGAGAAACACAGCAGGTCAGGACTGATGAAGGATCCAGCCCCAAAACTTTGACTTTCCCGTTCCTCCGATACTGACTGACCTGCTATGTTCTACACTATTGATTCTGATTCCAGCATCTGCAGTTCTTGCCATCTCTAAGTGACTGAAAACCATACTGCAAAGTATCTTCCAGGGATGCCCACCTTGAAGAAGTTGTCCTCCTCCCTCTGGAAAGACATCAATGGATCTGTCTCCCACTGCATCCCACCTGTGATCTCTTCTGCCCTGAAACATTTCAACCACATATTGAAACAAACCCAAATCTAGCCTAGTCCTGATACAGGGTATCCAGCCAAAACATCGACTTTCCTACACCTCTGGTGCTGCCTGACCTACTGTGTTCCTCAAGCTCCACACTGTGTTGTCACTAAGAAAGTGTTGTTTTGAAAGCAGTGCTGAGGGCACTTTCCTGATGATCGAGTGTAACCTGATGGGGCAGTAATTAGCCAGGTTGGATTTGTGCTTCTTAGGTATGAGAAATACCTGGCAATTTTTCATCTTCATTGTAACTGAACTTTCCAGTTAGGCACATTAGTGCCTCACGGTCTCAATATTGAATTCCATAACTTCAGAAACTCACCACATTATTATTGATTACTTTTATTTACACTCAGACAAGGCATTTTGCCTTTAAGGAAGCCTTGGTCACCTCCACCATGAAAAAGATCCACTTACCACAGAGAAGGAACGCATCAAGTGCTGACCAGACTTATTTCTGAGATGGCAGTTTTGTTGTTGGAGAATGGACCTGGTCAAATGGGCCTGTATTCACAAGATGTCAGAAAAATGAGAGGGGATGCCATTGAAACAAATAAAGCTTGACCATACTAGTTAGATTTGAAACAGGAGTGTTGATTCAATGACTGAGAGGATACAAAACCACAGTTTACAGTCTCAGAATACATACTAGGCCATTTCAGATTGACAGGAGAAATTTCTTTACTCAGAGGATGGGGATCCTGTGGGATTCTTTACCACAGAAAATTGTAGAGGCCAAGTCATTGGATATATTTAAAGGAGAAAGTAGATAGATTTTTAGAGGCTAAATGTGTCAAGAGGAGTGGAGAGAGAGCAGAAGGATACTATTAAATAGAGGGTCAGCCACAATTTTGTTGACTATTGGGAGGGGCTTAATGGGCTAAATGACCTTTTCCTACTTTTTTTTTCATGTTTCCATGAATCCATATGATTTTCTGGTGTGTCGGTACCTGTCTCACTTCCGTACACACTCCATGAATAAAGTTAGTGCACTGAGTCAGTTGCGAGTACATAATGTCCAGTAACCTCAGTAAGCATAGCTCTCAGACTCAGTAAGTCTGTGATATTGCGCCCATGTCAGTAGATAACTTACATAGTTTTGAATAAACTTCACAATATGTAAGACTTAGCAAGAACCCAACTCTTCATGGCATATTTTTAACCAGCTAACACATAGAAAACCACAAATTGAAACAGGTACCAAAAGGTACCGTTCTGCCTATCCACTTCTATGATAGCAGGTTTAACACAGTTAGACACAGGGGCTCAGGATAACAAAGTGTGGAGCTGGATGAACACAGCAGGCCAAGCAGCATCTCAGGAGCACAAAAGCTGATGTTTCGGGCCTAGACCCTTCATCAGAGAGGACACATAGACATAGTCTATGGAGTCCTACTTAACTATACCTGCCACTAATCTCCTACTGTCTTAAAGCCCCAACTGTGCTATGAGGATTAAAAAATTTCAAGATCAAGATGTGAAAAGAGCTGTATTTTAGAAATGGATGAGGAAACATTTATCCCAAATTAGGTAAACAGAGATATTGAGTTTCCAGTTTTATTTTAATCATTTTGCTGTCATGTTTTTAGCCTTTCCCCACCAATTGCTTCACAAAAGTATCATCCAACATTGTCCGTCATAGGCTGACCTTTTGCCTTACCAGTGAAACCTGTACTCAATGAAAGAATAAAGAAAAGATCCTTACAAATCCGAATACTTAAACTTCAATTGGATATTGTGACAAGTGTGTATCTTGTGGTGTAGTGAATAGGGATGATGAATTATCCTCACAAAGTGTAGGGCAAAGGGGGGAATGTTCTGCTGTTTGAAATCATGCCTAGTTTTATCAGAAATTGCCAGGAGTTGAAATGCCAAATGCTGTAATTAATCAAGTGAAGATTGTGCCTGAATAATTCAACTGGTCGGACAACTCGCAGTTCATCTACAAAACCTGTTCAAACAAAGAATAGACAAATATAATTATCCTGAACAACATTTATTAAACAAGAACACTGGGCTGCAAAATTAGACTCCATAACACTGAGCTTTCACATTGCAGGTGCTATTTTATCCTTCACCAAGTGCTGCTTCTAATTTCCATAGGACTGAGGAGCCGGGGTGCTGACAGTATAGAATAGGTAGAGGAGCTATGTGTTCCTCTGAGGTACTGGGGAACCGGGACAATCTGAAGAATGATACAGGAGGAGCTGGGGTGGATGTTGTTTGAGTAAAGGACTTGGGAGTTGGGAGAGTTTTAGCGCTCTTGCTTTTAAAAAAAGTATGTTCTTGAGAAGACTGTCTACCTGACAGATGCAGCTCTGAAAAAAAACATAAAATTTGCGCAAGCTCTAGGCAAATTGGCACAAGTTCCCAAATGACAACTATAAAGATGAGTTCTTCTGCAATGCTTTCAGGTAAACAACACTTGGTTTGGAGGGGAAGTGGCCTCGCAGGAAGTTGGGTTGCCATTGCAACTCTCAAAGGTGATGAACTTCTCATTAGTTTTGTGCTGCTAAATCTTGACCAATAGATTCCAACTTACTGTCAATAGATCTTTATAGGCATGTGTTTTCTTTCAGGGACAATGTTAGAGCATTAAAATTCCCGGCTACCATTCATACTTTCTCTTGTTATGAAGAATCTGATTTAAGAATCATTCCTGACTGTACAAGATTCCCAAAGAGATCTTTCATCTATAGAAATGGGGCTACGCACTATGTAAATAAGGAGATTACCCAGTGCCTAAGTCTCAAAATGAACTTAGAAAAGTTGTCAAACACTCTAGTGATAAAAGTAAGAAGAGTGACATACAATTTCTACTCCTGATATGTAAATAGAAAGGACCTATGGATGCTGTCTGACCCACTGTGACCTCCAGCATTCTTTGTTTTCAGTCAATGGATATAATGGCTGTTAAGACCACTTCTGCGAAATCGGTTTGTTTTGGCCTCAGTTGCAGTCTGGCAGAGAAAATCTGCATGTAGCCGAATAAGTAGTCTATAAAGTTTTCAACTACAATCAATGAGAACTCCTCTTCCCAATTTCATTGAGAACCCCAACCTCTCTCCTGACTTTAACACGCCCAAGCTCTGTCATTAACCTTTCCAATGGTTATGCTTCCTCCCACCAGCCAGCATGATTTTGTGACTCAACCATCCACTGTCTGGTGTCTCCTCCTAACAACTCACCTTTTCCTGGTTGCTTTAACTTAATCCCAAAAACAATTCATTCTGATGTTAGCACGATATTGTCATCCACTTTAAAGGAGAAACATTTTGTCAGTGTATTTCATCCACAAAGAGAAGGATGTATCGTATCCGTTCATATGCTGCTCTAACAGTGAAACATTTGCTAGAAGGAGTCATCAATAGTGTTACTGAGTAATAGCTTTTCATCAATAGTGTACTCATAGATGTTCATTTTTGATTATGATAAAAGCAGCGGGCACTTGACTTTGTTTAATCCTTAATTCTGACTGGGAAGGAGTTAATGTTTAACAGAGGGTTGCAATCATGGGCGCATTTGATCAAGTATGACCCTGAGGAAGGTAGTGAGCAGAGGTGACCTATGGCATAGGCCTATACTACAGTGCAGAAATTCCATTAGATGATCATACAGGTGGCATATCACATTATGAACACAATGTTATTTCCTGGGATATGTCAATGGGGCCACAGAGCTAAACTGAAAAGGTTGAACAGCTAATTATAAAAGCGCTGTTCTCCTCATGACAATCAATAATCAGATCAAGTTGGAAGCATTTTGGCCAGTGCTCATGCTACTGTCACTAAGGCTGAAAAATAACGGCACTGGAGACCAGGCAATAGCATGATTTATGTGTTTATTCAAGATGGTTGCATCTGATGCTTCATTAACCACACTTAATGAACACAAGATCAATCTGAAGAGAATTCCCAGATCAGTTCTCATAAATCAAACTTAAAGTGCTCTGACATTATATAGGTGCTAGGTAAATGTAAACTTTTGTTTATAGTTAGAAATGTTATAAATCAGCAAACCTACCAGTATTTAGCATCAATAAATAACAACACAAGCAAGATTGAACTGTACATCCAGAAGGCACAAAATTATCACATTCTTATCACAATTTTAGAAAAATAATACATCTGATGCAGTTAGATACAGGAGAATGGGAGATTCATTTTATGGCTTTATCCAGTTTGGGTAGTTTTTGTTGTTTTAAGATCTGTGATTAAACAACAGCAACAACAACGTGCATCTACATAGCCCCTTAGGCACAAAAGTGATATCAATTAAACATTTTTGACCAGCTGCAGAACAAAATATCAAATTTAATCATCAGCAATAATTGTAAAGTTAAAAATAACTTTCATCACTAGTGGAAATGGCATCAACTACTATCAACTGGTCACATTTCACTGACCTGTAAATTTTAATCTACATGTAGCCTGGAAAAGTCAGGTATGTGAAGATAGCCCAGATAAGGAGGTCTTAAATTCTTTTGGGATAATATCTCAGCACTGTATATACTGGCATCAACCAGAGAACAGGTCATACTAGATTTGGTGTTGTGCAATGACTTAAGATGAAGCAATGATCTCATTGTGAAGGCACCCCTGGATTGGAGTGATCATAGTATGATTAAATTTCACAATCAGTTTGAAGGAGAGAAGAGGGGGGAGAAAACTTGCTTTAAACTTAAAGGAAGACAAACTTAAGAGCATGAAAGCAGACCTAGCTAATGTTAACTGACAAAATAGGCTGAAGTATAGATTGATGGAACAGGTCTGGCAGACATTGAAGGGATATTTCATAATACACAGAATGGGCATGTTCGAATGAATATGAACAATCCAAGGGACAGACTCATCATCCATGGCTGATGAGAAAGCTTAAAGATAGTATCAAACCTAAGAAAAGCATGTATATTTGTGCATTGACAGGTGTCAAGTCAAAATATTGGAGAGAATATTTTTTTTTTAAATTACAGCTGGTAGATTTAGCACACAAGAGAGCCAGTCAGAACTACAAAATAGTTCATAAAAAATAATGAGTTTCTAAAAAAATCTGCAAAATTGAAAATGGAAGGTAAAGAGATGGTAATAAATAGAAAAGGTATTTTGTATTAGTATTCTCTATAGTTGACACAGTAAATTCTCAGAAGTAAATAGTAATTAGGAAATTGAAGCGGGCAGGAAGGAATTCAAGAAAATTGCATTGTCCTGAGATGTAAGTGGTACTGAGCAAATTGTTGGAACTGATAAATGCCCTGGTGCTGATGGATTTAAGCTAGAGCCTTGAGAAATGGCAAGTTATATAGTTGATGCATTCAGTTAAATGTACAAAACATCCTAGGTTTGGGAATGGTCTCATTAGACTGTAAAATAATCAATGTAACACCTTAATTCAAAAGGGACGGAGACAGAAAGCAAGAAATTCTCGGCCAGTTAGCTTAATGTCTGTCATAGAGATAACATTAGAAGCTATTCTTAAAGAGCTTATAGTAGGACACTTGGACAAGTTTAAGGCAATCAGACAGAATCAACAGAATTTTGTGCAAGGGAAATCAGGTTGACCAATCCAAGGAGTACTTTGAAGAAATAGTACATGCTGTGAATAAAAGGGGAACTGATGGAAGTATTGTACTTGGATTTCTAGAATTTGATGAAGTGCCAATTCAAAGCTTATTGTGGTAAATTAAACCTCATGGCTTATGGGGCAATGTGTTGGCATGGACAAAAGATTGCCTAGCTGACAGGAAGCTGAAAATAGGCATGAACAGGTCATTTTCTAAAGTTTTTGAGAAGATTTGGAGCCTGGGTTGTGGATGAGGTTGTGGACTTGCTCACCAAACCAATGGGTTCAGTTGCAAACGTTCCATCGTCCTGCTAGATAACATCATCAGTGCATCTCCGATGAAGCATTGGTGTTCTGTCTCACTTGTTATTTATATGCCTCGATTTCCTGGGGTGATTGGTATTACTTCTGGTACATTACTGAAAAACAAAGTCGGAAGTGATACCAACCACCCCAGTATACCAAGGCATATAAATAACAAGTGGGACAGAATACAAACACGTCACTGAAGATGCACTGACAATGTTACCTAGCAGGGTGACGAAATGTTTGCAACTGGCTCGGCGAACATGTCTACAACCTTGGGCCATTTTCAGTCTGGCCAAATGCAAAGCACATTGTGCCATTGAGATCAATGTTGGAGCCTCAACTATTCCAATTTATGTAAAATGCTTGGATGAAACGATGAAAGATATAGTTCTCAAATTTACTGATTACACAAAGATATCTAGAAAAGTGCATTGTGAAGAGCGCATGAATGGGCTACAAAGAGATACAGATACATTTAATGGTAGGTACAAAGATTTTGCAAATGGAGTACAATGTAGGAAAATGTTAAATTATTCATTTTGGCAGGCAGAATAATAACTGAGCATATTATTTAAATAGTAAGATATTGCAGAGCTCTGAGAACAGAGTATATATCCTTGTGCATGAATCATGAAAGGCTAGTGTATAGGTGCAACAAACAATTCGGAAAACTAGTACAATATTAATGTTTATTATCAGGGGAATTGAATGCAAAAATAGTGACGGTATTCCTCAGTATATTAAGGCAATGATAAGGTGACATCTGCAGTGCTGTATATGTACATATAGGCCAGCTTACATAAGGAAAGATATAAATATGTTGTTTCTAATTACAGTTATAGAGTTATAGAGCTGTACAGCATGGAATGGACCCTTCGGTCTGACTCATTTATGCCGACCAGATATCCTAAATTAATCTAGTCCTATTTGCATATTTGCCCCATATCTCTCTAAACGCTTCCTATTCATGTACTTATCCAGACGCCTTTTAAATGTCTTAATTGTATCAGTCTCCACCACTTCCTCTGGTAGCTCATTCCATACACACACTATCCTCTGCATGGAAAAAGATGCCCCCCACTTTGGTTCGTTTTAAATCTTTCCACTCAGAACTTAAGCCTATTTTGTGCTCCTGAGATGCTGCTTGGCCTGCTGTGTTCGTCCAGCCTCACATTTTATTATCTTTAAGCCTAAGGTGTCTAGTTTTGAACTACCCTAAACACCTTGGTTATTCACCCTATCAATGCCCCTCATGATTTTGTAAGCCTGTTAGGCCACCCCTCAGCCTCTGACAATGCACAGAAAATAGCCACAGCTTATTCAATCTCTCCATGTCGCTCATGATTTGATAAACCTCTATAAGGTCAACCCTCAGCCTCCAATGCTCCAGGGAAGACAGCCCCAGACAACTCACCCTCTCCCAATAGCTCAAACGCTCAAACTCTCCAACCCTAGCAACATCCTTGTAGTTTTTTTCTGCACCCTTTCAAGTTTCACATCCTTCCTATTAAAGGTAAACCAGAATTGTACACAGTTCTCCAAAAGTGGCCGAACCAGTATCCTGTACAGCTGTAACATGACCTCCCAATTCCTATACTCAACGCTCTGACCAATAAAGGCAAACTGTCAAAGTCCTTCCTCACTATCCTATCTGCCTGTGACTCCACTTTCAAGGAAATATGAACCTACACTCTAAGGTTTCTTTATTCAGTAAAGCTCCCCAAGACCTTACCATTAAGTGTATAAGTTCTATCCCGATTTGCCTTTCCAAAATGCAGTACCTTACATTTATCTAAATTAAATTCCATCAGCCACTCCTCGGCCCAATGGCCCATCTGATCAAGATCCTATTATACTCTGAGGTAATCTTCTTTGCTGTCCACTACACTTCCAATTTGGGTATCATCCACAACTTAATATAGAATAGAACATAGAACATAGAGCATTACAACACAGTACAGGCCCTTCGGCCCTCGATGTTGTGCTAACCTGTCATACCGATCTGAAGCCCATCTAACGTACATTATTCCATGTACGTCCATATGCTTGTCCAATGATGACTTAAATGTACTTAAAGTTGGCAAATCTACTACCGTTGCAGGCAAAGTGTTCCATTCCCTTACTACTCTCTGAGTAACGAACTACTCTCTGAGTAAAGAAACTTAATAACCATACCTTCTGTGTTTACATCCAAACCATTTATATAAATGACAAAAAGCAGTGAACCGAGCACCAATCCTTGTGGCACATTGCTGGTTACAGACCTCCTGTCTGAAAAGCAACTCTTCACCACAACCCTCTGTTTTCTACCTTTGAGCCAGTTCTGTATCCAAATGGCTGTTTTCCCTGTACTCCACGTGATCCAACTTTGCTAACCAGTCTACCATGAGGAACCTTGTTGAACGCCTTACTGAAATCCACTTAGATTACTGCTCTGTCCGAGATAAGTGTCCGAGACATGAATTCCCATGCACAAAGCCATGTTTACTATCGCCAATACTTCCTTGCCTTTCCAAATACATATAAATCCTATCCCTCAGGATTCCCTCCAACAACTTGCCCACCACTGATGTCAGGCTCACCGGTCTATAGTTCCCTGGCTTTTCCTTACCATCTTTCTTAAACAGTGGCACCACATTAGCCAACCTCCAGCCCTCTGGCACCTCACCTGTAGCTATTGATGATACAAATATCTCAGCAAGGGGTCCAGCAATCACTTCCCGAGCTTCCCACAGAATTCTAGGGTACACCTGATTGGGTCCCAAGGACTTATCCACTTTTATGTGTTTTAAGCCATCCAGCACCAGCATCTCTGTAATTTGGACATTTTTCAAAATGTCACGATTTACTTCCCCACAGTCCCTATTTTCCAAATCCTTCTCCACTGTAAACACTGGTGCAAAATATTCATAAATTATCTCCCCCATCTCCTGCAGTTCCATACATTGGCAGCCTTGCTGATCTTATGGAATTGCATTCTCTTCCTAGTTACCCTTTGTCCTTAATGTATTTATAAAATCCATTTGGATTCTCTTTTACCCGACTTGCCAAAGTTGTCTCATGCCTCCTTTCTGCCCTCCTGATTTTCCTCTTAAGTATACTCCTGCTGCCTTTATACTCTTCTAAAGATTCATTGGATCCCTGCTGTCTATACCTAACATGCTTCCTTCTTTTTCTTGACCAAAAGCTCAATTTCTCCAGTCATCCAGCATTCACTACACCTACCAACCTTGCCGTGTATTCTAACAGGAACATACTGTCCCTGGGCTCTTGTAATCTCATTTTTGAAGGATTCCTATTTTCCAGCTGTCTCTTTACTTGCAAACATCTGTCCCCAATCAACTTTTGAAAGTTCTTGCATAATACCATGAAAATTGGCCCTCTTCCAATTTAGAACTTTTAGATCTGGCCTATCCTTTTCCATCACTATTTTAAAACTCATAGTATAATGGTTGCTGGCCCCAAAGTGTTCCCCCAATAACCCTCAGTCACCTGCCCTGCCTTATTTCCAACGCTAGATTGAGCTTTGCACCTTCTCTAGTAGGTAGACCCACAGACAGCACAGTAGGTTACTTTCTCCATTTGAATCACTTCCCATATGGTCATTGCATTCGTCTGTCTTCCACCTTTTTCAAGTGTCATTACTTTGATCTTTTTCTCCCCAAAGTTCCTAAACGATGCAACTGCTTATGAAATAGTAATTACTCTAGGATTCAAGGAAATCAGCTTCAACACTGAAAATACCTCAAAAAAGGAGCAGGTCTTGCAACCATGCTTTATCCCATCCTCCATCTTGGATTATCTTAATTGGTCAATGCATTGAGTAATAAGAGTTGGGAGGTCATGTCGTGGCTGTGCAGCACATTGGTTAAGCCATTTTTGGAATATTGCAGTCAATTCCAGTCTCCTGCTATAGGCAAGATGTGAAACTTGAAAGGGTTCAGAAAAAGTTTGCAAGGATGTTGCCATGATTGGAGGGTTTGAGCTATTAGGAGAGGCTGAATAGGCTGGAGCTATATTCCCTGGAACATCGGAGGCTGAGGGTTGACTTTATAAAGGTTTGTAAAATCATGAGGGACATGGAGAGAGTGAGTAGACAATGTCTTTTCCCCAGAGTGGGGGAATCCAAAACTAGAGAGCATAGGTTTAAGGTGAGATGGGAAAGATTTAAAAGGGACCTAAGGGGCAATTTCGTTCACGCAGAGGATGATGTATGTAAGGGATGAGCTGCCAGAAGAAGTAGTGGAGGCTGGTCTAAATCACAACATTTAAAAAACATTTGAATGAGTACATGAATAGGAAGGGTTTAGAGAGATATGGGCCAAATGCTGGCAAATAGGATTAGATTTATCTAGGATATCCATTTGGCCTGGATGAGTAGGCCTGAAGGGCTTGTTTGCTTGCTGTATATCTCTATGACTTTATGATTCTATACCAAATACCTTCTTCACCATCCTGTCAATGGAGATTCCACTTTCAAGGAATATGAACCTGCAATGCAAGACCTCTTTGTTCAGCAACACTCCTCAGGACCTTACCATTAAGTGTATAAATCCTGCCTTTTTGAAATGCAGATGTCCGAAAAGTTTGCCAGAATAATACCTGGAACAGGCAGGTTGTCTTATGAGAAAAGTTTAGTGAGTTAAGCTTGTATTCTCCAGAGTTTAGAAATGTAAGAGATGACTAGATTAAAACACAAGATCCTGAAGGGCTCAAATAGGGTTGTTATGAGGGAGAAAGTTCCTTCTTATAAGCAAATCTGAAAGTTAGACTCACCGTTTCCCATTTAAAAGAAACAAGGTGCTTTTTATTCTCACACAAATTCATGAGCCCTTGAAAGACAACAGAAGCAGAGTCTTTGGATACTTTCAAGACAAAGTAAGCATGAAATGTTATCAGGTGTAGGAAGGAATGTGGATTTGTGGTTACATTTAGATCAGAAATGATAATACTATATGGGGGAGTAGGCTTGAGGGGCCAAATTGCTTACTTCCTCACATTGCTCATTTATTCATATGCTTATATGATCAGTTCAGCATTCTCTGGATCAATTCTAAGTTTTGTTAAACAAGTGGCTTCCATAGTATTGACATAGCAACCTTTGTCTAATAGATATTGCCATAAAAGCTTGAAATAATCCACAAAGTGAAAGTCCTAGGAGCCATGTAAACATTGAAAGATAGAAATGATCGCTATTTCTTTATTCATACCACTGTTCCCTTGCTTGTTGCTGTGGGTCCAGCATTTTGTTATTCCAAAATCCCAGTTACCCAAAATAACAATTTTTTAAAAAGCATCTTAGCTCTCTTTCGGGCATTGTCTGTGATATTTCTGATTTATCACAATCCTCACTGTGACCTTATCTCATCAGTCCACCAAGAAATTGTAATGTCAATTCGCCAATGCAGAATTAAAGAACATAACAAACATCTAACTTATGAAAGTCATCATCACTACCACCATCATCGCACAATCAAGACCATTTCCAGCAATTTAACCTCTCAGTTACACACCGTACTGGCTGGAGATAAGTTACCAAGCATTTATTATTCAGGGGTCAATATCTTTGAATTCCACAATATAGAACAGTGCAGCACAGGAACGTGCCCTCAGGCCCATCATGTCTGTGCCGAACATGATGCCATCTTAAACTGATTCCATCTGCCTACATACACATGGTCCATATCCTTCTTTTCCCTGCCTGTTCATATGTCTGTCTAAATGCTTCTTAAAAGTTGCTATTCTATTTGCTTCAACCATCTTTCCTGGCAGCATGTTCCAGGCACTTACTGCCCTCTGTGTAAAAAGCTTGTCTCACACCTCACTTCAAACCTATGCCAAGTAGTGTTTTACATTTCCACCCTGGGAAAAAGACTCTGACTAATTACTCTAGTGATGCCTCCCATAATTTTTTGTACTTCCATAATGTTTACCCTCAGCTTCTGATACTCTAGCAAAAACAATCCAAGTTTGTCCAACATCACCTAAGAGCTAATGCACATTAATCCAGGCAACACTCTGGTGATAACAAAGTGTGAAGCTGGATGAACACAGCAGGCCAAGCAGCATCTCAGGGCTCCTGAGATGCTGCTTGGCCTGCTGCATTCATCCAGCTTCACACTTTGTTATCTTGGATTCTCCAGCATCTGCAATTCCCATTATCTCTGATCACAACATTCTGGTGAACCTCTTTTGCATCCACTCCAAAGACTCCACATCTTTCAAAGAGTGTTGCAACTAGAGCGTCATATAATATTCCAAATGTGGCCTAATTAAAGTTTTATATTACTGCAACATGACTTGCCAATTTTTGTACTCAATGCCCTGACAGATGAAGGCAAGTATACCGTATGCCTTCTTTACCATAAATCATGGGATAAGCACCATCACCAGAAGCACAGCACAAGTTCATGAAAAAAGACAGGGCAGCTGGAGACAAGCAATAAATGCCACTTCACCATCATAACCCATAACTTAGTAGCAATTTACTTTAAAGCACCAAGATATTTGAGAAAATATTTCATTAGTAGGAAACAGAACACCTAGAAAATAAGTGTAGGTGTGCTAAAATTAAAAGAAACCAAATTCCCTGAAGGAACTGACCCAGTTTCATTTCTCACACTTCCATTGGGAACATCCTGAACTTACTATGCCTATTAGTCCCTGAGAAATTGCGATCAAGTGCAAGTATATTAAGTTGGTTCAGATTCAAACCAAGTAAATAATATAAAAGAAAAAAAACTTGAACAAATCATGATATGATATGCCCGAAAGGAATTCAGTTTAGTAATTCCCTTGGCATTTGTGGCAGAACATCTATATTCTTTTCTGACCCGTACAGAACGCAATTGCACTTGGAGAAAATATTCTGAAATAAGATTAGGAACACCAAGTTATTAAAAATAGTAAAAGGTGACTACAGACTGAGGTGCTTAGAGTTTTGAAAAGGCTAAATAAGGGAAGAACTTATAGCAGAGAGTGAAATCTTGACAGAGCTCAGTTAAAGGACAAGTTTAAAGAAATAATCAAACATTTCATTATTTTGAGCTTGAACGTATTGAATTATCATTGAGACATATATGTCATAAAAAAAAGAAATGTGTAAACATATTGCAGTTCTCTGGAATAGTAAATGAAAAGCCAGAGGAAAACTAATAATAATGGTTAAATATCATCTCCAGGCCTGAGATTTGACCTGATGTATACCCAGGTAGAGTTCTCACATGTTATGACATCAGAATCTAGTGATTGACATCTTGCAAAAGAAGTGAAAAGTGGATGCAGGAGTATGATAAAAATTCTTTATCATTTGGTTCTTAGGGATAATCAGACCATGACTCGCTGCATGAAATACTGTACAGTTGGTCAGCCTCATCAATATTTTTCAACCAAAATACTCAATCGATATTTTGCTCCCAAACGTGTGCAGTTGTTTTTGTCAGCCCTGCCGGAATATTCCAAAGTCCTCTCTTTCTTTTTCAACTGATGTACAAGTTGTAACTAATACTCAAGGCCCAATTATTTTGATTATTTTCTACTTCATTCATGTTCAAGAGGTTTTTTTTTAATACTTGTATACATATTTGTAATTCCAAGTCCATTTGGAATTTGCTGCAAAGAAATTGGTTCTCATTAGCTAGGAAAACTGAGATCTCACGGCCGCTAAGAATTTGAAGAGGAACATTCTAATAATCATAGGTGTGTGGGCAAAATAAGATTCTACAAAAAATTTTGAGTCAAATTACCTGAGTGACCTACACTGAAAATGTCATGACTACTCATGGCTAATTCACTTACCCTGTTCATCCCTGGACATTATAGGCAATTTAGAATGGCCAAGCAACCTAACCTACACATCTTAGGGCTGTGAGAGGAAACCAAAATACCAGGAGAAGACATACACAGACATGCAGAGAACATATAATCTCCTGGCAGTTGCCTGAGGCTTGAATCAAACTTGGGCCTTGGTGCTTTGAGGCAGCAGTGCTATCCACTGAGTTACTGTTTGTTTTGGAGATCTGTGCTCAAATTCCAACACAAAATGAAGTTTAATTGAATTAATTAATACATTTGTAATGAAGACTTATTCATTAACACTGATCAAGAAATTAGAGTAATGCCACAAATTGGTACAATAAAGCTTTCAGGAGAGAAAATCTGCTGTCCTTACCTTATATGGCCAGGACTCCATGCCTCTAGCATAGCATCCACAGAATGATAACAAAGTGCTTGAGAAAAGAAATCCACCATGAGGATAAAATCACCAGGGATGATAACAAAGTAGTAGAGTGTGGAGGGAAAGATCTCTGAAGCATGGAACAGGAAGTCTCAAAACATCAAATCAAACTTAGTTAAGAAAGCTTCCTGTTGGTTAACACACACCTCCCTCAGCAGATGAATCTAGTGCGGCTCAATTTTAAGCACACAGATTGAACTTTGAATGGAGGGACATCAATGTGCAGCACCAAGAATGGCTTGGTAGTGCTATGTGTGACCAAGCTGTCCAAACTCTGAAAGGCATATTTGTCATACTGAACCTCTGTCAACTGCTCAGAGGAAAAATACAAGAGAAAAACTGGCCTGACTTCATCCTGACCAATCTGTCCGCCCTAGATGCAACTGTCCACATGTTTGGAATGCTCACTCTACCGTTCTTAAATACACAAAGTTCTGTCTTCACACAGAGGAAATTCTCCACTGCATAACTGATAGTGCAATTCAGAATGGGATAGATTCAAAAAACATTCACAACTCAAATACGGCCTTCATGAAACACCATGGGCCATAAGCCATAGAGGAATTGTATTCCACCATTGTTTACAACATCTTGCTTCACCACATCATTTTTTGGGGCAGCACAGTGGCTCAGTGGTTAGCACTGCTGCCTCACAGAGCCAGGGACCTGGGTTCAATTGCACCCTCAGGTGACTGTGTGGAGTTTGCACGTTCTCCCCGTGTCTGCATGGGTTTCCTCCAGGTACACTGGTTTCCTTCCACAGTCTAATGATGTGCAGGCTAGATGGATTGACCATGCTAAATTTCCTGTAGTGTTCAGGGTGTATAGATTAGGTAAATTGTAGGGATGGGTCTGGGTGGCTTGCTCTGAGGGGCAGTGTGATCATGTTGGGCTGAAGGGACTGTTTCCACACTGTAGAGGTTCCATGATCTACTATTGACAGAGGGGATAACAATGTTTCAAAGAAGAGTGCTGCAGGTATGCCAGGGCAGGAGTCAAATGTTCCTGAAAGTGAACACCCAAATTGATACAACTACAGCACTACAACATGCATATAATGAAGCATATGCTAAATAGAGCTAAATCATCCCAATCCTGCACAACCAGTCTTGAATGGTCAAAAAAAACATAGAGCTGGAAAAACACAGCAGGTCAGACAGCATCTGAGGAGAAGGAAAGTCAATGTTTCAAGTTTGAAACCCTTCTTCAGGACTTGTCTTGAATGGTAGTAGATAATTAAATAATGAACTGGTAGAGGAGATTCCACTTACATTCCATTGTCGATGGTGGGGATTTAAGCAAAGACAATATTTGCAACCATATTTAGCCTGGACAGCCAAGCGATGGATTCGTCTTGACATCCTTCTGAGATTTTCAGCCTCATTGATACTAATCATTGGTAATTTGATTCACACCACATGATATCATGAAATGGCTGGAGATAATGGATTAAATAAATGGTATGTGGCCTTTATTGAATGTCACATCTTCTGACTACCATGTCCTGACCACCAACTATCAGGCATTCATTAAGAATTGGTTCCCCTCGGCTAAGCGGAGCTCCAAAACAACCAAGAAACTTAACAGTATCCAAGATAAAGCAGATCACGTGACTGGCACCTCATCCATCATTCATGGCAATGCTGTGTGTCACCAACAGAAGCACTGCAACAAATTACAAAGGCAGCTTTGACAATATGCTAAGCCCACAAACTTTACCACCTAGGACAAGGGATGCAAATGGATGGGGATACCAGCATGTGCAAGTTTCCCTCCAGATTACACATCAACCTGATAAGGAAATATTTATCATTGCTTCACTGTTGCTGGATCAAAAAATCTGGAACTCAATACTTTACATCACTCTTAGTTTATCTAAGCCACACTGACAGTCATAGTTCATGAAAATGGCTCGCTGAGGCCTTCTCAAAGGTAATTAGGAGGGGTCAATAAATACCTTAACAGTGAGGATCACATCTCACAATGAAAAAGAAAAGGGCACATTGTGCAGTACATAAAAACTGAAAAACCTCAGGTAATTTGTTGCATAAGTACCTTTCCAACGATGCAATAATTGTAATTCCTTCCCAACCAACCCCCCGGCACAGAAAATGAATTATTAATACTGTGGCATCTCAGATTTTGAAATTTTTGGGGACATTTTAAAGGCATCATTCTAAAAATTTCTGAACTTTTCCCCATGTTTTCTTTCTCTCTCATTTCCCTTTATTTTCCCATTTTCCCTTTATCTTTGTGTACCTGATTTTACATTTCAACTCTCCCACTTTCCCCAACCACCTCCCCCGTCCTTTCGCTGTGAAAAACCTTACAATCTAATGAAAGAAATGCACAGTCATTTAGCCTGTCCATTCAGTTCCGGGATACCCTCTTCCCTTTGTCTCACCGTGATCGGTTTACAGTGTGTAGGACTGAAGTGTGCACAGCAAGTAGAATTTGACATGATTCAAGCAAAACTCAGCGCCACTCTCATGGTGGTAGCCATAGCGGCTACGAGTGACTGAAGAATCGGGAGCGGAGCAGGCCTTGAGTCAGTTCCACTGAATCTAACCCATTGAAAGAGAGCCCATTCTTAGCCCTTTGGCCTAGAATAAAGAATGTAATGGGGCTTTAGGGGACAGAAGTTCCTGAAAAATAATGCATCCACTATTAACTAGGACATCTCTCAGGTGTTGCTGGTGCAGAAGAGGTTCATCCTGAAATTAGGAGGTCTCTTGTGGCACTGTAATTGTAACCCTAACTCTGCACCAGGTCACCTGTATTCCCTTTCCAGCAGTTCTGGAGGTCTACAGTAACATCTCCGAACAGATTGATGAGAAAATATCCCTGAAAATAGAGGGGTCTTATGGAACCATGGTAGTGTCCCTATCTCTGGATCAGGAGGTCCAGGTGCAAGAACCCACCTACTCCAGAGGCACTTTGTAACATCTCTGTGCAGGCTGATTTTGACATATTCCTGAAATTTGTCCCCTTTCCTTCACCATTGATGGTTGACATTGCCCTTAACAGGCTTTGCATGTAAATCAATCATTTGGCAAAAACTGGTGGTTTATTGGTGGAGGTTGACAGAAAGAGAAAAAAAAAACCCTAAAATTAGTGGGGAAACCATTGGTCTAGTGGCATTCCCTCTAGACTGTTAATACAGAAACTGAGGAGACTTTCTAGGGATCTGGGTTCAAATCCTGGTGGAATTTGAAGATTAATGAAAGAAATCCCCATAATTAGTGAGGGGCATTGTGGCACAGTGGTATGTTTCCCTATCTCTGAACCAAAAGGCCCAGGTTCAAGTCCCACCTATTCTAGAGCTGTACAATAACATCACTGAACAGGCTAATGAGAAAATAGCTCCGAAATTAGAGTGTTACATTTCTGTACTGTCATGGTTACCACATTCATTTTACATATATGTGAAAGGGCCTTGGTTCAAAACTCAGTTGCATGTAGAATTTTCATGCATTGAGAATCTATAAGTTGATCAATCATCCAACTGACCACAAGAATGCTCCTTTATCAATAAAATAATTCAACAAAATGATAACCTCTGAATATTGTACAAATAGAGAACAAACAGTACCAGTATTAGAATCTAATAAAGTATCTAACAGTTGATAAAATCAAGCAACTAACAGATTACAGCAGTCACTATTCCCAATATCTTGTGGTGTAAAATATTCAGATTATCTGTTGGTACTAATTGTCTTATTGAGCCTGTAATTCCCTTTAATAAAGGTCAAGAAAATATTCAATAAACTTACAGTTCTCCAAAATTTACATAAAACATCTGTTCAATATCGATTGGTTAGTGGTTGAGAACTGTGTTGGACACAGATCACAAAGGTCATATTAAGAATTGAAGTGTCAGCTACAAAGATTGGAGGATGCTTCACAGAGTCTCTATTGATCAAGAATCTTTGGGAACTACTTCTCTAATCTCCATCTCTGCAAGAACAATAGTAATTGCAATTTACCAAGGCAATGGTCACTGAATAGGGCCAACACTTTCAAAATGGTCTGCAGCCTCACATCAGCACAAAGATAGTGCAACCACTGGTCAAAGTCACTGTCACCCTCAACTTCTACCCAGTCAGATTCATCTGTTCATCTGTTTCTCTGCTTCAAAAAGTTTCTCTGTTTGCTGTTCATTGCTATATTAAGGATGTGACAGAGGACATATACGTAAGTACAAAGGAAAAGGTGGTCTTCCTGCTTTTCAGGGCAGTAGTGGTTCAGGGAATTGCATGTACCTCATGTAGATAGGGAGATGTGCTGTAATGGCAAAGTGTTCCACTTTATTAACATACAGTTAAAAGTGTGACTGTACCCAGAATATCATGTTAGTGAATGCTGGCTATCCTGGCAGCAGCATAGTATTTCACTTTAGACAGTCTCTCATTCCTATTGTCTTCCAGCCATCTCATGAAACCAGAATCAAGTTGTCTGCAAACAGCAAATACAGGATGTACACGTGGCTCATGACCTCTATCACCCAATCACAGAGGGACAATGCGCTGGCAATGAGATGCATCTGTTATTCAGAAGGTCATGGATGGGATCTTTGGCATTTTCATGTAACATTTTTGCTCCCTGCTGACAGAGCTGTCTTCTTACTGAGTCTCAGTTCACTGCTGCTCATACAATAACCTTACTGTCCCCTTATAGTCAGCCGATACAGACTGCTGCTGCATATGCTGAAGTGATTCATTCCAAGACTGGGCTCCCAAAG
Organism: Stegostoma tigrinum; assembly: GCF_030684315.1. Lineage (NCBI taxonomy): Eukaryota > Metazoa > Chordata > Chondrichthyes > Orectolobiformes > Stegostomatidae > Stegostoma > Stegostoma tigrinum. Next base: position 28,546,979 of record NC_081367.1, on the reverse strand, counting down.
CTCAGAGCTGCTCTATACCAGTCTGTAAGACCATCTGTTAGATGCAAACACTGGACTGGCATTGCACTCAGCCAAAAAATGACACTAGTATTGTTCGGCAATTCCTCCCATTCCATCCATCTATAGATTCAGTAATAGTACCTTGACCAAAATCCTTCAGTCAAAGAGACGAACAATTTTATCCAACAAGACCTTCAATAATAGAATAACATAAAACTGGACATTTCAGTCTTTACATCTCTTTACTGCCTGTCATTTGAATGCCTTTGTTTTTGAAGTGCTCATTAATTGTGACAGTTACATTTCCCTCAGGCTTTCAAACGTCTACACAGTGTGAGCAGGTGCATTCTACAAGGCAAGGAGTCTGCTGTGTGGACCTAGCTCACAACGCCTGCAAAAAAGCCAGTGATACAGAGAAAAAAAACGAAGCCAAATAAACATGAGAACTGTTATTGAATAAGCCTTTGGAAAGCTGAAGACGTCCTTCAGTTGCCTGGACAGATCAGAGGTGCCCTCTATTTTTCATGCGTGATAGTGTCCCAAATTGAAATGTCTCAGATCTGATCCTTCTTATAGCACATAGAGTAACAGAGGGGACTAGGGCTGCACGAATAGTGACATACTGACCATTCTGCATTGTGAGGATCAGAAACAGGAAGAGGAGCTGCAGTAAGAGGAAGAGGAGCTTGAACTGGACAGGCTGCCTGCTGCGGCTCACCCAACTCCCACTGATACCACATGGCATAGTGAACCTGAGGCAGTTTTACCACATGGCATAGAGAACCTGAGGCAGTTTTACCACATGGCAAAGTGAACCTGAGGCAGTTTTACCACATGACATAGAGAACCTGAGGCAGTTTTACACATGGCATAGAGAACCTGAGGCAGTGATACCACATGGCATAGAGAACCTGAGGCAGTTTTACCACAGGGCATAGTGAACCTGAGGCAGTTTTACCACATGGCATAGTGAACCTGAGGCAGTTTAACCACACGGCATAGTGAACCTGAGGCAGTTTAACCACATGGCATAGTGAACCTGAGGCAGTTTTACCACATGGCATAGTGAACCTGAGGCAGTTTTACCACATGGCATAGAGAACCGGAGGCAGTTTTACCACATGGCATAGAGAACCTGAGGCAGTGATGCCACATGGCATAGAGAACTTGAGGCAGTGATATCACATGGCTGAACATATTTCCTCCTACTTCCCACTACATTCCCAACATAAATCATTCCCAAAGTCAAATCCTGCCATTCACAATGTGTGTTCATCCTGCATTTTGATCACACCATTCTCCTGAAAATTAATGTCAATTTATAATTCAATAATATGAGATTAGAACATACAAATGATCAAAATATTACAAAGCAGAGATTCTTTGTTCAATTCATTACAAACGAGAAAGGGAATTAAGGTCAAAGAAAGGAAGTACTTAGTATATATAGAGGTGAAGCCTGTGCACTAAGTTGGGGTAAGGATTTTTTTTTGTCTGCCTCATCTTCCCATCAGATTTTCTTGCTGCCAAAGATACCATCTTTTCAGTGAGGATCTATTCCACTGCTCTGGTTGCCCTCCTCTACTGCCAATAACAGGTGCAGGTGGTCTTAGTATAGCTGCTTAATTTCCCTCAATCAACTCCTGCCCTCACCACTGCCACCTACTACTCAAGGTCCTACTACACAAATACCGGATTGATACCAGTTATGCCAGTGACTGTGTTCTAAGCAGTTGTGTGACTAGCAGGTTCAATTGCACCACAATGGCTCAGATATTCATGTTTGCATTGGTGGCAGCATTCTTTTCCTGCATCACTGATCTGGGCAAATGGTAAAGATTGTGTGAAATACAATGTTTTCTTGAAAAGATCTTCTGTAATCTTCACCTCCCACCTGTGATGATACCGTCCAATGTTTCAATGGGGAATACCTGGAGCATTCTGTTGGTCCGGTCCCCAGGACTCATATGATGAATGGCACTTGTTGCTTCAGTTGTTGCTTCCTAGCAGGTCATTCCTCATCAATTTTCCATGACGAAGTAGTCACTCCTATAGTAGATGCACCCCCTGGATTCACAGCAAATGGATCACTACTGGATTCTGTATCGCCTCCCGACTCCACTTCTCTCAAGTGATCATATGACAATACCTTAGCTTCTTTAAGACCAGAGTGAGCTGCTCACATTCACGTAATCCACTAGACTTCTGCCCTCACGCAACTGCCGTCTATGAATCTTCATCTGAAGCTGCCATCCAGCTACTTGCTCCACAGCATACTGGTTGCCATGTGACGAACAACTTGATGATTCTATGGGGTTGGGGTCCCACATATCCTGCACTTTAATCCAACTAGATGTTCCAGTTTCAGATATACTGTTGCTTTTCCCAACAAACCTGGATCATCCTACTCAGAACCCTTATCTTTGGAGTCCTTCTTCTACACCCACTTGTACTACAGACAGTCAAAATTAACTTCTTTGCAATGAATGCTGTTCCTCTAAAACAGAACAGAATGCCTTTAAGAGATGCAGGCAAGCTTAAAGTATTTTCGTCATGTACGCTCTTAGGCCCATTGCTGAGCATTCAGGCAAACAACACTAGAAGATGCAAACAGCTGAACACCACATTTGTGAAATGAGGAGGCAGCACAAAACTTGTCTTGCAGGTCAATTGTCAGTCACAATCTCCTGCCTGAAAATGTGTGTAATCCACATTTTGAGATCCTAACAAACTAGAAATGGGTGGAAAACAAATCCAGTCAACTCTGAATTGTTTTTAAAGGCAGTAGAGTATGATCAGGTTTTTCATAAACTTCCAATTGTGCTTTTGAAAGTGTGAAAGAAGCTCACTTTATGTAATAGCTTTGAATTTGTAATTTGAAATTGTGTTTATTTGTGATTTGTCTGGTGAGTTTTGTTATTGGTGTTATTTTATAAATTGCGTTATTACAAATTTCATTTTTTAATGGCATATACATTTCTGCACTAGATTGGGAGGATGGGAACAGTTAAGTCAGAGAAACTGCACCACATCAATTTCTGATGCTTTTTGGAACAAAAATAGCCATCCCCAGTGGCTCAACCTGCCGCCACACAGATGGCCACACTTTAGGTTGACTGAAGACTTATGTAACTCTAGCTTATTTTTATGAATCTAAAATAGTCTTGAACATGCCTGCAGTGTGAACAGCATTCTTCTCAGTGCATGCTTACTATGATTTATCTGTGTACCCGAAATCACATTACTTTGTTGTTTGCAAATTTTGAAGCACATTAAATGGGACGCTTTTCTTAATGTAAAATATCATTTTCAACACAATAGCACAATCGGAATCTATTAGTATTATAGAGGCAACATTAAATTGCCATGAGAAACAAACCGAGCAACTGGATTAAACACACCCATTGTTATGATGACTAATGTTACTTATTCGGTGATAGGGCCTGCAAAGAAAATAAAACAAAACAGTCACTAGAAAGGCAGATGTTCATTGAGATGGCACAAAACTTTATATTTGTGTTTGTTACCATGGTTAGCTCATTATCAGCCTAGGTTCCTTGTATTTTCCTTGTACCTACTAGGAGCCAAACAAAGAATAAATCAGGTGAGTCTCAGATTTATTTCACCCATACGTTCTTTGCGTAACTTAAGCATTGCAGCAAACTGTGAGAAGTGAGCTGCCAAGTTGGAATGTTATAATACTAATTTGTTTATTTTAAAAAAAACTAAGTACATCATCCAAAGTAATCCAATACATGCTCATCATGTTGATGCATCCTTTCCAAATATTGCATTTACCAGCCATTTCCTCCAAAATACTCACCGGGAAACTAATTACAGTTCATCCTGTTCTACATACTTATCAAATCAAAGTTTATGTTAAACTTTTGTCTATTTCTTGGTAAGATTTGTCTGCTTCCAAATATTAGCACTATTGGGCATGCAAAAAAAACAAGAGTATAGCCACATTTGTGCAGTAGATTCATGAAATGAAGATAATTAATATTGTTACCAAATGAGACAAAGTAACTAACAGAAACAAGTTCAACATGAAGGTACCTTTCTGTGGCTTAAACTAAGGATCATTAATCAGCTTTTGATAAAACAAAATCAATTTGGGTAACTAAAATTTGACTTTTAAAGCTAAGAAAAGAATCTTCAGATTGGGTTTGGAGTTTCCTCAAGAAAAAGCAGTGAGCAACCCAAGAATGATCAGAGATTAATATATCAACAGTGTATAACACAAAGTCAGATTGATATATTTTAACAATATGATTAAAATATTCAAAATTGTAGGGCAGTCTGCTGATACACTTTTCAATCTTGAACATGTCATCAGCAGGAATAAAGAGACAAAACAAGTACTCCGGTTTTTCTTGGTTGCATATTGTCAGTTCTTTGACTCAACTTTAACCAACTATTTTAATTTTAATATAGCTGAGGTTTAGAAAACAGAAAATGTAACACATTTATTCAAGAAAGGAGGCAGGCAACAATGCGTCCTGTGCTGAACCATCTTCAGCTGCTTCATCAATTACCTCCAGCCATGAGATGGTCAGAAGAGGGGAAATTTGCTGATGATTGCACAATGTTCAGCTCCATTCATGACTTCTCAAATACTGAAGCAGCCCATGTCCAAATGCAAGAGACACGGACAGTATTCCGACTTGGACTGAAAATTGGCAAGTAACATTCAGACAACACAAATGCCAGGCAATGACCCTCTCCAACAAGAGAAAATCTAAACATCATCCCTTGACATTTAATAGAATGCTCATCATAATAGCCCCTCACTGTCACCATCCTGGGGTTTACCGTTGAACAAAACTAAATTGGACTTGCCACATAAATACAGTGACAACAAAAGCAGGTCAGATGTGATGAATACTGCAGCAAGTAATTCACTTCCATCCTCCCCAAAGTCTTTCCACCATCTACAAAGCACAAGCCAGGAGTGTGATGGAGTACTCTTCCTCTGCTGGGTGAGTGCAGCTCCAACAACATTCAAGGACACCATTCAGGGCAAAGCAGTCGGCTAGATTGGCAACACATCCAAAAACATTCAGCCACTCTAACACTGATGCTCAGTCACACTGTGTACCATCTTCAAGATGCACTGCAGAAATTGGGCAAAGATCCTTCAACAACACTTTTCAAACCCATGACCAAGTCCATCTAGAAGCACATGGGAACTGTATCACCTACAAGTTTTCCTCCAAGGCATTCATCATCCTGAGTTGGAAATAGATGTTATTCCTTCACTGTGACTAGATCAAATTTCTACAATTCCCTCCCTAACAAGATTGCACATTACTATAGCACTGCAAAGGTTCAAGAAAACAGCTCACTGCCACCTTCTCATGGGCAACTTGGGACAGGCAATAAATGATGGCCCAGCTAGCAATGTCCATGTCTCTTGAGTGAATTTAAACAAAAACAAGCAGGATACTCCAAACCAGTTCCTCTAACTTCTGTCACAGAGGATGTGCTAGATTCCATTTTTGAGGTTATAGCAGTACAGTCTTAAAGTCACGATTTCACCTGGCAGAACCAACATGGCTTTGTGAAAGGAAATTCACATTTAGCAGAGCTATTTGAACCTCTTGTCAAAATAACATTCACAGTAGATGGAGTGGAATCAGCAGCTGTGGTGTTTTTGGATTTCCAAAATGCATTTGATATGGTGCCACATCAAAGGTCACTGTGCAAGATTTGAGTACATAATGTACAGGCTAACATTTGATCTAGTTGGTCTAGTATAGGAAAGTGTGAAGTGATTCATTTTGGTTGGAAAGATGGTAGAGGCAATATAAAAATCAAAGGCACAATTCCAACAGAAAAAATAAAGCAGAGAAGTTGAGGGAATAAGTATTGTGATTGATAAAATGGTGAATTTAGGAAAGGTAAACTGGATTCTAAGCTTTATCAATGAAAACTTAAGTACAAAAACAAATAATTTATGATGAACATCATTTACAATCTATGCCAATTATTTGAGTGAGGCAATCAAAGGTAGGGTAGCTAAATTTGTCAATGACACCAACATAGCTAAGAAAGGTATAGAATCTGTGAAGCAATAAAGATAAGTCTGGGGATATGTAATATAATGTGTATGGTATTTTCTCAGATGTCCAATCCAATTTCTAATGGTGTCTGCCACCCCTACTTATATGTGATATTGGGTAAATGGTACTGAGGTTGTTTACTGCCAACAGTGCTCCTTTCCCGTTGCTTTGCCTTGGGCTTATGTAGTGAATAGTGGCAGAAGAAACAACACAGTAAAATATATACAGGAGAGGCCTGTTCTTCTGTTTTCTTTGAGAAGGTTTATTGCATGATGGCAATAAACACAGCTACGTTTGGACAAATATAATTACTAGAACCTTAGTTGGTGGAGATACATCTCTAGCAGAAAACCACAATAGAGCTCCTGTCTTTTTCCACAAACTATGTGTGACATCAGTAGAATAGGTAGTACCATGTAACATGAAAATTAACCCCTTCAGAACTATTACTTATACCACACTCACTCCCCTCCCAATTTTTACTCCATAGTTCTCTATTTTGCAATCGTGTATATAACTATGTCGCATTTACCAGCTACCCCAGCTCCCCATAAAGCATCTGACTTCATAAATGTAAATGGACTGGACATTTCATGCTTTAGTCAAAGTGTACTCCTTTGGACCTGGTAAAATGATCATTCTCTTGTTTGAGGCCTGTTCATTCTGTGTATCATTTTCCACTGGAGGATCTTTAATCTCTCAGATATCCTTTGTGGAAGGTGTTGTTGTTTTTATCAGTATTTCTGCTATAATGTGTGTTTCATTAATGAAAATTGGCTGTACCACGATTGACAAATAGTGGACGCTGTTTGTATAATGCAAACTTTCTACTGTACAGTATAACAATTTCCCTACAGCAAAATTTTCTATGGCAATTTTCTACTGCATGAGGTTGCAGAAGAATGCAACTATCATATTGTAGGAAAACTACCAGTAGAAACATTTGTTCATCCATTATCTTATCTGGTGGATTCTTGATCTCCTGAATTTCCTATGCAGCGGAAACTTTCCATGCTAACTCAAACAGATTCCCATGACATCATGGGAGGATGATCTTTAAACTTACAAATGTCCATCATGAAAGATAATTGCTCTGGTGAAACAAGTAACTTTTTTTGTGATATCCTGGATTTCTGGATCAGTAAATGACTTCCTGTTTGGAATACCTAGTCTACCTTGTTCAGTATCTTGGATGCTTACACAGGGCAGAATCTTTTTCTTGACCCTCTCCTGGGCCGGTGAATGTTGGGCTGGCTCGTATGCAGCTTATCATCCTTTAGTTGTTGATCAGGTTGGACAGCCTTAGTTGCCCATTGCATTTGCTTGACTGCTGAAGTCAATTTTTCAGGTGCTCAGTCATGTTACTGAATGATTGCTGCTTACTCAGCCTTATCTTTGTCACTGACATTGACTGTTCTGCTGTCTGAGGATAATCAGTGAAAGATTCATGAATGTACTCAAGAGGCTTAAGCTTCTCTTTCTTGTTCTCAGTATTCATTTCTTTTCACAAGTTTTTCAAAGCTTCAGCTTCTGACGTGCTTTTGGTAATGATAGGAGTGTTTTGCAGATTTGATAATCCTGTATAATTTCATATTTCATAATGAAGCATTATGCTCTTGATCTCTGGTCACCACACCCCTGATAATACCCTGGATTGACACCTGCCAATGTTTAAATGTCCCCATTTAAATGTATCATTGTCAATACACTTTCCTGGAGAATATTAGAACTATTAGTATTTTGTCAGGCATTAATAAATTGTCATGACAGTGAAATGCAGTCAATGCTTAAAGCATGTGTTCATAGCCAAACCATTGAATTTATCATTTTATCATTTCATCATTATTTAACACAATACTGGAGAGTAGTAGAGATAACAAGGTGTAGAGCTGGATGAACACAGCAGGCCAAGCAGCATCGGAGGAGCAGGAAACCTGACGTTTCAGGGCTAGACTCTTTTTCAGAAATGGGGGAGCGGAAGGAGGTTCTGAAATAAAAAGGGTGTGAGTGGTGAGGCGGATAGAAGATGGAAAGAGGAGAAGATAGGTGGAGAGGAGACAGACCGGTCAAAGGGGCGGGGATGGAGTCAGTAAAGATGAGTGTAGGTGGGGAGGTAGGGAGGAGATAGGTCAGTCCAGGGAAGACGGACAGGTCAAGGGGCTAGGATGAGGTTAATAGGTAGGAGATGAAAATGGGACTTGAGTTGGCAGGAGGGGATATGTGGGAGGAAGGACAGGCTATGGAGGCGGGGACGAGCTGGGCTGGTTTTGGGCTGCGGTGGGGGGAGGGGAGATTTAGAAGCTTGTGAAATCCACATTGATACCAGTGGGCTGCAGGATTCCCCAGGCAGAATAAGAATTGCTGCTCCTGCAACCTACAGGTAGCATCGTTGTGGCACTGCAGGAGGCCCAGGATGGACATGTTGTCTGAATGCTTGGCCTGCTGTGCTCATCCAGCTCTACACCTTGTTATCTCAGATTCTCCAGCATCTGCAGTTCCTACTATCTCTGGAAAGTGGTAGTAGAGTCTTTTTCACTCCTTTGTTTTTGTTGAATTCACCTGAGCTTGTTTGGGTGCATTGGCCATGCTTTTTCCTCGGTCATATAAAACATTTCCTATATGCTATTGCAGGTAATGTCAACAAATTCATGTGCCATTTTCGAATCTGAACTGGCTTTAGGAAGTCACATTAACTATTTTAATCCTTGATTGATTGGCTTCTTGACCCGTGTTTCTGTGGAAGTCATTGAACCCCTGTTACTATCCCAAACAATTTGAAGTTATAGCATACATGCAGGCTTGAAAGTGCAGTTGATTGATTGTATTCATTAAACACATTTCCAATTCTCTTATGTACATTATATTATGATGAAAAGTAGCATTTCATGCTTCTGATAATAATTCCAGTCACACCATATAGTTTCATCTCTGCAGGCTATAAATTATGATAACTGGTGTGATAGGATCATTACCTCAGCATTTACATTGACATAAACAGATTCTGTGACAGACTGTGGCTCAAGAAGCTCGACATCATCCAGGCCAAAGGAAACCACATAATTGTCACCACATCTATTAACATTTAGACAGTATCAGCAGTGTATATTATCGATAAAATGTACTGCAGAAATTGACCAAGGCTTCTTTGACAGCAACTTCCAAACCCATGACATCTACCAGCCAGAAGGACAAAGGCAGCAAATGCACAGCGCCTGCCAGTTCCCCTCTAAAACACTCAACATCCTGAGCTGGAAATATATTACTGTACCTTCATTGTCACGACATCAAAATCCTGGAACTCCGTCCCGAACAGTGGGTGTCCCTACGCCGAACAAACTGCAGCAGTTCAGGAAGGCAGCCTAGTACCACAATCTCAAGAGCAAAATATTTATGGCTTGACATTGAAAATACCTTCAACATCATCGTCAAGAAAATCAACATGTAGATGAAGAAGGAATTTTTTTGGTCATTATGTGAATTGGATGATGTGCTCAACATTTTAGAACATAGAACATAGAACATTACAGCACAGTACAGGCCCTTCGGCCCTCGATGTTGTGCCGACCTGTCATACCGACCTCAAGCCAATCTAACCTACACTATTCCATGTACGTCAACATGCTTATCCAATGACGACTTAAACGTACTTAAAGTTGGCGACTCTACTACAGTTGCAGGCAAAGCGTTCCATTCCCTTACTACTCTCTGAGTAAAGAAACTACCTCTGACATCTGTCCTATATCTTTCACTCCTCAATTTAAAGTTATGCCCCCTCGTGCTCGCTGTCACCATCCTAGGAAAAAGGCTGTCCTTATCCACCCTCTCTAACCCTCTGATTATTTTATATGTTTCAATTAAGTCACCTCTCAACCTTCTTCTCTCTAATGAAAACAGCCTTAAGTCCTTCAGTCTTTCCTCGTAAGACCTTCCCTCCATACCAGGCAACATTCTAGTAAATCTCCTCTGCACCCTTTCCAAAGCTTCCACATCCTTCTTATAATGCGGTGACCAGAACTGTACGCAATACTCCAAGTGCGGCCGCACCAGAGTTTTGTACAGCTTCACCATAACCTCTTGGTTCCGGAACTCGATCCCTCTATTAATAAAAGCTAAAACACTGTATGCCTTCTTAACAGCCCTGTCAACCTGGGTGGCAACTTTCAAGGATCTGTGTACATGGACACCGAGATCTCTCTGCTCATCTACACTACCAAGAATCTTACCATTAGCCCTGTACTTTGCCTTCCAGTTACTCCTACCAAAGTGCATCACCTCATACTTGTCTGCATTAAACTCCATTTGCCACCTCTCAGCCCAGCTCTGCAGCTTATCTACGTCACTCTGCAACCTACAGCATCCTTCATCACTATCCACAACTCCACCGACCTTAGTGTCGTCTGCAAATTTGCTAACCCATCCTTCTACGCCCTCATCCAGGTCATTTATAAAAATGACAAACAGTAGTGGACCCAACACCGACCCTTGTGGTACACCACTAGTAACTGGTCTCCAGGATGAACATTTCCCATCAACTACCACCCTCTGTCTTCTTTCAGCAAGCCAATTTCCGATCCAAACTGCTATATCTCCCACAATTCCATTCCACCGCATTTTGTACAATCGCCTACTGTGGGGAACCTTATCGAACGCCTTGCTGAAATCCATATACACCACATCAACTGGTTTACTCTCATCTACCTGTTTGGTCACCTTCTCAAAGAACTCAGTAAGGTTCGTGAGGCACGACCTTCCTTTCACAAAACCGTGCTGACTATCCCTAATCAATTTCTTCTTTTCTAGATGATTATAAATCCTATCCCTTATAACCTTTTCTAACACTTTACCAACAACTGAGGTAAGGCTCACTGGTCTATAATTACCAGGGTTGTCTCTACTCCCCTTCTTGAACAGGGGAACCACATGTGCTATCCTCCAGTCATCTGGTACTATTCCTGTAGACAATGATGAGTTAAAGATCAATGCCAAAGGCTCGGCAATCTCCTCCCTGGCTTCCCAGAGGACCCGAGGATAAATCCCATCCGGCCCAGGGGACTTATCTATCTTCACCCTCTGAAGGGTTTTTAATACCTCTTCCTTGTGAACCTCAACCCCACCTAGTCTAGTAGCCTGTATCTCAGTATTCTCCTCGACAACATTGTCGTTTTCTAGAGTGAATACTGTTGAAAAATATTCATTTAGCGCTTCCTTATCTCATCTGACTCCACACACAACTTACCACTACTATCCCTTGATTGGCCCTAATCTTCCTTTCGTCATTCTTTTATTCCTTAAATACCTATAGAAAGCCTTATGGTTTACCCTGATCCTATCCGCCAACAACATTTTAGAAGCAGACATTTGGGTACTTGGCTTTGTGTTGCACTTCAAAGTCACATTTGAATACTTTAGCAAGTAGACTCTACAAAAGTGACAGCACACTTGATAGCAGTTGATCGCAGATTATTTCTAATGCCTTAAGGTGTTACAACAGTAAATTTCATGCTGAATAAATTGGTGTGAAACTTGCCTGATGCCAAATACCAAAGCTAATGTCTGACACTCTTGCTTTGGTATAGTTGGCTTGTGCAGTTGGCAGGGCTTTCAAACCAAAATTAATAGGTTTGCAAAAGACACATGTAAGACAATTTTGTGATGCTTCCTTCAAGAATCCTTCTTGAGTACATCTCTCAGTCGAAAAATCCTTTCCCACAAAGTTGAGAAAATATGATGAGAACAAGTTGAGAAATCTAAGGCAATGTCACAGATCCTGTGTGATCAGAACAGTTTAACATCTTCGATTTTCCCTGCTTTGTAATTGGTTTCATGTCGTTGACCTGGCACTTCACACTGTTAAATACCAACCCATATCATTGTGCTGCTGCCATCAGTAGGTTGATGTAAGAATAGGTAGGAAAGTAAGTTGTGGAAAGAATGCTACAACGTGATATAGATCAGCTAAACAAGTGGACCAAGAATTAGCAAATGAACTGTGGGAAAATGTGATATTGTACAATTTGGTAAGAGGAATAAAAAAGTTATTACCTAAATGGTGAGAATTTGCAGAGCTCTGAGATGCAGAGGGATTGGAAAAAGTTTCTAACCTTACAAGTACAGTAAATAATTAGGAAAGCGAAGAGAATGTCATTTTTTATCACGAGGGAAATTGAACAAAAAATAGAGAGATCATGCCTCAGTTGTCCATGTCATTAATGAGAATGGAGAATTGCACACAGCTTTGGTTTCCTTATTTAAGGAAAAGAATAGAAACTCTTTAGAAGCAGTTCAGAGAACGTTTACTAAACTAATAGCTAGAATGGTTAGGCAGTCTAATGAAGAAAAGTTGGACAGGCTAAGCTTGAATCGACTGAAGTTCAGAAGAATAAGAGGTCAGAAAGAGCCAAGATGGGGTTAGGGCACCTGATATTCAGAACTTCACACACATGAAGAGATGATCCTGATGCTTGCTATGAGAACTAAACAATTCCTGTGGAGATGCCAAAACTTCTATGTCTTGGCAATCACATAAGAAGCATTAGGGCAGCACGATGGCATAGTGGTTAGCACTGCTGCCCCACAGCGCCAGGGACCCGGGTTTGATTCCAGCCTTGGGTGACTGTCTGTGTGGAGTTTGCATATTCTCCCCATGTCTGTGTGGGTTTCCTCTGGGTGCTCTGATTTCCTCCCACAGTCCAAAGATGTGCAGGTTATGTAGATTGGCCATGCTAAGTTGCCCGTAGTGTTCAAGGATGTGTAGATTAGGGGGATGCGTCTTGGTGGGATGCTTTGAGGTTCAGTATGGACTTGTGGGTCAAAAGGCTTGTTTCCACACTGTGGGGATTTGATTCATTCTGCATTACTGTGCCATTGTTGTTACTATGAATGTATTCCAAACATGCATGATCCTGTTCTGATGAAGGGTCACTGACCCGAGATGTTAACTCTGATTTCTCTTCACAGATGCTGTTGGACCTGCTGAACAATTCCAGCAATCTCTATTTTTGTTTCTGATTTACAGTATCCACAGCTCCTTCAGTTTTTATGCATAATCCCTTGTTCACAATGTATTCTAACTTGTGTCTCCTGCAGCTACCAATGGTATCAGCACACTCTTGGTATCTAAGAGGCTGGCCCTGCGAGATATTTACTCCCCTACTTCTGAGGAAGGAAGCATAGATCCAGCAGAGGGTGCAATAGGAAAGCTGCCTCTGCACCATGCACCAACTCAGCAACTGACACCTCAGTGGGTATTTTATTTAGATTAGAGGTGGGAGCACTTTCTGGTGAGCACAACACTGCCACATATCTGCAGCTGACTGAGCAGAAGGTGCTGAGGTCACTGGCACTCAGCCAACTGCCAGAAACTGGGCACCTGCTAAACTCCAAGCAGGAAAGCAGTCCATTAACAACTTAGCAATATGTAGCAATGTCGGCAATTAGCAATTTCATTCAAATGCACAATCACACTCAAGAGCAGCAGGCAAAGTTTTACAGAGTGTAATGATCCCAGCTGATATTATAACTAGTCAAGCCAGATCCTGGACTGAAATTTGGCTTGAAACATCATAAGTTTTTTTGGTGGTGGTCATGAGGTGATCCCTCACTGAAATAGAAGTGTTCATTGCTGCAGATTTGATTTTAAATCCAAAATGTTTTAAACTCCAAAAGTTTTTTCACAGCAAAGAAGTAAAGACAATATAGAATAAACCAAACTATATACTTATGATATGCCTTTAAAGATTTCAAAATAGGTGTAAAAATATAATCCCATTGATCCAAAAATACCCCGTTTCAGGTAATAATACACCTCCTTATAGATCCCAAAAACACACCTTTACAGACTTACACCTGAGAGAATCTTCTTCTCTATCATTTCTGCAAGTTTAATTTAACTATGACTTCAATTTGCATTCATGCTCTCCCCCGGCTTATAAGCTTAAAAACCGATCAACGTTACAACTGTCCAACAAACAGTACACTTTTCTCAGAAGAAGTGTTTGCCTTACTTTTAAGGCTGTGTCAGGGTGGTATGGTGGCTCAGTGGCTAGCACTGATGCCTCATAGCACCTGGGACCCAGATTTGACTCCACTGTCAAGCACCTGCGTGGATTTTGCACTTTCTCCCTGTGTCTGAGTGGGTTTCCACCCACAGTCCAAAGATGAGCAGACTAGTTGGATTGACCATGCTAAATTGCCCATAGTGCTCAGGGATGTGTAGATTAAGTGAGTTATAGGGCGATTGATCTGGGGATGTTCTGAGGGTTAGTGTGGATTTATTGGGCTGAAGGGCCTGTTTCCACATTGCATGGATTCTATGATTCAATTTTCAATATGGAGAATCTGATAGCCACTTCCTGGAGCCTTCATACACTTGAGCTTAGCTTTGTCAGCTTTCAAATAAACTATCAGCATTTTACCCAAACATTTTGGCCAGGAACTATTACTAAGCACAATCATTCTAGCCATTTAGCATGTCATGTTAGAAGCGTTGTGAATCTTTAAAATATAAAACAAAGAACTGCAGATTCTGGATATTTTGAAACAAACACAGAATTTGCTGGTGAAATTAGCAGTTCTGGCAACATCTGTTGGAAGAAAGCAGAGTTAATGTTTCAGTTCCAGTGACTCTTCATCTGAACCGATAGCAGCAAGGAAAAAGTGAGTGATGGTTGAACATAGCTAAGGAGCCCATTGATCACGGCAACAGAGAATCCTTCATTGAGGAAAATGGTGCATGTTTCTGAAGACACCCTATGGCAGGTGACATTGTCAGAAAAGATGCAATAGGCATGGAGAAAGAGAACTGGGACAATTGGATTGTTTCAAATTCTACCCTTCCCTCAACTTCACCTGGTCCATCTCTGACTCTTCCCTTCCCTTCCTCAATATTTTCATCTCTGGGGAGAGGCTGGCCAACAATATACACTACAAACCCACCAAATTCCACAGCTAACATGACTATTATTTCCTCACACCTTACTTCCAATGAGGACTTCATTTCATTGTCCCAGTTTCTTTTTCTCTGTCTTATCTGTCCTGATGATGCCACCCTCTGCGGGGAGGGCTTAGAAATATCCACGTCTGTCCTCAACCAAGGATTACCCACTACTATGGTTGACAGTGTCCCTAGCTGTGTCCAACCCATCTCCTACACTTGAGCCCTTCCCCTCCATACCACACCAAGGAGAGGATCACTTACCTCCCTCAAGCCTCTGCATCCAAAGGCTTGTAGAATCACCATTTCTGTCACTTCCAGATGACATGACCAGATACATATTCCCCTGCCCTCCCTCATCAGTATTCAGCGGGGACTATTCCCTCCAGGACACCCTGGTCCATTCCTCATCCATCCTCGACATCTCCTTATGCCTCAATGATAGTTGCTCATGCAATGGCAGATAGTGTAACACCTGACCATTAACGTTCTTCCTCCTTAGCATCCAAGGTCTCAGACCCATCTTCCAGGTGAAGCTGTGGACTCAACTGAGTCTACTGTATTTGCTGTTCATAGTGTGATTTCTCCTGCACTGGGGAGATGTAACCCAAACTGGGTGACCACTTTGCAGAACACCTACATTGTTTGCTAAATGACCCTGAGCTTCTAATATCTGCTACTTCAACACAACACCGTGCTCCCACATTGATATTTCTGTGTTCCAGTGAGGCTCAGTGCAAGTTCGAATAGCAATGCTCTATTTTCCACTTGGGAAGCCTGCAGTCTCTGCAATTCAACTTTGAATTCAATAACTTTAGAGCATGATTCTGTCCTTCTGTGTTTTTTCTCCATCCCACACTTGTGTCCTGTTATGACGTGAGTTGCTTCTAGCATTGTCATCCATTCTCAGGTACTTCTGGGCTCATTATCATGATAAACAGGCTGCATTCAGTACAGATTCAGTCTTGTACTCATAACTCTTATTTTTACTTGTTCAATTTTTCTTTTGTCTTGGACTGCTATCACAATTTCCTTGTTTACCTACCCCTTTTATATCTCTCTGAGCTCCTTCTCCACCTATCCTTTCACCTCTACCCCTCTCTGGCCCCGTTCCACAGCCTTGACTTCAGTTTAAATACTAGGTTTTCCTAACTGCTAACAATTATGACTCAAAATGTTAAATCTGCTTTCTTCCTGCAGATGCTGCCAGACCTTCAAAATTTCTCCACCAATTTCTGTCATGAACCTTTAAGCTCTGAATGAGAGGGAAAGCACAGAACATCAATGTTTCTGTCAGCATCAAAGTAGCCACAAAGTGAGTGAGCACTAAAGGACCAAGTGAGCAGCCCTAAGATAGGGCTCAGTTCCTCAGTTCTGAGGAAGGGTCATCAGACCCGAAACATTAACTCTGTTTTCTCCTTCACAGATGCAGCCAGACTTGCTGAGCATTTCCAGTAGCTTTGTTCTTAGCCCTAAGAAAGATCCTGGTCAAATCTATGGGCTATGTGCTTGTCCCTGCAGGCAAAGTGTCTTGGGACCAGCATTCCAAAGATAGGTGCCCTGTGTATTCCAAAGTGCAAAACCGTACTGTAAGTGGATTGGAGATGTGTGATGAAGGTGAGATGAGGCTGGCACATGGTCCAAAGTGCTGTTGGCAATGGCTATCCATGGAGTGTTGCCTGAGATATTGGTGCCTGGTGTCCAAGATCTGGTCTGGAGAAGCATTAGAGAGTTGGCGTTTTCAGCTAACTGGTCTTATTTTCATTTTGAGGATTGTCCAGATTCTATCCAGTGAGTGGAGGAATGGGAAACTGCATAACACCAAGATAATATTTTGGAATAATGACATATTAATGCATGCAAATAGGCCTCTTACCATTCACGAATGAGAATCTCACCTTGCTGTGTAATGCTTTTGTTTGAAAAAGGAACTTTTTGCTTTTGATGCCAAGACACTCCTCGTTGGCCCTCTCTCACAATTTCCCCAAATTTCTCATCATTGATCATGTTGTTCAGAATGTGGGGGGATTCGGCCCAAGAAGTCTGAATGGTTGTCAGAGGGTGAGCAAAAGGAGATCATTTTGCTCCCAAAAAATATGTGCTGCATTGGAAATACTCAGCATTTATGAGAGACAGAAAGGCAGAGATCAGTGACTTTTCCAAAAAGCTCATGAAGATTATGCACCAGAAATGTAGACTCTGTATACAGAACGGAAAACCAGTAAAACTTACAAATGAAGCGTACTAGTCTGACTAGTATACCTCAGATCAGGGCATCAGTGTGTTCATTTTCAAGGATTACCGTTTTATTTTACTGGATTCCCTTGACAGATGCTGAGAAAGCTACTGATTTTCTGTTTCTATTTTAGATTTCCAGCATCTGCATTTGTTTACACTCATATATATCATACTTGATATGTATAAATGCATCTAGTTTCACTTTAAATTGGGAAAATATTTATCATTAACTGCAAAATGTAACTTTTCTGTAAACAAAACCCACTTGCATGGTAGAGGTGCACAGCTTTGCAAGTGAAATGGTTGGTTCTAAATTAATGGATGATCGTGCCGCTTTTTAACTTGAAAGTGAAACCAAGAGACATGTGCAAATGGAAAATGTCACTATTAACTCAAGGGATTCCTATCTGTACAAGGGATAATTATCTACAGTGCTTTCAAGGTTTGCGTTTCTTGGGTGTTGCTGTCTCAACATTACTTTGGTCGAGTTTGGAGGAAGTAGAAGGTTCATGGTATGACTGACCGAGTTGAGTGTAATTATTTGGCAGCGAATTGTTGTAAAATGATTCAGTCTGAAATCGGGACCTGATAAACTAAGTATAGAAGCCAAGAGGTTTTGCAAAGCCTATATAAAACAGTTCAAGTGCATTGCGACATTGTGTCCTGATTTTGGGTGCATGAAGCACGTAAGAGGACGGTTTGTGAGTGCAGTGAGGCCCAGAAAGAGGACAAATGCCAGGGCTGATTATTTCTCACCCCAGTCCTGATGTACACTACTGATTTTTAAATGACACCATGAAAATGTTTGCCTCCACCTGAGAAGACAGTCTAGGCCGCTGCTTAGCATCGCATTTTAAAGACAACATAGCCCAGGGTGAAATTCTCCTCTAGTTCAGTGGTACATTTTTATCCTGGATTATACACTCAAGTATCTAAAATGCATCTTCAGCACGTGACCTTCTATCTGTGAAACTTGTATGTTACCACTGGAGACTGACAAAACGTGTTTAAATGAAGGGGAATACTTTGTTAGATAAAAACATTTTCATGACATTGTTATGCAAACATCATACATCAAGGCTTCAATACTTATAGGTGGCCCAGTTAGAGCAATGAAGAAACCTGGAACAGAAAACCCTAGCATGTGGATTTCACATAGATTGTGCACTATTAATAATAAGCCACTTGTACAATTTACTATAGGTTTACTGCCTGTCAGGCATGAGTAGCATTGGCATTAATGACATAGCTAAGTACCACTACAGTGAAGTTTCACCATCTCGTTAAAACTTACAATATTCTTAGAGGACTAATCAAGGTTTTTGCAGAAAAGGTGTTTCTTTGAACTATGCGTGGGGGATTACAGGGGTGGGTAGACAGGTGTCTATAACTATACTAGAATAAGGGCAGGCCCCTTAGGAATGAGATAAAGCGGAATTTCTTCAGTCAGAGCCTGGTGAGTCTGTGGAATTCCCTACCCAGTGGGCTGTGAAATCTTACTCAATTAGTATATTCACAACAATGATTGATTGTCTTCCAGAAATGATCAAACAAAGGAATATATGTCTCGAATAGGAAAGTAGCTTTGAAGTAGATGATCAGTCATCATCTAAATGAATGGCTGAGTAGACTCCAGGAGTTAAATGGTCCATTCTTGCACCTATGTTCCTGTTTACCACAGAACACATAAGGACACAGGGAAAGGTCATAGGTGGGAGTAGTTTTGGGTGTCTGTACGGTCTGGGGGAAGAGATCATAGTTGAGACGGGAATTAATGGTCAACAGTACATGTCATGGTTTGAAGTAGTAATTGCAGAAGGGGAAATGGTAGTAGCGGGCTGGTGAAGGTCAGATACGGAACAATAAGGGGGTAACAGAATATCTTAAAGCAGACAAATGGTTAAGTCAAATGTGGAGGAAAGGGAAAAAGAGAAAAGATCTGTTTTTATGTAAACAAAATGAGCTGAGCCATGAGAATCAAACAATGAGGTAGGGTGTGAAGTTGCTAAGAAACCACACACCACAGTACATAGTGAAGGCAATCAGAACTGTGAAAGCTTGAAGACAATAATAGATGAAGATTGGCCTATCCATTAGAGTACAATAAAAGAAAGCTTATGGGACAAAGATTGGAGCTGTAAACATTTGAACATGGTGTAAATAATTTAGGCATGGCATCAACATAATGAGGCACTGTTCTGAGAATAAGTAATCCGAAGTAGCTGAATAGTTTAAGGGCCAAGACTGGACCTCAGAGCACTCAAGGATAGTTGGAACTTCTTTTATTTTAATGCTAATTCACAAGCATGTTTACAAGTCTGATCTGCTGGGGCTTTGTGCAGGATACAGACTGTATTCATTGCCAGTCATTTGATATACAACTGTGGAACAGGTGTATGAGCAATACTTCATCAGTTAATGTAGATTAAAGCTGGCTGTTTAAGCTGACCCAAGCTTGAATCACTCAGAGGTTGTTAATGCAGGACAAACCTTTCATTGCACTGTAATCAAGACAAATTCACTAACAGCCATGTAGAGGGAATGGTGAGGACAGGACATAACTGAAGGAGAGAACAATCAGAGTGGGGTGAGTGTGGTAGAGCCAGTGATCAGGAAGCTGGAAGCTAGTAAATATTTTGGGCTAGGAGGAAACACACATGCTCCCCTTGGCTCAGAAGTAGTGCTGTAAATGTTAACACATTTCCTGAGAGTAATTAGCTCAACCATTCCACTGTTATACCTCCATTAAAACCAGAAGCACAGTCCACACTGGGCTGGAGTCAGAATTACCATTTCATTTTAAAAATTTTAATTTCTCACCAGATCTAAACTCTTTTATCATAGTTAGTTAAATTTAAGTGCACAAATAAGACTACACACAGCAATTTAAATTAATCACCTGTCAGATCACAAGACTACCCTTTCAACTGGAAGCTCTCAATTTTTGTGTGGGAAAGGCGTTGGGATAGATTATAATTGCTGTCTTTCTGTAACCCATGCTCCCTTCAAGAATTGCTCAATGTTCTTTTGGTGAATTTATATTTGTAGATGCAGACATTTTTTGGGTTTACGACACGATGACTAACCTCAAAAAATCATGCATGTAGTTCAGAAATATAATCACTTGTGACTTCTGTATATTCTAATACTAAAAAAAGACACTGAAAAGTGCAGAAAATGCTGTTTCCTTCTAGTCCTTGTTTTAAACAAACACAAAACAACAGAAACATAAACAGTTTCATTTCTAAATAAATCATGAAGTGTCATCCACCATTAAACTGATAAATGGAAAAGACCGAATACTATATTCATGCTCAAACTGCCCATGACTCACATAGCCTTTCTTTATCTGTGTGGTTAGCCATGCACTATTGTTCATTTAACTCTATGAATAGGGTTTTTTTTTACATGCTGTAACAACAGCTCTGCACACTTGTACTGTTAAAATATTGCATTCTGTTTCAAAAATTTATTTTAGTAACAACATTGATTTTTCTTGTATGTGTATACATGCTTATCCCACAGATAATTTGCTGAAGATCAATCTAAATTTGAAAACAGAGCTTTCCACAATGTTGCAATGGATTGTTGTTAAATGGACGTTTTTCTTGAGGGCATTTCTGCACAATTTCGTTTCCACATGCCTTTTCCAAAACATTACACCAGCATAAATCAGCAACTTGTGCTTGAATTATTTGCATCTGGTATTCTTGGTATCAACTTGACAGAAAATGTATAGCCCACATGAGTGGCATTTAACATCTTCCTGATATCTCAAACCAGAGTATGGTGTTTTGATCTTGTCTATCTATGAAGCTATGGCCTTTTTTTATAAATAGGGTAAAGGGAGCGTGCATGCAGGACCCCAATGGCAATTACACAAATTGTTTCATGAATGCTAGGCCTGGCAACATTTAAAGCATTTCCTCATTATAATAAAACTTTCTGGACTCTTGCCAACATTCTGCTAGGTTCACAGCTGAGGGAAATTCAGGAAGAGAAATTTGGTTGCGATTGGTGGCACATGGGAAGGTCCCTTGATTATCGGTGGGAGGAGGAGTTCCAGGGCAAACTCAATATAAAATTAAGGAAAATTCAGGATTCTCCTAGGATCTTTGATTTGATTGATACTGTCATATCTACTGAGGCACAATGAAAAGTGTTGTATTATATGCTTTACAGACAGATCAACAGGGTAACAGAACAGAGCGCAGGGTACAATGTTACAGCTGATGACAAGGTGTAGAAAGTGATCAATGTAAGCATTAAAGATGTTCATTCAAAAATGTGATAACAGCAGGGAAGAATCTGTTCTTGATTACAGAATCTTAGATCTAGAATTCATAGACAAAGGCACTATTTGAAATGTATCCTGACATCTTCAATTCAGAGGACTTTCTTCATCAGTTGTAAATTCCTAATCCCAATGGTAATAGCACAATCTAGCATACACATGGGTCACCAACATCATCTTTAAAAAATGAATCAGATGTTATTTTATTCATTAATTGTGTATGTTATGAAGCATTGAAAATATAAGCAGTTATAGTCGGCTGTTATAGTCAGTAATGAAATGATGATATTCAAGTTAACATCGTAAAAAAAGCTGCCCGCTGAACTCTAATGATCTCTGTGACATAGACCTGAAGTAATGTAACTCTTTCACGAAATCAAAAGGATCGTAAGAAGTCCAGCAAGTTATTCCATCAAACAGGGAAATCAGCCAATTGCATTGCAGAATTTCTATAGACAGAAAATCAGAAAGAAAAACACAATGATTATCCTTAATTTTTTATATGTTGCACAGTGTGAAAAATATATATATTAATTACTCAAGTGTCATAAGTAAGGTTTATTTAAAAATAGATGCTTATTGCAACACAGTGCCTCATAGCACCAGGGACCTGGGTTCGATTCCACTCTCAGGCGACTGTCTGTGTGGAGTTTGCCCATTCTGCCCCGTGTCTGTATGGGTTTCCTCCGGGTGCTCTGGTTTCCACACACGGTTCAAAGATGTGCAGGCTAGGTGGATTAGCCATGGTAAATTTCCAATAGTGTTCAGGGATGTAGATTAGGTGGGTTATGCAGGATGGGTCTGGGTGGGATGCTCTGAGGGTTGGTGTGGACTTGTAGAGCCGAAGGGCCCGCTTCCGCATTTTATGGATTTAATGATTAAATTTTAGGGGAACTTTCGAACAGTTGGTCTTCCAGGGCCAAAGAGATTTTTCAATGGTAAAGATAACTAAAATTTCTGTCCGTATAAAAATATGACAGATTTGCCATTGAAACAACTAATAAATTAGGGCCAGCACTATTACAAAGAAATTTTCAAGTTGTACCTTTTAATTCTTTCAAATGCAGTTATTTCTTGTGAACTAAATCACAGAAATGGAACAACTTAGAAATTTACTTGGATTTCTCTAGCTTTGTCATCCTTTCCTAAATGGGTTCTTCCTGCTGTCAGTGAATTCACTTTCCCTGCGTAAAAAGGAAACAATACAACAAACAAATGACATGGTTGAAAGAAACCTAAAATAATCTTTGATTATTTATTATTTAGTGAATAACACCACAAATTATCAAAGAAAAACTTGTTCCAACTGACATATTTATTTAAAATACGTGTTGTAATGCATGGGCAAATGGTTGTGTATTTGTATGTTACTGAAATGATAATCTAGATTTTGCAAACCGATAATCCCAGCACGGCATCAATAAAAATTCCAGTAGGTTAACGAATATCCTTTATGAAAGAAAATAACACTTTAGTGTCTCATCTATCCTATATGTCTTATCCAACAAAATAGTTATTTAGAACATAGCTGTACAGGGAGGTGCAACAACACATTTTCTGTTCCACTATCGATGGGCAATAAATTTTGGTCTTGCCGACAAAGCACATAATCTAATAATTAATTAATTGATTTGATTGCTAAGACGAGACAGATGAAAGACCAGAAGATATTTTATGATTTTTAAGATCACCAAAGTAAGGAAAAATGCAATTATATGTTTGCGATATTTATTTGTATACAGTTATACCCACACATTCATTTTGCTGACTTCAACCTTTCTGCATAAATCAGTTCACACAGGCAGAAGTCTGCCAGTAGATTTTCCTCTTGGATGGAGCATGATTGGAAAAATAAGTAGGGATCACTCAGAGCAGAGGAAGCTGTTAGAAAAGAAGGGAGGCAGGAGAAGGGAATTACATCTGTAGAAGTTGTTCATGGGCCAATTTTCTTATCTGAATCTTAGCAAACACATTAACAGTGCAACCCCAACAGCTGTGGATAGCTGTGCTTCAGTAATGACGTCCTCACTGAAATCTGTCAACAGTTGCAACTATAATTTTAGGCTTAGAGAAAGGCAAGGACAGCATTGCCAGTAGCCAGTGAAGGTGGCCCTGATGAGAATCGCTGGTTCTGTTTTTATCCATCCTGGAGATGGATATATTTGCAACATTTCTCTCACAGCTTGCCATCAATTGCTCCATAAAGGAGGATACTGAGATTGTCTAAGAAAATGGAAACAATATAATTTAAATTCCTCGTTCCAAAAATGTTCAGGTTTCACATGGTGTAATATGCTGTCGACTGCATGTAAACTCCATTGTGCGTGTTGTATGTCAAATCTCCAATATATTGGAACTACTGTGCCAACTGCACATCAACTACCTTGGTAAATCAGATGGCCCTGATGACAAGGGCTATCCCCTGACAACATGGGCGACAACTCTGGATAGCCCATTCATGAGAGCACAGCTTGCATTCATTCAGGGCTATGCTGCAATATGAAATATAATAGAGCACACTATTGACATGTTGAACTCACGATTCCGCTGCTTGGATAGATCTGGTGCTGCCCTGCAGTATTCTTTTGAGTGGGTCTCAGGAGTTTTGTAGGTATGTTACATGATTGCATTCATGAGAAAACAGTCCTTTTCATGAACCAGCAACTGCCAAAAGGTCGAGAGACAAGGAAATGGAAGGAAGAAGAGGAGCAGAGACAGGGATAATCTACTATCCACTCAGGCTGAATGGGAAGAACTGATACAAGGGTAATTCCAGTAACCTCGACCATAATTTCTTCATCAACATCAGTCCCAGTTTCTTTACCTTCCCTCTATTGCTGACAACCAGGTTGTTCTCAGGGTCAGATGCAAAAATATAAATTAACACATGGTAAACAGTTCCAACAATATCTATCAATCAAATCATGCCATATTCTTAACAAACATAAACTAACTATCCTTCAGAATGATCTTAATTTAGAACAGTGCTACCCCAACGGCTGCAGCATGGTGATTAGAAGACCCCTGTATTTTAGTGTGGGTTGTCGCAGATGGTCTAGCACAATGAGTGACCTTGGTTCTGGAAGTTTCAGCTTTAGACTGTCTGTTTGGACAACAGTTCTGGTTGGCTGACAGGCATCAACAAGGACAGTGGTAGTGATCTGAGGATGATTAATGCCATCCAAAAAGAAACAGCAGGTATACATATGTTCTTTAACGAGCCACTGCCATTCCCCTGGCATGGTGTCTCTGTAATCCTAAAATTCCTTTGGAGAACAGATTGCTGAACCGCTGTGACACCACTTTGAATACTAAGTGTCATGGGCTGATGGCAACAGCATGAGCTTTCAATGCCATATTCAAACTTCTGATGGAAGAAGCTTGATCTGTAAGTTAGGCCGAGATATCGTCCAACTTCTATGCTGGAAAGGCTGAGCTCTCAATTTTGAACAATTCCCAAAACCAAGTTGTTGCTAGCCTGTTCCATGCTCCCTTGACAATAAATGCAGATGTTTCAACAACAATGCACCATTTCATTGTGCATGGTTTTTTCCTGTGGCCTGGCCATTTCAAATCCACAATTAGTTTGCTGCACAAGAATTCACTGCCATTTCATCCTCTGACAAGCTGGTACCTCAGTTTTCCTTGCCAACTCCCTCTTTGCATTACACATGCACAGCACTATTTCTTGATGTGCTGGTGTTGTCTCTTTGCCACGATGAGGGGTCGTGCAATGTAAGAAGAAAGATAAGGTTTGATGATACCATTATCCTCAATATTTTCAATGTCACCATTGGCCATGGGCTTAGCGATGAACCTTTCAATAAAGATAAGTATTATCCAATCTGTGATATAAAGTAATCATTCTGAACGGGTTATTGTTCATATTACGCTGACTTCACGCATTCCAATGATGTCATACCCAGGGTGGAGACAAGAAGTCCTACACTCGCTCTTGGAGACAGCATGTGTATCCTTGTCATTGCCCTAAGATCATAAGAACTACATTTGACCAAATTTATTTGAAGGTCTTAATGTTATGTATAGATCTTGTTGTTATCTAAGAACACTCAATGGTGCTGTATTCTTTACCAATAAACATTACTGAAAACAAAAAAAAATCAGGAAATCACAGCAGGTCAGACAGCATCCATAGAGGGACAGCAGACTCTTTCAAGTCTAGATGACTCTTCATCAGAACTCTGACGAAGAGTCATCTAGACTTGAAATCTTAGCTTGCTCTCTCTCTCTGGATGCTGCCTGACCCATTGTGATTCCGGCATTTGTTTTGTTTTCTGTACAGATTCCAACATCTGCAGTAATTTGCTCCTATAATTAATCAGTAAATAGGCTGAAGACTGAATGATTCTATAAGAAGATTGCTAGCTGTAAACTACCTCAGAAACTTTTACTCAGTAAGGCTTACTGGTAGATATGGCAAATAAAACATGATATCATCGGTGGATACATGAGTAACTATCAAATAGTTTCCACGGTGTGGGTCTGACCCCACATTAAGGAGAAGAAATCCAGACAATCCAGATTAAGAAATACATTTCAAGAAAGTGTGTTCACCACTCTAAGAACATTACCACTTTAAGAAACATAAAGAATCATATCATGATCTGGAAGCAGCAAAAAAGGCAACCTCAAAACTTCAAAGGCAAAACCTTACCCAGAAAATGGTAAAAAGTATTGGGGCAAGAGTGTGGGTTAGGGAAAGAAAAAAAGTGTCAAGCATTCTTAGAAAATTTGGAGGCCTTAGTGAAAAAGGCTCTTTAAAGAATAACTGCAGGCTCAGATGGTAAAGTTAGGGATATCTAAGAGAATAGGGTTATCACTTTACGAAAGAAGAAAGAAGAGAAGAGATTATTAAAGAAGTGTTAAATCTCACTTCTCACAAGACACATTAGGTTCAGTGAGGGGCAGCTGCTAAGAAAAGTGAAAGAGTCAGAAAAGAAATTTAGGTCAGACCAAAAGAATCAGGAGAATGTCCAATTTTATTTAAGTTCAAACCAAGGAAATTTATAGAAACCTAGCGAAAGATTATATCAGAACAATTAAAGATTTAAAAGGACAAGGACTCTTATAAAAACTAAGTTGTGATATTCACAAGAAAATTTATTAAGACCACAGCCAGAAAATTTGATTTAAAAGTTTGTGTGGAAGAATTTGCTTGGTGTTTTATACCATGAGAGTGGTAAACATCTACATAACCTGAGAATTAATCATAGATTCCCTTATGAACTGTAGAAGTGGGAAACCCCAGAAGAAACAGACACTGACACTTTGATTACTATAAAAGGCCAGAGAACCCTAGTAAAAAACAGGAAATTCCATCATGTAGTTGAGTTTCGGGGTATTTCAAAGAAACAGATTAGAAAATCCGATTTTAAAATCTTGAAAGCAATCAAGGTTTACAGGGCAGCTAGTCAGAAAATTTAAAGTTCCAATGAAGGATTCTTCAGGTATTTCAGAAATACAGTCCTAAAAAAGCTGGCAAATAAAAGAAACTTTGCTATGGCTTGTTGAAACAAACTCGGTAGTCAATCAATCTAAAACAGCATGAACACCATAACTTAAGGTTAAAGAACAAAAGGTTATACACAATATAGAAATGATTCAGATTTAGACTACACTTATTGTAGTTAATCAGCACTTTGAGAAGAAATGGAAAAAAATGATTCAAGGTCAGGAAGAGAACGTACAGAAACAAACTCATATTTTATAGTGGTACCTGAAAATCAAACTGAGTTCCAAAGGACGATATAGTCAAACAGTCGCAGCAGGTAACTGAAGATATCCAGCCTGATCAACAATTTGAGAGAGACAAGGTGCATATGACTTGATGGGAACCTGACTAACGTTTGCAGATTCAGGGCACAGTCACGAAGAAGAAATTGCCTGAATTAAGCATCTGAGATACTGCAAAAATGTGAGCATCTTTCCCAATTAGAAAGATGTTGCTGTGTCAAAAATCCCAGGATGTGATAAGGAAAAAAGTATTTGTTTTGACAGCAGCTGTCCTCTATGACAGACATTCATAACATTAAATGGTCCCTCAGATAATGTTATGAGGCAATTACCTGAGTTAGTAGAGGAGCATTTCTTTCTCCAAAAAGAAATCAGGAGATTATCAGGGTTCCCTATAATGTGTGATATATCAACAACATATACAAAGGACAATATCTTCTACAAAGGATATCTACATTTTAAAAACAGCCTCCAGCAGAGAAATGATCCACTGGTCAGAATGAGATCAACATTAACCAAGCAAAACACCTACCATTTTTCCAAATGTGAAGAGAGTATGTTCTG
Organism: Stegostoma tigrinum; assembly: GCF_030684315.1. Lineage (NCBI taxonomy): Eukaryota > Metazoa > Chordata > Chondrichthyes > Orectolobiformes > Stegostomatidae > Stegostoma > Stegostoma tigrinum. Next base: position 28,519,132 of record NC_081367.1, on the reverse strand, counting down.
AAGGAACTGTATAATGTTGAGAATTCTTGTTAATAATAGATTTGCTGATGAAGGGTGGGGGTCAGTGGAATGCTGTGATGGTAAATGTAATATTGTTTTATACATGATTGTTTAATGGGTTAAGTGTAAAGACAAAAGGCTGAGGAACAATGATGTATAAGATTTCAGTTCTGATGGATTAATGTTTATTACGTTCAATCTACTCCTTCTAATAATATCACACACTCTCACAGGATGAAATCAAAGCATTCTACCTTAGCTTTTGGGGACAGCAAATGCATCTGTATTTTCCTCTACAGTCCTGATAAGCAGACCTGACTAAATGTAAGTATATTGTTGCTAGCCTGCAGTAAATCTTCTTATTCTTTTAGAACAAGTCATCTTCTGTAAATATCCTAGCGTGGTGCATTCCCTATCACTAATCACTGATTAGGCCCAAGACAAATGAAAGACTAATGAGGATTGGTGGCAGCAAGTCACCTCAAACAATTCTCACCCAGTAACACAGGGTGGAAGAGGTGGCAAGTGATACAAGTTGCCAGCAGTAGTCATCTGGGAATATATCACATTCTGAATGATTGAATAAAACACCCAAGCATGACTTTCCCCATTCAATTAGATTTTGCTGCCTTCAGTTGTTTGATACCTTCTCCTGCAAGAGACATAAAGGCATAAATGACTGTTAGGCAAGCTATTTGGGTGATGTGCCTGTCTGGATAGAATAACTAACAGTGTGTACAAGCTGCAATATATAGCTGGGAAGTTTCCAACACCTCGAAGTGAATGAAGATGAGGTCAAGATATAGATGTGAGGTATGAATTTTAACTGACTGAAGTTGTTGGTAGGTGAATGGTGGAGGTTTGGTGATTTGTGAATCAGTTCAAACTGGAATGCATTTCATGGGATTTTTTTGGTACATGCCGTTAACAACTAGAGACACTGCATCCAAATCTTTTGTGCTTGACTTTGGCTTTAATCTCCATGGCTTTCTGTTCTGACTACATTGAGTGCCTGCAGCCTCCTATTCCCTTGTGGACACAGTACAGTTTTCTTCTTTTCTATTCCTTTCGACAAGTTTTCAGTGACATGTGGGCAAATCTTTGTGCACTCTCTCTATCATGGTCAGCCACCGATCTTTGTTGCACAGCATTAATTCCAAACTTTGCCTACAGCACTTCCAGCTACCACAATGCATCTTCTCCAAGATGCAAGTTAGCTGTAGGTAATAGAAGCAAACAATGATTTGGAGCCCCCTGCTGATGCAAGCAACTTACAATGGGTTCAATGCTAACTGTATGCAAGAATCGTGATATTGAGGTATCAGGGCAAAGACGATCCCAAGTGACCATTTTTGGTGACTGCCAGTGTAGATTCTGTACTCCTGAAGCATCAAAAACAGTTAATTTACACATAGTATTAGGTTAATATGATGAGTTCTATTGGTGAGAGATGCAATACCAGGTATGCATCATTTATCAAAGGGTACGGGTGAATGAGAAATATGTATTGAATATCAAACAGTGAGGAGAATTATAAAAATAATGGAAATATGTTTAGGGAAAATTACTACCGGAGCATAGGCTGTAAATAAAATGTTAGAACAGAATTGCAATCTTTGACATGATTTATCTCATCAAGATGCTAGTAAATAGCAACTAGACCTTCTGATACAACTCTCGTATGTTGTAAGATGGCTGTTAATACCTAGGTATCAATGCTTTCCAACAAGATGCTCCCTTTAATGGTTCAGCAATTTAATTAATCTGTTTTTCCTCAGTCAAATTGTATAGGTTTTTGTTTAACTATATATTTCTTCAGGTACGAAGCAACTTTTCTTGACTCCATTAATTTATGAGCAAAGGCATAGGAACACCAGAAGAAGTCTAGACTGGCCATTCAAATATGATGATAGGTTAGTTAATTATGTGTGTCACTTAACACTGGTATAGAAACATTATGTTTCTCCAAGAGTTGCTGATAGCTACAATTCCTAAAGTGGATTAATCAAATGTAACTTTAATTGCACATCGTAAGATATATGCAGAAGGTTTAATTCTGCTACCCGGTCTGAAGAAAAGACAACCTTCTGGTAACCACCCATCTGCTGGTTACTACTTGTTGCTTAGTAATTCATTAACATCTTCTGCCTGCTGCACGCGACCATACAACCTGTGATCTTCACCAGTGCATCCACCAGAGGCTCAATATGTGTGCAAACTAGAGTCATGCAAGGCTGTCCTCCATCCTCCATGCCAAAACACTCCTGCTGCTATGGAGCTATGTAACAACACAAGGGGAAAGTTATTCTACCTGCTTCACCTCCAATCCAGAAGCTAAACCACTCCCCATCCCACACCAACACCTCTTGCCCAAGCTCTATCTTGGAGCTGCAGTATGCAGATAACACTTGTGGGTGCACAATCAGAGGTCAAGTTCAAAACTGTCATTGATGTATTCACACAGCCATAAGAGGATTAAGCATCTGTAAGATGAAAGTTCTCTGCCAACCTTCTATTACTGCCTCCTGACTTTCAAAATCCATGGTGATCCACTAGATGATGGTGGTCTAATGTCATAACTTGAGAGTATCCTCTCAGTGAGCGGAGACAGAATGTTGAAATTCAGCATTGCCTCCAATGTGTCAGAGCAGCTTTTGGCAATCTGAAAAACAGAGTGTTTGATGATATTGGCCTTAAACAAGCTTATGATCCTTCGGGCAGCAATGTTATCAGCCACAAACAAAGTTGCTGGAAAAGCTAATGTTACCAACCATTCTGTATTCATCAGAGCTGGGGACAATGTACAACAGATATCTTAAACCTTTGAGAAATATCGCCAGAAAGCTTCCTCAAAATCCTGTAAATCTACTGACAGGGTTATCAATCTGATATCAATGTCCTCTCTCGGGCCAATATCCCTGTGTTAAGGAACTGGTGATGATGAATTAGCCACATTGGACAGGTTGCATTGCCCAACTGTCTGACACTAGATTTCCTAAACAGGTCTCTGAGCTTCATTTGGCAAGCGGTTACTGAGAGGGCAGAAGAGGTGCTTCAATGACGTCCTTAAGCCTCCATGAAGAAATTCAATGTCCCCATTACATCATGGAAATCCTGATCCGAAGCCCACCCGAAGTCAAGAAGCATTTGTGATGGTGCACCAACTCATTTGTCTGCAATTTTCTTGAGATGGAATACTTATTCTATCTGCAGTCATGGTGGGATAGGATTTGAAGGCTTGTCAGTGCATCACACATCTACAGCATGCTTAATAATTTTCCTTTTCACTAATCCACCACCAGTACTCCCCTCTAATTAAATCATCACTATGTCCAACTGATCAGAACTTGAAGAGGGTTATCCTGCCTCCCACCCAAAATCTCTACTGCCATTCCTGTTACCACCTTCTCTTTTGAAGTGTGAGTCACCAAGTACAACTGCAATTAGCTACATTACTGGTCTTAACAAAATTTGAGTACCTGAGCTGGTGTATTGTCTGCATTAGTCACAGGAGAGTGCATCCTAAGACGGACTCAGCCTCTGAGCTTTCATCATTGACCACATGCTTTCAATTCTGTCAGACCTGTGAAGCTCCTGCTCAAGATAAAAGACATGAGTTAGTCGCAAAAATGTAAGAATTTTGCACATTACTACTCTGGAAATGATCTTGTTTCATTCACTGTTGAAACCGAGTCAGAATGATGGAGTTCAATATGTTGTGGGAAGTTAGGATAAATAAATACACTAAAAACCTGGGAGCAGTCCAAGTCCCATCTCCAACAAGCCAGGCACATTGAAACTCTGCTGATATTTAGCGTCTCCTTGCAGTTATCAATTGTGAAATTTATGGAAGGCCATTTCCAGCTCTCTCTCTCTCTCTCTCTCTCTCTTTCGTGCTTTTTGTTTTGTTTTCTTACAAAGTGGAAAGAAATGCACGCCCACTGATAGATGATAGATGTGTTGATGTTCAGGGGAGGGAGAGGCATTAATCTGAATAAATCCAGGGGTGGCTAATAGTGATGGATGTTAAGATGAGGATGTGAGGAAACGAAAGAGAAGGATGGGTGCACCAGAAAGGTTGGAGGAGAAATGTGATGGAATGGGTTTGAGCAGACACCTTTTGGGTGTGGGGTGATGAACACAGCAGAATTTCAGTGAATATGGTTAACATTTTTGACATGGTTATGCCATTAAACCACTTTCTACACTGAACCTGGTAGTGTAGCACAGTGCTACCGCTATTGACCTCCAATGTTGTCTTGTTTTCAGCTGCAGGCATCTTCTACCTGTGTTAACGGAAGAGCAACTCTCTTTGCCTTCTCATAGTTCTGAGAGCACATCAATGGAGATGTCAGTAATGCAGGCACAGCCTTTCAGGATCAGAACTCCATTATGACACATCCTCTTCTCCTCCCATCAATTGCAACTCGCCCAATTTGCAATAGCTCCTTTTTAAGTTGCTTTTCAGCTTAATTCCCTGATTCATTTACAGACCTTTTTTCTTTGATATGCTCATATCTTGTTTCCTTTTTTCAGTGCCCCTATAACAGGTGGCCAGTTTACAATGCCAGTTATACAAGCAGATGGCAAGCTGCATATCTAACTTCCATCCAGGCAAATGTGCAACACCATGGGAGATTGACTTGTACACAAAAAATATTGTATCACATAGCACAATTAATAAATTCCCACATGCCAAATTATCCTCTCATAATGCGTGCTGCTCCTGAAGTTATTTTCATAATTATGAAAATCATGATTATTAGAAAATCAGAAGAACAAAGGTGAGACTGCATTTTTTACAGTTAATCATGAAAGGAGGATAAAGTGAGCCAAACTGCAATACAACCATTTCAAAATAGTTTGCAAGGGAATTGAAGTATTTAACATATGCTGGATTTAACTAAAAGTTTTTAAATCATTGCAAGGTATTGATGGTTATTAATTAAAGCTTTTAATAAACTTCAGTACAAGGATTGCAGCAGATAGACTGCAAAGAATCTTTGCCCACCAATGCCCAGCAAGCACCTGTTGTGGAAACAAACACTACTTGCACTGGCTTCATTGTATATATTCTAATCATAGATGCAGGCAAATCATTTCAATGTGATATTGAATATTACTTTGGTAATATTTGGGAAGCAATGGCCTAATGGTATTATCGCTGGACTGTTAATCCAGAGACTCAGATAACATTCTGGGGACCCAAGTCTGAATCCTACCATGGCAGATAGTGGAATTTGAATTCAATACATATCGGAAATTAAGAATCTAATGATGACCCTGAATCCATTGTTGATTGGTGGAAAAGCTCATCTCGTTCACTACTGTCCTTTAGGTTCACTGCTCTCCTCACTTGGTCTGGCCTACATGTGACTCCAGGCCCACAGTAATGTGGTTGACTCTTAACTGCCCTCTGAGCAATTAGGGATGGGCAATAAATGCTGCCTAGCCAGTGACATCCTCATCCCTTGAATGAATAAAGAAAAAAAATTCTTATTATAAGATTCAGATCAAATTTGCCTGCCTGATTCCTAGGTCATTGATAGTTTTGTTTTTGGAATTTAGGGACAGAAATAGATCTAAATTTACCTTTAGTTTGTTCTATGATTCCATTGAATTTTGGCAGGTTTTTTTTATTCACTCATGGGCATCACTGACTCACCAGCATTTATTGCTCATCTTGACTAGCACCTAAGAAGGTGACGGTGAGCTGCCTTCATGAACCTCCGCAAGTCGTGAGTTGTAAGTAGAGCCACAATGTTGTTATGGAGGGAATACCAGAATTTTAACCTCACTGACAGTGAAGGAACAATATATTTCTATGTCAGAAGGGCCAGTGCCTTGGAGGAGGATTTGCAAATGGTGGTTTCCCATGTATCAGCTGTCTTTGTCCTTCTGGATGGAAGTATTATGAGTTTGAAAGGTGCTGTCCAAGGATCTTTTGGTGCATTTCTGCAATGCATCTTGGAGATAGTACACTCAGCTGGGTACTGAGCATTGGTGTTCCGGAAAGTGAATGTTTTGTGGATGTAGTGCCACTCAAGTGAGCAGTTTTAAAGAAATCTCATTGAACATGAAACATTGACTCTGCTTTCTCTCTACAAATGTGGCCAGACCTGCTGAGTTTCTCCAGAATTTCCCATTTTTGTTTCAGATTTCCAGCATTCAAAGTTATTTAGTTTTTTTTTACTCTGCCTTGTTTTAAAGTTAGTGTTTGGATGGTATCAAGCTTCTTGAGTATTGTTGGAGCTGCAGTCATCCAGGCAAATGAAGAGTATTCCACCGCACTCCTGACTTAGGCTTATAGGTGGTGGATAGATTTTGAGGAGGCAGGAGGTGAGTTACTCTCTGCAGCATTGCTAACCTCTAACATAGTATTGCTTGCACTGTATTTAACCAGTGAGACCATTTGAGTTTCTAGTCGATGGTAACCTCCAGTACGTTCAGTGATGGTAATGCCATTGAATGTCAAGAGGTGGTGGTTAAATTGTTTATTGTTGGAGAAAGGCATTGTCTGGCATTGTGGGGACCAAAAGGTATTTGCCACTTTTCAGCCAAGTTTGGATATTGTCGAAGCTTTGTTACCTTTGATCATGGAATTATTCCATGTCCTCACACTTGTCTCAATTTTGTAATTATACAAGGAGCTGGCATCTATATTTTTTGTGTAGGAGATTGGCCCGTACTGTTTTTGTGTCAAGGTGTCTCCTAACCTCATTCTAGAATGATCTGGCTGTTATTTTAACATTATATCTCCTTGTCCTAACCTTTGTCTCCAGCAGAAAGCTTTTACCTCCTTTTATTTATTCATTCAGGGCGTTGCTAGCTAGGCAGCATTTATTGCCCATCCTTAATTGCCCAGAGGGCGGTTAAAAGTCAAACACATTGCTGTGGGTCTGGAGTCACATGTAGACCGGACCAGGTAAGGATGGCAGTTTCCCTCCCTAAAGGACATCAGTGAACCAGATGGGTTTTTCCAACAGCCAACAATGGATTCAGAGTCATCATTAGGCTCTTAATTTCAGATATTTTATTGAATTGAAATTCTACCATCTGCTATGGCAGGATTTGAATCTGGGTCCCCAGATCTATATCTGAGTCTCTAGATTAACAGCCCAGCAACAATACCACTAGGCCATTGCCAAAATCTATCTGTCCAAAATCTAAAAACTTCAATTAAATCTTTCCTCAACAGCCTATTTACTAAGGAATATAATACTAGATGGCATAATTAATCCTCTACAACACTTAAAATTAAACAGCCATAAAAATCTGTATTTTTAAAAAATTAAAAAGCCATAAAAAAGCCACCCAGGTTGACAATGCTGTTAAGAAGGGTTAAGGTATTTTAGGTTTTTTTGGTAGAGGGGTCGAGTTCCGGAGCCATGATGTCATGCTGCAGCTGTACAAAACGCTAGTGAGGCCTCATTTGGAATATTGCGTGCAGTTCTGGTCGCCCCATTACAGGAAGGATGTGGAAGCATTGGAAAAGGTGCAGAGGAGATTTACCAGGATATTGCCTGGTCTGGAGCGAAGGCCCTATGAAGAAAGGCTGAGGGACTTGGGTCTGTTCGCATTGGAGAGAAGGAGGCTAAGAGGGGATTTAATAGCGACATACAAGATGTTCAGAGGATTAGATAGGGTGGACAGTGAGAGTCATTTTCCGAGGACGATGACTTCAGCTTGTACAAGGGGGCATAGCTACAAATTGAGGGGTGATAGATTTAAAACAGATGTCAGAGGCAGGTTCTTTACTCAGAGAGTGGTAAGGGTGTGGAACGCCCTGACTGCCAATGTAATTTCTCAGCCACATTCGGGGCATTTAAACAGTCCTTGGATAAGCATATGGATGATGGCAGGATAGTGTAGGGGGAGGGGCTTAGATTAGTTCACAGGTCGGCGCAACATCGAGGGCCGAAGGGCCTGTTCTGCGCTGTATTGTTCTATGTTCTAATCTACAGCACAAGAAAAGATTCTTCAGCCCACTGTGTCCATGCCAGTCAAAAACAATCACTTAACTATTATAACACCAGTCCTAGTCACATCCTAGAGAATCTGTGCTATATCCTGTTGGAGACCAATATATGTTTTCTAAGGTGAAGTGCCCAGAACTGGTGATCTAAACGGACTTTATAAAGCCATAGCAAAATTTCTTTCCCTTTAAATTGTTGCACTCTGGTTAGTTAATATCACAATGGTAGATCGGATCGTCAAAGCACTTATACATGTGTTTTACGTTTATTTAAAAATGTGTTCTTTCTAAAGGAGGGCGGCCATAGAAAATCTGCAGAGCTGAATTCAGTGACTCATTAATTCAACTGTTGTGGCTTTGCTGGCTGTGCTAGTATTTAATGTATGCCCCTAATTGCCCTTCAGAAGGTGGTGGTGGGCTGCCTTCTTGAACTGCTGCAGTCTTTGTGCTGTAAATTGACCCACATTGCCGACTGGGAGGAAACATATAACACCGAAGGAATAAAAATATATTGCCAAAAGGAGAATACTTCTAACCATCAATACCTTGCAGCGATTTAAAAACTTTTAGTTAAATCCAGCACATGTTAAATACTTCAAATCCCTTTCAAACATGGTCATGAGCTTGTTAACAAAGTTCTTGAATGAAGCCTGTGGAATGTCATACATTTAAATTCCTTACTACACCATGGACGGATTTTACTTCCTGAGTTCCTATATTTTTGAGAATGTAATTTTGTTAAAGGTTTTACATTGTTTCTTTAAATATTTCCAACTACTTATTTAACAATGGACCTTTTAGTTTATCAGCTCTTCTCTCATATCTATGTTTTCTTTGTTTAATTTAAAGATTCTTGTTTGGGACTGGGGTATTTTGCTTTCAAACATTAATGTAGAATTCAGTTACACTATGTTCGCTTTTCTCCTGTTGAACTTTTAGTGTAACATTATGAATTACTACCGCATCACACAATAATAGATTTAAAATATCATTGTCACTATTTGGTTCCACAATGCATTCTATTAAACTGGAATGAAAGCATTCTACGAATTCAACTTCCAGACTATCTTTCCCAATTTGTTTGCAACAAATCACATAATGCTTTTGCTTATCCTTTTGCTGGTTTCATGAACACTACTAATCCTGAGGTTCACTTCTTTTCTTGTCAACATCATAAACCTCTTCTGTTATGTCGTACAATGTGTAAATATTTTTGTTACCATATTTGAATCATTTTTGCTGTGAATTTTTTATTTCTTTATAGAACATATTTTCATTGAGAATTATGGAATAACTTTTTAAATGCTAGTCATTTCTTTTTATCATAATATTTTTTAATCTAATTCCACTATCTAGGTAATCTAATTTATCCCCCCATACCTCAGTAATTGTGCGTTGCACTCCAGTTTAACACTGTGGTTTAGAGATTTACATGTATCAATCTGACTCAGTGTGAAATTGTGTCATATGGTGAGTACGCTCCACAGAGTATCTGTTACAATTATATTGCTAATTAACACTCTCATTATATAATGCAATATTTTGCACGTTTTCTCAAAGGATCAGAGATTATTGACTTTGAAGTTTTGCTTCATAATTTGGACCCTAGTTCCTTCTGCAGAATCCCATTTAATTCATCAGATGTTGTCAGCTTCCACAGGGCCCCTGATAACTGGTTCTACCCACTCCTCCTTTAAGGGTGGCAAAAAGAGCAACTCTTTGGCAAGTTGCTCTTGAAGAAATACTTGCCTTCTTCTTGTCCACTCTGAGACCAGAAAGCATAATCTGGTAGTGGAGGTGCCAATGTTGGATCAGTGAAGAAAAGGCCAGAAGTCACACGGCACCAGGTTAGTTGCAGTCCTCTGACTGGATGGAACCTAAAGTGATTTGATTTGCTAAGATTTTCATCATTAAACCCCTAACTAATTGATTGGAGCTTGATCCAAAAAATATTATCATGGATAGGGATTGATGAATAAGGCATCCTCAACCTATCAAGCCAATTGTTAACAAAGCATCTCATCACTGGAGAACTACTGTGAAAACATAAAGTGTATTAAGTATCAGGAAAAATATTTTAAGGCTCACGTGGCCTGGCATGCTAAAACATTCAAGGGATAGTTAACTGAAAATTTTAGAAACATTCTGGAAAATGATAAAATGCACACAGACATTCTTAGTAGTTTTAATGGAAAATACTTGCTAGTGATTTTGAGAGAGTAAACACAATGTTGAATTTGGGCAAAAAGTCATTTGCCTCTGAACATGTTCACCTGTACACTTACATTGTGGTTTACAAATGGGGAACCTTGCAATGGTTTCTGCAGAAAGATGACAAACCTGCGAGCAGTGCAAACATGGTTTCAGCTAAAGTTGAGAAGAAATGTCTGTATAACAACCGAAATACTTTGCAAGAATTATAAAATGCTTGATGTTTTGAAGAATATTAAGGGACTAATCCATGTGTAAACAGTTATGGATATTGAGACTTGCACTATACAAAGAACCTAGAATGCCCCAGAGCAGGCACCAGTTCAAAAGCATGAAACCTGCACTCAGATTGAGCAATAGGATCTATTAAATTGCGGAGATAGAGAGCATATGGTTGGATTACCCTATTATGCAAATAAAACATCTGCCAAGATATAGAATCCCTTCTTTACCTTTCTTACCTTCTTTTTAACTTTTTCTTTTATTTTCTGTGCATCTAATCTGATAATCTTGGAAGTTCTCTCTGCTCCTCTAATTGGGGGTGTCACATTCCCAATTTTATTGCTTTCAGATATTGTTGTTAGTTGCATTGCCATTTCCCTTTCTAAATTCTCTGTCTCTTTACTTCAACCTTGTGCTTCATCACCATATTCAAGATGATTTTTAAAACTAATTCTTTGACCAAACGTTTGGTCATCTGCCCTAATATTTCCTTTTGTGTCAAATTTTTGTTCTGTAACAGCTTTGAGAGAGTAAGTACAGCAAAAATAGGCCAGATGCAATTTATGCAGGAGAAATGTAATATGTGCTATCTTACTATAATCTCCAGGGTCAAGTTATTGTATTTTTCTGTCTTATCTCCAAGTGTCAGGAATGTTCAGAGTCTACCCATGGTTCACAGATTGCCCACGGGGGAGGAATATCCTAATTACTTTTGGTCAAAACGAAAGGCTCAGGAAATAAAGTCTGCCTGACAGGTCTGCAGGACAGAAATGCCTGGAATTGTAACAGTGACAGAATAAGTATTTTCACTGCCAAGAAGGCACGCGATGGAGGACAGTGATGTTCCAGTTGATTTGACGCTGCCCACCCTTCACATCACATGCTATGACTCACAAAATCAGTCACAAGGACCAGACACACAACACAGCAGAGTCAGAAACCAAAGGAGAGGCAATTGCACTGGTGAGCAGGAGCAGCTCCTGATGGCACAGGAGACATAACAAAAGAAAATAAAAGCAAAATACTTTGGCTGCTGGAAATCTGAAATAAGAACATAAAAGGCTGGTGAAACTCAGCAAGTCAGCCAGCATTTGTGGAGAGAGAAAAAGTGTGAGTGTTTCAAGTCCAAAGAATAGTCACTTGGTCTTAAAACGTTAACTGTTTCTCTCTCCACAGGTACTGCCAGACCTGCTGAGTTTCTCTAGCTTTCTCTATTTTTATTGCCATTTAGAGACTGGGATGCGTTGTTTCTTGATCGAACAACTTCGAAATTGGAATCTAAAGACATTGCCTCTGAATCAAAATAAAAGTGTTGCCGAAGATCCACATTAAGTCATAGAGATCTCCAACAGATTTCAGGTCCTTCTGCCTATCCTGTCTGCACAGGTCAAATACAACCACCTAACTACCGTAATCCTATTTTCTATGGGCACTTGGCCCACCTTGCATGTCCTGGCATCACAAGCGCACATAGAAATAAGTTCTAAATGTAATGAGGGTTTCTGCCTCTACTACCCTTACAGGAAGTGAGTTCCAGACTTCCACCAGCCTCTGGTGAATAAAGTTTTCTTTGTATCTCCTCCAAACTTCCACCCTTAACCATAAATCAATGCTCCCTGGTTATTGATCTCTCCTTCAATCTTAACCACGTTCTTTTTCAACCTCCTCTGCTTGAGGGAAAGTAGATGTTAATGACCATGTGAAACAATGTTTCAGATGGTGGTTATGGAGGAGGAAAACAGTATGCTGGACATCATAGGGTGATGCTACAAATCTGCAGCCTAACATATGAAGCCTCGGTGACATATACAGTAATTTCCTCCATGATACAAGATCTAAAAGAAACCTATGCATTGTCCACAAATGCCCAAACCACCATTTTCAAAGATTGGTTATGAGAAACCTGTTGATTGATGCTGATTGCATAAAACATCCATGTGCTTTACTGATATTGTTGTTGAGATCATTTGCTCTGTTTGTTTCTTAGACCAGTCTTTCAACAAAACATATACCAATGCTAATCACAGGTATGAAAGGATATCAGTGATAGTGTTCTTTCTTGAGTATATTGATATTGTTTCAATTTCCCTTTCATTGACACATGGGTAGACATCACTCAATATTTCAAAGGGAAATCACTTTTTACATAACCAAAGATCCAGGTTATCCTAGGCTCTTAAGAATCTCGTTATCTTCTATAAATCTTATGTTCAAAAGAACCTAATAAAGACAACATGGTTTGAAAGTTGAATGTGGGCTTCAAATGCAAAATTACACTTGTCCCCATGAACTGTTTCTTTGGCAAGTATTAATGACCTGGACTTAGAAGTATCAGGTTCAATTTCAAAATTTTCATATAGCACAAACCGTTCATTTACAGTAAACATGGAGACTTCAGGGCAACATGGACAAGTGAAATAGACAGGCAAATTGTAGATTAAATTTGTTGCAAAAAAATGAGAATCGATGCATCATCATAGGAAAAATGAAGACAAGTAAAATAACAAGAATTTTAATCAGTGCAAGAAGAGACAGACTTTTGGGTTTTGTTATACAATCTTTGAAGATAACAGGACAGCTTCAGAATACTGTCAATAAAAACAAATTGTCATGCTGGCTTCAATCATGAAAATATGGAGTACAGGAGCAAACTATGCTAAATATTTTTATAATCCTAACTGAGCCTCAGCTCAAGCGTTGTGTGCATTTTGGTTGCCATACTTGAAGCATATAAGAAGGAAACAATATAAGAGATGGGAGCCAATTGACCCTTTCAGTAAGGTCATTGCTGATCTTCTGCTTTAATTACAATTTCTCAAGCTATCCCCATAACCCTTATTAGTTCAGTATCTGAAGACCTTGCAATAACTAACATAAATATGCTTACTATTAATGACTAAATATCAGCACAGAACAGGATACTACTTCATACTTAGTCCAATTGATTGCAATAGGACTGAATGCCAGATACTGCTAAAAATAGTCAGCTGACCAAACCCTAGAAGGAGAAATGAGTAAAACATGCAGTTGACACATAGTTATTGACTCAACTGCATATTCCAAAATGAAGTTCTAGTATGGCCATTAGTTCCCAAGTATTACTGTTCTTTTTACTGGTTCTCTCTACCACCTATTTGATTTCACAGACTAAGAAAAGTAATTACTGCCTTTGTTTCCAATTTCCCCTCTTGCTGGTTAGCCAGACCATGCACTTCCTAATTTTCAACAACTAGCAACTGTTAGCCAAGGAAGTAACATTTGCCCCACATAAATGCCATGCAATGACAGTCTCCAATATGAGAAAATCTAACCACTATCCCTTGATATTCAATGACATTACCATCACTGCATCGCAACTATCAACAACAGCACTGACCAGAAACTGAACTGGATTTGACAAATAAATACAATAAATACCAGAGCAGGTCAGACGCCAGGAATACTGTGGTGAGTAATTCACCTCCTGAATCCCCAAAGCCTGTCCACCATCTACAAAAGACACAAGTAAGGATTGTGATCGATATTACCTGATGGTTGTAGCTCCAACAGCACTTAAGAAACTTGACACCATCCAAGAAAAAGTAGTTGGCAGCACATCCACACACACCCAATCCCTCCACCACCAACACTTACTAGCCGCAGTTTGTACAATCAACTAAATATACTGCAGAAATTTGCCCAAGATCTTTAGACACACCTTCCAAACTCACAACCATTTTCATCAAGAAGGCCAAAGGTGCCAAGCACATGGGAATAACCATCACCTGGAAGTTCCCTTCAAACCATTCATCATCCTGACTTGGAAAATTTCATTGTTTCTCCCCTATTTGCAGTTAAAATCCTGGTATTCCCTCCCTATTGGCATTGTGGGTCAACCTACAACACAAGGGAGAGGCAATAAATGGTGGCTCAGCCATCACTGGCAATATCTTATGGGTGGGTGGATTAAAAAAAAGCATTCCTAATTACAGCACTGCTAGTCTACTCCTAGTTACTTCACTGTTAGTCTATTCTGAGTAACCACACTGCGTGTTTGTTATGTACCGTCATGTAGCAAGTTTTGAGAAGATTTGTAGCTCAGGTTGAGGTTCTGGATGTGAGTTTGCTCGTGGAGCAGGAAGGTTCATTTTCAGACGTCTCATCACCTTTATTTTATTTGAAAAAATATACTTTATTCATAGAATGTACAAAAAAAACACATTTATACACCTACCCCGCCATGCAAGCCGCTCCGGGTTACCCAGGGGGTATGTACACCAACTAAAGGCAAAAGCAAAACAAAGAAGAAAAAACACAAAGCAAAGAAAATACCCCGGCAGTCGTCTCCCCGCACAGTCACCATTGGCCCCCTGACCAGTTGGGGAAGGCGCCAGCTGGGCCCAGTTACCAGATAGGGCCCTTTTTGCTATTCTGGATGAGGGGTTTCATACGGTGGCCTTTCCCCACCGCGCCTTGGTGGCGGCTGCCCCAAGCTTTAACACGTCCCTCAGCACGTAGTCCTGGACCTTGAGTGCTCCAGTCTGCAACACTCGGTTGAGGTCAGTTCTTTCAGCTGGCAGACCAGCAAGTTGTGGGCAGACCAAAGGGCGTCTTTCACCGCATTGATGGTCCTCCAGGCGCAGTTGATGTTGGTCTCAGTGTGCGTCCCGGGAAACAGCCCGTAGAGCACAGAGTCCCGTGTCACGGAGCTGTTCGGGACGCACCTGAAAAGTACCACTGCATCCCCCTCCAGACCTCCTGCGCATAGGCACACTCCAGAAGGAGGTGATCGACAGTCTCGTCCCCCCCGGAGCCACCTCGAGGGCAAAGTGCGGTGGCGCAGAGATTCCGGGCATGCATAAAGGATCTCACCGGCAGAGCCCCTCTCACCGCCAGCCAAGCAATGTCCTTGTGCTTGTTTAAAAGTCCTGGTGATGAGACATTCTGCCAAACGACTTTGGCAGTCTGCGTGGGGAACCACACGATGGGATCCACCCTCTCTTTTTCCCGAAGGGTTTCGAGGATACTACGTGCTGACCACTGGCGGCCTTGTGGTCAAAGATGTTTCCCTTCAAAAATTTCTCCAAGAAGGACAGGTGGTAGGGGATGGTCCAACTACTCAGAGCGTTCTGTGGCAATGAGACCAGGCCCATCCTTCGCAACACTGGGGACAGGTAGAACCTCAGTAAGCAGTGACACTTGGTGTTTGCGTACTGAGGATCTATGCACAGCTTGATGCAGCCGCACACAAAGGTAGCCATCAGGGCGAGGGTAGCGTTCGGTACGCCCTTTCCCCCATTTTCCAGGTCTTTTTACATGGTGTCCCTGCGGACCCGGTGCATCTTCGACCCCCAAATGAAGTGGAAGATGGCCCGGGTGACCGCAGCAGCGCAGGTCCAGGGAATAGGCCAGGCCTGTGCCACATACAACAGTACCGAAAGCCCCTCGCACCTGAAAACCAGGTTCTTACCCGCGATGGAGAGGGACCAGAGCGTCCACCTGCCCAGCTTCTGCTTCAGTTTGGTGATTCGCTCCTCCCAAGTCTTAGTGCATGCCCCAGCTCCACCGAACCAAACACCCAGCACCTTCAGGTAGTCTGTCCTGACGCTGAAGGGAATGAAGGAGCAGTCGTCCAAGTTGCCAAAGAACATGGCCACACTCTTACCCCTATTGACCCGAGGCCAGTTCAAACTGGCTGCAGATGTCCAACAGCCTACTTACCGACCGACAATCGGTGCAGAAGACGGCGACATCGTCCATGTACAGGGAGGTCTTAACCTGAAGGCCTCCGCTGCCTGGGACAGTCGCGCCCTTCAGGCTCACGTCCTTCCTGATGGATGCGGCGAAGGACTCCACACAGCACACAAATAAGGCAGGAGAGCGCGGGCAGCCCTGACTGACTCCAGATCTGACGGGAAAACTGTCCGATTCCCACCTGTTGATCAAGACTGTGCTAACAATGTTGGTGTAGTGCAGCCGGATCCAATTGGGGATGCCCTCCCCAAACCCCAATTTGGAGAGGACGTCCCTCATGTAAGCATGAGAGACCCTGTCGAAGGCCTTCTCCTGGTCCAGGCTGACGAGGCAGGTGTCCACCCGCCTGTCCTGCACGTAGGAGATCGTATCCCTGATGAGTGTGAGGCTCTCAGCGATCTTCCTGCCGGGCACAGCACAGGTTTGGTCAGGGTGAATCACCGACTCCAGGACAGACCTGACCCGGTTGGCTATGACCTTGGCCAGGATTTTGTAGTGCACGTTCAATCATGAAATGGGACGCCAATTCTTAATTTCTTCCCTCTCCCCCTTCCTCTTGTAAATGAGGGTGATGA
Source organism: Stegostoma tigrinum (assembly GCF_030684315.1). Classification (NCBI taxonomy): domain Eukaryota; kingdom Metazoa; phylum Chordata; class Chondrichthyes; order Orectolobiformes; family Stegostomatidae; genus Stegostoma; species Stegostoma tigrinum. The sequence continues at coordinate 28,502,416 of NC_081367.1, read as the reverse complement.
TGCCCTTCCTCATGGACTTGCACATTTCCCCTGCCCGAAGTGCACTATCGTACACCTCCAGCAGGTCCTGGCCGACCAGGTCCCACAGAGTGGAATACAGCTCGACCGGTAAGCCGTCGCTCCCAGGAGTCTTATTCCTCTCCAAGGACTTGAGGGCTCTGGTCAGCTCGTCCAGGGATATCGGCCGGTCCAGCCACTCCCTCGTGCCGTTGTCAACGACCTCCGTGATAGACAACAGGAACAACTCGGAGGCCGTGCTGTCCATGGGCTTCGCATCGTACAGTCCGGCATAGAAGGATCTGCTGATCCTCAAAATGTCGGGCTGAGATGACATCACCGAGCCATTGTCCTCCTTCAGCCAGCGAAGCACAGAGCTGTCTTTGTGCACCTTCTGAAAGAAGAAACGCGAACACGTCTCGTCCTGTGCTCCATGGAGCAGACCCTGGACCGGAAGATTATCCTGGAGGCCTCTGCAGTGAAGAGCGAGGCTTGCTGGCCCCTCACCTCGTGGAGGTCCTCCGTGACATCAACCCCCATCAACTGCAGAAGGAGCAGGTTCTGCACCCTTTTCTGGAGCCGCGACAGCTTTCCCCGCCTCTCTCTCGCCTTCCGAACACCCTTGAGGACAAAGAACCTCTTGATGTTCTCCTTCACCGTCTCCCACTAATCGCCTGGAAACTCAAAGAGGGGTTTTACGGTTCTCCAACCAGCGTACTCCCTCTTAAGCTCCTTGATGTTCTCTGGGGTCAACAGAGTCATGTTGAGCTTCCACATCTTGTAAGTGACAGTCGGCCAGCAGGAGGCAGTGGTCAGAGAAGAACACTGGCTCAACGCCGGTGGACCTGACCAAGAATGCCTGTGACACAAACGGGAAGTCTACCCTTGAGCAGAGACCCGTCTGGCCGCGACCAGGTGTATCTCCGCTGCGCTCCGTCTGCAGGGGTGCTGAAGACGTCGAGCAGCTTGGCGTCCTTCACCGTGCCCATCAGGAATCTGGACATGACGTCCAGTTGACTCCCCCCACCCGCTGTCCCCACGCCGGACTTTCCATCTGCATCGATGATGCAGTTGAAGTCTCCGCCTAGGATGACCGGCCTGGACGTAGCCAGCAGGGGTGGAAGCTGCTGCAGGATGGCCAACCGCTCACTCCGTACCGCTGGGGCGTACACGTTGATCAGCCTCAGGGGTGCGTTCCTGTAGGTGACATCAGCCACTAGGAGGCGCCCCTCCCACCACCTCCTGAACTTGAGAGATGGTGAAGTTGCACCCCCGCAGCAGAATAGCCAGGCCCGAGGACCGACAGTCGTTAGTCCCCGACCAGATCGAAGGCCCACAGGTCCAGGCGCTGGACCATTTCCCGTACCTGCTGAGGTGCAGTATCCCGCACTCCTGCAGAAACAGGAGGTCTGCCTTGACTGTGGTCAGGTAGGCCAACGTGGACACACATCTTGCAGTGGACTTGACGCTGCGCACATTAATGTACTCAACTTATACCCCCATTGTGGGCAGTGACCGCAGTACCCTCCCCAAGTCCAAGGTCCAGCCCCTCCATCTGTCCTTTCATGCCCATTTCCCGGGATAACTGCTGGACGCTCTCCAGGCTCAGGAAACAATCCATGCTGCCTTCCGGGTGGCATGCCCCCAGCGGGGGTACGGATGCAGGAGAGTCCGGCTCTGGGTCAGGCTGGGGTTACGCTGTTTCCTCCTTCCCGAATGAAAGTTCCGGGGGGCCCTCCAGGGCCCCAGCAGCGCATGGCTGGGTGTCGGAGGGAGCCTCAGGACGCCTCCCGTCACCTGGGATCGGGGTGCTGCTTTCCTTCTCCCTTGAGATCTTTAGCTTCTGCTTTGGGCGGGCGTCCTCCGAATCTCCCTCGTCAGAGGAGCTCTTATAGCCCACCTGTAGCTGCCTCTTCCCGCCTGATGGTTGCGGTGCCCGGGCTCCCCGACGCGCCTTCCTACTCGCTTTCCGGACCGTCGTCCACTCCCCTGGGTCACCTGTCACCTCCTCCACTGACTCTGGGTTGTCGGGGGGGGGGAGCGGAGCCTGCAGGGGCGCTTTGCTGACCTCGGGTCCATCCTGCGGGGCTGGGCCCTCCTGCATGACCTGGCCCTCCTGCACATTAGGTGGGTCCTTGCAGGGGCCTGGTACCTTCCTCTCCTCCGGTGGGGCTTGCCCCGCATTGCCCCTGCTGGCGACCTGGGCGTAGGTGGTCCCCCGCAGCGGGCATGCCCTATAGAGGTGGCCCGCTTCCCCGCAAAGGTTGCAGCTTTTTTCTTGTGGGCAATCCTTTGCAAGGTGTCCCTCCTCCCTGCAGTTCCTGCAGATGGTGGCTTTGCAGCCGGCAGCCACGTGACCTGACCTACCACAGGCATGGCAGACTTTAGGTTGCCCTGCGTAGGTCAGGTAGCCCTTGCTCCCGCCGATCGCGAAGCTGGACGGTGGGTGTACGACGTTCCCATCCGCGCCCATTCTCAGCATCACCTTGACCTGCCTCTTACTGGTCCAGATGCCAAAGGGGTCCATGATGTCAGTTAGGTCCCCTTCAACCTTCACGTACCTTCCGAGGAAGGTCAGGACATCAACTGCTGGCACATGCAGGTTGTACATGTGTACAGTCACCATACGGCTCCTCTGTGCTGGCATCACAAACAGCGGGACAGCGGTCAATACAGAGAGGGGGCCCTCACCTCCTTTCTCCTTCAAAACCTCCAGGAAGCGCTCGCAAAGCTTGGCACTCCTGAAGGTTACATCGTAAAAACCTCCTCCAGGGAAATTCTGCAGGCAGTAAATGTCCACAGCAGCGAACCCACAACAGTCCAACAGGACCCTCTTCATGAAGAAAGTGCGGTCCACAGGTGCACCTTCATCCACCTTCTTCACGGAAACACGGATGGTGTTCCGGACCCCCTGACCTGGGGCACGAGCACTTGCCGCAGCCATCGTTGCAGGTTGGTTGCTCCCCTGAACCAGCGTTAGGCCGAAGCCAGCATTAAGATCCATCGGTTGTAAGGGTGCACTGCCGACCCGACGTCTTCCTTCCACCTCCAACACAGTCACGCTCTCCTCCTCTCGGTCCACAAAAGCGTGGGTCTTTATTTTGTTCCGGATGTAAGCTGGTTCACTGAGCTGGAAGGTTTGTTCCCAGATAATCTGTCATCGTTCTAGGTAACATCATCAGTAAGCCCCCAGTGAAGCGCTGGTGTTATGTCCCACTCTCTATTTATCTGTTTCGGTCTCCTTGGGCTGGTGATGTCATTTCCTGATCTTTTTCTCAGGGGATGGTAGATTGGCTCCAAATCAATGTGTTTGTTGATGGAATTCCGGTTGGAATGCCATGCTTCTAGGAATTCTCGTGGGTGCCTCTGTTTGGCTTGTCCTAGGATGGATGTGTTGTCCAATGAAAGTGGTGTCCTTCCTCATCTGTATGTAAGGATACGAGCGATAGTGGATCATGTCGTTTTGTGGCTAGTTGATGTTCGTGTATCCTGGTGGCTAGCTTTCTGCCTGTTTGTCCAATGTAGTGTTTGTCACAGTTCTTGCAAGGTATTTTGTAAATGACGTTCATTTTGCTTGTTAGATAATAAAATGTGAGGCTGGATGAACACAGCAGGCCAAGCAGCATCTCAGGAGCACAAAAGCTGACGTTTCGGGCCTAGACCCTTCATCAGAGAGGGGGATGGGGGGAGGGAACTGGAATAAATAGGGAGAGAGGGGGAGGCGGACCGAAGATGGAGAGTAAAGAAGATAGGTGGAGAAGGTGTGGGTGGGGAGGTAGGGAGGGGATAGGTCAGCCCAGGGAAGACGGACAGGTCAAGGAGGTGGGATGAGGTTAGTAGGTAGCTGGGGGTGCGGCTTGGGGTGGGAGGAAGGGATGGGTGAGAAGAAGAACCGGTTAGGGAGGCAGAGACAGGTTGGACTGGTTTTGGGATGCAGTGGGTGGGGGGGAAGAGCTGGGCTGGTTGTGTGGTGCAGTGGGGGGAGGGGATGAACTGGGCTGGTTTAGGGATGCAGTGGGGGAAGGGGAGATTTTGAAACTGGTGAAGTCCACATTGATACCATATGGCTGCAGGGTTCCCAGGCGGAATATGAGTTGCTGTTCCTGCAACCTTCGGGTGGCATCATTGTGGCAGTGCAGGAGGCCCATGATGGACATGTCATCAAGAGAATGGGAGGGGGAGTGGAAATGGTTTGCGACTGGGAGGTGCAGTTGTTTGTTGCGAACTGAGCGGAGGTGTTCTGCAAAGCGGTCCCCAAGCCTCCGCTTGGTTTCCCCAATGTAGAGAAAGCCGCACCAGGTACAGTGGATGCAGTATACCACATTGGCAGATGTGCAGGTGAACCTCTGCTTAATGTGGAATGTCATCTTGGGGCCTGGGATGGGGGTGAGGGAGGAGGTGTGGGGACAAGTGTAGCATTTCCTGCGGTTGCAGGGGAAGGTGCCGGGTGTGGTGGGGTTGGAGGGCAGTGTGGAGCGAACAAGGGAGTCACGGAGAGAGTGGTCTCTCCGGAAAGCAGACAGGGGTGGGGATGGAAAAATGTCTTGGGTGGTGGGGTCGGATTGTAAATGGCGGAAGTGTCGGAGGATAATGCGTTGTATCCGGAGGTTGGTAGGGTGGTGTGTGAGAACGAGGGGGATCCTCTTGGGGCGGTTGTGGCGGGGGCGGGGTGTGAGGGATGTGTCGCGGGAAATGCGGGAGACGCGGTCAAGGGCGTTCTCAATCACCATGGGGGGGAAGTTGCGGTCCTTAAAGAACTTGGACATCTGGGATGTGCGGGAGTGGAATGTCTTATCGTGGGAGCAGATGCGGCGGAGGCGGAGGAATTGGGAATAGGGGATGGAATTTTTGCAGGAGGGTGGGTGGGAGGAGGTGTATTCTAGGTAGCTGTGGGAGTCGGTGGGCTTGAAATGGACATCAGTTACAAGCTGGTTGCCTGAGATGGAGACTGAGAGGTCCAGGAAGGTGAGGGATGTGCTGGAGATGGCCCAGGTGAACTGAAGGTTGGGGTGGAAGGTGTTGGTGAAGTGGATGAACTGTTCGAGCTCCTCTGGGGAGCAAGAGGCGGCGCCGATACAGTCATCAATGTATCTCTGATACTACTTCATTTTGCTTGTTGTCTGTTTCGGGTCTTTTAAGTTCATTAGCTGCTGTTTTAGTGTGTTGGTGGGGTTTTGGGCTGCCATGATGCCAAGAGGTCCGAGTAGTCTGGCGGTTATTTCGGAAATGTCTTTGATGTAGGGGAGAGTGGTTATGGTTTCTGAGCCCGTTTTGTCTGTTTGTTTGGGTTTGTTGCTGAGGAATCGACGGACTGTGTTCATTGGGTACCCGTTCTTTTTGAATACGCTGTATAGGTGATTTTCCTCTGTTCTGCGTAGTTCCTCTGTGCTGCAGTGTGTGGTGGCTCATTGGAATAATGTTCTAATGCAGCTTCGTTTGTGGGTGTTGGGATGGTTGCTCCTGTAGTTCAGTATTTGGTCCGTATGTGTTGTTTTCCTGTAGACGCTGGTTTGAAGTTCCCCATTGGCTGTTCGCTCTACTGTGACATCTAGGAATGGCAGTTTGTTGTTGTTTTCTTCCTCTTTTGTGAATGTTATGCCAGTAAGAGTATTATTGATGGTCTTGAAATTTTCCTCTAATTTGTTTTGTTTAGTGATGACAAAGGTGCCATCCATGTAGCGGACCCAAAGTTTGGGTTGGATGATTGGCAGAGCTGTTTGTTCGAGTCTCTGCATTACTGCCTCTGCTAAGAACCCTGATATCGGAGATCCCATGGGTGTACCGTTGACTAGACAAACTCACACAAAATAACAACACAAACAAAGCTGTATTAGAACATTATTTCAATGAGCCACCACACACTGCAGCACAGAGGAACTACGAAGAGCAGAAGAAAATCACCTATACAGCGTATTTAAAAAAAAAAGGTTACCCATTGAACACAGTCCGCCGATTCCTCAGCAATAAGCCCAAACAAGCAGACAAAATGTGCCCAGAAACCATAACCACTCTCCCCTATACCAAAGACATTTCGGAAATGACTGCCAGACTACTCGGACCTCTTGGCATCAGGGTAGCCCACAAACCCACCAACACACTAAAACAGCAGCTAATGAACTTAAAAGACCCTATACAGACAACAAGCAAAACAAACGTCATTTACAAAATACCTTGTAAGAACTGTGACAAACACTACATTGGACAAACTGGCAGAAAGCTAGCCACCAGGATACATGAACATCAACTAGCCACAAAAAGACATGATCCACTATCACTCGTATCCTTACATACAGATGAGGAAGGACACCACTTTGATTGGACAACGCATCCATCCTAGGACAAGCCAAACAGAGGCACCCACGAGAATTCCTAGAAGCATGGCATTCCAACCGGAACTCCATCATCAAACACATTGATTTGGAGCCAATCTACCATCCCCTGAGTAAAAAGAACAGGAAATGACATCACCAACCCAAGGAAACCTAAACAGATAAATAAAAAGCGGGACATAACACCAGCGCTTCACCGGGGGCTGACTGATGATGTTATCTAGAATGGTGACGAAATGCCTGAAAACGAACCTTCCAGCTCAGCGAACAAATTCACATCCAGAACCGTCATTTAATTTAAGGCACAAAGTAAATGGAATTTCACTTCTGGAGGACTCCTGAGCCACAAACATCCGATGATTTCAGTTCAGTGTAGGATCTCCAACAATTTGTTTTTCTTGAAGCTCTGGACCTGTTGTTAAGCTACCAGTCTCTTTCATTCTCTTATATTGGATTTTTTTTATTTTAGTCACCCATCTATACCCTTGTCTTCTGGGACTGTTGTTTGACATGATGGAAATGGTTGTGTTCCCCTTAAATTCTGAGAATTAGTAATGATATACATCCTTGTGGGATCATATGTAGCAAAATCAGAACCAAAATAAATGTAGTATTCCTGTTAGGGGTTATGCGTCAGCTATGTCGACATACAAATGCCTTTTATTACAGTCAAAAGTCACAATCATAAACAAGAACAGTGGGGGACTATGATCAACATAGTATAAAGCACAAGAATATACTCCAATAAGAATCAAATGCCTAGCTCTGGGCAAGCAATTGTGGAAGAAATCAATTGCTTCAAGTATCACTAAGAGCAGGGGACACAAACCTCTGAAGCACGATCATTGTTCTTTGTCAATAATGTATCTCCTCCTGTTTGTCTTCATAATTTTACATTATATTTCCTTAGTTTATTTCAGGTGCAGAGACAACTAACATGGCAACGCACTGGAAGACTTAAACAGCTTTTGTTTAGCTTTCCTTTGGTGCAGTTCTACTTGAACATTTTGCAATTTGGTTGTGATGTTAATGCGAAGTATTTTGGATATGTATCACTGATTATGTAATTTTAGTGTGGTTTTCACAGCACATTAGTCTGAGTTGCTAGATATCCAAATAAGTAATAGTATAATTGTGTTCTGCCTTGCAAAGGTTCATTGCACATGCAGTACTAACTCAGTGCATCAAATGTGGCTAGCATAACACCATAATAAAGAAGAACACAAGTACACCATTTGGCCCTCTGGGCCTGCTTTTTCTTTCAATAGCATCATAGGACGCTCCTCAGTTTCCAGCCCTAACTTCATAACCTTCCACTCCCCTACTGATCAAGAGTCTATCTCAGCCTTAAATATACACAAGGATTCTGTCCCCACAGTTGTCTATGGCTAAGAGTTCCAAAGACTCACACCCCTCCAAGAGAAGAAATTCCTCCTCATCTCAGTCTTAAATTGATGGCATCTAATTCAGAGACAATGTCGTCTTTCCAAGACTTTCCCATTTTCTCAGCAATTACCCTGTCGAACCCCTGAAGAATCCTATAGGTTTCAATGAAATCACCTCTCATTCTTTTACACTCCAGTGAGTCGGGTTTTAATCTGTTAACCTTTGCTGATAAGGCAATCCCTCCATACCAGGAATCACCTGGGTGAACCTGGTCTGAACTGCCTCTAATGAAATTGTATATTTTCTCAAAGGGAACCAAGACTGCTCACAGTACTTCAGATGCGGTCTTTTCGGCACTCTGTTCAGTTGCAGTAAGATTTTCCTGCTCTTATACTCCGGACCCCTTGAAATGAGCCCCAACATTCTATTAGGCTTCCAGATTACCAGCTGCACAAGTCCCAATTTATTACAACTTTCTGCAGACTGTCTCCATTTAAAAAATTCTTTGTTCTTTAGGTCTCCATTCCAGAATGAACAACTTCATATTTTTCCACACTACACTCCATTTGCCAACTTTTTGATTAGTTACTTAACCTATCAACATCTCTCTGTAAATTGTTTGTATCCCTCTCACAACCTGTCTTTCTATCAATTTTTGTATCATCTACAAATTCGGCTAGAATTCCTCCAAGTCATTAATATATTGTAAACAGTTACAACCTTAGAACCAATCCCTGTGGAACTGGTTACATGTTGCCAATCTGAAAAAGAATCTCTTATCTCCACTCACTGTTTCCTGCCCATTAACTAATACTCTGTCTGTGCCAATATCACTACAGGCTCTTATCTTACGACTTCATGTTTTGAGAAAATTACATCTTCTGGAAGTTCAAACACAACGCAGCTACCAATTCCCTTCAAACCACTCTGGTTCAGGATCCCTCAAAAAAAACTTGAATAAACTAGTCAAACACAACTTCCCATTCATGAAGCCATGCTGACTCTGCTAAATTAGGTTATAGAAACATAGAAAATAGGTGCAGGAGTGGGCCATTTAGCCCTTTGAGCCTGCATCACCATTCAAAATTATCATGACTGATTATGCAATGTCAGTAACCCATTCCCACCCTCTCCCCATGATCCCTTTAGCAACAAGGGCCTGTGCAGCTCCCTCTTGAATGTATCTAATGAACTCACCCCAACAGCTTTCTCTGGGAGAGAATTCCACAGGTTTATAACTATCTGAGTGAAGAAATTCTTCATCTCAGTCCTGAAGAGCTCACCTTTAATTCTTAGACTGTGGCCCCTTGTTGTGTACTTCTCCAACATTGGGAGCGTTCTTCCCACATCTACCCTGTCTAGTTCCATCAAGGTTTGATATGTTTCGATGACATCACCCCTCATTCTTCTAAATTCTAACAAACATAATCCCAGTCAATCCAATCTTTCCTCATGTCAGCCCTGCCATCCTGGGAATCAGTCTGGTGATTCTTTGCTGGACTCCCTTAATAACAAGAATGTCCTTCCTTAGACTGCGAGACCAAGACTGCATACAATACTCAAGATGTGACCTCACCAAGGCCCTGTATAACTGCAGCAAGACATCCCTATTCCGATCAATCCTCTCACTATAAAGGCCAGCTTGGCATTAGCTTTCCTCACAGCCTGCTGTACCTGCATGCCAAACTTCAGCGACTGTTCCACCATGACACCCAGGTCTTGTTGTACCTCACCATTCAGATAATAATCTGCCTCCTTGTTTTTGTGACCAAAGTGGGTATCTCACATTTACCCATATTATATTGCATTTGCCAAGAGTTTGCCCATTCAGCCAGCCTGTCCAAGTCACCCTGCAGTCTCTTACCATCCTCCTCATAGCACATACCATCACCCAGCTTAGTGTCATCTGCAAAGTTGGAGATATTGCACAATTCATTTGTCCAATCATTAATATATATTGTGAACACTTGAGGTCCCAGCACAGAACCCTACGGCATCCCACTCATTACTGCCTGCCACTCTGAAAAGGACCTGTTTATTCCAACTCTCTGTTTCCTGTCTGTCAACCAGATCTCTTTCCATGTCAACACAGTATCTCCAATACCATGAGCTATATTTTCGTTACTGAACTCTTATGTGGGATCTTGTCATAAGGCTTTTGAAAGTCCAGATACACAACATCTACTAATTCACCATTGTCTACTCTACTGACCGAATCTTCACAAAATTCCAGCAAATTTGTCAAGTATGATTTCCTTTTAGTGAATCCATGCTGACAAGGGCTGATTCTGTCATTGCTTCCCAAATGGAACTTTTCCAGAATCTACCGAATGCTGGACAATGATGACAAGTGTATCCATTATTTCTAGTACTCTGGGATGCAGAGCATCGGGCCCTGGGGATTTAGGGGGTTTTAGCCCCATCAAGTTCCCCCATACCATTTGCTGAATATTAAGTATTTCCTTCATTCCTCTTTCATGCTTAACTGCCTATCCCCCAGCATTTCCTGAAGGTTATTTGTGTCCCCCTTAGCATAGACAAATCCCCAAATGTTCTGCTCCTCCCTCCTTAATAACAGATACCAATACTTTTCCAACAATCGACATCTGGTTAGTCTACCTATAGTTACTTGCCTTTTCCACTCCCTTGTGAATTCTTGCAGCTCTTGCTTTAGATGACATTGAAATGCTTCATTTTCAAAAAGTTAAAAGTTTGAATCTCCTAAAATAATAATTTGTGTGAAGAAAATGTATGTAATCATTTAAGAAAAGAACAGAACAAATTGAAAATAAAATGTAACATTCTGGAATTATCAAAAGTCAAATTGAGCTCTCTGAAGTAAAAGGAGTAGACAATGTAAGCAATGACCGGCCTTAAGGAATAGTAGCCATAATATCAATTTTAATTCGATGTAAAAATATCACTATAATACAAATAAACTATTGTGGTATATAAAAGTCGGCAATTTGTTACCTTTTACAACCTTCACTGCTCTAGGGTGAAAATTCACAATATCAGTTAGTATTCTGTGTTTGTCCTTCAACTAAATTTTAATCCTGTGAAAGTCAAAATGACTATGTTACATGCACAACAATACAATATAGCTATTTCCTAAATGTTATATATTTCAAGCACACAAGCATAGTCATCTTTACTTTTGCATTTTTATTTGCAGGATGCCTGTCCATTTTATCATCACTTGCTGTTGTCCTGGTAACAGGAGACCATGTGTGAATTTACGTACATTTCTTTGATAGAAGGAAGACACAAATGCCGTTAGACAAATCCCTGAAGGAACCAGAATTGAACACAGTAAAATTAATTAATCTGGATAGAAATGTATAATATCACACATTACATGACGTTTTGAGGGCCTTAAAAGCATGGGAGGCTGTCAAAATAAACCCACATATTTACTTGTCTTCAAGGTGTAAAAAACATGTCTTAAACCTGTCATGTACAGCAGTATTTATTATACTTTTACAGTGAATTACATCATTTACGAATGAGCTCTTAAAAATAAAAATAATGTATGTTTCTGTGTTGTGAATACAGAGTTGATTATTTGTTTACATTGACATGGTTGAGCGCTTTCTAAAATATATTTTAAGCAATACTCAAACAGTTCTGCACAATATGTCAAGTATGTCACAAGTGGATTTCTCTCTAGAGCTAGTGATTTTATTTGTTTCTCTTCAGACTCACGCCAACAACATAGCCTTTCGGTCTCTCAATGTGCAGCTTGTTCTTGAACATGAATTGTCCAAAGCAAAAGGCGTTAATAACATTGTGGGTGTCATCAATGGCCTTTTTGAACCTTGAATAATCCAACAATCTTTTTCACAGATTAGCAAACCTCTAGGTGAATTTTTTTCAATCTCAGCTGCTGACAATTGTGCACTTTCTTCCAACCCCAGCTGTAACAAACATTGCTATAAGGTCCGTGCAGGCTCCAGGGTCATGGACCACACCAAAGAGAAGCTCAAGTTGTACTTATGGTGCCAAGATCAATCTAGAGTATTTGATAAAACATCTTGACAAGGATCTTAACAATCATGCGATACACTGCCAAATTTCACCTCTTCATGGCTCACATAGAGAATGAATGCTTCCCTTAGGGGTAAAAATATTAACCTGGAAAATGTACAGACAGCAACTTAATAATACCTTCAATAGATGTGCTAATTTGATGCAGGAGAATTGCTTCTGAGTATGACATGTATCTCATGAGTGAAAGAAACATTCACAACGACTTGATGTCTCAAAATGTTTTACAGTCAATTAAATACTTTTTGATTTGAAGTCACTGTTATAATAGGGGAAATGAGGCATTTAATTTGTGCAGCCAGGTTTCACGAACGACAATAAAATAATGACCAGATAAACTGCTTTGTTGATGTTATTTGAAGGATAAATATTGGCTCGAGAATTTCACGTATAATGCAGTGTCATCTCTTGCATTGACTTAAGAGACCAGACTGGGTCTCAGTTTAAATCCCACCAAAAGTGAATAAATGATGCTAGATTGGAATGTCAGCATTGTTTTTATGCACAGGTCTCAAAAATAAAATCTGAACCCACAACATGGCTTATAGATGAAGAAGCCAAGAGATTGGCTAGCGAATAGAAAACGGAGTAGGTATAATTGGGTAATTGGTTGGCAAGATATAGCAGATATTGTGCCTCAGGGACTTGTGCTGAGGTCTCAACTTAGTACAAATTATAAAAGTGACTTGATAAAGGGACTAAAGCCATGCTTATTAAATTTGCTGAAGGCACAAGGATAGGTAAAAAAGTAAATTGTGAAGAGGGAAAAAGGAGCTGAAAATGGAAGTGAATAAGTTAAGTGAATGGGCAAAGATAGGACCATAAAATATAGGCCCAGAATTAGATCATTCAGTTCAGCAAGTCTGTTCCTCCATTTGATCATGGCTGATAGGTTTCTCAAACCCATCTTCCTACCTCCACCCCATAACTGTTGATCCCCTCACCATTCAAGAACCTATCTATTTCTTCATAAATTTACTCAATGACTTCATCTCCAGTCTTGTGTAAGAATGAGTTCCACAGATTAACTACCTTCTGGCTGAAGAAATTCCTCCTCATCTCAGTTTCTAAAGGGTCATGCCTTCACTCTGAGTCAGTGCCGTAAGATTCTAGTCTCTCCTCCTAATGGAAACACCTTCTCCTTGTCCACTCTAACCAGGCCTCTCAGTAATCTGTAAGTTTCATTGAGATGTGGCAAATTAGGTATAATGCAAGAACCCATGAAATCGTCTAGTTTGGCAAGCAGAATTAAATAAACGTACATTATCCAAAATTGCATATTCTAAGAAGGAATAGAATCTGGGTATCCTAGTGTATGAATCACAAAAGGTTAGTATATGACTATAATCATAATTAGGAAACATAATAGAATGATTTGTTTCTTGCAAGGAGAATTGACTATTAGAAAAAGATTTTATGCTTCAATTATAAAGGGCGTTGTTGAGACCACATCTGGAGCACTGTTTAGAGTCTGGTCTATTTGTTTATGGAGCATATAAATTTGTTAGAAGCAGTTCAGATAAGGTTTACTAGACTAATACCTGGGCTGGGCTGTTTGTCTTTTAAGTAATGTTGATCAACTTAGACTTGTATCTGCTTGAGTTTAGAACATTAAGAGGTGACTCAACTGCATGCATAAAAATAATGAAGAGCTTCAACAGAGTGAATGTGAACATGATGTTTCCTTTTGTGAGAGGCGGTGGGAGTAGGAGGTTATATGTTAGAAAAATAATGTCTCACCCATTTAAGAAAGAGGAGAAGGGACAGGTTTTGCTCATAGTGAATTGTGAGACTTGGGAATTTTCTTGCTCAAAACATGATGAGGAAGAGTCTTTGAATATTTTTAAGGTAGAAGTAGATAGATTCTTGATGAGAAACGAGATAAAATGCTGTCAAGGTAGGCGGGAATGTGGCGTATTCTGATCAAAAGTGATCTTATTGAATGTTGCAGCAGGCACATTGGGCTGAAGGGCCAGCTCCTGCCCCTCATTTATATAATTTATGTGTTTTTACAAGTGAGACAGGCTGAACACCAGCAATGGAATATAATGCCCAATCTGAGATAAGTTTAGTGTTGAGGTGCAGCTCGCTTAAAACTGTTGGGAGATTGATGGGTGGGAATCACACATTCTTACCATTCCACCCTGATTAAATCTGGGTAAAAGGCTTCTGGATAGCTATCTCAGTCCATCAATGCAGGGGATACGCCATACGAGAAGCCTAAGACATTCTCCCTGTGGATCCCATATTGTCAGGCACTCATTGTATAATTGAGGGAGTCAGCATTGTGAACAAATAGCCTGCCAGCCCAACCCCCACTGTTGATGCCTCTTCATCACTAACCTGTGAAACCATCTGGAGACTCCATTCCCACCAGCGCCAACCTGTGGCCTGGGTCCTTTGGAAATCCTGAGTCTTGGGTGTACGCATTGCCAGCAACAAACACCACTTCCCCAGACACCATCCACTGTCAAGCTAGGTGCAGCTTGGCCCTTTATTTACAAGTCTTTACTAAATTAGATGAAAGCAAGCTCTCGCCATTTTCCACCTGGCACATGAAATCGTGGCACCTATATTAAAATCAGGGCCCGCAACTGCAAAAAAAATTTCTAGAAACATTTTCCTTTCTCCCATTTTAATTTTAACCCTGCCTCTTTGCTTACCAACTCTGATTATTTGCACAACAATTTTTGAATCTTCTTGATAGCAACTTTTCCATGTGCCACATTGTCACAACAAAGTCTTAATGAAAAATACTCAAGCCAGGTAATTTTAAGTGATAATGGGAACTGCAGAAGCTGGAGAATCCAAGATAATGAAATGTGGAGCTGGATGAACACAGCAGGCCAAGCAGCATCTCAGGAGCACAAAAGCTGACGTTTCGGGCCTAGACCCTTCGTCAGAGAGGGGGATGGGGTGAGGGAACTGGAATAAATAGGGAGAGAGGGGGAGGCGGACCGAAGATGGAGAGAAAAGAAGATAGGTGGAGAGAGTATAGGTGGGGAGGTGGGGAGGGGATAGGTCAGTCCAGGGAAGACGGACAGGCCAAGGAGGTGGGATGAGGTTGGTAGGTAGGAGATGGAGGTGCGGCTTGGGGTGGGAGGAAGGGATGGGTGAGAGGAAGAACAGGTTAGGGAGGCAGAGACAGGTTGGACTGGTTTTGGGATGCAGTGGGGGGAGGGGACGAACTGGGCTGGTTTTGGGATGCGGTGAGGGGAGGGGACGAACTGGGCTGGTTTTGGGATGCGGTGGGGGAAGGGGAGATTTTGAGGGGAGGCATAGAAGGAATGATAATAGGTCCATGCAACAGACATATCACGCTGTCAGATTTTGAATAGGGTGAACGCATTAAAGCCTGTGTGTGAAGAATCTCTTCTACAGTGTGAGAAGATGACACCTGTAAGGGGCTGAGGTACTTCGAAACAGTGAATCTTGGAAAGGTGCCAATGTCTCTTCTTACCTTAGCTTACTGAGTAAGATTCACAATGGCCATGTACAAAATTTTTCATTGGTATTAGCTGCTCTTGCCAATGCTAGTCGCTGTTGGGTGTTAGGCTGTTTGAAACTGAACAGAGTGCCATGGTGCTTGATATGTTTTGAAAGAAGCAATTCTGCAACTTCGTGAGGTTCCAACAGAACATCACCCTCTTGCTTTTTCTGCCTCATGGCAGGACTGGTCTTTATTTCCATAACGTCCACCACATGCAAGTTAAGGAGCCAGGTCCTAAATCCATGCCACACACAGCTGGGAATCAAACCTTATGCTGTTGACACCAATCTGATACCCAGCAGCCATCCAGCAACCATATCATCTGACCCCTAAAAGAGCTCAATCTTCTCTGGCAGCATACATGTTCACACACATTTGCAGCCTGAGGTTGTGCTGGTAATGGACAGCACAGTAGCTCAGTAGCTAGAACTGCTGCCCCCACAATGCCCGGGGCCCAAGTTCAATTCCATCCTTGGGTGACTGGCTGTGTAGAGTTTGCATATTGTCCCTGTCTCTGTGTGGGCTTCCTCTGAGTGCTCTGATTCCTCCCACAGTTCAAACATTTGCAAGTTTGGTAGGTTGGCCATGTTAACTTATCCATCATGTTCAGGGATGCCTAGGTGAGATGCATTAGCCATAGGAAATGTTGGGTAGTGGGTCTGGATGGGCTGCTCTCTGGAGCCAAATGTCCTGTTTCCACATTGTAGGGATTCTATTTTATGAACTGTAACTGCCATCACATCACTGACTAGTAGTATCTCCTACACCTACCACCTGACATTGGCTTGCACTCGCAGGACCTAAACGTTGATTCTCAGCCTAACTGGCTGTATTATAAATGTACCATCATTTCCCATCAAGTCCTGGAGTGGGATGTTAATCTGGAACTTCTGATTCAGGGCAGGAATGTTGCCTTACGTATGGTAAGAACCTTTTACTCTTTCAGTGGACTAAAAGTCTTGATCCCTCCAATGCCAAGCTCCCCAGTGAAGATTTTGGTGATGCTAGAAGCTTGGCCGAACAGTTCAAATATTTAATGAAACAGTTTATGAGTGAATGTGATCCTTCACTATTCACCTCTGGCTGTTCTTGAAGCAAACATTTTTGTTCCTAACAATCCAAGAAATGGCAGTAAAAGCAAGTGCAGCCATCTTAAGGGTAGCAAAGCCTCAAAAGATATTTGGAATTCTCTAGTATTAGTCAAGAAATTGACAAGATATGTAATTTTCCTGTTACTCTTCTTTACCTTAAAACAGCAAAATACAAAATAGACAACCAACACAATGCTATTGTATCATTTTACATGATCTCTAGATACCATTCTCAAAAGAGAATTTAATTTATGCGGAATTGATGGCCTTGTGGCATTATCGCTTGACTATTGAGGCAGGTAATGTTTTGGGGAACTGGGTTCAAATCCTTCCACAGCAGATGGGAAATTTGAATTCGATAAAAGTTTGGAATTGAGTCTGATGATTGCTGATTGTTGAGGAAAACAAAATCTCATTCAAGAAAGCCCCAGGGCAGCACAGTGGCTCAGTGGTTAGCACTGCTGCCTCACAGGGACAAGAATCCGCATTCGATTCCAGTCTTGAGCGACTGTCTGTGTGGAGTTCGCACATTCTCGCCATGTCTGCGTGGGTTTCCTCCCACAGTCCAAAGATGTGCAGGGTAGGTGGATTGGCCATGCTAAATTGCCCACAGTACCCAGGGACGTTTAGGTTAGGTGGGTTAGACATGGGAAAATGTCGGGGAATTGGTCTGGGTGAGATGCTCTTCAGGGGGGCAGTGTGGAATTATTGGGCCGATGTCCTGTTTCCACACTGTAGGAATTCTATGAAAAAAATCCAAGTTAGTAAAACATTTTTTTAAAAATAGTACAGGTTTATTAATATTTTAATCTGTCACAGCTTATTAAAATTACCTATAGCCATGTTTCATGCAATTTTGTCTTACACACTAACATGAAGATGATGACACAATTTTACTTCAGGATTATAGATGTGGGTATATAATGGACTATACAAACTGTGAAACAGTTTATAAATATATTGCCATCATTAAATTAATTTCTCGTGTATCTAATCTATAAAATCTCTATTCGGGCAATTAAGTCATAAGAACATATGAAATAAGAGCTGAATTTGACAATTCATTCCTTCAAACTTGCTTCATAATTCAACAAGGTCATAGCTGACTGTCTATCTCAAATCTATTTTAACGTCATTATCGCTATTATTTCCTTAGCACCTAAAAATCTACGGAACTCTGTTCCGAATATCTTTGAATAGTCATAAATTTTTTACATTAAGAATTCCAAAGTTTCAAAATTGTTTCAGTGATAAGGTTTCTCAACATCAAAGTTCCAAATAGATAACTCATTATTCTAAGCCTGTGGTTCTGTTTTTTGAGATTTCTTGACTAGGAAAATATTTTTGCAGCATGTATCTGTCAAACACATTCATAATTCGGTTTGTTCAAAAAGAACACCTCTCCTTAACTTTAGCTGTTGGCTTTGTCTGATCACTTTTTCCTCACAGGAGAATGCCTTCATTGCAAGAAGTAGCCTTAGTGAACTTCAAAAATATTATTTCCTTTGCCTTCATAATTTGAACAGAGCAAGCACGATTTTTGCAAATGTAAGCCAAACCCAATACATGGAGAATTCAAAGTCACGTATGATTGACACCTCTGGATTTTTCCTTGTTTTCAAAGCACATTCCTGTGAGACAGGCATAAAAATGTTACTTTATATTCCCAATAAATGTGCCAACCGTAATTGGATTGAGTTCTCAGTTCAGAGCTCAGGAAAGAAACGTGTATGACAGATAATTAGGCTTCTATTTATGAATGACATGCCTCTTAAAACTATGAATAAATTGTTTGATTTGAGTAATATATCATTAGCGTTAGTGTCAGATTTAGATTTTTCTAATTAGTCATAATCCTATGCCCTTTCCTATGCTTTGTAATTTGCTCTTTTTTTTTATCCAGGAATTCTTTTACCATCCTTTCAATAAGATAGAAAGGTAGATAGTGAGAGTAATTTATGTGTGTTGGTCTTTTGTGCAAAGAGACTAGAGGGAGCTTTGTTTCAAAATGTGAATGTTTTATTAAGAAGTTATAATACTACCTGTAAAGATGTTAAAACGCAATAGCACAATTATAGCATACTAAATATGATATTGAGCAATAATTTGGCAAAGTTTAACGCCCACTAAGTTTCAAGGTGATTCATCCTAAATAGTCTCATGATAACACTTGAAGGTCTGGTCTCACTAAGAAAATATTCCAAGGCATAACATTTGGTCTTGAAATTAGATCATAAAACTCCTTAATTCTTATAGGGCATTCAAATCACAATTTCACAGTCTTTGGGTCCTGACATCTATCATTCTTTCTGTCACATTCCTCAAAAGGACAGAAACAGAATGGTTTCCTATGCTATTATCTGATAAATTCATGGTGGACGTAGGATGTCTCATTATTTGGAAATATCGAGGATTCACTATTATAACAAGGCTTAAGTAATCTCTAGCTGAAGGTTGACAAGGGTTTCAGACTGGTAGCAGGTTGGTGAAAAGGATAGACTAAAAAGCTTGCTCATTTTTATTGTCATTTTTTAAAAACAATCTTTTTGTTTCTATTTTTAATTTATTCACTTCTACCTCCATACAAGTTATCAAAGGAAAAGAAAATATTGTACATGACAATTATACAAATGAGCAAAAACTGAATTTAATGGCTCCCATCAAAAAGAAATGAGTAAACATGTCTAAGATGACATATATTTGTGCTTACTGTCAAATACAATAAAATGGCATGTGTTCCTTTCTGTACATGCCATTAAAGACCAACTGTACAAATATTGTTATCCGACTGAATTGTGGATATTTTATTTGCGTAACACATTTACAAAAACAAGCATACCAATGCAAACAGTGCTGAATCTTGATAAGCAGATGAAATGTTGGATACCTCAACACTGTTACAATATACTTATGAATGATAATGGTATTATTAAACCATCCAGAACAATCAAACATGACATTTTTCCCCCTATATCCAATTGTCATACAGATGATTCCAGTTGGGCTGCCAGTTCTGCATGAAAGAGAAGCTCTTAATCAGTCTTTTTTTCGTTAAAAGTCAACCTGTTCAGACACATTAGGACATATAATACTTGGTCTTGAGCCTGGGTCTCCTGGCATAGAGGAATGGACAGTGCCATTGGATCACGAGAACACTCTTACTCAGTCTTAAAGCCACCCCTTTCTGTTTAAACTTGTGTCTTTATGTAAAATCAACAGAGAGTGTAAAATATTAGTTTTCTTGTTTAAAATTTTCCATAGCATTTCTTGTTACAGTTGTTTCTGTGTGAGCTCCTCTCTAATGCCATATTTAGAGTATTAATACTACTAAAACTGAGAAGTCTTTCTTCAGAGTTCACAGGGCCTTGGGACACTTAAGTTCAGCTCTGGCATTAGAATAATTAAGGCATTAGAATAATTAAGGCTCAGAGGAAGTTTGCTCTGAGTGTTCAAAATCATGAGGGATCTGATCAAAGTACACAAGAAGAAACTATTCTCATTTCTGGAAGCACCAAGAAACAAAAAAAAACAGAATTTAGGGCAAAGAAACCAATTGCTACGTGAAGGAAAGCCTTCCACACAACATATGGTTCAGATGTAAAACTGGATAAGTACCTGATGAGTAAAAGAAATCCAGGGCTGTAGGGAAACCGTGAAAGAGTTGGACTAGATTAGTTGCACTTACTCATAGCTGTCAAAGATCAAGGGAATAAATGACCACCTTCTCTACTGCAGATACTCTATGGCTGTAAGATTTTATGCCATGTTCTGCATCTGCTGTGAGACTGATATTTTGCCTACTATTGTGGCATTCATTGAACATCATTCTTTCCAGAGCAACAGCCAGGAATCTGATCCCATTGCCTCATCAAACAAGGAAGGCACCTTTGCGGCTTCCACTGGGGAATAGCTGAGTCTACGGTACTTATTGTTGCATATTCCTTATTTTCAGTAAGCCATCCAGTGAAACATTCTCATCCCATCCATCTGGATTTCCCTGAGTGAAAGTTTCTGAGCTGCTGCTGCACAGGACACCAAAAATGGATGGTGAAGGTGGTAGAATGGAAACAAAGGAAATAGGTAGAAGCCAGAGGTAGAAGAAGGGTCCCAGCCTGAAACGGCAACTTTCCTGGTCTTTTGATGCTGGCTGGCCTGCTGTGTTCCTCTAGCTCCACACTGTGTTATCTCAGATAGAAGCCAGAATTTTTCCTTCACGATCCTGATCCCAGATCTATTTCTGTCTGAATTTCTGGCCTATAATAACCTTGTGATGTTGGTTGGAATTCCTAAATAAGTTTTTTGTGGTTGCAGGTAAATATCTTAACATCAAAGAGGCATAATTCCACTTCTGAGCTGTGGTTTTATGTTTTCACATATCATATTCTGTTACATTGTCATACCTCATCAATTCTAATCGGAATCATTGCCCTGTCAGTAACATTTTCATCAGGACCTACCTTCTTTGGAGAATTAGGGGAATTCTTGGCAGTTCAGTCAGCTTGGCACTTAGAACATAGAACATAGAACATAGAACATAGAACAGTACAGCACAGAACAGGCCCTTCAGCCCACGATATTGTGCTGACCATTGATCCTCATGTATGCACCCCGAAATTTCTGTGACCATATGCATGTCCAGCAGTCTCTTAAATGTCCCCAATGACCTTGCTTCCACAATTGCTGCTGGCAACGCATTCCATGCTCTCACAACTCTCTGTGTAAAGAACCCGCCTCTGACATCCCCTCTATACTTTCCTCCAACCAGCTTAAAACTATGACCCCTCGTGTTAGCCATTTCTGCCCTGGGAAATAGTCTCTGGCTATCAACTCTATCTATGCCTCTCATTAACTTGTATGCCTCAATTAGGTCCCCTCTCCTCCTCCTTTTCTCTAATGAAAAAAGTCCGAGCTCAGTCAACCTCTCTTCATAAGATAAGCCCTCTAGTCCAGGCAGCATCCTGGTAAACCTCCTCTGAACCCTCTCCAAAGCATCCACATCTTTCCTATAATAAGGCGACCAGAACTGGACACAGTATTCCAAGTGCGGTCTAACCAAAGTTTTATAGAGCTGCAACAAGATCTCACAACTCTTAAACTCAATCCCCCTGCTAATGAAAGCCAAAACACCATATGCTTTTTTAACAACCCTGTCCACTTGGGTGGCCATTTTAAGGGATCTATGTATCTGCACACCAAGATCCCTCTGTTCCTCCACACTGCCAAGAATCCTATCCTTAATCCTGTACTCAGCTTTCAAACTCGACCTTCCAAAATGCATCACCTCGCATTTATCCAGGTTGAACTCCATCTGCCACCTCTCAGCCCATCTCTGCATCCTGTCAATGTCCCACAGCAGCCTACAACAGCCCTCTATACTGTCAAAGACACCTCCAACCTTTGTGTCGTCTGCAAACTCATCCAAGTCATTAATAAAAATTACAAACAGTAGAGACCCAAGGACAGAGCCCTGTGGAACATCACTCACCACTGACTTCCAGGCGAATATTTTCCTTCTACTACCACTCGCTGTCTTCTGTTGGCCAGCCAATTCTGATTCCAGACAGCTAAGTTCCCCTGTATCCCATTCCTCCTGACCTTCTGAATGAGCCTACCATGAGGGAACCGTATCAACTTAGTGGGAAAAAGGAAGCATCTGCTTCACAAGGTCGCTTTTGCAATCAAGTCTTTAAGGTCTGCGGACCTACCCATTACTCCATATGTTTCTGCCACACCCCTTGTACTCAAAGCCATCCACAGCCCTCCTGTCCTAGCTCTGCTGAAAGCCCCATGTTTCGTTGTTCTGGTTCCCAGCACTTGATTCTCAGGACTGGATACAGTTCAATGATGACTCCAAATCCCAATGGAATTGCTGGGACGAAAGAGCCATTGAACAACCAGATGTATGGGAGCTCCTCTCTAAGTGGGAAGTGAGCTTCATTTCCAAGTCAATTAAAATTTGTCGGCATTGAATGGCTATTCCAGCAGCTGTTTGTAGTGGAGGTGAGTTCCCTGTTAATTTTTTCAGTGGCAGGGTGGGACGTTTCGCCTAGAAATTCTACTTATTAACGGGGCTGGTGATTTTCATTAAAATACAAAATTGTGAACTCACCTCTTGCAGCCTGACTTTCCCTGTGGCCTGTTCATGTGCTTGAAACTGAAGTTGTAACAAAGTCAGAGGAATCACAAAGGAGACAAAGGAGTGGCGCTCTGAAAGCTTGTGATTTTAACTAAATCTGTTGGACTATAACCTGGTGTCGTATGATTTCTGACTTTGTCTACCCCAGTCCAACACTGGCATCTCTACATAATACAATAATGTGTCCTGGTTTGTCATTGTCATATAACATCTAGTATGAGACAAACTCATTGCAGCCATCTACGTTACAGCCTTTGCAACAAATGCAAGGTACAGGGTGGTATTCCATTGAACTCATAGTATGGTGCCAGAGTGAAAATGAGATTGAGTTGTGAAAAGCTGTGTAGAAGCACAGTTATTTAAAGAGGAACACAAATATTCACAGTTGCTGAAAGCTGGTAAAAGCCATCGTAAGCCACAAAAATTGAATATGAAAGCAGACTGCACCTAAAAACACTAATTCGGGCACAATGGCTGCCAATGTTCTTCACTTAGTGCCAATCAAAATGGCAATTATATAAAACAGAACTGGCAGTTCTCCTGCTCAGTGGTAAATCTATGAAATTGTGACAGGTTTAATTAGGAACCCAGAATAGCGACAAATATGTACTTACATATCATTAAAATAAAACAAAGAACTCTGGATGCTGGAGATCTGAAATAAACTGAATCAGAAATTGCTGGAGAAGCTCAGTAGGTCTGGCTGCATCTGTGCAGAGAAAAGAGAGTTAACGTTTTGAGTCCAGTGACACTTCTAAAGAAATACCAATATCAATGCTGGGAAGAGAATAAAGAAATTATGTCCCACCCTAAATCTCTAGAAAAAACAAGAGCAAAAGCAAACCTTGAAAGCCTTGGAGGCATGCTTTGGACTTCAAATCAATATAAGTAATGGACAGTATGTGTTCAGTTTTAGGACCTAAGGTAAAAAACAAGGTCATTGATCAATATGTGACTGCATTAACACAGCTCATGAAATATTATGGATTTCATGAACAAAAATATGTTCTAATTAAAGATGGAGTTGCTGTTGGAGCCTTTAAAATTAACCTGGACCCCATTAAATCTCATGGCTTCTTGTCAAACATGGAAAAGGAAACCTCCCGATAATTATCATTTACTCCTCCTCATGCCTTTGTGATGAATCAGCGTTCCTCCTTGGTAAGTTGACTTGGAGGAAGTACTGAGGATGAGAAGGACACAGAACGTATTCCAGCTAGGGCACTTCACCAAGTCCATCACCAAGAATGGCTTGGTAGCATCACTACTGGCCAGGCTGGCTGAGTCTTGAAGAATAAAGCTGCTGGATGAGTTTGTTGCAAATGGTAAGGGAAAAGGGAAAAACCCACATGACCTCATCTTCATCAATCTATCTATCACAGATGTGTTTATCCATGACAATATTAGTAGAAATGACCAGTCCTTGTGGAGCCAAAGTACTGTCTTAATATTGAACTTGCGCTCCATGGTGTCATTTGTCACTAGCCACCATGCGAAATGGGACAGAATTTGAACAGACATAGTGGCTGAAAACTGGGAATCCATGAGGTGCCAGGGGCCATCAGCAACAGCAGAAATGTGGTCAATCACAATCTGTCATGACTTGGCCTAGCATATCTCACTCAACCATTGGCAACAAGCCTGGAAATCAGTGCTTTTTAGATGAAGAGTTCAGGAAGGCATGCCATGAGCAGTATTCTCCAGAGCCTTCAGTGAACTCCCTTCTCAATAGCACCGTGCATGTTTCTATACACCAAGAACTGCCGCAGTTCAAGAAAATAACTCACCATCATTTCCAGGGCCACTAAATGTGGACAATAAATGTTGGCCTAGGCGGGGTATCAACATCCCACAAATGAATAAAAAAAAATGGGAAGCTGCAGTTGAATATAAGAAGAAAAAAGTGGAGATGTTGAATCTATGAAAAGGTACATTGCTAAAATCAAGCAAATTACCCATTTAAACAAAATCTGCTGCAAATCTGGGAAGCGATATACTAAAGCTCATTCAAAGCAGCCACAAAATAGTTGTGATAATGGGAACAGCAGATGCTGGAGAACCAAGGTTCTCCTGAGATGCTGCTGGGCCTGCTGTGTTCATCCAGCCTCACATTTTACTATCACAAAATAGTTGTGTCAAGAGTAGCTCTTCTGGTCAAACATAAGCAATAAAATCAGACATCAGGCAGTGCTGTGTGCATAATGAGTAACAAGCCAAACAATGTAAATAATACATCACATCCAGACTGACTTCGGGTGACTTTGCAAGTAGACCTATTCACTCTTGTAGGAATTGATTGTCTTGTCATTGTCGACTACTACTTTACTTCTGGTAAACAGACCTGCTGACCTCTATGACTACCGATGAGATTTCAGAAAGACTGAAGCACACTTTATCCATCATTGTCTTTCTGGTAATGTGATGAGTGACAATGGCCCTCAATAACTTCATGAAGAATTTAGCCACTTCATAAAGAATTTGGAAATTCAACATTGCATATCTTCTCCACACCATCTCCAGTCATATGGAAAGGCTGAAGCAGCAGTGAAATTGCCAAAGAAATCATAAAGAAATTGAACAAATCCAGCAAGGATGTATATAACACAATTCTTGAGTGGAGGGGCACATCTTTTGATGACATAAAAAGTAGTTTAGTATAAAAAATCATGACAAGCCACACTCACTGCTCCCAGTAACAAAACTGCAAATGAAACCAGAAGTAACTGGTATAAGTAACAAAATTAAGGTGAAACTGCAGTAAGTTGAATTTCACTTTGAGAAAACTGCTAGAGTTGGGCATTGGAGAGTCAGTCAGGGTCCAAACCTTGAACACTGTCAACAAGAGTCAGCCCAAGTAGCAATGTGAGACCTGCATTAAGTAGTTGTCACTTCAAAAGCAAACGGTGGAAGTAAATGATAAGATCTCTGCTGCAATGGCAGGCCATTCATACAACTGAAGAAGTTGCTCTTTCTCCTACAGGGAGTCAATCGGTAGATGTAAATTCACCAACTACACAGACAACAGGTCAATTATCAATCCCAAGAGTGTACAGCACTCCACAACAGTTACTGTGGCAACATCTGACACACCCGGAGAATGAACAACACCTAGATGAACTGTCAATTACAGTGCGCATGAATACCAATGAGAAACCGGCATTATATGAAGACTGTGGTGCAATGTATTTGCAGAGATTGATGTGAATAACAAACTGTTTATGCCAAAAACAGGTGTCCACAGTGAGTAATTTGAGTATTTCACAGTGTAAGTGATAATGCATTCAATTTTTTGGTGTTTTTGTATGACAAGTGATATGCTTGGGATAGAAATACAATACTGTATACTATTGTGTCTCATGGTTACTATAGTCATGTAACTTCTATTCTGAGCACACTCACTGCAGTCTTCCATCCTACAACCAATACAATAATGAACACAGTACAGGACTTTGAATTCTATTGAATTCATAAGGATCTGGGAGTATCAATGGTGTCAGAAACAAAGGTTACAGTTCAACTTGCTGTCCTTTCATTGAAGCTCATCAGAACTTGCATTACAGAATTCCAGCATCCATTGTATTTTGCTTTTTGCTACAGAAGTGCAAATTGTTGGTAGAATCATTTGGCAAAGGATCATTTTCTGTGCTTGTATCTTTCTATAGCAATTGAACATTGTGACAAAAGTGAGAAAAGAATGTAAGGGTTTGTTTCACTCTGGATCTCACAGAATTTTGAATCCTGTCGTAAACTGTTTCCTTTCCTTCTCCCGGTAGATAACTCATGGTCTACCATTTAATGTTTAAATCAATTGGCCCACACTTCTGAGTGAGGTCAATAGCCCAATTTGATAACACATGGAATTCTCAGCTATGATTGTGACTGCATTACAAACGGTAACATGAATTTTCAAGCCTTAGATCAAGAGCAAAGATTGCCTTATATCTTCTCATGCAGAGATGCCAAGGATTTGCTGATAATCTTTCACTTGTCTGCTGCATTTGCAAACATAGAATTGTATATATTACTACAGCAGATTTAAACAGTGTTACAGTCGAAAAATAATGTTAACATCAAGTGCTAAGTTGGAAATAACAGTGTATACTAAAGTACAGGTTGCTCCTCAACTATAAATTTTTATATCTTTGATTGGCAATTTCATCAACAGGCATGGAGATAAGAGATAAAAGTTAAGCATTTCTGTTTGATTAGATTATCAATTGGTTTCTTAATCATTGACCACAGGACATAAGAGGTAAATTTTGGGTTCTGTTGATATTTTGCAAGGAATGTTAAATATTTTAGTTGACAGAAACTAATTATTACACAGATGTAAGTTATTGTGTGTTTTTATGGATATACATATACTAGTTATTTTCAGATAATAGACTTCAATTTATTAGACCATAAATATTTTCTGTGTGTAAATATTATGTAGGCCATCATTACATTTAGAATTGATAAGAACTTACGTCTTACATTCTTTTCAAAGGCTTTAAAACAAATTTGTCAATTTATCAGGCATATATCAAGGAGCTGGTGGTTTTGATAGACAGTCTTATGTAAGAATTGTGAAAATAACCAACACTGGAGTATCTAGTAATAAGAAATAAGCCAGTGCAAATGATAGAAGTAAAAGAATGGGGAATATCTAGGTATTTTTAACCAGAATGCAATAAGGTTTAAAATAGTAGAAATGGAAATAAAAATGACAAAATACAATGTAACAAATAAGACAAAACCTACTTCTGTGGGATTGAGAAAAGAACTTGGGAAAATAAATAGACAGAAATATAGATGAAGAGCTCACAAAGGAAGCGTTTAACGTCCAAAAGAATATATTTCACAAAACTGAATGAAATATTGAATGAATAAATCCATATTGAAATAATACCAATATTAAAAGGCATAATAAGTAAGTGGACAATAAGGGAAAACACAAAGATTAGAAATTTTAGAAACAGAAGGTAAAGGGGAACAATCAAACAAAATTATCTAAATGTAGGACAAAATAATAACATTTTGTGCAACCACATAATCTAAACAATTGAAAATTTTGATGGAAATAAGACCACTAAGGGATGGTCAGGATAAAATCACAATGGCAGATAAATTAATAATATGATTCTCCCAAAGAGAGAGTACAGGACAAAACAATATCAGAGAACCATGGTGGAGCTCAGGAGTTTAGAAATTGGAATGGAGATTTAGACAGTCCATTTGAATCATATGAGGTAACAACTCTGAAATTTTAATGTTAGAGACTCCAATAAGCCCCACCTAATCCAATGATGTTACAAGGAATTGGATGGGGAAAGGGAAAGTATCTTAGGATCATGTAGAGTGAAGACCTATACCTACAGGTTTGCAGTAGTCTTTGTCACAGTATCAAACTTACTAGTGAAACTTATCTTGATTGCCATTGTGCAATAAACAATATCTTGTTTTGTACAAGAGCCCGTCTCATCATTGATTTTCCTTTGCCATGATAAACCAAGTGGTTCTCAGATCAAAATCAAGAAAAAAGGCTGACAGTAACAAACTACTTCAATTACAAGCTTGCAGTAGTTGCCATCATAATACACTCAACAGTTTGAGGCCCGGGAACAGCATCTGAGAATGTTAGGGGCCTCTTAGGGAAAGATAGGGTTTGTGTGCATTGAACCTGGGGTTTGTTCAAGCTGGCCCACTGGATGCAGCAAGTAGCTGTTAACACACAGAGATCCTAGAACTAGAAGGGCTTAGTCAGGTGTAGCTGTTGGATTGTCTTAGGCTTAGAAAACCCATTCATCCATAATTAATTTCAAAATGTTTAAAAATAATGCGCCTTGCTGTCATCAATACAATACTTTCCTACATTTTACAACATTTAGATCAGACTGGTCACCTGCCCTTAGTCCTATCTCCATTAAAGCTGGAAAAGGATAAGACAGATGCTGGTTAGTGTCAGGGTTCTAATATTTAAAACTTTATTGTCTCTACCCCACCTACCCTAAACCCACCTTGATTCAAGTTACACCTGTATCAATATAAATTGTGCTATGTTAGACTTTGTGTTCCACACTAATGAATTATTTTGTTGTTAATTTCATGCCTCATACTACAGCTACAAAGCACAAATATAGGGCAGAATTTTCATAAAATCATAAAATGTAAGAACAGAAATGGGTTTTTCAGCCCATCGAGTATATTCTGTCATTCAATGAAATCATCATTGATCTGATAATTGTCAACTCTACTTTCCTGCCTTTTCCCCAAAAACCTTAATTCTTTTATTGATTAAAACTCAGTCTTGAATATACACATCAACACAGTCTTGGTTGCCCTCTGAGGTAAATAATTGCATGAATTCATCATCTTCTAAGAGAAAAAAATCCTTCTCTTCTCTGTCTTAGAGGAGAAGCTTCTCAGTCTGAGATTGTGTCTTCTGGTCCTAAATTCACCCACAAACGAAAAGAACTTCTCCCTATCTACTCTGTCAAACCCTGAAGAAACTTATAAGTTTCAATAAAAGCTCCCCTCGTTCTTCTAAACCCTAATGAGTACAAACTCAGCCTGCTCAACATCTCCTCATAAGAAATTCCCTCCATACTCTGGTCAGCCTATTGAACTTTCTCTGGATTGTCTCCAGTATTATATATTTTCTTAGATAAGGGAACCAAAACTATTTGCAGTTTTCCAGCTGTGGTCTGACCAGTGTCTTGCATAGTTTTAGCAAGATGTCCTATTGTTACTCCATTCCCTTTGAAATAAATGCCAACATTCCATTTGTGGTTATTATTACCCATTGAATTTGGATGCTTTTTTAAAATTCATTTGCTAGGATCCCCAAATCCTGCTTTCTACTGTTTCTCCCTATATAAATAATATTCAGCTCTTCTATTCTTCCTTCCAAAGTGGGTAACCTCACATTTTCCCACATTATTTTCTTTCTGCCAAGTTTTTGCCAACAAATTGTCCTATCTACACAATTCTCTGGACTCTTTTTGTTATCCTCACTACTTGCATTCCCAACTATTATTGCACCATCCATAAACTTGATGATAGTATATTTACTTCTACCATCCAAATCATTAATATATATTGTAAATGACTTGGCTTCCACACTAATCCCTATGGCACTCTACTAGTCACAGGTCATCAACTTGAAGATGTCACTATTTGAAAATGTGTTCTCTTAGTTAGCCAATTCTTTTTCCATGTTAATATGCTACCACCAATGCCATGTGCTCTTATCCTGTTAAATAGCTTTATGTGTAGTATCAAATGAAATGCCTTCTGGAAATCCAAATATGTTATAGATATCGACTCCCCATTAACAATCTTGTTTGTTACCTCTAAAGAACTGCACTAAATTTGTCCAGCATGATTTTTTTTCCATGAAGCCATGTTGATTCTTCTTTATCAGAATATAGATTTCTAAATGTTGTGCAATTAAACTGCAAGATTTTTCTAATGACAAATGTGAAGCTAACTGGCCTAAAGTTACTTGTGCTGAGTCTCCCTCTCTTTTTAAATAAGTTTTACATTGACAGTTTTCAAATCCAATCTAAGTATTCTTAGAAGATTACTGTTAGTAGTAGATTGAATGTCTCTGTAGCTACTTCCATAATAAACCTATCATGTCCAAGAGTTTATCAGCCTTTAACCCCATTAGTGTCATAGTATTTTATCAGTATTGATATCTACTATGTTTATTTCCTATAGCCAATCTCCACCAC
The DNA here is from genome assembly GCF_030684315.1 of Stegostoma tigrinum. NCBI lineage: Eukaryota > Metazoa > Chordata > Chondrichthyes > Orectolobiformes > Stegostomatidae > Stegostoma > Stegostoma tigrinum. Next base: position 28,472,222 of record NC_081367.1, on the reverse strand, counting down.
TGCTTTTGTCCCTTAATTGTTCACTGTCTAACAATGCTGATAGTATTCTTTGCCATGGAGCCTGATAAAGTTTTTTTTAAATCAATGATTAAATGAAATCCAGAAGGCATTACATTAGGTAGTACACTTAAAGCTATTTAACAGGATAAGAGCCCATGGTATTGGTGGAAGCATATTAGCATGGAAAAAGAATCTTTCATTGACTTTATAATTTCCCAGTCTTGTCCTCTAAGGCCCAATGTTCATTATTGCTTTTCTATTCCATTTTATGTATTCAAAGAAGCTCTTACTATACATTTTTAAGTTACTTGCTAGTTTGACCTCAGTTTGTTTTTTCCCTCATATTTTGTTGGATTTTATAACTCTTCCAAACCTCTCATTTTCCACTAATGTTTGCCTCATTGGATGATTTTTCTTTAAATTTGAACTCATTGTTCCCAAGGGGATCTTTTATCCTGAGAAAATTGCCACATTACCTATTACCAGATTTTAAAATAACTTGATCTCTGATTGGATTCAATTCACAACATATTGTTCTAGGAACCTATCCTGAAATGTCTTCATGAATTCTTTGTTGTGGCTTCCTCTGCCAGTTTGATTTCCCAAATCTATACAAAGATTAAAGTTGTCCATGATTAATGTGCTGCTTTCTTTGCATTTCTTCACATTTTCTGATTCATTCTCTGTTCCATAGAACAGCTATTGTTAGAGGTCCTATAGACTACTCCCACTACTCATACAGATTGACAAGCAGCACCAGCTTCCCCTTTAAAAATGGTTAGCTGTTCATTTTCTGTAAACTAAAATGATCTAAAAGGACATAAAATTAATTTATAAACACACCAAACATCATTTTGCTCTCTGCTAGTCATTTTGAAACTTACAAAAGGAAAAATTCCTAAATGAAAATTCCATTTTAATTACTTGCACTATTTTGCTTTTAAAATAACACAAATTGCCATAAATACATATTCTTAATAAAACAGTTGACAGATTACCCAGAATTCATGCCAGTGTTAAAGGTTCACAGATTTGTTACCATTGCAAATGCATGGGGACTGTCCTGACGAGCAGTACGTTTTATAAGCCAGCAACACTTCCAAGTGTTTGCTATTATTATGCCTAGTAAAATTTGTGTGAATAATCAACAGGCATTTTTTTCATAGATATTATGAAATGTCACTATTTTTTAAAATGGTGAGAGAAAGATGGAACTGAGAGAAGCATTGCATTAAATATTAGTCTTCAGGGTGAAACTGAACTTGCACTTTAGCAATGCCTAACACCATATTGTCGAGGTGACCCCTAATGATCCAAGATACAAATTAAAATAAGGTAGCCAGGGTCCTTACCATCACTCATATTGCAGACCAAAACTATCCTTATTGTACCATGGGGTGGCAAATTCGTTTCAGAAATGATATGGGAAAATTTCATACTGATGTTGGACATGCTCTTCTCTACCTGGGCCAAACCACATTCTTAGAGTATCAGGTCAATTTTTATTCTGGAAGCTGGTTCTATTTTGTGCTGCGCTGATGGCACAATATAAGAACAAATATTTAGAGACTTGAAAGTTGACAAAATATGTCTGAAGCATGCTTTTGGTCTAATTCTTTGCAGCACAGGATTTCTAAACTGCTGCTGAAGTTTAAAACCCTCAAGGAATGGAAAATCAAACAAATTGCATCTAAATGCTACATTTCACAACCATAAGATGCCTCCAAGAACTTAACAGCATCTAATGTACTTTTGATGTCCAATCACTATTATAATGCAGGGAAGCACAGCCAACAAACCACAATGTACATAGCTTCTCAAATCGTCAGGAAATACTAATATCAGATAATCAGGTGTTTACTTTATTCTAAGGGATTTTTATTAAACAGCATGAGTGGGAAGTGAGAGTGGGCTTTCTGCTAGGCCAGAATGTGTAGCCCTTGATGTTGTATGTGTTATATGATCATGCTGTGCAGAGATGACAACAATTTCTTATGTGTGTAACAGTGTTAATTCCCAGTGCTTTAAAATATCTACTGTTCTGGCTTTCAATAATATCTCCAGTTTATAACTTTTCTCTGAATTCACACCCAGTTTTAATTTTCAAATACTCAATAATAAATAGACTCACATAATGAAATATAGAGAGATGAGCAATATACTTTGAAGATCAGCGAGTTCCAAACCAAAAAATTGTGTAATGGGACTGGATTAACGAATGATCTCAGAGATAAAGTCCCCATAGGCAGCAACAACTACAATATAAGATAACAAGATGTAGAGCTGGATGAACACAGCAGGCCAAGCAGTATCTTAGGAGCAGGAAAGCTGACGTTTCAAATCTAGACCCTTCTTCAGAAATGGCAGAGGGAAAGGGGATTCTGAAATAAATAGGGAGAGGGGGAGGTGGATAGAAGATGAATAAAGCAGGAGAGAGGCAGAGAGAAGACAGACAGGTCAAGGAGGCGGGGATGGAGCCAGTAAAGGTGAGTGTAGGTGGAGAGTTATGGAGGGGATAGGTCAGTCCAGGGATGACAGACAGGTCAAGGAGGCAGGATGAGGCTGGTAGGTAGGAAATGGACGTGGGGCTTGAGGTGGAAGGAGGGGTGGGTGGGAGGACAGGTTAGGGAGGCGGAGACGAGCTGGGCTGGTTTTGGGATGCGGTGTGGGGAGGGGAGATTTTGAAGTGTGTGAAGTCCACATTGATACAATTGGGCTGCAGGGTTCCCAAATGAAATATTCACAATATTGACTTCACATGCTTCAAAATCTCCCTTCCTCTGGCCGCATCCCAAAACCAGCCCAGCTCATCCCCACCTCCCTAACCTGTCCTTCCTCCCAACTATCCACTCCTCCCACCTCAAGCCCCACCCCCATCTCCTACCTCCTAACCTCATCCTGCCTCCTTGACCTGTCCATCCTCCCTGAACTGACCTATTCCCTTCCTACCTGCCCACCTACACTCACCTTTACTGGCTCCACCCCCGCCCCCTTGACCTGTCTGTCTCCTCTCTGCTTATCCTGTCCTTTATCCATCTTCTATCCACCTCCCCCTCTCTCCCTGTTTATTTCCGAATCCCGTTTCCCTCTACCATTTCTGAAGAAGGATCTAGACCCAAAACATCAGCTTTTCTGCTCCTCTGATGCACTTGGCCTGCTGCGTTCATCCAGCTCTACACCTTGTTATTTCAAATTCTCCAGCATCGGCAGATCTTACTATCGCTCAGCAATTACAATATGTTCGCATTTTACTTCCAGTGTGAAAGGGTTTGAGACTAATATTTTAAACATTAATAAGGGCAACAATGTCAGCATGAAAGCTGAGTTAGCTGAAGTGAATTGGCACACTGGCTGGGGGCCAGATCCAGAAAAGATGCAGTGGCAAATGGATGTAACTCTACATTGAGTGCTAGCCTGTGGAGACTGGTCAATGAGGGGGTAAGGCATAAATTTTGTACTTAACCCTAAGACAGTTTGTAATTCAAAACATTTGGAAAGTACTGTTTAAATGTCTGGGTTTATTCTCTTCTGTTAATTGAAGCTTAGGTTAGGTGAACACACGTCTGCTGTGTAACTCGATTGCTAACAAGTTAACTAGATTAAGTGAATTCTGTAGAAACAGGCCAGCTAGATATAAATTAGCAAGTTACCAAAGCAGCGCGTTGGACTTCTGTTACCACATACTTTTCGAAGTTTCCGAGTTCGAGTTCCATCACAATCGGGTATTGAGGGCCCTCTTATGGTACAGTGTAGTGTCCCTATCTCTGGATCGGCAGGTTTGGGTTCCAGCCCCACCTTTTCCAGAAACATGTAATAATATCTCTGAACACGTTGCTCAGAAAAATAGGTTAAAATGGAAAAAAGCTTTAGTGCAGCTCTGCAAATGCATGCAGCTCTAACCTGAGAACAAGTTTATGGAGCATGTTTAGTGGGGAGATATGTGAGTGGCCAAGAAGGTGTATGTGTGTGCATGTGTTACTTGAGTGTGAGCTAGAGGCACAGAGGGGCATTCATGAGGCTGAAGGCTCACACAGGTTTGTTTACTGAGTTGGTCATCCTGCAGAATAAGGAGCTAAGGGTACAGCAGGAATGGGTGACTACAAGACAAAGGAAAGGGTGAGGCAGGCAGACAAGAAAGCTCAAGAGTACAACATACTTGACAACATTTTTTCTGCATTGGAGGACAATAACAGTGAGGGTTACACTGGGGAATAGAACCCTATGGGCTGCCCAGCTGCACAAGGTGGTGAAGGGGCAACATTCCATTAGAAATTCTGGTGGATGACTCAATAGCAAGGAGTGCAATCAACATTTCTGTGGCCACAGATGTGACTCCAGGATGGTGTGTTGCTTCCTTGGGCCATAGCCAGGGATGTCTCTGAACTGTTGAAGGACATCCTCAAGGGAGAGAATGAAACAACACAGGTGGAATGAAGGATGAGGTCTTGATCAAGAATTCAGGAGGCACAGAAAATGACTACTGGGCAGAATTAGGGAGATTCCCAAGGTATACTATAAGTATCATAGAGGTATAACCTAAAACAACAAAAAGAAGAGAAATCACAGTGCTACAAGAGATTCCTTAACAGCCCAAGATAAAAAGAAGAGCAGATGTGTAGGCAAATTTCAGACAGGTGTAAAGGTGAAATGACAATGATAGTGATGGATTTCAACTTCCATAGCATCAACTAGGGTAGTCATAATAAGAAAAAATTAGACAATTCTTTAAATACATCCAGGGGAGCTTTCTCAGCCAGTATATAGAAGGCGCCACAAGGAACAGGTAATGCTGGACTTAATTTTAGGTACAGAAAGTGGGAAAGTAGTTGAAGTATCAGTGAGCATTGTATTTTGCCGAATGCAATCATAATTCCATTAGATTCAAGATTGTTATAGAAAATCAAAGTTCCAAACTGGGGAAGGCTGATTTTTCATAAGATCAATTATGATTTGCCCAGGGTGGATTGGGAGCAGATACTTTTTCAGTAAATCTGTGTCAGATTATTGGGACACCTTCAGGAAGGAAATAGGAAGAGTACAGGGCTAATATAGTTCAATGAAGTGAAAAAGCGGCACCAGTAAATCCAGTGAATTCTGAATATTGAGGGATATACAAGATTGGACGAGGAGAAAAAGGGGAGTTTTTGGCATATAAGTGCTCAAAACTAAAGGAGTACAGAATGTGCAATGTAAAACTTTAAAAGAAATTATGTGGGCATGAAAGAATAATACCAGGCAAAATAAAGGAAAATCATATTTTATTTTACAAGCACATTAAGAATAAAAGGATAACTAGGGAAAGAGTAGGCCCACTGAGGACCACAGAAGTAATGGACTGTGGTAATGTAGGTAGGATTCTAAATAAATACTTTATGTTGGTGTTCACTAGTGAGAGAGACAAAGTGGGTATAAAAATCAACAGAAGAACTGTTATATACTTAAAGAAATTAGTATTGACAAAGAGGAGGTTTTGAGTGATCTCGTAAGCTTAAAAGTATACAGATCTCCAAGGCAAGACGAAATGTATTCCCGGATGCACAGTAAGAAAAGAGAGGAAATAGCGGGGGGATTGGCAATAATTTTCCTCTGTGGCCATGGGAGATGTGCCAGAGGATTGGAGGACAGCCAAGGTGGTACCATTATTCAAGCAGGGAGCAAGAGATAAACCAAGAAACCACAGGCCAGTTAATCTAACCTCATTAATTGGACAACTACTGGAAACAACTCTGAGGGACAGAATTAATATGTCATTAGGCATGGATTAGTCATGAACTGTCAACATGATTTTGTTCAGGGGAGATCACGCCTGACCGACTTGATTAAATTTTTTGAAAACGTAACAAGGTGTGCGAATGTGGGCAATGTATTCAATGTATTCTTTTGGACTTCAGCAAGCTTTTGATAAAGTCACATATAGGAGACTGATAGCAAAGGTAAGCCCATGGAATCCATGGCACTTTGACTGACTGGATTCAGAAATGGCTGAGTGACAGGAAGCAGAGGATATTAGTTGAGGGGTGGGTTAGTGAATTGAAGCCTGTGTTCTGTGAGGTTAGCCAGTGATCAGTGATGGTATGCTTGTGGCGTATATATAAATGATTCAGACTTGAATGTAGAATGGTTGATCAGTAAGTTTACAGATCATATAAAAATTAGTAGGGTAAACAGTGAGGAGGATAGCCTCTGACTACAGGAGGATGTAGATGGGCTAACTCATGGCAAATGGAATTTAACCCAGATACCATGGAGGTGAAGCATTTGGGCAGGACAAATGATAGGATCCTGGGAAACACAGGATCAGAGGGACTTTGTGTGCATGTTCACCAGTCCCTTATAGAAGTAGGAGAAGGGCAGAGAGTTTAGAGCATAGAGGTTATGTTGGAACTATATAAAATGTTAGCTAAGCTGCAGCTAGTCTTGTGTGCACATCTGGAATCCACATTATAAGAAGAATGTGATTTCAATGGAGAGGTGCAGAGGCCATATACCAGGATGTTGCCTGGGCTGGAGTCACCCTTTCTGATGCATCTGCAGCCAACAGATTGGTAAGTGTGATGTCAATTATGTTTTTCCCTCTTGTTGGTTCCCTCACCAGCTGCCACAGATCCAGTCTAGCAGCGATCCTTTTAGGACCCAACAGGTTTGATCCATGATGCTGCTGCCAAGCCACTTTTGGTGGTGGACATTGAAATCTCCTACCCAAAACACATTTTGTGCTCTTTCCACCCTTAGAGTTTACTCCAAATATTGTTCAACATGGAAGAGTACTGATTCATCAACTGAGGGAGGATGGTACATGATAATCAGCAGAGATTTATCTTACCCATGTTCAATCTGATGCTATGAGACTCCATGGGGCTTAGAGCCAATGTTTAGGACTCTGATGGCAACTCCCTCCAAACTGTATACCACTGTGCCACCACCTCTGCTGTATCTCTCCTGCTGGTGGGATAGGACATATCCAGGAATGGTGATGGTGACATTGAGGACATTGTCTGTAAGTGTTATGGCCCAGACCAGACAAGACCAAACCAAGCCAACTCAAAATTCATTACAAAGGTAACCTAGATTCCAATATTTTCTTTTTTTAAAAAAAGATAAATGTTGGACATTGTTTTCCAGACGCGATTCAATCGGTCAAACTGCCAGGCTTAAAGCAAAATGCACTTTTTTTTATAGAACCCTTATAATATGGAAGCAGGCCATTTTGCCCATCAAGTCCACACCACTGAAGTGCATCCCACCCAGACCCATGTCCACCCCCACCACTACTACCACCTGTAACCCTGCATTTGCTCTGACTAATCCACTTATTTTACACATCTCTGGGCACTAATGCAATTTAGCATTTAGTAATCCAGACAGGTGAAGATGGCAGGTTTCTTTCCTGGAAGGCCATTAGTGAGTTAGATAGGTTTTTCCAATAATCAACAATGGTTAAGGTCATCAATCAATTTTTAATTTAATTAAAAATATCTGGAATTCCCATTTGCCACGGTGGGATTCAGAACAAACGGATCAGCCATGACTCTATATAATGGCAGAACAGGGCCAACAGGCTGTATAGTCTACTTCTGCTCATACTTTGTATGTTCATGTGTCACTAGACTCTGAATGTAAGCATTAAGGAACCAATCTGTCAATGCGTGATGCTAACACAAGAGGGTCAGCTTCCCCATTGTTTTCAGGAGAAAACAAAGAAGGGACACCAGAAAAAAAACAAATACCTGTGGCTTGTGTGACAATTTATCGTCTCCATTCCGGATACTGCCTTTTCCTGAGGATTTGGGGAGAGCAGTGAGGTGAATGGGAATTTGATGTTGCTGCCTGATTAAGTGAGTGTGTTGATGTCATTAGAGAGTGGATTAAGAGCTCATTTTCTGACATCATGAGGGTTGTCATTGAGCTGGGAGATTAGGAACTCTGTGAAGCTGACCAGCTCCACTTGCTGTGAGTAGGGGCACCAGTTTGGTGACACTTTTACTGATGAAAAATAGAGCATGTTTGTGCAAGAAAACTTCTGATCAGCAATAACATTTTAATTACCAATCCAACCTATCCTGGTCAACTCTCCAATTACTCTGTTCCTTCCAGAAAGAAAAGACAGCATCTTCATTTCTTACTACCACAATAGGGAGGGTATGGCTCTTTCCTTGGTTCCCCACCACTGAATGGCAGCAGACCTGGCTTTAGGATCACAATGACCCTATCCCCACTGTAAGAATCCCACATTCCATCAAGCTGCCAACCAAAGTGGGAAGATGAGCTGGGATTGATCCCATTTCTTTGTTCATGCCTCAACTAGGAAAGCTCAAACCTAGCGGGTGACTGAAAAGTGTTTTTTGAGAAATTTTTAATGGTGTAATTGGTCAACGATGAAAAGAATATTACAGTTGGAAAGAGATTTTTTTGATAATGCAATGAAACATTCTCATCAATGTTGATCACACAATACTTGATTGCTTAAAACCCCAGCAGTTGCACACATCGTGAGGAGTAGTAATGTGCATGTTGTCTAACTGAGCATTTGGCACAGTACAGCTCCATCTGGATCCTAAAAAAAGTAAAAGCTTGATAGCTTAGTCAAGAAAGTGAGCTGTGCAGTGACATCCTTCAGGAATTAATAGCAACAGTATAATATTAAATAACTAAAACAAATAAAGAGAGTGACAATGTGGATGTTTGCAGGCTCTTTGATGTAAGCTATTTTTATATTGGAATGTTAACACTGCTGATTCCAAAAACATTATCTTCTATAATTGCTGAAGATCCCAAAGTAAATTTGTTGGATTTTCAAAGATTGCTGTTCATTTTTCATATTTACTTCGGTGCAAAAATGGTATTTTAAGAGTAGGTATCCAAAAGGCAATCAAATAACCATAGTATATAATCGTTTTCCATTCCTGGCATTGGTCGAGAGAGGGGGAGAAAGTGTGAGTGAGAGAGAGAATGATAAAATGAAAGTGGGTAACATCTTCCAAAGGCAGCAACCTAGAGTTGAAGAGTGGAAGTATGCAAATGGATGAATATTCAGTTATTTCTACATTTGGGGAGCAGGAATTATTTATGCAACATTTCCTGAGGTGACTAAGTGGCTGGTTAAAATCTGTAATCATTGTGCTTGGTCTCTGCAGGAGTGAATTTGTCAGACAGTCCAGCTTGTTGTTTGTCCTATGTTTTCTCACCTGCTGTGAGATACTCTTTCTACAAATTCATTTTAAAACCATAACTCTGGATACGTATGATAGACATTATTAAAATATCAAAGCTTTAGAGAAAAACTCAATGAAATGATCTCATTTGAGAATGGGGTTAGAATGAAATCTTCTCGGACAAATCATCTGACCACTTTGGCTTTAAATTGGCGTTTTGGTGATGTATTGACTCATCAAATAATCAAAATAAGATATTCAACCAACCTCTGTCATGTTACCACCATAGCTCAGAATTATTTCTTGCATTTAATATTTTCTTTATTATGACTTTTGCTGTCTGATTAAATTTACACTTTCATTAAATTCCTATTTACATTCTCAATTAAATATGTCCCAAGGAGACTGACTGATTTAGTGGGTTTCGAGATTTCCTTTCCTTGCTAGAACTTGACTTCATTGGCCCAGATTGAAAAGTTAAATTATAACTGCCTCCCCTTTAGGTCATTCTGAATTAATTGCAAAGAGCCATTAATTCAGAAGTGAATGCATTGAAGCATGGTTAACTTCCTTGTTTTTTTGCTGGGGAAGCTTGTTCATCAGTCCAATCCACTTTTGTGTGTTCTACATGTTCTGTGAGATATTAACAGGAAAAGGCAGAGTAGATAAAGGCAAACTATTTCCACTGTTTGGGAATCCTCCAACCAAGGGTCATAGTCTGAGAATTAGAGCCAGACATTTAGGAGAGGTGTTAGAAAGCATTCTACACGTAGAGGGTGGTAGATGTTTGGAACTCTCTTCTGCAGACAGCAGTGAATGCTCGATCAGTTAAGTTTAAATCTAAGATAGATCTGTTTTTTTTTGTTAAGCCAAGGTACTAAAGGATATGAAGTTCGGCTACTGCTCAGCTATGATCTCACTGAATGGCGAAACAGGCTTGAAGGGTTTGAATGGCATACTCCCATTCCTATGTTCTTATGTTCATACATTGCTACTGCTATGAAGTAGGGTTTGGTCAGCTCAATTATTACTCTGATCTCGAGTGATACCAACAGTGAAGTTTCAGTTCCTGCATCAGCTGAAGTTACTATGAAGGACTCTCCTTCCTGACCTCTTACTCCTGCCCGAGGTGGGATTACCCTCAGCTTAAGCCATCACCAGTTGTGTCTGTGTATGAAGTGAGTGGCCCTATGACCTGTAAGATTATGGTGACTTTAGCTTTACTACAAGGTTTAACTCACTAAGTGTAACCAGAATGATAAGGATTGAGTGCTTGCAGTTTGTAGACAAATGATCCAGATTCAAGCTTTTCCTCAAACCCTATCACTTCAACGAAGTACCTATGACACCACCGTTCAGTTGTAAATGTTAACATTTTAAAACTAAGCAGCTATCCAATTCACTTAAACAATCTGGAAAACTGTTTAAAAAAGATTTGTGTTGGACTTCCTCTCAATTGTAAAGACTATTCATTTATCTTGGTAATCACTTAAATAGCTCCATCATGCCAAACTGTCATTCTAACTTTAGGAAACCGCTGTACTTTTCAAAGAATTCATTAGTCTTGAAATACTTCAATTCATTTCAAAGATGTGTTAAGATATTATCCTTTCTTTCTCCCCCTTTTGCTCATGATACTTACTTTTACGTGATTATGCCACCAATCCCAACAAAATTCTTATTCAACGGCAGTATTAAAAATATTTATTTGACCACATCCCTTTGCAGACTATTAGAAAGGCTGCCAGAGTATACAACATTTGAGGAGGGCCCTTGTGATACAGTGGTAGTGCCCCTTTCTCTGAGCCAGAAAAGCATGGATCCAAGTCCCATTGGTGTGTCTGGAACAAATGTATAGAATCTGTACAGCATGAAAACAGGCCCTTTGGCCCAACAAATCCACACTGAACCTCAGAGCATGCCATATAGACCTGTCCCCTTATAACCCACCTAATCTACACCTCCCTGAACACTACATGCAACTTAGCATGGCCAATCCGCCTACCCTGCACGTTTTTGGGCTGTGGGTGGAAACCCACGCAGACACAGGGAGAACATGCAAACTCCACACAGATGGTCAACCGAGGCTGGAATTGAACCCAGCTCCCTGGATCTGAGAGGCACCACTATGCCACCATGCCACCCATAAAATATCACCCTCTCATAAAATGTCTGAACAGTTCTAGAACGGAGAAGCAGACCCTTTGGTCCAACTCATCCATGCCAACCAGGCTTCTCAAACTAAACTGGTCCCACTTACTCGCATTTGGCCCACATCCCTCTAAACCTTTTCTATTCATGTACCTTCCAAATATCTTTTAAATGTAGCAACTGAACCTGTATTTATCACTTCCTCTGGCAGTTCAGTCCACAAATAAACCATTCTCTGTGTGAAATCAATTGCTCCACAGGTACCTTTTCAATCTTTCTCCTCTCATCTCAAAAATATCCCCCTAGTTTTGAACTTGCTACCTTTGGGAAAATATCTCATCTATGCTTCTCACTATTTTAGAAACCTCTATAGTGTTACCTGTCAACCTTTGATGCTTAAGTGAAAGAAGTTCCAACCTATCAGCCTCTCCTTATAACTCAACCCCTCCAGTCCCAGCAACATTCCATTGGATTGTTTTTGAAACCCCTCCAATTTAATAATCTCCTTCTTTTAGCAGGGTGAACAGATTGTATACAGTGCTCCTTAAGTGGCCTCACCAACACGCTCAACATGACCTCAACATGATGTCCCAGCTCATATGCTCAACGGTCTGAGCAATGAAAACAAGAGTGCTTAAACCCTCTTTTAACTACCTTGTTTACCTATGATGCAACTTTCAAATAATTATCACCTGAACCCCTAGACTTCTCTGTCAACAAAATAACAACAATGTGTTGATTGAAACAAAACCCTGTGAATGTTATCCAGCACTCTACATCTCGAATGTGAAGTGAGAGGTTTTAAAAGATGTGCTCTTATCCTTTTTTGGTGGATACACCTGCTTTTAAAAGTTCTCTTTGGAACAGAAAAGACCAAGGAGAAATCTGATTGAGATATAACTATTTTGTGAGGAGCTTAGGAAGAGTGGATGGGAAGCAGATGCCAGTGAGTAATGGGCACTGATTTTTAAAAAGGATGATTGTTGGGAAGCTTAAGGGAGAAAAGAGGAAAAGGTTTCTTTTTCACTCAGAGGCTGACTGGGATTTGGTGCTTGAAATGGTAGTAAGGAAGAGCTACAAGAATTTGACAAGAAAATCTTTAGGTGCACTGAATTAATTATTTGTTTTTATTTCAAGTAGTGAAGGAAGCAATAACATAGAGCCCAGAATGTTTTCTGAGAATCAAGATTTCAAAGGGTGTAGGTCATATATCGTAATAGTTAATCTAATGGTTTGTTAATTTATTGGCCAGGAAAATGGGCAAATGTTCTTGAAGGCATGTGTTCAAATCCCACCATAGCAATTTGGGAGTTATAAGTTAACTCTGAAAATCAAACTAGAAGGAAAAGGACGAGGATGAGCACAAGGGCGAGCGCAAGGATGAGACCAATGAATTGTTGTAAAAACACACCTGGTTCACTAGCATACGTTAGGAAAGGAAATTAGATCATTGAAAGTTTGCAGCATCATTTGACCTATCATATTTGTAACAACAGCATTTTACTCCATTCCCAAGGAGATGTAGAAGATTTCAGGTGACTTCCATACATCTTGTTAAATAATTTGAGAGTTTCTGCCTTCACTTCTCTTTCAAGCACCAAATCCCAGTCAGCCTCTGAGTGAAAAAAAAACCTTTTCCTCTTTTCTCCCTTAAGCTTCCCAACAATCATCCTTTTTTTAATCAGTGCCCATTAGTCACTGGCATCTGCTAAGATAAATACATATGCTCTTCCCATCCACTCTTCCTAAGCTCCTCACAGAATAGTTATATCTCAATCAGATTTCTCCTTGGTCTTTTCTGTTCCAAGGAGAACAACATCAACGTTGTTCCAATCTTTCCCGATAACTGAATCCTTCCAGTCAGGCAAAAGCCTCATGTCTTCTCTGCCTCATCTACATTTTTTTTACATAATACAGACCAGAAGTCTGCCATCGTTAAATGTTCTGGCTCCAGATTCACATTGGCACCGTTGATTTTTTTAACAGTCCTAAATAATACAGACAGCTTTACTAAGTCACAACAAATAATAATTAGAACAGAATCCAAAAAATCAGCAAGCTTCATAAAAGCATAATGTCAGTCAACTTTGCAGCTTGAGAACTTGTACCAAAGTTGAGAGAACCTGCCAATGACCATTTAAACAACAGTTTAACATGTTCCAGCTATGGTCTTCCTCAGAGAAGCACATCAAGTATCCCTGACTTCCTGGTCACTACCTCTAGGTATATCTTACCAGCAGGGCTGACCTACTAGCATACGGCATAGTCAGGAAGCAGAAGCCCTAGGGATCCTCGACACTATGAAGATTCATGGGTAAGAAAGTATCCAGCTGATGAACATCTATCAAAAAGTAAAATTCTTCCATGTTGAACAGCACTTGACAGCACTTGACAGAGTAACAAGAGCACAGAATGTAGTCTAGGTGACAGACTTCAATGTTAATCACCAAGAATTTTTCAGCGTCACTGCTGAGTAAGATAGTTCATCCTGAAGAAGATAACTACAACACTTGACTTGTGGTAGATAGCGAGAGACTCAATGTGAAGGATAAACTACTTGAACTCATTGTCACCAATTTAAGTGTTACTGAAATATCTGCCCCTGATAGCTTTGTTAAGAGTGAATGTCATATAGTATTTGTGGCGATGAGGTCCAGTCTTCACAGTGAGGGCCCTGTCAATTGTGTCATGATGATGCCACTACTTTGCGAATTGGTCTGGACAACTCTTTCCCCATCCCAGCTTTGGCTAAGGCTGACAAACATTTTAAATCCACTTTGAAGCAGATGAAGGCTAAACCAATATTTGCCTCAATATGCAGCCACTTCAGTGTGCAGATTTGTTTAAATTTGAGCTGTTACAGCTAGAGTAACCTTCATTACTCCAGCTGGCAGCACAAAGAGATCATGCTAATGATTCAAATGAATACAGACCGCAAATTTATCAACAATAACCTTCATGTGCTTTGGGATTATTTGAGTCAGGGCAGGCAGTCAATCCTGGCATAGAGGTGAAAAACTGTGCAAAATCACAGCTGATAACTGTGAGAGCATTGTGATGAATTAGACAGTTCTCAGTAAGACCTTTGATCCAGCTTAGTTGCCAAGGTACAGAAGTGGCACACATGACGGTGATCGATCTGGGCTTCTATATCTTCTAATAAATGCTTGTGACCTGGCTACTGGGGCCAAACATTAGCTGAGCAAATCTATATAAGGTGCAGAAATGGGAAGGGTATTTATTCAGGGGATGTGGTGTCACTGACTACAACAACATTTATTGCCACCCCCAGTTGCTACAGAACATATTAAGCATCAACCATATTGCTGTGGGCCTGGAGTTACATGTAGACCAAGCCCAGTAAGATCAGCAAATTTCTTTCCCCTAAAGGACACTAATGAATGAGGTGAGTTTGCACAATAATTGACAATATTTACATGGGTAACATCAGGCTAGACTTTTAATTCTGGATTATATCATATTCAAATTTCAGCATCAGCACGAATGGAATTTGGACCTTTGCCCCTAGGCCATTAATATGGGGGGTCTGGAGTGTTCCTCCTGTGACATTACCACTATGCCACTGCGTCCCTTCAATCACAATATCACATCATGCAAAACATTTGTAGGGTATTAATTTTGCATAGCACATTATATTTAACACCGATAAATGCAAATGTTGGACAGTGGAACATAAAGTGGTTATTATGAGCATATGATTAATGGAATTCAAATACAAGAGACTAAGTAAGAAAGGAACAGTGGCACTGAGTTAAATACACAGCTTTTAGAATGTCAAAGCCCAGTGCAGCAATGTTTTTAAAGTACAGAAAATGCTTGGTTATGAACTTCACACAATCTAGTCTACCACATTCACTGCTCACAATGTGGTCTCCTTTACATTGAAGAAATGAAGTGTAGACAGGGTGAATACTTCACAGAACATCTACATTCTGTTCCCAGAAAAGACCCTGAGCTTCCAATTGCCTGCCACATTAACACACCACCCTGTTCCCTGGCTAACATCTGTCTCAGGCTTGCTGCTGTGTTCCAGCAAAGCTTAGCACAAACTGGACGAACGGCGCCTCATTTGGGGCCCTGCTGCCTTCCAAACTCAATACCAAGTTCAATAATTTTAGGGCTTAAAATCTCCTCTATCCTTACGCCAATCCCCACCCATATTATTATGTTACTAGCATATATTGTCACTTACTATCACAGTCTGCAACTACACACAACATATCGTTAGCCACTAACAGTTCCCATTAACAGCTATTCACCCTTCTAACCGGATCATTATCCACTCCTTTGTCTGTCCAAAGGTTTTTCCTCTCTCTTTGGTCTCTAACCCCACCTATCATTTACTCCTTATCCCCTTCCTCAACTCTGTTTTCTGCATATAAACTGACATTTTCCTAGCTACCATCAGGCCTGAGGAAGGGTCACTCAAGCTGAAATGTTAACTCTGATTTGTATCCACAGATGCTGCCAGACCTGCTAAGCTTTTTGAGCAATTCTTGTTTTCGGTTCAGGTTTATAAACTTGTGTTAAGGCTTTTCTTTCAATTTCTCATATCACATTTTAGTATGTTCTATTCAATTCAGTACCACATCACCAAACACATATGAAATAAGATATGCAGAAGAACATCAGGACAGATCCAGTAGTAAAAAGGACAGTAAGTGGAGGGAAGCTTATATCTGTGCCCTCCTACAGTTTTACATTTGGTTGTGCTTCTGTAATTACATATTACAATCACAGAAAGTCAACAGGGATTCTGAAGAAGGGAAACTGGACCCAAAACGTTAACTCTGTTTTCTCTCCACAGATGCTGGAATTGCAGAGTTTCTCCAACGATTTCTGTTTTCGCTTCTGATTTTCAACACTCTCAGTTCTTAATTTTATGCTACTATAATTGGAGAGTTAGGTGTTGTAGGGGTGAGCATCAAAAATTACTCATATGTTAGAATTGCTAAGGAAAAAAAAACATTGGCTTTGACAACAACAAGTGCAGTTAGATTTTCCCATCAAAGCCATTCCCATCTGCTTTCAACCCTGGAACAATTACCAGTTTTATTACTTATCGCTAGTAAATAAATAACAGCAACATTCTGCTGATTGATCTGACCATTTTGTTGTTGGCAATTCCACCAAAATGTATTCACAATGATATCAATATTTCAATATTTCTCATATTTTAAAACAATACACAGCTCAGTGGGGCATCTGGCAATGGAATGTGAGTAAAATGGAAATATAATGTTTTTATGACTTGGTAGATGTAATTGACAAAAAGAGCAAAATTTCTGATATTAATTCTGGCTACATGAACATTAGCTGATGATTTTGAAAACCCTAAATATACTTAGAACACTTAGAATTTGAACATGAAACTCATGCCAATGTCAACCAAAGAAATATACAGGATCATGGTATGAACAATAAGTCTTACTTTGTTGTCAAATGTTAGTCAGATTTGAAATGAATGTATGTTGATGTGTGTGGCTGAATATGATCAAATATTTTCCCTTTTGTTATCAAAGGCAAAGAACATCATAGCTCAGTAACTGTTGCCAAAAAGAATGCAACCTTTCAAAATTGTGTGCTCATAAGTTGTGCACTTTGCCTGAGACAACTCATACTCCTATTATTGTCCCTGCATCCGGGATGTCAACCTCTCTCCATGACTGTTCAACCCTTTATTTTACAGTGGCTGTTAATGTTCCTCATTTACTTTTTGAGCCCACAAGGTTGCGACTTGCCACACCTTTGTTGGCCACACAATCTCCTCATATTTGAGTCCAGAGTGATTGTAGCTTGTTAGAATATGCCGTCTGACAACTCCCCATCTCTTCCTATGCTTTGTGAAATGCCATCATTCTATCTCGAGTTTTTCCCTTTCATTATTATAATTCCATCAACTAACCAGCCCAATGAACTCCAAACCCAGATTTGAATATCACGCTTCCCTCAAAGATACATAAACGACCCGCTGGTAGGTTTCATGGCCATTAGTACTCAAATCTCTGTCATTGACCACGGTCCACATCCAAGATTACATTGGCATGTCAGCCCCAACCAAGGAGAGTCCATCTCCTTAAAGGACCCCAAAGCAGCCTGATTGAAATATCTGTGATCTCTGGACTGGTTGTACTTGGTCTGCAGAACTGACCGTGGGCCATTCTTGATACTGCAAGGACACTGACCCCATACTCTGGTCAGACCAATCGCCTGACTGACCACAGCCAAACTGGGGACTCAGATTTGCTGAGCATTTTGACTGGCTGCAGGAGCACACCCTAATTGAAGTGCCTCTGATCTCCTAGAGAAATTTGAAATGGTGAGAATTGGTCTGAAAGCAACCACAATTGTCTGCAGAAACTGATGATTTAGCAAAGTCAATTTGCATGGACAAAGGTTTTAAAAGGTTGTTGTCCATGAAGCGTACATGGAAATGGAGGTGACAGTGGAGTTGGGTGAAGGCTCAGAAACATTGGTTGCTGCTGCCAGGTAACCAATCTGGCAGGTCACAGGCAATTGGCACCATCTGATTTCTAGGGGAAGGGGGGAGGACTGCAAGATGCATTGAAATGAGGTGAGTTGGATTATAATGAAATGTAAGTCAAAATCAGAGCTCACAGTGTAAACCTTAAGAGGAAAGTTGGAAAGAAATGTCTTGATGTTGGGAATCTTTTTCCTTCGTGCTGTATGGGGAGGAGATTGCTGCCCCTTTAGCGATGATTTTTGCATCCTCACTATTCACTGGAGTAGTACCAGATGATTGGAGGGTGATAAATGTTATTCCCTTGTTCAAGAAAGGGAATAGGGATAATCCTGGGAATTACAGTCCATGCAGCCTTAATGGTTCTGTCAGGTCATTAACTCATTAGTTCAAAAAGACCAAGTCTTGTGGAACATCTTTACTATCAAATTAACAATGGAGGAATTCCCTTGCCTCAATCATTAGGACGTTCTTGGTAATAATCATGAAGTTTAAGACTTGATGTCATCTTTCTAATGTCCTTTGAGATTGTAGATGATAAGCAGAAGATGGAAGTTCTGAAATTCTCAAACAAGTCATAATTTCTATGAATAATATAATTTCCTTTTTTTCCCTGTCTAATTCTATGAGCTGCAGATCTACGATCTAGGATGTTCCCCCGTAACATTTTAGCTTCTTTTACCTCCACCAATTGTTTATACCACCCTTGATGCTATTCTCGAACCTGCCAGGCCATTTCCTAAATAAAGTCAATTTCTTTAATTGGTATTTGGTTCATGGCTTGCACTACAAATTCTCTAATTGCCAACTCACTTTCTAATCTGAGTCTCCTTCATTAACACCTCTGGAAGACATATGGATCATTGCAGGAGGCAATGTCCCATTGATATTGTCACCAGAATATTAATTCATCTACCTCAGTAATGATCTGTGGTCCCGGGCTTGAATTCTGCAATAGCAAATGGTAGAATTGGGATTCAGTTAAGAATCTGGAATTAAGAGTCTAATGATGACCAGGAAACCAATGTTGATTATCAAAACCTGTGGCCTGAATCTTATTAGGGTCTGAACAGTTTGGGCAATAGTGAGATTTGTGACAGAAACAGGCAATACATCCAACAAGGCCGATCTCAATGACAGTTGTGCCCCATGCGATCTTTTGTGCTTTCCTAAAGATGGTGCTGGTGCAAGGAATGTCAGTCTTTTGGCAGATATCTACAGAATGGCAAGTTGTTCTGGCATGTGATAACATAGGATCAGAGTTGGATGTGAGAATGATGTAAAGGTAGGGCAGGTAATTATTTTATGAGCTGGCTAAGGCACAGAGAGAAAATTCACACAGCCTCGCAGCAAAAATCCCTCCAAACATCCATTCCAACTTGGGCTTCACCAAAAAACATAACATTTAGCCCTGTATGTTCAGGATGCTCTTAGTACCTTAGTTTCTTCCAAAAAGACACCAGTGTTTTGTGATTCAAGTTGCATTCAACAATTTTGGGAGAATTAAAATCCTTTTAACTTTTGCCATAGTGCTGTTGAATTGTATTAGGGAGGTGATTTCACAAAGGCACTTAAACATCAGAAGCAACAATACTTCAGGCAGAATATTCATTTCTGTGAGTAACCAAATAGCTGTCTTTATAGATTATGTTTGCCAGTGGCAACCTGCATTCACCGCCTGCGCTTCTCTGCAGAGGCATAACTGACCTGTGGATATTCACATTAGGCTAAATTACTCATAACCACAGAGACCGGGAAGGCTCTTTCCCACGTTACAAATATTTCTATGACATTATGACTTGATGCAATAGGATCCGCTCGACACTGCAATGGATACCTGTTCCTACATCCAGTCTATGATTGATTTCTGTATAAAGCAAGGAACTGCTAATGTTTTAACATGGGAAATGTTTAAAACATTTGCAGCAGAAAGGGAGCGCAATATCTTTTTTCCTGGTGTCAGGCTTCCCAATAGACCAGTGCATTATAAATGAAACCCACGTGGTAACCAGAGTTCTGTATCTCGACCTTGATGTTTTCATGAACAGGAAAGAGTCCCAGTTCACCTCTTTTTATCTTGTTTTAAATCACAGTAATGCAATCCTGCATATTAATGCCCCTTATTCAGGGAACTGCCAGTTTGCTTTTATTTTGTGACTGTCATGAATATTAATTTATCATCTGAAGGCTGCATTATTTGAAACTACAGACAATTAATCGACAACTGACAGGAAACCAAATGTACTCTCCTCTGTCACTGCCCACACAAATAGAAAAATAACAATAACAATCAATAACTAATTTAATAACGCAAAACTAATTAGTTTTTAAAATAATAATCGGATTCAATAAGGTTTTTTTTTCAAGCACATTGTATTGTTTATTTTGTTTAAACTATTGAGGGGGAGCTGTGATCTACAGACCAATCAAATTTGCTGAAATGATGCCCAACTATTGTATTCTACATGTATCTACAATCCAAAGAGTACCACCATGGTGAAGGATGAGACATTAAGCATGACGAACATTCAGTTTCTTTCATATCATCCCTCTTCTTTGAACTAAGTACAATAGTCCTAATATATCCAAGGTGAGAAAAACAAGAAATTCAATCTGAACAAAACCAAAGTTGCTGGATCAGTTCAAAGGTCTGGCAACATCTGTGAAGAGAAAATCAGAGTTAGCGTTTCAGGTATGGTGACTTCTGTTTTTGTTCCTGATTTACAGTACTTATGTTTGTTTTTAAAGAAATTCAATCTTATTCTTTGCTTTTACACAGTTAATCTTGTTTATTTATTGAATAAAAATAAAAGCACTGCAGCAAGTAGTGAATATTCCATGTTGCAGTTGGATTAGCCCACCAGAAATGTATAATGGAAATTGATATGCACATAATTCTTAAATCTGGTTTGAAATTTCCTCCTTTTTTTTAAAGAAAACCTGTTTTCCTTCCGTCAGTCCCCCAAAAAATTTCCCTCTTTGCTCTTAATCAAGGAAGTATAGACTCATAAAATGAAACAGTACAGAAGAATGCTATTTGTTCCTTTGTTCCTGTTCTGGTTCTTTTTTTCAAAATCATGTTTGGTCTTCCAAAGAATAGATCAGGAGAAACTATTCCACTCATGAACAGTTTACAAACCAAAAGGCCCATTGTAAATTATTTATTAAAGAAACATTTGTGAGACAAGGAAAACCCTTCACTCAATTATAGATGGAGTTGGAATACACTGCCTCAATTTTGGTGGAGCAGTTTTATTTGAGGTATTTGAGAGAGCATTGGATGATTTAAATAATAACAATGTGCGAGCTTATGGGGGAAAGGCAGAAAACTGATAATAAATTAAGTGCTCAGACAATTAGTCTAGAAATGATGAGCCAAGTGATTCTGTAAATCTTCATCTAACCCTATTCACATTCCCTTTCTGCTCCTATCTTTCTTGAGAATTTACCTAGCACCCTGTTAGATGCATCTATGCTATTTACATCAGTTACTCATGGTAATGAAAAGTTCCACATTCTAACCACTCACTGGGAAAAGATTCTTTTTTACCTGAATTTACTTTATATTTATTAGCGGTTGTTTTCTATTCTATGTTCCCCAATCCTTGCATTTTGGTTTCATCTGGCTTTGGGGTGATCGCTGAGCGAATTCAAGCAATAGCTGCTTTTTTAGCATATTAAGGAACTGCGTACAGATCTATGTAACTGTGTCACACTCTGCTGAAGTCATCATCTTTCTCCCTAAAGTGTCTCAGCCATTTAATCTCTTAAATGATTATAATGGGAGGTGTGATTTACACAGTCCTAGTGGTAACTCTTAAAACCCCAATACTACAGTTCTGGCCTCCCCGGCAAACTAAATGCTCTGTTTTGCACCCAGTAGATTCGTGAAAGTGGATCAAGCAGGAAATGCTATTGCCTTCAATTGCAACTGATGCTGTGAATATTCATGTAACTGATATTATCTGGAAATATTACATGCCATTATTACACGACACCATTAAACAAATTTGTAATAGCACTTAACCACCCAAATTAACTTCACGAGGTAGAAAAACTTATTCCTTAACATAAGTGAAGCCTAAAGATGGAGTTAGGGTGAAACCATTTTGTGCTGATGCTACAGTTATAAATCACTTGATTTCTTTATGGAGCCAAATATGCAGTTGTAGTAAAAATAAGCTAAGCCCAGTCTAATACTGAAAGCACGGTATAATTGTTATGACAAAGGGGTAGCAGCCAAACCAAATCAGCCTCTCTGGTTCACTGGATTTGCAAAACAGAGAAATTAAAATGTTCAGCAACACTCACAATGACTCAATTTTTCCTAACCAGCTTTCACAAATAACTGATTTTGGACAATAAGATTTTAACTCAAGTTAAAAACTTATTCTTAATATCAAAACACAATTCAGCAATAAGATAATCAAATTAATATCTATGATTTGAAACCTAACATCTTTGACCATACTGCACACTTGTACACGGACAGGTGGATATAGTTCAGGGATAAAATTAAGATAAAATAAAAGAATCATAATGTACCAGTTGAATAATCATTTCAAACAGTGAATTTGAGGCCTTCAGAAATCCTTGGAAAATAGATTAATCACTGCAAGTGGAAGTGTATATTTTTCTTGAATTCCGATCTCACCAATCAACTTACAGAATTATTTACTAATTTCTGACAGTCTGGGATTCTTTTCTCAGAACATTGAACAATTTGATAACTGTAGGGAACTAACGAAAGAACAAAAGCAAGGGCTTCTAAAACTCACATTGCCTTCTACCAAAACCGGTCAAAACTGGTTCTTTCTTGATTTTTCTCTTTTCAGCCAACATTTTCTGTGATTGGCCAAGTAGCACAAGTCCTCCCTGGAGTGACAACATCAACATCCAACCAGCTGCCGGCCTGAGTATAGCAACAGCCAGTTCGTCTGTCCTGTCCTTAGATAAGTAATTAAGTTGCATTATCCTTTCAGACCTGTTCCCAACAGAAAACGTGTCTTTGTTCTATCTGAGTTTGAAAAGAATGTGAGAGGAATATCACAATAAAATTGTAAGATCATCAGTGGAGGAACAGGAGCACAATAGACCCTGAAACAAGCAGTCACCGGCACACGGCTAAATATTTCTACTGTACTACATGTAAAGTTAAAATTGATCTTTCATTTAAACTTACCAGTGTTGAAGATGTAAGATGTAACTTAAGGTCTATATATAGTATTCTCTAAATTAGAGACAAATGTGAAGGCACAATTGCAATGGTAGAGCAGCTCGGCCAAGACGGGTGCACTTTCCCTGTGATTAAGTGTTGAGAATGTCTATATGTACAGAAAGTGTGTCTAGTTTTTCTAGCTACTAGAATTCTGTGTTGCACATCTGGAACAGTAGCTGAAGTCACTCTGGAGCATCTGCAAGGCTCAGGTCTTCAATGAAAGCACAAATGTGGAGGTTGTCACACTGCAAATAAAGTTTATACTAGAAGAAAGAGAATGGCTGTGCACCAGACAAGTGGTGAGGAGCTCTCCGGGTCTATTTCCCTTTCCAACAGATTTTCCAATTTGGAAACTGATGGGAAATGTTGTTTCCCAGGGAATGCAGTGAAAGCCAACTGTATGATATAATGGAAAAAAACAGAATTTGCTTGAAAAGCTCAGCAAGCCTGGCAGCATCTGTGAAGAAAACTCGGAGTTAATGCTTCAGGTCTGCAGGAACCAAAATATTAACTTTGATCTTTTCTTCACAGATGCTAACAAGGCCTGCGGACCTTTTTCCAGCAATTTTGCTTTTGTTGCCGATTTACAGCATCCTCAGTTTTTTTGGTTTTTATTCTATGATACCATGAATGGCTCTACTGCATGGGCTGGGTGTGAGGCATATTGGGGTGGGGTGGAGGATGGAAGGACACTGCGAATAAGGGATTCCATCCCAAGGGAAGCAAGTAGATGTTTCTGAAAGGGGAAGGTGAAGAGCCAAAGCTAATTGCCCACATCAAAACCAATGACAAAGGTACGAAGAGGGATAGGCTTCTGAAATCAGAATGTGAATAGCTAGGAAATAAATTAATAATCAGAATCTCAAGGCTAATAACTTCAAGATTCTTCCCAGTGCCATGTGCTAGCAAGATCAGGAGTTGGAGAAAAGTTTGGATGTATGCATGGCTGGAGAGATGGTGCAAGAGGGAGCGATTTAGATTCATGAGACTTTAGGGCAGATTCTGGGAAAGATAAGACCTGCACCAGCTGAATGGATTTTATCTCAGCAAGATTTAAATTTAATTTAAGCTTTATTGTATATTGTATAATGTCACCGCATGTGGCAACACCTTAC
The DNA here is from genome assembly GCF_030684315.1 of Stegostoma tigrinum. Lineage (NCBI taxonomy): Eukaryota > Metazoa > Chordata > Chondrichthyes > Orectolobiformes > Stegostomatidae > Stegostoma > Stegostoma tigrinum. The sequence goes on along the minus strand of NC_081367.1, from coordinate 28,448,084 downwards.
TTATAAAGGTACCCAGGTACAAACTTAGTACAAGTAGTAATGTAGAGAAACAAAGTTAAAAGTGAAGGATTACCATTGGTCTTAGTATAAACAGAAAAATAAAGAAATAAAGTTAAAAATTAACATTATAGCCCTTCCTAGTATTAAGTGGAAAAAAAAGAATAAATGTAGAAGTTCAATAGTCTCTTTTAAGTACACTCCCTGCAAGTACTTGGTCTCCTCTGCTTTGGCCTGTTCTCTGAGAAACCATGGGCTTCCCAGTTTCGATGCCACAGCTGCTGCCTCTCTGTTCAGAATGTAGGTTAAAAAAAGACAAGAAGGAAGGAGAAGGGGAAAAAATGTGGCCACACTGGAGCTGACAGGCCTACTGTGCCAGTGCCACTATTTTGAATAGCTGGCTCACTCCCTCTCATCCTCGCTGCCAGCTCCCGCACTCTGTCCTGCTGTCTCTGGGCCCCCTCTCACTTTCTCCTCCATGCTGCTGACCCACTCTCTTCTGTTGCTGCTGCTTTAAAAGGCCTTAAAAAGAGAGAAACAAAAAGCAAGAGACAAAAGGAAAAAAGAAACAAGGTAAGCAGACGGGGTAGACGAGCCCTGGACCAGGAGCTTGAACGCAACGCTGCTACTCTGTTACCATTATACTCAGGACTAGACTAGGGCAATATACCGGTTCTAAACATATTTTGCAGCAAAAGTGTGTCTTAGGCAATCTAATCACCCGACCCTCTAAATCTAACCTCACTGAACATTGGACACAGTAGTGGTGCACAGGGATGTGGAGAAAATAGCTTGGCACTAGGTGTTTGGAACTGGTGCAGGCACAGTGGGCTGAATGGCATCCTTCAGTGCTGCAACAACTCTGTGATTCTGTGATTCAGTCCTGCCAAAATAAAGCAAATTCATTTGTTTATTTTCTGTCTGATGGAAGACTCTTTGCTCATTGCTTGCTGATGCTTCATCCTGAGTCAATTTTTTGGCCTTTTTGTTTGAGAGAGTGGTTTGTCAATGCTTTCTGCTCCCGGGGCAGGGTTCAATAAAGGTATCAGAGCCCCTTCAGGCAGAACAGTTTCAATATCTCATCCTTCTTTGTTTGTCACAAAAATAGATTTTGTGACCAATTTTGTAACGTGTTTGTACTTTGAATCTCTATGCCATCACCAGACATACACTTATGTAATTATGTATACTTGCAAGCTGCCTAGTTTGAGCCATAAAGTGATCATTAATTTGGCAACTGCTGGCTAGAATATTGATGCTAAATAGGGCTGTATACAAATTGATGTTGCAAAATTCTTTGCTATTTTTATTGTTTAGCTCTAAGTTCACATTATACACACTCAATAACAAGCATGCACTTAAATTTCTAATACAAATATTGTGAGCCATGCTGACTCATGTCTCCTATGTCTTTTAGCCGAATAGCTTCATTATGTCAGACAAATTCTCCGATGTAACCAGTGCAACATAAGGTATAAATGCCTTGCTGTTCACAATAATGCTGGCGTAATACTACATATATCAAGACCCTCAGCTTTCTCTGATGCAGCACGTTACAGTTCGTGATGAAGCTATATATAACATTTACTGGGTAAGAATGGCAGCTGTCATACTAACATTATTGTAACAAAGGAAAATATGGAACAAAGGAAAGCTACATAAATCATCAAAATCATTTCTGCAGCAGACTCTGTATAATTTTTAATCCCCCAGGCTTCTTTCCAATGAATTAATCTTTCCAACGAGATAATAGCCACAGGAAAATCCTCTAAAAAGATAAAACTTCTTTGAATTCCCTTGGGGACTCCGAAATTAATTGACAGAAAATTCCAAAACATCAGTCTAACCCTTTATTCTCCATCATTCAACTCCATGCATTTGCATTTCATAAGTGCAACTTCTATAATCTATTAAGTTGGAATCATAATATTCCATAAGATGTAAATTTAGCATAAATTTCAACTCAGTTCTTACCCAGATATTTGTCCAGTTCTTTTTGAAGGTAAAATTAGCGAGGAAAAGCACTTACCAGACTGGAATGTTTGTGAATGTGCTACTTGCCTGTGCTACTTACAAGATGTTTATGTATTCCCAATGCAAGACTATGTCCTATAAGATTATAGTTGTCCATAACTGGTCATTGACAGTTGGCCTTCTGTCTATTTTTGGGAGCTTCTGGCCGCTGGTATCCAAGATGAAATTTTGTCCTAAGTGAATTACTACCAAAAATATATAATAATGCTATTCATGAATCTTCTGGCTGCCTTTGCCATACTCACTGACTGTGCAAACCACAACAGATCCCCTATCCATCTGGTCTTCATTCAGTGATGTCCTCACTCACAGAAGATGGAAACCTTTCCAACCCGCGTTTAAAAGTAGACTTGTTTCATGTATATGGCCCATTAATTTTTTGTTGCTCTTCTGATCTCCCCTGAAATATGTAAGATATACAATTCATAGTCAATTTTACATAATATTCAAAATGTACCCATAATAACTTAGCATAATTTGTTTTGGCAGAATTAAATACCCCGAGATATATCCTACTCTTTGATTTCTTTCATTCATATCAGTCACACATTAATTAGATTGAATGCTCCAGCCATCAACTCAGCATCCTGTATATTTTTAAACTTTTTCCAACTTTATGTGTACAAGCTACCTGAAATTAACTTTAAAGCAATTGATATTTCACCTTAACAGTGATCATAGAATCCCTACAGTGTGGAAACAGGCATTCAACCCAACTGGTCCATACCGCCCCTCCAAAGAGCATCCCACCCAGACTTATTCCCCTAACCCTGCATTTCCCATATCTAACCCACCTAACATAAACATGTCTGGATACGATGGGCAACTTAGCATTGCCAATCCACTGAGCCTGCACATCTTTGAATTGTAGGAGGAAACCAGAGCAGCCAGAGGAAACTCATGCAGACACACGGAGAACATGCAAACTCCACATAGACATAGCTCTCTGATGAAGGATCTAGGCCCGAAACGTCAGCTTTTGTGCTCCTGAGATGCTGCTTGGCCTGCTGTGTTCATCCAGCTTCACACTTTGTTATCCACATAGACAGTCGCCTGAGGCTGGAATCGAATGTGAATCCCTGGCACTGTGAGGCAGCAGTACTAACCACTGAGCCACTGTGCTGGATTAATAGTGACTGACTAGAATATATGAACTGTTCAGTTACAAATGTATTTTAAACATTCACTTGTAAGTGGTTTGAATCTTGCTTGCCAGTTTGAGGTTCAGTGACACATTGTTTCATATTTTCATAAGACCACCTGACAATGTTGTGTAGCTGTGGTAGATGTATGAATATTATTGAATTACAAAATTGTCACCTTGCAGAAGGAGACTAATCAATCCATTGTGATTGAAATGGCTGTGCAAATGCACATTCTAATTTAGTGCCATTGTCTTGCCTTTTCCCCGCAACCCTGTACATTTAATATTTGGTCGAAACATCAAAATAGAAAGCTAAGCAATCATCTAACTAGGAAGCTACGTAAAGGTGGAGATGTGGTGTCGTTAATCAAGGATGGTATTTGCGCAGTAGTTTAATATATACTTCATTTAGGAGATCAGGATGTAGAATTTGTTTGAGTAGAGGTGGGGAATAATGGAGGAAAAAGTCATTGGTAGGAATGATCTACAGGTCAACTAAGTAACCACAATGTAGGATGCAGAACACAAGAAGAAATAGAAGTTGCTTGTGTCAAAGGAACAGCAATATTTCATCTTTATTCTTTGCATTAACTGGAAAAATCAGATTTGCAGCGGCAGTCTGGATGAGGAATTCATAGCACATTGTAGAACCAACCAACATTAGGTTAAATTAGACCTGGGACAGTGTAAAGTGATAGGATTTAGTATTGAGATAATAAGAACTTCAAATGTTGGAGTCAGTGGTGACACAGTGTGGATCTGGAGGAACACAGCAGGCCTGGCAGCATCAGAGGAGCAGATAAGTTGACATTTTGAGACCCTTCTTCAGAAATGACCTCACATTCAGGTCATCTCTGGATGATAGTGACCATAATGTGATTAAATGTTAGATCCAGTTTGCAAGAGGGAAGTATGGGTCTGAGGCTAGTATTTTAAATGTAAGTAAGGACAACTCTGTGGGCATGGAAGATAAGCTGGCTGAAGTAAATATGGATTCCAGGCCACAGGATGGACTAATAGAAAAATAGTGGTAAAGGTTTAATGCTTTCAGCATACTCAGAATAAGTAGATTCTTACAATAATGAAAGATTCCAAAGGGACAACACACTAAACATGGTTACTAATGAAGTTAAGGGAAAGGTTAGACTGAAGGATTAAGCACATAACTGCAGAAAGATGAATGAAATGGCAGACGATTTGTCAAAATAAAAGGAATGGTATAGAATGACTAAAAAATTCATCAGCGAAAAAAAAACTGTGAAAGGCAGCTATCTAAAGTGTATAAATGGAGAGTAGATGATTTTCTATAGGTAATTATAAAGGAAATCTGTTTGTTGACTGAATAGTGGTCCTCTGGAAAGTGAGAATAGAGAGTTAATAGTAGATAAAAGGGAAATTGTTGATGAAATTATGAATTATTTTTCTTCACTGTGGAGAATATAAAAATATAAAAATATTCCAGTGATAGCTGTAAACCAGGAGGTAGAAGGAAAGGATGAACTTAGTGAAATTACACTCACTAGGGGAACAGTACTAGAGAAACTGGTGAAACTATGGACTGACAAATCTTTGGATTCAGACAGATTTCATCCGAGGAGCTTAAAGAATATGGTTAATGAGGTGGCAGATGATTTGCTGTCAATTTTCCACAAATCCTTACGTTCAGAAAAGATTCTATCAGACTTGAAAGTAGCAAATTAATACACCTATTCAGGAAGGGAGGGAGGCAAAACAAAAGGAAACAAAAGGCCAGGTAACTTGATGCCTGTAAAGGGAAAGTTGCTGAATCAATCATTAAAGGGATCATAACTGAGCACTTGGAAAAACTCAAGTCAATCAGGAGTGTTGAACATGGTTTATTGAAACAGAGATCATGTTTATATTTGATAACAAAATGTGAAGCTGGATGAACACAGCAGGCCAAGCAGCATCTCAGGAGCACAAAAGCTGACATTGCGGGCCTAGACCCTTCATGCTTCCTTTAATGGGTACAAATGGATAAACAAGAGCAAGTAGTTGTACTGTACTTGAATTTCCAGGAAGCATTTGATAAAATGCCATGTCAAAGCTGTGGTAGAAAATATGGGTGGGAGATGACATATTTGCATAGATTGAAGATTCACTGGCTGAAAACAGAGTATGTATAAATGGGTCATTGTCTGATTGGCAGGATGTGATAAATGGGTGCTTGAAGGGTCCTCAACTTTTTATAATTTCCGTCAAAGCCTTAGATGAGGGAAGTGATGGTGTGGCAGCTAAACTTGCAGATAACACAAAGATAAGTAAGTATGTTGTGTTGAATTTTTAAGGAGTTTGCACACAAATATAGATATATTGACTGAGTGGACAAAAATCTGAGAGATAGAGTATAATGTGTGAAAATATAAAGTTGTTTAATCTGATAGAAAGAATGATAAAGCAGAGTATTGTTTAAACAAAGAACAAAAGCAGAATTTTGAGGTGCAGAGAGATCTAAGTTTATTCCAGGACATGAATCACAAAAGGTCGATATACAAAGACAGCCAATAGGATGCTACTTTTTGTGGCAACTGCATGTATAAATGCCATCTGTAGATGGCGCAAAGATTGTGCATGTGCAAAGAGGTCATGTAAAATATATAACAGATACTTTTTTTTGAACGAAAGCCTGATAATTCAAAAACTGTTAAATTCAAATGAAAATCAGCATCTGCAGTATTTTGCTGCTCTATTAATTTGAAATGACTTCTGTCGAGAATGAGTCCAGCTGTAAACAGGAATTATTTTATAATTATTTCATCTCTTTTCAGAGAAGCATGGTGATTCTGGCAAGAGCCTTCGGCTTCATATTTTCACACTGTCAATCTTTATATTTCTTAGATGCGCGCTTCTTTACTAATTGGCACTTGTCTGTTGGTTTCTTCACCTTTTATTTACCACTTTCCTTTGGGTTTCCTGCTGAGCAAATTGAGCTTTCCTCCTGATACTTCTCCATTTTAACCCTGCTGCTTGCCAAAGATTTCTTTTTTGCAGCCAGGGACAACTCTTTGTGATCACTACAACCTGCCACCTTATTGCTGATTCACAGACCAGGTGAAAACTGCGAATGCCAAGAGTCATCGACGCCATCTGTGCATGTGTAGGCAGTGGCTGCCATCTTTGCCAGCTGCCTTGGCATTTTTAGCACACACTCATATCCTTAGTTACAAGAGAAATTGTACACAAAGGTAAGGATGTCACGCTTCAATTATACAACACTTTGATGAGACAACATCTCAAATATTATGTGCAGTTTTTGTCTCCTTCTTAAAGTGAGAATGTGAAAGCATTGGAGGTGGTTCAGAAGTGGTTCAGGGGAGATTTACTAATCTAAATTTAGTGGATTACTAAATTTATTAAGCTACACTTAGAGTATTTTTTACTAATTCAGATTAATAGGTTGAATGAAAAGGTTGTAAGTGCAGATTGGACAGACTGGGTTTTTATCCAATGAAATTTAGAAGAGTGAGGTGTGACTTGATTGAAGAACACAAAACAATATTTGTTCTTGACAACATGGATGTGAAAAGGAAGTATTCTCCTGTGGATAGCTCTACAATGAGGGGCCATTGGTTAAAAATTAAGGGCTGCTTTTTTGCAGTAGGGATGAGTTGTTTTTTCTCTTTCAGACTGTTGCGACTTTGGTACTCTGCCTCAGAAAGCAGTGAAGGTGTGCTTGTTGAACATTTTTAAGCTGGAGGGAGATGGGTTACTGTGAAGCGAGGGAATCAGAGGTTAGCAAGGAAAAGAGGGAATGTGGAATTTGAAACACAAAAAGAGCAGACTATTTTATTGAATGCTCTTATTGAATGGTAGATCAGGCTCGAGGAACTGAATGGGTTACTTTAGCTCCTATCTTCATAATGTCCTCCTGAATGACTTGATTGAACTTGCCTCCGACACAGTTCTAGGCAGAGCAGTTCAGAACCGTACCACTTACTGTTTGAAAATGCTTTTCTCACATCATATTTGCTTCCCTTGAAAACATTTTAAATTGTACGCCCTTGGTCTCAATCATGCTATCAGTGGGAACAGTTTCTTCCAAACTACTCACTCCAGGCTCCTCATGATTTTGAAAATTTGTATCAAATTTCTGCTTAGCCTTCTCAGGAAAGCAGTGGTAACTCCTCCAATTTCTTTTCACAATTCAGCTATCTCATTACTGGAAACATCCTTTTAAAACTTGTCCACACTTTCTCTGATACATTCACATTCTTCCTGAATTCTGGCACCCAGAGCTGAGCACAATACTCCAACTAAGGGTATAGGTCTATTCATGATGATATAACTTGCCATGGATAAACCATGCACTCTTGCTAGTTTTAGTACTTACCTTTGGCAGGTTTATAAACCACAGTATTATATTTGACAATTGTTTTAAGACAAAATCTGCTTCTCACCTTATTGGCCAAGGTTATTCATTATTAATTTTCAGTGATAACTGTGTGCAAGTTTTATTTACTGCGCAATAAACTTACAAATGTGCATCTAATGTCTCCTTGAAAAGAACATACCTTCCTGTAAAAATACATTTTGTCATTGAACAGAAAAAGGTCACTGCCACCAACATTCCTATTATTAGTTATTCTTGTCATTTAATATCTTGCAGTGGCATGGATACTTATCTCTTTGTAATACTTCTGTAATTTATGGAAGTACTATTGTAAAAACACAATTGATTGCTGTAAAAGATAGCATTACAATGGAATGATTATGATGAACCATGTAGCTTTGTCTCTAAACTATATGCAGCCATGATAAATTAATCTGAATATCATGGATGAGTTATTTTTTTATTAAGTGATTATTTAATTATGCAAAATGTTGTTCTAAACCACAACAATATCAAAGCATACAAAATAATTAGTCAGGTATTATTTAAAGCATTTATGTGCTTTTATTAATAGACTCTTAATGAGTGACAAACAGTAAACAATTTCTCAATTCATCTGTTAAAGCTATTGTTAGAAATGTATATTTGTACTGATTATTCAGCATAGTGTTGGCATCTTTGAATTTAATTCAAAACAAAAACATATATCAAACTGTAATTCCGTCTAATCACCAACATCCATGGAGATTGTCTATTCACTACTTGCTATAAAAAACATGATAACCTTGTTCCATCGAAGAGATGGGAGAGTCTATTCTGCTGTGTGGCACAATAAGCTTAAATGACTAAAATAAAAACAGTTTTAATAGCTGAATTTCGGGTGGAGGCCACTGTCTTGGCAGTGGTACAAGAATTGGGAATGGGTTGTGTTCAATTCGCATCTTGTCATCTGAATGTGATTATGCAGCAACTGGCTAATTTACTGAATCAAGCAATGGGACTTATTTAGCTCAGGAGCTGGGATAGACAACAAAATATGTCAATGTCATCTGGAGGCATGTGCTGGCGCTACCACTGTGTTAATTGGGATAGATTCTAAACAGATTGAGCAACTCAAATCTGGGCATCCATGAGGTGCTTTGAGAATTCAGAAACATCAGAATTCTATTCAACCAGACTCTATAACTTTATGGCCTGGCATATTCCCCACTCTATTATTACTATCAAGCAAGAGCACCAACTGCATTTCAATGAAGAATGCAGCAGGGAATGCCTAGTACAATATCTTGAACACCTAAAAGTGTAATGTCAACCTAGCAAACTTACAACGCAGGGCTACTTGCATACCACTGAGCAAGTGCAGCTTGACGGCATTCTCATTGATACCCTCCATCACTTTTTGATGATCAGATTAGACTGAAGGGCATTAATAGGCTATGTTGGATATGAGAGATAATGGGAACTGCAGATGCTGGAGATTCCAAGATAATAAAATGTGAGGCTGGATGAACACAGCAGGCCAAGCGGCATCTCAGGAGCACAAAAGCTGACGTTTCGGGCCTAGACCCTTCATCAGAGGTGTTCTGATGAAGGGTCTAGGCCCGAAACGTCAGCTTTTGTGCTCCTGAGATGCTGCTTGGCCTGCTGTGTTCATCCAGCCTCACATTTTATTATGTTGGATATGTCCTGTTTTGTGGACAGGACATAGCTAAGCAATTTTCTATGTTGGCAACTAAATGCCAGTTTTGTAACTCCACTGGATCAAGTTGATGAGAAATGTGGCTAATTCTGGAGAATAAGTCTTCAGTACTACTATTGGATGTTTTCAGTATTGAGTTCCTTTAGCCATTTCTCAATCTTACTTGGATGAATTAAATTATTGGCTGAAGATTGACATCTGTGATGAGATTGAGAAGGATCATCCACTCAGCACTGCTGCCTTCAAACTCCTATTTGAGAGAGAAATGGGCGCACAACAATAAAGAAAGTATCAAGCTTGGGGTAAACCTTACAAACCTGTCTATTCTGAAACAAGCATCAAAAATGTTGCAGAAATTCAGCAGGTCTGCTGACATCTGTGGAGAGAGAAACAGAGGTAACGTTTTGAATCTGCCATGACTTTTCTACCTATTCTGACATCAGCAGATGAAAAGGGTTGCAACTGAATGGAGGTCAGCCACACGATTGCTGCTTGCAACAGACATGTCAGTCAAGGGAGAAGGGGAACAAAAGCAGACATGCATCCAGGTTGCACATGAGGCCCACAGATCATATCAGGCCTTCAAATATTCGGTGTTTACCAGTGAATTTGTCGCCATAAGGTGCTAAATTCAGTCACAAGAGGGATTATGTTGAGAGAAAAAAAAACCTCTATATGTGGCATTAAAAGAATTTCTGACAAATTGTTCCTTCAAATCACAGACTGGCCTTCTCTGCTGTGTTTGTTAGTGAATTCATCACAAATATGAAAAAGAACCAGCCTGTGATTGGAAGAGCATTGAGCAGGTAAGAAAGATAGTGTTGGCAGTGAGGGCAATACCATGAGAAGTGTTGGGACTTTTGCCACTTATCATGCCTTTGGCTGTGGTCCAGGTCTCTTTTATGGGAGACGTGACTTTGCTGAATATCATGGACAATGCCTTTTGCTAGGGACAGTTGGTGTGAGAGGGAAAGGTGCAGATGGTGGACGGTGGGAGCAGACTGCATTTTTCAGATCTATGGCAAGAGGACTGAATGGTGACCTGCTGGGGGAAGAGTTATCAACTACCAGATGGGTATGGGGAAAGTGATGAAAGAGGGAGATTCCAAAAAGACAGGGGAAAAGAGGTTGCAAACAGGACATTTGTAGAAAGGAGGCTACATGATGATGAAGGGAGAGTTCCATTCCGGAACCTGTCTATCTCTTGACTTCATTTTTGTTCTTGAAGAATTTCCTTTAGAAGCTATCTCATTCTAGTGCTGATCACATCTTTTCCTGTGCCTCCCACTTGCCAAATTCTCTTTCAGAATAATTTCTATCAACCGTCTTGGGATATTTCCTTATGCCAGAAGATTATGTCAGTGTAAATTGCCAGGGCTGCTTTCTGTGCTCATTCTGATGTGTGGACCATTGTGATTACAGGGTGATTTTTGGCATCTCAGGAAATGGCTCAGCTCAAACAACTTAATGAACACTTCAGCTTTCATCACCATCCACTTGTCAGATGCCTTACTGAGCACCCATTTGGTAAAACCATCTGGTCCTGCCACATTTTGTAAATATACACCTGACCATTAAACAGACTTCAGCAGCAATAATTGTCTGACCCAAGTAGTTACATTGCTTTGTGGTTCGTTTCTTTGCATTCTCATTATTTTCAGAGTTGTACTAAAGGGTTGCAAAAGTTCTGCTCATGTCTATAATGACCTACTTCCCTTTTCAGCTCCTCTTCAATTTCTCCTGACTTGGTTTAGTGCAAAGAATGATCTTTGACAAATTCAATTTCCTATATAAGTGCCTCTCCACTGTAAAATGTAACATCATTTTTTTTGGCACTTGTTCTTCACTGTAGCTTTGCAGATCTGATGGCAGAATTGTTTAAGATGTTGTTCTCTTTCAACCTTTCTCTACTGTTTGTTAGTTTCCGCTGTGAGATATTGTGAAGTTTCAGGCCACAGAAGGAAGATAGCTACTTTTTGTTTCTCTCTGCTATGTTTTAATGAATTCTCTTCCTGTATTTGTTTTTGAGTAATGCCAAAATAAAACCAAAATACTACAGACGCTGACAATTGAAATATAAATACTAGAAAAAAATGTTGGAAATACTCAGCAATTCACTCCCCACAGATGTTGCTTGATTTTCTGAGTGCTTCTAGCATTTTTTGAATTCTTTTTATTTCACTATCGTAATGCATTCAGGAGTCATAACCATCCTATTGGTACTAATTTTCAGCAAGATAATTACTGTTCCTGTTCTCATTCAGGTGTTTCTTTCAGATCATTAGAACGTTTGCAAATGATCGGATTTTATTTAGCTGTGCAAATGTAGTTTCATTTCCTGAGAAACTGGCGCCAATCAGTTAGGGAATGTGCCATTGGGGCAAACTTCACCTGAGCCTGAGTCTCTGTGAGTCTAGCAATCTAGCAGAAAGGATAATTAGAGCTGTTGACAAGACTTTCAACAAGTAAATTGATGGGAAAGGATCTGATAGAATCAGCACGTGAACAAAAGGCAGAGGAGAAGAGAGTGAAAAGCCAGACCAAGATAAGGCACAAGGGCAACAAAAATTGTTAGGTAACTGGTAATTATAAAACAGAAACAGAAAAGAACTACAAAAAATGTGAGAGGAGCAACTATTAAAGTTGAATTAAATTCTCTATCCAAAATGAAATAGAAGAACAAGGAATAAATGTATAGCGTCATGCCTCACTAGGGTAGCACTGCAAAATAAAGCCCTGCTATTCCTAGACTCATCACAGTAGTTAAAAATTTTAAAAATATGCAGAGTTCCTCAATTTACCTGTCCTTTAAACCCAGGGTGACTGAATGCACAGGTTTCTGTACTTAACAAAATTACCATTTATTTCATGTAATTAGAGTCTAGCAACCGATAAACAATTCTGAATATAGGTACATAACTTCACTAATTAAAACTAATCCCCTTATAAATCCACCCTCGCACACACACAGACAGGCACACAGACAGACAGAAAGAAAAGAAAAGCATGGGTGTTAGACAGAAAAATGGGAAAGCAATTCAGGCATTACTGTTCACTACGATTACTGCAACAATTCTTAAAATTCTTGTGCTGGTCAGAATAATATTTCTTGGTCATCCTTGTCTTGATTTGCAAGAGGTATGGGGCGTCTAGTTCACATATGGAAAGCTCTCTGGTTTATCACAGCTTACAACTGCTTGTAAAAAAATGTGGGTTTTCTTCAGGCTTAAAGGAACTTTGCAGAGAACAGAGAGAGCTCCTGATTTGATGGAGATCTGATATTTCCTCTGTATCTTGTTCACAGCCTTGAGCTGTTCAGTTACCCAAGTCCCAATTACATTGACAAAGGCTTTCCGCTTGCCATCAATAACTAGTCATTAATCTACAAACCAATAAACTGCAGGTACCAGCAAAGCTCCATTTGTGGGCTAACCCTTGACTCTCAATTGTCTGCAACCACATTTTGACCACTGCTCAAACAAGCAGCTATGTGAAAGGTGCTTACAATGAGTGTTAAGGTTAATTGTTTTCATAGCGTATAGCGGTCCTACATTAATCCTTTGTTTTTGAAGAAGTTCTTTTTGCAAGTTGGTCCACAATTAAAAATACATAAAAATAAAAATACACCATCTTTACAAAATGAATAACCAAAACATGACATAACTAAGGGAACTGGCAGCTAAATATTGCAGATTATCACATAATCTAATATTATATTGAAGGAAGACTGGATTGGTGGGTTAACTAATTAGAGGTGAACCAATAGGTATAGAAAGGAGTATATTTAACAGAGTAAAAGAGATATTGAAATAGACCCTTTGATTCAACTCATTCGTGCCAACCAGTTATCCTATATGTATATACAGTCCCATTTGCCAGCATTTGGCCCATATCCTTCGAAACCCTTCCTATTCATATACCTATCCAGATGTCTTTTAAATGTTGTAATTGCAAAAGCCTCCACCACTTCTTCTGGCAGCTTATTCCATACACACACCACACTCTGTGTGAAAAAGTTGCCCCTTAGGTACCTTTTAAAGCTTTCCCCTCTCACCTTAAACCTATGCCCTCTAGTTTTGGATACCCCTACCTCAGGGAAAATACCTGTCTACTTATCCTACCCATCCCCCTACAATTTTATAATCCTCTATCGGGTCATTCCTCAGTTCTGACGCCCCAGGGGAAATAGCCCCAGCCTATTCAGCCTCTCCCTATAGCTCATTCTTGTAAATCTTTTCTGAACTCTTTCAAGTTTCACTGCGTCCTTCCTACAACAGAGTGACTGGATCAGTACACAGTATTCCAAAAGTAGCCTAACCAATGTCCTGTACAGCTGCAACATGACCTGCCAACTCCTACACTCAATGCACTGACCAATAAAGGCAAGCATACTAAACACTGTCTTCACTATCCTATCTACCTAAAACTCCACTTTCAAGGAACAATGAGCCTGCACTCTCAGGTTTCTATGCTCAGCAGCCCTCTCGAGGACCTTACCAATTAGCGTATAAGCCCTGCCCTGATTTCCCTTTCCAAAATGCAGCACCTCACATTTATCTAAAGTAAACTCTGTCTACCACTCCTCAGCTCATCGGCCTATCTGATCAAGATCTGGTTGTGCTCTGAGGTAACCTTCTTCGCCTTCCACTACACCTCCAATTTTGGTGTCATCTGCAAACTCACTAACTATAACTCCTATGTTCACATCCAAATGTTTAAAAGCAGAATCTGTATGGTTTGAAATAAAAGACAAGATGGAATTAATCACAGCAAGGGGAACATACTATAGACCACCCAGTTGTGGAAAGATAGCAGAGGAAGAAGCACAGAAACAAAATCTAAAATAACTAAGGGGCATAGAATGATAATCAGTAAAGATTTTAAGTAGCTGCAAGAAGATATTGTGAAAGGAGTGTAAAGAATGGATCTTTTGCTTTTCATGTTAACCAGAATGTGAAAAATACAATAAAGATCTTATTTGGTCCAATAAGAAGACATAGATTAGTAAGATAAGTAAGCACAGAAAAACCAGCCAGGCATTAGTAATCATAGCACAGAAAGCCAAAATAAAGATTAAGTAGGACACATAGGAGATAAAAATCTAAGTAATACAATGAAAAAATATGATTTTAGGGGTTGTGTGTGGAACTAGTGAAAATAAACAGGACAAAAATAAACTGCTGACAATAAAAAAATTAATTGTAGTGGAAACTGTGTAAAACTGTGACCATAGAGTCCAGGAGAAATATTTCCCACTAGAAAGCAAGAATGAAGCCACCAATAATGGCACATCAGGGAGGAATACAGATATAAGAATAAAATTAAATCTGAAGATAACAGCTTACTTTAAATACATAGAAAGCAAAGAAGAGCTGAGCAAAGGGAATACAAGAAAATTAGGAAATATATAAAAATACAATCAGGAGGGTAAATAGAACCAATTAAATTAGATTATTAAGTCACATAGAACAAATTCAACAATAACAAAATAAAATTAATTAATAAGGCCACTAAATGATTTATATGATAAAATCACAGGGCACAGCAGTGATACGGCAAAATTTTAAATACTTTGCTGAGATATCCACCAGGCAGGCTAATATGGTAGAGAGGACATTAGAAGAATGGATAATAAAACAAGAATCAATTTAAGACAGGAAGTGTAGGACAGGGAGTTTGTGGCATTGTAGTAGTGCCCCAGCTCTGGACCAGAAGTCTGTGTTTAACTCCCATCTGCTCCAGGATGTGCAAAAACATCTCCGAACAGGTCGAATAGAAAATATGCAGAAGGTATGGGGCGGTATGTTGGACAAGGTCAGTGGGGAATCAAACTCAAAGAAGATTATATTTGGTTGGAGAAAGGGGTCTGTTTCCGTGCTGTATGACTCTTTGACTCTAGGAAAGTAGTGATCGCAGTGTTACATTGATACAAATGAACGGAAGTTAGATGTGAGATAGGAGCGTTCTTTTGCATGTACATACACATTTATTAGAAAAGTGAATAGTGCCAGAAAATTTTGAGTTGAAGTAAAACCAGCACAGATCAAAATGGCTGAACTGTGTATTACTTCCTTAGGTTTGAGCAACAACATGAATGGAAAGGAGATACAGAATGGCCCACTCTAGATGCAAGGGAATGGGGTCAGGTAATGTGTTCTACACTCGGGAAAAAGTGAACATGGTGTTCCAACCAAGCAGGAATCTTGGAAATGACCCAGGAAGAGAGCAGCTGGAGTGTTGCTTAAAGCCACATGTTCAATGGGAGCAAGAGAGGTAAGTTATATCCTACCCTTGAGTGCTAGCCTCACAAATTAATTTGCCCGGAATCTCCTGCACAGCTCTCCTTGGACCAATATATTTCCCAGCACCTGGTTTCATATCCTCAACTAAATTGAAAACGTTGACACTCAAGCGTATGTTAGTGACATCTCACACCCATGCCTCATACTCACCCTCCACAATTGATGTAATTTCCTTCTCTTCACACAACTCATTTCTCATACCCATCACTATTTTTTTTCTCCTTACAGGAGGAGGAATAGAGCTAGGAGAGGTACTGCAAATATAATTACATTGTCAACTGCTGTCAATACAGCCCTACACTGGCAGTGGTGGAGATGGTATCTTTCCACATGACTACAGGTGCCTCCAATGACCTACCATAAACAAAACCGATGCCACATAAGTTAATGGTGTTCAAACAGTTCAAGAAACTGATCCTCTGCCCAAAAGCCTTGTGTCATGAGCAATGTTTGTTAGGGCTGAAACAAATATCCACTTTGCTACTGATCAGGCTTGTCTAAAACAGACAGCCCTTTGATTTGCTGAACAGGCCGTATTCCAGTGAAGGAAGAAATTCTAGGTTGCCCACATATCTCAATTAAAGCACTTTTAGATAACTGTAGAGCTAACAAGTAAAATGCGTATCACTCGTCTATGATTTTTAACAAACAAGCAACCCACAAATTTAGTCATGTTTATCTGTGCAAGATTATTCAGGGAGTTGCCATGAAACTCTATCCTGCACCAACTAAGTCTCACATCTAGGAAATAGTGTAACCGCATTGTCACTGCATTAGCAATCTAGACACCAAACTGCATAAGCAGCAGGTGTAAGACAGGCCTTAGTTATCCCACAACTGACAGATCGGATCTGAACATTGTAGTCTGCCACATGCAATTTTGAATGGTGGTGGCTAATGAAAAACTCACTAAAGAAGGAGTCTCAACAAATATTCCCATTTACATGATGGTGGAGTCCAGCAGATCAGTGCACAAGATAAGGCTGAACCTTTTGCAAAACTCTTCAGCCAGAAGTGCCAATAAGACCACCCTTTTCAGCTTCCTCCTGAGCTCTCCACCATCATAAAAAACAACCTTTAGCTAATTTGAGATAACAAGGTGTAGAGCTGGAAGAACACAGCAGGCCAAGCAGCATCAGAAGAGCAGGAAAGCTGACGTTTCAGGCCTAGAACCTTCTTCAGAAATGGGGGAGGGGAGGGGAATTCTGAAATAAATAGGGAGAGAGGGGGAGGCGGATAGAAGATGGATGAAGGAGAAGATATTTGGAGAGGAGACAGACAGGTCAAAGAAGCGGGGTTGGAGCCAGTAAAGATGAGTGTAGGTGGGGAGTTATGGAGGGGATAGGTCAGCCCAGGGATGACAGACAGGTCAAGGAGGCAGGATAAGGCTGGTAGGTAGGAGATGGGGGGGGGGGTGCTTGAGGTGGGAGGAATGGATAGGTTGGAGACAAGCTGGGCTGGTTTTGGGATGCAGCAGGGGGACGAGAGATTTTAAAGCTTGTGAAGTCCACATTGATACCCTTGGGCTGCGGGGTTCCCATATGGAATATGAGTTGCTGTTCTTGCAACCTTCGGGTAGCATCGTTGTGGCACTGCAGGAGGCCCAGGATGGACATGTCGTCTGAGAAATGGGAGGGGGCGTTGAAATGGCTCATGACTGGGAGGTGCAGTTGTTTAGTGCAAACTGAGTGTAGGTGTTCTGCAAAGCAGTCCCCAAGCCTCTGCTTGGTTTCCCCAATGTAGAGGAGGCCACAATGGGAACGGCAGATGCAGTATACCACATTGGCAGATGTGCAGTTGAACATCTGCTTGATGTGGAAAGTCTTCCTGGGGCCTGGGATCAGGGGTAAGTGGGGAGGTGTAGGGACAGGTGTAGCACTTCATGCGGTTGCAGGAGAAAGTGTCGGGTGTGGTGGGGCTGGAGGAGGGTGTGGAGCAGACAAGAGACTCACAGAGGTAGTGGTCTCTCCGGAAGGCAGAAAAGGGTGGGGATGGAAAAATGTCTTTGATAGTGGGGTTGGATTGCAGATGGCAGAAGTGTCGGAGGATGATGCGTTGGATCAGGAGTTTGGTGGGGTGGTATGTGAGGACAAGGGGGATAATGTTTTGGTTGTCATTGCCGGGAGGGGGTGCAAGCGATGAGTTGCGGGAAATGCAGGAGACACGGTCAAGGGCGTTCTCGACCACTGAGTGGAGGATGCTACGGTCCTTGAAAAATGAGGGCGTCCGAGACGTGCGGGAATGGAATGTCTCATCCTGGAAGCAGATCCAGCGGAGGCGGAGGAATTTGGAATAGGGTATGGCATTTTTACAGGAACGTGGGTGGGAGGTAGCTGTATTCTAGGTATTCTAGGTAGCTGTGGGAGTTGGTGGGCTTGAAATGAATATTGGTTTCTAGGTGGTTACCCGAGATGGAGACAGAGAGATCCAGGAAGGAGAGAGAGGTATTAGAGATGGTCCAGGTTAACTTAACGTTGGGGTGGAAGGCATTGGTGAAGTGGATGAACTGTTCAAACTCCTCGTTGGAGCATGAGATGGTGCCAATACAGTCATCAATGTAATAGAGGAAGAGATGGGGTTTAGGGTCAGTGTAGGTGCGGAAGAGGGATTGTTCCACATAACCTACAAAGAGGCAGGCATAGCTTGGGCCCATGTGGGTACCCATGGCCACCCCTGTAGGAAGTGGGAGGAATTGAAAGAAAAGTTGTTGAGGGCAAGGACAAGCTCGGCTAGGCGGTTGAGGGTGTCAGTGGAGAGAGACTGGTTGGGCCTGCGGGACAGGAAGAATCGGAGAGCCTTTAGGCCATCTGTATAGGGACCAGACATCCATGGCAAAGATGAGGTGTTGGGGACTGGGGAGTTTTAAGTTCTGGAGGAGGTGGACGGCGTGGATGGCAGGTCACCCACCGTGAACGCTACTGGAAATAATGGTTGGCCAAAAAATGTGAAAATTCAGTCCAAGGTGTCGCCATTTAGGAGTGAATTCAGAGGGTTGTTAATCTTTGGAATTCTCTACTTCAGTGGTGGCTATGCCTTTGATTATGTTCTTGACAGATTTTTAATCCACAAGGGCGTTAAACAGGCTGCGGGATTGCAGGCTGGAAAGTGGAGTTAAGGTCACAGTCAGAATAAACCTGCTCTAACTGAATGGCAGAGCAGGCTTGGGGGGGCAAATGGTCTGCTCTTCCTCTCATTTCTTATGTTTTTGTTATAAATATGACCTTTTCTGCTTTGCAATAAAATATTTGTTTACGTGTTCTATTTTTGTCATTGTGTTATATTTTCCCTCTAATTTCTAAATCGGATATAACTCCAGGTAATTTATTCGTATGTAAAAAACTGCAGTCAGCTGAAATAGAAGCAACAATACCACGTTATGTAATCTATTCAATTTAGTCTCTGTTTTGGAGTTAAGGCTGCTTCCTTGCAATCACTAGTCCACCAAACTGAAGTGTTTTGTTAATTCATTATTTGAGTCAAAAACGAACTATAATTTGAGCATATTTGAATACATTATTTGATCTTAATTTATATTATTATAAAAATAATTTTATTTCATTTATTTAGCTGCAAAGGTTAAGAATTTTATGTATAAAAGTAGTCACAGTTGAGAAAGATGTCTAAATAACACAATGGGATACTACAAATAGGCTATTTTTGCGGCATTCCTTTTAAAAATAGAGGTCAAATGGAGGGCATTGCTTGATAGTTTGAACAAAAGTACCCTTTATTCTTCTGAGACAATGAGTGTGATGATGTAAATGCTAATTAATGCAAGGGCCTGGTCTAATTTCTTATCCTATCTACATTTTTGTCTGTGAACCCGAAAATCGCATAAAGCAACGCAAATGAAAAAAATGATAATCTCTCTTGGATATTCTATATCTGTTGCAAGACTTGGTTTTTAGTTTGATGTGCATATTGTGTATATTTCAAACTATGATTCCATAAAATTTTAATTGACCTCTAACTTTATTGAATGACTGCATTTCTGGTAATCTCATCAAGTTTAACTGTGAAACTGAATGCTTTGAAAATATGTTAATAACAGTAAGAATTCTTGCTGTTGTTTAGGTTAGATGAGAAGAAACCATGACAGTTATATCATGGCAGGGCCAGAGCAATGAGCATCTGCCAGAAATATGCATAGTAGGCAGTTCATGAGGCAGTCTTTCTGTGATGGTAATTTGATGCCAATGCTGCCACTATGGAGCTCAACACTGCAGCTAATGCACTCTATTTAACTTTCACAGCTGAAGATGAACTCAGCAGCAGGAACAAACCCCACTGCTATTTAAAGGCATCAGTAATGATATTCAGATTAGTTACTGAATGATTTCTACCAGCATTGCTATGATTTAATAAATGTTTAATTATTTCTCACATTTTTTTTAAAAGGGTTAAAGTCTCCAGGGAGTAATGTGGCAGCTGCTGAAGATTTTGTCCAGACTCAAAGGCTTCTGGGCAAAATGGTTGCTTCCAAACATAGTTGCAGTAGTAAGGATTTCCCCTGGAATACAGCAGGAACAGGAGAATGAGTGTAGGCAGAAAAGGGCGAGCCGCTAAAAGAGCAAGGAAGAGTAAGAAGGAGGAAGGCTTCCAACAGGAGACCATGTCCACCAGCATGTTCGTCTGGCAATTCTCTTACCTGAATCTCAGTGAGGAACAGTGTTCTTTGACTGCTTCAATCTTCTCTAAGGATGTCTTCACTGAAATGTGCCATTTCCTGCTGCTATAACAACGACATGATGGCAGGGAAAGGACTTCAGTCCCAGTAGCCATGAATTTTTACCTACTAGGGCTCTCCTCGTCTGGCAGTGGTGAAATTTGTGACATTGCTTGTCATCCATTGATATGTAAGGGAGGGCACCTAAGTTCTCTTTTCAGTGTTTGTTAATAGCACTTTATTATCTCTTATGAGAGAGCAGCAGGTGGAAAGCAGAGTTGATTTTCTTAGAATACACAGATCTCCATGATGCAGGCTGCCAGTGATTACGCACATATTGAATAATGGAGCAGTAGCTGGAGAGCATGGAGATCCATATAATGGGATGTGTATATGAGATGTAATCTCCCTTCACCACACCCTCAAATAATTTTAAGTAATCTGACCAAGCAACATTAATATTCCTTTGAAATTTACTGATAATTGTGGTGAATGTTTATCGGGGCTAGTTATAAATATTAAAGCACTGTGACAGTGTTTCAAATTAATTGAGATTAGCTGCATTGATCTGAGTTTATTAGAAGTTAATATAAAAAGCATTGAGATTTCCAAAACCGCAAATAGACCTGTCAGTAGTTTGTTCCTTCTGCACTGATCAATTATTGATGACACTACAGCAGAAGGATGTGAATGTTCAAGTTTACACCAGTAATTCACTGATTGTAGCAAGGCAGTCAATTGGCAAAAAAAACCAATTATTTCTGAAAAGAAGGCACATTCTGAGGTTGATTTTTGCCTTACACATTTTAGCACAACTCATAAAAAATATCAAAGTAAAGGGAAAATAACATTTATACCAGGTGAGAGAGAAGTGCTGGCTGGTTAGAATGTGGATTCTGAATGATAGAAGCTTTGTCATGGACTCCATTTCCAACCAGTTACTTAACGCTCAAATCTTTCATGTGTGACTTAAACTTACAACTTTATAACTTAGAGATGACAGTGCAACCACAGAATGACAGCAAACAGCATGAAATCAAAAATGGAGTTTCAGCCAAGCGACTTTAAATAACATAGAGACCATTCTGCACAAAAGAGTACATATAAGGAATTACAAAAGAGGGAGCGTTGTGGAGATGATGACTTACTAACAATTACTTACAATGATAAAGAATCCTGGCAATGTGGAACAGTCAGCAATTGGGCCAATTCTAAAGACAACTCATTTCAAGTTAAAACAGCTTATTTTAACTCCATATTATCCATTTGCAATACATTTGGAATATCTCTGTCTGTTTACGGTGTATGACATTGAAAAAGATCTTCAAAAAGAACTAGTAAAATATTTTTGTTGTTCAAATCATTTGGCCTTGTAAATATTCTGGATTTTCACAGAAAAAAGGAATTAAAGGGAGACTGGACAAAAGATATGCATCATGTGTGATTATACACATGTATGTAATTTGGATTGTGGCACCAAAATGAAAGAAAGCTTAAGCATTAAGCAAACTGTTCTGAAGAGAGTGAATTTCCACTTCTCTTTTCAACCTATGTGATTCATCACGACAAAGATTTATGTGCTTTATTGCACAATGTTTTACCTCTCTCCAGTTAAAATGTAACTAATTTCTATTCTAGGAGGAAGGAACTAATTACAAGAATTTCTTAAGTGAAAGAAAGGGCAATTTTATTGCCTGAGAAAAATTAATAAAAGTGCCTCATCATGTACACTCTCACACCGGTACAGAGTTAAAAGGGAACAGTTTCCAGCATTAAAGAAAGATGAAGAGAATATATAGTTTAAAATCCTAAGGGTGTCTTTGAGGCTTAAGGCTTCAACCAGAGGCCATGGTTGTATAAGAGGTTGTATAGCTGCTTCATGAATCTTCTGCTGCAGCAGTCTTTGTAGCTATCCTTGAGTTATCCTGTATTCTGCTGTTTTGATTTAATTCTTATTGTCAGTGAGCTGTTTCGATATGCTTTCTGATGTGCAGTCAAAAATCCAATTTATCTCTCTACCAAAAGCATGCTCTTGAAATACAAGCAGAGATAGTAGGAATTGCAGATGCTGGACAATCTGAGATAACAAGGTATAGAGCTGGAAGAACACTGCAGGCCAAGCAGCATCAGAGGAGCAGGAAAGCTGATGTTTTGGGCCTAGACCCTTCTTCAGAACTCTTCATTTTCTGAAGAAGGGTTTAGGCCTGAAGCATCAGCCTTCCTGCTCCTCTGATGCTGCTTGGCCTGCAGTGTTCTTCCAGCTCTACACCTTGTTTTCTTGAAATACAAGCATGTTTATGTATTTCTTTGCCTGAATTCATTAGTTCAAAGCATGATAATCGTAGCTTTTTTAGTGTCTCCGGCATGCAAACATTCTCATCAAGGGATAAATTAAAAATAGAAGGGAGCTTTTTTACATGCTCCCCCCAGAAGAGGTTGACTGCCTTCCTTGCTTCTGAATAAAACATTAAGTTTGTCTTGTGGTTAGGTGACTTTTGTAGCCACTTTAAGTCAATATTTTTAGTTCACTTTTGCCATTTTAATCCATGGAAGCCCCACCTTTGAAACCAGGTAATGGAATTTAAAAAATAGATATTTATTTTATGATGTGACAAAACATCATGTAAAATGTGGAAAGTGTGTTTTGCTGCCTGTAGCAAAATTGTACACCTGCTCTTTAATAACTATTCAGATTGCTGGTGACAAATTACATCATAATTAGTCAACTGCTTTCAGAATGTAGTCACTGTCATATATGCAGTCAGTTAATTACACAATTTTTTTGTAATATTGATTGACACATAAATATTGACCAGGACATTCAAATTCAGTTTACTTCTTCAAATAGTGCGATGGATTATTTTATCTCCACATTTTACGACAGACAGTGCCTTGTCTTAACATCTCATTGGAAGATGCATCTCCAACAAGGCAGCACGTCCTCTGTCAGGCAGATGAATTAATTATGTGCTTGAGGCCGAAGGTAAAAACAATTATCTTTTTCACAGTAATCGAATATTCTATGAAACATGATACTTACGTCTTAATGAAATCATTCAGTCACCTGATTATTTATGTTTTATGTGTTTATATTAATATTATGGAGTTTTACTGATTTAAAATTAATAATGTCATCCATTGTAAGAAATATCTTTCCACGTTTAAAATACTCAAGTATAAATGAGTCCAGTTGTTTCATTTCATGGACAATAATAAGGAGACAGATTGAACGGAAAATTAATGTTACAGATCAGTTGCCTGTTACAGAAACCATCAATTTCCATTTCCAAGATTTTAACTACATTTCAAAGGCAATTTTAGACAAGATGTGGTGCATTTCAATGTAAAAATGACTAACAACGATTAATACAAATCTATTCTCATTTTCCACGGTTCTTGTTTATTCACATTGGCTAACATTCTGAATGGTTACTTCAAGTTTCAGCCCCTGATTTTGATATTCCCATTAGGTATGATGCTGCTGCTCATTCCTTTACATAGTTTGAGTGCTTAATGTTCATATTGTACTGATACTGCCTAATTTCTAATGAATTATAAAATAGCAATCCCCATCAACAATTCATTGTGTTCCACTTGTAACCTTAACTGCGTATTATGGAGAATATTTTGATTTACTTATTTTTAAGAAGTGTTCCATTCTAAGTTGCAGGGCTTTTGAACTTAATGTGATGCTGCATTTTAATATCACCCATTTTTATCTCTGATCTTAGTTGCATAATGAATCTGAATCACAGGTATAGATCTTTGATTCAGGGGCATTCTTTCTGTTGGAAATGAAATTTTAAAGAGATTTTGATGCAGAAGAGAGTAAATTAATGCAGTTTCTGAAGACCACAATAAGACATTTCAACCATCAGCAATGTTTTTCAAGACTGTAAAGGCATGGGATCATAAAGTGCTTGACCAGGATGAAAGGAAAGGTGCCCAAAGATATAGGCACGTCAACATTTCTCTTATTTGCTTGTTGCTTAAACAAAAATAATTCAATGAATTTTTACAATATAGATACATCCAAAAGCCCACCGTGTCTGCACTGACACTCTGAACAACAACTTAATATCATTCTCCCTGCCTTTTCTCTGCAAACCTGCATATTGAGCGATTAAGTAGAAACAATACTCTCTTGAATGGTTGAACATTTCCAGGCAGTCCATTCTAGAAGATAACTATTCACTGTATGAAATAAGACTTTTTCTCGCCTGACATTGTTTATTTTGCAAAACACTTTAAATCTGTATTCTCCAGTTTTCAGTCCTCTCACAAGTGGAGATAATTTCTCCCAAACTATTCGGTCCAGTCCCCTCATGATTCTGCAAAATTATAGCAGATCTCCTTTTAGCCTTTTCTTCTCCAAGGCAAGGAAAACATTCCCAATTTCTCTGATCTATCTGTGTAACGGAAGTTTCTCATGCCTGAAACTAATCATATAAACCTCTTCTGCATTTTGTGTGATGTGTTCACTCCATCCCTACAGTGTGATGTCCAAAACTGTACACAGTACTCCAGTCCCAGTGTAGTTTATAAGTTCAGTGAAGCCTTCCTGCTCTTCCACTTTACCTCTCTGTTAATGAAGCGTACAATACTGGATACTTTATTAATAGCTCTCTCTACTTGTCCTACCACATTTAATTACACATGCACACTTACACCCAGACCTCACCACTCCTGCACACCTTTTAGAATAGTGCCCTCTGTTTTTAATTGATTATCCTGTTCTTTGAATGAAAATCTATCACCTCATTCTTCTCCACAAAGAATTTCCCTTGCCCACTCCTTCAAGTTGTCAACATCCTTTTGCAATTCTACACTGTCCCCATCACACTTTATAATGCTGTTAAATTACACATTAATCACAGACTTTGAAACTGTTCCCTGAACAATAGGATCTTGATCATTTATATGGTACCAGGAAAAACAAGGGTCCTAATATGAACCTCTGGGGACTCCACTACAAATCTATCTCAAGTCTGCAGACTGCCCATGAATATTAGTTTCTGTTTTTTATCTTGCAACTAATTTTGTATCAAATTCACTACTGTCCCTTTAGTTCCATGAGCTAAAACGTTTCTGACAAGTCAAATTATGTGGTGTCATATCAAACACCCTTTAGAAATCTATGTACATGGGACCAACAACATTACCCTCAACAATCCTCTCTGTTATATCTTCAGAACACTCTAACAATTTAATTAGACACAATTTCCCTTAACACATCTATGTTGCCTTTTCTGAATTCATCCATATTCATTCATATTTTTTCCATATGGCTGTTAGTTCTATCCTGAATAATTATTTCTAGATGTTTCCGCATCACTAAAATCATGCTGATTGATCTTTAAATGCTGGGAATATCGTTTTTTTTGATTGAGGTTATAATATTTGCAACTCTACATTTGTCCAGTACCACTGATTATAGTCAGTGCCTCTGCAATTTCCACTCTCACTTCCTCCAATATTCTTGTTTGCATCTCATTCAGTCCTGGTAATTTATCAATTTTTGTTTTAAGTATTGACAACTTCCAATATATTCTTCCTAACAATCTTATACCCTTCTATTAGCAGTCATCATGGCCTGGGATGCATCTGTCTCATAGGCAAAAACAGAGGCAAAGTATTCCTTAACAGCTCACCCATTCCTCTTATCACTTTTTCATCCCTAATTAGCCTCACACCTCCTTTTATCACCTTTTAAAATATTAACGTGCCTGTAAAATGTATCGGGATTTTCTGCGTGTTTGCTGCCTGTTTCTATCCTAATCCATCTTTGCTTCTCTTACTTGCTTTCACCTCACTCCTGAATTTTCTGTATTCTGCTTGGCTCAGCAGGAAATTAGATTAGATTCCCTACAGTGTGGGAACAGGCCGTTCGGCCCAACAAGTCCAAACCGCCCCTTGAAGCATCCCACCCAGAGACCCATCCCCCTATGACCCACACACCCCTGAACACTACAGGCAATTTAGCATGGCCAACCCACTTAGCCTGCACATCTTTGGACTGTGGGAGGAAACCAGAGCACCTGAAGGAAACCCACGCAGACACGGGCAGAATGTGCAAACTCCACACAGAAAGTTGCCCGAGGCTGGAATTGAACCCGGGTCCCTGACATTGTGAGGCTGCAGTGCTAACCACTGAGCCACTGTGCCACCCTTACTCACATCTAGTTCTTAGGTTTTGAAGGATAACATAGGTATTATCAAATCACATAAATGTATATCGTTGAAAGAAAATTTCATATCTGGCAAAACTAGTTCCTCATATATTGCCTTCATTCCTTTAATAAATGCGATTTTGGCTCAATGATACTTTTGGCTCTTAATTGTATTTTCTACCTGACACCTATCACAAGCACAAATTACCTTTTTAAATTTTTTTTCAGCTCCACAATCCAGCAAACTCTGGAATTGTTTGTCCTACCCTTCCCTGTTGAGGGGTTATACCCTGGTTGTGCCCAATGCATTTCCTTATGAAGGTAGCCCATCAGTCTACTATTGTTTTTTTCAACCACCCTTTGATTCCAGTCTAACTGTCCCAGCTTCATGCTTGTCCTTTTGAGGTATGCTGTTTGCAAGTGATTATATTTACTTTAGGTTGGTCATTGCCATTTTCCGCCAACGTTCTAAAATGATCGCCATCTCTTATATACTCCCTTTGACTCTTTATCTATTTGTCTGATCTCATCTAAAAAACCAGTTCCAACAATATTACATTCTTATTGAACTGGACATTTACTGCGTAGGAAATTCTACACCACACAATCTAAGAAGGCCAGGCCCTTCAAGCCCTCGACACTGCCACTTTCCCAGTCTATATTAAACTAATTATATCCCTACATTGTCAATATCCTATGATGGTTGTATCGATAGATCATTTCCTTCCATTCTAGTGGATTCCTCAATAGCACATTACTCACATCTAGTTCGTAGGTTTTGAAGGGTAACATAGGTGTTATCATATCCAGTAAATGTATACTGTGGAAAGAAAATTTCACATCTGGCAAAACTAGTTCCTCATATATTGCCATTATTCCTTTAATAAATGCACTTTTGGCTCAATGATATTATTACTTTGTCCATACCAAAGGTTGAGTGTTCAGGGCACATTCTGAAAAAAAAGTATCAGCAGGAGATAATGTATTCCAGATACTTGACCACACACATACACTGATATTTTACTACAGCACTGAAGGAGTACTGGAATGTCACAGCTGCATCATTTTTTAGTAGAATGCTAAATATAGGCTTCATCTACTTTCTCAAGTGAAATTAAAAAGACCTCATGGAATTCACAAAATATCAAAGGCTTTTTCCCCTGTACTTTGCCCAATATTAATCACTCAGAAAGCATGAATAAAATATTGTGGGGGTTAGGTTGGATTCTGTGCCGTTTGTTTCTTAAGTATTATATAGTAACTTATTGCTCAAATATCTGATACGAATATTTATATTTCAGGTTAAAAAAGTACATGATGCCATTGTGACAAAATGAGTCTGTGCACATTAATCAGTCTGAAATGTTGATTGGACACTAGTACAGCCATGCTTAAAGTCCAAGCTCCAGCTAATATTTGGGTTTAACTATGAACAACTCAGTACAACCTAAAATGATATGAAGGACCTCCCCTGGGGCCATTTGAAAGATTGCAAACTATTGCAAGCAACTCAAGCCAGCAGTTTGCTTGACTTTTTTTTCCTGGATGCTGCAGCATTTTACTTAAAGCAGATTAATTAATTAATTTAATTTAATTAATTATTCAAACAGATAGGTTGAAAAGAGCATCTTAAGCTCAGAAAGAAAAGGTTAGTAGATGGAGAGGTTTAGGAAGGGAACTGCAGAACCTAAAGATGAGAGAACTGAAAACATAGCCACCAATGATGGAGCAATTAAAATTAGAAATCAAGAAGATTATATCTGTAGATTGCTGCCATCACATTTACAGCTCTCTAATGATCACAGCCTCAATGACCCCCATTTTCATAGTTATGAACATTTTCCCCATGGTTGTCAATACAGTCAGGGAAGCTTGTCCTCCTCCATTTCTTTCTGCTGACTTTTATTTTGCAAGATATGTGTGACAGTGAGGGCCCTGCATATTGTGTGGATAGTGTGACGAGCATCATTGAATAGCTGCCAGAGTGTTGGTGCATGGCTTGTAGCAGTATTATGTGTATGAGGATAACATAGTGCATATGAATTAAACATTTCCAGGCTGATTGATTGAAGTTATTGTAGGTTGGTCATGGTGATGTGGAGAATTGAGCAGTGAATTAACTGAGTGGTGCAGTTGGTTCAATTTTGCATTTAAAAAATGAACTATTTATTTTGATAGCGTAAATTAGCTCATTTAGATACCTTTCTGCATGATTTTCATCTTGTTGGATCAACACTCCTAGCATTGATCACTGTCACTCCTTCTTTCTTCTGCATGTAACAAATTCCTCATCCTCATCAGATATAGGATATCTTTTCTATCAGGAATTCCAACATAAAAATAACATTAGAGATAATGGGAACTGCAGATGCTGGAGATTCCAAGATAATAAAATGTGAGGCTGGATGAACACAGCAGGCCAAGCAGCATCTCAGGAGCAGAAAAGCTGACGTTTCGGGCCTAGACCCTTCATCAGAGAGGGGGATGGGGGGAGGGAACTGGAATAAATAGGGAGAGAGGGGGAGGCGGACCGAAGATGGAGAGTAAAGAAGATAGGTGGAGAAGGTGTGGGTGGGGAGGTAGGGAGGGGATAGGTCAGTCCAGGGAAGACGGACATCTGCCAATGTGGTATACTGCATCCACTGTACCCGGTGCGGCTTTCTCTACATTGGGGAAACCAAGCGGAGGCTTGGGGACCGCTTTGCAGAACACCTCCGCTCAGTTCGCAACAAACAACTGCACCTCCCAGTCGCAAACCATTTCCACTCCCCCTCCCATTCTCTTGATGACATGTCCATCATGGGCCTCCTGCACTGCCACAATGATGCCACCCGAAGGTTGCAGGAACAGCAACTCATATTCCGCCTGGGAACCCTGCAGCCATATGGTATCAATGTGGACTTCACCAGTTTCAAAATCTCCCCTTCCCCCACTGCATCCCTAAACCAGCCCAGTTCATCCCCTCCCCCCACTGCACCACACAACCAGCCCAGCTCTTCCCCCCCACCCACTGCATCCCAAAACCAGTCCAACCTGTCTCTGCCTCCCTAACCGGTTCTTCCTCTCACCCATCCCTTCCTCCCACCCCAAGCCGCACCCCCAGCTACCTACTAACCTCATCCCACCTCCTTGACCTGTCCGTCTTCCCTGGACTGACCTATCCCCTCCCTACCTCCCCACCCACAACTTCTCCACCTATCTTCTTTACTCTCCATCTTCGGTCCGCCTCCCCCTCTCTCCCTATTTATTCCAGTTCCCTCCCCCCATCCCCCTCTCTGATGAAGGGTCTAGGCCCGAAATGTCAGCTTTTCTGCTCCTGAGATGCTGCTTGGCCTGCTGTGTTCATCCAGCCTCACATTTTATTATAAAAATAACATTGCTTGTTCTTTCAGTTTCGTTCATTCCTGAAAGTAACACGCACACATTCATTTTTCTAAAAGTTCCAATTGCTTCTTGCAACTACTAGCTATCTCCACTTTTAGAAGCACAGTCTGCATTTCAGGAGAAACAAGGAAAAGGAGTAAGCTATTTTTGCCCATTTGGGTTTGTTCAGTGAGACTACGGGAAATCTCTGACCTAGCTACATATCATTAACTTTGCTCTATCTCTCAAGATACTTTGGAATCAATCTGTTCAAAGATGTTGTTACACACTTCTGGAGCAGGTTAGGTGTAAACCTAGGCCTCCAGGCTCAGAGGTACAGACACTCCCACCACACCACAAGAAACTTTACTTAGTCTATCACTAAATAGCTTGGCTAAAAATGATCAATCTCAGTTTTAAAATCATCAATGGATTTGGAATTAGATGCTAATTTCTGAAGGAACTTTCAAACTTTTACGCTCTTTTGTGATTAGACCATTTCCGAATTTGACTACTGAAAAGTCTCGCCCAGTTGTTTTGGCTACACTCGCTAGTTCTAGATCCCCCTTCCAAAGTAAATTATTTCTATCTAACTTATCAGTTCGGTGCAGTATATTCAAAGCGTCAAAAAAAAACACTGCTGTGGTAGCTTCAAAGCTGTTAAAACACAAGTAGATTGCCAACGCGGTCAAATAGCAAGAAATGCTGGTTATGGGATATGTTGGCCAAGTATAGCTCTGCAAACTGCAAACCCAGAAACTGGACACAATGCAAACACAACAACCATGTGCTAATGATGTCAGCAGAATGTAAAAGGAAACATCTCACCAACAGTTACCCTGGGCAGACATTTCTGCAACAACTTATACACCAAACAAAGGAGGAATGCATATTTTCGATGAAAAAAGGCAGAAAGGCATCAGATCCTGTTACACAAAGAAACAAATATTAGCAAGTTTTCCAAACAACTGACAATGTTTTGACCATTAAGTGAGTCTCCTTGATTGGCCAGAACTATAGAAAGTTCCAGAAAAAAACATCCAAAAAGCTAATTAAATAAGGCTGACTTCAATTGATCTTCTGGAGGTGAAGAAGAAGCAACTAGCATGCAAAGCCAAAGACCAGCTGAATGAGAGAGAAAGAGAACAATGATTTCATAAGCTTGACTAAAGTTACAAGAGACCCTGGGGAATATTGAAACAGCTAAGAGTCCGTCAGGATTAGAGATAGAGTTATTAGTAATAAAGTCTAACTGCTACTTGTTCCTCAATAAAATTTTGACAGTTTGCAATGATGCCAACTCAAATTTGTAGTGTTTTGACCATTCTAGTATTGTGTTAAACCAGGATAAATTCATTTAAAACCTGTCAAAGTGTCTGACAGGTCCAAAAGAGCACGAACAGCATTATGTGACCTTTTAAATTCCAGGGAACACAATTCCAGTTTGCATATTCTCTCCTTATTACTTAACTTTTGATATCTAGGCATTATTTTAGTAAATCAGCACTACACACTCTCCAAGTAGCATGACCCATCCACAACATGAGACCCTTTCTTCATCATGCTGTTGATGATTAATGCAAGTAGAGCAATCCACACAATAAATGCAGTATAATGTAGAAGAATTTGAAAGGGTTAAGGTGGAAGAGTATCTTAAATACCAACTACAATGATGATGTTATATGAAGGTGGTGGGAGCCTTCTTAAAGAAGTATGATCACATCTGGATCTTCCCCATTTCTCTGTCCAAGGTTGCCATCACACAATAAACACCTTCTTGTTTTAAGGCAAGTGCTTCTTCTCATTAGACAACCAATGGCTTTCCTCTATCACACTGGAACAACCACACCTTGTAGAACCCTAGCAGGAAAGAGGATGGCAGAAAATCACTAGGTGGATCTTATACCATAACGAGTGCTGAGAATTCATTATACAACATGATCCAGGTAGAAGGCAAGGTAATGATATAATGGTATTCTCACTCAGCTAAGAATCCATGGAGCCAAGTAAGAACTTGAGTTTGAATTTCACCATGGAAGACCATACAAAATAACTGAAAGTTTATTTTAAAAATCTGACGATGGTTGGGAAACCATTGTTGATCATCAGAAAAGTTAATCTCTTTTATTGACGGACACCTGTGTTTTTAGCGTCTGTGCATGTTGGGAAGAAAGGTTAGAGTTTTAACTCGTGGAGAAATATTTTTATCTGTAACTAGAATCTATTTATTTTTGGTAAATAGTACTCATCACTATGCACCGAAACCTGGCTCAAACTTTCCGTCAACCTGGGTCTAAAAGGCAGACAAATTGGGAAATGGCATATTTTCATAAAATCATTAACTTCTGTAACCAATGCAAGAGTACTGGGCTTGATTTCCCAGTGAGTCATAACACTTGAACAAAAGAATGGAACTCCAAAAGTGAGGCGACAGCAACTGCCCTTGATATAAAACATCAAGGAGCTCGAGCAAAAGTGGACTCATTGTGACTTGGGTGGAAGCCCTCTGCTGGTTGGCTGTGCAAAGGAAGATATTGTCATTGGAGATCAGTCATCACAGCTCCAGGACATCTCTGTAGAAGTTCCAGTTGGTTCTAAGTACAATCCTCTTCAATTGCTTCATCACTGATCTTCCTTCTATCAGAAGGTCAAAAGTGAGGAGGTTCACTGATGATTGCACAATCAGATACTGAAGCAGCCGATGGCCAAATGCAGTAAGCTAAGCCAGTATCCAGGATTGGCCTGACAAGTGGAAAGTAACATTTATGTGCCATTAGTGACAAGCAACAACCATCACTAACAAGTAAGAAGCTAACCATTTGACTTCATCTCTTGAAATTCAACGGCATCACTATCACTGAATGCTCCACTATCAATATCCTAGAGTTTGTTATTGACCAGAAAGCAAGCTTGATGGCCCATCTGGATACAGCGGGTCCAAAAACAAGCCAAAGGCCAAGAAGCCTGTCGCTTGTAACTTACCTTTTGACCCTGTAGAGCCAATCCCCAACCACAAGGCACCAATCAGGACTGATGGAATGCTTCTCACTTGTCTGGATAAGAGCATGTCCAACAACACTCAAAAAAGTTGAAACTATCCAGAATAAAGCATCAATTTCACAAACATCCAGTCTCCCCCACATTCAGTAGCATCAGTGTGTACCATCTACAAGAACCATTGCAAAAATTCACCAAGGCCCCTTTTGACAGCACTTCCAAACCACAACCATTACCATCTAGAAAGACAAGGACAGCAGGTATATGGGAACATCACCATCTGCATGATCCTCGCTAAGTTACTCACCACCTTGACTTAGAACTATATCACAGTTCCCTCGCTGAATGAAAGTTCTGGAACTGTCTTCCAAATTCAACGTCGGTATCCCTACTTCACTTGGATTGCAGTGGTTTAAGAAGGTAACTCACCGCCACATTCTCTGCAGTAGTTAGGGATGGGCAATAAATGGTAACTTGATAAGCAACTCCCACATCCTGTGAAGAAAGAATAACAAGAGCTTTTAAAAATGTCATGACTGTCAATTTCTTCATGATAATAGTTATACCTACCCAGAACACGATGACAAGTTGATTTACCTCCTTGGTCACTCTGGCGATTTTGTCTGAGATTTAATTGATTGATTGATTTATTGATTTTATTTGATTGATTGATGCAATGTCATGTGTACCAGAACACAGTGAAAAGCTTTGTTTATGAGTGGTACAGGCAATCATAGTAAGCAAAGGGTGTACAAATCAAAAAGACTTAGACTGAGGCATACAGATTACATTGCATAGGGCATGTGCTAGGCAAGATCAACATTACTAAGATCAGTATTACTTGAGGCTAGAGTGTCCATTCATCAGCCTGACAATGGCCAGGAAGGCCATTTTCCTGAACCTGCTCATGTATGTGTTCTGCCTGACAGAAGAGGTTGTAGGAGATCATTACTGGGGTGTGATGGGTCTTTGATGATGTTGGCTGCCTTTCTGTGGCAGCGAGCCGTATAAATGGAGTCTATCGATGGAAGGTTGGCTTCCGTGATGGTCTGGGCCATGCACACCTCCTTCTGTAGTTTCTTACAGTCCTGGGCAGAGCAGTTGTCATATCAGGCCTGTGTGCCCAGACGGTATGTTTTCAATGGTGCATCTGTAGAAGTTGGTGAGAAACATTATGGACATTCCAAATTTCCTGAGCTGCCTTAGGAAGAAGAGGCCTTTTTGTACTTTCTTCACTGTCGCATCCATATGGGATGTTCAGGTAAGGTCGTTGTTATTATCATTCCGAGGAACTTGATTCTCTTCACCCTCTCAACCTCAGTTCCGTTGATGTAGATGGGGGCATGTTCTCCTCCTTTCTCTCTGAAGTCAAGATCAGTTCTTTAATTTCGTCAATGTTGAGAGGCAAATTAATTTCATTGCACCACATCAGCAAACTCTCTTTCTCCCTTCTGTAGTTTGACTCATCGTTGATAGATATCCGTCCAACTACGGTGGTGTCAGCAGCAAACTTGTAGGTTTGTTCGGAATTTGGCAACACAGTTGTAGGTGTATAGGGAGTACTGTAGAGAGAACAATAGATCCTCATAGTATCATTTTGAAATAAGCTGAGACAAATCCCAGGCTGGCACTTTTGGTTTTATCGTGCTTTGTAAATGCCTGTAGCTTTCACCTCATTTGTGAAAGCACACAATATCACTGTGTTCTCAAAACATAACATTCTAAAACATCCTGTCCATGCAGAAAAAGTGCAATAACTAAATCTGTTTCCAGGCTGGTTGTTATGAATGTTCTTCTGGGGCTTTAGTCAATATTGAATGAACGAGTATTTAAAGGAAAAACAATTGAAAGTAAGATCATTAAATCAAATAACAAGGTGTGAAGCTGGATGAGCACAGCAGGCCGAGCAGCATCAGAGGAGCAGGAAAGTTTGCCGTTTCGGGTCGAGACCCTTCTTCACTGTGTTATCTCAGATATCCAGCTTCACACCTTGTTATCTCAGATCCTTCAGCATCATCAGTTCCTACTATCTCATTAAATCAAATGCTTGATTCTTTTTTCAACTTAAAGATTAATAACATGGACTGAATGATGTGCTTGTTTAACACACCGTCCTTACACACCTTGGACATGAGTCTGAATTCAGGCCATTTCATAGCACATTTCGAATGTTCATTGTCTAAAGGGATGAAATGCATTTAGACAATTCCCACACTAAGCTGTAAAGAAGCAGAGCAAGATATCTCACAAATTGAATTTTACCAGCCTTTTGCTGATTACCTGAAAAGTGAAAGATCTGGGACAATTTTACAAGAGTTAGCTGGTAGCATGTTTGTTTTGCGAATGACAAGAAAGTGGATTGCCCCAACTCTAAAATCAATTGAGCCACTCAAATGGCTAATCCTGGGCCTTTTCCTAGAGCTACTGGTATTTTAACAGTTGATGTGGAAAACTAGTTAATGGGAAGACTGCCAGCTAATCCTTGCCAGTTCCCCAGTGAGCTTCTGGCCAGGAGAAGGCTGTGAGCATCTCCTTCTGAATAGACTTACAGAAGGTACATCTGGCCGTAGCACTCAGCGCCATGGCATTGTTTACCCTCACTTAACCTCCCTCCTTGCTGTGACCTGCCAGGCATGCCTCAGCACCCTAAACCTTACTTACCTGACATACTGTGCACCCCTGCCTTGTCACAGCAGTGACCATTGCTCTCAGTGGCACTGCTGAGGGAGATTCAGCCACCAGTTTGTGGGCTAGACTGCCATCCTTAATCGTATGGAAGCCCTGATGACAGCAACTGAACTGGCTCCCACCAACGAAATGTAGCCATGTACTCACTGAAGCATGACCCTTGCTACCCACGTGAAAATCCAACCATAGCTTATATCTAGTTACTACAGGGGCTATTTTCCACCTATACTGAAAGAGAAGCAATGGTGCAGGTTAAAAATCTAGTCATTGGGAACCCAATCCCAAGCATCATAGAACATTCTCACTTGTGCTTGAAAGGGATTAGGTTTGAGTGTCTATGAATAACTATCTACAGCACAGTGGATTGCAGATTACATTATTAAAATGTTCCAACACTGAAGATGTTTGCACTGTGATTTCAAGTTAACACTTCTTGCATGTGCTTCCTTAGTTTCAGGTAAGATGCCATTAAAATTGAGAAGCTAGCATGTCAAAACTGTTTGAGGGCCAGAGCAATGGGAGAGACTTTGCCTGGAGATCCTACCTCTGAGCTCTCTTTTGGAATGGCAATAGAGGATACAGATGAATTTTCAACTGAACACTCTTTTCCTGGACTGATTAAACTTTTAAACTGCTTCCTGCACTCAGTACAGATGCAGACCACAATAGTCCCACTGGTTACATCCTCAGCCTCTACACCCCCTGGTTGGAGAAGATCACTTCCTTCCTACGCTTTGCTGCACTCAACTGTAACTAAAAGAAGGTATCCTTAAAATATGCCATGTCTCTGAACATCCTGTGTCAATTTGCTAAGTTTGCCATCTACAAAACTTCCCAACTCCTCCACGTTCCAATATTAAATTGACCCTTTAAATCGACAAGACACGATATTTTCTTGCCAGTGTGCATAATATCTTTGACCCACATTGGTGATTCCCACCATGGAGGGAATATAAAATGGTATTTTCCAGGGACCACCCTTTGGGACATTGTTTCTTTTCATGGCATAGACTAATGGTCTGAAAATGGGGATATAGTGCATAAAGGCAAAGCTTGTACGTGATACAAAATGTCAAAACTTAGTAGACCATGAGAGAGATATTAATAGATTTCAGGAAGACCTAGACAGTGAAATGGACAGAAACATGAAAGATTAAATTTAACACAGTGTGAAGTGATGCATTTTGGTAAGAATGAAGAGAGAATACGTAATATATTTGGAAGTGTGTACACAAACAGGGACACAGGAGTTTGTATGCAAACATTTGAAAGTGCAGGACGAAATGAGCAGGCTGTTCAGAAAACCATATCAGATATTTGCATACGTTCATTAAAGCATAGAATACAAAAGCAAAAACACAGTTCTAACTATGTATGAAATCATTTGTTAGGCCTCAGATGGGCGACTGCGTCCAATTCTTGGGAGCATACATTACGAAGGATGTACTGTAGGAGTAGTTAGAGAACAAATTTATTAAAATTGTATCGGGGTGACGGACTTCAATTTAGTGGGGATACCAAGCCTGAAAATGTTAAACTATCAGGAGAGATTAGATTAAATACTGTAGGATTGTTATTAAGATTTTCTAAGAGCATGAGACGTAAAAGTGCTGAACACAAGGTTTGTGCAAACTGCTGACATTTATTATCTATAAACTATGTAAATTATCATGTCAGAATGGAACTTTGTTAATGTTTCCTTCCAGCAGGTCTTTGTTTAATGTGTTCTGACATCACCAGAACATAGCTCCTTATAGACTCACTCGATTATTTTGTTATGAGTGTATTGGCACAGTCAATCCTTTACTCCACACCTTCTCTGAAATCTTTATCCACATTTACTATTTACACATCTTCCTACGCCTTCCCACCAAAGTCTTAGTTTGTAACTGGGATACTCTTCAGAGTAATTCATTCTCAGAAGTTTTTATCCATAATTAGTATTTAAACATCCTCCTACATCCTTCCCACCAAAATCCCAGTTTGTAACAAAGGATAATCTTCGTGTTAATTAATTCAATCTCTCCAAATGTGTACAATGTTTCTTTTGAGGTTGTGGAGGATCTCTGTGTGCTCTAATCACATTCACTGAGGATTTGCTATGTGTTATTAATATTCTGTTTTCATAATTTCCAACTGAGGATCAGGGTTGGAGCCTATCCAGCTAAAACGTTTATTTTAACAAAATCAAGACACAGCTGCTACTTCAGATGGTGCCATGATCCGTTGGGGCAAGGCATGATCTTGATTGGTGCAGCCTCATAATTACAATATTTTCCTATCTCTGGTCACTGGGCAATACCTTCTTGCCCCTTTCCAATGTGGACAGGTTGAGAACCCTCTGTCGCTTGTTGACATGTAGACTTGGCTTACTGTGTGCATTTTTTTTCTGTCATTTTTGTTTATGGCCCTGCATGGTGACACTTGGTGGTAGTGTATGGGAAACAGAGAGAAGTTGACTTTGTAGCTTATGGTCCAATAAAAGCTGGCATCAAGCAAAGTCATTCTACAATAATATAGATCAGCAGTTCAACAGGGTTAAATTAACAACTTCATTCTTTCTAAAGATATTCTGTTTATGGCACTTTATGTTTATAGATCAATGTGGCCTCAGTGAATTCGAAAAAATGGACAAATCCATATGACACAGTTAAGAATTTGAAATACTCACTGGTAGATATGGCCCATTGTTAGGGAGGAAAATGTGTAGAAATATTCTTTCAAACAGGTAATAAGAACTTCAACAATAAGTTAATATAGCTTCTGGAGTTCAACCTAACACTGAAAATGAACAAAATTGATAAGA
Source organism: Stegostoma tigrinum (assembly GCF_030684315.1). NCBI lineage: Eukaryota > Metazoa > Chordata > Chondrichthyes > Orectolobiformes > Stegostomatidae > Stegostoma > Stegostoma tigrinum. The sequence goes on along the minus strand of NC_081367.1, from coordinate 28,409,867 downwards.
AAACTGTCCCCTTGAATTCAAATAAGGTTAACACCAAGGCATACTCTGGCCTGGATGGTAGGGAGGAGAGCAGAAGGGGGATTGGGTTCCACTTGTGAATGGCACAGGTGGCACAGTGGTAAACCATGCCCTCAAGAGAACATGAGTTATAGAACATAGAACAGTACAGCACAGAACAGGCCCTTCAGCCCACGATGTTGTGCCAACATTTGATCCTCATGTATGCAACCTCAAATTTCTGTGACCAAATGCATGTCCAGCAGTCTCTTAAATGACCCCAATGACCTTGCTTCCACAACTGCTGCTGGCAACGCATTCCATGCTCTCACAACTCTCTGTGTAAAGAACCCGCCTCTGACATCCCCTCTATACTTTCTTCCAACCAGCTTAAAACTATGACCGAGTTATCTGCCCATCATATGGATTACTGCACACTGATCCAACATTTAGAAATGCCAAGATGACCCTGCTGAATCTTCAGGAGCATTACACAGGAGAGGTGATGGCCCAGTGGTATTATCATTGGACTGTTAATCCAGAGACCCAAATAATGTTTGGGGCACCCAGGTCTGAATCCCGCCATGGGAGTTGGTGGAATTTTGAATTCTATATATATCTGGAATTAAGAGTCTAATGATGACTGTGAATCCATTGTTGATTGCTGGAAAATCCCAAAAGGTTCACTAATGTCCTTTAGAGAAAGAAACTGCCATCCTTACATGTCACTCTGGACCCACAGCAATGTGGTTGACTCTTAACTGCCCCCGGACAATTAGGCATAGGCAATAAATGCTGCCTAGCCAGTGATGCCCTCATCCTGCGAATGAATAAAAAATAAAGTTGTGGAACTCATAGGATCACCAACCACTCATGACACATCAAGAGATTGTCAATAATGCTAACATGATGACGTTGTTCAAAGTACTGTCACAGGATAGGGTTACTATGGACATACTATGACCAGCTGCCGGGCAATATAGTAAATTGACACACATTGTTCATTGCACAATTGAGCCTCTCAAAACAGTTCTAAGTGATTCACTATTGCTTTCAAATATTGAGTAATTAAAGCCATGAGAGTTTTGAATTTTTGAACTAGGTTTTTATTTTTAGTCCCCAAGCAGTTGGTAGGTAGCCAATAGGATGTCAACAGTAGTTTGGTATTTTCCTTGGATCGTATTCCATGATAATATCATACCACATCAGCCACAATCAAAATTTCTACGTTCTGCATGGTATTTTAGTGATCATCTTTGTATTCAATCAAGTCAGCAATGATGTTTTGACAATGTAAATCTCCAATGGAAGGTCTTAAACATAACCAGAAAATCTCTTTAACCCTTTACTCCGCATGTTGTCTGAAATCTCTTCCCATTAACTATTCAAACATCCTCCTATGCCTCACCACCAAAGTCTAAGTTGGTAACATGGATAATCCTCACGATAATTACAGCAGTCTTTCCAAATGTGTGTAGTGTTCCTTTTGAGATTGTATGGGATCTGCAATCATCTATGTCACTACAGGTGCTTCTTTCTCTAATCAGCATATTACTGGTTAGTTTCAGTGATAGCCCTAGAAGCATAATAAACTTGTACTCTAATCTGATTACATTAAATCTGAAATAAGATTGTTCATATGCCTGTGGGTTGGGATCATGATTTGCAAGGATGTCTAATATTATGAGAATGTTTTTGATTTAATCAAATGATTCTTGTTCAATTCAACATCATGCTTGATATTGTAGTAAAAGTTGTGATCAGCATTAACTTACATAAGTGGGGTAAACATTTTCCTACATGGTTTACAAAATGTTAGAGCTTTGTAGTATACTGAATAGTGGATATTTACTGGTGGATTTTATGTCCTGAGGGTCCACTATGACCCCTGTTGCTTGGGAAATAAGCCCAAAGATTTTATTACTCATTTTGAAAATTCACCTTTGTCAACTCAGCATGTTGTAAGCTTTTCAAGATTCACTGTGTTCTTCAGTCATGTTGCTTTTTTAGTGGATCCATAAATGAGAATGTCGTCCATGTGGCACATGACTCCTTCCATACATTCTATAAGTTGAATATCCTTGATTAGAAATTCTTGGGAACTTGCTTGATTTTAAAGAAGATAGTTGAAACCAAAGAGAGTTAAGAAGTTGTTTAGAAGTTTGGATTCCTCATCCAGTGGGAGTTGCTGGAATGTACTGCTTGGGTTCAGCCTGGTGAAGATCATACTGTTCTGAGTAGAACTCGATTCTCAGATATAGACCACATGCAGTGTGCTTGTCATTGTACTTCTTGTTCAAATGTGTCAAGTTGACACAAATTCAAACAGTTTGAGACTGGCTTAGTAACAACTTTTAAATGGTAGTCAATTTTTTTGTCAGCCAAAGATATTAAAGGAATTAAGACAAGGGCAGGCACATGAAGCTAACCTAATAGCAACCACAGTCTGTTTGAATGGTAAAATAGGCATCATGGGCTAAATGACTTATACCTTTGCCATTTTCTATATTCTAAGGTTAGAAATGACGAGGCTGCATTCCTTTGGAAAAAAAGATGCTTAATGGGAGGAAAAATAGATTTGAGAAAAATAATCAACACTGTTGATTTAGTAAATCAGGAGAACTAGTTTGCAGTGACAGAAGGGCTAGCAACCAGGATTTTGAGGGTTGGGTTTGCAAGTGAGGCAGAAAAATTCCCTGGGCTGGTATTCGTACTGGTCTATTCACCTTGCACTCCATCCTACCCCTTCTTGCCTATTTTCAGACAGGGAATTAACCAGGCCTAGACTTTGAGACGGTAAGGACTGCAGGTGCTGGAAGCCAGAGTCAATAAATGTAGAGCTTGAAAAGCATAGCATATCACGCAGCATCCAAGGGACAGGAAAGTCAACATTTTAGGTTGAAACCCCTCATCAGGACTGGAGGGAGGAAAGGGAGGCTGGAAATAAATAGAGAGAGGGGAGCGGGGCTGGGGGAAGGGTTGGTAGATGGAGATAGGTGGATGTAGGTAGGGGATTATTGTGATTGGTTAGTGGGAAGGGTGGAGAGGATAAGTGAGTCAGAAGATGGACAGGTTGGGGGAGGGAAGACTTTGAAACTGGGGAAGTCAATGTTCAAGCTATTGGGCTGTAAGCTCCGAAGGCAAAATAGGAGGTGTTTTTCGTCCAGTTTATATTTGACCATTCACTCTGTGACTCCATCGTCAGCTCCACACTCCCCACCTACCCCTTCACCACACCCAGTGCCATCCCCTGCAACCGCAAAAGTTGCTACACCTCCTCCAACACCTCCGCTGTCACCTCCGTACAAGGTCCCAGGCAGTTCTTCCAAATCCAACAGAAATTCACATGCACTTCATCTAGCCTCATGCTCTCAATGTGGCCTCCTCTATATAAGGCAGGCCAAATGTAGACTGGGAAACTAGTTTGCGGAGCATCTGCACTCTGCATGCACCAACCAATTCAACCTTCCAGTTGCCATCCACTTTAATTCCCTCTGCCCATTCCCCTGGTGACCTGTCCATTGTTGGCCTCCTCCACTGTCAGAATGAGGCCAAAAGTAAGCTGGAGGAACAACGCCTCATACTTCACCTTAGGAGGCTTACAGCCCAATGACTTCACTATTTTCAAAATCTTCCCTCCCCCAACCTGTCCATCTTCCTAGTCACCTATCCACACCACCGTTCCCACTGACAAACCATAATAACCCCCTACCTGCATCCACCTATCTCCAACTACCTACTCTCCCCCCAGCCCCACTCCCCTCCATCTATTTATTTCAGGGCTCCCGTCATCCTCCCCAATCCTGACGAAGGCCTAGACTTACCCATACACACTTGCCCCAGTTGAGGACCATAAATGGACAATTAAAGACCAATTTAGGGAAGTGTTTCTCCCTGGTCTCAATTTTCGATGGGAGAGGTTCAGAGAAAGGGACAAAGCTAGACAAGTTATCCAGTTGAGCATTAGGATATTGGGGGTGGGGTGTTCTACATTACTTTCCCTTTTAACAACAGACGCTAAATCCACCATACCTCCTCACAAGGTTTGGGGTTTCCCAGGTATTCCCATCTTGTTTGTCCTTCAAATTACAAATCTCTCTTCCAGAGGTTCCATCTCCCCAGAAATTCCCCTCTCTTTGCCCTGAGATCCTGGAATTTCCTATATCCTGGGGTTTCAGCATGAATCTCTAGACATTGCTTATAGCCTGAGCAATGTTCAGCAGTGCCGTGGTGCTGCTGGACTACGGAGCTGCCTGCTGATCAATTTGGCTGGCAGCTCCCTGGAGTAGGACCACTACTGACCTGAGGAATGGAAGGCTTGCCTTCAGCCATTTAATGATTATTTGACATCCATGATTGATGGGGATGCATTCCCAGCCAACTTCTCATGTGATGGGGTGGGAATTCCTGCTATTAGAAAAATTCCATCCCAAAACAAAATCCACTAAAAAGGCAACAATATCTGGAAACAGAAACAGAAATTGCTGGAAAGGCTCAGCAGGTCTGGAAGCCTCTGCGAAGGGAATCTAGAATCAACATTTTGGGTCAAGTGATGCTCAGAGCTGATGGTGGCTAGGAAAATGCCAGTTTATATGCAGAAGATAGGAGAGGGGGAAGGGGCAAGGATTAAATGACAGGTGAGGATAGAGCCCAAAGAGTAAGAAGGACAACTGGACAGACAAAAAAATGGATAACGATCCAGCTATAATAATATTTGGAATTGAATGTACTGGTCATCCATTTTGCAGCATACAAGACATGTTGTTACAGTATATCTCATTCACAATTTCTACTGCTTTATTCTTCTGGGGACTCAGACATCACAGATTTGAGCAGATTCACATGCAATCAAAGGTAAATTGTGGAAACTATTTCTTGAAGACAGTAAATTATTGCAAAATGAAAGCATTGCAGGAAAGGATGCTTGAAGCAGTTTAAGCAGAACAAGGAAGTTGGATGAATACTTGAAGAGAAGATTGCATGTGGGGCAATGGGGTAAGAGAGGGAATGAGAACCTAATTGATAGCACTGCCAAATAGTCGCACACAATGAGCCAAATTCTTCTGCACTGCATCATTCTATAATTCTGTTATTCTATATTTCATATGTTACTATATGACACATTGGAAAAACATTGTTTTCATCAGCACTTTGATTCATCATTTTATTGCTAGTTGAAATAATCAATCACATTTCCCAGTAAGAGGACTTGTTTCTTTCAATGTTGTTTTAGTTCCAAGCACCAGTAATAAATTCCAGTAAAGACTTGGTGGAACAAAGAGTGCAAATATGAATGTTGGAAATCAGCCAAAGACTAGTGCTGTTGCATTCAGCCAAAGAATAAATGAGATCACAATGTAATCAATCAAAACTGGTAGTAAAAATATAGACATTAGTTTATAGATTACATCGGTGACTGTTGTTCAGAGACACTAGCTGCCAAAGCATTACCTCTGTTCTTACATATAGATTTTAGTAGGGTGATGAAGCTTGAACTGTGCAGAATTTATCCTACATAGACACAGTGATCACATTTCACAATGAAACAAATGTTCCAGTCTCACATTAAGTATGACATTGAATTTTAAGTTTTTATCCACTCACTTTCTGTTGGATCTGGAATGGGGAAGCAATCAAAGACTAATGTTGCCAGCAATCTACCTGTCACTATAATTTTCAGGTTATTTTGCCAATGAGAGGACCATTATTTGGCTGCATTTATGTCAGGACAAAAGTGCACTCATTTGGGGTCAACTCTTTGAACTGGAACACCAGCAAGTTTCAGGTAGACCAAAGGATGTCTTTCACTGAGTTGATGGTCCTCCAGGCACAGTTGATGTTTGTCTTGGTGACTGTCCCCGGGAACAGACCGTAGAGCACAAAGCCCTGTGCCATGGAGCTGCTTGGGAAGAAGCTCGAGAAAAACCACTATATTTCTCTCCAGACTTCCTTCGCATAGGCACTTCCCAAAAGAAGGAATGTGCCAGTCACTACAAGGGCAGCATGCGATGGTGCAGAGAGACTAGGCATGCATGAAGGATCTCACTGGTAGCACCCTTCTCACCATCAGCCAAGCAATGTCATGGTGCTTATTGGAAAGTTCTGGTGACAAGGGATTCTGCCAAATGACTTTGATAGTCTGCACTGGGAGCATCTCATTAACATCCACCCTCTTCTTTTCCCACTGGGTCTCGAGGACGCTACAGGCTGACTGCTTCCTGATGGACTTGTGGTCAAACATGTTTTGCTTCACAATTTTTTCCATGAAGGACAGGTTATATGGAATGGTCCAACTACTTGGAGTGTTCTGTGGCAATGAGGCCAAGCCTATCTTTTGCAACACTGGGGGCAGGTAGAACCTTAGTAATTAGAGACGCTGTGTTTGCGTACTGAGGGTCTATGCACAGCTTGATGCAAATATTCCAGCCTCAGTAAATACGATATCTAATTTAAAGTTTTTATCCACTCAGTTGCTGTTGGATCTGGATTGGGGACGCAATTGAGGACTAATGTTGCCAGCAACCCACCTGTCACTATAATTTTCAGGTTATTTTGCCAATGAGAGGACCATTATTTGGCTGCATTCATGCAATTGCAAGAAGATATCTTCAAATGTAACATTTCATAATACTGTGTTAAAGCGTGCAATTTATTAGTGCACAAGAAACTGTATTGTCCAACCCCAGAAACTTGAAGTCTTTCAATTCAAAAGGTATGCTGTCTCCTTTAGCTGTCTTGCCAACAGCTGTCACATTGCACTGCTGCTGGTGCCCGAGAGCTGTACAGGTCATTTTCTGTCTCTACTTCCTCAAGTAAAACCCTAGGTGAAGGACCAAAGCCTGCTGGGATTCTGCCAACATTGTTTAAGAGTAGTTCTTCTGCTAGGATCAATGAAATGCTAATTAGGCAAATGGGAAAGTACCATACCGGACTTTCAGCTAGGTTTTCATGAAGTGGAAAATGCCATAAACAAATTATTTCAATAAATAGCTACAATTTACAGTTTCCTGTTTAAAAATATGCCGACTTAAACTGTTTTCTAAATCTTTTATCATGTTATTAAAATCATTAGTGTCATTTTACTTCTTTTCATTTATGCAAGCTGTTGGGTTCAGTGTCTTCATGACGCACAAGTAAGGTGTGATTATCACAAGTTTGCGAAAGACACAATGTGCAAAAAAATTCTTAAAATAATTCCCAAGGAGAGCACGGAATGAGAGGTTTAAACTGTTCATGCATCAAAAATAACACAAGTTCTAAATGGTGCCATTGCACATTATTGACTTCATTGTATGCTTGCTGGCAGACATGCCTTCAAATGTTTTGGTTTGAGTAATATGTACTAGATAAGGAATTTTGAAGTGGAAGAAACTACTTGAGTAGTCTAATCTAAAATCCATATAACCTAAACTTGCTAAAAGTGCAGAATTTCATGAAGTCTGCTTAATAATGCCTGACTACCTAGTTACAATTAGGAATTTTAACCTTCTAATTATGTGAAGTGATGTTACTTTTGTGATAAATTCAGAAAGATGATTCAGATGTTTACTAATTACAATGCAAAGACTTGATATTTCCCACTTAATCAGCATTTTCATGAATGTACCTAGATATGTCATGCTGGTGCCTCTGTCTTTCCATTTCAGAAGAATGTTAGCAAATTAGCTTTCATGCAATGTCCAAAACATTAGACACTTAAGACAAATTAACTAAGCTTACTGGGCTCAGAAAGGCAGATAAAATACGGGGAAAATATTGATGATTATGGTGTTGATTACGCTGATAACCAAATTTACTTACACAAATACAGATACCTTCTTGGAAAAGAATACAACTAAATCTGTGCAACAATCCCTCATTAGTTAAGAACATTAGAACCATGGAAGGTTCAATATAGAAGGAAGTCTTTAGCCTAGCACATCTCAGATAACTGTTTGCAATGTAAGTTCAAAAACAATCCTGATGGATTTGCTGTTTTGCATTAATTTTGTATCACTTCCCTCCTGTTGGTTTTGTCTGTCTGAGTTTATTTGTAGAATGATTTCGAAGGAGGTTGGAGTCTTAACTAGTAGAATTAAATGTCATCGGATCAGAGTTGTTTATCTGTGGTTAGAATCTACTTATTTATTTATAATAAACAGTTCTTGTTAAGTAGGGAAGCCTGGTCCAAATTTTCAGTTAGACTTGGTCCATCTGACACGTAAGCCAACAATTCTGCATAACCTAGTAAACTTTTTTGCTTGTGTAACGATTTTGGGTGTATCACCCTGGGGCAGAGTTCCCTAGTGAGAGTAAGTGATAAAACCAGTTAGCTGAAATAAAGTGAGGAGTTTTTTGTTTAAGTTTTGGAGATGTTATGAATTTCCTTCTTGGTCTGGGACACAGGTAAAATAGACCAATTTAAGAAGTTCTTTGAAAAAATAGTGTGGAGTGAAAGAAAAGTGTTACAAAGGTAATGGCAAAAGTGAGATAACAAGGTGTAGAGCTGGATGAGCACAGTAGGCCAAGCAGCATCAGAGGAGCAGGAAAGCTGACATTTTGGGTCTAGACCCTTCTTCAGAAATGGGGGAGGGGAAGGGGATTCTGAAATAAATAAGGAGAGAGGGGGGAGGCTGATAGAAGATGGATAAAGGAGAATATAAGTAGAGAGGAGATAGACAGGTCAAAGAGGCTGGGATAGAGCTGGTAAAGATGAGTACAGGTGGGGAGTTAGGGAGCAGATAGGTCAGTCCAGGGAGGACGGACAGGTCAAGGAGGCAGGATGAGGCTGGTAGGTAGGAGATGGGTGTGGGGCTTGAGGTGGGAGGAGGGGATAGGTGGGAGGAAGGACAGCTTAGGGAGGTGGGACAAGCTGGTCTAGTTTTTGGATATGGTCAGGGGAGGGGAGAAGAGGCAGTATCACTATCATACCAATGACCTAAATCCCAAAGAGATTGGAGTGGTAGCTGATGAGCATTGAAACAGGGTCTTCCATGAGGACTCAGAGGGATACAGGCTTATTTAGTTGCTGAGAAACAAAACCAAAGTGCATATCTATTGAAGATGCTGAAATCAAATGTTACAAATGAACAATGCAAGAAGAAGAAAGAATGACGACCTAACAAGTGAAATAAGTAGGAAAGACAATTCCAACATCACATAGAACAGCTAAAAATAAAATTGTTGCTAATTTTAGCGCAGGAACTTATTATCCTATAGATTTAATTTTGGAACAGTGAGATCTAGAAATATGAAACTATGGTAGATATATATCAGCACTTGAACCTGTGTATCTAAGACTTGCAGCCATAGAGATGATAACTGTATCAGGGTAAAATCAAAATGTTAACTGAACCCAAGGAAAGCAAACGTGATTGAGAAAATCAGCAATTGTTGGGGTGTTGCGATGAACAGAAGACCAATGGCTGGAGAGCTTGATGTTTTCAACTTTGTCAGCAAAATTATTATTTTTTTAAACAAACAGTGAGGATGGAAGTAAATAATAAATCTGAAAAATGAAGGTATGATGTGAGAAAGACATGTTATTGATTAAAACTAAGATAATCAAATGTGAGGCTGGATGAACACAGCAGGCCAAGCAGCATCTCAGGAGCACAAAAGCTGACGTTTCGGGCCTAGCCCTAACCCTCTCTGATGAAGGGTCTAGGCCCGAAACGTCAGCTTTTGTGCTCCTGAGATGCTGCTTGGCCTGCTGTGTTCATCCAGCCTCACATTTGATTATCTTGGAATTCTCCAGCATCTGCAGTTCCCATTATCTCTTATTGATTAAAACTGCAGCTCTGTAAGTGATGATAAGCTTCAGGGCATTAGAAGTGATATTGGAGAATTTATATTGAGAAAGATATTGAGATTCAAAGAGGGAGAGATTTTGAAAAGATTAATTTAGTGAATGATTAATTCAGAATAAAAAAACAAGTGGAGCTAAAATGGACATTGAAATCGCCAAGAACAAAAGCTCATTCACTACAAAGACTGAGGAAAGCTATCAGTGCTGAAACATTGGGAACATACTTAAAACAATTTTTTTTAAAAAGCAGGAACTGTAAAGGGGCAATTAGGAGACTAGGCAAATTGAGATGCTCATAAGGAGAAGGGGTCAGTTGAGTAGAGGGAAAGAGTTGGTGATGATAATGTCACTTTGCTGACTATTAAAATCAGCACTTATTCCATCCAAAATACAGAAGTTGTAGGAAGTAATAAACCAGGCAACATTCAACCAATTGTACTTTAATCACAAAAAGTTGGTGTGCATTAAATAAGAAGACAAATGGAATGCTCATATCTATTAAAATAGGAATGAACTATAAAACAAAGGAAGCCTCTATCTAACTAAACAGGGTATTTTTGAGGCCAGACCCAATTTCTGCGTACATTGGTCTCCTTATCTTGCATGAGAACTTCAGGGAAGGTTCTTTTTAGGCTGATTCATGGAAAGGATTTGTCTTAAAATTTGAGCAAGATGCACATATTATTTGGGTTCGGAAGAATGAGTTGTGATCTTTTTAAAACATATTAGATTCTGAGGTGGCTTCACAAGGTAGATGTTCACCCTCAATTGGGAAATTTTGAACGACATGCAAAATTTCATAATAAGAGATGCCCCATTCAAGATGGAAGTGTAGTGGAATTTCTACTCTCAAGTGATCATTAATATTCAGAATTCTGTACACTGAAATTCTTTGTGGGTTAAATCATTGAATATGCTTGAAGCCGAGTTAAACAGGCTTTTTTTTTATTTATTAAGGAGTGTGGGTTAATCCAGGGGCAGGCAAAATAGTGAAGTTAAGATACAATCAGATCAACCGTGATCTTACTGAATGGCAGAGATGCTCCATTTTCCTTTCTAATTTTAAGAAAAAAGTTGCATTTTACTGCTAATTTCTAAAACAGATCTGACCCCACATAATTTATTCATTTGCAAAAAGCTGCTGTCAATTGAAACGGCTGCAATGACACCAGGTTAAGCTATGTGATCTATTCAGCTCCATGCAAGTTTTAATTCTTAATATGTTTCTCTCCAATCACTAATCCACTTGTATGAAATGTTTCTTTATTCATGTTAGTAATGAAACACAAGTTGGACATAAATGTATTATTTGATCTTAAATTTGTTGATGATAAAGAGTGTATTCCACACGTTTGGCCGTAAAGAATTGGGTTACATTATGCACAAAATGGTTACATATAATAGAGATACTTAAATAATCTCATGGATGCTACAAATAGGCTGTTTGTGGTATTCCTTTCAAAAACAGAGGTCAGATGGAGTGCATTGCTTGAGATTTTGAGCTAAGGTAATTTTTATTCTCCTGATACAATGAATGTGATGATGTAAATGCAAATTAATGCAAAACACTAGTCTAATTTCTTATCCGAACTTTATTGGTCTGATAATCTATAAATGGCATCAAGCTATGCGGTTGCAAAATGTTGTTTGCAGTTCAAAGTGCATATTATTGATATTTCTGATTGTGATATCATCAAGTTACACTCAAGAGTACTCAACTTCAATCAGACCATCCATGATCATGTTGAAAAGCCGAGCAAGCTTGTGAATTTGCACGCCTCACTAATTTGCATTAACCTGTTCTCCCATGTGCTGGGTAGACACTCAACAGGGACAGTTCCTGACATGAAAGCCAGAACGAATACAGTAGTGGCTCCGACTCACCACTTGCTCCTCCAGGCCTCCACTTGGACAGGAGGTCCCAATGCCTCAGGTTATGTTCCATGGGTAGTGAGGATATATAGCCTTCATCCACAGAGATTGGCAATTGACATGTACCAGGCTCATTGTATCATCATGGTACACAACCAAGATACTCACAATGTGGTTTTGAGCTTCAATGCTACACTTTGGAGCACACCACATCTTCCATTATAATGTTGCTGTCAGGACACTCTGAGTGCAGAGGTAAGTACCGATCTTAAGGATTGGACCAGAGTGCACCTCAGAACACTTTGCTCGCACTCTTGTTTCTCACTCACTTTCCATCTACTTAGACTCTCACACTGTTCCTACCTTGCTTTTGCTTGCCTTATCATTTTACACTTTGCCACATCTGTCAGAGAGTTAAGGCTCACAGTACTTTGTTTTGCCTTGTTGTTTAGTGCAGACACAAAGCCAGAAGTTTATCATGCTTGTCAAAAGTGATCAATCAAGAGAATGGACATATCGCTGTACAACACTGAGCTACATCATTTACTTTTTGTACCATGCGCCAGCAACAGTGTACGCACCAAACACACTGCACATGCTTTGAGCATATGGCTATGTCCCAAAATTTAAGTTGAGTAGTTGTCCAATCAAAGGAAATGGCCTTTATCCAGCATATATCAGGACAGCAAGTCAAGGGCAGGGTCTGATATCAGCCTAGGGACTTGGACATGGTCTGTTAGCCACTTGGGTCAGACAGGGGCAGGGCTTCTGAATCATTACAGTCTGGGAGTGGGCCACAGTCAGTCCCACAGTAGTACAAGAAGCCGGGGGAGTTGTGGTAAATCAGTCAGAGAGCTGCACAGAAATCACTCAGGGCACCAGTGACTCAGTTAGACTTATTCGTCCAGGTCATTAAGGGACAGAAGATATGGGATAGTTTTGGAATTGGTGGCACAGTCAGTCCTGGGGTTCAGTCCAATGAAGGTCAAGAGGTGCTATACAGGGCCGCAGCTGTGGTAGGGAAGTTGGAGAAGTCAATTCAGAGGACTGAATGCAGCATGTTAGGATGGAGAGAGCTCAATAACTGCAAAACGGAAGACTCAACATATAAGGGTGGGAGATGATGGTGCATTGAAGAACATGAGTTATGGCAAGGGGAGGTGATCATCAAGGGTGACAACCACCCTTGCTACTATAAGGGGAAGATGCAGCACAATGGTTGGCATGGCTAATTTGCAGCTGAGCATAAATGGGTAATGATTAAGATGAAGATATCATTCAGAGAATTGAGTGGGAACATGTGCAGCTCCTAAAACCCTCAAGAAATTTGACACCATGAGGACAATGCAGCCTTCTTGTTTGGCACCACATCCAAACACATTCAGCCTCTTCACCACCAATGTTCATTAGCAGTAATATGTAACATCTACAATACCCACTGCAGAAATTCACCAAGGGTCCTTAGACAGTATCTTCCAAATCCACAACTGCTTCAATCCAGAAGGACAAGGCAGCAGGGTCAGAGGAATAACGCCACTTGGGAGTTCCCCTCAAAGGTGCACAACATCTAGGCTTGGAAATATATCAACATTGCTTCAGTGTCAGTGGGTCAAAATCTTGGAATTTCCCTTTCTTAGGGCATTTTTAGTCTATCTGCAGCAGGTGAAATATAGTGGTTCAAGTAGGCAGCTCACTACCAGTATTTCAAGGGCAAATAGGGTAGCGCAATAAATACAGTCCCTGCCAGTAATGCCCACATCCCAGAAGTGAATAAAAAAGTTCTCAGTACTGATAGCTTGACCAAGGAGTGCAAATGAAGAAAGAACTATGCACTTACAGGAGGAGCCCTTTGTTATGCAAGCTGATCCTGCAATTCACTGTGCTAAGCACACATGGTGGAATAAATGTTTCTGGCTGAGCATGTAGGCTTTAATTGAAAGTGATGCAAGGCCCTTCAAGGGGCAATTTCATGAAACAGCACAGGGGGAAGACATCAATATCATAGCATTGTGCATGTGAAATGAATGCAGTGTCCAACTATGACAATTTTCACCATGCCACTGACCATTATAGGCTGATCATAGTCATCTCTGTGAAGCAGAAATAATCACAGGTAACCTTAAAAGCCCCACTCACATGCCTCAATGCACAAAGACAATCCAAAATCTCATACATTGGTCAAAGGCATGGAGCTGGTTCCTTCTCATCTTGACACATAATTATTTTCTAATATACTCTTGCAGTTAATGCTGCCTTTTTTGAGTGATATTAGTGGTGGGGTCGGGGTTGAGGGACAAAATATCAGTAATCATGCAGCAATTACAATCTCCTATTGCATTTGCATGGCATGGCTTGTGCTCCATGTGTCAGAGTAAGGTCCCCTCTGCCAAAGGTCCAGGTAAAGCCATCCCATTGCTCTCTGGGAGGAAAGTGATCAAAATCATTATCTGTACATGGCCACACTTGTTAAATCACCCTTTCATAGCATAGTTATGGATACATCTCTTTATGATTGATTGCCTTTCCATCCGCCACAGCTTCAGAACAGTGAAAATGGCTATGATAACGTTTTGTGTTTTGCATATGGGTTTGCATATAAGCTTACAAAATAGAAGCAGAAGTAGTCCATTCAGCCCTTCAAGTCTACTCCTCCATTCAGTGAAATCATGACTGGTCTGTTTATGGATGGATTCCAGATTCCCATCTATGCCCAATAACCTTACATTCCTTTGCCCAATAAGAATCTATCTCACTTTGCCTTTAAAACATTTAATGATCCCATCACCACTATCTTCAAAAGTAGAGTTTCAAAGTCGTATAACCCTCTGAGAGAAAAAACTTCTCCTCATTTCTGTTCTAAATGTGTAACCCATAAGTTTAAAATAGTGCCCCTAGTAGTCTTTAGTTCGAGGGTGACTCCTAGAGAAAACATCTTTTCCACATCTACCTTCTCAGAACCATTCAGGATGTTATACACTTCAATCAAGCCACCCCTTGCTCTTCTAAAGGCCAATGGAAACAATCCCAGCCTGTCCAATCTATCCTCATTAGCCTACCAGAAACATATGTACCTCACAGTGTTTTGGGTACAACTTTATTTCATTGGCTAGTCTAATACTACCTATAGGTAAAAACAAAGGTTGTTAATTTCATTCTTTTTTTCCTCTTGGCACATAAGTGATAAAAAAAACTTTTGCATTTGTATGGTGTCAATTTCAGGATTACATCTTTTAATTCAACTGCAACAAGATCAGCTATGTTATAATTAACCCGATTTCTTTACAAAAATTCCATCAACATCCATTACTACATCTGAACTTGATGGATCTGAAAGCACTTTCTGTCCTAAAGCCTAAACAAAGATCTGCAAGTAACGTCCTGCTCAACATTTTAGTAAGTTGCATACGTCTGGGTTTGCATGATCAAATGATTCACCTCATTAATCAGAGAACTTGACATTGTCATGAAATAGAAATAAAGTGAAATTTACAATAATGCCACTTTTTAAACAACACAAAATAGAAATTGAAATCCTAGCCTCCTGTCTATGAGGGAGAATATTGTGGGTGAAATTGATCTACACCAGCAGCATGAAATTGACTCATAGCAAATCAACGACTGCTATACACTGCAGCATTTTTTATTTTGCATTGACTTCAAAGATATTGTAAAGATTTTTAGTTTCAAACCAAGTCAAAGCATCAGGAAGACTGAAAAATGTGTTTCTAAAAAGCATTTGAATTTTCATTCTGTCAATTATAGTGTAATGAAAACCAAAAATGAACAAAAAAATCAGTTCTTGATTTGCTATCAGCCCATTTTGCAACTGGCGTAGACCCATTTCACCCGGTTGTATTTTAGGTAAATGGTATAGTTGTATTGAAATTTGCAGCAAGCACACAACATTAAATGGTAGGAAGACAAATATTCTGCACAGTCTTAAAATCTTCCTGTGCAGAAGACTATCAGCCCAATGACTATCTGATTGTCAACTGGAGCGTTCCACCAAGTAAAGAATTTGTACTGACTCAGATAAGGTTTTAAAAAATCCCATACAAATTCCATCAGTACCTTTAGGAGAAATAGAATTAGTAGTTTTTTTCAAGTTGAGGCTAGTGGTAAGGTGCCTTCTCTGTGACCTGCAGAAAATTGAAGGCAATGGAAAATGGCTGTGCAATTACTCCCAGTGGTGTAATTTTGACTTTTGTTAATAGTGTCAAATGAATAATATTGGACTTTTTTCCTGTTATACACTGCTCGCAATTTGCCTTTCCACCACACTAATGGAAAAGAAAATCAGACGGAGTAAACAGGTTATCAATCTCATATTGCTCATTTCACACTATCACAAAATGTTAAAATTGCACCTCATGCATGGCGTTTATTCAAAAATCATATATTTGTGAACAGATGTAACCTAACATATATAATACTATCATATAAAAAGTACTTAAGAATAAGTGACTCAGAAACTTTTCAACAAAACAGGTTAAACTGACCAGCTGTCTGGAATCTCAACTGAAAACAGAAAAATTGTTGAATTAAAAATTATCATGGAAGTTACCATTTATTCACTCGTTGGCTGTTTGGTGATATTCAGCTCATGTTCCACCAGAACCACTTGACTCCAGTAATCAGCACAGATGGACACAGACATGAATGCAAAATGTAAATGATAGAGGAGGATTGAGAAAGCTTGCTCTAAATATGAAGGCAACAGCCAACCAAGTATGGAATGAAGGACAAAACTGTAATCAGTAACGACGAAAACTAAACCTTCAGAGGCCAGTCATAAGAGTACCAGCAAATCACTGCAGGGTTCTCCAAGAGGTGTCATCCTTCATTCCTCATCAATGATCTTCTATTCATCAGAAAAGTAGGTATAAAGCTGTTTACTGATAGAAACATGTAATTATACAGCATAGAAGGATGCCATTCAGCTCTTTGGCTCTTAGAGCAAGCTATAAAATTAGTCCTACTTAACTATTCCATTCCCCTACATGCCCAAATCTACATCAATGGAGCTGAGGTGGAAAGGTCGAGACTGTCAAGGTCCCAGGAGTGACAATCACCAACAAGTTAATGCGATGGTTGAGAAGGCACAATAATGCTTCTTCTTCCTCAGAAGGCTAAGGAAATTCAACATGTTCATAAGGACCCTTACCAACTTGCACAGATGGAACACAGAAAGCATTCTATCTGAATGAACCATGGCTCTGTATGCTCTGTCCAGCACTGAAAGAAACTACAGAAAGTTGTGAAAACAGCCCACACCACCATGGTAGCCAACCATCCATCGGTTGACTCCACCTACATTTCTTGCTGCCTCAGAAAAACAGCCCAACATTACCAAAAACCCCTCCCACCCCGGTTATAATCTCTTCCAACCTTGTCTGTCAAAGAGAAGGTACAAAATCTTAAATATACATGCCAATAGGCTCAGGAACAGCTACTTCCCTGCTGTCAATAGACTTCTGAATGAACCTCTCAAATTTCAATTCTAATGTTGATCTTGCTTTTTGCACACCTTCTTGCAGCCATAACTTTATGTTCCTCACGCTGTTCAATCACCCTCCGAGCAGTCTGTAATGTACGGGAAACAAAACTTTTCGCTGCATTTAGGCACAAATAACAATAATAAATCGAATCAAATCAACCCTGTGGTCCTACAATAACCAAGTGCATATTAAAAGTTACAATTGAATCTTTGTTGACCTTTCAGGATGATCATAACAATTTGCGGTTTTACACTTTTCATCATCTCACTGGAATAGTGCATTCAAATTCATTCAAATCTCTTCTAATAATAAGCCAGCTTATTATGCTTGCTTACCTAAACAAACCTAAAAAAAATTGATGATAACAAATCCAAAAACTGCAAGAAAGGTTCAGCGGATCTGCCAGCATCTCTGAAGAAAAATCAGAGTTAACTCTTTGGGTTCAATGATCGTTGCTCAGACTCAAGAATATTGAGTCCTGGTCTGAGTTGTAGTTAATGTTTATATTCCTCAAAGTGCCAGGAAATTTTCTTTATCAATATGTAAACATTCCTACTATAGAAGGAGCCAAACGAGACCTTCTATTGATAAAAAGGCAGGGCAAGTGACTGAAGTATTAGTAGGGGAAAACTTTGGAAGTTGTGATCATAATTCTATTAGTTTTTTAATAGCTATGGAAAAGGGTAAGTCTCCCATAAATGTTAAAGTTCTTAATTGAAGTAAGGCAAATTTTAATGGTATGAGATAGGAACTTTCAATCATTGATTGGAGTAGACTGTTCACATGTAAAGGGATGATTGACAAGATTGACAAGCTTTCAAAAGTGTGATAACAGGAATTCAGAGTCATTATGTTCCTGTGAGAGTGAAAGGTAAGGCTGGTAAGATTTGGGAACAATGGGTGAATAAAGATTTTGAAGTTCCAGACAAGACTAAAAAAAAATACATATTAGATATAGACAACTGGAATCAACTAAATCTATTGAAGAGTATAAAGAGTGTAGGAGTATTCTTAAGATGGAAGTCTGGAAGGCGAAGAAGGGATATGAAATAGTCTTGGCAAATAAGGTTAAGGATAATCCAAAACAATTCTACAAATACATTAAAAGCAACTAGAGAGGGATGGCCCATTAAAGGTCAATTAGGTCACCTTCGTGTTGAAACTCATGAGATGGACAGATAATAAATGAATATTTACATCAGTTTCCACTGTGAAGAAAGAAACAGAAACTAGAGAACTCAGGGAAATAACAGAAACAATAGAAACATTGAAGATGGGAGCAAGAGGAGGCCATTCGGCGAGTCAAACCAGCTCTACTTTTCATCATGTTCATGACTGGTCATCCAACTCAATAGCCGAATCCTGCTTTCTCCCCATAACCTTTGATTCAATTTTCCCCAAGTGTTATATCTAGTCACCTCTTGAGCACATTCAATCTTTTGGCATCAACTACTTCCTGTGGTAATGACTTCCACAGGTTCACCATTCTTTGGGTGAAGAAATGTCTCCTCATCTCCATCCAAAGTTGTCAACATTGAATCCTCACACGGTGACCCATGGTTCTGGACACACCCACCATCAGGAACATCCTCCCTACATCTACCTTATCTAGTGCTGTTAGAATTTTATAAATCTCTATGGGACTGCGCACCCCACCCACCCCCACGCACCGACCCCCACCCCCCGCCATTCATCTGAACTCCAGCAAACACAATCCTAACCTATCAATCTCTCCTCATATGTCTGTCCCGCTTTCCCAGGAATCGTCTAGTCAAACTTAGCTGCAATCTCTTGAGAGCAAGAGCATCCCTCCTCAGAAAAGGAGACCAAAACTGCACACAATATTCCAGGCATGGCCTCCCCAAAGCCCTGTATAATTGCAACAACAGATCCCTGCTTCTGTACTTGAAACCACTCACAATGAGGGTCACCATACCATTTGTGTCTTTACTGCCTGCTGCACTTACAAAGCTACGTTCAACAACTCGTGCACAATGACACCCAGGTCCCGCTGAATACTCCCTTCTCCCAATTTACAGCCATTCAGGTAATAATCTGCCCTCTTGTATTTGCTTCCAAAGTGAACAACCTCACATTTATTCAATTTATTCTGGGTCTGCCATTGATTTGACCACTCACCCAGCCTGTCGAGATCATGCTGAAAGGTCTCAGCATCCTCATCTCAGATCACCCTCCCACCCAACTCGATATCATCCGCAAATTTTGAGATGTTACATTTTGCTCTCTAATCCAAATCATTAACAAATGTTGTGAATAGCTAGGGTCCCAGCACCAATCCCTGTGGCACTCACAAGTTACTGCCTGCCAAATTGAAAAGGACCCATTAATTCCTACACTTTGTTTCCTCTTTGCCAAACAGTTTTCTATCCATCTCAATATACTTCCCCCAATCCCATCACTTTAATCTTGCACAATAACTTATTACGTGGGACTTTGTCAAACAACCTCTGAACATGAAAAATACCACATCATCTGTCTCTCCCTTGTCAACTCTACCAGTTACATCTTCATAGAATTCTAACAGATTTGTCAAACATGATTTTCCCTTCATAAATCCATGCTGACTCTGTCTAATCCTGCCACTGTTTTCTAAATGTTCTACCATGAAGCCCTTGATAATAAATTCAAGAGCCTTCCCCACTACTGATGTGAGGCTTACTGATCTATAATTCCCTGTTTTCTCTCTCCCTCCCTTTTTGTATATTGGAATGATATTAGCTACCCTCTAATTTACAGGGACTGTTCCAGAGTCTATATAATCCTTGAAGATGACCACCAATGCACCCACTATTTCTGGAGCCACTTCCTTAAGTACTCTGGGATGTCAATTATTAGGCCCTGGGGATTTATCGGCCTTCAATCCCAACAAATTTCCCAGCACCATTTCTCTACTAATATCACTATCAACTAAATAAATATTAATGTTTTGAAAATAGTTCATATTACAGAAGAGGAAGTGCTGGAATTCCTAGAAAATGTAAACATGGATAAATCACTGGGATCTGATCAAGTGTTTCCTAGGCTATCTTGGGAAGTTAGGGCAGAAATCGCGGTGTCCCTGGCAGAAATATTTGTATCATCTATATCCGTGTGTGAGGTACCAGAGGACTGGATGGTGAATAATATTGTGCCTTTATTTAACAAAGGCTGTAAGGGGAAGCCTGAGAACTATAAACCTGTGAGCCTGACATCGGTAGTGGGGTAAGTTGTTGGGAGGTGATTCTGAAAAATAGGATTTCCATGCACTTGGAGAGGCAAGGAATGATTGGGGATAGTCAGCATGGTTTCATGCTAGGGAAATTATGTCTCACAAATTTTACTGAGCTTTTGCGGAAGTAAACACAAAGATTGATGAGGGCAGAGCGGTAGATGGTGTTAACCTGGACTTTAGTGGAGCCTTTGATAAGGTTCCACTAGTAGACTAATTAGGTAAATTAAGTCACATGGGATTCCGGGTGAGCTTGTTAATCGGATACAAAACTGGCTTTTTGGTAGGAGACAGAGGGTAGTGGTGGAAGGTTATTTTTCAGACTGGAAGCCTGTGACCAGCAGTGCTCCACAGGGATTGATACTGGGCCCACTTTTGTTTGTCATTTATAGAAATGATTTGGATGAGAATATATGAGACATGGTTAGTAGGTTTGTGGATTACACCAAAATTGATGGTATAGTGGACAGAGAAGAAGGTTATCGAAGATTACAAACAGATCTTGATCAATCGTGTTAGTTGGCTAAGGAGTAGCAGATGAAGTTTAATCTGAATAAATGCGAAGTATTGCATTTTAGTAAAATCAACAAGGGTACGATTTGTATATTTAATGATAGGGCCTCGGATTACTTACTAGAACTGAGAGACCTAGGGGTTCAGGTACATAATTCTCTGAAATGTGCATCACAGGTAGATAGGGTGATTAAGATGGTGTTTTGGTATGCTTGCATTCATTGCTCAGGCCTTTGAATAAAGGAGTTGGATGTCATGTTGAAGTTGTACAGGATGTTGGCAATCCTTCTTCTGGAGTACTGTGTGCAGTTCTGGTCACCCTATTTAGCAAGGATATTATTAAACCGGAGAGGGTTCAGAAAAGATTTACCAGGATGTTGCTGGAAATGGGGGGTTTGAGATATAGACTGGATAGGCTGGGATGCTTTTTACTGGAGTGTAGGAGGTTGAAGAGTAACCCTATAGATGTTTATAAAACCATGAGAAGCATGGCTAAAGTGAATAGCAAGGGTCTTTTCCCTAAGTGGTGGGAGTTCAAAACTAAGGGGCATATTTTTAAGGTGAGTGGAGGAAGATTTGAAAAGGACATGAGAGGCAACTTTGTTTACACAGGCAGTGATTAGAGCATAGACTAAACTGCCAGAGGAAGTGGTAGATGCAGGTACAGTTACAATGTGTAAAAGACATTCAGAGAAGTACATGAATAGGAAAGGTTTGGAGGGATTTTGACCAAACACCAGCAGGTGAGATTTATTTAGCTTGGGAACGTGGTTCAACGTGGATTTCTTGCACCGAAGGGCCTGCTTCAATGCAGCATGATCCTGTGACTCGATAAGATAACCATTATGAATGAGAGAAAGCTCAGTTGCCTTATACTGAATTCGCAGCCCACATCTGAATGTCCAATCCTTAAACTCTGGAAGTCACCAGCGATGAGTACCTGAATTGATTCCACCATCGTCTTTATTGCCATAAAAAAGTCAGCGATTGGAATTGTTTCATTTACACTATGAGGATGATTAAATGTTCTGATCCTTATTTCCTCAATAACTTTCAAAATGTCTTTCAAATTTTCAATGGTCAGCAAGTTTCACCTTAATAGGACACATTGATTAGAAACTTATCGTCAAGAAAAAAAGATGTCACAAATGCATTATTCTGTTTTCTATTCCTTTTCGAACTCAGCATATAACAATGTCAAACTAGATAAATGGCACTTAATACTGTGGTTGCAAACTACCTGAGGAAAAGGAAAACTACAACGTGATTAACTCTACAAGTATCACTAAAGGGCAGAAATGGCCTCTATTTAATCAATCTCAGAGAATCTGAGTTCCCCAATTGGGGCTGTTAATCTGGTCCAATCAGGGAGCCCAGGCTAACAGATAAAAACAGGAGTGCCAGACACCCTGTTCAGTCTGAGAGCTGGTATTGACTGAGCTGGATCAGTGTCGAGGACTTTTCACATGTAAATAAAGGAAGACTTATTGCCAGGGTACAAGCCTCTGTGAAGTCTTTTCAAATTTAACCTGATGAAAAAGCATGATTAATTATCTGCAAAATGTACATGACTATCCTCTCTCATGTTTTTTTGTTCACTCATGGGATCACTGGTGAGGTCAGAAATTCTTGGTCAACCATGATTGCCGTGGAAAAGGTGATGGTGAGTGATTTTCTTGCACTGGTACAATCCTTGGGGTGCAGATTGCCCACAGTGGCATTATGGAGGGAGTTCCAGGATTTTGAAGCCATCATGATGAAGGAACAGCAATATAATTTCAAGTCAAGATGATTTAAGATCGTTGCTTGACTTGTCTCTGGGTCAGCACTCCTAATAGCACAAATCCCAAGATGTTATTAAGGAGAAGTTTACAGGGACAATGGAGCTGATGTTAAGTCCATTTGCTAGGTTAATGCCAGGTGGAGCATACAGCTTCTTTATTTTCTTAAGGCTTTGCCATGCTTTTGAAACATCTGAGGGCTTACCAGAACATTTCAGGCCATGCCTAAGTGTCAACTACTTTACTGACGTGTGTTGATTTACGTAGGCCAGACGAGTAAAGACAGCAGATTTCCTTTCCCAGTGGAAATGACTAAACCTCTTGGGTATGACAATTGTTGCCATTAGGTTAGGTCCAGAAATGTTAAAGAATTCACCATCTGCTCGTTGAGTGACAATATCACAATTCTATTGTAACAACTGCAAACTCTGATCTGTTAGCTAACTATTGTTTTACAGTGAGAGCTACTATATCAACATTTTGAACAATTTTAGGATTTCAGAAGAATATAGATATTTTGCTCTCAAGTTTGTTTCAAGTAACGTTACAATTAATGTTAGAAGAAGAATACAGGAGCAAAAAAAACTGATATTAGTGCTATTATGAGCATATTTATGAAATTAACCAATGTCATGAAAATTTTTAAGCAGGCAAGCATGTTTGTTTTCATGCCAAAAATAATATTATTTTCTGAAATCATGAAGGAGTTTTAAGAATTGAAAATTATGCACTGTTCATGTAATAAATTGACATAATAACATTAAAGTTGGTTACGTTATAATATTCATGTGTGTTAACTTCAGGTGATTACAAATAAGAAAACCTATCTCAACTGCATCAGCAACACCTACAGGAACTTATAGTTATGCAGTACCAGAAGGAGCTTTCTCTGCACAGTCCTAGAAATGAGTCCCAAGCAATGTATCTGCAGGAGCAAAGGTGAAAAAAATGTATGACCGTATTCATTTAAAATGAATGGAGTGGGAAGATTATCACTATAGAAGGTTTGGGTGTTTTCTGGTGTATATTTGTCTCTACTGTTTGCTGGATGATGAGGTATGCCATGATAGAAATGATAACTATTTTCATTTGAACGGAAACTATCTCACCTAATTCTGGCTTCAACACACACCTCATTCTCAATGCCTAGGGAACATTTTGCACTGTTCAAACTTCAGCATCATAATTTTGCTGAAACTGTCCACAGTACAGAGTTATTATTCTTCCAAAAAGTCATGTCATTTACCATATATTACATGCTAACAGTTAATGTAATTACACCTTTTATGAGGTTATTTGAGTTAAAATATTATTTTCTGAAGATTCAATGCATGTGAGTAAAATCTGAATTTTTAAGCTACTGGAAGCTTAATCAACTAATTCAGCAGCATTGTCTAGAATATTCTCGTACTGACCCAACAAATTATTTTATTGTTTTTTTTTCTTACAACCATTGTATCGTGTACTTGTGAACAATGAACTTTCTGTTGTATCAACTGATTCTAATAAACGCATTTTTGATAAGGACATTTAATTATTGAATTCACAGCATAAAATTTGGATTTAGGGCAAAAGTATTACCACAGCTGATCAATAAACCACAGATGCTTTTGAAATTATTCCTGATTGACTCGGTACTTGAAGTGAATAATCCTGAACAGCAACCAAGAAAAAAGCAAAGTCAGCAAAGCAGTGGGGGACAAAATTCAACAGCACCCAAAAGTATACACTGGGACTATGAGACAACAAGGTGCAGAGCCAGATGAACACAGTAGGCCAAGCAGCATCGAGGAGCAGGAAGGCCGATGCTTCGGGCCTAGACCCTGGGACCCTGATGCATAATTAACACTTGCTCATTTGTTCTGATGTAGGCTGTATGCAAACTTTTGCTGCCTGTCATTACTTGAAGGCTGCATGCAATCCAGTGCTACACCATGGACTGGGGTATTTTATGCCCCTACTGGATGTATTTTCAGTGGGGAAAGGTACAAGAAGTAGGTTGGGTGGCTAGCACTGTATGTTCCAACCTACCCTAGAGCTCACCCTTGTGTTAAGTTAGGTAAGCAGGCACTGAAATTGGATGACTGCCATAATTTAGTTAGTATCCTTAACAAGCTTCTTGAACTGAATAATATGCTGCTATAAAATAGGTGTTGAACAGTTACATGGATCTGGACAGGTCATTTTTAAAGGCTAACAAAGGCTTAAAGGAAGGGAAACATCTCATCTGAAAGTGCCAAGTGTACATTGTAGCACCATCCCCAAGATATCAGTCTTCCTTCCTCTCTGCTTGACAAACAGAAACCTTTCTCCCCAAGTTTTAAGATTGCTTCCCATTCTGGGGCTTATTTCCCTGAGGTAGCTATGATCTTCCCGGTCTTCACTTCCTGCAGCCCTGGCAGTGTCCATGACTTAGCTCTGGCACTACCAGGAATGGAGGCCAATCAGATTTGCAGCTCCCAAGGGCAGAATATCTACCTGTTAGCCAACTTAGCTCTCCTCTATTGTGTTATGTCTGCAGGATATGCTCAGAAGAAGCAATATTTCATATCCATCCAGCTGTCCTTTGGGTGTGGCAAACAGCACCCTCCTTCCTATTATTCCAGCCCATGTAGTTTGATGGCTCCACAACGCAGCAGTTCCAAATTCAAGTGATGCGAGTGTTTTTGATAAAACAAGTAATGAATTACAGATGCGGAAAACCAGAAACAAAAACAGTAATTCCTGGAAAACTAGCAGGTTTGGTAGCACGTATGGAGAGAAAGCAGAGCTAAAGTTTCGAGTCCAGCATTATTTATATCTGGCTCGCACTACTGTAGAGACAAGGAACATTCTAGGTGGAGCAAGTGCAGCCGGAGAAAGCATTTTAAAAAGGGAAAACATGGTTAATGGCACAACAGGACAAGAGTGCATGCTTCAA
Source organism: Stegostoma tigrinum (assembly GCF_030684315.1). Lineage (NCBI taxonomy): Eukaryota > Metazoa > Chordata > Chondrichthyes > Orectolobiformes > Stegostomatidae > Stegostoma > Stegostoma tigrinum. The sequence goes on along the minus strand of NC_081367.1, from coordinate 28,384,270 downwards.
GGTTCTCAGACACAGCACTGCAGGCTTTCGTGCTGGAGACGGCCAGGAGATTGGAGTTGCTATATCCAAAGGATTGGTGAGAGGGCAATGGGAGCTGATAGCTGTCACTGTCAATGCAAGGAGCGTAGCCCCAAGGAACTGGTGCAATGGTGCAAAAATTTTAATGACCTCACATGGCTGGTCAAGGTCAGTGAATTCATCATCACTTGTCAAATCCTTAAGCGAACAACCAATCTCATACACTGCTGTAATCATCAGTCCCCTTTCATTCACCTCCAAAACGTTTTGACAATCATACCTCACATTCATACCTTCAACTCCAATTCATACTCTTGGCACTGCTACAAAGTTTTCATAGCTTATGCATAATGTCACGATGGCAGCATAGTCAACAATGTCAACCAAATCACTCAAACTCACTACAAGACAATCTCTGGCACACTTCAAACTGTCTTGTAGGAAAGGTGCCACAGAATCAGAAACAGTAGGATCTAATCAACAAGAGATATGGGGCAGATACATGTTCACCTCAATGAAAGAGACAGTATTTTTTATTATTGCAGTGGAGTAACTAAGGTCATGGTGGATGGTGAGGCAGAAATCATCAAAAACAATATACTTTTACCTCATCCTCCTTCGCAGATTCATCTGCATTCTTTTCTTCAACCACAATCGCTTTTCAGTTACAAGATACACATGATACTGAATTTTATATGAAGCTGGGATCTAGCACTCTCAAATATAAAATCTGGGGTTAGCTGGCTACCTGGTTGGTGGACGCACCCCATTGCCTTGCAATAGCTATCAGCCCATACTGACTTCAGGTAGATTTTCTGCACTCCTCATGGAGAAAGTCCCGTATCTGACAGCTTGATCTTCAGGTGAAGGACATGGAGGGAATTCCTGGATGTAAGAATCCATTGATGATGGCAAAACCTATTGTCCTTTATGTCTTCAGTGTCCTGTCTATAAATGATTGTATTCCCCTTCCCTCTAAAACGGGGCATGTGCACGCTGCCTGATGGCATGAGGAGCTGTCAACAATCAGTTGACATTCAGATCCACATGCATAAAAATTCGGCGCCATGTTGAGCTTGATGGATTCAAATTTGAGACTGTCATCGGAGACTACACAGTGTCAGGTAATTGTTGACAAGAGCACAAATACCCAGACCAACTGTCTGGATAGGCATTGTTGTGTTACATCTCATAGTTGGCACATCAGTACCCCTTCACAAGACGTATTTACAACATCATCACTGTATTGTGCCTTGGGGTATAATGGCCTCAGACACTATTCTTTAAGCCTGTCACACTGTTGTTTGAAGCTGAATAGCTTAATAATAGATTAGAAACTTCTGTATCTCTAAAGCAAATGTTTGTATGGTAATAGTGAACTTTGATAAACATCTGTTGGATCTTCCAACACAATGTCACCCATTCTCGTCACATACAACTATCCTGCTGGAGGCAAAATACATGTCAGGCACAGTCTACTATAGCACTGTTACTTTGCTGTCTGAAGGTAGTTGACTGGCAACCGAATGAAACACAAACAAACTAGCAGTAATCAGGAAGACTAATGGAACCTAGTGCCTTATTTCAAGGGGTGTTGGTGAACAAGTGTGCAGCAGTCCTACTGTTACCATACAGGGTGCTGGTGAAATCCCGTCTGGAGTACCATGAGCAATTTTGGTCACCTAATTTGAGGAAAGATACAATTTCATTGGAGGCAGTTCAGAGAAGGTTCACTAGGATGATCCCCAGTATGGAGGGGTTGTCTTTTGAGCAAAGGTCAAACAGTTTCGGACTCTACTCACTGGAATCTAAAAGAATGAGGGGTGGTCTCGTTGAAACATAAAGGATTTTTAAGAGGTTTGACAGGATAAATACTAAGCAGATGTTTTGCTAAGGGGAGAGTTGAGGGCCAGCGGGCATAGTCTCAGAATAAAGGGGTGTCAATTTAAGATTGAGATCAGGAGCAATTTCTTCCCTCGGGGTTATGAGTCTTTGGAATTCTTTGTCACAGAGATCTGTAGGGGCAGAGCCCTTGTGTATATTTAAGTCCAAAATAGATAGATTCATGGTCAGGATTACGGGAAAGGGCAGGAAAGGCAATAAGATTGATGGATCCGTTTGAATGGTGGACCAGGATTGAGGGGCAAAATGGCTACTCATATTCCGATTTTGTGCATTCTCATAGTGTTGGCTAGTATTCTCAATGTTTTGGATAGTGCCTATCTCCACTTAAACCCACTTTTCTGTTCTTCTCTGCATGACCAATAAGATCTTTGTACTGAAGTTCCTCCTCACTACTCTGCCAGACATCATGACAGCTTTCTCCCATTTAAATGACACCAGATCTCAACTATTCATCTACTACAGATTCCTATGCCAACATCTGCTGCCAAGTAATGCCAGCAGCCTCAACTATTTCTCTAGAAACCCACCACACATTGTTGGCATATACAAGCCTTTCAGCTCCAGAAACAAGGACTCTATGCCACTCTTTGAGCAGCTGAGCAATATGCTCGCTTCATAATTAAGCTGTGCTGCATGTCCATTCATTGTCATGGCACCTGACTTTGTTCATAACAGCTGCACCCTAACATGTTCCAGGCACTGTTGCTGTTTGTGCCACATGACTAAAAATTTAAAACTGCTTCTCTGAAGTTGTTAGATTTGCTCATCATTGAACTGAACGATCAGTTAATTGGAAGCTTGTAGATTCCTGGCTCCACTGCTCCTGTCCTCCCTTTGATAATTGTATCACCTTCTAGAGGTCTTCCAGTAACTGATTTCCAATTGATTATCAATTCAGCCCCTCAGCCATGCTCGCCTCCAACAGCAATTAAAAATGTAGCTACAGATCTCAAACAATATAATGGCAAGGTCATGCAGGATGCATCCATCCATAACAAATAATGATATACACTTGTGCAAGCGCTGCCAGGCTTTCCGGAGCTGTGCAGGCAGCTAAAGTGCTACATTCCACTACAATAGTCTTCTCAATCACCTTTCATTTGGTAGGACAGCTATTGGTGCATGTGTGTGATGCTCATCAAAGTCTGGAGACAGATTTCGATTCTATAACTACCCTATGGTTTAAGTGAAATCTCAAAAGTTGATAGCACAGTTTTCTGCTCCAGAATGGAGATATCATGACTGCTAATGGGAAACTGAATATTATTGACCTGTATGATGAACTGAGCATAGTTGCATATGTAAATGCGAACAGGGAGAAATGGATTTCTAACCATGTCTAATCACTTCAAACCATTGTGAAGATGATTGTGCAGATTAACCATTATGCATTGGGCTGCTTTCAGAATGGAAGAAGCAGTCATTTTCGATACTTTCCAGTTTGCCATCAACCATTGAATTACACAGATCATCGTGGCTGCTTGTTAAAAATAATTGAAACGTTTCATCCTCATTTATCGGAAGTAGGCAGATGGAACATATAGCTTCGCCCAAAATGCAGACATTCCCGTGATACAAAGGGACAATTACTGCACATATCACTCCATAGGCAGCTAATGTAAATTCTGAGACATACAGAAGGGATACCACTCTATCAGTGTCAAGTTGATGTGCAACCACACTCACCCTGCTCTAGGCTGCAGGACGGGCTAGAACAACATTTCATTTTCTGTGAGCACCTCCTTAGCAAACCTATGGCTTCTCACACTCTGTTCTCACTGAGACTGAGATGGGAGAATGCTGCCTAGAGGCCTTTGAAAGAAATTCACCCCTACTCAGAGCTTCTCTTCCTGCTCCCTCTCCCAGCGCCTCTTATTCACCTCTGCTCATGTTCTCTGTCATGTAGCTAACCACTGGGAATACAAACTAATACATTCAAGCCCGTAGACTTTAGATACTTTACATTTCAATGCAAACATGAACAATAACAGCAACTAATATTTTTATTGTGAATTAAAGTTTATGAAATGCCACAAGATGATCAGAATAACATTATAAATCAAAATAAGTTGCATAAGGTTATAGGAGGGCAGATGTCTAAGAGTTTCATCAAAAAAACCTGGTTTAAGGAAAATCACAATGGGAAAAACAAAGTGAAGAATTGCAGAGATGCAGGAAAGAACCTTCAGAGCTTCCAACACCAAACCACTGAAAATGTGTGCTTACTCAGCTACAGCCAGCAAAAATCCATAAGTGATGAATTATCATTACTCCCTGCACTCACATTGATGCCCTTAGCAAATGGGCATTCAACTTGGCCAGTTGCAGACTTGGCAACATGGGTAAAATAGCACAAGTACTGCTTAGAATACAGGTGCTCAACAAGCACATTTTGCAGCCATATTCCTTTGTTTGCTCCTGCGTAGCATTCTATACTTTGTTGTTGTTCAGATTTGGGGAGAACGTAGGAGGAAAGATGAGTTGCAAACATTTGTCTTTGGTAAAGTGTTTGCAGGACATTGGAGCTGAAGTAACTCTACAGAGACCAGTATCCCAACACCAAGCCACCCTTTATTTACATGCACACAGCATTGACACTGGCCCAGCTTCCTCAGAGGAGAACCTGAAATACTGTTGCTTATTTCTGTCAGCCAGGACTCCCTCATTGGACCAGAATAAAAATCCCATCAGGGAACTTATATTCTATAAGGTCTATCTGACTGACCCCATTACACTCACTATAGGATAACACAGTGTGTAGTTGGAGGAGCACCGCGGGCCAGGTAGCATCAGAGGAGCAGGAAAGCTGACATTTTGAGTTGGGATCTTACTATAGGAGCTGTTTTCTTCCATTGTTGCTAGTTCAAACAGGTTAAGCATCCATGAATTTGAATTTCTGAAGAAGGGTCCAGACTCGAAACGTCAGCTTTCGTACTCCTCTGATGCTGCTTGGCCTGCTGTGTTCAGCCAGCTCTACACCTTGTTATCTCTTGAATTTGAATGTATGTCTTCTTCATGAGGTAGCAATTCATCAGGATATTGTAACATTCAAGTCTGATATGAGTGGAAGTGATTCTAATTATAGTTTTGTTGCTGAAGAGATCAATTTTACAAAGATTTTAAAGATGCTGAGTTTGGCCTCTAAGCAGAAAAAATGTACCTGCAGCAAAAGTTTTCTTATTTGACTTGAAATGTTGTGTCAAAGGGCAGCCATATACAGCAGGACATACCACAAGGTCAGTAACATTACAGACTGAAAGCAGAAATTAGCTGAATTTTTCCAAAGGTTAGCAGGAAAACCAGCCCAACGTACACCTAAACACAGAAAAATATATGACAATGAGCAGCACAGTGGCAAAGTGGTCAGCATTGCTACCTCATTGTACCAGGGACCCAGGTTCAATTTCAGCCTTGGGTGACTGTATGGAGTTTGTACATTCTCCCTATATCTGTGTGGGTTTCCTCTGGCTTCCTCCCACAGTCCAAAGATGTGCAGGTTAGGTGGATTGGCCATGTTATATTGTACATAGTGTCTCAGGTGGGAAATGCAGGGGTGGGAGTGAGTAGGATGTCCTTTAGAGGGTTGGTGTGGTCTCAATGGGCCAAATGGCCTCCTTCCATAAGAATCCTTTAATGAATGATTGCTTGTCAAGATTTAGTGCTGCTTACTTCACTGCTACTAATTAATCAATGATGTAAGGTATCAGTGCAGGATTTCACATGTTTATTGCCAACAGATTACTAAATTTTTGCTGTCTAAACAGCTTGTGCCAAATGCAATGATTCTGTGCAAAACAGTAAATGGTTGCCACATTTAGGCAGTGTCACAAATCGAAATATATCATCGGTGTCTTCTATAATCATCTTTATAGGTTCAACACAAAGCTTGTTGTTTGTGGAGTCTGTTGCTGCCTGCTTTATTTGGTTCACAGTAACAGAAGTATTGCAGAACATTTACTACACTCCTTCAATATGAAAAATCTCATGACCTGAGGCTAGACTCTGAAAGGAATCTGGAATCATTTCCCATTGCAATTATTCATTCATGTCACCGAAGTAAATCCTTGAGCTAATAGCACACTTTTAAAATTCTGACAGATTATGGGCCCCTATTAAAATCCAATGCAGCAGAGTTCACCTTGCATTTCATTGTCAAAGTTGTGATGCTCTTCCCTTTAGGTAGTTGCATCACTAAATGATTTCATCAGTTGAACAGATAATATGAAAATTGTTGTTAAGAATTAACTTTGACACATGCAGCTAAAAAGAAAGAAAAAGTGAAAATAGAAAATGATGTATTTAAGTATAATCTTGAAGATAAACGTGTTCATAATTATATCAGCTTTCAGAATTGCAGTGATAGAAATCTATTTCAGGTAGCTAGCTCATCAACCACCCATTCTCTGTAGCATCTTACATTTCAATCCATTGATTGCTATGGAGTTGGATATCAGATGCTTCAAGGTCAATACTTCCTATTGTGCACCACTGTTCAAAAGGGGTTTCTACCCCAAACAGTTAGTTATGGCTAATTTTCTGTGACATTGTTAATGAGCTAAATGAAGTTTAAAATGATTCGAAAGAGTCTAAAGCAAATTAGCAGGTACTGAGGGTCAAACCCTGTGAGTTGCTTTTTCCACCAACTCTGCCCAATTTATCAAAGTAAATCATGTAAACTTAATAGAAATAAAGAATTATTTGATGTCAGCTTCCCATGCACTTGAACATCACTCATGCCATAATTTCTAAGAGTCATAAAGAAGCACATTTCCTATCTTTGGAAATCTGCATGTAAGTAAGGTGGAAACGGCATATCTAAGAATTTTGCCCAGAGTGTGCTGGGTTTTCCTGCACAAGTTGGCTAAAATCGATCAAAACAATGTGAAAGGTCAAAGAATTTTAAGCACAAGCTACAATGTAATGCAATGCAACTCAATATAAATCGAGTTTCCTTGATCTTTTCAATTAGTCTGAATCATCACTCTGTAAGCAGAGTCCACAAAACTGGTCATGCATTTAGATCAAATTAATCACTTATGCTTCTTTCTGCTGATTGTGTATATTTGCAGGCATTCTCGTAATCTTTGACATTGAGACATTTCCTTTATGTACATGGGAAGTATGGTTAATAAAAGCAGCTTTTAACAATAAAACGTTATTAATTTATCAAGAAACTACCATTCATCAATTGAACTAAGAAATGGTTCTCTATAGTTTTTAATATTATTTTTTAGCCATTTAACGTTGGAAAACTTAGAAGTTGTGGACAAGACACATTAATTAATAATGTTTGCTTCTGTGACAAACTTATTTTCAGCTATCAAACCTCCCCAGGTTATCACAGTTAGGCAAACAAAATATACATGTAAGGAGATAATAAAATGTGACGCTGGATGAACACAGCAGGCCCAGCAGCATCTCAGGAGCACAAAAGCTGATGTTTTGGGCCTAGACCCTTCATCAGAGAGGGGGATGGGTTGAGGGAACTGGAATAAATAGGGAGAGAGGGGGAGGCGGACCAAAGATGGAGAGAAAAGAAGGTAGGTGGAGAGGAGATTATAGGTGGGGAGGTAGGGAGGGGATAGGTCAGTCCAGGGAAGACGGACAGGCCAAGGAGGTGGGTTGAGGTTGGTAGGTAGGAGATGGAGGTGCAGCTTGGGGTAGGAGGAAGGGATGAGTGAGAGGAAGAACAGGTTAGGGAGGCAGAGACAGGTTGGACTGGTTTTGGGATGCAGTGGGGGGAGGGGACGAACTGGACTGGTTTTGGGATGCGGTGGGGGAAGGGGAGATTTTAAAGCTGGTGAAGTCCACATTGATACCATTGGGCTGCAGGGTTCCCAAGTGGAATTTGAGTTGCTGTTCCTGCAGCCTTCGGGTGGCATCATTGTGGCACTGCAGGGGGCCCATGATGGACATGTCATCTAAAGAATGGGAGGGGGAGTGGAAATGGTTTGCGACTGGGAGATGCAGTTGTTTATTGCGAACCAGTCCAAGTAAAGCAAGAGGAGAAAGCAATTATATTCTGCAGTGCAACTGAAGCCAAAATAAATCCCAAGCCTAGTTGAAAAAGAAGGGCTAGATGTAAGGATAGCATTCACAACATGAAAAAAAAATCATAATCAGAGATAATGGGAACTGCAGATGCTGGAGAATCCGAGATAACAAAGTGTGAAGCTGGATGAACACAGCAGGCCAAGCAGCAACTTAGGAGCATAAAAGCTGATGTTTCGGGCCTAGACTCTTCATCAGAGAGAAGGGTCTAGGCTCAAAACGTCAGCTTTTGTGCTCCGAAGATGCTGCTTCGCCTGCTGTGTTCATCCAGCTTCACACTTTGTTATCATAAAAAAAAATCAGCTTTATAAAAATTGCAAACTCCAGCAAAGGAAGGATGGCACATTCAGATGTGCATGCATGGTGGGATTGGATGAAATCAAAAAGAAAGTCTGAACCTTGATGAGCAATCTTCAAAGTCAAACCTATCATGGGAGCTGTAGTGATTGTAATGAGGTCAGCCAGGTGGACCATATAGAATATGAGATCCCTGATTAGGACTGTTATATCTGGTCCAGTCACTGAGCCGTGGCTGACAGATAAAAAACAGGAGTGTCAGATTCCCTGCTCTCTCTGAGAGCTGGTTTTGAGGGAGCTGGATCAGTGTCAAGGGCTCCCCACATGTACATAAAGGGTGACTTGGGGATGAGATTTCAGTCTCTGTGGAACAATATCAGGAATCAGCACTTGGCATGTCGAAACATTCTTGCAGTGTGGAAGGATATTCCAGGTGTTATGTGATGAGAAACTATTGACTTGACATCTGTAGGCATCTGTGATGGATAGGCCAAGGAAATATCAGCAGTGAGGGAGGTATTATCTGCACAGGAAGAACATCACACCCATGGAGTTGGCCTTATACTCAACAGTGTACAGTTCAAGCACTTTTTGGGTGGAAGCTAGTAACCGTCACATCATGACCATCAGTTTTATGCAAGGCATACACACTATTATGAAAGATTATACCCCGGAGGCAGACACAGGGGAAGAAAAATATGGCATTTTATCATTTTCCAGCACATTCTGGATTAGGTACCCCGATATAACATTGATCTGTGACCTCAATGTCATGCTCAGTGATAACAAGCAAAAGACTAAACAGGATGAATGGACCTCATGGGAATCAAGTACGCTCAATGGCAATCTTAAATTCCTGCTGGCTTTTTAACAACATCAACCAGGTCAGCATTCAAATATAAGGAAATCCACAAAATGAAATGGAGGTCTCCAGTTGGTAGCTTGCTGAATAAAATTACCTCAACATGCATCAGTAGTAGATGGAGAACATCCCTGCTCGATGCCTTGGATTTTAAGATGCTGATGTAGGGTCTGTTATGCAAAATCCACCCAAAGCTGAAGAAGGACAGCAACCACAAAGCCACAACAGCCAACTGCAACAGAGAACTGAAAGGCAATAAGATTCCAATGTCAATTTCACTTGTTTTTAAATTTTGCATTGTGGACCAAGATGGGAGAAGGATTATTTCAAAGCAAGGACTGCACTTTAGAAAAAGGTTACTGGTACTAATTGTAAGCAGATTGTAAGTTCATTATAAGAAAACCAAGGCAATGAGGAATAAATGGCAAAAAGACCCCCCAGCACCCATCGAACAACAGACCATTGAGAATGATGATAATTTCCCCAACGTAGGAAGCGACATCTCCAGGGAGGGTGATGTAGAGATTGATGTCCCTACTAGAGTCAACAAAGAAACATTGGTCTTGCAGCACCTGCATACAGTGTGGACATCCAACCCCATTGGCACAGATACTAAGCTGCAGCTTAATATGTCCCTTGTAGCACCAAGTGCAATCAATGCTATCAAGAGAATGTGTCAGATAAATTGGATGTCTCCTACTCAATATTGCCTGTATAACACCCTGAATGCCACAAAAGTATCACGAAGGAAGATGTCCGCACAGGACTGGGCAGAGATACCCACTGGAGCCATCTGAGAATGATGGTGCCTGTATTTTACCTCTTAGATATATTCTCCATCAGACTGGCAACTGAACGGATACCAAAAAATGTAAAAAGATAGGGCTAGACAAAAAGACCTAATGAAGTACATTTAAGGAGGCTTTTCAAGAGCAAGTCACTACTTGGGTCTGAGCAAAAAAGATTGCAATGGACAGGGACCGGTTTGTGTAGTCTTGCTACCTATTATTCTGAAAGAGATAGGAGGAAGTACATGTATGCAATGAATTTTCTTATTTACAGTTAAAAAGTGGGAGTGAACAAACTGCCATGACCCAGGACAAGTTATCCTGTATAATCTTCTATCATTTACCTTATTAATTATGAAAGCAAAATGTTAGGCACCTTCCTTCGTCAATTTCATGGCAAAAGTGACAGAAAAAAACTTACCCCTTTCCAAATCTTTTGACTTGGAAGCATCTGGCACAATACTTAAAACCAAACTCCTACACCATTTTAGCTACTGCAAGTGAGGAACTGCTCTTTAAAATCTGGTATTCACACCTAAACTCTTCCCAGATGTCACAAAAGAAAAACAGTCCCACTCCCCATTTCCCGCTGGGTGGGATGGTTGCATGACATCCTTCTGACTGGGCTTTGCACCACAACCCAGACTATCCGGGATATTAGGCATCATTCTGGCATACTGTGCCCTTCACACCTGGAGCCAAGAATAGCGGGATGTCCATGTATTGGACAAAATGGGGAATCAAGAACAATATCCTGAAGTTAAGATGAGATCAGGACATTAAACAGGATAGCTGTTCGAGACAGTAGGAAAAAATCAATGCATTACCCAGCCTAGGAAGCCAGAAACAACTCTATAGTCACCAACTTCCAAGATAAATGATTTAGGTTCAGCTGACTGCAGAAAGAGGCCATGTCGCTGGACCCAGACAACTAAGGCAGAGAAAGCAACGCAGGCCTCACAAGTGTGAAAGGATGGCCAATAGTGCAGAAAGACGGTTAGAGATTCCTGTGCTCCACAATGGTAAGTGGCACCACCTTCTCTTGACCAACTAACAATCAAAAGCCATTACTTACTGCATCTCAGTCACTGCAATTGCATCTCACCAGGTTGTTTGGATTGCAACCTTCAAGATCATATATAACATACCCATTTAAGAGCTCTTACCCGCCTCATTCTCTACAATTGCTAACCCTTCCTGCTTACACATTATAGACATCTCGCCACACATCTAGCTCATGTATGTTTACTAAATGCTCTTACAAATGCTTCCATCTGACTCATACTCTCCACTGCCTCTTCGCAGGAAAACTACATTTCACATTAATGTGAATAACAAGAAGGCTTTGTGCAGGAAATGTGACTGCATTTATTATTCCAGGTAAAGCTGTACAAAGTGCTGCCTTTTGCAGGCTAATTGCTGTCATAGAAGACGTTCTAGGCAACAAATCAAGGCAATGTTACAGCCCCTGCACCAACTGAAATATTGAAGCATTCCAGTTGAAGAAAAGGTATAAAGCAAGTTTCTCAGAATATTATGTCAACTGAGCAGCAACTGTGAAGGACTGCACTACATATCACTTAGATGTCATATCTTCACTAATACTTTCAAAGGTAAATAACTGTAACACCATGCACTGTCTCAATGTTGCATTTTTCCTGACAGTCATGTAGGGCAGGTTATATATAGGTACTTTAATGTGGGATCCTCTAAAGATATCTTTCACACATTGACATGAACAATGACACATTTATTCTGTAACACAACAGGTGAAGAACTGCAAAGGAAAACAAGATCAACATGTCTTTTGCACTAGTAGCATCTGCCTGGCGGATAGACAACAGATTCACTAATAAGTAAATGAAGCCTGAACCCAGCTCATTCATCTTGGAAGTCGGTGATGATAGAGTTGTTTCTGGCCTCCTAGTGATGCATTGTTTCTTCCTGCTGTTTTGAACAACATCCTGTTTAATGCCCTGATCCCATCTTCACTTCAGGATATTGTTCTTAATTCCCCATTTTATCCACTATATGGACATCCTGGCATTCTTAGCTCCAGTTATGAAGAGCACAGTATGCCATAATGATGCCTAATATCCTGGATAGTCTAGATTGTGCTGCAAACCCTGCCAGAGGTTCAGGCATTGCCTCCTTATGTTCAGGAAGTCTGTTACTGTTCCATAGCCCTGGTGAAAGCATGATCATTGATTGTCTCCTGGTTTTTCAGCTGAACAGATCTGGTTAAGACAAGGAAATTCAAACAGAAGTTCCAATTTAGCACTAACAGTCCATAACAAATGCTGGTAGACAATATATCACAAATAAAAGCCAAAAGAACTGCGGAGACTGCGAATCAGGAAAAAAAAACAAAGTTGCTGGAAAAGCTCAGCAGGTCTGGCAGCATATGTGAAGGAGAAAACAGAGTGAATGTTTCGGGTCCAGTGACCCTTCCTCAGAATGTATCGCAAATGTTTATCCTCAGAGTGAAACGAAGTCTACAAGGACACAGGCTGGGAGAGGGGTGGTAATGGGAGAGGGAAGTGGTGTTGAAATGCCCATTAGCCATAATTTAAATGGCGGAGTGGACTTGATGGGCCGAATGGTCTTACTTCCACTCCTATGTCTTATGGTCTTATGGTCTTATGGCAGTGGAGACATGGGAGAGAACACTTCATTGTGACTTACTGCCAGAAGTCTACTCTGATGAAAACCTAGGCACAATTGTGGTCTACTGTGTAATTTAATAGCATCAAATACCTCAGAACTTCTTGAAGAGTCACGATGACGACATCCTTGGGAAGCCTCCAGGCCACTATGTGTAAGGCCACAACATGTGGCTTGATTGTTTAGGATGTGAAGGCCCAATTGTTACTTCTATAAAACTGTACCCTCTCTTTGACTTTCCTCACAAATGATCTTTTGATGGAACTGAAATGTCCAACATTTGAGCTGTATTCCTGGTAGCTTTGCTCCAAACCAGAAGAAACCAAAAGGGAATGGATCAGTCACAATAGCTTCAACAAGCCCAGCAAGAGCAGTAATCTCCAATAGCTTCCACACTGCCACCAGAGGGAGAAACACCAGAACAAGATCCACCCAGGAGGGTGAGGAGAATGAAGTAGATGCAGATGGAATGAGACCTAGGACAAATGCATCGTAGTTGCACAGGAGAACAGTGAAACACTGAATGCATTGGCTTGCTGCATTTATGATCAAAAATCTGAACAACAATGCTGAAGATGATTAAGGATTTCCCACTGCATCATATCGAAGATCTTCCATCTAATGGTAGAAGGAATTTGTCAACAAGGATGGGTAGCAATCCCATTGCTGTGGTGGTCAAACTCACAACTGCTCTTAACTGTAATGCCAACAGCTTATTTCAGGGATCAGCTGGGGGCCTCTATGGCATCTTTCCAAATTCCAGACTCAGAAGGCCATTCAAGATGTCACTGTTGCCTTTTTTGCCAGAAGTGAGCTCTTTGCCTTCTCCAGGTTCGGCAGCATCTGCAGAGAAAAAGTCAGAGTTAATGTTTCAGGTCCTCAGAGCTTCTGAGGAAGGGTCACCAGACCTGAAATGTTAACAGAGATAATGGGAACTGCAGATGCTGGAGAATCTGTGATAACAAAGTGTGGAGCTGGATGAACACAGCAGGCCATGTTTCAGAAGGGTCTAGGCCCGAAACGTCAACATTTGCGCTCCTAAGATGCTGCTTGGCCTGCTGTGTTCATCCAGCTCCACACTTTGTTATCCTGAAATGTTAACTCTAATTTTCTTTTTCACAGAAGCTGCCAGGCCTGCCAAGATTTTCCAGCAACTTCTGTTTTTGCTCCTAATTTGCAGCAAATGCAGTTCTTTCAGTTTTTCCTTGCCTTCTTCCGTCTTGATGATAATAGCCCAGGCAGTGGACTCTCCACCCCATCACTGTATTCTCCAAAGTGCAGGGTGTTATTGACTGTAGCCAAGTTGCTTTGAGAGTATTCTTTGAGCAGCTTGTGGTATTTATGAACAGGAAAGGATTCCACTCCCTTAATGCTGAAATAATTTATGAACAAAGATGCAAATCATGGAGATCTTTGGCAGATTTCTAGGAAATTGCCATGTCATACATACTTAGGTGCTCGTGGGTGCCTACCTTTCTTCAAAGTCCTCAGTCCACACAGGGTGATAAGGGCTACCTCTTCCAACTGTGGGACATGACATCTTTAAAAAAGTCATAGATGTGCACAAAACAAAGATATAACATTGCTTCTGACTGTCTGAGGCCAACTTCACTGGACTGTAATAGAATGCACCCTCGGCTAATTATGACAGAACCTCCTGACTTATTGTGATTCAATATATGCCCAGTAAACACTATCCTTTCAACTTTTATACTTACCCATTTTCTTTGAGCGCATGAAGTCTATTTGCTGTGTATGTTGTTGGCAATTGCTGCAGCTCTGATGTTGATGCTGAACAATACAATATGTCTGCTCCCTCTCGCATTGATTCATTGACAGCTCAATGCTCCCCACTGTCGCATGTTGCCTGCCTCTCATTATACGCTAAACGTGCCATTTTGTAACCTACAAGATTCTTAGAAACTTGACAGCATGGATGCACAAAGACTGTTTCTCCTGTGGGAGAGTCTAGAGCCAGAGGGTATAATTTCATAATAAGGGCTGTGCATTTAAGACATAGATGAGAAGGAATTTCTTCTCTTCGAGGGCAGTGAATTGGTGGATCAGCAGAGATCTGTTGAGGTTGGATCATTAATGTGTTCAAGCCTGAGATAGATTTTTAATCACTAAGGGAATCAAGAGGTTGTGAGGAAAAGACAGGAAAGTGGAATTGAGGATTATCAGATCAGCCGTGATCTCATTGAATGTTAGTACAGATTCAATGGGTTGATTGGCCTACTTCTGCTCTTTTGTCTTATGGACTTATGATCTTACCAACAGCAAACTAAACCATAGAGGCTGGCTGGTTATTGCAGAGCATCAAAAACTTTCTACACTAATAAAGCCAGCTAAGACATAGAGGATAGCCATGAGCAACTCCATGCCCTTGTACTCAAAGAAGCAAGCTAATCCACAGAGGCTGGAGATCTCTAGGTAAACACTTTAGATATTGTACACTAAAAAGCTAACTAAGATTCCTGGCTCTATATCAGCACATAGATATACAAGAAGGCTTGCTGTTCCTGAAAAGCAAAATGTCCTGGCAGAACGATGAAAATCCTAATTATCCTTAGGCTGCAAAGTAGATGGTTGAAGCCCTGAAGTACCTGCAATGTTGGTACAAGGATGGGCATGATAACGTTGGAAGGTATATACTTTGGTAAGTCCAGGTGTGTGAATGAAGGGTTAAGGAGAATAGCCATGGACCATGCAGGGACCTTGTGTTGAAGTTATTCCAGAACAAGAGAAGGGAGATGTCCAATACAGGCATTCCATGAGGGGCAGTGGGTGCTGAGGGGTCAAGTTGTCAGGTACCCACTCTGGTTTACCTGATGAGTTTATGCATGTTAAGATTCTTGATTTAGGAAAGTATGATTGCAAGTGCAATGTTAAAACAATAGCTTGGGATCTCAACGAGATACAAACGCATGAAAATGACCTTGTAGCCACTTGAGGGTAAGATTCTGAACCCGCCATTTAAGGCTTGAGATTTTCTGGAAGCCAGCAATCTGATATATTTAACTCCTGCCTGATTTAGTTATCTCATTCACCATTATCTTGACACACCATCAGAAGGAAAGCTCATCCCTGAATCTAAGGTTGTAACATTACCAGTTCTGCTGATTCATGGGAGAGTCTTCATTTAAGAATATGAAAATTAATCTGAGCAGAAACTTGAAGCATAAAATCATTTTGGCAAACACAGCACAATTTCAAATAAAATTGGGGCCAATTATTTTGTCTTTTCACCTAAATGAAACTGCTGTCCAACTGTAGAAAGTAGAAGGAAAAAGATCTAAATTCCAACACCAACAATTGTGTCAGTTTAAAGCTGATTTCCGACTCACATTTTCAGAATTTGTTTTGTATTTTGCACTGTTAAATATTTTGATACATTTATTTGTTTGTGGTTGCTGTTTCTCTTCTAAAATTTTATAAGGACGTAACTTGGATTTTCCACAGTGAATCCCATGATATCTTTGTTGTTTTTTTTCAGAAGGAAAAACGTAGGAGCTATAGAAAGATGCCAGGCTACTCAGGCAACACTTAGGATGACAATGTCCAACAGTCTATATTGTGTTACCAGAGTAATTGCAGAAAAGTTGCAAATGCCAATCGTTGCCAGACAAGCAGTGCCTGTGGAGAAATTACTTTGCAAAGATTTGCAAATGAAACTATCCTTGGGTTGAATCACTGAAACTGACATACAACTCACCTTCACAGCACACACAGTCAATTACTTTTAAAGACCCAAGCCCCATTTGTTTTGAACCACAGATGATTGCTGGCAGAGGACGTCAATAACATGAGCCAGCAAACTGTGAACAAATGCATAAAACAAATGATGGATAAATTGTATGCTAGTGAGGCAATATCATCTTCTCGTGGCCAATGCATAGCATTAAGAGAGTTTGAAAATCCCCAAAAAGCCCAAAATTCTTCTCAATAGGACAAAGTGCATCCACAGGAATGGAATCTATTCTATCAGTGAGCAGCACCTTTATGATCAGCTGTATGACCAGCATGATGCAATTAAAACTCACTTTCCTGTAAGCTGTAACGACACTTTTTAAGGTCATAAATTGTAACATCCTGTTAATCCAGAAAAACCAGTGTCTGGGTATTTTTTGAGATCTCAAGATTATCTTACAAAAACAATGCAATTGTCCAGAACACACATTGAGCAGTGATAAATTGAAACCTATTTGTTTAACAAAACAGAAATTGCTGGAGAAACACAGCAGCTCTGGCAGTACCTGTGAGCAGAAAGCAGAGCTAACATTTCGGGTCCAGTAACCCTTATTCAAAACTAATAATAGTTGTAAAAAGGTTGGTATAAATACTGAAGATGGGAGAGATGGGTCTGGGTGGAGGGAGACAACAATAGATGGAGAAGAAGCTCAAAGGAAGAAAACAGCAGACAAAGGGGTAGATAACAGTGAGCCAGGGAGAAAGAAAAGCTGATAATAGGGATAATAGGGAATGCTACAGATTTCCAGCTCTATGGATTTTTGTTGTTTTTGTAGAGTTTTTGGTGGGTTTTTTGTATTTTGTTACTTTTTTCCCTACATATAAAAATAAACAGTATGTTGATGACGTGGTCTGCTAACTAGATTAATGTAATTGTTCCTGCTTTATAGTTAACCTTTAATTTCAGGAATTATATGTTCTTCATGCTCCACAACAATGTCTCACACCGCCAAAACTGCCGAACTATAAGAAGAAAGTCCTCACAGGCAGCAAGCTGCACTCTGGAGAAGATTTCTTTGTATAAAATAACATTCTTAGTTGCAAAGAGACATTCATACAATCCTTGTACTGGAGATATTCTCTTGAGCAAGGCCTGTCAAATTGTTATCAGTTCATTCCATCAAATGACAGTATGTAATAATTACAAATTTCCAGTTCTTGCTTGAACAACAAATTCCATATCATCCAAACAATAATGCCTGCACTACCTTAATGTTCGTAGAACTGCAAATATCATGAATAAAGCTTAAGATATGTAAACTGTGTAATTCCTTTATTTTTAATAACATTCATTTTTGTGTTTGGATTTTGAACTAATGACGTGGATTTTGATCTATGTATATGAAGGGGTTTAGTAATTAACATATCAGACTTTGTAGAGCCACCTAACATGCAATCTTTGGACTATGGGAGAAAATCAGAGCACCCAGAGGAAATCTACGCAGACACAGGCAGATTTGAAAACTCCACACAGACAGTCATCCAAAGGTGGAATCAACACCAGGTCCCTCGTGATATGAGGCAGTACCAGGGGAGGCGATGGCCAAGTGGTATTATTGCTGGACTATTAGTCTAGAGACCCAGATAATATTCTGGAGATCTAGGTTCAAATCCTGCTCTGGTAGACAGTCAAATTTTAATTCAATAAAATATCTGGAATTTAGAATCTAATGATTGCCATTAGCCAATTGTAGATTATCTGAAAAACCCATCTGGTTCACAAATGCCCTTTAGGGAAGGAAGCTTCCAATATTGCCTGGTCTGGCCTATACGTGACTCCAGGCCCACAGCAATGTGGTTGATGCTGAGCTGCCTTCTGGAAAATTTGGGATCGGCCATAAGTGCTGCCTAGCCAGCGACGTCCTCATTCATTAAAGAATTTTTAAAAATTGTTAGCCACTGTGCTGCTCCCATAAGAAGCCTGATACCATCCAAAACAAAGTGGCCCACTTGATTGGCACCACATCCTCAAACATCTACTCCCTGTATTGTAGCAGTATTATGTACCATCTAAAAGATGCAATTTAGAAATTCAAGACTGCTTCGACAGCACCTTCCAAACTCACAACCGCTTTCATCAGGGAAAGACAAGGGCAGTGGAGAAATGGGAACACTGTCACCTGCAAGTTTCCCTCCAAGGTCTCACCATCCTGACATTCCTTCAGTGTCGCTGGGTCAGGATCCTAGAACTCACTCCCTAATGGCAGTGCCTCAAGAAAGAAGCTCAACACCACCTTCTCAAGAGCAACAAGGGATGGACAATAAGTGCTGGCCCACCCAGTGATGCCCATTTTCTATGAATGAGTAATTAAAAAAAAAATCTGAGATCTAACTTCTCCAGTAACGACAGCTGAGATCATAACAAAGCTTAATATATGTTCCATGGTGCTCCCTTTCTTTGACTGTGGGTGATGTATGTACTCCTGGATCTTACCTTATGCTTCTCCGAGATGCTCTCTCATGAAATGCTTAATTATACAGCTAAGGAAATCAATTAAATGCATTTCATACATGTTTAGTCTTATGATGAACATGCTTCTGGCTTCAACTCTTCTCTATGTGCATGGAAATCTAAGGCATGTTTATCTGTACCATTTGTGCAGAGTAATGGGAAGTATTGACAGATAACTCATTTTAGCTGTACCCCCAATGCTGCAGCACATAATTGCCGACATACAACAAATATTGGAAATGGCTGTATGTGAATGTATTGATATTTACATTTTATTTGAAGTTTCTATGGAAAGAAAGAAGATTGGGGAATGGGTGAAAGCTAACTTCAATGGAAGAATCTAAAAATGGAATTCCAAAAAAATGATTAAAAATGATGTCAATCTAACTTCTCCAGGGTGTCCAAGCCCTACAGTTTCACATTGAATGATAGGAAAAGCCATGTCCAAATTGACCCTAATCATCCTTCTATCAGCATCTTATGTTTTTCTTATCATGCTCAGTTAACAACGGTACCAGCAGTGAGTGGAATGAAATGAAATCTTCAGAAGATGAATTGCAAGAAGAACCGTGGTCTGATAGACTCCAAACTAAGCTCTTCATGGGGTAGTTTGTTGAACCATTGGATCTCATGCCCTAAGGATGAGTTGAGCGAATGTCATACTTTGTTCTCAGATCCCTCTGGTATTGACATAGGCAAGATTGTTCAACCTTATAAGTCACTGTCACAGTGATTTCAGTTAACCTTTATGATTACTCACAGGGGTAAAAGCTCAGAGGCTGAGCATTTTGTTTTACCGGTATGGTATAGTTTAGGACCCCAGGGGAATTTCCAAGTAATCACCAGGTAAATGTCCAATTGTAATATTCTGTCTGTTATATATTAACTTTGGTACATCAGGATGAGAATTTCATTGAAAACTTTAAAAGCACCTGCGTCCCAAGAGGCAAGTCTGTTATGTGATACCAGTTACTCTTCCAACTGCAAAGCTAAACTAAAATAGTAAAATAACTTCTTTTTTATATTATACTTGATCATAAAGCTCAGAAACAATCTGAGATTTACACACCTGAGCTCAGCCAGCCTTCATTGTTTCACGCTACGGTACCAGTGCACCTGGCCCACAGCATGGTAGACATATCTCTTCCATTGTACTTTCTTTGAACATTCAATTCTGGATAAATGATCCACCTGTCTTCAAGAAGCTTTTATCGGTATTCATCCCCTTCAAGCATTTCCTCAGGCTGGAATTAAGCACAAGTCACCAACATTTCTCCCCCACACTTTGCTGACTGAGTTTGTGATAAAAGTAAATATGAAATAACTACTCAACATTGATCACACCACTCCATAGTGTATCCATGTTCTCCTCTATATATATTGAGGATAATTCCCAACTTGGTAAGATGGTTTTCTTTCCTTGACTGAGTGGAAGCCCCTGATGGATGGACTGCTACCTTACATCTCTGACCAAAATAAAACCCTCTGACCAAATTCAGACCTCAAGTTTTGGATGCACATTGTATACTGCAAATGATATACAGACATGGGACTTACTCTGACCTGATCCCTGGAGCATGGATGGTATGGATTCCCTTGCAAATATCACTCCGATTGGACCTCTGATCACATTTGGACTGTGCCACCCAAAATCATAGCCCTTGATTGGATAACCAGTCCCCAGCATAACCAGTATCTACAGCTGTGATGATTGAATTCTGTCCTGAAATCTCGCCCGGTCACAGTGATCACCAGGCCCCTGTTATTACTGACCCCACAATCTCTGTCCAGGCAAATTCTAGTCCAGACCAATTCCTAATTTTGAATTTTTGGTTCCAATCTTCGCTGGTGTTAGACTTTCAAGAAATCATGTGGGTGAATACAGTGAAAATTGAAATTGATAATTTGCATGTAATTTTCTTAACCAGATCCTTGACTAGGGATTGACTTAATAGCCAGGCATTGTTCCATGTCAAACAGGAAATGCTGCAGAGGAGACTGCAACCCATGAACCAATCATCCTGTGATGCTGGGCAGAAATTGAGAGGAGTGTGTACAGTGCAGCTTGAAAATGGGGTCATGGCAGAGTGTCTGGAAATGGGTTGCGGGTAGTGATCATGGGGACAGAGATTGTGGGGTCAGTAATAACAGGGGCCTGGTGATCACTGTGACAGGGCCAGATTTCAGGACAGAGTTCAATCATCACAGCTGTAGATACTGGTTATGCTGGGGACTGGTTATCCAATTAAGGTCTATGATTTTGGGTGGCACAGTCCAAATGTGATCAGAGGTCCAACTGGAGTGACATTTGTGGGGAATCCGCACCATCCATGCTCCAGGGATCAGGTCAGGTAAGTTCCATGTCTCTTTAGGGGCTAGTCCAGGGCCCATGAGAGAACTGTTGCAGTCAGGGACATGCATGACCACCAGCCAAGGCGCTGGACAGGTAATAGCTGATGATGGCAGTCAAATTGCATGAAATAGTAGGTTGCAGCTGTCCCATTGCTTTCATTCAGAGGAATTTAGGGGAGAGGGGTGTTGGAGTAAGAGGACGGCAGGTAGGCAGAAGGAATCATATAGACACTGCTTGGTGATGACCTGTGGAAGTGTGAAGTCTGCAGGGTTGACAGAAGAGGTATTTAGAAAGGACAGGGTGATGTCGGGGGTCCCAATGACATGTTAATGTTGAAGTGGAAAGCCACTGGCAGATGAACACTCATTGTCATTCCAGTTGTGTAGCACATGGATAGTGAAGCAAATTGAGGGGAACAGCTACAATGGGCAGATAGAAGAGTCAAAATGTGAGGGAAAGGCCTGAATCTGTAACCGGTCATTGGGTATTCAAATGGAAACAAATTGTCCTGCAACGCATATGGCCTTGGCAACACAAACATGCAGGTTGCCCATATCCTGGCCATCCGACAGAGCTCACCTGTCTCATTTCTATCTCTCTGGCAATGTCACTGCTGAGGAACTCCGGCAGGTGTACACTCCTATGCATATCATCAGCCAAACAGGAAGCAATGATGTCGACAAGGGGGCATAACCTATCAGAATGAGAGATGCCATACACACACGTTGCTACACCAGCTCCCACATGGTGTATTTGGCACTCATTGCACAAACCCAAATCTCTTAATCCACAGCCACTATATTGCTCAAATCCCTTGCTAAGGGCAGACTTACTATCAGCTGTGACAGTGGCCTTCAGTATACAATACAAATCTCACATTTATCATTCATCTCTTCTGTAAGCTTATTATATTTTCCATCCCTTACTCCTGCATCTTTTACTAAAATATCTAATCTTCTGGAAGATGCATAGACCTCTCCCCTCATCATTGCCCACTGTTGCCTCGGAAGCCTTATCACGGTTAACTTCTTTGTCTTATAAATTTCTGCACCTTGCTGCTAGTAACACTTTTTTAACTAGAAATGTTAGCTTCATTAGAAAAATACAACGTCCTGATTGCCTAAATGGAAATTCACAGA
The DNA here is from genome assembly GCF_030684315.1 of Stegostoma tigrinum. NCBI lineage: Eukaryota > Metazoa > Chordata > Chondrichthyes > Orectolobiformes > Stegostomatidae > Stegostoma > Stegostoma tigrinum. Next base: position 28,361,991 of record NC_081367.1, on the reverse strand, counting down.
TTTTCCAGTACAATATTTCTGTCACATTCTTTGCCCAGTTGCATGTTTTACATTATCAGTCAATTTAGTACCAACTATACCTCATTCGATGCTTATATCCACGTTAGTAAAATGATTGATTTCAGCTATTTACACACATTGACTACAATTTTCAAAGATATTAGTGTGTTATCTTTCTCAAATCAGAATTTGGCTGAACTCTCAAATTGCTCAAAAATTTAGTATTACGCAGAGATTTAAGCTGCATTTTAGCCAATGTATTCCATACACAATAGATGTGCATCCTATAGTGATTATAATGAGGCCAGCCAGGTCGAGAATAAATAGTCATAGAATATGAATTCTCTGATTGGTGCTGTCAATCAGGGAGCCTTGGCTGACAGATAAGCACAGGGCTGTCAGAGTTGGCTCTAATGGCAGAAACAGCCCTGTTGACACTGCTAAGTCCTCTTTGCTACCACCTGGGGTTAGTTCCAAAACTGGGAGTGCGGTTTCACAGACAAATCAAGCATCAGCCTGACACAGTCATACTCATTGTATCATACCTTACAGACAATGTCCCAGACACCACCATCGCCATCCCTGGATATGTCCTGTCCCAGTGGCAGGACAGACCCAGCAGAGGTGGCAGCACAATGGTATACATTTGAGAGGGTGTTGCTGTGTGAGTCCTCAACATTGGCTCGAGACCCCATGAAGTCTCATGGCTTCAGGCTAAACATGGACACGAAAACCTTCCACTGATTACCAAGTACCATCTTCCCTCAGCTGATAAATCAGTACTCCTCCATGTTGCACAACACTTTGATGAAGCACTGTGGAGGGTAAGGGCACAATATGTACTCTGGGTGGGGGAATACAACATACACCACCAACAGTGGCTCGGCAGCAGTACCACTGATGGAGCTGGTCAGATCCTAAAGGAGGAATTGTTACACTAGGTCTGCAGCAAGTGGTGAGGTAACTAAGAAGAAGGAAAAACATACTTGACCTCATCCTTCCTCTTTGCCAACTGCATATGCATCTGTCCATGACACTATCAGTAAGAGTGACAACTGCACAATCCTTGCAGAGATAAAGTCCCACATTCCCATTAGGAATAACCTCCATTGTGTAATGTGGCACTATCACCGTGCTGAACGGGACAGACTTCGTATGGATCTAGTGACTCACTGAGCATCCATGTGGCTCTGTGGGCCATCAGCAGGAGCAGAATTATACTCCAACATGATCTGTAACCTTATGGCCCAACATATCCCATATTCAACCATTACCATCAAGTCAACAATGGAGAGTGCAGGAGGGCATTCCAGGTGCAGCATCAGGCATGCTTGAACATGAGGTATCAACCTGGTGAACCTCCAGACAGGACTACTTGCACCCAAACAGATAGGCAGCAAGTGATGGACAGAACTAAGTGATCCCACAACTAACAGATCAGAACTAAGATTTGCAGTCCTCCTACATACAATCATGAATTGTGATGGTTGATTAAGCAACTTAATAGAGGAGGAGACTTCACAAATATCTCCAACTTCAATGAGGGAAGAGCTTAGCACATCAGTGCAAAAGATAAGGCTGAAGCATTTTCAGCAATCTTCAGCCAGAACTGTGAGTGGATGATCCATTTTGGCCTTTCTAGTGGTCCCCAGAATTACAGATACCAGTCTAGCGAGTTTTGAGAAGATTTGTAGCTCAGGTTGAGGTTCTGGGTGTGAGTTTGCTCGCTGAGCTGGAAGGTTAGTTTTCAGACGTTTCGTCACCATTCTAGGTAACATCATCAGTGAGCCTCTGACGAAGCGCTGGTGTTATGTCCCGCTTTCTATTTATCTGGTTAGGTTTCCTTGGGTTGGTGATGTCATTTCCTGTTCTTTTTCTCAGGGGATGGTAGATTGGCTCCAAGTCAATGTGTTTGTTGATGGAATTCCGGTTGGAATGCCATGCTTCTAGGAATTCTCATGCATGTCTCTGTTTGGCTTGTCCTAGGATGGATGTGTTGTCCCAATCAAAGTGGTGTCCTTCCTCATCTGTATATAAGGATACGAGTGATAGTGGGTCATGTCGTTTTGTGGCTAGTTGATGCTCATGTATCCTGGTGGCTAGCTTTCTGCCAGTTTGTCCAATGTAGTGTTTGTCACAGTTCTTGCAAGGTATTTTGTAGATGATGTTCGTTTTATTAGTTGTCTGTATAGGGTCTTTTAAGTTCATTAGCTGCTGTTTTAGTGTGTTGGTGGGTTTGTGGGCTACCCTGATGCCAAGAGGTCCGAGTAGTCTGGCAGTCATTTCGGAAATGTCTTTGATGTAGGGGAGCGTGGTTATGGTTTCTGGGCCCGTTTTGTCTGTTTGTTTGGGTTTATTGCTGAGAAATCGACGGACTGTGTTCATTGGGTACCCATTCTTTTTGGATACGCTGTATAGGTGATTTTCCTCTGCTCTGCGTAGTTCCTCTGTGCTGCAGTGTGTGGTGGCTCGTTGGAATAATGTTCTAATGCAGCTTCGTTTGTGGGTGTTGGGATGGTTGCTCCTGTAGTTCAGTACTTGGTCCGTATGTGTTGCTTTCCTGTAGACGCTGGTTTGAAGTTCTCCATTGACTGTTCGCTCTACTGTGACATCTAGGAATGGCAGTTTGTTGTTGTTTTCCTTTTCTTTTGTGAATGTTATGCCAGTAAGAGTATTATTGATGGTCTCAAAATTTTCCTCTAATTTGTTTTGTTTAGTGATGACAAAGGTGCCATCCATGTAGCGGGACCCAAAGTTTGGGTTGGATGATTGGCAGAGCTGTTTGTTCAAGTCTCTGCATTACTGCCTCTGCTAAGAACCCTGATATCGGAGATCCCATGGGTGTACCGTTGACTAGACAAACTCACACAAAATAACAACACAAACAAAGCTGCATTAGAACATTATTTCAATGAGCCACCACACACTGCAGCACAAAGGAACTACGCAGAGCAGAGGAAAATCACCTATACAGCGTATTCAAAAAGAATGGGTACCCAATGAACACAGTCCGCCGATTTCTCAGCAACAAACCCAAACAAACAGACAAAACGGGCCCAGAAACCATAACCACTCTCCCCTACACCAAAGACATTTCGGAAATGACTGCCAGACTACTCAGACCTCTTGGCATCAGGGTAGCCCACAAACCCACCAACACACTAAAACAGCAGCTAATGAACTTAAAAGACCCTATACAGACAACAAATAAAACGAACGTCATCTACAAAATACCTTGCAAGAACTGTGACAAACACTACATTGGACAAACTGGCAGGAAGCTAGCCACCAGGATACATGAACATCAACTAGCCACAAAACGACATGATCCACTATCACTCGTATCCTTATATACAGATGAGGAAGGACACCACTTTGATTGGGACAACACATCCATCCTAGGACAAGCCAAACAGAGACATGCATGAGAATTCCTAGAAGCATGGCATTCCAACCGGAATTCCATCAACAAACACATTGACTTGGAGCCAATCTACCATCCCCTGAGAAAAAGAACAGGAAATGACATCACCAACCCAAGGAAACCTAACCAGATAAATAGAAAGCGGGACATAACACCAGCGCTTCGTCAGAGGCTCACTGATGATGTTACCTAGAATGGTGACGAAACGTCTGAAAACTAACCTTCCAGCTCAGCGAGCAAACTCACATCCAGATACCAGTCTTCGGACAATTCAATTTCATTCTATGTGATATCAAGAAATAGTTGGAGACACTGGATACTGCAAAGATGACAGGTATTCTGGCAATGGTACTGAAAGACTTGTGCCCTAGAACTTGCTGCTCCCCTAGCCAAGCTGTACCAATACAGTTAATACATTGACATCTACCTGACAATGTGAAAATTGTCCAGGTATGTCCTATCCATAAAAAGCAGGACAAATCCAACCTGGCCACAACAGTATACACCCTACTATCAGTAAAGTGGTGGAGTGTGCCATCATCAGAGCTATCAAGTAGCAGTTGCTCAACAATAATCTGCCCAGTATGTGTTCCACCAGGGCCACTCACCTTCTGACCTCATTACAGGCTTGGTTCAAAGATAGGCAAAAAAGAGTTGAATTCCAGAGGTGAGGTGAGAGTGATAGCCATTGACATCAGGACTGCATTCGACCAAGTGTGGCATCAAAGAGCACCAGCAAAGTTGGAATCAATGGGCATCGGGGGGCAAACACTCCTGTGATTGGAGTCATACCTGTTACTTGGGAAGATGGTCGTGATTGTTGAAGGTCAATCATCTCAGGTCCAGGACATCTCCATAAGAGGTCCTCAGGGGCGTGTCCTCAGCCCAACTATCTTCAGCTCCTTCATCATTGACCTTCTCTCCATCATAAGGTCAGAGGTGGTGATGTTCGCCGATGAGTGCACAATGTTCAGCACCATTCGTGACTCTCAGATACTGAAGCAGACCATGTTCAAATACAACAAGATCTGGACAATATCAAGCTTGGGCTGAGAAGTAGCAAGTAACTTTAATGCCGCACAAATGCCAGGCTATGACCACCACCAATAAGAGACAATCTAACCATCACCCCTTGACATTCAATGGTGTTACCATAACTGAATCCCCCACTATCAACATCCTGGTGTCTATTATTGACCAGAGACTCAACTGGACTCACCATGTCGACACCATGGTGACAAGACCAGGCCAGAAGTTGGGAATACTGTGGTGAGTAACTCACCTCCTGACTCCATAAAACCTGTCCACCATTTTAACAGCACAGCTCAGGAGTGAGACGGAATACTCCCCACTTGCCTGGATGAGTGCAGCCCCAAAAACACTCAAGGAGCTTGACACCATCCAGGACAATGCAGCCCACTTGATTGTTACTGTATCCACAAGCATCTACTCCCTTCACCACTGATGTTCAGTAGCAGCAGTGTGTACTATCTACAAGATGCACCACAGAAATTCTCAAAAGATCCTCAGACAGCACCTTCCAAACCCATGACCATTTCCATCCAGAAGGACAAGGGCAGCAGATATATGGGAACACCACCACCTTCAAGTGCCCCTCCAAGCCACTCATCCTGACTTGGGCATATATTCGTCATTCCTTCACTGTTTGTTGGGTCAAAATACTGGAATTGTCATTCCCTATTGACACTGTGGGTAAACCCACAGCAGGTAGACTGCAGTAGTTAAAGAAGGCAACTCATCATCACCTTTTAAAGGCCATCTAGGAACTGGCAATAAATGCCAGCAATGCTCACATCCTACAATTAATTAAAAGAAACTTAACTCCTGTCTCCCCAAAACTGCTGTATCTTCTACAAAGCACAGGTCAAGAGTGTGATAGAATAATCTCCACTTGCATGGATAAATGCAGCTTCAATAACACTCAAAAAACTCAACAACATTCAGGATAAAGCATCTTGTTTGATTGTTATCCTACCCAGCACCTTCAACAGTCACTCCTTTCAGTGATAGCTATATGCATCATCTACAAGATGCACTGCAATAACACACCAAAGGGTCCTCTGAGACGATCTTACAAACCTGCAATATCTACCATCTGAAAGAATAAGAACAGCAGATGCATGTGGACACCATCATTTGCAAGTTCCCCTCCAAGTCACAAACCAGCCTGAGTTGGAACTACACTGCCACAGGATCAAAATTTTGGAACTCTTTCCCTAATATATCATTGATGTCCTTACACCTCAAGGGCTGCAACATTTCAAGAAAGCAGCTCAACATTATCTTTTCAGTGCCACTTCTGGATGAACAATAAATGTCAGCACAGCCAGTAACACCCACATCCTATGAGCACTTTTTCAAGATAAAATGTTTATAAACACTTTCTCTGCTTTATATTGTGTGATTCTTTACTGCTTTGTCTCGCTACCACTATATTGACTGCAATTTTCCAACATTTGGGAAAGCATCCTCCTCTGCCTTCTAATTGAAATCTCTTTGTAAATTGAATTTGTTGAACATGCAATATGCTGTCTTTAAGATCTGAACTAGACTTTATTGTTGTCTCCCTCTCCCATTTCCCACAGACTAATTCAGGTGCTGGAAATGAGTGTTCAAGGTGATGAACATTTCTGGTGACATAATGTGTCAGTACACTGCTCTTAACCAGGTCAGATGTGAGGTTAGCAAAAATGGAATCTCAAAAATCAGTAAATCACTTGTCTGCTGCTTGAAACAGCAATGATAACATGTGCTACCTTAACAGAAAGATTTGATGACAACTACAAAGAGACCAATAATATGCATAATGCAATGTTAACAGTCACAGATGATCTGGCACTTGAAGGATATTAATGAAAGGACAGCACATGCTACATAAGCATCATCTATGGACACTTGTATCTGAATTGCACATACTTGCCACTTTGATATTAGACATCTACAGAGAAGCTGACAAACTCACTTCCTCCACCAAACCAATGCATTAGTAATCTGTCTAATGGTTCTGAGAACAGTTACCTTGAAAATGGTAGGAAATTTCCCTGAAGTGGCCTGGGATGCAACTGTAGCAAAGAAGTAAAAATACACTGTCACCGCAATTCAGTTGGTCAGGGTACCACATTTAACACAGTTTCCACGTTGCTTTTTTGTCGTGAGGCAGAGCTTTTTCCTCACACCACTCTTACAAGAAGGGTGAGTAGGAACAGTAAAGATTCGAAATTCAGCAGTGTGCGTATTACATGTGTCTTGTACTGCATTCTATTCATTCAGCCTCCTGATCTACATCCAAAATAGACAAGTATACAGACATACAAAAAGGTAATCCTGTCTAAAATGATCTCGTCCTAAAAAATAGGAAGCCAAAAATCTGGAGACCCAACACCGTGTGTTGAAGAGGAAGAAAATTGCAAACAAAGTTAAAAAGACATGATGCACTTATTGTTTAGAATCACATCTTCTTTATTATGAATGAATATTTCAGTCAGACTTAATTAAAGCAGGTGGAAATAGAATTGTAATGATAGGAAATGTGATGGATGATACCACAACACTATGAAGTTGTTGTTAAAATATGGCCTCTGCAAACTGGCTGGACACTTCCTCTATCCAGATTCTTCTTCAGAGAATTAGATAGCCACAAAAATTGGCCGGTCCAATCCCCATAATCTGCAAAAGCAGCATAGTCAAGAACTTGGACAAAAGGAATGTCAACAGTTCATCTACTTCACTAACACCTTCCACCCCAACCTCAAGTTTGCCTGGGCCATCTCCAACACATCTCTCACCTTCCTGGACCTCTCTGTCTCCATCTCAGGCAACCAGCTAGAAACTGATGTCCATTTCAAGCCCACCGACTCCCACAGCTACATAGAATACACCTCCTCCCACTCACACCCCTGCAAAAATTCCATCCCCTATTCCCAATTCCTTCACCTCCACGATGAGGCATTCCACTCACGCACATCCCAGATGGCCACGTTCTTCAAGGATCGCAACTTCCCCCCCGCTTCCCGCAGTGGTCAAGAACGCCCTTGACCGTGTCTCCCACATTTCCCGCAACACATCCCTCACACCCTGCCCCCGCAATAACCACGCAAAGAGAATCCTGCTCATCCTCGCATACCACCCCACCAACCTTCGGATACAACACATCATCCTCCAACACTTCCGCCATCTACAATCCGACCCCACCGCCAAAGACATTTTTCCATCCCGACCCTTGTCTGCCTTCCGGAGAGACCACTCTCTCCGTGACTCCCTTGTCCGCTCCACACTCCCCTCCAACCCCACCACACCCGGCGCCTTCCCCTGCAACCGCAGGAAGTGCTACACTTGCCCCCACACCTCCCCTCTCCTCCCCCATCCCAGGCCCCAAGATCACTTTCCATATTAAGCAGATGTTCACCTGCACATCTGCCAATGTAGTACACTGTACTCAGTGTGGCTTCCTCTACATTGGGGAAACCAAGCAGAGGCTTGGGGACTGCTTTGCAGAACACCCCCACTGGGTTTGCAATAAACAACTGCACCTCCCAATCGCGAACCATTTTAACTCCCCCTCCCATTCCTTAGACAACATGTCCATCATGGGCCTCCTGCAGTGCCACAATGATGCCACCCAAAGGTTACAGGAACAGCAACTCATATTCCGCTTGGAAACCCTGCAGCCCAATGGTATCAATGTGGACTTCACAAGCTTCAAAATGTCCCCCTCCCCCACTGCATCCCAAAGCCAGCCCAGCTTGTCCCCTCCCCCCACTGCACCCCAAAAGCACCCCAGCTCATCCCCGCCTCCCTAACTAGTTCTTCCTCTCACCTATCCCCTCCTCCCACCTCAAGCCGCACCTCCATTTCCTACCTACTAACCTCATCCTGCCTCCTTGACCTGTCCATCCTCCCCGGACTGATCTATCCCCTCCCCATCTCCCCACCTATACACTCCTCTCCACCTATCTTCTCCTCTATCCATCTTTGGTCCACCTCCCCCTCTCTCCCTATTTATTTCAGGACCCACTCCCCATCCCCCTCTCTGATGAAGGTCTAGGCCCAAAACATCAGCTTTTGTGCTCCTGAGATGCTGCTTGGCCTGCTGTGTTCATGCAGCTCCACACTTCGTTATCTTGGATTCTCCAGCATCTGCAGTTCCCATTGTCTCTAATCACAAAGAAAGGGTTTTCCAGTTTTGTTTCCTGTTGCAGTCAGTGAGAAATAGCTAGCATTGAGAGTTATATTTGCTGTGCTTTGAGGGGTCACAGAAGGAAATTTAAGAGTCTGTTTGCTTTAATGGAAAGGAAATCCCATATCAGTGTGCAACATGTTGTACATTTCCCTTGATTTTGACTATTCAGAGCATGTAATAGCCCTAGTGAGATAATGCCATAGAAAATGGGAGATGGCTTTGATGGAAATGTTATTGGGTGCTGTGACAAACATAGAATAATTGAAAAGGGACATTGGCAGCCTTGAAAATGCAGATTTGGGGCAGCTGTACCTCAGGAAATGGCAAATTATAGTTTGAATTCTGTCAACTACAGCAACAATAAGAACATCATAAATGTCAAATAAATGCCAGCTTTACAATGAAAACAACAATGTCGTTATTCATCCTCACGTGATAAAAATGTAAATGTGAAATTCATCCGCAATACCATGAGCTTGTTTATGTGCATACACAAACAAAAAATGCAACTTTTCTTGTAGCTGTGTAAAAAACATGAAATATGTTTCTGATTAATCAAAGGGACACCAATTTTCAATAGAAAAAGCAACTAGGGATAGAATTCTTCTGTGTAACTTCAAGAACTTATATTTAGATAATGCCATGAACAGAAGCATAACAAAAATAAGTTGCAAGCTAAAGTAGGAGGTATTTAAGATGGCAAAGACTTGATCATAGAGGTGGGTATTATGAATGGCCTTAAAGGGGTGAGATGTGGAGAGGGACTAGGGCTATGGGGAAGAATGTGACAGTTATATAGTTGAAGTTACAGCTGCCATTGGTTGACAGATAGAAGGAATAACTATGAGAACATAATTAGAGAAGTGGATTCCAGGCATTGTGCAAGTTTATAACAGTGCTGCTAAAAATTGAATTTGTACTTGTTTCCAGGGAATATCTCCCTCAACGTACATTTAGTTTCAATCAAGTTGCTCAGGTATGTTATAATACTCTTCTAAGACAAGTCTTGAAACCAGACTTTCTAACCCAGAAGTAGGGAATCTACCACTGTATCACAAGTCCTTAGTAGGAAGTTTTAATGTAGTTAGGGGAAAGTAGAATTGTGGAAACATGAATTCAGATTTACAATAAGCTTGCAAATGCCAGTCTCAAATTTCCATTCATTACAAAAAGGCTATTTAATGCTATTAGTGAAACCACCCAAAATATTCAACCATCATCAATACCCAGATTTCCTCAAGCATAGGAATCTACATGTGCAATTAAATAATTAAAATCAACAGCAACCAATCTTAAACTACTGTCACTTCATTAAATTTGATGAGAAATAAAATTAACATTTGAGATTACGAAGCTCAGCAAAATAGATTTCTTTTGCTCCAACCACAGGGGTTTACCTTTTGAACTATACAAGCTTACGCACTCCACTTTCCTGGGATAATTTTAATTTAGTCATTACATTATATATTCACCCAACAATATCTAGTCCATCTTAAAAACAGGATGCTTTCAATTAACTCAGTTTCTTAATTGAGGTCCTAACCAATCACATCAATTCAGTATTCCTTAAGCTAAATTTAAAAAGTTTAATTTAAATAGGAATCATGGGAGTCACTGGCTGGCCAGCACTTATTGCCCATCCCTAGTTACCCTTCAGAAGGTGATGGTGAGCTACCTTATTGAATCACTGGTTATCTCATCACCTGCCATAGGCCCATTCTAACAGCAAAGTCCTTTTGAACCCAACTCAATCAGCAGTGCTGCTATCGTGATAATCTTGATGGTGGACTTTGGATTCTGAGTGAGGGCTTTCATTCTGTGCTCCTGCTGTCCTCAGTACTTCCTTCAAGTGATGTTGAACCAGAAGGAATTTTCCAGAAAATCAACAGCAGTTTCATGGTCATCATTAGACTGGTAATTCCAGATATTTAATGAATTCAAATTTCACCATCTGCCGACTCGGGTTATCAGAACTTTACCTGAGTACCTCATACTTCTAGGCCATCACCACCTCAGTTAAACTAAGATCAAGAGGCAGTTGCGTGTTAAGAGTTTGAAACAGAATAAGATAACAAGTTGGAATGATTAGGGTGAAGGAACCGATGAATTGAATAAAGGGCAATACCAGAAAAAAAAACTGGAGGTAAATAAAATGGACAGATGTCAATCAATATCTGAAAGAGAAAATTGTTTAATATTTATGGTGATGATAAACTCACAAAACCTTGTGTTAAACTGAGCCTGTGTTGCTGGGTGCCGATGTTTTCTTTAAGAGATGCAACACATCTTTAACACATGTGATATTTTATTGGCATATGATGCAGGCAGCCTGTTTCTACTCAAATGCAGCTTGCCCCTTTAAAAGAGAAGCTGCACTAAGTGGAAGGGAGCTGCTACTGACTGCCCTGCCGATGCTGACTGCATGTAGTAGCTATACAAATGAAGGAAAAATTCAAGGAAAAGAGAACTTCTACAATCATGCATGCAATGCTGGAGTGCTGTGTGCTGCAAACCAACAGGAGTACTGTTTCCATGGGATTTACATGGAGACCCTCAGGATCTAAGTGTCTGAATGGGAAGAAAGCATTTTATGTGAGGGATATGTGCCTAGAGACTTGTACCAACAAGAGGTAGCAGCGCCATAGGGCTCCAATGCCTTCATGTACATGATCAATGTCAGTGAGTTGCTGTTCGCATAATATTCACTCACATAGTCATCAGTATAACATGCAGATCTTCCACCTCACCCTCAAACACAATGCAATGATGCCAGCATCACACTCACTTCCTGCTGATGTCAAATAATTCCAGCTATTCGACTGTGTCAGGCACAACAGTCAAGCTAAATTAATCACTGTCATATTTTGCAAGATTGACCATAACCACTGGGAGCAGAGAAGTATTGGTAGAGGAACAGGAGCATCAGCGTTTCCAAAGCACTACACAGAAAATTGTCATCGACATTATGTGGCCAGCCATTGAGATAGTGTGTAAATCTGGTATCGCTAAAAACATTAATGATGACAGCATCATCCTGCCATGTGTCTCTTCTCATTTTTTCTCACTCCTTATCATTATTAATCATTGTGTGTTTTCCACTGCTACAAAAGTCCAATTTCGAGCTAAGCTGTAAACATAGTTTTTTGAGTGGATAGCAAATAAAGAAATGCAAAATTTTCCCATTAGAATATGCCTTTTTCTAACAAATAATTAAAGGAGGTTATATCTATCAGTAAGGTTGAATATTGACAAAATGATAACTTCTTTGTAAAAAATGTTACACTTGATGTTAAAAATTAGCAATATGCTTAAGGTAAACAGAAAAGTAGGATTCATCTTGAAATAAGTAAAGTATTAGATTAGTAATGGAAATTATAATTTAGGTGACACCACTTAAGGTTTCATTTCCCTCGAAATAAATCAGCATTATAATTTTTTTTTTGTTGATAACAATTGTAGCCGAGCCAAACACAAAACACCATGGTTGAATGAAGAGATAACAAGGTGTAGAGCTGGATGAACATAGCAGGCCAAGCAGCACCAGAGGAGCAGGAAAGCTGATGTTTCAGGTCTGGACCCTTCTTCAGAAGGTCAGGTCCGGACCCGAAACGTCAGCTTTCCTGCTCCTCTGGTGCTGCTTGGCCTGCCGTGTTCATCCAACTCTACACCTTGCTATCTCAGATTCTCCAGCATCAGCAGTTCCTACTATCTCTGATATGGTTGAATGAAACCTCTGCAATTGCAGGAAAGCAATTGAATAGATATCAGAAACAAAGAACTTTACTACGATGCTGTGCCAGGCTTTTCATTTAACATTGTTTAATGAAGACGTCTTCCAGAATGTAATAGTTAATTAGCATGTACCAAGAGACTTGGAGTTTCTTTGATGAATCACTCCTTGCTTCAATAATTTGCCAAATAATTTGGAACAGATATACTTGGATAGCCAATTAGTTTAATCAACCTGTATGTTATGACACACTTCCATGTGGAATGGAACTTGAACCTGAGCCTTCAGGCCTAGAGGTAAGGACACCACCACTATGCCACAAAACTCCCTACACCTCATCTATAGACTAGTAGGAAGAATGGAAACCCTGATGCAACTTGTGAAGGCTTGGATAAGTTAATGAAATGTAGATAAAATTAAATGCAGACTTCCACATCATAGTTTACACAAAAGTATCAACATTTTATTGGGTATTTAAAAACAAAATAAATCTTTTATAGAACAAAAGTCCAATAGTCCAGGCAGAAAGGAAGATCAAAGGATCGTGCATTACAGTCTTGTTCCTCAACTTGGACCAATACTTGTCACTTTTCAGGTAACGTATTTATTGCATAACTAGTGTGTTGGATCCCATCTTAAACTCTGTTCAGTCCCAATATTCCCAACATATTGTTGCAACTGAGTCTTGATCAAATACCAAATTGGAAATATTAAAATTTTTGCATCGCATCAGATCATGATAAAATCATAATTCCCTAAAGATTCCTTAAATCTAGTTAAACATTGCTAATTTGTGAAACTGCAGCGGTCTTCCTTCTACAGCTTATTTCAAAAAATAATTTCCAAAAAAGTTATGTTCCTCTCGTGGTTAGACTCAGCAATGTGAAAGTTGGTAGTGAATTTCTTAGATTTAGCATGGTTTGCAATTAACTTAGATAATTGGGTAGCATTTTATGCTTGTATCAGGACTTTATATTCAAATATTCTGCTTCATTGGTGGATGAAGTTATTTTTTATAATTCAGTTCTGCTGAGACTATTGCTTCTATGATCTCTGTTGTGAGACTTTTAATGCAAATATACAGAACTTGGGCAGTAAATTGCATAATGTATAATAAACAGAAAATTGTTTTGCATTTGATAATAACTTGTCATGTGATCAGTAGTAAATTGTACTGCATGTGTAGAACAAACATGGAGTTTGTTGTCGGATATTATCCTGCACAATGTCATTTGCCCCAGCCATTGATGAGTCAATACCGTCCGACAAAAAAAAGTTTAATAAATTGCAATGGTGGGATTGTGTCAAATTCATCTTCATCTGAACTCAATTTCTGTATCCCAAAGTATGGGTATGAAATAACACTTCTTCAGTACATTCTATTTAAGTGTTTCCACACTAATCCAGATACTCACATTACCATCCTCTGTCCACTGGAGCAACAACTCAAGCTGTTAGAAATCTGGACCACTTAATTCTGTCCTGAAAAGTTTTGACTGCTGAATACAGGATTCTTTCTGATGTTAACTGCTCCAAAACTGATTCAATATATAATTGTATTCATTGGTGTTTAACCTCATACTTTATCATTTTCCATTAAAAGACTGGGAAAAAATTGGGTCATCAGATCCTGAGGTCATCAGTTTGTTGCTCTCCAGTTGCATTCTCTGTAAATTGATTCTTCTGACTGCAAGTTAATATCTGTATGTCACACATCAGCAGTTTACCTCCAGATTTAGTTTGACCATGCCTCTCTCTCTCTATCTATCTACAACCTCTTGATTCAGAGCAAGGAGAACAAAAACTCCTGAAACTTTACTCCCTCATACCCAAAAAGTGTTTAGTGTATAGAGTTTAAAATAGAAACAGAATACATAGTGCACTCGTTTCCACCTTAATTTTCATATTCAGGCTGATAGAAATAAAAATGAGGTTCCTCCACATCACATGCAAGCTTTACAGAAATGCTCACAAAATGAAACACAGCCGAGATTCAAATTTCCGATGGACTGTGCCACTGAGAGAGGTTCAGAGCGATTATATGCAGCAGGAATATTATGTTCTGCATTCATGAAAATTGCAAAGCTGAAGACTACTTCTTTGCTTGCAGGACAAGATGAAATAATGAAAGAGAATCATATCTGAACTGGCACAGAGCCCAGAAATAAAGCCCTTTGACTTCCTTTGAATAGGTCATATTAGAATTAATTAATTCTAGGAGCTTAGGAGAGATGAAAGCTCATGCTGCTGAGTTTAGGTTGAATGTCATGCTACTCCCCTTATGTTTTGTCCCTTCTTTCATTCACTCATTTACTCATGCCCACGCTCACCAACAGCTATATACTGAGCCACTTGTTAGACATAGTGGGGTAAGTCTTGATTTATGAGTGGCCTATCAGCAGAACATTGCTGTATTATCAGAGCAGGAAGGCTATCAACTTCACCCTGAGGCCACTACCATCCCATTGATACGAAGTGAAGACATTAGTATGTTGCAAAATCAGTACAATTTCAAGATATGTCTTGAAACCAACAAGGTTACATAAGTTACTATCTCTTTTGTGGAATAGGCTTCCAGCGCTGACAATAGCTCTCAGCAAGTCATAACATCCAGGCAAATTCCATCATCTGCCAATAGGCATAAGGAATAGGGTAGCTAATCACACCCTAGAGCTTTTGACTAATAAGCCTGAGGAGACAGTGTCATAATGCACACCAGATGAGGAACGAGAAATAATAGCAATAATACAAATTAAACCTGCTGGTAAGGCCAGAACAGGTTTCCACTGTCACTAAGTTGATGTCATTACAGAAATGCCATAGCGGCTAATAAGATGGCAGAAATTGGCACACATATAGCAGAGATTCAGCTGAGTGCCTAAGCAGCCTGCTGACACTCTCCAGTCAATTTGGTCAATAATCTGGCCTACCGTATTACTGGAGAAACAATTAGTACCTGGAAATTTAGGTTTCCATTCTGTAAGAATGCCCAGTGGTATGAGCATGGCTGGAAAATATTTAATTTATCAACACTTCTGGCTCATCTATTCGCCCATAAAAGTGATAACGGATACTCTAGAAAGTTAGGAGGACCAACCAACTACATCAATGAAACTGTTGGAAACTAACATAAGACAGCTCTTATTTAGATTAGCTAACACAATTATTTCCTGCAAACTATTTTAACAGTAATCACCGAGTAGAAGTAAGGTGTTTGAGACATGCTCACACTAATGGGAAATATCATTGAATCATATACTAACAAAACATAATGCAAAGTGGATAAATATATTGGATTGAATGTATTTGAACTTTGTCAAAGAGTTTATCTCTTGATTGGATAAGGTAACAATGTAGATGTTATTTGAAGAAGTGCAGACAGTGCTTGAAGGCAGATTATTGACCAAATTGATTGGAGAGTTAGTCAGCAGGCTGTTTAGGCACTCAGCTGAATCTCTGCTATATGTGTGCCAATTTCTGCCATCTTATTAGTTGCTATAGCATTTCTGTAATGACATCATCTTAGTGACAGTGGAAACCTGTTCTGGCCTTACCGGCAGGTTTAATTTCTGTATTCCACTGCTTGCCTCTGTAACTCTCTGATAAAATGTCCTCTAGTCCTGCAACCCTGCAGGGCCTTTAAGTTTCTTAATTCTAACCTCTTGAAATTCTAATTGTGGTTGATCAGTAGGAAGGGTGGAGCAGATGAGTGAGTAAGAAGAAGGACTGGTTGGGAGTGGAGAGACTATGAAGCTGGTAATGCAAGTAGGAGGTTACAATGGTTGATCACTGGGAAGGGTAGAGAGGATAGGTGAGTCAGAAGATGGATAGGATAGGGGAGGAGAGATTTTGAAGATGGTGAAGTCAATATGCAGCCATTGGGCTGTAAGTGTCCAAGGTGAAATATGAACTGTCATTCCTTCAGTTTACATTTGACCTCAATCTGACAGTGCAGGAAGCGAAAGATGGACATGTCACCAGGGGAGAGGGATGGGTAGCTAAAATGGATGGTAACAGGAAGGTCAGGTTGGTTGGTGCATGCAGAATGCAGATGCTCCATGAGCCTGTCCCTGTGTCTGCATTTGGTCTCCCCAATATAGAGGAGACCATATTAGGAGCAATATATATAGTAGACAAGGTTGGATGAAGTGCAGGTGAATCTCTGCCGAATTTGGAAGGATTGTTTGTAGCCTTGAATGCAGGTGAGAGGGGAGGTGTAGGGGCAGGTGTAGCACCTTCTGCAGATGCAGGGACATGTCCCAGGTTTGATGGAGGAATTGGTGGGAGTGTGAAGCTGACACGGGAGTTGCGGAGTGAATGGACCCTGCAGAAAGCTAGCAGATGTTGGTAGGGAAATATTTGTTTGGTGGAGTCTGATTCTAGGTGGTGGAAATGTCGGAGGATGATGTGCTGTTCACGGAGGTTGGTGGTGTGGTATATTAGGCCTGAGGGGACTTTATCTTATTGTTGTTGGGAGGAGAGGGTTTGAGGGCAAAAGCATGGGAATTGGGGGAGATGCAGTTGAGAGCATGCTTCATAATAGAGGAGGGGAAGCTATAGTCTTTAAAGTAGGAGGATATTTGGGAGGTACTGCAGTGGAACACCTCATCCCATGAGCAGATGTGGCAGAGTCAGAGGATTTGTGAGTATGGGATGGAATTTTTGCAGGAGGATGGGTGAGGGGGGGTGTAGTTGAGGTGATTGTGGGATTCAGTGGGTTTGAAGTGGATGTCAGTGGTGAGTTGTTTACCGAAGATGGATATGGAGAGGTCCAGGAAGGGGAGAGAGGTATCAGAAATATTCCAGGTGAATTTGATATGAGGTGGAAGGTGTTGGCAAAGTTTACGAATTATTCAAGTGCCTAGTGGGAGCACGAGACAGTACCATTAGAGTCATCAATATAACAAAGAAAGAGGTGAGTGATGGTGCTAGTGTAGTTGTGGAAGAGAGACACAAATACTACAAAGAGGCAGGCATAGCTCAGGCCCATGCGGATGCTAAATCCACTCCTATGGTTTGTAGGAAGTGGCAGGAATCAAAGGAAAATTTGTTGAGGGTGAGGACTTGTTCCACCAAGCAAATGAGAGTGTCAGTGAAGTGGAACTGAGTGGACCTATGGGAGAGGCAGAAGCGGAGGGCTTTTAGGTCATCATCGTGGTGGGATGCAGGTGTATAGGGACTGAATGACCATGGTGAAGATGAAGTGTTGGTCCGGGGAATTAAAAGATTTAGAAAAGGTGGAGGGTGTGGGTTGTGTCCTGGACCAAATGGGGATAAAAATCGAGTTGAGGTAGAAGGAGATGAGCTTGGTGGTGCAGGACCAGGCAGAGGCAATGGCTTGACCAGGGAAATCAGGTTTATGGATCTTGGGCAGGAGATAGAAATGGATGGAGCACGGTTGGGGGACTTATCAGGTTGGAGGCTGTGGACAGGCAATCTCCCAAGGTGATGCAGTTGTTGATGGTCCAGGTGATGATGGCTTGGTGAATCGGAGGTAGGTACATGATTGAGGGAACAGTAAGAGGATGCGCCAGAGAGTTGGCATCTGGTCTTAGCGATGTAGAGATCAGTTTGCCATACTACCACAGCGCCCTCCTCTTGTTAGTGGCTTTAATGACGAGGTTGGGGTTGGAGCGAAGGGAACAGAGAGCAGCACGTTCCAATGAGGAGAGGTTGGGGTGAATGAGATGGGTGGAAATATTCAGACAATTAATGTCACGGCGGTAATTGGAGGTGAAGAGATCGATAGGTGGTAGAAGGCCAGGAGGAAGTGAACGAAAAGATGGAGTTTGCTGGAGGCGGGAGAAGGGGTCATCAGAAGTTGGGTTAGATTCTCACTCAAAGAAATGGGTGCTGAGGTGGAGGTGGGAGAAGAAGACTGTTCTGAAAGTGTGGGGGAACAGAACGAATGTGGACTGCAGCAGAATCTCAGATATTTCCGTGACCAAACAATTGATATAACTAGCGATTTCGTCCAGTAAATACCTTTGTGGGTATTAGAACCATGCTTGACTGATGCTGAAAAATGCTTGAGGGTTAATACCCTCAAGTGAAGGTGTTATATCTCAATGCACGCAGTATAAGGAATAAGGTAAATGAGCTTACGGCACAGATCGAAATTGGCAGATATGATGTGATGGATATTATGGAAACATGGCTGCAAGGGGATCAGGATTGCGAGCTGTATACCCAAAGATATACATCCGATCAAAAGGATAGGCAGGTGGGCAGAAGGTGTGGGGTTGTCTTATTAGTAAGAAATGAAATTAAATCAGTAGTAAGAAACAAAGTAGGGTCAGATGGTGTGTAATCTGTGTGGGTAGAGCTAAGGTACGCAGAGGTAAAGAAAACGCATAGTTGGAATTATGTAGAGGCCTCCAAACAGTAGTCAGGAGCTGGGGTGCAAGATACATTGGAGATAGAAAACATGAGTAAGAAAGGCGAAGTTTCAGTGATCATGGGGGATTTCAATATGAAAGTGAACCGGGAAAATCAGGCTGGTAATGAATTGCGAGAAAAGGAATTTGTGGAACGTCTACGAGATGACTTTTTGGAGCAGCTTGTGGTGGAGCCCATGAGGGAACAGACAATACCGGATTTAGTGTTGTGCAATGAGGCAGACTTGATAAAGGAGCTTAAGGTGAAGGAACCCTAGGGAGGCAGTGATCATAATTTGATTGAATTTACTCTGCAATTTGAGAGGGAGAAGATAGAATCATAGGACATGATATTACAGCTGAATAAAGGCAACTACAGGGGCATGAGGGAGAAGCTGGGCAGAGTTGACTGGGAGAGGATCCTAGCAGGAAAGACGATGGAACAGCAATGGCAGGAGTTTCTGGGAGTAATTCCGGAGGCACAGCAAAAATTCATTCCTAGGCAAAAGAAGCGTGGTACAGGGAAGAAGAGGCAACGATGGCTGACTAGGGAAGACAAGGATAGCATAAAAGCAAAAGAGAAAGCATAAAATGTGGTGAAAGGCAGTGGGAAACCAGAGGATTGGGAAGCTTACAAAGACCAACAGAGGGCAACCAATAAAAGAAATACAGGGGAACGAGGTAAAATATGAGGGTATGCTAGGCAGTAATATAAAGGAAGAAAATAAGAGTTTCTTTCAATATGTAAAGGGCAAAAGAAAGGCAAAAGTGGACATTGGAAAATGCCGCTGGAGAGATAGTAGTGGGGAACAAGGAAATGGCTGAGGAACTGAACTATTATTTTGCATCAGTTTTCACAATGGAAGACATGAGTAAGAACATAGAAATTCAAGAGAGTCCGGGGACAGAGCTGAGTATGGTGGCTATCACCGAGGAAACGGTGCTAGATAAACTGAATGGCCTGAAGATGGATAAATCAGCTAGACCAATGGGCTACACCCCAGAGTTCTTCAGGAGATCGCTGAAGAGATGGTGGAAGCGTTAGTGGTGATCTTTCAGGAATCACTGGAGCCAGGGACGGTCCCAAAGGACTGGAAAATCGCTAATGTGACACCCCTGTTCAAAAAGAAAAAACCAAAAGACTGAAAATTATGAGCCAATTAGTCTAACCTCAGTCATAGATAAGATTTTAGAGTCCATTGTGAAGGATAAGATTTCTGAATACTTGAAAGTGCATGGTGAAATAGGGCAAAGTTAGTGTGGCTTCATCAAGGGAAGGTCATACCTGACAAATCTGTTAGAGTTCTTCAAGGAAGTAACAAGCAGTTCAGACCAAGGAAAACCAATGGATGTAATCGACCTGGAGTTCAGGAAGGCTTTTGACAAGGTGCCACACAGGAGGCTACTAAGTAAGATAAGGGCCCATGGCGTTAGAGGCAAGGTACTATCATGGAAAGAAGATTGACATTTTGGCAGAAAGCACAGAGTGGTGTTAAAAGGGTTTTTCTCAAAATGGAAGCTGGTGACAAGTTGTATTCTGCTAGGGTCAGCGTCGGGCCACTCCTTTTCACTTTGTACATTAATGATCTAGATGAAGTACCCAAGGGTACAACATTCAAGTAAAGGGAAGACCTCTTAGAACGGAGATAAGGATAAACTTCTTCAGCCAAAGAGTGGTGAATCAATGTAATTCAATGCCACAGAACGCTGTGGAGGCCAGGCCATTGAGTATATTTAAGACAGAGGTAGATAGGTTCTCGATTGTCAAGGGAATCAAGGATGACGGAGAAAAGGTAGGGGAATTGAGTTGAGAAACTTATCAGCCATAATTGAATGGCAGAGCAGACTTGATGGGCCAAATGACCTAATTTTTGCTCCGATGTCTTGTGGTCTTTTAACACATTCCGTTTTCAATTTTTGAACTTGCAGCTGTAATGTTGAGGATGATCTGTTTTATTTCAGATTCAGACTTTTAAGAAGTTATATTCCCAACTTGTTAGCCCTTACCAAGAAATCATAATCACATCTGTGACCTAGATGTTTTAATTTGTTCAAGTAGATGTAACCTTTTTATTACATTTAACAGTATAACAATGTCTTTAAATTTTTAATTATGACGTCATTCAGACTTTAAAACAGTTTGTAGAGATTAGTGTCTTCTGTATTAATTTTGCTTTTAAGGTATAAATTGTAACAAACTATTTCCAAACATTCAACATGACAAAACAAACAGTGATAAGTAGGTGTTAGATTTAATGGGAATTTCAACAAATTAGGCAAAATTGAGACTTGAGCTCAAGGCTATCAATATTTGGATTCTGACTGCATAAAGAATGTTATAATACAGAAGGAGGCCATTTAGCCCATTGTCTCTGTACCGTCTCCCAGAAGTGTTACCCAACCAATCACATTGAGCAACCTTACCCCAAAGCCTTCTAAATCCATCATTTACAAATGTTTTAACCGGTTGTCTTTTAAAACTTCCTGTGGAATCTATCCCCATCATTTTCCAAAGCACTGCATTCCAATTCCTGACATCTTTCTGAGTAAAGAAGTTTCTCCTCATCTCTCTCCTAGCTCGTTGCTGACAATCTTGAGGTTGTGACCCCCAGTTACTGACATACCAACTAGTGGAAACCAAATATGCCTCCCTGTTTTCTTTAACAAAGAGACAAAGAACATTTTAAATTACCCTCTTTCCTCAGTAATGTGGTAATAATAAAAATTAATGAAGTGGATGTGACCAGGAGAATTGACAACTTAAGGAACCAGTCAGTTGATAGTAGGACGTGACATCAGTCAGTATCCATCACCTATAAGAGCCAGTTAGAGATTGATCAGCAAACTTTTAGATCAGTGAGTAACACGCCCTATATACCCTAGGCCAATCAGAATGCAATGATCATGGGTTGTGCCTTGAAAAGAGTTAATAAGCAACAGTGTTTGTGTATACGCGACCGTGTTTGAAACCGACCTGCTTCCAATTGGGAGTGGAAGGTCCTTGGGGTGTTTGAAAGGGACCAAGAAATGGAAGAAGAGCTGTAGTATCCACTTAAACTCATTGCCCTGTTTTATGGGTATTATTTATAAATTAAGTAATATTTCTACAGAGTGCTACTTCCTGTTGTTTCATTGGTTAAAATCTCAAATGATGAAATTAATACTGAGATTTACATAAAATCTAAAATTCAGAATGGTATTTACCATTTAAAAAATCAAGCCAAAAAATAGTTCTACCTACCACACAAAGAAGTAATGTGGTACTGGAATTTCAGTGCTGGTGCAATGCAGGTATGTGGGTCGTCCATTCCAAAGACTAATGGTAGATCATAGCAAACAGCTCATTCCTTTCACTACAGCCAGGTTACTTACCAGTCAAGCTGCTAATGTTTCTAATACGTGGGACATAATGCCTGATGTGGGTGTGATTTACATTTGGACAGTGTTTGTTGAATAATTCGGAGTGTGCAAATAACTGTACTAAAGAATGATTAAGATTACTGCAAAATAAAGAATTGTGGATGCTAAAGATCTGCAATAAACAAAAACAGAAATTGTTGGCGAGATCCAATCCAATTCTGAAGGAGTGTCACTGGACTCAACATTAGCTCTGTTCTTTCCACAGATGCTGAGCTGAGTTTTTCCAGCATATCCTAATTAAAATTATTAGTCAGGCTCGCAATATGAGTCATTTATAATTGTTAAAGATTACCTATATTTTTAATGCAGAGACTTGACATCTGCAGAAAAACGCAACATGTCTAGGTTTTGGAGATAATGGGAACTGCAGATGCTGGAGATTCCAAGATAATAAAATGTGAGGCTGGATGAACACAGCAGGCCAAGCAGCATCTCAGGAGCACAAAAGCTGACGTTTCGGGCCTAGACCCTTCATCAGAGAGGGGGATGGGGGGAGGGAACTGGAATAAATAGGGAGAGAGGGGGAGGCGGACCAAAGATGGAGAGTAAAGAAGATAGGTGGAGAGGGTGTAGATGGGGAGGTAGGGAGGGGATAGGTCAGTCCAGGGAAGACGGACAGGTCAAGGAGGTGGGATGAGGTTAGTAGGTAGCTGGGGGTGCGGCTTGGGGTGGGAGGAAGGGATGGGTGAGAGGAAGAACCGGTTAGGGAGGCAGAGACAGGTTGGACTGGTTTTGGGATGCAGTGGGTGGGGGGGAAGAGCTGGGCTGGTGGTGTGGTGCAGTGGGGGGAGGGGATGAACTGGGCTGGTTTAGGGATGCAGTGGGGGAAGGGGAGATTTTGAAACTGGTGAAGTCCACATTGATACCATATGGCTGCAGGGTTCCCAGGCGGAATATGAGTTGCTGTTCCTGCAACCTTCGGGTGGCATCATTGTGGCAGTGCAGGAGGCCCATGATGGACATGTCATCAAGAGAATGGGAGGGGGAGTATGCCACCCGAAGGTTGCAGGAACAGCAACTCATATTCCGCCTGGGAACCCTGCAGCCATATGGTATCAATGTGGACTTCACCAGTTTCAAAATCTCCCCTTCCCCCACTGCATCCCTAAACCAGCCCAGTTCATCCCCTCCCCCCACTGCACCACACCACCAGCCCAGCTCTTCCCCCCCACCCACTGCATCCCAAAACCAGCCCAACCTGTCTCTGCCTCCCTAACCGGTTCTTCCTCTCACCCATCCCTTCCTCCCACCCCAAGCCGCACCCCCAGCTACCTACTAACCTCATCCCACCTCCTTGACCTGTCCGTCTTCCCTGGACTGACCTATCCCCTCCCTACCTCCCCACCTACACCCTCTCCACCTATCTTCTTTACTCTCCATCTTCGGTCCGCCTCCCCCTCTCTCCCTATTTATTCCAGTTCCCTCCCCCCATCCCCCTCTCTGATGAAGGGTCTAGGCCCGAAACGTCAGCTTTTGTGCTCCTGAGATGCTGCTGGGCCTGCTGTGTTCATCCAGCCTCACATTTTAATGTCTAGGTTTTGTTTTTTTTTAATTAAACAATAGCTTAGAGCACAATAGATTCTTGTGTATTCTTGTTTTGGCAACACTGCAACCAATTAGAACTTACCTTCCCACCAAACAACATATACTTTTCATGCTGTGTATGAGCAGCTTGCTCCTTTGGAAATTGAGCATTCTTGAATCTGTCCTGATGAGTGAAAGATGAGAAGACACCATGCCTCTAATCTCAGCAGTACAAATATTCTTTTCATTTTGTAACAATATCTTCAGTGCAGTCTAAAAGGGCAAAAATGATATTCTGTGGGTTATGTTACAGCTAGCATCCCAGTAACAATGAACAATGATCATAATAATATGCATAACCTAGAGATAGTTGATCTGGCAGTGAGCACCTTACTTTGGATGTTTTTATTCTAACAACATGCCGTAATGGTCTTTGTCCAGTCAACTGGTAGTAAATATGTTTTCTGTGATGCTTTCTGCCTAACACTAGGAATGTATGTTTGTAAATTGCACATTCAGAGCCTACATTTTTTCAGCCTCTTAACACAAAATATAATTTCCCGATATATCACTGCATTCACCAGGAATGTAGACTGTATAATTGCAGCTTTTTGCACCTTTGACAGAATTTAACTTATGTTTGAGTACACAAAAGACAAAATATTTTTGTATCAGCTTATTAAACTTAATTCCTGTTCCTTCAACCGAATTGGAAGCACTTCTATGAAGTTTTCATTCATTCAGGATGTGATATCAAATATAGGTCTCATATCTGTCTGCCATGTTCCCAACATCTGTCAATTATCAGCAATAAAATGGCTAACTCATATGAATCCTGTGATAAAAATGAAAACAGCATTTAATTCATGATTAAGAAGCTATGACCAACTGTGACTAAATGTCCCAGAACCTAGATAGTGATGCATGGATATGTTCCTTTTAAGCTTTATGCGTTCTGCAATCTTACATATTAGTGTTCAATGATGATGTTTTTGAGTGGCGTCTAATACCTTGTCAATCACTGAAATATCTAACATCCAATTTTGTTGATCAGTAATGTTTGAATAAGTATAACCTATTTGTGGGATGTGAATTACGTGTACAAAATACCATACTTGAAATGTCTGCAATTGATACATCAAAGTCATGCATTTATTGGAACCAAAATTTTTTTAAAAATTGGTCATTTTTCTATTATGCAGCAAATGAAACTGTGCATGATTACGGCACATTAAATGTTTCTGGATGCTTAGCTACATTAAATCACAATCTTGAATACAAAATCAAACATGTGGTTAGAGACTTTAAAAAAATTTAATTCTAACTTTTATTCTAGTTGATTTTAAGAATGCTTTCAGAGAATGCAAATATGGTGCTGTAACTGGTTTTTAAACATGGGAAGGGAATGTTCTATCATCTAAGCACTGGTGCAGATCTCAAAAGAGATCAAACATAATTTCAGGTAAATAACAACTTGAATTCAGAAATACCCACAGTACGTACAAATTAATGTAAATAACAAATGCATGTTATTTTGTGTTTTACAGCATCCCATCCATCATGTGCTTATCAAGTGGGAACACTTATCAGGCAACCATGGTTCATTTGAGGATAAGCACCATCTGGTTCAGAAAGATTACTACAAAAATACCTGCAGGAGAACAAGCAGGATCAGAAGGAAGTAAAGTCCCTTCTGGAGTACCAGAGTTAATAACTGATGGGTTACTAAAGCAACTGTTAAATCCAACAGACAGAGGACTTTCTTGAAGCTGCCAAAATGATTGACAGAACTACAGCTTCTCAGGCCCATGGGCCGACCATATCTCCCAAGTGAAAGAACAGTTAAAATTACAGCACAACAGCCATCATCTCAAGAAGATTACAAGTAGGGGAATAAAAGCAACTTTAGCACCTCCATCAATAGCCATCCAAACACTGTATTTTTCCAGAATGAATGACATTTCGGTTCACATTTTCATGAAATAAAGAAATTGCATTTATATATTGCCTTTGATCTCAGGGAGTTCTAAAGTGCTTTACAACCACTGAAATGCTTTTGAAATTTGTCCATTATTATAATGTTCGAAATAGGCCAGTCAATTTCCTTGCATGGCGACACCCCACAGAGAGCAATGAGAAAATTAGTGAGATAGTAATGTTGGTCGAGGGTTCTTTTATGTTCATTTGAAAAGCAGACAAAGTTTCCTTTACCCTTTCCAATGTTTCTGACCATTTAACACTCCTTCAATCCTGAAGTATCAGACCAAATTTTACTCGCAAATTTCTGGAGTAGAATTTAAATATACAACAGTAAAGCGATGGAAGGTGTCATCAGCTGCTCAGAAATTACCTGCTCAGTGACGCCCATTTTGGGTTCCACCAGGACCACTCAGTTCCTGGCCTCATTACAGCCTTGATTTAAACATGGACAAAAGTGCTAAATTCCAGAGGTGAGGTGAGTGAAAGCCCTTGATATTAATGCTGCATTCGACTGAGTATGGCATCAAGGAGCCCGCTCAGAACTGGAATCAAAGGGTATTAGGGGGCAAACTCTCTGGTGTTTGGAGTCATACCTGACACATAGGAACATGGTCATGGTTGTTGGAGGTCAGTCATCTCAGCTCAGGACATCTCTGCAGGAGTTCCTCAGGGTAATGTCCTAGGCCCCACCATCTTCAGCTGCTTCATCAATAACCTTCCCTCCATCATAAGCTCAGAAGTGGAGATGTTCGCAGATGATTGCACAATGTTCAGCACCATTCGCAACATCTCAGATTCTGAAGCAGTCAAAGTTCAAATGCAACAACATCTGGTTAATATCTGGGCTTGGACCGACAAGTGGTATTTGACATTCATGCTGCACAAATGCCAGGCTATGACCATCACCAATAAGAGACAATCCTCCCTTGGCATCCAATGGTGTTACTTTCACTGAATCCCCCACTATCAACATCCTGGAAGTTATCATTGACCAGAAACTCAACTGGACTCACCACAGTGGGTACGAGAGCAGGCCAAAAAGTAAGAATACTGCAACAAGTAACTCACCTCCTGATTCCTCAAAGCCAGTCTGCTATCTACAAGACACAAGCCAGGACTGTGATGGAATACTCCCCACTTGCCTGGATGAGTGCAGCCCCAACAACACTCAAGAAGCTTGACACCATCCAGGAAAAAACAGTCAACTTAATTGACATTACAACATTCACTCCCTCCACCACTGATGCCCAGGATCAGCAGTGTGTACTATCTACAAGATGGACTGCAGAAATTCACCAAAAATTGTCAGACAGCATCTCGCAAACACACAACCACTTCCATCTAGAAAGGCAAGTGCATCAAGCCTTTGGGAACACTACCAACTTCAAGTTCCCCTTCAAGTCACTCACCACCCTGACTTGGAAATATATCACCATTCCTTCACTGTTGCTGGTTCAAAATCCTGGAATTCACTCCCTAAAAACATTGTGGGCCAACCCACAGTTGGTGGACTGCAGCGGTTCAAGAAAGTAGATCACCACCACCTTCTCAAGGGCAGCTAGTATTGGGCACTAAATGCTGCCCAGCCAGGCAAACCCACATCCCACAAACGAATAGAAAATAATCTTTTGAAATATGATTGCTATGTTGGAACCACATTTGCCACATTGTAAAATTAATAACTTCCAGAAGTAGGAACAAAATATATGTATACACTTGGACATGACATTCTACATTTTTTTTGACAGAAATATATACTTTTAAATAAAGCATAAAGGGATGAAAATAAGCCACGCTTTGCATAATGTTCAGCTAACTCTTAACTACTTTAACATATTAATGTATAAATACTGAAAATTCTTTACAGCTGTGTATACGTAACAATAATCCTCTTTTAGCACGAAACTTAATCCATTCTACACGGGTCTAGTTTTGTTACTTGTATTAGGTTTATATAATTATCGCAACACATTGCAAAGAATGAACAATATCTACTTATTGTAAATAAACTAAAAAAAAACCACCAACAATTACTGGTACCTGATGTGAGAAGCAACATCTGTTGCAGCAGAATACGATGCGTATGGTTTGGGAAAATGCCCATCCTTCGAGTGTTTTGTAGAAGTAATGGTAAAGCATCTCTTTTCCTGAATCCTGTTTGTCAAAGCAATGGTCATGACTGCCATCTGGCTGTGGGTAAAATACATTAGATTAATGCACAGCTAGGATAAATATTATTCTTATCGTGTTTATTTTGTTCTGGCTATCATCTGTATGATCTTATAATGGAACATTAAAATATCATTAAAATATTGGTTCGCTTGTAGCAGTCTCACTTCTGACTTAAAAGGCTTCAGTTTCATGCCAAAAATGTAATGCACAATCTAGGAAGCCATGCAGTGTAGCACGAAAGGAGTCAGTCCTCAGTTGAGATGTTAAGCCAACACCTTGCCTGTCATCTAAGATGAATGTTGTTAGTCATATAGCTCAACTAGGAGTGGGGCAGTTGTTTTAACCAAAATCTATCTCTCAATGTGTACCACTGAAAGAGAGTGCCTTTCACCTCATTACCCATTTATGGGATCTTGCTGTGCGAAAATTAAGTCTAAATTACAAAGTAGCTATCTTTCAAAAGAATATACATGAATTTTGATTCATTTTGATATGTGTGAAAGGTACTATAGAGTTGAATTTTTTTTCTTTCTGAAGATTGGTATGGTTTTACCTTCAGAAGAATCAACATTTTGAGCTACATCGACTAACAAATATGCTCTATTCATTGGCAATCACTCTTTTCTTCTTCCAGTAATGTCCTGGACCATTTGAAGGCTGCTGAACCACAGTTTAGGCTGTATGTTTTATGATAGGGCTACTTACTAGTTTAACTCAGTCAGAACATGGATCCTATCCATTCTGTTTATATCAAGCCAAATAAACTAACTGCTATCCCACCACATAATTACTTTGATTTCTGTTTAAATCGTCTTTGTGGATGATTTCTCAACGCTAAATGGCAAGATGTTGTTATCGCAGTCTTGCAGATCCTACTCCTGACATGTCTTGTAGGTGGTGGACAGGCTTTGGAGAGTCAGGAGGTGTGTTACTCACCACGATATTCCTCGCCTCTGACCTACTCTTGTGATCAAAAATTCCACTGAGTTTATGTGGCAACTCCAGTTGAGTGTCTAACATGTTTGAACAAAAACTATAAGGAGGTCAACAGCTGGGCATCACTGAGCAGTTTATTGCTGAGCAATTGCTGCTTGATAGAACTATCGATAATATGTTCCATCACATTCGTGGTGATCAAGAGTTGATTGATGGGTCAGTTAACTGTCAGGTTGGATTTGTCCTGCTTTATGTGTGTAAGACATACCTGGGCAACTTTCTGCGCTGTTGGGTAAATGTCTTTGTTGTAACTAGGTGAGTGACAAGTTTCAGAGTCAAAGAGATATACAGCAAGGAAACAGATCCTTCAGTCCAACTTGTTCGTGCCAATTAGGTATCCTAAACTAATCTAGCCCCCATCTGCCAGCATTTGACACATATCCTTCTAAACACTTCTTATTCAGATTGCCATCCAGATGCCTTTTAAATGTTGTAATTTCTGGAGCACAAGTTTTTAGTCCTATTGCTGGAATGTTTGTTGGGGGAATGTTTGTCAGAGGTCATGGCCTTTGCAGTTTCCAGTACCTCCAACCATTTCTTGATATCACATGGAGTGAATCAAACTTGTTTTAAACTAGCATCTGTGACGCTGGGGATTGCTTCAGGGCACTGAGATAGATCAATTCTGGCTGAAAATTGTTACGAATACTTCAGCTTATCTTTTGCACTGACATGCTGGGCTGTTCCATCATTGAGGATGGGGATATTTGTGGAGCCTCCAGCTCTTCCAGTCAATTGGTAAATTAATCTTACTAACAACAACAAAACAGGTCTAACAAAGGTAGAGCTGCATTAATGGAAATTAATTTATGAGGAAGCAATTTTTTTTCATCATCATGCTTACTAACACAACATTTTCCTTAAGCTGTTAAAAAATATCTATTGTCCAAATACTATTGATTAGTATAAGCATACATATGTGGCATAACAATTGTGCTATCTTCCAGATTCATGTGGCTTGCAAATGGACAGGGCAATTTATAATTTTAATGGCTCCAAATCACAGATAAGATAGCAACCTGCAGTTCTGACAGCAAAAAAATAAATGTAACTGATCTGCCCTAGTCTGTTTACTGTGCCCCTTGAGCCTGAGTTTGATACCAGAAAATGTCATGTTTGTCACATGAAACAAGCCCTCAAGCAGTTCTGATGAAGCTAACATCTTTGTTGTTGTGATACACTTGATGACAATCGGTGTATGATTCCATAATGAAATATGACAGTCTGTTCTTCTAATATGTAATGCAGAAATAAATTCCCCTTTTCCTCACCTCTCCCCACCCTCAGGCCTGGTGGTAACTAGGTGTAACTAGGTGAATGACAAGTTACAGAATCATAGAGATGTACAGCATGCAAACAAACCCTTCAGACCAACTTGTCCGTGTCTATTAGATATCCTAAACTAATCTAGCTGCATTTGCCTGCCTTTGACACATATCCCTCTAAACCCTTCTTATTCAAACTGGAAAAGGAATGTAGGAACTGAGATAAGTAACATTTGATGAATGAACACTGTATTGTTCACTGATGGTACATGTGAAATGGTGGAACATCTACACTGAAGTAATTCCTGAACAGAACAAAAGCAAAAACCATATGATCTGCTATTTGATTTTCAAAATGTATATTGATAGAAGAAGGACTCAATCATGAATCTTGATCCTATGTATAATTGGACATAGTCTATCAAATTTTTATTGGGTTCAGAGTGCCATCACGGACAGAGTTCTTACAGTATATGTGTCAATGAGTTCATCTCAAAGAGTCCACCAATTTTACTAGTGACCTTAGAGTGAGAAATAGTTCTGCAATAAATTTGCATATAATACCTAAAATCATTGAATCACAGGGCAGGCCATGACAGCTTTCAGGTTGGCTAGATTTTCAGATGGTAGTTTAGGGTGTGGGGAGTTCAGGTGGTCAAGCTGGGTTCTTTAGGGCTAAGGCCCACTTGGAACATAGGGTAGAGCATTTCATGGAGCCAGTAACTGGTCTACAGCAAAACCATGCCACTGCAGTGCCCCACTAAATTGTCCAGGTAAGGTATTTTCAATAGAATAGAATATGATTTATTGCCACATGTACTCCAGGAGTACAGGAAAAGTTTTTACAATGGCTGCCTTTAATGACACTATCTTAGATACAAGTACCAAGGTGCAAATCTTGGATACAAAAGAGGAATAAAAGGAAAAAATAATAGCATTAATTACAGTGTCTAAAAAAATTATAGAAATAAAATAGCTATAACATATTTAAAGGATTTATATTACCCTGCAATTTCAAATAACAACAGTTCAGAATGTGGTCTGACCACCTGCGCCAGGCCCCAGTCCAATAACTGTCCCGCTCCGCTCTAAGCCTCCAGTCCACTCTGTGCTGGCACTCAACTGCACCAGGGAAAGTTGCACTGCTTCAGAATTGCTTCCCCTTACACTGCTCCAGGACTCATTCCCTTCATGCAACGCCGATACTCGCTCCCCATCAGGCTGCACCAGGACTCACTTCCCCTCATGTTGCACTGGGACTCACTTCACCGCACAAAGCACTGGGACTTGCTTGGTTGTTCTGAGATAAAATTATATTCAATTGAAATTGATGTAGGGTGCATTGTGGAAGCATGTTGTTTTTGAACATCTTCAGATTTTGGACTGCAGGATTTTGACATGCTGTAATTATTCCACTGAAATTCATTCTGTAAGTCTTATCTTCAATTCATTGAAGGAATAAAACAAACCTTACAAGTTAATTCAAGTATTTTATACAGTTTACGTTCACTCTCCAAACATTATTTGTGAAATATAGCAGCAGAGCAGGTTTCTGGACTCAATTGCACCAACGAGTAGAGGTATCTGATGAACAATAAATGTTTGCCTGCAGAAACAATGAATAAATACACCATGCCTTGTTGAACCTGCCCTGAAGGTCCAAATGCAATTCATCTGCTGGCTCCTCTCTATCTACACTTGTTGAGACTTCCTCGAAAAACTTTAATAAATTAATCAGACACAATTCTATTAAGCCATGTTGACACTGCTTGATTAGATTTTAATTTTCCAAAGATTCTGCTCTTACTTCCTTAATAATTGATTCCAATACTTTTTCCCACAATCGCGGTTAGTGTAATTGTCCTATAGTTACCCAGTTTTTACAACTTTTTGAACAGGGGTGTCATGTTAGTAGTAGTTCAATCTCTGGTATTTCTCCAGAATCCAACATTCTTTTTGGAAAATTACAGCCAATGTATCAAATATCTCTGTAGTTACTTCTTTTAGAATCCTAGGTTGCAAACAATGAAGGCCAGGGGCCTATCGTTAGTGATAGTGATGGTACTTAATTCCTCCTCTCCATATTTTTTAAAAATCAATGGAATGTTTGAAGTTTCTTCCACCATAAAGACTGATGCAAAATATCTGGTTAACTCCTCTGATATTTCTTCATTCCCGAAATGGGCTCCTCAGATTCATTTTCAAGGTATCTACATTCATTTTCAGCTGTCTCTTCCTAATCTTTAAAAAAGTTTGTTTAATGAATTCTTGGCATGAGCCTTGTTTAATGGAAGCTACTTGCAACCAAGTGAATGGGTTGGGGTGAATGGAGCAGTGTATAAGTTCATGTGATTCATTTATAAGGCCATACATTTGAAAGTGCACTCACCTACCTACTTAAATCACTCATGTGAACTGTTTTGTACCTCGCTCAGGTCCTCAAGGTCAGACTGTTGGCATATGATTATAATGGCTACCTGCTCCGTCTTTGTAGTTTTTATCTGGAAGATCACCTGTCCTTGTAATGTAAGAGGGCTTCACTCATGCTGTGAACCTCCCATATATCTACCACTGGTCCATTGGAGAACCTGAAGAAATTATTGTGCTCTTTTCATTCCTGCTTCTGCTCAGGAATTATTCTTGAACCTGTTCCAGCCATTCTTACATTTTAACTGTCCATTTTCTGTTTAGTCATGCTTAATTGATTTTTTTTAAATTTTCTAATCAACCTGTTCGGAGATGTTGGTGATACACTTCTAAAACAGGTAGGATTTGAGCCTGGGTCTCCTGGTGCAAAGGTAGGGATATTGTACCAGAAGAACCCCGCTGCTTTAAGTGTTAATAATTTTAAGTAAAATTGAGTCACTTGCTGAGGTGTTCAAGGACTCTACCATATGCTTACCACCGAGCTATATATCAGTCCCAATATAAATAATAGTTCAATGAAGTTTACGAGGCTATGAAGTAGCATGTGTCAGTTGTTCATAATGATCCTTGATTATAGGCCTAAATCTCAGTTTAACCCAACTCAACAAATTCATTGGGAGGAAGTTATAACTTTGACAGAGTCATAAAGTGACCGATATCAAAATAGCCATTTATTATACATCCTGCCTGATTTTATACATATTTGCACCAAAATTTATAACTCTAATGCCTCATTTATGCATAGTGACTTTGTTTGTCAGGTGACACATGAGGCAGTCAAGGCACATCCTTAAGATTATTTGCCACATTTTTGATAGAAACGTTGATAAACATTTTGACCACATTTTGAACATATCTTCCATGGCCGCCATGTCCTAAAGTGGGCTTGAATTCAAAGCTTCCAATTCAAAGGGACAGATGCTACCTACCGCACCATAAGATGTTCGGAAGCCATTGTTGAAACATTAAGAAATTGTACACCTGCATCAGATATTTCAGGGAACTAATTCCGGTATTTGAAGGTAAGGTAGAGCTCTCCTTGACAGCATGAAATGAGAAATGAAATTTTATGTGCTATGAATTCACGCAATCCTGCTCACATGATTTACATATATTTTACCAGAAGCCTTTCAGGGTAGGTGAATTGTATCAGATTACCTCTATACAAGTTAAATAAATGTTATTTTGTAATTATGTTGTACCACAACCTTTTGTTTTTAATTCATTCCTTCATGTAATATGGGCATCAGTAGCTTGACCAGCATATATCGCACATCCCTAATTGACTAGAAACAGTAATTGACTAGAAACATTGCTGTGTGTCTGGAGTCACCTGTAGGCTAAACCAGGTAAAAATGGCAGATTTCCTTCCCAGGAACATTAGTAAACCAGGTGGGTTTTTCCTGACAATTAGCAATGGTTTCATGGTTATCATTTGACTCTTATTTCCAGATTATTAATGAATGCAAATTCCACCATCTGTTGTGGTAGGATTCAAACCCAGGCCTCCAGAGCATTACTTGTATCTCTAGGTTAACAGTCTAGCCAACTTACCTTAACCCTAATTGTTTCTTTTTATTTTTCTGACTCAGGATATTTAACTTGCACAGCAGACAACAGGAAGAATTTATATGAAACTATACAATACTTATCATATGTTATGGGAATGTAATGATAATTTCAAACGTCATTATGATCTGGCTGCATGCCTTTGATTATCATTTATTGTATTATTTATCAATGATATGATTCTGCATTAACTTCTACCCCATTTAGGAATGGGGTAATGTGCAATGTGAAAGCTAAAACAATGAATCTCATAAAAAAAATCCGTGTGATGACCCTTGAATGGTGCATTAGTAACTCTGTGTTCGCCTTAGCAGTGCAAAATGGGAAATTAAATTTTATGTACCACAGAATTCACGCAATCCTGCTCAGATTATCTATCACATGATTTATTTACACTTCAACAGAAGCCTTTCAGGGTACATGAGTTACACCAGGTTATCTCTATATAAGCTAAATAAGAATAACACAAGAAGAACCATCCTGGAACAACATAAACACTGTCGTAATGATTGCCACATCCAAGCTAGTCATCTCTCTAAAGAGAAATGGAGGGAGGGAGGAATGAATTTTCATGACATGACATATGTGGACAATTTTCCACTTATTCAGTCAAAGGTAGCGTTGCAGCTGAACTGGAACAGTTTCAGCAGAAGCACAGCTTATTTTTTTTTAATAATTTATTCTTTCATTGGATCTGGGTGTCACTGCTTCGGACTACATTTCGGGCCTGTCCCAAGATATTCGTGAGTGGCTTTCTCAACAATTCCAGGAGATAGCTAAGGGTCAAGAACTTTGCTGTAATCGTATGTAGCTCGAAACTTGTAAAGCTGACAGATTTCTTTCCCTAAATGGCATTCAAGAACCAGATGGGTTTTAACGACAATCAATGATAGTTTCATGGTGATCATTACTCAGAATAGCTTGATAGTTCAGATTTTATTAATTGAATTTAAATACCACCAGCTGCCATGGTTGAATTTGAACCTCTGACCCCAGAATGTGTTCTATCACTGTCTTTCTGGCATTCTCTCTCTCTCTCTCGCTTGCTCTCATTCTATTGCTCTCCTCTGATTTGCTCTGCACGCCAAAAGACAAATTATTTTACATTTTTATCATCAGCACATGCAGTAATTTCTCATGGAGTAAATCAAATTGGGTGAAGACAGATACTTCTTATGCCTATTTAACAATAATCTTCATACCAATGCTCAGACATCCTCAAATGTAACCAGCTCCAGCCCTCAGTTCAGTCTGCCTAATTCAAGATAAGATGTGAGAGTAATATTAAAACGACATTTAACGAGTTGCAACACAAAAAAAGAAAGTCAGTGAGAATAATAGGGGAATTGCTCCACAGATTGCAGTTGAATCGCACAATGGAAGATAGTTGTGCTTATTGGAGATCAATCCTCTCAAGTCTAGAACATAGCCTAAAGAGGTCCTCAGGATATTGGAGCCTCAACCATCCATATTTCTCTACCTGTTCAATGACCTTCTGGCTGTCATAAGGTCAGAATCGTGAACATTTGCTGATAATTGCACAATGGTCGGCACTGATCATGTTGAAGCAGTGCATGCCTGCAAGTAGCAATATCTGTACAAAATTCAGATTAAGGATAATAATTACAGAGCCACACAAGTACCAGGCAGTGACCACCTTCAACAAGACAGCATCTAGTTATCTTCCTTAATGTACAACGGCATTACCATCCCTCAATTCTCTGCTGTCAAAATCCTGCAGTTATCATTGAACAGAAACTGAAGAGGGTCAGCTAAGTAAAGACTGTGACAATAAAATTAGGTCAGATGCTGGAATTCAATGGTGAGCAAATCATTCATGATTACCCAAAGACTGTCCATAAGGGCAGCCAATGTAAAGAGAACACCACTACTAGCAAGTTTCCTTCCAGATCACACCCTGCCATAACATAAAACATTATCTTTATTTCTTCATTGCACAGAGTCAAAAGCCCTGCCCATCATTGCTGTTGTCATCCCATGTTGGATGTACTACAGTGCTTAAGGCAATAGCTTACCACTTTATTAGGGTCATTAGGGGTGAACAATGAATGGTGGCCCACTCTCGCAACACACAAATAAAGAATAAATCTTAATGTTTCAGTTTTGCTCTTCCTCAGCCTAAATGAAGTCTAATCTTTGGGATATATACTCAGAAAAAAATTAAAGATAGAGGTCATTTCCAGGCTTGAGGCTGAACTTCTATTGATATGTAAGATTATAATCAATATATATCCACAAAAGGCATGAGTGAGTTTTGAGAAGATTTGTAGCTCAGGTTGAGGTTCTGGTGTAAGTTTGCTCGCTGAGCTGGAAAGTTAGTTTTCAGACGTTTCGTCACCATTCTAGGTAACATCATCAGTGAGCCTCCGGTGAAGCGCTGGTGTTATTTCCCACTTTCTATTTATACGTTTAGGTTTCCTTGGGTTGGTGATGTCATTTCCTGTGTTGGTGATGTCGTTTCCTGTTCTTTTTCTCAGAGGGTGGTAGATGGGCTCCAAATCAATGTGTTTGTTGATGGAATTCCGGTTGGAATGCTATGCTTCTAGGGATTCTCGTGCGTGTCACTGCTTGGCTTGTCTTAGGATGGATGTGTTGTCCCAATCAAACTGGTGGCCTTCCTCATCTGTATGTAAGCATACTAGACATGACCCACTATCACTAGTATCCTTACATACAGATGAAGGAGGGAGGCCACTACTTTGATTGGGACAACACATCCATCCTAGGACAAGCCAAACAGAGACATGCACGAGAATTCCTAGAAGCATGGCATTCCAAACGGAACTCCATCAACAAACACATTGATTTGGAACCTATCTACCACCCTCTGAGAAAAAGAACAGGAAATGACATCACCAACACAGGAAATGACACCACCAACCCAAGGACACCTAAACATATAAATAGGAAGCGGGACATAACACCAGCGCTTCACCAGAGGCTCACTGATGATGTTACCTAGAATGGTGATGAAACATCTGAAAACGAACCTTCCAGCTCAGCGAGCAAACTTACATCCAGAACAAAAGGCATCATTGTGATTTGAGTAAATATAATAAGAATTATTAAATGTTCTTTTAGGGCTGTGGTTCTCCTATATAGTAAAAGATTAGATTTCACTTAGAAAACAGAACTGGGAGAATGAAGCATCATGCAAGAAATTAAACAAACACAGAATGCTAGAGAAACTCAGCAGATCAAGTAGTATCTGTGAATAGAAAAACACTCCGGCTTTCAAGAAGTGAAACACTTTCTATTCCCTTGACTCTTTACCTTGGCATGTATATGTAGAATTCTAAAATTAATGTAAACTGTAATAATTCTAAAACTTCAGAAACATGAATAGTCACAAAAACACAAATTATACTACAAGGATTTAATTCCTCAACTGTTCAGTAGAATCAAATTCACAATGAAAGAAAGAAGGAAACGGGCAGAATTTTCAAAGACTCAAGTTAAAAAAAATGGTTTGGAGGGCAACACAGACCTGAAAATATGAGGGATATCCAGTTGGATTGGCTTTTGTTCCCACTTGATTCTACAGGAGGAAGGTGAGGGCTGGATTGTTTATGCACCCGACTACAGTGGTAGCCAGTTACACCTCTTCAGGGCTTACTTAAAGACACCCTCATTAATCCATCTGGATCTTTCGGCTGATGTACCAGATACACTGTTCAGCCATGATGTTCTCGATGAAATGATGGCAGCTTCCCAGTGGGAGACATGGTAACCATCAGAACCAAGAACCACATTCAATGCGGAAGATGCCACACTAATGCACAACCTCAATCACAGCAGTACCCATTGCTATGGGGAAAGAGGTTGACTTTCTCCATTCTCTGTGACAGGTCTAACACCTTTGCTCCATTCCTGCAGCTTCCTTTTGAGGCTACCAGCCAGAAACGGAGACACCTTTCTGCCTTCCTCTTCCAGCACCCAGTTCTTGACAGTGGGGTTTCCAACATTTCAGTCCTGAATCGGCTTCTATGGGCCCTCCAGACATGACAGCCTGTCTATAAGTGCAGCCAATATAAAGGGAACACCACTACTTACAAGTTGCCTTGGAATTGAATGGAGTTAGCCACTTAATTGGCCATCTCCTGCCAAATTCCCTGGAATCCCAGTGATTACATTTCCAAGTTCTCAAATTGTATATCATCCTGTCGGGGAGTTCAGGACCCAGGAATAAAAATTCTGCCCAATAAATACTGCCTACAGATGATGAGAGATTTTATATATCTAATCAAAGAAAAGGAAAATAAAACCTCACTTAAAAATTCAGTTGCTATCCATGCCTGGTTTCAGTCATGAGAAAAGATGAAAAGCTTTTTCAATGCAGTGACAGGCGAGAAGTAGATCTCCCACTCAGTGCCAACTCATCAGTACCCCACCCCCACATCAAATATAAAATCTCAGCATTGAAGCAAATTATAATTAAAGCTGTGATGTGTTCCCTTTTCCAGGACTTAAACTTTAAAGCTATGTTATTAAATTGTCAGTGAAATATGGCTATCATTTTTTCTACATAGCTCCACACAAAGAACCCCTTCTATGCTGTAAAATACTAAAATGATACGTAATTCTTAAAGTGGCCATTTTTTGTATATTACATTGGTATTGAAGTACATTCTGGCAGCAATTCAACATTGCTGACTAGCAAATTGGGAACTCATCATTTTGTCTCCATCCAACCTTCTCCGTACAGCTGTCAGAATATTGCCGCAGCATTTTTGAACTCATAGCGCACAGCTGTCCTTACATTCTGCAGCCATACTATGCACATTGATTCCCAAACTACTGCATAAAAATTGAAGCATGCAGTTCTATTGAAGAAACCCATAAAAGTTCAATATCATAGGTGCTCCAAATAGCCTTTAAATTATTATTCCAAAGCTAATCTCCAGTGGAAGGGACAAATGCAAAGTTTCAGTGAGGACTGTATGTGGGGTTAAAGTACCCTCAAGAGTTTTTTTTACAAATCTCCTAGACAGTCCTGCAACTGAATCATCAACATTTACATTTGTTTTGTGGATTTGGACTGCCTACATTTGGAAAACCACTGTCACTTGCTGCTGGACCAAGTATGGCCTGAAGGACCATGAAAATACCATGACACAGTCACTTTTCTCTCCCTCATCATCAGAACAGAATGACAAGAGAAGAGGTATCAAAGCTTTAATAAAGTTTGTGAATATCTACATTGAGGTTTGCTCCATCATATCATCCAGTCAAAGGCAGAAACATTTATAGTTATATAAGCTGATCTCATGTAAACAATATGCCTTGAGGTACCAGCTCTTCAAGGGTTAATGTATCCAATTACTTTTAGGTACATTAAACAAAAGATACATAAACAGTGAGGTGACAGCACTTTGTGGAACAAAGAAGTAAACAGTTATATTTTGTATTTCTGATTATGGATTAATGGACTGAAATGATCCCTCAGTTCAGAAGAAATTGAATAAAATCTTTACCCTACTTGCTAATGAGTATAAATCTATATCATAAAATGTTTCTCTCTTGCAGAAGGTTCACTTACAGATGCCATATAAATGACTATCACAAGAAATTGAAATGGAAATTGAATCATTGTACAGTAGGAGCTGTTCTTCTGAGGCCATATTTAATATGCATTATCAATCGCTTTATTGAGTGAGCTTTACCTGTGTTTAATTAAGCTGTGCCTCAACCTGAATCATTCAACACAGAAACTATGCATTGAAAACAAACCATTTTATTCTTCAGATTAAAACATCTCACAATTTGATAAGTGAACAGTTTCACAGAAAGATTAAATAAAAAAGATGACCACATATTTGCATAGATTTGGTATCAATATGAGAAGATGTTATTAATATAGACTATTAATAAATTAATATGCCAATGTGCATTTTTATTAATCTACTGAAGCTTTGTCAAAGCCAAAGTAGAATAGGGGCTAGTTGAAGAAAATTAATATTGTCAACAATGGAATTAGAAAATTAAATGCCAAGTCAGACGATGGGTTTTAATGCACAGAATACTGCAAATAAAAAAAGCTCCCTATTGAATTTGTAAATTTCACGTATAGAGAAACAAAACAAGTTAAAAATAGACATTGCATTTCAGATTGGATTCACAGTCTGCATCCAGAATATTTTAATTCAAACCCTTTCACGTAATTTAAAAAAAGATCTGCACTGAATGGAAACATTTCTAAGCCTAGCTACAGGAATAGATCAAAATCTGGTCTTTTTATTGTTTTCAACATATAGGCATTCAAGCTATCACTGTTAGATTTTGGTGAGCACACAGTCATGGACTTGTAAATAAGTTATGTAACAGAGAACAAATCAATATAGTGGGCTGAGCAAAACATGGGATCTATTTTAGCATGCTCCAACACAAGTCTAATGTAAAACTGAAAACAAAACAGATTCATTGTTTCTTCTGAATATAGAGATATAAAAGTAGGGATCAATCTTATATTACATTTTCTAGAGCAACTATAAATTTTTAATCAATTCATTTCAATATTACACAATATTCAGTGCCCTTCTTTCATGTTTAAAAGTGTAGCAATTCAATTATGGTCTGAATACAATTAAAACTGATTAAAGTTAATTTACTCACATTTTCTGTAACACGTAATGAAAGCTTAAAATTATACAACAATCATAAAACCTGCAGCTGCTGGAAGATCATAAATTGCATGATAGAGCATTAGTGCCACCTAGAGACTATGTTTTTATAATACTGTTATTTATTCAAAGCAAGCATTTTGGAATTTCTGAAATTCCTCCACCAATAATAGGTTAAGTAAAACAGTAGTCACATACTTTGATAAAATAAGAGAAAATGTGCCAATAAAGCTTGCAAAATTTGTTTTAGTTTTGTTTCGTAATATCTGCCATGATGTCTGTCAAAAGACAATTGTATAGTACTGCATTTCATGCAATTTATTATTATACAATTTCCCTACAATATGGTATGGGTAAGGAAATGTTCCCGATTTTTCTTTGAAATATGTGCAAAAGCTATTGTACAAAAGATATACTTAGTAACAATCATGGCAGTTGGCTTAGTAATTATACAAGTTGAATTTTAAATATTCTGGTTTCACCTGGAGAGAAGGATTACTGGTCATCAACATTATCATCCTGAGAGCACATAGGATGCACTATCCAATGATTCTATGCTTAGGACTGAATCATAGCTAGGTTAGTATTAGTCACCATCTTATTAAGTAACCCTTATGAGTTTTCTGGAGATTGGCCTCATTGTATATGCACAAAGAGTTTCTGGCCTGGTTTAGATCTGCCAATAGGAGTTTATGATTGGTAGGATATGCAAAATAGCACACCTCTGCAGCTTTAAAAGGGGCTCGGTCCTTGTTGTTGACATGGAAGCTCAAAATCATTGGTTAACAATGTAAAGCACCTGTGTGTGCAAATGCTGATTTGGAAATGCTTCTGCAAGAAATGTTAACATGGAACGTTGCCCTGTTTGGGATGTTAGGTTAGTCATCTCAGAGAAGATTTGCGCACTCTGTTTATCAAGGGATTGCAACTGTAACAGATGCTGTGTCAAATAAACAGAGAATATGAGCACACATGAGAAAAAGTATTAATACTCTCAGTAAGCTTGCCAAGAAAAGCTCATCAGTATCTCACCATAGTTAGTAAGTCGGAAAAATAAATTTTCCATTATGAGTTTTCTCTCACTATGGAAGTATGACTGAGATGACACGTAAAGCTTTTGAAAAGCCAACCTTTTCAAAGCTTTTCGTATCTTCATACAGCAACATATCACATTTTCTTACTGCCACTTTGAAGTATAACTACTTGCCAAATGGCCACATGGAAAATAAATTGACAATACACCTCATCTAGCACAATACAGTGTCATTTACACAAGTACGAGCTAAATACTGAAGATCCATCTAGACTCAAAGCATTAACTTGCTCACTCTCCTTGGATGTTGCCTGACTCACAGTGATTTCCAGGATTCGGCATCTGCAATAATTTTGCTCTTCCAAGCAGAATATTGGATGGACACTTTGGAGATATTCTCTATGTTGTTGAAATATCCCTCATCTCGAAATGACTACTTTGTTTGCAGATTGAGATTGAGACAGATCAGATCAGAAAAGGTTTTAACAGACTTGGAAGTGGATAAATCCCCAGACCCAGACAAGTTGCATCCGAGGCTGCTGTGGGAGGGAAAGCAGGAGAATGTAGGGGCCCTGATATTAATTTTCAAATCCTCTCTGGCCATTGGAGGAGTGCCAGGGAATTGAAGGACAGCTAATGCGGTACTATTATTCAATTAAGGGTCGTAGGGATAAATTAGCAAACTACAGGCCAGTGAGTCTAACATTGTAGGAAATCTATTGGAAAGAATGTTCTGAGCGACAGAATTAATCTCCGATTGGAGAGGCAAGAATTAATCAAGGACAGTTGGCGTAGTTGACTGTATGCAGTTCTGGTCACCTTACTATCTAAAGGATGTGTTTGCATAAAAGACAGATTCACCAGGATGTTGCTGGGCTGAAATCATTTAGCCATGAAGAGACTGGATAGGCTTGCGTTGTTTTACTTTGAGCAGAAAAGACTGAGGGAGGACCTGATTGAAGTATATAAAGTTATGAGGGGTGTAATTAGGGAGAAACCCTTCCCTTTACTGGAGAGGTCCATAACCATTTTCAGGTAAGGATCAGAAGGTCAGAGAGGATTTGAGGAATATTTTTTACCCAGAGGGTTGTGGATATCTGAACTCCATTGCCTAAAAGGGTGGTAGAGTTGGGAGCCTTCGAGACATTTAGGAAAAATTTAGATGAGCATTTGAAGTGCCATTGCACACATGGCTACAGACCAAATGATGGAAGCAGGATTGAAATAGGTGCTTGATAACCAGTGTAGCAATGATGGACCAAAGGGCCTCTTTCCATTCTATCATGACCCCATGGCTCTATATGAGTGTTCTATTGTACATCCCAGCTTTGAATGGTAGTGTTCTCTATTGAAAAAGTCGAACGATAGAATGGAAGGTTGCTTGCGTAGACGTGTACAATCATCACTGACTCCATCCTCTGATTCATAGAGAGGGTAAAAGTGTGGATAATCTGCTCAAGGCTTGCCCTACCACAATTCCTTTATGTTGCTTGCAGCCTCAGTGTTGTTTATATTAAAGTATGATGCCCTGGCTGCAGTCATCAATGTGGTGGATCAATGTCAGGGATCCCCAATGTGTGATGCCACCTGCAATCAATTAGTTTATGTGAGATAACCATGTTTGACCGTGATAACCTTTTTCATCCCTGAGGTGTCTGAAGAGGTTGCTCATATCTCAAATGGGGAAACTTCAACAGGTTTGACAGCTACAAAGAAACAAGAGCAGACATTTTAAGAGTGAAAGTGAACACATAATTACAAACATGCAACATTATTGACAATGGAGTGTTACCCATACCATCTATGTACTTTCATAAGCATTTTACCTTCTTCTCCCTCCCACTATGGCTAAGTGCAGTGTTGGCTTCTGCATCTAGGGTGCACAGAGCCTGGTCAGTAGTTAGTTCCATTGTTCTGGAATACTTGGTTAGTCATTCTGAGGAGCAATAAGATCTATAGAGCCCAAGGACTCTGCGAGAGTCCTGCCCAGGTGCAGGCTTACAGTACCCAACTTGAACCTCTGCAGGCTTCAGCATTATTGGCAAGAGGGAGGTGGAAGATTTGGGTCCTTCTGCAGCCTCCTGAGAGGTAGCTTCTGGGGACCTAATATGGCTTTCTACCTCTGCGTGCTTTCTGGCACCACCTTGTCTCCCTGAAAGAAATGGGTACCTTGGCAACACAAACCCACCCTCCATATTAGTAGCTGTGGGTATGCTGCAACAACAATAAGGCAGGAAAGGATGAAGAACCTCAATCTCATTCTGGTTAGACCTGTGGGTTGGAGCTAGGTTCAGGACTGCAATTGTCTGGTCTGGATGAGCAAAAATGATGGACTACAGTCCAGCCTGGGATGAGGAGTATTGGACCCAAAACATAGGAGTAGGTGTCAGTCTGGGGCAGATTGGTTGGAGGGTATTTTTGGAGGATAAAGTTTCCAGCTATCACTTCAAAAGACCCTTTATGAGGGAATGGGCTAATAGGAATGGCTTGGACATTAGACAGTAGGAATAAAACAGAACACATCTTAAATTACTGGTTAACTTTAAGCATATATATTTCCATAACAACATAAAAGCTAACTA
Organism: Stegostoma tigrinum; assembly: GCF_030684315.1. Taxonomy (NCBI): domain Eukaryota; kingdom Metazoa; phylum Chordata; class Chondrichthyes; order Orectolobiformes; family Stegostomatidae; genus Stegostoma; species Stegostoma tigrinum. The sequence continues at coordinate 28,317,651 of NC_081367.1, read as the reverse complement.
AACACCTCATGGTAAAATCATAAAATAATAAATAATAAAATCGAAATTGCTACGGACAGTGAAACAAACACCGTAAAATATTTGACTCCCAAGGAAGCTGAGATTCATTTAGCAATCCATCTTAAAGAGGTAAAGTTATAAGTGTTTCTCATGATAAACCTTGAATCTGACTGAAGTGAGGAAAATTTTTGATCATTGTTTAAAACAGGAAAAGAAAATTGAGAAAATTCTTCTGGAATTTTTTGAGGATGTAACTATGAAGATGGATAAGGGAGAACCAGTGGGTATAGTGTACCTGGACTTTCAGAAAGCCTTTGATAAAGTCCCGCATTGGAGATTGGTGAACAAAATTAGGGCACATGGTACTGGGGGCAAAATACTGAGTTGGATTGTAAATTGGCTGGCTGACAGGAAGCAAAGAATAGTGATAAACGGGTCCCTTTCGGAATGGCAGGCAGTGACAAGTGGGATACCACAAGGTTCGGTGCTGGGACCGCAGCTGTTTATGATATATATTAATGATATAGACGAAGGCATTAGAAGTAATATTAGCAAATTTGCTGATGACACAAAGTTGGGTGGCAGTGTGAAATGTGAGGAGGATGTTATGAGAATACAGGGTGACTTGGACAGGCTAGGTGAGTGGACGGATGCATGGCAGATGCAGTTTAATGTGGATAAACGTGAGGTTATACACTTTGGTGGCAAGAACAGAAAGGCAGATTACTATCTCAATGGAGTCAAGTTAGGTAAAGGGGAAGCACAACGAGACCTAGGTGTTCTTGTACATTAGTCAATGAAAGCAAGCGTGCAGGTACAGCAGGCAGTGAAGAAAGCTAACAGCATGCTGGCTTTCATAACAAGAGGAATTGAGTATAGGAGCAAAGAGGTCCTTCTGCAGCTGTACAGGGCCCTGGTGAGACCGCACCTGGAGTATTGTGTGCAGTTTCGTTCTCCAAATTTGAGGAAGGACGTTCTTGCTATTGAGGGAGTGCAGTGTAGGTTCACAAGGTCAATTCCCAGAATGGTGGGACTATCATATGTTGAAAGATTGGAGCGACTGGGCTTGTATACACTTGAGTTTAGAAGGATGAGAGGGGATCTGATTGAGACTTATAAGATTATTAAGGGATTGGACACTCTGGAGGCAGGAAGCATGTTTCTGCTGATGGGTGAGTCTAGAACCAGAGGACAGAGTTTAAAAATAAGGGGTAGGCCATTTAGAACAGAGTTGAGGAAAAGCTTCTTCACCCAGAGAGTGGTGGATATATGGAATGCTCTGCCTCAGAAGGCAGTGGAGGCCAACTCTCTGGATGCTTTCAAGAAAGAGATAGACAGAGCTCTTAAAGATAGTGGAATCAAGGGTTATGAGGATAAGGCAGGAACAGGATACTGATTGTGAATGATCAGCCATGATCATAATGAATGGTGGTGCTGGCTCGAAGGGCCGAATGGCCTATTCCAGCACGTATTGTCTATCGTCTATTGTCTATAAAATCAAGTGCCATAACAGTCACAAATATGTTAACAACAACAATGTGTGTTCCTCCTGCAATATTAACATTGTGAAGCAGCTCTAAGCACTTTGCATGGGCATTATCAAACTAAATTTGCCGCAAACCACATCGGGATACAGAAAAGAGGATGACTAAAAGCTTGGGCAAAGAGACAGACTTTTAAAGACATCTAAAAGGGGGAAATGCTGTAAAGAGATGGATAGATTTAGTGTGGGAATTCCTGAACTTAAGGCCTCAGCAGCCATAGGCACACTTTCCAATGGGTAGAACAATTAAAATTGAGACTACTCAAGAGACCAGGGTCAGAAGTATGCAGAGAAATGAGGGGTTATAATTGTGGAGGAGATTATAGTGATAGGAAGGGTTAAGGCCATAGGGGGAATTTAAAAATAAGGGCAATGATATTAAAATTGAGATGTTCCTTAACCAAGGCGTCAGCAAGCACAGAGGAAGTGGGGAAATGAGATTTATTGCAAGTTAGCAGAAAGGCAGCAAAGTTTTGAATGACTTCAAGTTTACAGATTTCAAAAATGGGAGGTCAGCCAGGATTGCATTGGAATAGTAATGTGTAGAAGTCACAAAAGCAGCAGTGATGATTTCAGCACCAGATGAGCTGAGACAGGGAATTGTTATAGCGGTAGAGTTAATCGTGATGCCATGAATATGTGGTCAGAAGCTTATCTAGGCTCAAATTTGATGGCAAGTTTGCAAACAGTTTATGCTGCAGCAGTACAAATTATACTGCAGCTGTACTAAACTCTGGTGCGGCCGCACTTGGAGTATTGTGTACAGTTCTGGTCACCACATTATAAGAAGGATGTGGAAGCTTTGGAAAGGGTGCAGAGGAGATTTACTAGGATGTTGCCTGGTATGGAGGCAAGGTCTTGCGAGGAAAGGCTGAGGGACTTGAGGCTGTTTTCATTAGAGAGAAGAAGGTTGAGAGGTGACTTAATTGAAACATATAAAATAATCAGAGGGTTAGACAGGGTGGATAGGGCGAGCCTTTTTCCTAGGATGGTGACAGCGAGCGCAAGGAGGCATAGCTTTAAATTGAGGGGTGAAAGATATAGGACAGATGTCAGAGGTAGTTTCTTTACTCAGAGAGAGGTAAGGGAATCGAACGCTTTGCCTGCAACGGTAGTAGATTCGCCAACTTTAAGTACATTTAAGTCATCATTGGACAAGCATATGGATGTACATGGAATAGTGTAGGTTAGATGGGCTTCAGATTGGTATGATAGGTCGGCACAACATCGAGGGCCGAAGGCCCTGTACTGTGCAGTTATGTTCTATGTTCTATGTTTTATGTTCTATGTTCAACTTCAGATAGTTGCCAGGAAGAGAGATACAGTGGGCTATTAAGGATTGGAATTTATGCTGGGACAAGAGTCAATAGCTTTCATCTTCAATCTATTTAATAGGAAGAAATTTCTGCTTATCAGTATTGGGAATCAGCCAAATAACCTGACAATTTACAACTGATGCAGAGATGACAGTGAGATAGAACTTGGTGTGCTCAGCAGATATGTAGAAATTGATACCATGTTTGAAGATGATGTCGCTATGGCTAAAAGATGAGAAATTGGACCATGTCATGGATAGACTCTTGGGGAACATCAGAGGTCATGGTGAAAAGAGTGGGAAGTTAAGCCAGGTCAGCTGATTCTCTGGTTACATCTGGGTAGGTAACACTAGAACTAGGTAATGATGGAGAGGCATTTGGAGCAGTTTGTTGTAGTCAATCATGATACAGGATGCAGCAGGCCACGAAAGAAGAGGAGAAATGTTGTTCTATTGCAGGAAAATTAAACATCACAATACAGAATTGTCTGCAGTTTAGCACTAAGGAATAATACTGAAGTCAACTGATAAAGCTGTTGATGGAATATCAGTAACCAGGGTACAAGATATGGCATCAATAGTTACATGTCTGCTATTTCTCCAGTTGGAGATATTCTGGCAAAAGCACATTTTAAAACATGTAAACACTGCATGAATAAAATAATAGGCACGTGAAGCATTCATAAATAGCAATAGTGAGAAGGAAGATTTTGTTCAAAAACAAACTACTGTGGAGTCTGGAAAACTGAAACAAAAACAGAAAATGTTGGAAATCATCAGCAGATCAGATAGAATCTGGTAAAAGCGGGGAGGACAGCTAATACTTTGGGTTAATAACCTTTCATCAGCACTTGGAAAAATTAGGAAACATCAAATGACAAAACAAAATTCAAAACGAGTAGCAATGGGACAAGAAGTGTCTTGTTGGAGGTGTAAGCTGCAAAATAATGAGTGGCTGTCATATGAAAGCAAAAACTAGAGAAAAATAAGATCAACATCAAAAAAAGCAAAGACAAGGAAATACCATGGAATAGAAATTCTGATCTGAGATTACTGAACTCAGGCCATGCATGATCAAAAGTTGTTATTCTTATTATTCTTCATATTTTCATTAATTTTCATTGAAAGTCTGAAATAGGGCAAAAACAGCAACTTCAGACACACAGCAAAATGGGAAAATAAAATGACAGCTCATTTGGAAGCTCCGGGTTATGTTTGTGGAGTGAACAGAGACGTCCTCACAAAGCAGTCAGACAATCTGCATTTGCTCTCCTTAGTGTAGTGCAGACTGCAGAGTGAACAGTGAACGCAGTATACTAAATGTTTAAAGGGTGCAAATGAATCAGTTTCACCTAGAAGGAATGTGTGGGCCTCCTGAATAGTGAGGAGGCCGGAAATAAAAAGCATAAAAGCAAAATACCGTGGATGCTGGAAATCTGAAACAAACACAGAAAGCATTGAAGCAACTCAGCAAAACTGACAGCATCTGTGGAGATACAGTTACCATTTAAAGCCCTGGGTGACTCTTCTTCTGAAATAAAAGGCAGTGTTGCATCATTGGTATGGAAGCAATCTTGTGACACATGTTCCAATAGGGGAGGTAATGGCGAGTGGTATTTACTCTGGGCTGTTAATCCAGAGAACCAGGTAATGCTCTGAGCACCTGAGTTCGAATGCCTCCATGGCAGATGGGTGAAACTTGAATTCAATAAGTAAAAACTGGAATTTGTTGTCTAATAAAGACCATGAAACCATTGTCAGGTAAATCCCATCTGGTTTAGTCATGTCCTTTAGGGAAGAAAAGGCCTTCCTTACCAAGTCTGGTCTGCATGTGACTCCAGACCCACAGCAATCTGTTGACTTTTAACTGCTCTCTGGGAAATTAGGGATGAGAAATAAATACTAGACTAGCCAAAGACATCCTAACCCCAAGAAAAAAAAACACAGCGTAAAATTTAGCATCAGTTAATAAAACTTGAAATATAAGACTTGTCTTTGTGATGATGACCACGATAACCATCACTTGGTTCACTTGTGCCCTTCAGGTTAGGAAATTAGGATTGGTCCTTACACTGGGCCTGCAAATGACTCCCGACCCACAACTATGTAGTTAATTTTTAGCTGACCTTGGAAATGGCTTAACAGGCCACTCAGCTTGAGTGATTAAGGATGTGTCACAAATGTTGACTTTGCCAGCAACACTCACATACCATGAAAAAATAAAGAAAAATAATGTTTTTCACCCTGTTGCTCCCCGCACCACCTGCTGCAGAGCACACCTAGCAGTTATACACTTTTAGACTTGGCCAGACATTCTGTAGTGGTGCTACTGAGCTACTTTTGTTGATGAACATCGGAACTCCCACCCAGGAGTACATTCTGTGCTCTTGAAGCCTTTAGTGCCTACATGGAGGAATTCTGATACTGAGGGAAGGTGCAGTCAGTGATAATCAGCAAGATTTTTTTTCTGCCCTTGTTTGAACTGATGCCATGAGACTTTATGGGATCTAGAGACCATGTTGAGGAATCCCAACAAAACTCCATCCCGACTACATTTCATCATGCTGATACGTCTGGTGTATCTGTTTTGCTGGTGGGACAGGACATAACCAAAAATTTAAATGCTGGTGTCTGGTACATTGGCATCATAACTTAAATGTATAATTCTGTCAGGCTGTTGCTTGACTAGCCTGTGGGACAGCTCTCCTAATTTGGCACAAGCCCCCGGATGTTACTTAGCAAAACATAGCAAGTTTGACAAAACTGGATTTGAAGTTTTCATTTGCAATGCTTACATTGATGCAGACATTCCTTCCAGGTTGTTTTCTTAGGCTTTGTACCTGATCAATATGACTGAACGATCATTTCAGTCAGCAATTAAAAATCAACTACATTGCAGTGGGCCTGACATCACATGTAGGTGAATCAGTTAAGAATGGTAGATATCCCACAGAATGTTAGTGAATCAGATGAGTTTTTACGATATTCAATATGTTTTCATGGTCACCATAACATTTTTTTTAAATTCCACACTTTTCTTTATCAACTGAATCTATAGGGCGGCACGGTGGCTCAGTGGTTAACACTACAGCCTCACAGCACCAGGGACCCAGGTTCAATTCCAGCCTCAGGTGACTGTCTGTGTGGAGTTTGTACATTGTCCCTGTGTCTGTGTGGGTTTCCTTCAGGTGCTCCAGTTTCCTCCCACAGTCCAAAGATGTGCAGGTTAGGTGGACTGGCCATGCTAACTTGCCCATAGGGTTCGGGGGTGTGTGGGTTAGAGGGGGATGGGTCTGGGTGGGATGCTTCAAGGGGCAGTGTGGACTTTTTGGGCCAAAGGACCTGTTTCCACACTGTGGGGAATCTAATCTAAATGTCTTCATCAGCCACAGTGGGATTCAAATTCATGTCATCAGCCATTCGCCTCTACAGTTCCACTCGGGTGACATTGCCACCAGGCCACCCTGAATATAAGAATTCAACTGAGGCATGAGTGCCTCTAATCAAGCAAAGGAGAATACAGCCTTTTGCCTAAAAGAGAAGAATTTTCATAAAGCTCATAAAGCAGCCCCAGTCCCAGAGTTTTTTGTCATTGGTTCCGATCAGTAGCAATTCCCACAAAACTATTCAAAGCCAGAAGAAGTTTGCACGCCTTTCCAGGCCATACTCAGGCCCCTTATCCCAATAGACTGTAATAAACATCTTTCTCATCTCCTGGTGTAGCTCATCACTAGCAATTTAACAACAATATGCAGAAAGTTACGCAAAGTCCTCCATGTTCCTGCAAATGTTCCTTTACTCACAGGAAAGGAGGGAAAGATTCACATGACAGGTATTTCATTGCCAACATGTCTTGTTCTGACTAAACAAATCTTCAGATACCCTCAGTTGCATTCCATTTCATGCCACATACAACATTTCTTCTTAAATGGGAACCAGACCTTGAACAATGCCAAAGTATTGCTAATGCAAATCTGTAAGACTGTTGGAAAAGTTCAGCAGGTCCGGCAGCATCTGTGAAGAAAAAATCAGAGTTAATGTTTTGGGTCCAGTGATCCTTCCTCAGAACAGAGATCATCAGAATTCTGAGGAAATGTCACCGGACCTGAAAGGTTAATTCTGATTTTTAATTCGCAAGTGCTGCCAGACCACCTGAGCTTTTTCAGCAACTTCTGTTTTTGTTCCTGATTTACAGCCTCTGCAGTTCTTTCACTTTTATATAAGACGGTTGCTGGACAATAGCAGACATTAAGTCACAACAGAACAGTATGCTATAGTAGAAGTAGAGAGACAATATTGGAAGAATACGCAGTTATATTCACCAGTGGGAAGTATTCTCATCAACAGTAGGAAGATTGCCTTTCTTTTAAAAAGGCAAATCATATGAGGAATGACTTAAGGCAAAGATGGGGAGTTGCCAATTTGAAACAATTCAGAATGAATTCCTAATTGGAGCCTTGGTAGTGCGAAGGCGAGCTATGTGTCTGCGAGAGAAACTTTTGCAAATGAGGTTCCAGAACGGCAGGCTGCATTTAACAGTGGGCTCATATCCAATTCACATTAGATGTGCTTGCAGCTATTGAGCAGCTGGTCCAATTCAGTTATCACTAATGAGGGATGTGCAGCCCTCTCAGCCATTGATGCGTGGTCACAGTGAACTAGCCATGCCTGAGACTGCAGAGTGGGAGGCATGGCGACCAGCAGGCAGGAACCAGAGGCTGCCTGCAGTGACTAATCAACCTGCTCGCTCTGCAATTGTCCTCTAATAGCCTTAGCTCCATCACTTAGCAAAGAAATAAGTAAATCCTATGTGATACGCTAGTTCTCCCTCTAGCCCTTATATTTAAAATCCAAGCTTGCATATAATAAAAGGATAAAGTGTAAAGCAGCTTGATCATTTCCTGGATTTGATTATACTGCGGGCACATGAGCGTGCAATGTACGACTTGTAGAAAAAAGTTGAATTAAATGCACTACACCCCAAAGATTCAATGTTACACCAGAATTAAGAATATGTATCATATTATTCAAATATCCCATGACCTGCACATATTAGACTTAGGTAACACAAACAATGAGTGTGTACAAGTACATAATTTTGCAAATGCTGGTCGTAGAAAACTCCATTCATACAACCTCGACGTATTAACCTGCACAAATTAAGGGCTCGGTAGACTGAAATATTTTACAGTTAAGTTTCAAAATTCAACACCCCCTACTTAAGCAGGCAATTGCATAGCAGAAAAATAGGAGATATTAATGAAAGGACTGAATCACATGCCAAGAGACTGAGATTGCTGAGGAATCAATAACAGTGGTACTAGTTGGGATACAGCAGACTAAATGTGCTTATTAAGTTGCATATGATTCTGTTGTACTGGTCTTCTTTCAAACAAATCCTATAAAAGCATTAGGACATCGATGACAAATTTATTGACTTCTTGCACCCAACATTTAAAATAAGTTTTTGGAGTTTGCATAGACCAACACTTAAGGAGCAACGTAAAGCTCAAAGAATTGCCAACATTCAGAAAATATAAAATGGATCATTTAAGTTCAGTGCATTTGGTTTAAATGTTGTGTTTGGTATTTAGTTCTCATTTAAAAAGGGTAGAATTGCCATTGTTCTGAAGGACAATAGGGCTGCTCTGTCATTAGAATGATGACTTTTGGTAGTTTAACCCGAGGGTCGCTATGACTCGGGCAAAGGAGAGGTTAAGAAGGAATGGCCTTCATGGTAACCTCAGGAACTGAATCATGCCATTGGTGTCACTCTGCGTCAATCCAGCCAACTGAACTATCTGATTCACTATTTGTCATTAGTCACAATAAATTTGTCACAATAGATATCAATTAAGAACCAGAACCTTATGATTTCTCAGAGCTAAACTGCCTCAACACAAGAACCACAACCAAACATTTTCTTTCATTTGCACAAATGCCATCCATTACCATCTTATGTTGGACTCTTACATTATTGTGGCAATGACAAATAAATTAAGAGTCCAGTATAAAATGGCAATGGATGGCATTTGAGAAAATAAAAGAGAATAGTTGGTCATATTGTTTTGTCTAGGCAGTTTCACTCCAAAAAATCACAAGCTTTTGCTCATCAATTGATTATCTGTTGCATCAAGCTATTTTGCTGAATTTCTCAACATTTTTGTTCTCTTACTCTGCTGTGTCCTTATTTTTCTGACCAGCAGCCACAGACCAGTCTTTTTAGGATCAGCAGATAAAATTTAATATGGAGACTCTGGACCAATAATGTGAGCCCCTTTCCCCTCTGATTAGTTGAGACATCTGAAGTAATGCTTTGAGAACTCACTGTTTATGACAGAAGATAATTCTGGTCATAGATGTGATTCATTGTGCCTCGCTACAGTTGTTGCTAAGGTAGAAGGAGTGCTCTTGTGTTCAAAAAGGTCATCCTTCAATTGTTCTTCTGCTGGAAACAGAGGGGTTTTCATAGTTTCTTAACAATTAAGGCATCAATGAGAGAAGCAACCTGCATGATTCTGTCCTAGTGGTCATCTGCCAGCTGAATATGGAAAGGACCAAATCCCTTTGGCTTCCTGGGGCACTGGATCATGTGTCAATATGCTTGCAACTAATGACTGACACTGGAGAAGCCAGGATATTTCAATAGAGTTATGTTCCCTCTTCACATTACTGCTGTTGCCAACTGCTGTTTGGAAGGTAAGTGAGTGCTATTTAAATACTTACCTCGAAGTCAGCGGGTCCTTTTTGCAGCGGAGAGCGGCGCAAGCCGGGCGGAAGTGAGGCCAAGGCAGAGAGGCAGTTGGGAAGGTAAGTGAGTGCTATTTAAGTACTTAACCTCAAAGCCAGCGGGTCCCTTCTGCAGCGGAGTGCTATTTAAGTAGGTGTGTTCTCAGCCCCAGGTCCTACACAGTAGGGCCTCCCTCCCACCCTCCTCCTCTAACCTAATTAAGAGTCCACAGACTCACAGCAAACACACAAGGGCTGAGGGGAGTGCCTGGTGAATAAAGGGCGAGTTTTCGGTGAAGAGGCTCAGTGAGGAGATTACGCCACTGTTGAAGAAGGTGAAGACATGACTGCCAAGCTGATTCAGTGTGCTGCGTGCATAATGTGGGAGGTCAGGGACACTGATGATGTTTCTGGCTCCTATAGCTGTGGTAAGTGTGTACACATTCAGCTTCTGAAGAAGTTTGTTGCAGCACTGAAGAAAGAACTAGAAGACCTCAGGCTCATCCGAGAGAATGAGAATTTTCTGGACAGGACCTTCAACAAGGTCACTACATCGAGGATACCTGAAGAGAGAAGGGGATGTTAATGACAAAGGAAGACATGAATGAAGCACAAAAGACACCAGGGGAAGCACCTATTGTAAACAGGCTGACTGTCTTGGAAACTGCCGAGACAGACGACACTGCCAGTCCGAGAGGTGGACAGGTTTGCAAGTCAAAAATTGGTGTAGAGGCAGAGCCGAGAAGTCAAACATCACGGAGAGCTGTGGTAATAGGGGACTCCATTGTGAGAGGGACTGACAGGGGTTTCTGTGGCAACAGGCGAGATTTGAGGATGGTGTGTTGCCTTCCTGGTGCCAGGATCCAGGACGTCACTGATAGAGTGCAGAGAATCCTCGAGGGTGAAGGTGAAGACCCAGAGGTGGTGGTGCATGTCGGCACTAATGACGTTGGGAAGAAAAGGAGGAGCATTCTACAGCGGGACTTCAGAGAACTCGGAAGAAGGCTGAAAAACAGGCCTTCCAGGGTGGTTATCTCTGGTTTGCTTCCAGTTCCTCGGGCTGGAGAGGGCAGGAACAGAGAGATAATGGACCTGAACGTGTGGCTGAGGGACTGGTGTCGGAAGCAAGCATTTAAATTCTTGGATCACTGGGGTATGTTTTGGGGTAAGAATAAATTGTACAGGAGGGACGGTTTGCATCTTAATAATTGGGGGACCAGCATTCTGGCAGGCAGGTTTGCCACTGCAACACAGGCGTGTTTAAACTAAGTAATGGGGGGGAAGGGGCCAAACTGGAAAATTAAGACTCAAGTTAAAGGGAAAGTGAGAATAAGAGAGGTTAAGAAGAACAACAGAAACAACAGAGCAGAAAACTCAAGAAGGGATTGTACAGTATGGCCAAGTGAAATAGGGATTGATAGGAAGAGTGAGGGGAGAAACAAATTAAAAATATTATATATGAATGCATGAAGCATAAGAAATAAGGTGGATGAGCTTGAGGCTCAGTTGGAAGTTGGCGAGTATGATGTTGTGGGGATAACTGAAACGTGGCTTCAAGTGGACAGGGCCTGGGAAATGAATATTCAAGGCTATACGTGCTATTGAGAGGACAGGCTGGTGGGCAGAGGGGGTGGGGGTAGCCCTGTTGGTGAGGAATGATATCCGGTCCCTTGCGAGGGGGGACATAGAGTCAGGAGATGTAGAGTCAGTATGGATAGAGCTGAGAAATTCTAAGGGTAGAAAGACCCTAATGGGAGTTATCTACAGGCCCCCAAACAGTAGTCAGGAGGAAGGGTGCAGGTTGAATCAAGAGTTGAAATTGGCCTGTCACAAAGGTATCACTACAGTTGTTATGGGAGATTTCAACATGCGGGTAGACTGGGAGAATTAGGATGATACTGGACCCCAAGAATGGGAGTTTGTGGAGTGCCTCCGAGATGGATTCTTAGAACAGCTTGTACTGGAGCCTACCAGGGAGGAGGCAATTCTGGATCTGGTGTTGTGCAATGCACCGGATTTGATCAGGGACCTCAAAGTAAAGGAGCCATTAGGAGGTAGTGACCATAATATGATAAGTTTTCATCTGCAGTTTGAGAGGGAGAAGGAAGAATCGGAAGTGTCAGTATTGCAGTTAAATAAAGGGAACTATGGAGCTATGAGGGAGGAGCTGGCAAAAGTTCAGTGGTACAATACCCTGGCAGGGATGGCAGTGGAACAACAATGGCAGGTATTTCTGGATATAATGCAGAAGGTGCAGGATCAGTTCATACCAAAGAGGAAGAAAGATCCTAAGGGGGGCAGGGGTGGCAGTGGCTGATGGGTTAAGGACTGTATAAAAATAAAAGAGAAGAAGTATAACATAGCAAAGATGAGTGGGAAGCCGGAGGACTGGGAAGCTTTTAAAGAGCAACAGCGGATAACTAAAAAGGCAATACACAGAGAAAAAATGAACTATGAAGGAAAACTGGACAAAAATATAGAGGAGGATAGTAAAAGCTTTTTTAGGTATGTGAAAAGAAAAAAAAATGGTTACGACTAAAATTGGGCCCTTGAAGTCAGAAACGGGTGAATTTATTATGGGGAACAAGGAAATGGCAGATGAGTTGAATAGGTACTTTGGACCTGTCTTCACTAGGGAAGACACAAGCAATCTCCCAGATGCAGTAGAGGCTGCAGGACCTAGGGTAATAGATGAACTGAAGGGTATTTATATTAGGCAGGAAATGGTGTTGGATAGATTGTTAGGTCTGAAGGCTGATAAGCCCCCTGCACCTGATGGTCTGCATCCCAGGGTACTTAAGGAGGTGGCTCTAGAAATTGTGGACACGCTGATAATTATTTTCCAAGGTTCTATAGATTCAAGGACAGTTCCTGCGGATTGGAGGGTGGCAAATGTTGTCCCACCTTTCAAGAAAGGAGGGAGAAAGAAAACAGGAAATTACAGACCGGTTAGCCTGACGTCAGTGGTGGGAAAGATGCTGGAGTCAATTATAAAAGATGAAATTACGACTCATTTGGATAGCAGTTACAGAATAGGTCAGAGTCAGCATGGATTTATGAAGGGGAAATCGTGCTTGGCTAATCTTCTGGAATTTTTTGAGGATGTATCTATGAAGATGGATAAGGGAAAGCCAGTGGATATAGTGTACCTGGACTTTCAAAAAGCCTTTGATAAAGTCCTGCATAGGAGATTGGTGAACAAAATTAGGGCACATGGTATTGGGGGCAAAATACTGAGTTGGATTGTAAATTGGCTGGCTGATAGGAAGCAAAGAGTAGTGATAAACGGGTCCCTTTCGGAATGGCAGGCAGTGACCAGTGGGGTACCACAAGGCTCGGTGCTGGGACCGAATATATTAATGATATAAACGAAGGCATTAGAAGTAATATTATCAAATTTGCTGATGACACAAAGTTGGGTGGCAGTGTGAAATGTGAGGAGGATGTTTTGAGAATACAGGGTGACTTGGACAGGCTAGGTGAGTGGACGGATGCATGGCAGATGCAGTTTAATGTGGATAAATGTGTGGTTATACACTTTGGTGGCAAGAACTGGAAGGCAAATTACTATCTCAATGGAGTCAAGTTAGGTAAAGGGGAAGCACAACGAGATCTAGATGTTCTTGTACATTAGTCAATGAAAGCAAGCATGCAGGCACAGCAGGCAGTGAAGAAAGCTAATAGCATGCTGGCCTTCATCACAAGAGGAATTGAGTATAGGAGCAAAGAGGTCCTTCTGCAGCTGTACAGGGCCCTGGTGAGACCACACCTGGAGTATTGTGTGCAGTTTTGGTTTCCAAATTTGAGGAAGGACATTCTTGCTATTGAGTGAGTGCAGCTTAGGTTCATGAGGTCAATTCCCGGAATGGCGGGACTATCATATGTTGAAAGATTGGAGCGACTGGGCTTGTATACACTTGAGTTTAGAAGGATGAGAGGGGATCTGATTGAGACTTATAAGATTATTAAGGGATTGGACACTCTGGAGGCAGGAAGCATGTTTCCGCTGATGGGTGAGTCCAGGACCAGAGGACACAGTTTAAAAATAAGGGGTAGGCCATTTAGAACAGAGTTGAGGAAAAACTTCTTCACCTAGAGAGTGGTGGATATATGGAATGCTCTACCCCAGAAGGCGGTGGAGGCCAACTCTCTGGATGCTTTCAAGAAAGAGATAGATAGAGCTCTTAAAGATAGTGGAATCAAGGGTTATGGGGATAAGGCAGGAACAGAATGCTGATTGTGGATGATCAGCCATGATCATAATGAATGGTGGTGCTAGCTCGAAGGGCCGAATGGCCTACTCCAGCACCTATTGTCTATTGTCTATTGTCTATAACAATGAAGTTATTGACTCTGTTGAATAATGTATCAGTGGGACTTAGATGCATCAGTGTAGAGTAACTTGGCTTTATTGTTTAAAAACTGAGGAACATGATGACAATGTGATATAGTGTTCAAACATCTTTCTCAAGGACATAGCAGTGGTACATTATGGCTTCTCTGTGATATCTCTGTAGGCCTAAAATTTTTCTTCTGTAAATCACATTTTATTTAGGACCCAAAGTACTGCAGACTGGGGCACAATAACAGTAAAACATATCATGTTCCTGCTGGTTCTCTTCTACCACTTACAGCACTAGAACGGAATGCAATCCCCATTTAATTTTTTTTTAGATGTGAAATACATAGCAGCTTACTGTTTACTATATTTTCCAGGTTACAGACTGCAACCTCTGCATTATCACAAGTTCAATATGTGAGTTGGTGATTCATCATACAAATAATGCATTTGTATTGAAATATGAAGTTATATATTCTAAACAAACTATTATGCTATCAATATTAAAATTAATGACTGTAACGTGTGTGTTCAGTGCTCTAGTGCATAGACCCAAATGACAGTCCAAAGCAATTACACAAAACCCAGGAAATGGGCACTAAACTGCAGGCATTACATTTAACATCCCCAGTAATTACCAGGCTCAAATATTGCAGCCTTCTATTCAAGAGAAAATTTATTTTTTTACAGTGCAATTACTTTTCCTGTTTGGGTATCTAAAATTCAAACAAAAACATATAGCAACAAACAGCAAAAGCTAAAAAGGAAGTTAAATAGCAGTTCAATTATTAAAAATATGCCTAAACTATTGCATCCATTTGCAGAACTCACTGGAAGAGCTCTCATATATTGTCTCCCTGATTATACTCATTAGCCTGTTGTTGTTTGTTCCTGAGGTGTACATGCAGTCATGTTTGATGATATAGATCTCTGTTTGTTTCTATAATGGAACAGCTCTCAGCAGAATGGCTGCTTCCTGAGGTTGCTTAAAAGGTTCTTAATTGGCTGTCTCACTCAATCTTTGTGGATGAAGCTGAACACTTCAGGGGACTCTACTCTTACAAACCTAAGTTTCTTTATTCCAAAATGCCTGGAAAGTAAGACTGTATTGAGAGTCAAATACGTCACACCAGAACCAACACAAATACAGTAGTGGCAATAGAACCTGTAGTCTGAGGAAGATGGTATTTTTTTCTCAGATGTATCTGAAGAACCACAAGGCAAGATTGAGCAACAAGACAAGGATGAACTACATAGTAAATTGAGACAATTGATGAAGAGTGATATTTAAATACACACTAACAGATAAAGAATAGGCAATGTATCCCCTTTCTTAACATGAGGGGCACTATAGCCAATTCTGTTGACATGATGGCATATTTGATCAATTCTATGGGAACTTTGCCAAGGATGTATGATTGCAAAACTGAGCAGCCTTCACGGATTGAATCAATAGTCTTCAGGTGATAAGGGAATACATAAAACACTGCTCAAAGTGATGACAAATATCCCAGAGCTAATGAGAACATGAAAGACAAGTAGAATACAGTTTAGTGATGAGGATATGTGGTATAAGTGCTAAGATAGTTAATGGCAAGTGAACTGTAAAAATATTGTAATGACATGCGAGAATCAAGACAATGAATTGGTATGCTGGTTGTGTTTTGGAGACAGACCTCAGTAGACTTCAACCAAATGTATCTCCTAGCGTATGCTTGCACGATAAAGTCTATAACTGCTGAAACTATGTCGAAAAGTGACTGTTAAACAATCATAACAGAGGTAAGAGGATCTACAAAAGGTTTGTTGAAGACAGTAGTTCACTAAATAAGCTGATTTGGGGTGAAACAGATGAAGATTTCCTGAAGTGAAATAAAGCATACTCCAAAGATGCAGCATGTCTGCACAAGCTCAGTGGTCCCAACTCTTTCCAAAGTCCTCTGATGTGTTTGAACAACTGATGAGAGCACTTAGATAGGAGGTATCGAAGGCAGAGCCTGAATTGCTTCAGGTCTCCATTTGGAGCAACTGCATCTACAGATCAATACATCCTTATCAGGTAAAGTGTTGATGTTACCTCAGCAGTTTTCCTGTCAGTCCTATCAGCTTCTAATGTTTATTTCAATGTCGAGGATTTTGTTACCGAATGAACTCTATCTGGCTTGGGGTTCCCATAGCCAGTCATCCTCACGGATTTTATCCAAAGTTCAATGAGATTCAGTAATGAGTGATGAGCCCTATTGAATGCTCAATGAAATATTCCTTGATTGAACGCAGTTGAGGTGATTTTTGCACTGGTGAGCCAGCATACAGGAGAGGCCAGGCACAAAATACAAAGCCCAGGGACAATTCACTATAAGGTCAAGCCCTGGCCTGAGTCTGTCAGTATGGCAGACCAAAGGATAACTGCCTCAATGGACAAGAAATCTTCCAAAAAGGCAGGAACTGCCCATCTTCTCTCCCACTTATCGACTGCACCCATCGCACTAACCAATCTCCACCATTCCCCCCCTGCACTCACCTACCACCATGTCACCTACTTCCCCAGTCCCAGCCCTCCTCTCTCAACTTCTAACCCAGCTTCCTTCCCCCTCCCCAATGTTAATGAAGGGTTCCAACCAGAAACACTAACTTTCCTTCACCTCTGATGCTGCCTACCCTGCAACTCTACACTGTATTGTCTCTGGCTCCAGCATTTGCAATTCTTGCTATTTCTAAGAACACAAGAAGTATGATAGCAGGCCAGGCAGCATCAGTTCCTCCAGCTCCACACCTTGTTATCTGAGACTCCAGCATCGGCAGTTCCTACTGTCACAAGAAATATAGTTCTGCTCTGCCATTAAAAATAATCATGCTTGTCTCGGGTTTCAATTCCAGTTTCCTGCCAACTCCCCACTCCCTTATTTCCTGAACAATGAAACATCTGTCTTTACCAGTCTTAAATAGAATTAACAATGGAGCATCTATAACCCTCTGTGGTAGAGAATTCCATAGATTCACAGTTCTTTAAGTGGAGCAATTTCTTCTCATCCAAACCCTAAATAATTAGCCCTTCTATTGTAACATGCTGCTCCTGTGCTACATGAGAACATAAAAAAAATAGAAATATTGGAAGGCCATTCTACACTTTGATATTGCTCCATCATTGCATGAAGATACCATTTTTGTTCGTAATCCCCTTTTCCCTTGATATTGTTCATATGTAGAAATTGTCAATCAGCCTTGAACATTCTTAATGGCTGAACCACCACAGACCTTTCCAAAGATTCATCACAGCCTGGAAAATAATTTTTAACTTATCTCAGTCTTAAATGGTCTGTCCCCTATTCTGTGTCCCTTGATTCTAGTCCTCACATCCCCCAAATAAGGGGCAATATCCTCTCATCCACCTACCTAGTTGTTCAATGTAAGAATGTTGTGTGTTTGAATGAGATCACCCTGTATTCTTCTAAACTCCAGAAAATAAAGGCCCAGCCCGTTCAACCATTCCTTACAGAACAAACTATCCATCCCAGGAATTAGTTTTGTGAACCTTAGTTGCATTCTCTTCGTGGCAAGATTATCTTTCCTTTGCTAAGGAGATCAAAGAGCACACAATAGTCCAGGTGTAGTCTCACCAAGGCTGTATGTAATTGCAGTATGGCATCTTGATTCTCTTGCTCAAATCTTCTAGTAATAAAAGCCAAAATACTACTTGCATTCTTCATTACTTGCTGTGCCTGAATGTTAGCCTTCATTGATTTGTTGACAAGTATATCCAACTCCCTTTGAAATTCAACTCTTCACAGTCTCTCACTATTAAGAAATTCTTTGTTTTTCTGTTTTCCCCACAAAATGGATAATTGCTCATTTTTCACATTGTCTAACATTAGGGTTAGGATTGCATACTGTACTCCACTTGCATTTTCCCATTCACTTAACTTCTCTAAGACCTTTTAGAATCTCACTGCATCCTTCTTACAACTCACACTTCCACATAGTTTTGTATCATCTGCTAATTTGAAATACTACATTCAATCACCATACTCAAATCATCAATATAGGTTGTGAAAGCTAGAAACAAGCAACAATTCTTATGGCTCAGCATTGGTACAGTCTGCTAACTTGAAATAGTCTAATTTATGCCTATTCCCTGTTTTTGTCCAATAACAAGCCCTTGATCCAAGCCAGCATATTATTCCCAAAACCACATGCCCTATTACAAATCTCTCATGTGTGATCATATCTAAATTCTTTTGAACATTTAGATATACCACAGCCACCAGTTCCACCATATTTATTCTGCTTGTTATTTCATCAAAAAGATGTGACAGGTTTGCCAAACAGAATTACCCTTTCAAAAAGCCACGTTGATTTGTTCAGTCCTACCATTATTTTCTAAGTGTCATTTTATTGCATCCTTGATGATAGATTCTGGCATCGTTCCTATGACTGATGTTAGGCCTACAGGTCTGTAATTCACCAGTTTCCCTGCCACATCTTTCTTTAACAGTGCAGTTACATCTGCCATGCAAGATCTGCCAGGACTAGTGCAGTCTCTCAGAATTTTGAACAATAGCCACCACTGTTCTTAACAGTCTGCAATGCTATTAATCAGATCCAGGGAATTAAACTAATTTACAAATGTTAGTTTCTCAAGTTTTTTCAAGAATATTAATATCTCACAGTTCATCAATTGTACTAGCCCAGATTCTCCATTATTTCTGAAAGGTTTCTTTTGATCTTTCTCTGTGAAGCATCTACCAGCTCTCTGCTTTTCCCTTACTCCTTGCTATAAATTCTCCCGACTCGGCCTGAAATGAACCCACATTTGTATTTTCCTTTTTATGTACTTAAATATGCTTCTGCAGTCTATTTTTAAGTATCTCTCTAAGTTATTCTGTTGTTTCATTTTCCCATCCTTAATCCTTTCCTTAGCCCTCCTTTGCATAATTCTAAAATCCTCCCAAACCTCAGGCTTGCCATTTTTCTTTTGTTTTACCAACATTATATGCTTTTTGCTTTGAAATAATTAAATCCTTGATTGCTTTTGCTTGCAATGGACAGACCATTCTCCTTGCTAGCTTCTTGTGCATGTAAACATAGAAAATGCATACAGAAGTGTAAGTTAGCAGCAAAAGTTGTCATTTGGCCCCTCATGTATGTTCATCACTTAATAATATCATTGCTGAACTGAACGTAACCTCAGTCCACATTCCCACCTTTCATATAACATCTTTCATATTAAGAATATTTCCACCTCTCCCTTATGAAGTCCGCACACTCTGCCTCAACTGGCTTTTAGGGGAGGAAGTTCCCAAAACTCATAACCATCTCAGAGAAAAATTTCTCTGCATCTCTGACTTCAATGGATGACATCTTATTTTTAAATGATGACACCTAGTTCTAGATTCTCCCACAAGAAGAAACACCCACTCTTGAGTCCAACCTGTCAATAAACCTCAGGATCTTAAATGTTTCAATCAAGTTGCATCTTACTTATCTAGATTCCAGCAGATACAAGCCTAGTCTAACTAACCTTTTCTCATAAGAAAACCCAAATAATCCAGTTATTGGTCTAGTCAACCTTTTCTGAAATGCTTGCAAAGTATTTATGCCCTCCCTCAAATAAGGAGAACAATATTGTACACAAACACTCCAGTTGTGGCCTCACCAGTGTCCTGTATGACTGAAGTAATAACCTCCCTAATTTTGTATTCAATTCCCTTTGCAAGAAATGATAATATTCTATGAGTTGACTTAATTATTTTCTGCATTTGCACAATAAACAATAACATTTTATTATCTTTTTTAAATATTTGTTACACTTGTAGTCAAGCCTTTGCAATTCATGCACTAGGCACCCAATTCCTTTTGCAAAATAATATATGAAATTGAAACAGAAGAAAGTCATTGAACCTGCTCCTCCATTCAATAAGGTCATGGCTGGTATGTCTGTGTTTTGAGTTCCACATTCCCATTTACCCTTAACAGCCATTGAGTTCCTTGGCCACCAAGAATCAATTTACCTCTGCCTTAAAAATAGTCAATGGTCCAATTTTCACTGACTTCCAGGCAGAGAATTCCGAAATTGCACAACTCTCAGTGACAAAACTTCATTGTGTGCTTCTGCGTTACAACATAGTGTACATTTCAAAAGAACTTCACTGGCTGTAAAATGCCCTGCAATGTCCTGCAGCCCCGGAGGTGCTATATAAATGCAAGCTTTTTTCTTCATTTATATGATTATCTGTTCAGTCTGTGTGGGAAGAACAAGTATTTGAGTTGTGACTTGCTTCTCCAACAAACTTCAATCTGATGTTGCTTAAAAATGAGGTAAAGCAGAAGAAAGCAAACAGACCAAATAGACCAGAGGAGGCACAGGTTTACACTGTATCTATGAAAATTGTCATAGGTGCTTGGGGCTTTCCAAAGAATTGTTAAGACTCAGACTTATCAAAGCAACAATGATGAAAATACATCATTTATAGACAATGACATTAGGTGCTGGAGTAGGCCATTCGGCCCTTCGAGCCAGC
Source organism: Stegostoma tigrinum (assembly GCF_030684315.1). Lineage (NCBI taxonomy): Eukaryota > Metazoa > Chordata > Chondrichthyes > Orectolobiformes > Stegostomatidae > Stegostoma > Stegostoma tigrinum. The sequence continues at coordinate 28,297,207 of NC_081367.1, read as the reverse complement.
ACCACCATCCATTATGACCATGGCTGATCATCCACAATCAGTATCCTATTCCTGCCTTATCCCCATAACCCTTGATTTCACTATCTTTAAGAGCTCTATCCAAATCTTTCTTGAAAGTATCCAGAGAGTTGGCCTCCACTGCCTTCTGGGGTAGAACATTCCATATATCCACCACTCTCTGGGTGAAGAGGTTTTTCCTCAACTCTGTTCTAAATGGCCTACCCCTTATTTTTTAAACTGTGTCCTCTGGTTCTGGACTCACCCATCAGTGGAAATCACATCTCATTTGCTGCAGTCAGACCTGGAGACAAAGTCAAGTAACTGAATTCCTTCAACAGCAGGATACCAGCAGTATAAGGATGTTATGCAGGGCATTAGTGAAACCATATCTAAATATACGCTGTATTTTGTCTTCTTATTTACTCGTCCTCTCAATCCCCCTAATTACCCCCTAATTCTAGACTCGCTCACAAAAGGAAACATCCTTTTCCATAATCCACCTCGTCAAGGCTTTTCAGCATCTTATATCCCTCAACCAAGTCATATATCTTTCTTGAAACTCCAGTGGAATCAAGTCTAACCTGATATTCAATTCATATAAGACGAACCCTCTTATTCCAAACTAATTGTATCAGATTAATAAAATACCTCTGAGCCGCCTGCAAGACATTTACATCCTTCCTTAAACAAGGCGACAAAACACTGCACAGTATTTGAGATGTGATTTCACCAATGCTGTGTATAACGTCCTTCCTTATGCTGCTGGTATACTGCTGGGAGGAAACCAGAGCACCTGGAGAAAACCCATGCAGACACAGGGAGAATGTGCAAACTCCACACAAACAGTTGCCCGAGGGTGGAATTGAACCTAGGTCCCTGGTGCTGTGAGGCAGCAGTGCTAACCACTGAGCCACCATCCTGCCCCTAAATGTCGTGGTATAATGGCTCAGCAGTTAGCACTGCTGCCTCACAGTGTGAGGGACCCAGGCTCAATTCCAACCAGAGGCAACTGTCTGTGTGGAGTTTGCACATTCCCCCTGAGTCTGGGTGGGTTTCTACCCACAGTCCAAAAATTTGCAGGCTAGGTGGCTTGGCCATGCTAAATTGCCCAGAGTGTTTAGGGATGTGTAGATTAGGTGGATTACAGGGGAATCTGAGGGTTGGTGTGGATTTCTTGGGCTGAAGGGCCTGTTCCCACGCCGTAGGGACTCTTGTTGGATAATGCCCTTGTACTTTTGTAAAATAGAGATTTTCTCTACCTGAGATGTCAGATAGGAGTTTAGTTTAACCAAACGTAACCAAAAGACAAACGCATACCTGCATATTTTCCATGAAAAATAATAAATCCCAAATGTAGCAATGAAGACCCTTAATGGATATGCAGACAAATTAAAAAAGGTACCTGACAGAAAAGCCATCTGGAATTTTTGATATGCTTGAAAGCAAATTAAGATATTTTCTAATCAACCTGCTCAGACACATTATCACACGACTCTGGAACAGATGGGACTTGAACCTAAGCCTTCTGGCTGAGAAATAGGAATACTACCAGTGCACTACAAGAGCCATCAATTGTCAACAAATTAACATCCATGTTCCAGACAGAGCATCGGCTAGGATTATAAAGAGTCATTTGTTCCTACTTATGTTGCATGAAACTATTTCACTCTTCATCCAATTCCTGTTCCATTGAGATTTCTGTTAAAAGTCCTACCTGAGAAACTTACATGGATAATGCACAGCTATGCATTGATGTGTTCTGATGACTGTTCATTGGAAACTTTATCATTGTAATGATAATATTTAAACTTTTTGCATTATGACATATATTTATCCAAAAAAAACCATGGTCACATTTTTAATTGTGCAACAATCTGGGACTTCAAAAAACACACAGCAATCATAGAACCCCTACCGTGTGGAAGTAGGCCATTGGGCCCATCACATCCACACCAAACCTCTGAAGAGCATCCTAACCCCCATCCTATCCTTATAACTCTACAGTCCCCATGGCTAAACCACCTAACCTGTACATCCCTCAACACTATGGGCAATTTAGCATGGCCAATCCACCTAACCTGAACATCTTTTGGACTGTAGGAAGAAACTGGAGGGAATCCACACAAACACAGGCAGAACTTGAAAACTCCACACAGACAGTCATCTGAGGGTAGAATCAAACCCAGGCCCCTAGTGCTGTGAGGCAGCAGTGCTAACTACTGAGCTACTGTGCCACCCATTCAAATCAATCATGTACCGCGGTAGCATTTAAGTGTGGATGGACCCTGAAAGGAATATGGGAAGAGGTGTCATGGATCTGTGGACTGAACACAACGCACAGAACACTCTTGAGGCAAAGGTACATCAGTTTCTTTTTTCCTCATGGCAGAAAGAGAGGAAAACAGCATTTCAAATTGCTGACTTTTGGATCTCAGTGACCTTTACCTTTTCATGGTGCTCAAGATCTTAAAGGGTTTTTTTTTATAATGTTCAGTTATGTTGAGTGTTTATAAATAGAACTTTGCCACTTCATGAACATTTTCAATTGTTGATGGAGTCTGTTGTGCACTTGGCTTTTCTGGCTTTTTTTTAATTTTGGGAGTCAGAAGTCATGTATGATAATAGTATCATAATAAAGTAATTAATGAGGTTAATGGCCTGTGCGCAATATGTTTTATGAAAAAAAGCTGAAAAGGGATAAAATGCTATTCACAGACTATTAAGCTCATTAAACATATTCCTGTGACAGTAGACAGCATACCTGACACTTGACTTTTTATTGCTGCATGTACTGATGGTACTATTTCCAGCTACAATGGAGATGATATAATCAGGCATTCAGCCTGCACTGCTATAAATGACTGGATTTGATTTTATGCACATAATACGTATGCAACTGTCCCCCTTTCACTGAAACTATCTGGAAAAATCTTCCTGTTTTTCTCACAGGACACCTTCAGCTTCAGTCAAAAATGCTACCTGCTGTAATTTGTAGAGACTCTCAGATTCTGTAAATCTTCTCTTGTGATGTGTTGTTGAAATATACTTTGCTGATGCATGTGAGAGTCTTGTCATAAGCTTGGCTCTGCCTTCAAGATAATGACATAGTGCACCTTATAGAGTCATACAGCAGGGAAACAGACCTTTTGGTCTGACCAGTCCATACCAACCATGTTTTGAGACTAAACTAAATCCCACCTGCCTGTGCTTGGCCCACATTCCTTCAAACATTTTCTATTCATGAGCTTATCCAAATGCCTTTAAATGTTGCAACTATACCTACATCCACTTCTTCCTCTGGCAGTTCATAAACCACTGTCTGTGTAAAACAGTTACCCCTCATGTCTTTTTTAAATCTTTCTCCTCTCCCCTTAAAAAATGCCCCCTTCCAAAGTTTTTAACTGCCCCTCGCTCAGGAAAAGACCCTTGTCATTCAATTTATCTATGTGCCTTATGATTTTACAAACCTGATAGAGGTCACTCCTCATCCCCTTACCTCTAGTGAAAAAACTCCTAGATTTTTCAGTCTATTTTTATATCTCAAAGCCTGCATTCATAGCAACATTCAAGTGAATCTTTTCTGAACCGTCTCCAGTTTAATAATATTCTTCCTATAACAGGGCAACCAGAGCTGCACACAGGACTCCAAAAGAGGCATCACCAACATCCTGTACAACCCCAAAACGTTCTGAGGAAGGGTCACCGGACTCAAAGTGTTAACTCTTTTTGCTTCACAGATGCTGCCAGACCTGCTGAGCTTCTCCAGCAACTTTGTTTTTGCTCCACCAAAATGTTGTCCCAACTCTTATACTCAGGGGCCTGAGCAATGAAGGCAGCTTATTGGCTCACACACTGTTATCAGTCGACATCCTCCATTTTTGCTTGTTTTCCCTTCTTTGCTTTGCAAAGATGTAGAGAAAGAACATAAATAGGGCCACATTTTCTGGGGAGTGGAAATTTCATGCTATCGCTGCCTTTCTTATTTCTGAAAATCGGGAGTCTGCATTTTTAACAAGCGGTTCCAATCAGGGCTCATCAAGAAAGCAGAATTGCAATTCCATTCTGACAGGTCTTTCATGGCTCAGAACTGTCAGAGGAAGACAAACCATGAACCCTTTTCACAGCAGTCAGGTTATGTATGCTTTAAAGATCCTGACTGTCACTTTGACAGCTGCTGTCAAACCATACATACATAAGGCAAGTGTGATATTAGAGTGCTGTGATGGTCAGGAAAGGTAAGGTGCCAAGTAAATAGAGTTCCAGGTAGATAGGGTGCCAGAGCATTATATATGTAGGGTGACGTTAGTTAGGGTATCAGCTGGGGAGGGGTTAGGATGATTGGGGTTGCATACCAGATGAGAGGGAATCAGGGTGCCAGGAAAGTAGCTTGCCAGAAGAATATGGTGCCAAGTGAGTAGGTGGCAGACTGCAAGATATCAAGATAAATGCTGCCGCATTCAGTTAGGCTGCAGAAGTTGGGACTGATAGGGTAGCTGGGAGGATGCGTATTGGGCCTTGGGTGCCAGGCCCAGCAGGTTGGATGAATCAGTTCAGGCCCAGCAGAGATGGGGCTCAGTGGGCATCAGGTCTGGTCTGCAGCAGGATAGGGTGTCAATGTTGGGAGGGTGACTTGTAGCATGTCAGTGTTAGATCTAATGGGGAGGTGTGGTTATGTTGGGTCCTGGGAGGGCTGTTGTGTCAGGGTCTGGTGGGGGTAAGGGATTAGGGAGGTGGATTTGGGCCTGTGTGAGTTAAGTATGGAGTTAGTTGAATAGTTTCCCAAGAATTAGGTTATGTATTTAATAACCTAAGTTTACCTGAATAATTATTTTACTTCGTTGGAATTCTTCAAAGTCTACAATCTAAATGGAGGCTTTTGGAAGGATCCAGTCATTGAGTAAGAGCTGAGCAATTTCCCAGGTAGTTCCTTCAGAGCCTGCTTACAATAGGGATTCCTCAAAGTCCGATCTACTTTGGCATACAGACAGTCCTGCCAATGGAAAATCTGTGATAATGGGAACTGCAGATGCTGGAGAATCCAAGATAATAAAATGTGAAACTGGATGATCACAGCAGGCCCAGCAGCATCTCAGGAGCACAAAAGCTGGCGTTTCAGGCCTAGACCCTTCATCAGAGAGGGGAATGGGGTGAGGGTTCCGGAATAAATAGGGAGAGAGGGGGAGGCGGACCGAAGATGGAGAGAAAAGAAGATAGGTGGAGAGGAGAGTATAGGTGGGGAGGTAGGGAGGGGATAGGTCAGTCCAGGGAAGATGGACAGGTCAAGGAGGTGGGATGAGGTTAGTAGGTAGGAGATGGAGGTGCAGCTTGGGGTGGGAGGAAGGAATGGGTGAGAGGAAGAACAGGTTAGGGAGGCAGAGACAGGTTAGACTGGTTTTGGGATGCAGTGGGAGGAGTGGAAGAGCTGGGCTGGTTTTGGGATGCAGTGGGGGAAGGGGAGATTTTGAAGCTGGTGAAGTCCACATTGATACCATTGGGCTGCAGGGTTCCCAAGCGGAATATGAGTTGCTGTTCCTGCAACCTTCGGGTGGCATCATTGTGGCACTGCAGGAGGCCCATGATGAACATGTCATCTAAAGAATCTGTGCCCTTTTTTCCAGCTTTAAGCTCTGATGAAGGGCCTACTACAAAATTAGATGCCTCTGTTTCAGTTGCTAATGGACCAGATTTATAGGTCCAGCACTTCAATTTATATTTCAGATCTGTTTTCTTTGCATACCAGACATTTCTGGTCAATAGCTCATCACTTGCTGTTCCTATTTGTATGCTAAGTGTTTCACTGATACTCAAAGCAAATTGTATCTTTGGCTGCTTTCCTCAGGTCAACACACAGCTGTCTCATGATTCAACATTGCAATGTTTCTGTCGGAATCCTATGTTATAATTCATTCATAATTTCCTCTTTCATAAACACTAAAAGCACACAATTCTATCAGAATATTAATGTTCAGCATTTCAAGGCTACTAATCTTAATTAATTGCTTGAAACAACACATTACAGTGGCATAAATTCCATAAGTTTTAATTAGTTGCCCCTAGTCTGTGATTTGGTGAAAACATGGTCTTATGATAATAATTGCCATAATAAAACAATACAGCGATAAAGAAAGCTCCATGATCAACAGGAAAAAATGCAATGATTAGGAATTCGTAATTAATTACAAAGGCTTAAGATCCGAACATCAAAGTACTTGATCTTTTGCTGTGCAAAACACAGGGAGGTGGACTAGTGATGCAGTGATGGTGAGGATACATATAGTGCATGAAAAAACATGAAGTACATTTGTTGGTGGCTTATTTTTAATCCAGCCAGTGCATTAACAATTTTTTCCTGGTTTCTTAATCAGTTAGTATGAACAGTTGTGATTCCCATCTGGTGATGCCTAGAAAATAGGCGTAGAATGTTCAGCTCATCGAGCCCACCATTCAAGTGATCATGGCTGATTCTCTATCTTGACTCTGTACTGCCACTCTCTTCCCTTACCCTGATATCTTTAGCTTCTAGGAATCCATCTATTTATAGCCTGCATTCAACTCCAATATTTAAAGAGACATATTACATGAGAAGTTCAATGGATTCTGGGAGCAGAGTAAAATGAATGAGAAAATGGAATTTAGGCCTTGTTTCAATGATACTTTTCTGGATTTGCTGTTAGCCATGGAGAAATACTGTTTGCTACAGATGGGAGGAGTAGCCTGCAAGAAAAACAGAGGAAGTGTGGCTGGAGCTTGTCCATGAAGGCAAAACAATTGCCATATTCGCATTTCAAAGTTGAAAGCAGTTTAATGTCGTAAGCTCAGACATTTCAGAACAGCCTCACAACCCGACCTCTCCATCCACCACTGGCACTCACCCCTATACTTATACAATCTGAGATTTTACTCTCACAGTCACCTATGTACTCCTCCCATCCATTGAATACATGAAAATTACTCTCACATGTAGGTTTATTTCCTGCCTTTGTAAGAGAAAACAGCATGAAACATGATGGACAACCTAAGAACCAAAGTTATCCTCCTGCCATTGTGCAGTACGGGGTGAACCATGTCTTTACTCTCATCATTTTTTTGCAATCTATTAGCACTGAGGATGACTTTCTTCCTGTCCAGTTTTGTGGGTCCTAAGGTGGCAGACTGTCTAATGCTGGATCCACACACCCTGCCATAGGTGGGGCAGATGATGTCTGGAGCAGTGGGTGGGTGGGATGCTTGGAATTTCAGACCCTTTCTCTGAGGTTTACGCTTAGCCTCCATCTCGGTCTGAAAGAGGTATTCAAGATGGCTGGCAATGTCACAATTGTTTCTTCTACAGCTTGGGGCTACCTTGGGCAAGGTTTGGTGGGAATATCACATTATCTTTCATGGAGCTTGTGAGAGTGAACTTGAAGCATTCCCTCTTCCTCTGGGTAACACTTGCTCTCATGAAGATCATAGAAAAGAGATCTTGTTTTGGAAATTCTGTGTCAGGCATGCAGAGATGTGGCCCAAGAAATGCAGCGGGTTAACAATTACCAGTGCCTTAATGCTGAGGATGCTGACCTGAGAGAGGACACTGACATTACGGCACGAAGACTACCAACGATTTTTGCAGAGCCAGAACTAGTGACTTTTCTCCAAGGATTTGATGTGCCCGCAGCATGTTGCCGATGCCTCCATCACATGTCAAACAGCAAAATACTGCTTCCTGATGGACAAACTGCCTGGATTAACATTTTGGCATCACTCTTTTTCTCAGATGGCTAACAGCTGTGATAGCACATTGAAATGATGTTGAGTTTCATTTTCAAATTCTCTCCTCATTAAGTTGAAGCTCTCAATATATAAGAGATGATCCACATGGTTAGCCTGAGGATCATTCTATTATATGCCCATTTGAATGCAAGGTGTGAGTGATAATGGGAACTGCAGATGCTAGAGAATCCAAGATAACAAAGTGTGAAGCTGGATGAACACAGCAGGCCCAACAGCATCGCAGGAGCACAAAAGCTGACGTTTCGGGCCTAGACCCTTCATCAGAGAGGGGGATAGGGAGAGGGAACTGGAATAAATAGGGAGAGAGGGGGAGGTGGACCAAAGATGGAGCGAAAAGAAGATAGGTAGAGAGGAGAGTATAGGTGGGGAGGTAGGGAGGGGATAGGTCAGTCCAGGAAAGACGGAGAGATCAAGGAGGTGGGATGAGGTAGTAGGTAGGAAATGGAGGTATGGCTTGAGGTGGGAGGAAGGGATGGGTGAGAGGAAGAACAGGTTAGGGAAGCAGAGGCAGGCTGGGCTGGTTTTGGGATGCAGTGGTGGAAGGGGAGATTTTGAAGCTTGTGAAGCCCACATTGATTCCATTGGGCTGCAGCGTTCCCAAGTGGAATATGAGTTGCTGTTCCTGCAACCTTCGGGTGGCATCATTGTGGCACTGCAGGAGGCCCATGATGGACATGTCGTCTGAGGAATTGGAGGGGGAGTTAAAATGGTTCGCGACTGGGAGGTGCAGTTGTTTGTTGCGAACCGAGCGGAGGTGTTCTGCGAAGCGGCCCCCATGACTCCGCTTGGTTTTCCCAGTGTAGAGGAAGCCACACCGGGTACAATGGATACAGTATACCACATTGGCAGATGTGCAGGTGAACATCTGCTTGACATGGAAGGTCATCTTAGGGCCTGGGATGGGGGTGAGGGAGGAGGTGTGGGGGCAAGTGTCGCACTTCCTGCGGTTGCAGGGGAAGGTGCCGGGTGTGGTGGGGTTGGAGGGGAGTGTGGAGTGAACAAGGGAGTTGCGGAAAAAGTGGTCTCTCCGGAAGGCAGACAAGGGTGGGGATGGAAAAATGTCTTGGGTGGTGGGGTCGGATTGTGGATGGCGGAAGTGTTGGAGGATGATGTGTTGTATCCGGAGGTTGTTGGGGTGGTATGTGAGAATGAGGGGGATCCTCTGGGGGTGGTTGTGGCGGGGGCGGGGTGTGAGGGATGTGTTGCGGGAAATGCGGGAGACGCGGTCAAGGGCGTTCTCGACCACTGTGTGAGGAAAGTTGCGGTCCTTGAAGAACGTGGACATCTGGGATGTGTGGGAGTGGTTGCCTCATCCTGGGAGCAGATGAGGCGGAAGCGGAGGAATTGGGAATCGGGGATGGAATTTTTGCAGGAGGGTGGGTGGGAGGAGGTGTATTCTAGGTAGCTGTGGGAGTCGGTGGGCTTGAAATGGACATCAGTTTCTAGCTGGTTACCTGAGATGGAGACTGAGAGGTCCAGGAAGGTGAGGGATGTGCTGGAGATGGCCCAGGTGAACTTGAGGTTGGGGTGGAAGGTGTTGGTGAAGTGGATGAACTGTTCAAGCTCCTTTGAGCGCCTTCGCCTCCACGCTTACTTCTTTAACCGGGAGCCCAACCCTCCCTCCACTGACCTCTTCACCCGCCTCCAACACAAGTCCTCCTCTTGGACACCACCCCCAGGCCTCCTACCCTCCCTCGACCTCTTCATCTCCAACTGCCGTCGAGACATCAACCTCCTCAACCTCTCCACCCCTCTCACCCACTCCAACCTCTGCCCCAAAGAACGGGCAGCCCTCCGCTCCCTCTGCTCCAACCCCAACCTCAGACAAGGGAGGCACAGCAATAGTTTGGAGCACTGACCTCTACATTGCCGGGGCCAAACGCCAACTTTCCTACACCTCCTCTTACCGCCCCCTTGATCATGACCTCACCCCCGAGCACCAAACCATCACCTCCAACACCATCCAGGACCTCATCACCTCAGGGGACCTCCCACCCACAGCCTCCAACCTCATTGTTCCCCAACCCCGCATAGCCCATTTCTATCTCCTTCTCAAAATCCACAAAGCTGCCTGCCCTTGTCAACCCATTGTCTCAGCCTGTTCCTGCCCCACCGAACTCATCTCCACCTATCTGGACTCCATTTTCTCCCCTTCGGTCCAGGAACTCCCTACCTACGTCCGTGACACCACCCTTGCCCTCCACCTCCTCCAAGACTTCCAATTACCTGGCCCCCAACACCTCATTTTCACCATGGATGTCCAGTCCCTATACAGCTGTATTCCTCATGCAGATGGCCTCAAGGCCCTCCACTTCTTCCTGTCCCGCAGGCCCGACCAATCCCTCTCCACTGACACCCTCATCCGCCTAGACGAACCCGTCCTCACCCTCAACAACTTCTCTTTCGATTCCTCCCACTTCCTACAGACTAAGGGGGTAGCCATGGATACCCACATGGGCCCCAGCTATGCCTGCCTCTTTGTAGGTTACGTGGAACAGTCCCTCTTCCACACCTACACAAGCCCTAAACCCCACCTCTTCCTCCGTTACATTGGTGACTGTATCGGCGCTGCCTCTTGCTCCCCAGAGGAGCCTGAACTGTTCATTCACTTCACCAACACCTTCCACCCCAACCTCAAGTTCACCTGGGCCATCTCCAGCACATCCCTCACCTTCCTGGGCCTCTCAGTCTCCATCTCAGGCAACCAGCTTGTAACTGATGTCCATTTCAAGCCCACCGACTCCCACAGCTACCTAGAATACACCTCCTCCCACCCACCCTCCTGCAAAAATTCCATCCACGTTTCCCAATTCCTCCGCCTCTGCCTCATCTGCTCCCAGGATGAGGCAACCACTCCCACACATCCCAGATGTCCACGTTCTTCAAGGACCGCAACTTTCCTCCTGCAGTGGTCGAGAACGCCCTTGACCGCATTTCCCGCAACACATCTCTCACACCCCGCCCCCGCCACAACCGCCCCAAGAGGATCCCCCTCATTCTCACATATCACCCCACCAACCTCCGGATACAACACATCGTCCTCCGACACTTCCACCATCTACAATCCGACCCCACCACCCAAGCTATTTTTCCATCCCCACCCCTGTCTGCCTTCCAGAGAGACCACTCTCTCTGCGACTCCCTTGTCCGCTCCACACTCCCCTCAAACCCCACCACACCCAGCACCTTCCCCTGCAATCACAGGAAGTGCTACACTTGTCCCCACACCACCTCCCTCACCCCCATCCCAGGCGCCAAGATGACCTTCCATATTAAGCAGATGTTCACCTGCACATCTGCCAATGTGGTATATTGTATCCATTGTACCCGGTGTGGCTTCCTCTACATTGGGGAAACCAAGCGGAGGCTTGGGGACCGCTTTGCAGTACACCTCCGCTCGGTTCGCAATAAACAACTGCACCTCCCAGTCGCAAACCATTTTAACTCCCCCTCCCATTCCTCAGACGACATGTCCATTATGGGCCTCCTGCAGTGCCACAATGATGCCACCCGAAGGTTGCAAGAACAGCAACTCATATTCCGCTTGGGAACCCTGCAGCCCAATGGTTTCAATGTGGACTTCACAAGCTTCAAAATCTCCCCTTCCACCACTGCAACCCAAAACCAGCCCAGCTCGTCCCCTCCACCCACTGCATCCCAAAACCAGCCCAGCCTGTCTCTGCTTCCCTAACCTGTTCTTCCTCTCACCCATCCCTTCCTCCCACCTCAAGCCGCACCTCCATCTCCTACCTACTAACCTCATCCCACCTCCTTGACCTGTCCATCTTCCCTGGACTGACCTATCCCCTCCCTACCTCCCCACCGATACTCTCCTCTCCACCTATCTTCTTTTCTCTCCATCTTCAGTTCGCCTCCCCCTCTCTCCCTATTTATTTCAGTTCCGTCTCCCCATCCCACTCTCTGATGAAGGGTCTAGGCCCGAAACGTCAGCTTTTGTGCTCCTGAGTTGCTGCTTGGCCTGCTTTGTTCATCCAGCTCCACACTTTGAATGCAAGGTGTGTTGGTGCCTGGCTTGAGTGTGCACTTATGCACCTATGCCATTTGTGTACTATGGCCTGTGTAATCTTAGTCCTGGCCTGCTGGCACATGCGTAGGTTGTTCGGTAGAAGTCGTTCAAATGGTTTATCATTCATCATGCAGGATAACTCTACTCCGATGGGGACCTTCATGAAGAAAAGGAAGTTACAAAACAGCATCTGTGCGCTGACAGCCTTGCTTAACCCCAGTGTGCACACAGATTGAGTTTGTGGTGCAGCTAACTTGCAAGTCCTCATGCAGCATAGAAATAACAAAAATAGGAGCAGGAGGATGCCATTGTCCTTTCGAGCCTGCTCGACCACATAACATAATCATGGCCGATTATCCAACTCAGTTCCATGTTCCTGCTTTGTTCCCATATCTTTGGATCCATTTAGCCCTAAGAACTATATGCATCTCCTTGAAACATTCAACATTTTGACCTCAATTGCCTTCCATGGCAGAGAATTCTATTTGGTCAACACTTTGTGGACGAATAAATTTCTCCTCATCTCAGTCCTAAATGATTTACAGGAGACTGTGACTCCTGATACCGGACTCCTCAGGCACTAGGAATACCTTCCTGCATTTACCCTGTCTCGTGAGAATTTTACAGGCTTCTATGAGATCTCCTCATTCTTCTAAACCCCAGTGAATATAGTTCTAATTTTCAGCTTTGTTGAGATTCATGGTGGGTTGCTCTCCATGAAACACTGTGGGGTCTCATTATATCTTACCAAACTCGCCTCATTTACTACGTACACTCCCCTAAAGGCACAACTCTCTCCTTACTCTAGTGATATTTCATGACTCTCCATTCCCAGAACAACTCTCCACTCACTGGAAAATAGCTGTAAGACTGGCATCCCTGGCATCCCTGGCACCCTGGACACTTTTAAAAGTGCATTGTACACAGGGTCAAAAATTGACAATATAGCATTGCCCATCGCCGGCAATATCATGGCATAACAGCTACAAAGTGGTCTGCTCATACCACAAAGCTGGGAGAAGAGACATCTCTTGCACATACAACCCCAATCTCTTACCGTAGTTAATTTTTACACTGCACAGATTACTGTCCTTAACCACTTCTCGTCAAAGCACCCTCTAAGTCAAAGAATCCCAGACCCAGTGTACACGCTGCACCCACAGCTTGCCATTGTCTGGCAGGGGAGTATTACATGTGGATAAGCAATCTGACAATTACAAAGGGAAGCCTTTATTTACAGCCAGCAAAAGCGAATGCAAACAAATTCAACAGAGACTGCTGTTGAATGGAACCAGGAGTCAACCGGGTTCTGTCTGGTTTATAATGTCCAACAACAGCTGAGGTCTATCTTGTACATAAAGAGTTTCCTGCTCTCCATAATGGCCTTGAACTCCTTCTTGCAAGCCTTCTCCTGTTCCCCCAGTTCCTCAACATCCTACACATTTGCTTACTGTAGCACTCAGCACTCAGCACGCCAAACGATACAGCACACTTCATTTGGATTATGCCAGAGGGTTCCCTTAGATTAATCTAAGCAGTGGAACTGCATCTTCAACAGTCCAATATTCTGCTGCACCATGGACCTAGTTGAAACCTGAACAGCATAGCATCAGCAATCGTGTTGTGATAAGAGGACAGTTCTGAGGAACAGTCACAACAAACTCAAACCGTTAACTCTGTTTCTCTCTCCACAGATGCTGCTAGACTTGATGGGATCCTGCAGCATTCCTTGTGTTTGTTTCAGATTTCCAGCATCCACAGAATTTTCCTTTTATTAGGGAGGTGTTGGGGCTAGAAGGGGAAACAGAGGCATTTGCAGGCATGGGAACAGGGCTGTGACTGGCAAAATGTGGTGGATGGGTGACATGCAGAACAGCATTGGAGGGTATGGTACTCTATGGTGGGAGTGTGTTATTGCCAGTGATCACTACTATAACCTCCGCAGGGAGCAAATAGAAGGGTAGAGTAGGCATCGTTAATTGTTGGAGTTCAGCGGGCAGGATGGACAGTTGCAGGTGAAGTTCAATGGGATGGGTATCCTCGTGGGGGTACGTGGTAGTGGGAGGTTAAGGGGGGGAAAGGGGGCTAGGAGTGGGGGTGTGCACTGGAAGACATCAAAGGATAGGAGAAGCGTAACCAGCAATATTAAAACCTCAGGATATTGGGAGCTGTGTCAAATGACCACAGGCCCAAAATTGAACATTCTAAATTGACCTACAGCCGAAGAAATCAGACCTGATGGAAATTTGGCAAAAATAAATTAAACAGAAGCCAGCAAGTATTGGTCACAGATATGGTGAAAACAAATGTCTAAGAGATTATGAAGGTTCAGCAGGGTAACCGGTCACAACAAGCCTAGTGTATTGTGTTGATCATGCATTCTAACATCTTGACTACCTGAACATTTGCACTTTACACTACCAGAAAGTCAGCAGTGGAGGATGTTGGCGCAACTCGATGGGATAATTTTAATCCAGCCAAAGATCAGAGAACCACTGGAAGTTCCAGCGCAATGGGGATAAGGGCATAAACCTGGATGCCAGTTCCTCAGTAAAGATGGGATGAAGGCTTAGTGAAAACTCAGCGAAGACTTGCAGCACGATTCATAGCAAGACTCATAGCAGAAGACCATGTGGCAATCCAACAACACTCAGGAGATGATGCACCCTGACCTGCGAGGCCCAACGTTGTGAAAAAGAGCCAGCCCCACGTTAGACAGGAAGGAGATTCAATTGGCCCAGCTCAAACTTGTAAATCATTGTTGGTAATGTCCTTTCCCAAATGTTCGTATGGTGTTTTTACTGAGAAATATTTTGTCAGTAATATCAAGTTGAACCACAAACATAATTCTGTGTACCTTTCTCCACTTCACTGGCAGGAATGCTTAGGTGAAGTGTTTTTAATACATAAACTGTGCAGAGTGTCAAAAGCATGGACAACAAAACATTATGTGTAATTTCAATACTTACCAGAGTTTTTTATGTTCATAAAATGAAAAAATATAGGCAACACGCACACAGTCAGTTGTGGTAAAATGCAATGGTTGCATTCCTGTGGGGCCTATGGGAAAAGCAGATTTAGGGGCAGACCACCAAAAATATCATTCAAAATCACTCAAAAGCACAAAGGATAGCACAGTTTGAATGAATGTTCAATTCATATCTAATAATGAAATAAAAGTAAATTTAACCTACATAAGTCTACATTTGGCTGAGTTTAGCATCAAGGAGCTCAAGCAAAACTGGAGTCAATTGGAATCAGAGGAAAGCTTTCCACAGGTTGTGGTCTTAATCTAGCACAAACGACCTTCCCTCCATCATAAGGTCAAAAAAGAGAATGTTCACTGATGAATGCACAATGTTCAGCACCATTTGCAACTCATCAGATATTAAAGCAGTCCATGCCCAAATGCAGCAAGATTTGGACATATCCCGGCTGGGTCAAAAAGTAGCAAGTAACATTTACACTATAAAAGTGCAGGCAATTATAATTTGCAAAAAGGGAGAATTTAACCATTACTTCTTGACATTCAATGGTACCGGAAACACTGAGTCCTCAATTATCTACCCTCATCCAAACCTGTCCACTATCTACAAAGGACAAGTTGGGAGTGTGTTGAAATGTTACCCACTTGCCTGGATGAATGCAGCCCCAACGTCACTCAAGAAGCTAATAGAGACATACAATATAGGAGAAGCAGTAGGACATTCAGTCCTTTGAGCCTGCTCATCACTCAATATGAAAATCATTGACCATTCAACTCAGTTCTCACTTTCTCCCTGTATTCTTTGATCACAAAGAATTGCATTCACACCTTGAAAACATGCAATGTTTCAGTCTCAACAGTTTCTCATGGCAGAGAATTCCACGGGATCACTACTGTCTGGACAAAGACATTTCTCCCCATCTCCATTCTGAAAGGCCTACTCATTCTCCTTCGGTTGTGACCCTGGTTCAGGACTCTCCAGGCATCAGGAACATCCTTCCTGCATTCATCTTGTTGAATATTGTTGAAATTTTTAGGTTTCTATGAAATTCCGCTTCATTCTTCTAAATTCCATGGAATGTAGCCCTAATTGATCAAGTGTCTCCCCATACGCCAGTTCCACCAACCAAAGAGTCAGTCTGGTAAACCTTCTTTGCATTGTCTCCATAGTCAGAACATCCTTCGTCAGATGACGAGACCAAAACTGTAGGCAGTACTCCTCGTGTGTTCTCAACAAGATAATGTACTGTTGCAGCAAGGCAGCCATGCTCCTGTACTCAAATACTCTCAATATGAAGGCCAATGTAACATTTACATTCTTCATCGTCTTCTGCACCTACATGCTCTTTTCAGCAACTGGTGTAACGAGAACACTGAGGTCTCTTTTTACCTCTCCCTTTCCCAAACTATCCCCATTCAAATAATAAGCTGACTGCCTGGTTTTGCTACCAAGTGGATAACCTCGCATTTGTTCACATTATACTGCATCTGCCATCTAGTTGTCCATTTATTTGAACTATCCCAATCACATTGAATGTTCTCTGCATCTTCCTCGATGGGTACCTTTCAACCAGCCTTGTGTAAATTGCAAACTTTGAGATATGACATGTAGTTTCCTCATCGAAATCATTAACATATATTGTAAAAAGCAGGGGCCGAAGCACCAACTACAGTGGTATCCCACCAGCCACTGATTGCAACTTGGAAGACCGGTTTATCTCCTACTTTTAGTTTTCTGTCTGCCAACCAGTTCTCAACCCATTTCGGTACATGATCTCCAATGTTATGAGTTTTAATTTTACATGCTAATCTCTTCAACGAGGCCTAACTGAAAGCCTTCTGAAAGCCCAAGTAAACAACATTCACTGGCTCCCTCTTATCCACTCTAATAGTTATATCCTCAAAAATTTCCAGCAAGTTTGTTAAGTACACTTACCCTCCTTAAATCCACGCTGACACTGATCCTGTCACTATCTTCTAAGTGCTGAGTTAATACATCTTTAACATTTTTTCCATTACTGATATCAAGCTAACTAATCTATAATTCATTGTTTTCGCTCTGCCTCCCTTCTGCAGAAGTGGGGTTACACCTTCCAAATCATAGGAATTGTTCCAAAGTGTACAGAATTTTGGAAGATGACTACAAGAGTGACTGTTATTACTAGGATGATTTGCTCCAGTTTCTCTGGCATAAAGGTTATCAGGTCCTGAAGATTTACTTGCCTTTAATTCTATTATATCCTCAACATCATTTTCCTTCTAATACTAATTCCTATCAATTTCTCCTTCCCATTAGATCAAGTTCCCCTCTATTTTTGGGTCTTATTTATGTCTTCATTTGTGTAAGAGGATAGGCCATTTAAATACAAACTTCAGTTATGTCTTCATTTGTGAAGACATAACTGAAGTTTGTATTTAAATGGCTTATCCTCTTATTTGTGCCCATTATAAATATCTCTATTTCTGCCTGTAGGAGACCTATATTCACCCTTGCTAATACTTTTTCTCTTCTTAAACTGCAGAAGTTTTAACTGTCGATTGCTATGGTCCCTGCAAGCTTAACTTCAAACTCTATTTTAAGCTTGAAACTATCCATGACAAAGCAGTCTACTTGATTGACACTATAAGCACAAACATTCACTGCTTCCAACACTGATGGCCAGTAGCAGCAGCAGTGCTTTTAATCTACAAGATGCAATTATACAGAAACAGAAATGTACTCCAACATGGCACCTTCTATGTATACAACGGCTACCATTTTGAAGGACATGAGCAGCAGATACGTGGAAACATCGCCGTTTGCAAATTCCAAACTACTCAGCATCCAGACTTGGAGTTTAATCATCTTTCAGTGTTGCTGGGTCAAATGCTGAGGTTTCCTTCCTAATGGTAATGGTGTACTTACACCAGATGGACTGTAATGGTTCAAGAAGGCTATGCACCTCACCTTCTCACCTCCCCGGCCAGCAATGCCAACATCTCATGAGAAAATTTTTAAAAATCAAAATATCCATTGGGTGATTTGAATACAAGTGTGGAGTGGACTATGAGATATGGCCCTCCTGTCTCAGACAGCATGGCCTGGGAAAGATAGATTTTTAAAAAAAGACTACTTTAGCTGTCTTCCTGCCCTATATGTAACTTTATGTAACTAATGTTGCATTTCAGAAAAAAAATTGTCAAACGATCTCCGAGAAATAAATATTTTCTAATCAACCTATTCAAAAATGTTATGATACATCCTGGAGCAGGTGGGACTTAAACCAAGGTCTCCTGGATCAGAGGTAGGGGCACTCCCACTGCACCATAAGAGCTCTCCAGGTGTCCTACAAATATTAGGACATTGATACCAGTTGGATCTGATCATTACCAGATGTATGTTCCTGAAATATATCCTCAACCTATGCAGCTTTTACAGCACTGACAGGGACACAGATCACTCCCTGAAGGGCACCAACATAAGGATGTAGCCCTTTAAGTTTTTCATTCAAAATAAGTGAGCAATACTGCCTACTCAGACAAAAAATACAACAGATCCTTGGCTCAATTGCATTGGTGCTTCTGGCAATCCCACACAGAGTGCAAGAGCAAAATTAAATACACTTCAAGACATTGTCAACCATACTACACTCTCAACATATTGGAAGAAAGAGAGAAAAGTGCTGACTGAATCATAGTCCCCAGCTGCTGTCTGGTACCTTGCAATCACAGGATCAGCACTCATTCATATGCTGCCATTGTACATGCCTCTCATCAAATTGCATGAACTCCTGCTACCGTATGCACCCTGTCCACTTAATGACTCGCACCTATCTCATCTTCCCAAGCTCCTAAACCTTCCTGCCCTCTGTACTCGGTACTCACTCACTGGGAGAACCTCACTACCTTTCTTGCTCTTGCATGACCGCTGACTGCTTTTCTTTTGACTATTATTCAACACAATTCCATCCTTTGTCTTGATGAAGAAAAATTGTCCCACTCCCCAGATTGCCTTCTTCACAACACCTTAACTCATGTACCTTAAACATTTACATTGGTTGCACTTGACCTGCTAACACTGGCAATCCCTGGACTGCTACAGGAAGTGCCTCTTGACTGTCTGTGGCGTTAAACCTGAACTGAACAAGTGAGGGCTTTTTCACATTATCATTTGGTTGAAGCACATGTAGTATATTTGCTATATAAACTGTTGGCACATGCTGTGGATGTGATACCAATGTAACATGATGCAATGAGCAACATGCCTATCACCTTGATAATTCAGTGCTCGAAAGAAGCAACTCAAGCTACAGAGTCTGGCAGCCTTCAAGTAACTGTTGAATAAATGTTCATAAATTAGGCCAAGAGTCATAAGACGCATCCTATGTAGCTGCATGAGAGCTTTGTGTACCTACGCATGAAGTGACATGGCAGAGCACGTAAGTCATAGGAGGCTGTGACTTCCAAAGTCAAGTCCAATAGGGCTGAAGTTGTTGGTGAGTTGGTCCAAGAGTAGGCATGAGGAGCTGATAAGGCTGGTGGCTCGCCAATGTCAATTTGCATGTATGGGGTGGAGCAATATTTGACCATGGAGTGTGCAAGGAAACTCTGGTAAAGACTGTGGCTGAAGGCTCAGAAAAGCAAGTGGTCAGCTGCTAACTGCCAAGTAACTACTCTGATTGTCATAGGAATTGGCACCTTTTAGTTTCTCAAGGAAGGAGAGGACAATTGGAAGCCGCTCTGAAATAAAGTGGGTCCAGCTAT
This sequence comes from Stegostoma tigrinum, assembly GCF_030684315.1. Lineage (NCBI taxonomy): Eukaryota > Metazoa > Chordata > Chondrichthyes > Orectolobiformes > Stegostomatidae > Stegostoma > Stegostoma tigrinum. Next base: position 28,277,681 of record NC_081367.1, on the reverse strand, counting down.
GAACGAGGTACAAATGCATGGAAGTAAGATGGCCATTAGCAAGATTTTGAAGTTGCTGTTTAAACTTAAGGGGAAAGTCAGATTTTTTTTCTTGTATTCAAGATTCTAAGTCATTTTCACCTTTCTTCAGAACTCAAAGGTCACTGAACTCAAAATGTTAACTCCGCTTTCTCTCCACAGACACTGCCAGAGCTGCTGAGTTTCTCCAGCAATTTTTCTGTTTGTGTTTAATATCTATCTTTGAGACAAAGTGTATCTTTCCCAATTATTTCAAACACCAGATCCAAATAAAACAACAATGTAGCACTCTTAAGAAATGTGATAATCGATTAGAGTCCTGGTTGCTATTTTTTCCAATGTGTAAACACATTTAAAATAATTAGGTGCTCAAAATGAATTTCAATGACATATTTATAATCAATATTATGTAAACTTATGTCAAGGCATCAGTTCTTCTAAAGAAATGAAATACAACAGCTATAATCTAAACTGCTTTGTTTAATTGAATTATGTGCTCCTATCTCTGCAAATTATCGTCAGACTTTACTGCAAAGTCATGCCATGCCATCAATGATTCCATCTGTGGCATAATACTGACACCATGCATTATTTTAAGGAATCTAAAGGAATAAATTAACAGCCATCAAATGTTTGAATTCCATCTCAATATACATGAAATCTGCATTTGAACTCTAAAAGTTGTGGTAGAGATGAACTGCAGTACGTTAGGATAAATAATGGCCTGGATCTTAAAGCATTAATTAAAGCTCACTTAAACAATTCCGTAGGATCCTAATCACAAATGCTTTCTTCCAACATGGTTTTAATGGAGTAATATAATTAATTAAATATAGATAGTTAGATCTTCAACTCTTTGCATTATGTTCATTTTTAATGAGTCACTGTGAGAATACGTCATTCGAGGAATTAGGATGCAGTTCTATTGTCTTTAGCTTTGAAAATAAATTTTAAAAGAACAGTGAGTGGAATCTTATAAGGACTCGAATGATGTGGGCTAAGGTGAGATTTGTGATAGTATCATGTGTAAAGTCCGGCAAGGGCTATCTCAACCATGAAAGCAGGTAATTTTTTAAATGTATCTCCAGAGTGTGGAGGTACGTTTCTCACTTGCAGCAGCAAATTGCCTATTAAGATGATTATGGCCTGTTTAATGCCTTATTAGCTGCACATCTCGCTTCACTGACATACAGCTTTCAATCTTACCAAACATACCCAACAAATTAGATAACAGCATGGAAATCAGGACAGGTATCTGAAGATGTCAATACATAGTTGGCTGCAGTCTCATGTGGCTCACCAAGAAACAGCGTGCCAGGTTACCATCCATGGAGACCAGGTGCACACACACTTTATCCACAGGTTTTGGCACCCAGTATTTATCAGCCCCTCAGGATCCTCATGGTATCTCCCTAAATCACTTCCAAAATGCTTAGGAAATGCAGGTCTGCATTGCAGGGCAGGCCGACAACTAGCATTGAAACACTGCTGCAAGGAGACAATGTACTGTACATGCTCATGGATTGCACCAGGCTGCACCTCAGGGCTGTTTAACTGCTTTCTCAGCACATGCTCAGATGGTGCCTATCCGCACGCTCGCTTCATCATGCCTTGCCTTGTCTTGCCATGCTAATTATACAGTCAAATAAACAGAAAGCCTTAAATCAAAAACGAAAGAGCTTCAGATGCTGTAAATCAGGAACAAAAACTAAGTTGCTGGAAAAGCTCAGCAGGTCTGGCAGCATCTATGAAGGAATAAGACAGTGTTAACGTTTCAGGACCTGGAGCTCTGAGGAAGTGTCACTGGACCCGAAACATTAACTCTGTTTTTCCCTTCACAGATGCTGCCAGGCCTGCTGAGCTTTTCCAGCAATTTTGTTTTTGAAACAGAAAGCCTTGCCTTGCTGTTCAGCAGGGCTCAGTCAAGGGGCCAGGCATGTTGCTGCACAGTAGTGTGCCACATTAAATCTCACATCTGAGCCAATTACCAGCAGTTTATTTGATAAACACACTGCATATGCAACAAGTAGGCAGCCAAATCTTGGCGAAGTTTCCCTAACTGAAATCAATGGAGGTGTCTTTCAGTCTGAGGGTTCCAGCACAGGAAATCAAGGACAGCCTCTAATCCCATAACATAGAATTGCTCACAGGTGAGGAGTTCTCGATCAGGGTACCCTTGCATCTGTGGCTCAGAGTTTATGCGAGTTTGAGGGGGTTATGGCAAGTTCTTTGAATCCATAGTGACCAGTCTGGACAGGTGGGCAGGCATCAGGTACAGATCTGGGCACTTCTTGTCCAGGGTTATCTATTTAGGTTGCTCAAGGGGATGAGCCTCAGTCAATTCATCAAGTCTATCCAGGGCAACAAAGGGGAAAGGAGATTGGAGAGAGAAAAGGGGAAGTACTGCAGCGGGAAAGAGACTCAAGAACCAATTCTCTGAGATTTGGTACTGCAGTCTGGGGAGGAAGAAGTTGGCAATGACTCAGGGAAACCTTTGTTTTTAAATGGTGGTGGAATTAGGTTCAGCATGAATAGGAAAGAGGTTAAGTGGGGATGGGGTAGGTTTGACCACAATCCAGAGCACTCTGGCTTCAAAGGAGATGAGAGTAAGTCCAATCTGGCAGAGGGTGATATGAAACCTATGGGGTTTACAGGAAAGACTATCAGCGGGGGATCTGGAAGTTTAGGACCTCACCAACATGTAGAGTGGAGGCTAGAAGTCATGAATCAAATAACATTCACTGGCACCTTCTATCATGCTGGAAATTGAATGGGCAAAAAATAGCTGCAACCATGCCTGGGGTGGACAGATTGTCTTGGCCTGTGCAGAATGAGACTGACAGAGCTATAATCTGAGGCTATTTGTAGGTAATAACATCAAAAACAGGCCCATATACTGTACGGAACCAACCTGTAAGGCCCATGATTCAAAGTTATCCTAATGTATTGGCTCCCTGTTTGCTGTACACTTCCCTGCACAAGTCATCGCTGACACTTCAGCCAAACCATCACTCCTGGGAACAGGCTGGGATAGAATGGGAAGTTTAGCCTGAGGTGCACTGGTGACAGTAGAATCCATTTCCTTATATATACATTGTTTTTCTTGCTTTCACATGCCACAGCAGTCTCCCAACTGAGACATCGATTCGTGATTCATCTCATTTGGATACAACGTTAGGCATTACGCTGGCACGGTAACATTCGGGAATACACAGAGAAGCAAACGGATGTAGTGCAAAATTTATCAAACTTATAAGAAAAGAGAGAAACATTACACATAGTGTGCTGCCACTTGTGCCACCTAAATGCCCTGAAAAGTTTTTTTCTCTTTCTTTTCCTTTCCTTCCCATTATTTCTAAGTATTGTGTCCGTTTCCACTACTTGGGTCAAGGGATCCTGCTCAGCAGTGAAGCCCATTGTCCCCAAAGGTTTTGTCGTGTTATCACAGAGGTACTTGTGCCTGGTCAGTTCTGACATGCTGAGGAGCTTCTTGCCAGAGCCATGTGGATTCCTCCTCAGTTTAAACCTTTAATAGTGAGAGGAGAGCCAGGCAGAGTGCATGTGGATGGCTCAGCCAACTCTGGAATGGCCACAGAGGAGACATCTGAAGGGCTTTAGTGTGGTGCCTCCTCTGGCTATGTGTCCCCCTAGCACTCTTCTGCTTTCTTAGCATTCTTCTGCCTCCTTATGAGGAAAGGGCACCTGGAGAACTTGCCAAGTTTCCCATTTCCACTTATCTAAGGACCAATGGCTGAGGTAACAGAGTGAAGAGTATACAACTCTCCAGTGGGTTCTGAAGGTACTGGGCTTGGTTCCCATTTCCAAGGAGCCAGACAGACAATCACATGATGGAAGCAAGAGGGACCCCATAGGGTAGCTGTCTGCCACTGCTGTTCCTCCCAGTGCAAGTGGTCAAAGTCTCTAATGGCTGACATTGCTGCATCTTCTCTTGCCTGGGACCGAGTAGATAGCTGATCACTGTCAGTCCAAGTGCCAGTGGTGTGGGGCATTTCTTCCTTGGCCAGCTGTGGAGTTGTTGTAATGAGGTATTCACCATATTGTGCTCCCAAACTTTCTATGCCTAACCAAGGTGTCAATATCTGAGCTGGTGAGCTGCAGAAGGCAACTTTACCATGCTCAGGCCTCATTGTTCCCTTCCCCAAAGGTTTAAGGAGGTGACTTCTGGCTGAGCAGGCCATTTCTCCATTGAGGCTGTGGACATCCCACTTGCACCTGCACGACACGAGGAAAGTCACATAAATGCCAGTGACAGCTGTAAGACTGTCTGGGATACAACAGAATGAAAAATGGTACTACTCAGTTCATGGCTCATGATCACTCAATGTCCTTCTGAGAACAATCCTGGTCTTCTCCTTTGAGGGACATGATTCTGTCCTCATACGACATGTGCAGCCTGACTTTAACACTCCTCAACCTGCCTGCGAGCTTTCTGATCCATTGTAGGATATTTTCCTGAAAAGATACAAATGGAAGGATTGAGTCAGATTAAAGTGGCCAGCATGCCTGATAGTGCTGGTAAAGATGCTGGAAAGGTGGTGAGATATTCCAGAGGTGCAAATAGTCAGCACAGAGACCAGACGAGGTGATTGGTGCAGGAGGCTGAGGGAAATTGGAGCGAGTGAGGAAAACTGTTGAAGTGAGAGTTACAGAGCATGAGACTTGGTGGCAGGTGTGTCGGCTAGCAGATGTAGAGTGAGTGTGAGGTCATAGAGAAGAGAGTTGGGCACTTACCTTGGCAAAGTGTAGCAGGTCCTTGACCTGCCTCTGGCACTTCTTCCATTCCTTCGCATCATGGTGACCACAATGACCCATGTGGTGACTTTGGAAAAGGCTGCCAGGATCCAGTGTTATGTCCTCCCTTCGTGGCTGACAAGGGGGAGGATGCTCCCTTCTCTGCATCACCAACTCCACCCCGACCTCCAGGTTCATGTTGGAGAAATGCGTTGTACTGGTTTGCCCAGCTCCAAAATCTGCATGTTTAATGTCCAAAGTCGAACACAGCAATATCACAATGCCAGTGCTCATCTAGGTGCTTAGTGCCTTTGAATACGGCAAAAGTTTCAGCAATGCTGTTCTTCGAGCAGATATCTGAAAGGCGGTGATTTGTTCTGGGAATGGCGCATGGTAAAAAGAATCAGCAAAGACGGCTGTCATCAGGATTAAGTAGGTAATATGGCCGAAGAGGATGATGTAAGTGGTTCACTCACCCCCACCATTAATTTCTGCTGGATTATATGACAGAAGGCTGCATGAACTACAATAAAGACCTTTACCATTTCTCTTAATGCAAGATAACTGCAATCATCATCCTTAAACGTCATCTTTTACTTTAACAAATTGACACACATCACAAATTAAAAAGTAAGCGGTACAATTTAGGATTGAGATGAGGGGAGTTTTTTTTAAATCAGAGGCTTGTAACTCTTTTTATATTCTCTATCTCAGAGGGATGAGAGAGTTCAGTCCTTAAAGGGTTGTCTCAGAATGTTTGGTTAGCAATGCTATAAAAGGTTATGGGGTAGTACAGGTAAAAGACATTGAAGAGTTTAATCAGCAATGGTCATGTATAATGGCAGAGCAAGCTTGTTTAGCCAATGGCCTATTCCTGTTCCTATTTGAAACCAAAGCTTCTTGTGCAGAACAGCATCAGTTCAAAAGTTAAATTACTGATCTCTCTAACACATAATCTTGATTAAGTATTTGGCTGCTCAGACAAACTTTACATGCTATATTACAGATTCTGCAGGGATGAGGTTTAATGAATATGTAGAGGAGTCTCTAAGATACGGTGTGATGTAGTGATGACCTCAATAGATATATGCTAGGAGCAAAAACAAAGTTGTTGGAAAAGTTAAGCATGTCTGGCAGCATCTGTGAAGGAAAAAAACAGAGTTAACATTTCAGATCCGGTGGCTTTTCCTCAGAACTGAGATTTTCCAGCAACTTTGTTTTTATTCCTGATTTACAGTATCTGCAGTTCTTTTGATTTTTATTAGATATATGCTTGGACTTTGCAGGAAAAATGGAACCAGGGTGGCACAGCTCATTCTGTTTTATAGCCTTACCGTCATGCATCGGTTGTTAATACATGTTGTTTCAAAGTAACTCAGAAGTCTGACCTGAGCTTTATGAAGATTTGAAGAATGCCTACTACAACACATTTCAATAACCAAATGGAAGCCAAAACAAAAATCCAATTATAAGACTGGCATTTATATAGCCCTTTCATATGTGCACATTGCTCTAAATCATTCATGGCTATAACATTAATTTGAAGTGTTGTCAATGCTGTTATGTTTGACAACATTACTGCTCATTTGCTCACAGAAAGGTTCCACGTCAGCAATGAGATTAGTGACCAGTTCATTTTTGTTTGTGTTGTTTGTTTATGAGCAAATATTGGTCAGTTTATCTTGAACAATGAGCGTAGTTTCAATTTCCTTATTTAGGGAAGGATATAATTGTTTTGGAGGTAACTCAAAGGAGGTTGACTAGATTGACGGCTGGATCAAGCAGGTTGTCTTATGAGAAAGGTTTGGGAAGTTGGGCTTTTTATCCACTGAAGTATAGAAGAGTGAGGGGTGAGTTAATTGTAGTGTACAAGATGCTGAGTAGTCTTGGCCAGGTAGACATGGCAAGGTTCTTTCCTCTTGAAGGTGAGTCCAGACTAAGTGAGTTGGTTTTAAAATTAGGAGTTAATCTTTTAGAACTCATATGAGGAGGTTTTATTTTCTATCAGAGGGCTGTGTGATTTTTAGAGCCCTCTGCCTTAGGATGCCGTGAAGACAGGGTCATTAAATATTGCTATGTGGTCATTAAAAATTTTTAAGCATTTCAATGTTTTCTGTCTCCTGTTTAGCTGGGTACTCCTTTATTGACAGGTTTAAAACTGTTCTTTCTTTTTGCAGCATGTCTGTCTTTGGCCACCCCTTGCAGATTCTCTCTCTCTCTCTCCCTCTCTCTCTCTCTCTCTCTCTCTCTCGTTCTCTCTCCTTTCAGCCTTCCTTTCATTCCCGTTTGCAGCCTCACTTCTCTTGTGGTGTCACCCTCTCCTCCCATTCCCTTCCAGTCTCTCTACGCTCCCATTCCTTTTGAGAACTTTCTGTTTCAACAATTCCATTGCAGATTCTCTCTTTCCACCCACATTCATCTAGCCTATCCTATGGCTCCTAAGCCCACAATAATATAGTTATGATGTGGATTTCTCAGGAAACCTCCACTTAGATTAACAAAGCTTCCCCAAAGAGGTCACCCCATAAACAAGCGAAGACAACTATGTGATCAGGTGACTTAACGCCTTCTTGAAAACATTCAATGTTTTGGCCTCAACTGCTTTCTGTGGCAAAGAGTTCCACAGGCTCACCAAACTAGATAATGATTGGTTGATCCCTTTGCTGAGCGAAAAGAGCCTCAAAGCTTGGATTGTAATTTTATAAACATTGCGCGAGCCTCCATGAATCTAACAGATAATCCAATAGGTTTATCAATTTTTGGTAGAGAAGAGAGTCAAGGGTAATGGAGAACAGACAGGAAAGTGGAGTTGAGGCTGCAATCAATCAGCCATGATCTTATCAAATGATGGAGCAGACTCAAAAGAACTAAGTGGTCTACTCTTGAGCAGTATGTTCGTAACATGTAAAATGTGTTACCTCATTGATAAATTTCATATCACATTACACTTATGTAACACTAAATTATCTCGCTGTTACTGCTTCCACATGCTGAAGAACTATTTTTAGACATTGTTTTACTGCGCACATAACACAGTAACGATTTATATAAGCTGCATTATCTGGTGAAGACCAGTTTATTTTGAATCATGCTTCTATGCTGCAGAGAAAAGACTTCCCTTGCTATCCTTATTTACAGAGGTGTTATAAATTACAATCAGGGATGAGAGGTCTTTGAATTCATTTATGGCTGCTTGAAATATGATACTGATGTTGTCCTTAACAAACTGAATTGAAGAGATTACTTTATTTCAAAATTTGTTGAAGTTCAAAGCAGTGCAAAATGAAAGAGGAAATTACATTTACATAAATATGAACACATGCTAGAATGGTAGCCTAATCTCTTTTCAGAAGAGGATAATTCTAGCAACTAATTCACATTGTGTTGTAAAATGATTGAAACATTTAAAAGTCTCAGTACCCATGTGCAGCTCCCTGCAACTCTTAAGCAGCTGCAATTTTAATCTTTTGTGGAGACCACAATTGTAACTAAAAGCTTTGCCTCAAGTGTGATTCCAACCACTATGTGTTGAAACGTTAAGTATTAACAGTATTTTGTATGTATCAGAAAATTGATATGCGCATAAAGAAAGAGTTGAACATATCAAGTACTGGGGCTGGAGATCTATAATAAATGAGATCAAGTAGAAAGGAATGGGCCAACTCACCAGAAATAGTGTTTTTTTTCTATTCTTTACGTATTATAATGAAAGTAATCCAGGATCACAATTAATTATTGAAATTATACAAGTGTGTCATATGTAAATAAAAAATACTTTGGGGCAGTTATCTTCATCTTATAAATGTTGTGTTTATTAGGAAATACAGTGCATCTCAACCTAATCCTTTGTCTCATTAATAATTCTATAGGATTAGAAGTCCATAGCAAGCATATGTTGGATTAAAACGCTGCTGAGGGAGGTAATGGAAGCAGATACTATAGTGACTTTTAAAGGGCATCTTGACAACTATATAAATATGTTGGGAATAGAGGGATAGAGTCCCCCGGAAAGGTAGGGGGTTTTAGTTGTGACGGGCAGCTTGTTAGTATAGTCTTGAGGGCCAAAAGGGCCTGTTCCTGTACTGTAATTTTCTTTGTTCTTTGTTATTTTCCTTTGTATGTTTTTCATCCAGTGGAATAGAGATTCAGGAAAGGAATTCTAACCTCAAGAGTCATCCATATAATGGGCTGAATTTTAACTATGAGCAGGAATCCTGACTGCCTGCTCCCCATCACCCAGCCCCTCTTTCCCCACCATCGTGGATATCTGACCCCACTTGACTGGCTTGTTTTGCAACCGCTTAACACATGTAGACACTAATCAGTATGAGCCAGGCCTTCCAAACACATCAGAGAACAAGTCCAAGTTCCAAGAGTTGCCAAATAATCAATTGACAGGCAGTTCTCTGGTCTGGGTAGTGCCAATGGATCACCATCCACTGCAGCAGTCCCCGAGAAAATGTACTGCAAAGTAGCCAGACTTGCAGGTAGATTGGATGTATTGTTGGAACTCAGATGGGCACAGGGGCCCTAATAAGGGTGACAAGCCTGCCCAGTGAAACATGACAGTTGGATTCACTCTCCCCCACTGCTGCAGATAAAATCAAAGTGGTAGTGGGGCACAGTGGGTGCAAATGGCTGGCTGCTGGGAATGGAGCACTTGGCATTGCTGCCCAGTGTTATGGTGATTTTAATCACTGCGAAGGGATAGAGATAGGTTAAGTGAGTGGCCAAATATCTGGAAGAAGGTGTGTAATGTATGAAGTGTGAAATTGTCCATTTTGGCGGTAAAAATAAGAAAGAAGTGTCTTATCTCAGTGGTGAGAGGTTATAGCCCTCTGGCATGTAGAGAGATCTGGGTGTCTGAGTGCAAGAATCACAGAATGTAAGAATGCAGGCACAGCAAGTTATCAGGCAAGCTAATATAATGTTATGTTTCATTGCAAAGTAAATTGAATGTATGGGTAGGAAGGTTATGCTTCAGTCCTACAAGACATTGGTGAGACAATTGGTAATTGTACTTACAGTAGGATGTTAAAGCATTGGAAGCAGGAGAAAGAAGGTTTGTTAGACTAATACCTGGAATGAGTGGATTGCCTTACGAGGAAAGGCTAGGCAAGCGAGGCCTATATATTCTGGAGTTTAGAAGAGTCAGAGCTGACTTAGTGGAAACATATAAGACCTGGTGGATGTGAAAATGATGTTTCCTCGTGTGGAAAAATCTAGAACTAGACGTCAAAGTTTAAAAACAAGGGATCAACATCTAAAACAGAGACGAAGAAACATTGCTTTTTCCCGGAGTGTTGTGAGTCCTCGGAATTTCTTTCCTCAAAAAGAAGTGCACACAGAATCTTTAAATTTTTTTAATACAGAGAAAGATAGATTTTTGATTATCAAGGGAATGATGGGTTCCCTGGAATGAATAATTGTGATTAAAATCAGATTCACCAGAATCTAACTGAATGGTGAAGGGGGCGCGAAAGGACATGTGACCTTCCCTTGATCTTTGTATTTTAGTATGTCATTCACCTGATGTTTGTGGGATGCCCTCATACTTTGCCATTTCTCTCATACATGCAAAGAATGCATCATAAAAGGAAATTCTTTGTTGGACATCTTGAGACTTCCTGTCGTGTTTTGGATACATATTGATTATGTATGCATTCTTTGTCAATCTGTCAAAAGCTCATTGCAGTTCATCAAACCACAATACATTAAGCCTCCATATTAATTATGACATTGATACAGCTTGTTTCACCAACCAATAGTATTTTTTTTGAGAATTAGATTTTTATTGTCATGTGAACTCAAGTACAGGAATACAGCATACAGTGAAAAGTGTACAAAATCACAATTCTCCAGTGTTATCTTCATAGATAAAAGACAGGATTAAAAACAGAAGAGGAAGAAATAGAAATAAAAGAAATAGCCAAAAGTAAAGGAAGTGACCATATCACTCTCCTGCCTCTCTGCCATGCAGAGAATCAAAGCTACGAAGCCCATCCCTCAATCTGAGATGCCCTGAGTCCCCACAAGGCGCCACAGTGGCCACCTCCATTGTCACGTACTCAGGCCCAGCCCTGGCCTAAAACCACACTGCTGCTGGAACGATGTCATCATTCTTCAATGCCATCTTGCCTCCACTGACGTTATCACCCCAATGAGTCTCCTGGGACCGCCATTTCAGCGAGGAACCCACCGTTGCCTGGAAAGAGGACAGCTCCTATCACTGTTAACACTCTGGAAGCAAAAAAGACAATGTGGCTCAATTTCAGATAAATTTTACAAAAAAACTGTGGATATTGAAAACCGAAGCAAAAACAGAAATTGCTGGTGAAACTCAGCAGGTCTGGCAGCATCTGTAGTACACATGGGGACCCTGCAGCTTCTAGGATTCAATATCAAGTTCTATAGTATGAAAGAGATCCATGAGATACCACAGCAACATTGTTGCAAAGTGATGGAGACAGTGTAGACTTTTCCCAGCCTTTGAGTGACATGGATGGTTACTGGGAGGAGAGAGTTACTCATTGCAACCATGGCTGATGACTCTCTCATGCATATCATCTGGTTGAGGCTGAATGTAGATACACTGTAACTAATTCTTCCAGTAAGGAGATTGCGAAGGTAATTATAGGCCTCCTGAAGATGAGGTTCTGATATTTGCATTTGTTCAGAGGGGTGGCGGCTGAAGGGCAGGAGACTTGCAGATTACATGGCATAATCCTAACAGACCATGCTCTGCACAACTGGAGTAGGGAAAGGGGGGATGTGATGAACTTTGTAAAGCTTACTGAGCAACTGCTGTCTTCTGGGGAGGAAGATAAAGACATTGAACAGGAGGATCATCATGTTCAGCTTGATAGAGTGCTGCAGTATCAGGAGCAACACATGAGACAGGACTGAATGATACCCTTTTCCAATAGATGTGAACCGGGTGCAGTGACCATTCATTGACCGTAAATTTATTGCTGCTTGAATGGCAGGCAGCTCCTGTCTATTCCCAGAAGCAAATGCAGCTTTTGTTTGATTATTTCTCCGCTTCTGCAGTTGCTGAATAAAACCCGCTGGGCTCTTTTGTGAGAAATCCTCAATGAAACTTGCTAAAATGGATAATTAGCCAATTTCTGGTAAAGGTCAGCCCAATGTTTGAGCTAGAGTTGCCTTTGCAGGTCTTATGTTAAAAAATAGGATCACAGTTGGATATGCCATTCACAAGTTGTATAGCCACTGTTGTCATCCTTGAAGTAGAAGACATCCCTGGGTCTCTCACCCAGATATTGTGAAAACTGATTTTACATGGGTAGCTGAGTCAGAGTTCACAGGTATGCTTAGTGGTAGTATTATTCATCAGATTATGCTAGGCACTGATTATCCTGGCATGTTCTCATTCAAGCAATGCTCCCAGAAGCATGATTTATTTCTAAGGAAATATCTAACACTGCATTTAGGAAAACATTTATATGAGATTCAATCTGCTTTCCTCTTTTTGCATGCATTAATCATCTGTGAAACAATGCATGAAAATGCCAAGTTATTAAATTTAATTACAATAGGAATAACTGGGAGTAAGAGTATCAGAACACTACAGTAGTCAGAAATATTTTGGTTGCTAAATGATTACCATTCCCTTCATTACACTTGATGCAGATTTCATCAGAAACTACTGAACTACAGCGCTGTTTAGATTTACTTTGCATATAGTCGCAAACTGAGGAAGGGCAATTTAGGTTATGAATTGACACAATTGTTAGTGAGCTCTTTTACCCCAGTTCTTCTGTACTGTTTGGGAACTCAATCAGCATAACTTTGACAGAGTCATTAATTGCATAATTTTGTTAATGTCCCATTCAAACCTACATACAGGTTGCTGCGTTGGATCCTCGAATGTTTACTCGGTCTTAACTGTGATTCAAAACCAAAGGGAATATGTGACAGTCGTAAAGTCAGAAAGGAACAATTTATTTGTCTGTAACAAGAGTCATACTTAACTGAGAGAAATATTAGTTTCTCAGTAGGTTTCAAAACCAAACTGCAGACTTTTTCTAAAACATTCTGATATTGAACTCAGGAGTCACACTGTTCTCATTGTGTGATAAAGTACTTACAGCCAAAGACACAAAATTAATTTGGGCAAAAATCATGAATTAGACACCTGCAGAAACATTATCTTTTGGAATTCTGTCAAAGTGACAATGTTTTACTTGTAAAATGAAATCAGGTGAGAAAAATAAAAGAACTGTCAGTAGCACTGGCATTGTAACAGTTATATTAATGGTTGGGAATCTGTGATGACAGTGAATTATTATGGTCTAGCTTTCAAAAAATGTACAGGTCTATGCCAATAACAACTAAGACAATTATCACAAACAATAGAAGTGACATTTTCAGACATACTGCCTTGCATGCACAACAATACTGTGCATAACATACTCAAGAGAACCTAAAGCTGTTATCCTTTTCTCATTGCTCAGCATGTGGTGCAACTCAATCTGTAAAGTGGATTAACTCTTCGCATGAGCATGCATGTGAAAATATGGATTTCAGATGAAGCCATGGAGTAAACAATTAGATTTGCAATTTTTATTCCAGCATAATATTATTCCTGCAGTACAATCAAAGTTGTGAAAGAAATCATTGTTGAATTGCACAGCATGCAGCAACAGGAGCCTCAACTCAAATGTAGCTTACATATTCCTTTGTCTTTCACAAACCTCATGCAACAGAGGAGCACAATAACAGAGATGTTCATTATGAATAGTCTTATTCTCACAAGATCTCAAAAAAATGAGGAATAAAGACAATCATTCAGTGCATTTTGATTTATCCATTCTCTAACATAATTCAGTATGTACCTTCCAACATTGATCAGCAACTGTTGAAAACCAAGGAGGGAGTAGAATGTGCACTAGAATCAACAAATCTACAAAAGAAAATGTAATGAGGGTCCTCTATTCATGTGGAATAACAGAATTAAAACACAATTTGAACATAAGGAAACAATGTACTTCTGATAGTCTGATTTCTGTTAGCTTGTACAGCACTTTGACCCTGATATCTGGACAAGAACAGGGTCAGAATGGGCACAGAAGGGCTCCTGATCTGTAAGCAGTGGCCAGGCAATTAAGGGCAGTTTAATGTCAATTACCAGAAGTTACAGAATATACCAGCTACTGGTCCGACCTCATCCTGAGGTGTGTAATAATATTTCTGAACAGGTCGATTGGAAAGTATCTTCTGTATTATACTGCTGTGTTGGATTCTTGTGAGAATGAGGATATTTGGAGTCTCATCCTCCCATTAGTTGTTTAATTGTTTACCATCATTCACAACAGGCATGTCAGCTTTGATCTTAACTGTTGATTATAGGACTGCTAAGGTCGCCCCACAGCTGTGTTGCATCTGAACTTATGTCCACCCACATATAGTCCATGACAGTCCGTGTTTTTAATCATCATGCAGGCCTACTGTGCTTCTCCAGCTCCAATACAGACTGAGGAAGGGTCTAGGCCCGAAACGTCAGCTTTTGTGCTCCTGAGATGCTGCTGGGCCTGCTGTGTTCATCCAGCCTCACATTTTATTATCTTGGATTCTCCAGCATCTGCAGTTCCCATTATCACTGAGGGTGAGTGTTTTTGTGTCTTCTGGTCTTCCTCCTTTCATTAGACTCAAGAGCTCCCCTTGCTACAGTTGACACTGGAGAGAACTTTGCCATAATAGATACACGTGAGACATAGAATTGTAGAAAATAGAAGCAGAAGTTGGCTACTTGGCCCCTTAAGCCTGCTGTACAATTCAATGTCATCATGGCTGATTATCCTATTCATTATCCCATTCCTGTTTTTGTCCCATCTCTTTCTTGAAAATATGCAAGATTTTGGCCGCAACCACTTTCTGTGGCAGAGAATTCCACAGACTTATCACTTTCTGGTTGAAGAAATCACTCCTCAACTCAGTACTGTATGGCCTACCCCAAATCCTTTACCTGTGACTTTGGTTCTCGACTATGAATCCAGCCTCTATTCATATAACAATCTTGTCACCCAGGAATCAGTTTGGTAAACCATTACTGCATTCCCTATGTAGACAGAGCATCCTCAGATAAGAGGACCAAAAATTTGATAGTGAGGTCCACAGATGTTCTGAACTGGTATTGTCATGGGCACAAGTAGAGAAGGAATGGATGTATTAACACACACCAAACCCAGTTTACTTTCACAAGAGGAAAGAAATAAAAGGACAGTTCCATGATTCAGTATGATGAATACAATGCAAGAGTAAATAAATCATTGGCTTTTAGAGTTTTGTGTCTGCTTAAAGTCATCAACCTAGAAGCTATCTGAATGCTTTAATACTGAATTAACAGTGTGAAGAAAGGATAACTAATTTTCTTATATATAGAATCCCTGCAATGTGGAAACAGGCCCTTTGGCCCAACAAGTCCACACCAACCCTCAGAGCATTCCACCCAGACCCATCCCCCTATAACCCATCTAGTCTACACATCCCTGAACACAAAACAATTTAGCACAGATAATCCACCTAACCAGCACATCTTCGGACTGTGGGAGGAAACTGGAGCACCCAGACGAAACCTGGGGAAACACGGGGAGAATGAGCTAGCTCCACACAGACAGTCACCCAAGGGTGGAATCAAACCCATGTTCCTGGCACTGTAAGGCAGCAGTGCTAACCACTGAGCCACCGTGCTAACCCAGGCCGAGTCATGAAAATGGTCGTTTTAAGGTTTTGGAGTAGATTTGTAGCTTGGGTTGTGAGTGTTGAGGTTGCGTGTCTCGCCGAGCTGGTTTGTTGTTTCGCAGACTTTTCATTACCTTGCTGTGTAACATAGTCAGTGTATCCTCCAATGAAGTGTCAATGTGTTTTCCCACCTGGTTTTTAAACTCTGGGACACGTTGAGATTGAGTGTCGCTTCGTGGTAGAGTGCAAGACAAATGAAGACCTGCAACAGAAAGTACACCAAAAAGCCACACACACAGACCAGGTACTGAACTTTAATAGTGACCATCCCAGCACACAGAAACGAAGTTGCATGCAAACACTATTTAAAAGGGCAACAACACACTACCGCAACACAGAACAATGCCAAGAGGAGGAAGAATACCTCTTCCAAGTGTTCAAAGATAATGAATATCCAAAGAACTGGGTTTTTTTTGTAATCTTTCAGGGAAGAGGGGACTGGACATTGCTGATAACCAGACGTTCTGCTCTATCAAACTGATCTCTCTCTCTGGCTGAGAGATATTGGGAACTGCAGATGCTGAAGAATCCGAAAGAACAAAATGTGAAGCTGGATGAACACAGCAGGCCAAGCAGCATCTCAGGATCACAAAAGCTGACTTTTCAGGCCTAGACCATTCATCAGAGAGGGTAATGGGGAGAGGATTCTGAAATAAATAGGGAGAGCGGGAAGGCAGACCGAAAATGGGTAGAGGAGAAGATAGGTGGAGTGGAGAGTATAGGTGGGGAGTTAGGGAGGGGATAGGTCAGTCCAGGGAGGACGGAGAGGTCAAGGAGGCGGGATGAGGTTAGTAGTAGGAAATGGAAGTGCAGCTTGAGGTGGGAGGAAGGGATAGGTGAGAGGAAGAACAGGTTAGGGAGGCAGGGATGAGCTGGGCTGGTTTTGGGATGCAGTGGGGGAAGGGGAGATTTTGAAGCTTGTGAAGTCCACATTGATACCATTGGGCTGCAGGGTTCCCAAGCGGAATATGAGTTGCTGTTCCTGCAACCTTCGGGTGGCATCATTATGGCACTGCAGGAGGCCCAGGATGGACATGTTGTCTAAGGAATGGGACGGACAGTTAAAACGGCTCGCAATAAACAACTGCACCTCCCGGTCGTGAACCATTTTAACTCCCCCTCCCATTCCTAAGACGACATGTCCATTATGGGCCTCCTGCAGTGCCATAATGATGCCACCTGAAGGTTGCAGGAACAGCAACTCATATTCCGCTTGGGAATCCTGCAGTCCAATGGTATCAACGTGGATTTCACAAGCTTCAAAATCTCCCCTTCCCCCACTGCATCCCAAAACCAACCCAGTTCTCCCCCACCCCCTACTGCATCCCAAAACCAGTCCAGCTCGTCTCCACCTCCCTAACCTGTTCTTCCTCTCACCTATCCCCTCCTCCCACCTCAAGCCGCACTTCCATTTCCTACCTACTAACCTCATCCCACCTCCTTGACCTGTCCATCTTCCCTGGACTGACCTATCCCCTCCCTACCTCCCCACCTATACTCTCCTCTCTACCTATCTTCTTTTCTCTCCATCTTTGGTCCACCTCCCCCTCTCTCCTGATTTATTTCAGAACTCTCTCCCCATCCCCCTTTTCTGATGAAGGGTCTAGGCCCGAAAGGTCAACTTTTGTGCTCCGAAAATGCTGCTTGGCCTGCTGTGTTCATCCAGCTCCACAGTTTGTTCTTTCTGATTGAATTGTGTCATGCTAGCCTTTTCCTTTTACATCTGCTTTTGCTTTTATCCCACTCTTAGTAATCAGAGCAAGATGCTTCTTGTCTCTCTGTCTCCTCACACTGTAGTGCACTTGATATTTCCATCTGTACAATGTGCAATTACACTGGGACTGGCTGACTGTGTATGAGGCCTGTTTTGGGGTGCACCCCTAGCTACAGATGAGCCTAAGTCTTTGTTTCGACTGTCCAACCGTATGTTTGATAATGTTCCTGGTAAGGAGTCATGAGCTATGTGTTAGGGGGTAACTATTGCCCAAATATCTGTTCTAGTCAGAATTCACAGAATACTGGGATTTAGGAGAATTGATGTGACAAGATGCAAGTATTTTGACAGCTCTTGTAAATTTGCAGAATGTTGAATGATCTTTCTGCAGTGATCATTCACCAGCTTGACATTATTTGTTTATTATCTTTCCCTGTTGATTAAAGCCTAGGAAAAACAGACATTGGTGTTCTGCTTGATGCAGCTGTGCCCTGCATTCGGATGTATGTGGATAGAGTTCCCTGTAACAGTCCAGTAGGAGGCAGAGACAGGAAAATTAAGGGAGTTGTTGATTTTTGACAGCCAGTGATAATACATAGCCCAAGCGAGTCAGTTTTACAAAATATGGTGAGATCAGAAAAGTTAGATTCTTGACAGTGGGGAAAGAAAGGAATCAGATTCTGCCACCCAAAGTTTAAACAGCGAGATGAAAATCTCTCAAATCTTCGTGCAGCAGGTGCTGTTACAGGAGACAGTGAGGATCAATAGCAGATTGCTTCCTGAGGTGCTATCCCCTGATACCAGTTGCTCCTTTACACATTCAGAAAAAATGGCTTAAATAGTTATGGAGGATAATGGTTAAGTCCTTTTATGTTCTACATCATCAATGATGCTCACTGATAGAGGACACACTTGGAATTAGGACTGAGCCTGCAACATTCATGAATGTTTTATCCTATCCAATTATGGATATAGCCTAAATATTTTCTACATCTTTGCCATGATCTCACATCACAGTGTCAGAAGTAAAGCTGAAAAAACCTTTTCTCAGAGCATTGGGACTAACACTCGTTACTAACACAAAAGAATTAAAGCAAAAGTGGCCAGTAGCAGCCATGCTCCAACACTGGAAAATTACTCCAGAGGACATCAGAATGGGCAGATCGCAGTAGCAGGTGAAAATATAAATGCTCTGGGCATACAAAGATGAGGAGAGAGGAAACTGAAGACATCAATATTATTAAGAGATGAAGCCAAACAAGGGTAAAAGGCCTGCAAAGATCATCTGATCACCAGCCCAAGCACCACAGTAAACGAACCAGAGCAACCATAACCTATGCAATCTGTATATTATGCTTGGATGGTTTGCCTGAAGATTTTACCGAGATCCTGGTCCATAGGTAGTGTTTTCGCATCAAATTACTGCTGAGCTTTTAGTAGCCCATTACCTCTCCATCAGGACACCCTCAAGAAGAATCAACAGGGACAGATCAGTACTCCCAAATATCAGTCCAAAGCATAGCAATTGTTAATGTGTCCTAGAATTTCTCATTCCTTTAAGGAAGAGATTTTCAAATACAACACCTGTGCTGTTGATAAAAAAAAGACCAGAAACAACTTCATTTGCCTTCTGTTTACCAGCTGTATCTTGAGAATGCTTTGGGGACAATCTCTTAAAATTCGACAGGACGCTTTTCCTAATTGTGTTCAACTAATATTCCTGACTTATTGAAGTACCGGGCCATAGAGCTGCACAGCATGGAAACAGACCCTTCAGTCTAACTCGTCCATGCCAACCAGCTATCTTAAATTAATTTATTCCCATTTGCCAGCAATTGGCCCATATTGCTTTAAACCCTTCCTATTAATATACCCATCCAAATGCCCTTTAAAATGTTGTAATTATACCAGCCACCATCACTTCCTCGGGCAGCTCATTCCTCACACACACTACCATCTGTGTGAAAAAGTTGTCCCTTTTAAAACTTTCCCCTCTGACCTTAAACCAATGCCCTCTAGTTTTGGACTCCCCTGCCTTGGGGAAAGGACATCTTAAGGCTTTCTCCAAATTATAAGCCCATTAAAGTATCCTCAAACTAGCACTGAAGCAGAGCAGGACGTGGACCATTTCCAAAAGAAGTGTTCCAAAATCTAAGCTCCACACAGTTCCAGAACAGCTTCAGCCCATGCCAACTGCTGATGCTGAAAAAAAAATGAACACTTGAAAAAAACCCTGAACATATAAAAAAAAGCATCACTGCGAGATGTTGCATTTTGGAAGATCTATTTCAAGAACGAACTATACAGTAAATGGAAAAGTTCTGGGGAAAATTGATGTACAGAGAGATCTGGGTGTTCAGGTCCATTGTTCCCTGAAGGTGGCAACACAGGTCAATAGGGTGGTCAAGAAGGCATACGGCATGCTTTCCTTCATCGGACAGGGTATTGAGTACAAGAGTTGGCAGGTCATTTTGCAGTTGTGTAAGACTTTGGTTCGGCCACATTTAGAGTAATGCTTACAGTTCTGGACGCCACATTACCAAAAGGATATGGATGCTTTGGACAGGGTGCAGAGGAGGTTCACCAGGATGTTGCCTGGTATGGAGGCTGCTAGCTATGAAGAAAGGTTGAGTAGTTTAGGATTATTTTCATTAGAAAGACCAGGATTGAGGGGGGAGGCCTGATTAAGATTTATAAAATCATGAGGGGTATAGGCAAGATGGATAGTAAGAAGCTTTTTTGCCCAGAGTGGAGGACTCAATTACCAGGGGTCATGAGTTCAAAGTGAGAGGAGGAAAGCTTATGGGAGATATACGTGAAAAGTTCTTTACGCAGAGGATGGTGGGTGCCTGGAACACTTTACTAGCGGAGGTGGTAGATGCAGACATGATAGTGTCTTTTAAGATGTATCTGAACCGGTATATGGATTGGCAGGGAGCAAAGGGATACAGGCCCTTAGAAAATAAATGACAGGTTTAGACAGAGTATCTCGATCGGCGCAGGCTTGGAGGGCCGAAGGGCTTGTTTCTGTGCTGTAATTTTCTTTGTTCTTTGTTCTTTGTACTACAGCTTTCACTTTTCCAGGTAGTAGAATATTACATTACGAGATCATGAACACACACACAATAGAAAAAGTTCCAAATCGCCATGGGTAACAACCTAGTTTTTGTCTACATACATTAAGAAAAGTGTCTAAAACTCAGCTTGTTGGGGGCAGTGAGATTGAAGAAAATGTGTTTTAGTAAATATTAACAGAAACACGATCGTTTTCACAACAACAATTTAAAAGGGAATGAACAAAGACTTGGGGGAATTGGATGGAGAGGTAAGATAACGTTTTTGTGTTGTTTGTTCATGAGACTTGAGCATTGCTGACTTGTTCAGCATTTATTGTCCATCCCTAATTGCCCTGAATAAGGTGAAGAGCTGTCATATCTAACTACTCTTGTCATTGAAGTGTAAGGATACACAGAATGCTGCTGGAAAGGGTGTTCCAGGATTTTGACCCAAGTCAAAATGAAGACCTGAGATGTAGAGCCAGTCAAGTGGGCTGGATGGTGTTAATCTTCTTGAGAGTTATTGGAATGGCACTCATTCAAGCAGCTGGCGACTATATCATTATACTTCTCATTTTGCTTTGTAGATAGTGAGCAAGCTTTGGGGAGAGAGAAAGTGAATTGTTTGCCAAAGAATTCATGGCCCTAACCTATATTTGTGGTCACAGCATTTACATGGCTGGACCAATTCAGTTTCTGGTTAATGGTGACCTCTGGATATTGTTAGTGGAGGATTCAGCAACGGTAACACCACTGAACATCACCGGGAATGATAGATTGTCAATTGTTGAAGATGGTCAATGCCTGGCTTTTCTGTGATTAGAATGTAACTTGCCAATTATGAGCTAAAGCCTAAATACTGCCCTGGAGCTGCAGCTTTTAGACAAGGACAACTTCATGTCATGAATGATATTGAACATTCTCTGTAATCAGCAACAAACATCACCACTTCTGGCCTTTACAAAGAAGGGAAGGGCACTGATGAAGCAGCTTGGATGATTGAGGCTAGGACATGAGCCTGAGGAGGTCCTGCAGAGATGTCCTGGAACTGAGATAACTGGCGTGACAGAAACAACCAACTTCCTTTTGAGTTCAGTTTGATTCTAAACAGTGACAACTTTCAACTGCGCAGACCCCATACAACCCACCCCGCCATGATTCCCATTGACTCCAGGTTTGCTAATACTCCTTGATATTACACTTTTTGTCAAATACTGCCTTGAGGTCAAAGGCAGTCACTCTCAGTTCATTTTCCATTTTTGTTCTGTGGACAGAACATACCTGGGCGATTTTTCCCTATTGTTGAATAAACCAGTGTTAGTTATAATGGAACAGCTTGGATGCGGCATTGCAATTTCTAAAGCACAAATCTTCAGAGCTATTGCCAGGTTATTGTCAGGGCCGATAGCCTTTGCAGTATCCAGTCCCTTCGGCACTTACTTGAAATCACGCGGAGTGAATTGAATTGGCTGAAAACTAGCATCTATGATGCTGAGAGTGCTGGACGAGGCTGAAATGAATAATCACTTGGCGCTTCTGGCTGAGGATGGATGTAAATACTTTAACCTTACCTTCTGTGCTGTTGCTTGTGGCATCCCTACTTTTGAGGATCGGGATACTTGTGGAATCTCAACCTCCTGTTAGTTGTTTAAATTGTCCACCACCATTCATGATTGTGTGTGACAGGCCTGCAGAGCTTAAATCTGGTCCTTAGTTGCGAGATTGCATGGCGCCATCTCTTTCTTGTTTCTACTGTTCGGCTTGCCATGTAGATTTTGTTTTAGATATGCCTGTTGCTACTGTTAGCACGCCCAGAAACAATCTCCACTGAACCAATGTCAATCCCTTGGTTGGATTGTAATTTTGCAATTTGAGCTATGTAGGGCCATGAGGTTACAGATTCTGGTTGAACATAATTATGCTACTGATGGCCCATAGTTACTCCTGGATGCCCAATTTTGAGTTGTTAATTTTATGGAAGCCTCTCCCATTTAGCAAAGTGGTAGTGCTACACACCATAACTGAGGGTATCCTATAGGTGAAGATGGGACTTCATTTCCACAAGGATTGCATGATGGCCGCCCCTATGGATATTTTCATGGAGGGACGTTATCTGTGACAGATTGTTAAGGATGATGTCAAATATGCTTTTCCCTCTTGTCGGTTGCTTCATCACCTGTCACTGCTGCCAGACTGAATCTATGTCCTTTAGAATCCAGTCACTTTGGTTGTCATAAGGAGGAATACCAAGGCCCCTTCCTAAAATACCTGGCACTGTGCCACCATCTCTTGTGGGTTTGTCCTGACCAGGAGTGTCGATGGTATGTCTGGAACATTGCCTGTAAGCTATGATTATGTCAGCCGACTGCTTGATTGATCTGTGGGAAAGCTTTCCAAATTTCAGTACTCCATATTTTGAAACAAAAGACTTGGATAGGTGTATTTCCGATTGTCATTTCTTGGTCCTAGGTTGACATAAAGTCTGAATGATTTTTTTTTCTCTTTATTTAGACTTTGTAACAGTTTGATACAACTGAGTAGCTTGCTAGGCCATTTCAGAGAGCAATTATGAGTCAAACACATTACTGTGAGTTGGGGTCATTGTCAGGGACACCTGGTAAGGTTGGCAAATTTTATTCCTTGAAAGACATTAATGAATCACCTTAACCAGGTTAAATTCTGTTATGCTAGTGAATAATAGAGGACATCTTACGTCATCCTTATTGAAATGGAACACTCAGAACTAGAACCAAGCCAACAAGGTTTTCAGAATGTCCTCCCTATATACATGTGTAACAGCATAAATAGTTAATATAAGCGTGCTCATCAGTATGAGGATGGAGTCTCTCTCTCTCTCATCAATATCAGAACAAGATTAGAGTCTATGAACGAAGTAAGGTGCCTATGAACAAATTTTTCACTTGGTTTTAACTCACCACTGCTGCTCATCTTGGTTTTACTAATCCAACTGCTGTTTTTGCTCCAATTTTTTCCATTATCCAACGCAATATATGCTACTACATGTGGTACTGAAGGGAATAATTTTTCACCTGTCAAACGTTATGGCCCACTCTGCAGTTAATTTTCATTCAACACCTCCAACTAAAGCCCATTCACCATTGCAATATTTTCTCACTAAGCAGCAAAGTAGTTTACAACCAGCAGGAAACTAAGCAATACTATTAGGACTCAGTGACCACAGGCAGTGATTAGCATTTTAATGAGGAGGAAAAAAGCCATTTTATCTTTCATGTCCTCCAGTGCTGGACAGAATGCAATTTTCTGCATTATGAGAGCTGCCGTCTTTCAGATTACACATTCAACCATTAAATTGAGGTCTGGGCTAACTTTCAGAGGTAGATGTAAAAGATCCTGTAGCTGTTATCTCGAGTGTCCTGGCCAACAAAAACACACACAGCTATTTGTGGAATTGTGGAAGTTCACTGTGGTGTATCCTACATTTAGACAGTGACTACATTTAAAAAGCATTCTGACTGCAAAACACTGTGGGATGATCTAAAGTCATGAGCAATCTTCAAAACAATGCAAGACTTTCATTCCTACTGTAGAGTTAAATATTGACATATTTGTTGATTTTGTACAATTGGTCTTTGTTTTATTCATGTTGAATTTTGTTGAACTATTAGTCTGATAACATTTCCTCAAGTTATTTCTGAATTTTTTCAGATTTTTTTTAAAATTTCTGTAATACTTTGAAGGGAGTTGAAAGTCACGTGCTAATGATTAGTTTAGACAATCATTTTGTGAATGATGTCATTGTGCTGCCATGTGACATTCTTATTGAGAGATCTGAGCCTTTTTAATGACTGAATCCTATCTATCTAATACCAAAAATCTAAGCGCAACAAACTGGCACACTCAGACAATTGCTTCTTGGGAGTTGGGTTCCTGAAAAGTGCTGGGGCTTATGCTGGTTCCTCCACAAGCTAAGACAGTAGTTTAACTTAAGAGCATACAGATGTTTCAGACAGGCAGTCATGCTTCGCCAAGCCCACAAATGTCTGAAAAACAACAAGAACCTACCCAATCGAAATTACACAAATGACAAGTAGCAAATGTTACAGGCTGTAAGGCATAGCTTCCAACCATGGGTACCTCAAATTGATTCAGGATAAAACAAACAGTGGGATTAAATATTAGAAGTAGGTTTCTCTGACATTGGCAACATACAATGGCAACAATGTTGGTAAGTAGATCAGGAATGAGAACAAAGAAGTCCAGCTAAATAATTGTGCTGCCATCCAGTTCCATTAAAAGTTTGGAGAGAAATTGAATCCTGCCCTGCTAATACTACTGACATAATAGGGCTTCTATTTTCACTGAGTCGGATCAATTCAGGTTAGTAAATTTGCAGACGACACTAAGGTCGGTGGAGTTGTGGATAGTGACGAAGGATGCTGTAGGTTGCAGAGAGACATAGATAAGCTGCAGAACTGGGCTGAGAGGTGGCAAATGGAGTTTAATGCAGACAAGTGTGAGGTGATGCACTTTGGTAGGAGTAACCGGAAGGCAAAGTACAGGGCTAATGGTAAGATTCTTAGCAGTGTAGATGAGCAGAGAGATCTCCGAGTCCAAGTACACAGATCCTTGAAAGTTGCCACCCAGGTTGACAAGGCTGTTAAGAAGGCATACAGTGTTTTAGCTTTTATTAATAGAGGGATCGAGTTCCGGAACCAACAGGTTATGGTGAAGCTGTACAAAACTCTGGTGCGGCCGCACTTGGAGTATTGTGTACAGTTCTGGTCACTGCATTATAAGAAGGATGTGGAACCTTTGGAAAGGGTGCAGAGGAGATTTACTAGGATGTTGCCTGGTATGGAGGGAAGGTCTTACGAGGAAAGGCCGAGGGACTTGAGGCTGTTTTCATTATAGAGAAGAAGGTTGAGAGGTGATTTAATTGAAACATATAAAATAATCAGAGGGTTAGATAGGGTGGATAGGGAGAACCTTTTTCCTAGGATGGTGATGGCGAGCACGAGGGGGCATAGCTTTAAATTGAGGGGTGGAAGATATAGGACAGATGTCAGAGGTAGTTTCTTTACTCAGAGAGTAGTAAGGGAATGGAACGCTTTGCCTGCAACGGTAGTAGATTCGCCAACTTTAGGTACATTTAAGTCGTCATTGGACAAGCATATGGACGTACATGGAATAGTGTAGGTTAGATGGGCTTGAGATCGGTATGACAGGTCGGCACAACATCGAGGGCCGAAGGGCCTGTACTGTGCTGTAATGTTCTATGTTCTATGTTCTATGAGCCCTTTGAATGTTAGGAATAATAAAACTGCAGACGCTGGAATCTCAGATAGACAAACAGGAGGCTGGAAGAGCACAGCAAGCCAAGCAGCATCTGGAAGAAAAGAAAGACCTTTGAATATGTTGGTTGGGTCTAGATTTCAGTATTCTCACTCTCCCTTCCTATTTGCAATGATTTTCAATTCCACGCAATAAGGATGCAGGTAAGTCAGATATGCACCGCACTCCTGCCCTTGCTGGTTTCATTGAGGGTGTGGATAGTTTGAATACCTCATCTTCTCCATTTTGTTTTAAATGGAATATGCCCTTTCAGTAAGAGTACATGGTTCATGACACCTGGGGATAGTTGTGGATTGTAGGAAAACACAATGGTTAAGTGAGGAAATGTAGAAAATTACCTTCTAGAATTTTTACATTGCTAGGCTTTGAAATACAAAGTAAAATCTGTTCTTTCTATTTCAATAGCTAGATGCTTCTTTGTAGCATAGATGTATCTTTACTGAAAAGATTGATTATAGGGCTCTTTCCTGCCAAGGTAATGCTCACATTATATTCAGCAGCATTCTGCAAATGTTGAGATAGTTAACAGTACTTAATCTGTGGGAAAATAACTCCTAAAACATTCAAAATCTCAAACATTAAGAAAACACTGCTTGGGAATCCTAAATGTCATATCCTGAAGTGGTTTAAAGCAACAAAGCTTTAAAAGCATAATAAAACACTTTAGCTTTTGTGCTGTGAAATCAAAACACTGCAGCAGTGTATTGATTGACAGATAATTTTGAAAAATGTAGCTGCTTGTATTTTTTTTCAATTTCTGAGGACTTCAAAGTTTATACCCCTCAGAGTTCTCCTTACAATGGAGTCAGAAAGCGTGCCTGAGTTTCTAACATTAGGAAACACTTATCTCTACAGGAGACTGTAGAGATAAATTGAATTACAGTTTTGTGAGTAATTAAAGGATTCGCTGTGTTTGATGTAATCAAATTAGATGCATGTTTTTATAACAGATTGACCACATGAATGGATATTTTAAATGTGTTTTGCAAATGAGTTTTTTTTTCAGTCTAGCGTGTTTTATTGATGGCTCTAAAATGATTTCTAACAATCAAATTTCTATTTCAAAGAAATTCAGAGGTCTGCTCATGCATACTGGGTGAATGGCTATGGAGGATACATGTGTGATGTGAAAAGACGTGGATAGAGCAAGGTATATAAAGGGGCATTGACATCTGAGATTATTGAGGGGTCATGGGGTGATGATTGAGGGTGAGACATGGCATGGTGCAAATGAGAGATGTGTAGGGAATAGTGGGATGGTGTGAAGAGAGAGATATGATAATTTAAGGGCCTAATATTTACTGCTAAAACTTTTTTTATTTCCTAGTAAATGTATCTGGCCATTCTAGCTGACAAGCTGGGCCATCTGAATACTTCTTTTGGAGCCTCAAGCCTTTTCCTGGAAGCAATGGGACAAATCCTTTGTGCTTCCTCCTTTCCAGGAGTGAAAATATGGGAGGTAGAGTCTCTTCTAAAAGTTAGAAATTTCCCAATTAAATATTCCACAAAAATCTGAATATTCCATGAGAAAAAGTACCTCCAACCAGCTAGAAACTGATGTCCATTTCAAGCCCACTGACTCCCACAGCTACCTAGAATACACGTCCTCCCACCCACCCTCCTGCAAAAATTCCATCCCCATTCCCAAATCCTCCACCTCTGCCGCATCTGCTCCCAGGATGAGGCATTCCACTCCCGTACATCCCAGATGTCCACGTTCTTCAAGGACCGCAACATTCCCCCCGCAGTGGTCGAGAACACCCTTGACCGTGTTTCCCGCATTTCCCGCAACACATCCCTCACACCCTGCCCCCGCCACAACCGCCCCAAGAGGATCCCCCTCGTTCTCACATATCACCCCACCAACCTCCGGATACAACACATCATCCTCCGATACTACCGCCATCTACAATCCGACCCCACCACCCAAGACATTTTTCCATCCCCACCCTTGTCTGCCTTCCACAGAGACCACTCTCTCCATGACTCCCTTGTCCGCTCCACACTCCCCTCCAACCCCACCACACCCGGCACCTTCCCCTGCAACCGCAGGAATTGCTACACTTGCCCCCACACCTCCTCCCTCACTCCCATCCCAGGCCCTAAGATGACTTTCCATATTAAGCAGATGTTCACCTGCACATCTGCCAATGTGGTATACTGTCACCATTGTATCCAGTGTGGCTTCCTCTACACTGGGGAAACCAAGCGAAGGCTTGGAGACCGCTTTGCAGAGCACCTCCGCTCGGTTTGCAATAAGCAACTGCACCTCCCAGTTGTGAACCATTTTAACTCCCCCTCCCATTCTTCAGATGACATGTCCATCATGCGCCTCCTGCAGTGCCACAATGATGCCACCCAAAGGTTGCAGGAACAGCAACTCATATTCCGCTTGGGAACCCTGCAGCCCAATGGTATCAATGTGGACTTCACAAGCTTCAAAATCTCCCCTTCCACCACCGCATCCCAAAACCAGCCCAGCTCATCCCCTCCCCCCACTGCATCCCAAAACCAGCCCAGCCTGTCGCCGCTTCCCTAACCTGTTCTTCCTCTCACACATCCCTTCCTCCCACTTCAAGCCACACCTCCATTTCCTACCTACTACCTCATCCCACCTCCTTGACCTGTCCGTCTTCCCCAGACTGACCTATCCCCTCCCTAGCTCCCCACCTATACTCCCCGCTCCACCTATCTTCTTTTCTCTCCATCTTTGGTCCGACTCCCCTTCGGTCTTTCCCATCTGCGTTTATCTGACCAGACCCCAAACATGTCCACCTGTCTATATTTATATCCTCCTTTGAGATGATCCGCAAAACCTACCTTTTTCTGTTCCAATATCTGTTATACTTGGTTCATAATACTGTTCATTATGCTTTCATGAAATCCTTTGGGTCACTTAACAATTTTAAAAATACTGTATGTCTATCACTGCCTCTAACATATCTGAACTATTCTGTTCCCAGACTCAAAATGAAATACAAAGCCCTAAGAAGTGAAAGGCCAGTTCAAACAAGAAATAACAGTTTGGATTGGGAGAATAACTGTGTCTGTTAAAGGATTTAGTTTGCTTTTTCAATTTTACTTTCCAGGGTCTACAAACTACAGCAAGCATCAATTTCCACTTATGGATTAATGTACCAATTTTCCAAAACTGCAAAAGGACCATTAACTTGATCACTACTAATGGTTGTGAATCTGCCATTTTGTAATACCTTCTGCTTTTTGCCAAGAGTGCAATAATTCACAATATCAATACCAGAAAACTTAATTTAAAGCACTCTAGGAAACATTCACCAATGTCATGATCAAAGGAAATGCAGGTTGCAGATAAGACTGCAATGCTGTAATCCTAATTCTCTGGCCCACACACTTGAGCGTAACATCAAGCTGAGATAAGAACATTGATTGATTTGTATCTAGCTAATGGCTTTTTCTTTCTGTGTAATAAAACCAGTGTCCCGTGTAGAACAGTTAATGCATTATGACAAATTAAGACATAATATTAATAATTTTGAACAATATTTTGTACATTTATGCATATTCCATAAACACATCAGAACTGGACTGAAGAAGGAAAGTCAAATATGGTTTTCAAAATGACTTAATTTTGACTTTTGTTTGCATCAGTTAACAGTGCTATTCAGCTCAGGGAGAGTACACAAATGGTCTTTATTGATGGTCTAAGGTCTGCCCCTGTCAAAACTTGTGCTCAAATAACAAGTAAAAATTGTGCGTTTACTTTTGGCCAGCATGTTCACATCCAAATCATTTATATAAATGATGAAAAGCAATGGACCCAGCACTGATCCTTATGGCACACAACTGGTCACAGATCTCCAGTCTGAAAAGCAGCTCTCCACTACCACCCTCTGCCTTCTATCTTCAAGGCAGTTCTGTATGCAAATGGCTAGTTCTCTGTGTATTTCATGTGATCTAACCTTGCTAACCAGTCTACCATGAGGAACCTTGTCGAACGCCTTACTGAAATCCATATAGATCATGTCCAACCCTCTACCCTAATCAATCTGCTTCATTACTTCTTCAAAAAACTCAACTAAATTAGCGAGACATGATTTCCCACACACAAAGCCATGTCTACTATCCGCAGTTTGTCCTTGCCTTTCAAAATACATGTAAGCCCTGTCCCTCAGGATTCCCTCCAACAACGTGCCCACCACTGATGTCACACTTGCTGGTCTATCGTTCCCTGGCTTTTCCTTCCTACTTTTCTTAAACTGAGGCACTAGATTAGCCAACCTCCAATCTTCTGGCACCTCACCTGTGGCTATCGATGATACAAATATCTCAACAAGAGGTCCAGCATTCACTTCACTATCTTCGCACAGAATTCTTGGGTCCTGGGCATTGACCCACCTTTATGCACTTTTCAAGATGTTGTTATTTATTTCACCACATTCGCTATCTTACCAAAGTGAACAAATTCGGATTCTCACCATATAAGTTCAAACAGCGCCTTATAGTATAATTACTCTTTTGTACTTTCAATAAATACACAGATTCTTTAGCCCATAAACACCTGTTTACAGTCTCCTCATTCACATTCTCATGAAAAAGTCCAGTGTTAAGGACCAGGGGTGTGGCAGCAATTTGAACTGCTAAAATATCAGGAAAATAAATGATTGCAAACCAGAACCCTACAAGAACAGGAATCCTTCCTTGTATTACAATGGTATCATTATTTGCATTTAGCTGCAATATTTGGTTCCAAACAATTGTCCTCCCTTGTTCCATCATCAGTTTTGAGTAGCGGTGCTGTCTGGCTGGGACTGCTTGCTTAAGTTTTGCCTATAGGTTCAGTTTAGACAGGTTCAATTTATTTCAGATTCATAGTTATGTCAATCCATTGAGTTTAATATTGCTTAGGAACCCACTTCTTTAGCTGGGTTGAGGGCACCCTTTTTACTGAATTTCTGAGAAGACATCATGGAAGGTCAGCCATGTTTGAGGAGATTAGGGTGTTGGAGGAAATTAGGTTGTTTGGGGTGCATACATGAGGATCAATGGTCGGCACAACATTGTGGGCTGAAGGGCCTGTTCTGTGCTGTACTGTTCTATGTTCTATGTTCTATGTACTCACAAGCCAAAGCCCTTCGTTACTGCTTGCCAAATTTCAATTGTTTTGTAATTCAACTGCCAATATAAATTTCACGTTAGCCTGAATGAGATTGGTGCCTACTTATGTGAAATCAGTGATGCATTTTCACTCGAAAAAGGTCTATCAGACATTACTGTTGTTTTTCATATTCCCAAAGTTACACACAAAATACCTAATCAGGTACACCAATAATTTCTACAGCCTTGCAGATTAGGCCATTGTGAGTCACAGCCAATGCTGGGGCAATGGAGTCAGATTTTTTAAAAGTTTGTTCATGGGATGTGCCCATCCCTAATTGCCCAAAAAGCTGGTAAAAGCCAACCACATTGCAGTGGATCTGGAGTCACAAATGAGAGGGCAAGCAGGGCCTTGATTCAATGACTCATCTGGAAGATGGTCCTCTGACCTGGGCAAGAGACAAAAATCACATGCCCTAGTGCTGTTCCTGGTCAAGGCCCCCAGATCAACTGCTGACTTGAGCAAAGAGCCCTTGGTCCTGAAGGTGGCATGACAGTAGGGATTACACAGTGTGGAGCTAGAGGAACACAGCAAGCCAGACAGCAGAGGAGCAGGAAAGTTGATGTTTCAGATCAGGACCCTTCTTTACAAGCTCTGCCTCTGACCCTGCACTGCAGCACACCTGATCCCTATATTAGTATAACAGGCAAACACGCATCCACATGCACACACACACATTGTGTCTCTGACAGTGCTGTAGCAAAGTGGTAGCTCATCGTATAGGCATGCATTTTTGGACTGAGATTTAAACCCTCAACCTAAAACATTTGCTCAGACACCAGAGCTGATTTACAAATTTACGTATAGTTACAATCTTAATTAAAATTTTTGCAAAAATCTTAATAAATGAATAAATTACCAAAGATTAGAACGCCTTTTTTGTAAATTATTTTCAAGGATAACTCCAATGTCACTTTTAACAATCCCCAATTGAAAGATTCCCAAACTGACTGAATGTGAATAGCATGTTAAACAATGTTGATGAAGATTTCAGTGGAAAACACATTCAGAACTTGTCATAAACAAAAGATCTTATAACTGTAAATAAATAAATACCTTGGAATACTGAATGTTAATATAAATATACTGCAATTAACATCAATACAAATATTTGGTAAAATAGTTGCTTTTCATTAGTTTGTTACTTCCATTTAATGAGGGATGATCAAACTGGTCATCTACCTTGCCTGGCATTTCAGGAGAGAGAAAGAAAATGCCCAGTAGCCACATCTAACGTAAAAACAGCTTCCTTTATTAATATATAGTATTATAAATTAACTGAATTTCAGTTTCTTGTTTCTTTGAATAATCAGAATGAACGTCTTATATGATGTCCAAAGAGATCTTTTCTCTGAAAGAATATGATCTGACCGTTGCAAATTTAATATTTTAAAGACAATATGGAAATTACTTTAGGTGCATTGCAGGATTTTGCAGCCAGTTTCACATTTCCACCTTTACTGAGGTGGGATTAGGTAACACAGCCAGGCAAAGGTTCATTCCAATTGCAACCTTTATCTTTATTTTACCTTCATTTTCCATACTCACAGCACAGAGACCACACATTCATTGAACCATTCAAAGTATAAAACTGCTCCAATTTATAAAAAGGTGGCTGGTTTAACAGTAAAACTTTCACATCTTTCTTCTACCATTTACTCCTCCATGATGTGCAAATTAACTGGAAACTTGCCTTTTCAACTTGAAATCAAATCTTCCTGTCAGTATTTTGCTGCACTTACCTAACACGAATAAATAATACAAATGTATCATTTTCAGTCATTCTATTACTGCACTGATTTTGAGAGCATTCATGACTAAATCAGGATATTGTAACAATTGTGATAGTTCTGATGTGTGAGCACGCGCGATGCTCATGAAAAGGCTAGTGGTCATCTTGGAGATGCAAGGCCAGTAGGACAGTCCACGTCTGTCAGACCTGCAGCCCCTCGCTTTAGCCACATGTCCTCATCATCAAAAGCTAGGCAAGGGGAAATGAGTTGCCCTTTCCTCTGGGGGGTCACCAGGGCCCACAGGGTGGGGGAGCGACGCACAGGCAGCTGGGAAGCTTCTCCTCAGAACACTCCCAAGGCACGCTGGACTTCTACCTTCCCACAGCTTGTATTACCAAAGCTTGCATCAGTGCAAGCTGAACAGTGTGAGTCCACAGCTGGGAAGGAGAATCTCAGCCGGTCTGGCTTCCCAAAGCCAAAGTCACGAGGGTTTGACCAACCAAGTTTTCCATTTCAAGATAGCCAAAGATACAGTAGACTGCCAACATCCCACCCTGGTTTATTGAGAATGCACTTAGGTGAAATGGATAGAAGAAAACATGTCAAAGGCATACAGTTGATTTTCAAAGGTGTTACACCCATGCCACCTATCACCTTTACCAGTAGTTACAGTTACAGTGTAGGAGTTGATTAAGGCAGAGCCTTATGGGAATTGAGGTGACTCTGCATACTTCCCAAAAATGTAAGACCTTGCAAATGCTAAACATTGCTTGCTGCATACAACCAACATCAAAAATCACACAACAAAAGGTCATAGTCCAACGGTTTATTTGAAATCACAAGTACAGCCCCTTCATCAACTGCAATGAGAGGAGAGCACACAGACACACAGAGTTTACTAACAAAGAGATGAAGGGCAGAGAGATCAAAGGATCATACAACTGGTGTGAGTGGAGTGAACAAACCTAAAATAGTTGACTGATTGCCTTCTGGTAAACCTGTTTCAAGTCACTGCCCTGAGATAATTAAAGGTTTCGTCAGCGTCTGCCTAACTTCCCAAAATTCAAACAGGTAGACCGATAGGAATATACAAAAGGTGACATCGCAGGTCAGACACTGAATTGTAGGTCTGAGGCCTTGTGCAACATCTGTCTCAGAGTTTTAACTTGGAATCAGGCTGAATTTATTCCGAAAACAGGAATTTATAAATTGTCTCACTGACTGACTGTGACCACAGATTATGTGTTTCTTGAACAAAATAGAATGTATCTGAAAATAAACAAACATCTTAGATGAAAAGATTCACCCCAAAGGTGTGTGTGTGTGTGTGTGTGTGTGTGTGTGTGTGTGTGTGCTTGAGACAGAGTGTGTAGGAGAGTGTGGATATATGAAAGGGTCTGTGTGAGTGTGTGAGTGTGAGTGTAAGTGTGTGAATGAAAGAATGTTACCCTGTGAGAATGTGTGTGTGAGAAAGTGTGTGTGTATCTATGAGACTGGAATATATAATCCAAAATTGTACGAACTATTTAAGGTAGAGACATCATAGCAATTGTTGTGTACCTCGAAGGCCACCTTGGGGGATGCTTACCCGAAGATTGGAGGCTGATTGTCCTTAACCCACTGAAGTGTTCCCTGGCTGGGAGGGAATATTCCTATCAATTCCTGTTTGTGGTGCGGTGTTCATTCATCCGTTGTCAAAGCGACTGCATGGTTTCACCAATTTACCATGCCTCAAGTCATCCTTGCCTGCAGCATTGGCCAAGTCAAATGAGCATCTGTTATGTATGTGGTGGGTGGTGTTCCCACGTGTGATGGTGGTATCCATGTTAACGATCTGATGTCTTGCAGGAGGTTGTGTTCGATGTTGTCCGAAAGGCTGGGTAGTTTGCTGTAAACAATGGTCTGTTTAAGGTTTGGTGGTTGTTTGATGGCGAGAAGTAAGGCATAGGGATCATCTTGGCAAGATGCTCATTGTCATCAATGAAGGCTGTGAAGAACATGGCGTAGTTGCTCCACTCTGAGGAAGTACTGGACAACGAAGGTTACCCTATAGGTTGTATCCTGCGCCTGTCTTCTGAGGCAGTAGTTGGAGTTTTTGGCTGTGGCAAATTGGAACTAGTGATTCATGAGTTGACTATCTTATCCCGTTCATATGCAGCATCCTTCAAGACATTCAAGTGTCCATCACATTCCTCTACACCTGAGCAGATTTTGTGTATGCACATGGCTAGTCCATAAGAAATGGCTTTTTCTAAATGTGTTTACAGTGGAAGCTAGAGAAGTGCAGCATCACGAGGTTATCCATGGACTTGTGGTAGACGAACTACTAAGGTGCCATCTCTTATGGAGATGTGTTTGTTTCCAAGAATGAAACTGATTCTAAACAATAGTCCATGGTAAGTCTGATAGTAGGATGAAACTTGTTGACATCGCTATGTAGTTGTAACAGTGATTCTTTGTTATAGTCCAAAGTAAGAAAATGTCATCGATTTATCTGGTGTATCATGTGGTCGGAGGTCCTGTGCAGTAAAGAAGTCTTGCTTGAACTTGTGCATGAAAATGTTGGCATACTGGTGGAAAAATCTGGTCCTCAAAGCTGCTGTGTGTCTGGATAAAGAAGTGATTGTCAAAGGTGAAGACATTGTGGTCAAGGATGAAGTTGTAGGATGGCATGTAGAAATGGGAAGTTGTTGGTATTGATTATTGAGGCTTTTGCAGCACTGCCATTGCCATGGGAGATGCTGGTATAGAATGCAGAAACGTCCCGTGTGACAAGGAATGTTCCTGGTTTGATTGGTCCTTGGCTGCTTTGTTTTTGCAGGAAGTATGTAGGGTCACGACAAAAGCTAGGGGTTCTTTGTCCAATGGGTTTCAAGATGCATTCAACATTGCCAGAGAGGTTCTCAAACAGGGTCCCATTGCCTGGTATGATGGGACACCCAGGTATGTTATCTTTGTGTATCTTCGGAAGGAAGTAGAAGCCCCCTATGCGAGAAGCATGTGGGATGAGGGTTCACAGGGTACTCTGAAGGCCTGGATCAAAAGCCTTAATCAGTCTGTTCAGTTGACAGATGTATTCTTTGGTCAGATCGGTGGGTCTTTGTCTGTGGTGTTCCTGGTTGTTCAGTTAACAGTATACCTCTTTGGAATAATCCATTCTACTTTGTATGACGATGGCTCCTCCCTTTTCTGCTGGTTTGATGATAATGTTGCAATTGATTTCGAGAGCATGGACAGTGTTTCATTGTGCTTGGGTGATGTTCTGCATTATCTTATAAGAGCGGCTGATGAATCAGGCATTAACACATCTCCTGACAGCTTGAGTGAATATGTCGAGTCTAGGGTAGTGGCCTTCCAGAGGGGTCCAATTCAACTGTTTCCTTTTCGGTCACTGCACCATGGATCTCTTTGTTCACTGTTCCCGGTTCATCGGTTGCCTTATTGGGCTCACTGCTGACATCTGAGGTTCATGGAAGAATTCCGAGAGCCTCATTTGCCTGATGAATTCCTCTGTGTCTGCCGTGAGATGAACGGATGCCCCAAGACATGGTATATTGGTAAGATCATGCACGCTACACCGATGAATAGACACTGCGCCACAATTGCCAGATAGCAATGCTCCCTCTCAGTGAGTGAACACAGTGGTCAAGAGCATTCAGCCACCAATCTTCAGGTAAGCCTCCTACAAGGTAGGCTTCATGATATACAACAACACAGAATCGATGAGCAGAGACTGTTGGCCAAGTTCTGCAGCCATGAAGATGGCCTCAACCATGATCTTGGGTTAATGACGCACCACACCGTTCTGTATCTGTAAAATCTTCCTTACTGTCCT
Organism: Stegostoma tigrinum; assembly: GCF_030684315.1. Lineage (NCBI taxonomy): Eukaryota > Metazoa > Chordata > Chondrichthyes > Orectolobiformes > Stegostomatidae > Stegostoma > Stegostoma tigrinum. The sequence continues at coordinate 28,241,344 of NC_081367.1, read as the reverse complement.
GTTTTAACAGTGTCGCCTTGATAAATTGGTATGATCTCTCTACCTTAATTAGTATGGGCAGTTTTGGATTACTTATTACACTCTCTCATACACACACTCTCTTTCACACACACTCACACAGATCCTCTCACACACACACTCTCTCTCACACAGACCGTCTCTCTCAAGCATGCATACACACAAACATATATACACACCATTTCACACACAGATCCTCTCTCTCACAAACAAACAAACACACAAACACACACACACACACACACACACACACACACACACAAACACACACACACACACACACAGACATATAAACCTATGGGGTGAACTGTTTTATCTAAGATGTTTGTTTATTTTCAGATACATTCTATTTTGTTCTAGAAACTCATAATCTGTGGTCACAGTCAGTCAGTGAGACAATTTATAAATTCCTGTTTTCGGAATAAGTTCAGACTGATTCCAGGTTAAAACTCTGAGACAGATGTTGCACAAGGCCTCACACCTACAATTCAGTGTCTGACCCGAGATATCACCTTTTGTATATTCCTATCGGTCTGCCTGTTTGAATTTTGGGAAGTTAGGCAGACGTTGACAAAACCATTAATTATCTCAGAGCAGTGACTTGAAACAGATTCTGGAAATTGCATCGTCATCAGCTGAAACTTGTGTCTCCTCTGTAATGGAGTTCTTCAGATCCTGCTTCTGCGATTTCTAAAATGTAGGAATGTATGCATGATCAAAGATTCAACAGGTGGCAATCAGCCAGCCATTTTAGGTTTGTTCACTCCACTCACACCAGTTGTATGATCCTTTGGTCTCCCGGCCCTTCATCTCCGCCGGCAAACTCTACATCTGTGTGCCCTCCTCTCACTGCATCTGATGAAGGGACTGTGCTCCAAAAGCTTGTGATTTCAAATAAACATGTTGGACCAAAACCTAATGTCATGTGATTTTTGACTTTGTCCATGCCAGTCTAACACCAGTACCTCCATATCATACAACCAACTGCATCTTTGACTACAGATGCCCTCTTACAGTAGGGTTCTTGAACTTAACTTGGAAAACTGCAGCCAAGGCATTTCACATTCATGGATAAAGGTAATATCCATTAATATACCAAGTCAAGCCTAGCAATCAGCCTTTGGTATATACACTTTCTTCACATGTGAGAGTGCAGAATCAATGATAATTCCACACATCTCAGGAGATAAATGTTGTTCTTAAGCATATGAGCTTTTCAAGGTGCAGCAAATGACATTCAAGGTTGAGAGACGTTGAATGGGCAGCTCACATATCCACTGTCTTTAGGAGCACAGTGGCCTGAAGAGAACAGCTGTACCAAGTGCTGCCTCTTGAGTTAAATGTTCTCATAAAGGACATTCAAGTATATCTAGGTGAAATTACTCTCTACACACTCTGAGCATCAAAGGAGCACGTGAAAGAAAAGTCAAAAGGTGTCTCGCGAGATTTATGTCACCTAGTCGCTGTCTTAAGGACTGGACAATACATGGCTCAAAAGATATACCCTCATTGATATTTCCAGAGCTTTATAAGCTTAGCACCACGTGATGTGAATGCACTGTTCCTCTGCTTTTCTCTTCCTAAACAGGATGTAGGGAACAGTATGCAAAGCTAATTTAATGTTACTTCAGTGTTGAAATAATTTGCACTTTTACATGTCTAACATGGCGTTTAACCTAAAACTTAAAATGTTAAAAACTGCAAAACAACATATTAGACATGTTCTTTACTTGAGGGAAGGGCTTTTTTTTTCCTGAATGAGCAAGTTAGATATATAAACAATACAATAAAGTTTGAACCAAGCTTTGAAACCTGAAAGTAGGTGACAGTGGAGTTTGCCTCTTGTCTCTCAGGCTCCAGAACATTTCACTGTCCTTCTCTTAGCTGTCATAAGTAGGTTTGGGGCTGTAGCCCTGGTCTCCCAGTAGACCATCCCTGTATGAGCCAAGAACTTTGAAAAGAAGTAGGCACCAGTGGCTGCTGCAGTATATATGGGTCATGACAATTCCCAGGATATCTCACACGGAGCTCCAAAATGTGGTTCATATTCAGTTCTTCACAAATTAGTTAAACATTAAACACCACCGGTTGGTGATAGGACATTCTCAAAGCAGTGTCATATCGCATCCTGAACTTAGGAGAAGTCTCATTAAGGTTGAGGGTAATGAACTGGTAGGTGTATAAGAGCTTCTAGACCCTGTAGCTACCTCGTAATGATATCACTGATCTGAATATACTTGAGCATAAATAGCACCATGTGGGCAGAGTCAGAACAATATCTCTGGAAGACTCACATGAGTACATGGTCATAACATACTGAGAAGATATATTAGTCCTCACCCATTGAATTAGAGCCTGATATATCTACGATTGCCATGTATAGCTCTAATTACCATTCATGTATAATAAATAGTGTTATTTTAATTCTAGGACTGATAACAGCTCTTATTTTCTTTCAACCAACTTGTACAGACGGTGATACAGCTGGAACCTGAACCCAGGCCTCCCGGCTCAAATACAGGGACATTACCACTGCATACAAGTGTCCTTTGAAGCCAGTTCATGACTTTGACTTTTCTCTGAACAGTCTGTTTTGAACCAAAAAACTCAGTGTAACATCTAGTCACACAATAAAAAAAATGGGCTCCAGTGAAAATAGTAGTACTGAAATCATTGTTACATTTATCAATGGTGGATTGGGAAATGTCATTCTGAGGTCCCCAGATGGTCCTTGAAATGAGCCCCTAGCATTAAAATTAAGGACAGCTATACCTTGACAGATACAAAATGAGACTGCAGCCCATTCCTTGCAAGGACATCCTCACGTCCAGCTGCTGAAATAGCTCTGAAGTAATGGAGATAATGGGAACTGCAGCTGCTGGAGAATCCAAGATAACAAAGTGTGTAGCTGGATGAATACAGCAGGCTGCTGTGTTCATCCAGCTACACACTTTGTTATCTAAAGTAATGGAACCAGGTCATCATTAACCTTTCGCAACTTTTCCATTCAAACATTTGCAGATGGCAGCTACAAAATCAATTTACCCTTGTTCTGCCCATGCTTCTGCACCTACTTGGTGCATCTTATCCTCCTGCTTTCTTCTCTAGAGGCTATGTGACAGTCGCTGTAGGTTATTGTCCTTACCGGGCTTGTTGAAGTTCTTCTTCTGTACTGTCTCCTTCTCCAGCTCCTCCTCAATCAGAACAAGGTCACAAGAAAGACAAATATGGCCTTGGCCTTTCCAACTCTGTGCAGATAATTTGTCAGAAAGTCAGAGAAATCACACAGTTTTATTGAAGGGACACCTGAGCCCTTATCATAGAATCATAGAAGATACTACAGTGTGGAAGCAGGCCATCAGCCCATCAGGTCTACACTGATCCGTCTGAAGATCATCCACCCAGACCCAACTCCCCCACCCTATCCCTGTAATCCTGCATTTCCCATGGCTAGTCTACCCAGCCTGCACATCCTGGGACAACATTGGAAATTTAACATGGCCAATCTACCTAATTGGCGCATCTTTGGAACATGGGAGGAAGCTGGAGGACCTGGAGAATATGCAAACTCCACACATACAATTGCCCAAGATTAGAATTAAACCTGGATCCCTGGCACCGTGACACAGAAGTGTTAACCACTGAGCCACCCTGCTGCCTTCAAAAATCAACGTAAGTGTTGTGTGGCATGATGGCTTCACAAGGATATCAACTGCATGCCTCAGTAAGGAAATCTAAAGTATGTAACCTTATCAAATGCATGGAGGACAACAAAAGATTCTAGGTTCCTTTGGGAGAAGACGTCTTCCAGTGAGGCAGCATTAAATGATCTCCAGCCCCCTACAAAACTCCCTTCGAAATCACAACCCATGTCCTTGTAAACTTCTTTTTCTGGCAGCTACTATTTATTGTCTTTGAATATCTACCATTGATTGCCAAATGGGAAAATCAAGTTCCGTTTTTAAGTTTCTTGTTATATTGCTTGATCTATGTAATGAGGAGGCAATTGCTAGATGCAATGCAATTCTCATGATTGCTCAAGGTCATGTTTTGTTACATTCTTTGACGATTACTGACCTCTGGTTGAAGTAAGAATTAAAGGGATTTGTGTAGCATTACTTAATCAGTGAAGGCACGACCATTTCAGCGTGAATTTAGCAAACTCTGCCCCTGCAGATGAAAACAGTGACTCATTCCTCCCATTTTACATGTGATCACAGCTGTTTCGTGAAGTTATTTCTCAGCTGACTTTCAATCTGGGATGACAAGGTGTTCCAACTTTGTGTTCGTGAGTTACTTTCCCTGTGACCTATAAATATCACCTCCTGTTCTTCACATTCCCTTTTGTATTCATGTCCCTGTGGCCCCAGTGAACTTTCAGCCTCCTTCTATTTCAGTTGAGGTCCTTTACATTGCCATGAATGTGTCTGCTTTATTTCATGTGTCCATGATTTTGGAAGCTTCTGTGTTCTTCCTGGCCCAACATGCTACTCACATAAAAGCCACTGACTGGAGCCTGTGTGAATTGCCCCTTTGAGACCTCCCAGCACCTACCCACTAACTGTACTTTGCACCCTTCTAGCTGTACATGGCCCCTATCAATAGCACTATTCCCTCAATGGCCCAGGACAATAACGTCCACCTGCTGACTTGAGCTGCCTGCTTTCCCCAGGATTTCATGGACTGCCCCTCATTATTAGAAACCAACTGCCCATAACTGACCATTGTCTACCCCAACTTGGACTGACCTTCACTATCTCCCCAGCTGATGTACATGTAATTGTGGGCTGTATACAGCTGACCTACAGGGCTGATCATGATCCACTTCGTGCTGCAAAGGCATGGATCCCTGCACTTTATAGGACCAAGCATCTGACTGGCCCAGCATCAGTACCAGTCCTGGTGCTGAGAACACTAAACTATGGACAGTGGCTTGGTTACTGATCTAAAAATTTACCAGTGGTATGACATGAAGAAACAAATCCAAGACAATGAGAGGAGAATGCCAAAGGAAACGTGTTTTTTTAAAATATTTCTCTGCTTCAGAAATCTGTATTTAAAACCTAAAGGGCTGTTCAATGTCAGGGAATCCTCACTTCAGTATCAGCTGATCCTGACAGTTACTGTTCCTCATAAATCTCACTTGATGTTACACAGGATGCAGTAACAATGTAAGCTTAGAATTCTTGTACCTGCTCATTGATTCCCACTCTGACATACACAAATTAACTCAGCAGGGTCCTGCCAAGCAGAGCTGGGAAAACTCAAAAAGCACATTGAGACTCATACAAAGCAATTTAAAGGCATAAATACAGCAGAAAAAGCTGCCACCTGAGATTCCTGGTTTAAAAAAAGCTATACTCTTTATACACCACTAATACTTTGAAAATGATGTGATAATTCATCCCAGGAATTCTTTACAGAATATGTAAAATGCTAGAAATACATATTCACAGTGATCTGCCAAATGGCATGTTGTTGAAAATTTGCTGCATGATGTGGACATGCTATTCATGCAAAAAAACTAAAGCAATCATAAAGCTAATGTATTTTAAATTGCACCAGAACAAGGTATTTGCAAATAAATTTTTAAGCACTTAACATGTTGCTTTGATGCTTGCTCATGGTCATCACAAAAAATTATAGAGCATTTTAAAATTAATGTTATTGATCATACAATGGGCAATGATTGATTCTTATATCTAAGCTGTTTGTTAGAATCATTTGCTGCTTTTATTAAGATCATCACCAGCCTTGTTTGACCAGAAGTCAAAGTAAAAATTGTTCTCTGCATTCTCTCCACAAATGCTGCCAGAACTGCTGAGTTTCATGAGCAAATTCTGTTTTTGTTTCTGCAGAGACACTGCAGTTCTGGGGTGTCTTTTCTATTCGCTGACATCTGGGTCAAAACACAGAATTTTATGACTAAAGAGGGTTGCTGGGCAACAGTTAATATGGGCTCCTATTCTTCTCAAAGGTAAGGTTTCTTTTTTTCCCCACTAACTAAAGCAATAAATCCCATTTCTTACACACTTGCATTGCTTAGCTCTTTCTTCAAAGTTTCCAGATTTCCACAAAAACAGCAGGTGCTTTATAGCACAAATAAAACTTTTGACTTCCCTAACTAGCAGGTGAGTCACAACCCACTTACTGCTGAGCACAATTCCAAGAAATCACATGACCCTGTTCAATCCAGAAAAATGTCTGAATAGTTCAATTTCTTCCACAGGCTTTCATAGAATCCTTAAGTACAAATAAATATTCCCAACACCAAAGAAGTTCATTTCTTAACAGTGTGAATTCAAGAATTGACACAATGGCTTGGCCTTTGCAATTGAAATAGCAATGTGGCTCATAGTCGTTTTCCATGGAGTAAATTGGACAGCATCTGCTGATATCCATAACTGCAGTTGAATATGGAAATTTAAAGCTGGCCTCTTCATCCATAACACAGAATTAAGGGAGGTATAGTGTAATTGTTGCTGGACTAGGAATCCAGAGATCCAGGTATTGTTCTGGGGAATTTCATCACAGCAGATGGCAAAACATGAATTCGAAAAAAGCAGCAGTCAAAAGATGATTGGAATTTGATCTCCAATGAAACTATTGTCAAAAAAAACCCCATCTTGAAAGTAACCTGCCACATTTAATTTCAGACTCTCAGCGTCATGGTTGACTCATAACTACCCACTAATGACCAGCAAGCCATTTAGTTGTATCAAACTGTGAAAAACCTTCTAAAAGGAGTGAAATTAGTTGGACACCTTATATTGACTTAGGCAGCAACAACAGCAGACCCAGCCTGGCTAACACTATAAAATCCTCCTTAAACATGTGGGGACTGCTGCACAAATTGGGAAAGCTGGCTTACAGCCTCGTCAAGCAAATGACCAACACTGTCTGTAAGGCTCGATTCTGTGAATATGATTATATCTCAAACAATACAATCACCATCTCTGGGTATGCCCTGACCCACGGGCAGGATGCACCAGCAAAGCGCTATACCAAGAGGGAGTGCTGAGCATTAAATCACACCCCTTGAAGTCTCATAGCATCAAGTCAAACTTGGGCAAGGATATCTCCTACCGATTAACATATACTGACCTTCTCAGCTCATGAATGAGCATTCCTCCATGTTGAATACTACTGATGATGGCAAGGGGTCAGATTATACTATGGATGGGGACTCCAGTGTCAATCACTAAGTCACCCAACTGGGTCTACAGCAAGTGATGAGGGAACCAACAAGATCGAAAAATATACTTGACCCCAACCTGATCATATCCATGACATCATTCATAGGAATGCTCAGGGAGACAAAGTCCCACCTTCACATTGTGGGGACCCTTCATTGAGTTGAATGACACTGTTGACATATTAAATGAGATCAACTTCAAACAGATCTAGCAACTGAAGACTGGGCATCCATTAGACACAGCCGACCATTAGCAGAACTCAAATTGTGCTCAAACTAAATATTCAAGCTCATGGCCTGGCATATTCCTCATTCTATCATTATTATCAAGCCATGGCATCAATCTAAGGTCAATAAAGCATGCAGGAGGGTATGCAAGACACACCAAGCACAACCAAAATGATGAGGCAATCTGGTAAATCTAAAATGCAAGACTAATCAAATGTGAAGCAGTATGAACAGAATGTAAAGGGTACAGCTAAATGACCCCACAACCAAAGCATCAGATCCAATCTCTGCAATCCTGGAATATCCAGCTGTGTCTTGTGATGAACAATTAAAAACTCACTGGAGGACGAGGCTCCACAAAATATCCTCATTGTAAATATCAGGAGTGTGATAAAATACTCCCACCCAACTGGATCAGTGCAACTCTAACAACACTCAAGTAGTTTGACACCATTCAGGCTTGATTTACATCACATCCACAAGTATCCTGTCCCTCCACCACTAGCATTTAGTAGGAGCAGTATGGGCTATCTAAAAGATGCATTGCAGAAAAACACCAAGACTCCTTAGACAGCACATTCCAAACCCACATATATTACCAATTAGAAAGGAAAGAGCAGCAGATACATGGCAACACCACCTTCAAGTTCCCATTCATTTCAACTTAGAAATGTATCATTGTGCCTTCAGCATTGTTAGAACAAAATCTTGCCCTTTCCTCCCTAATTGTATTGTGGGTCTACCTACTACACATGAACTGCAGTGGTTAAAGAGGATAGATCACGATCACCTTTCCAAGGGAAAACAATGATGGATAATAAATGCTGGCGTAGCCAATGATGGCCACCTCCTTCGCATGAATTAAAAATATAAAAATGTTTGGGGAACACAGTACATTAGCACAATAGGCAAGTCAAAAGCCATTGACAAAAATCTTCAGCCACAGGTGTCAAGTGGATCTGTCACCTTCAGAGATCCCCAGCATTACAGATGCTAGCCCTCAGCCAATTCGATTCACTCAATGTGACATCAAGAAATGGCTGAAGGCACTGAAAACTGTAAAAGGTTATGAGCCTGATAACATTCCAACAATAGGGGCTGAAGACCTGTGCTCTAAACTCACCATAGCTTGAGTCAACATATTCCATTTAGGCTATAACATGAGCATCTACTGAGCAATGTGGAAAATTGTCCAGGTATTTCTTGTGCATGGAAAGCTGAGCAAGACCATATCCCTCCTTTACAGTGTCGTGCTTGTAAATTGACCAAATGCAGCGCAGTGATTCAAGAAGCTCACCACCACCTTCTCAAGAGTAGCTGGGAATGTACCACGAATGTTGCCCAGCCAGTAATGCCCACATCCCACAAATGAATTAATTAAAGCTGCTGTCCAATTTTCTCAGCTCTTCCACAAGCTTTGCTAGAAATGTCCATCACTAAAAGATATTGTATAAAAAGACATGAATGAGTACATGCTCCAAAGTAAAATTCTTAACTTTGCCTTTGTGAGTTTGATTTTCAGCCCTTGTTGAAGGTTTTGAAAATTATGCTGCAGGTTTATGTTTCATTGCCTGGCTGCTTTCATTAAGATGTAATGAGTATGGGAGGTGGGAGCGGTGGGGGAACCACACTACCACCTTAAATACACAGCAGGCACCAATTAAATCATCTGTGTTCCAATTAAGGCCTGTTAATGAAGATCAACTGGGATTTTGCAGTATTTGGGTTTATTCAGGATCAGTGCTTCAGACAGGTTCAGGTTCCCTGTCTGGCTGGTATCAACAGTTATCTCAGATATCTGAGGAGTGGCTTCCCACTTCCTACAGTTGAAGTTTAGCTGCAAACTCATGTCCAATTTAAAACTTTTAAAAATTGAGGGGAGGGTGCATTCACCTTGATGCACATTCTTCCTCAGAAGCCTGCTATAACATTCTACTATTGTTTCAGAGATAGTAGGAACTGCAGGTGCTGGACAATCTGAGACAACAAGGTGTCGAGCTGGATGAACACAGCAGGCCAAGCAGCATCGGAGGAGCAGGAAGGCTGATGTTTCAGGCCTAGACCCTTCTTCAGAAATGGGGGAGGGGAAGGGGGTTCTGAAATAAATAGGGAGAGGGGGGGAGGTGGATAGAAGATGGATAGAGGAGAAGATAGGTGGAGAGAAGACAGACTGGTCAAAGAGGTGGGGTTGGAGCCAGTAAAGGTGATGTCGGGGTAGGGAGGAGATAAGTCAGCCCGGGGAGGGAAGAGGTTAACAAGTAGGAGATGGGAGGTGGGAGGAGGGGATAGGTGGGAGGAAGGACAGGTTAGGGAGGCAGGAATGAGCTGGGCTGGTTTTGGGATGCGGTGGGGGAGGGGACATTTTGAAGCTTGTGTAGTCAACAGTGATACCATTAGGCTGCCGGATTCCCAAGCGGAATATGAGTTGCTGTTCCTGCAACCTTCGGGTAACATCATTGTGGCACTGCAGGAGGCCCATGATGGACATGTCGTCTGAGGAATGGGAGGGGAAGTTGAAATGGTTCACGACTGGGAGGTGCAGCTGTTTGGTGTGAACCGAGCATAGGTGTTCTGCAAAGCAGTCCCCAAGCCTCCACATCTTCTCCCCAATGTAGAGGAGGCCACAACGGGAATGCAGATGTGCAGGTGAACATCTGTTTGATGTGGAAAGTCTTCTTGGGGCCAGGGATAGGGGTGCGGAGGGAGTTGTGGGGGCAGGTGTAGCACTTCCTGCAGTTGCAAGTAAAAGTGCTGGGTGCAGTAGGTCTAAAGGGCAGTGTGGAGCAGACAAGGGAGTTACAGAGAGAGTGGTCCCTCAGGAAAGCAACTAAGCTTGGGGAGGGAAAAATGTTTTTGGTGGTGGGGTTGGATTGCAGATGGCGGAAGTGTCAGAAGATGATGCATTGGATCCAAAGGTTGGTGGGGTGGTATGTGAGATTGAGGGGGATTCTGTTTTGGTTATTGCAGGGAGGAGGTATAAGCGATGAATTGCGGGAAATACAGGAGACACAGTCTCAGTTGTAGTATAATGTTCAAAGATGACTGACAAATTGGCCTAACCACTGATTACTACTAGAACATAAATACTAATATTAAACAAAACAGAAATCAATACTTAACCAAGTTAAAAGTTCAGATCAATCTGGCATTCGGTGAAAAAGGGGAAAATCTGATTTATGGCAATCCTGAGGAATTATTTGGCCATATAATTAATCTTGTCCTTTAACTGTCTATTCAATATGTGATATGGAATGTAGCCTTTCACAGCTACATAACAAATTTGAAGAACATTCTCTCACTCATTCATTCACCTGACATAAATGGAATATTTATAAACACCCCCGCTTTAATTTGAATTTGACCATGCTGCAGCATTTAGGATCAAGTAGACAATAAGCTGAGATTAAATATAAATTCATTAGCTTAAAAAGCTGAATTTAGAATTGGGTAAGTGAGAAAAATTCAGAAGCTGTATTGCCTGATTTCCAGTTATTATACACAATTGCTGACTGCTCACCATCATCTATTTAATATATGAATTTTTCCAATAAAGACCATTCACAACCCCCAGAGCTGGTATGAAACAATCTTATCATCAATTTGAAACATGGAAAACTGGTAAAATAAGGGTAGCAATTTGCATCATTTCTCTATGTTCTGTATATTTTGCAATTTGACATTTACAAATAATTTTGCACTATGCAGTTTGAAAAAATGTGTATCAACTGCCAAGTTATAAAAAAACTTAACAATACTCAGCAGTAATCACTTTTAGCATATTATGCATGCAGATTACTGCTTTGAAGCTGCTTTGCGACCAATTTTAATTTACATGTTTTTCTTTGTGATATACTTTAATGTCCAGATACAGTTATCTCAAAACCAGCAACCTTGGCATTGAGTCCATGTCAGATCTTGATCTTGCTAGTTTTCTGGAGGAAATGAATCTTAAATCTTAATAGGTGAAACATGAAATCAAATGATTAAGTTTATTATTTAAGAGTGAGAAAGAATGCATAATAGTGAACAAAAATGTTTTTGAAAGATTTACTGAAAACATCGGCAAAATTGACACACAATGTGCTGAATTCAAAGTTTGATTGATTGTCACATGTACAGTAAAAAGCTTTGTTTACAAGCAGTACAGCCAGATCACAGTAAGTAAGGTTGTACAGGTCAAAAAGACATAGACAGAAGCGTACAGGTTATAATACACAGGCCGTGCACTAGGCAAGATCAATGTTTGCAAGATCAACATCATTTGAGGCTAGAGAGTCCATTCATCAGTCTAATAATTGACGGTAAGAAGCTGTTCCAGAACCTGCTTGTTCATGTGTTCAGGCCTCTGTATCTTCTGCCTAACTGAAGAGATTGTGAGAGATCATCACCAGGGTACAGTGGGTCTTTGATTATGCTGGCAGCCATTCCACAGCAGCAAGCCATGTAAATGGACCCCATGGATAGAAGAGATAGTGGGAACTGCAGATGCTGGAGAATCCACGATAATAAAGTGTGAAGCTGGATGAACACAGCAGGCCAAGCAGCATTTCAGGAGCACAAAAGCTGACGTTTCGGGCCTAGACCAATGAAGGGTCTAGGCCCGAAACGTCAGCTTTTGTGCTCCTGAGATGCTGCTTGGCCTGCTGTGTTCATCCAGCTTCACACTTTATTCCCATGGATAGAAGGTTGGGCTGTGCACACCACCATCTGTAGTTTCTGATGGTCCTGGGCAGGGCATTTGCCGTTATGCTTTCAATGTATCTGCAGAAGTTGGTGAGGGTCTTTAAGGACATGCCAAATTTCCTGAGCTATCTGAGGAAGAAGAGGCGTTGTTGTGCTTCTTGATTGCTACACCATCATAAGAAATCCAGGACAAGTTGTCAGTTATTGACATTCTAAGGAATTTGATGCTCTCCACTCTCTCAATCTCCACATCGTTGATGTAGACGGGGGCTTGTTCTCCTCCTTTCTTTCTAAAGTCAATGATCAGTTCTTTAGTTTTGCTGACTTTGAGACCGAAGTTGTTCTCATTGCGCCACATCACCAAGCCCACTATCTCCGTTCTGTCTATTGACTTGTTGTTGTTAGATATCTGTCTCACTATGGTGGTATCATCAGGCAAATTGTGGATGGCATTTGTTCGGAATTTGGTAACATAGTCATAGGTGTACACGGAGTACAGTAGGGGGCTGAGGAAACATCCTTTGGAGGGCTCCAGTGTTGAGTGCTATTGTGGAGGAGGTGCAGTTACCTATCCTCACTGATTGAAGTAAGGATCCAGTTGTAGAGGGCGGAACTGAGACCAATGCCATGGAGTTTTGAGATCAGTCTAGAGGGGATAATGATGTAGTCAATGAGCAGGAATCTGACATAGGTGTCCTTGTTGTCCAGATGGTGCAGGGTTGCAGATATGGCATTCTTTGTGGACCTGTTATGGCATGCTGGGAGACTGGAGTCGATGTGGATCATGACCAGCCTCTCGAAGCACTTCATGATCATTGAGGTCAGAGCCATTGGGTGGTAGTCATTAAGTCACATTGTATGTGCTTTCTTAGGTACTGGGATGATGGTGGTCTTCTTGAAGCAGGTGCCAACTTTGGCTTGTAGGAAGGAGAGTTTGAAGACGTTGGCGAATACCTCCACCAGCTGGTCTGCACAGAATCCCAGTGCTCAGCCGGGGACACCATCCAGGCTCATCACTTTCCTTGGGTTGACACCCAGGAAGACCGATCTGATGTCCGCAGCGGTGACCGAGGGAATGAGTGTGTCTGGGGCTGTCAGGGCAAGCATCACCGCGCCACTACCATGCTGCTCAAACCAAGCATAGAAAGCATTGAGCATGTCAGGGAGGGAGGGATGGTCTTTTTCTGCTATCTTGCTCTGCTACATTTTGTATCCATAATGTCACTAAGGCCTTGCCATAGGTGGCAGGAGCGTATTTGGTAAGTATAGGCCTCTAACTCGGTCTGGTACTGCCTCTTAACATCCCCGATAGCTTTGCAGTGGCCATATCTAGATTTCTCGTATTGGTCTGGGTCACCCGACTTAAATGCATTCTGGTCTTCTGTAGGGAGTGGATTTCCTGGTTCATCCAAGGTTTACGGTTGGGGTACACTCTGATTGACTTCTCTGGTACACACTCCTCCATGCATTTGGTAATGAGGTCCATCACGGTGGTGGCGTACTCATCCAGGTTTTCCACTGAGTACTTGAACTTGAATTGGAATCCAGTCCACCACTTCCAAACAATCCCAGAGACACTCATCCACAGTCTCAGTCCAGCATTGTACTTCTTTTTGTGAAGGGTCCTCTCATTTTGAGAAGATTTGTAGCTCAGGTTGAGGTTCTGGATGTGAGTTTGCTCGCTGAGCTGGAAGGTTAGTTTTCAGACGTTTCGTCACCATTCTAGATAACATCATCAGTGAGCCTCCGACGAAGCGCTGGTGTTATGTCCCACTTTCTATTTATCTGGTTATCCTAAACAGATAAATAGAAAGCAGGACATAATACCAGCGCTTCGTCGGAGGCTCACTGATGATGTTACCCAGAATGGTGACGAAACATCTGAAAACTAACCTTCCAGCTCAGCGAGCAAACTCACATCCAGGGTCCTCTCATTGTCAGATACTGCTTGTAAGCTGTGAGGAGGAGCACAGGACTGTGATCTGATTTTCCCAAGCGTGAGTGGGTCAATGGTTGTGTAGCAGTGGTCCAGAATTCTAGTGAAGCTGAGTGGGATGGGATCAAGGTTTGCCTGAACATGTATTGAAGGTTGACAACCAATCTGCTGCATCATCGTGCCAAAGTGCAGCCTATCCAAATTTTCCTTGTAAATTATTCACTTATCAACAATTAAACTTAGTTTATGGGAAGAGGAATTTTGATGCCAAAAAACATACATGATCATAATGCTCTGCATGGACATGTGCTGATGTTTCAACACTCTGTTTGCAAGCAAAGTTGAAATGCAGCCATAGACTACAGATATTGCTTAAACCTTTGAGTATAGCAGTTGTGAAGTCATGTTGAGGTCATACAGGACATTGATGAGGCCTTTTCCGTGTGCACTCCTGGTCTCTGTGCTACACAAAGGATATCATGAAATCAGAGAGGGTTCAGAACAGATTTATCAGGATGTTGCCAAGAATGGACAGATTGAGTCACAAAGCCTGGAACCTTTTTCACTGAAGAGTAGAACATTGAGGGTTGACCTTTTAGGGGTTCATAAAATCATAGCGGACATCGATAATGTGAATAGCAAGGATCTTTTCCCTAAGGTGTGCAGTTCAAAACAAGGGGTCATATTTTTAAGGTGAGAGGAGAAAGTCTGAAAAAGGACATGAGGGGCAACTTTTTTACAGGGTAGTTCATGTGTGGAATGAACTGCGAGAAGAAGTGGTGGATTTAAGTACAATTACAAGAATTAAACAATATTTGAATAATACATGAATAGGAAAGGTTTGGAGGGATAAGGGCCAAATGCAGGCAAGTGGAATTATTTTGGTTTGTGACATGGTCGACATGGACTAATTGGGTCAAACTGTCTGTTTCCATGCTGTATGAGTCTATGGCTATGACTAGTGTTAAAAGTTACTACAGTGTCTATTTTTAAAACAACATAGTGTGGAGCTGGAGGAGCACAACAGGCCGGGCAGCATCAGAGGAGAAAGAAAGTTAATGTTTCGGACCGGGAATCTTCTTCAGAAATGGAGAGGGGGAAGGGAGCTGGGAAATAAATAGAGAGAAGAGGGGTGGAGCCGGGGGAAGGTGGGTTGGACGTTGATAGGTGCGTGCAGTGAGTGCAGGTATGGAGTAGTGGGGATTGATCAGTAAGATTGGTGGGACAGAAAGGTGGGAGAGGAGATGGACAGGTTGTTTCAAGCCAAGGAGGCAGGGATGAGAGGGAGGGTTGGACATTGGATAAGGCTGGATTTGGGGCGATCTTAACACTGGTAAAATCCACATTTAGGTGTAGGGTCCTGAAGTGGAAGATGAGGTGCTGCTCCTCCAGTCCTGCAGGCCCAACTAGCCAAAGCCCTCCAATTCTTCCTCTCACAGGCCCAATCAATCCCCCTCCACCAACAGCCTCATCTGCTTAACATAACTTATCCTTACACTGAATAACTTCTCCTTTAACTCCTCCTACTTCCTACAAACTAAGGGGGTGGTCATGGGTGCCCACATGGGCCAAAGCTGTGCCTGCCTCTTTGTAGGATATGTGAAACAGTCCCTCTTCCGCGGCTTCAATGGCCCCAACCCTCAACTCTCCCTCCATTACATCGATGACTGTATCAGCGCCGTCTCGTGCTCCCACAAGGAGCTTGAACAGTTCATCAACTTTACTGACGCCTTTCACATCAACCTTAAGCTCACCTGGACCATCTCCAAAACCTTCCTCTCCTTCCTGGGCCTCTCCATCTCCATCTCTGGTGACCACCTCGAAACTGGCATCTATTTCAAGCCCACCGACTCCCACAGCTATCTAGATTATCCCTCCTCTCACCCACCTTCCTGCAAGAATGTGATCCCCTGCTCCCAATTCTTCAGCCTCTGCTGCGTCTGCTCCCAAGATGGAGCGTTCCACTCCCGAACATCCCAAATGTCCTTCTATTTCAAGGGCCTTAACCTCCCCCCATCGGTGATCAAAAATGCCCTCAACTGCATCGCTTGCATTTCCTGCACTTCTGCTCTCACACCCCATCCTCCAACAAAAATCAAGATAGAATCCCCCTTGTCCTCACATATCAGCCCACCAACCTCCACATCCAGCGTATCATTCTTCCCACTTCCACCACCCCGATCTGCCATTCGCAGGGATTGCTCTCTCCTTGACTCCCTCATCTGCTCCGTACTCCCCACTAGCCCCACCACACCCTGCACCCTTCCCTGCAACCACAGGATGTGCTACACCTGCCCTTATACCTCCCCCCCCACCTCCATCCAAAGTCCAAAACAAGCCTTCCATATCAGACAGGGGTTTACCTGTACATCTGCCACCTTGGTCGACTGTATCCGTTACGCCTGACGTGGCCTCTTCTACATTGGTGAGACCAAGCATAGACTTGGAGATCATTTCATGGAGCCTCAACTTCGTATGCAACTTCCAGTCGCCAACCATTTTAACTACCCCCCAACTTCCTGGGTGACATGTCCATCCGGGCCTCCTCTTTTCTCACAATGGCACAACCTGCAAACTGGAGGAGCAACACTTCATATTTTGCCTCAGGAGCATACAGCCCGATGGCCTAAACATGGAATTCACCAGTTTTAAAATCTCCTCACCCCTGGCCTTACCTGATGTCCATCCCACCCTCTCATTATCCCTCCTTGACCTGATACAACCCGTCCATCTCCTCTCCCACATAGCCACCCCACCCATCCTGCCGACCAACCTCCACCACTCCCTACCTGCGCTCACCTATCACCATCCCACCTACCTTCCCCAGCTCCACCTCTCCTCTCTCTATTTATTTCCAGCTCCCCTCCCCCTCCCATTTCCGAAGAAGGATCCCAACCCGAAACTTCAACTTTCCTACTCCTCTAATGCTGTCTGGCCTGCTGTGTTCCTCCAGCTCCACATTGTTGTTGTCTCTGACTCCAGCATCTGCAGTTCTTGCCATCTCTGAAGACTGTCAAGACAACTCCAGTTTTATGATAGCTACATTTAAGACACTACACCCATAATATTTTGTTAGTTAACATGTATGAAATTCTGATGATGTACAATTGGTTTTAGTTAGTCTAGCCCACTGCAAAGAACAATGCTGCTCTACAACTCAATTAGACCACATCTCCATTTAGCACCCCTCTAGGTTATTCCTCTGGGACTTTCCAATAATTTGCACATGACTGAGTGTGACTTGCAGGTCTTATCCCATATTTATTGAACATAATTCCGGGTAATATCTCGAAACTTTGTCTGTGTTGTTGATTATTCTCCATTACATTAAAGGCAAGCTTGCAAGAAGTCTATTTATACCCAGTGACATCCAGCTTTACAAATTATAATTTGCACCTATTAGCAGCACATTTTCTAATTAAAGGTTTACATGAGAACGCATTCCTGTTGCATTTATTGTAAGTAGTTTTCTAATAGCACGTTCATATCTTCTGTTGATAGGAATTATTTAATTGGAATGTTCCATTGTTTGAAGACTATGCTGTAACCAATTTATATTAATTGTATAAAAGTTAGGATCAAATTCAGAATATAATTCATGTCCACGTGAATTAATTTCACAATTTTTGTTGACTGAAAAATGTATTTTGGTGAAGTATCTTCAGGAAGATACAGTTAATTAAAGTCACTGACCCACGGAAAAAGAATTATTTGGTTTGTGTTCAATCTTGTGTGTAATTGAGTGCTATGATTGTGCTCTCATAGCAAGAATGAAGCGACACAGAAATACTAATAATAAGTATATATTGTTATTATAGCAATTTTTAATTATCAGTTCATTATAATTTGGTTTATGTTGCTGAAATAATAGCTTCTGACTTAAAATAAATTAATCGCGCATATATTGAGGTAATTTTTCCATAGTTAACTACATTTTAGTTCTATGTATCTAAATTGTATGCTGTCACTTAAAGTAGTTAGTGACCTCTCAGTGTGACTCACTCTCATAAAAGAGTGAAAATATTTTGATTTTAAAAATTTGAGCCAAATGAAGCATCGCTTCTTCAAAAGACTGAACATATTCAAGTGAAACTGAATGTTAAAATTACAATTTTGCAAGAACAATAAAGGAAATATAAAGTAAGAAAAATTCCTCAGCTTTGTTCCCTGATCTCCAGTTACTGTACACAATTGCTGACTGCCAGCCATCTTCTATTCAATATCTGATTTTTTTCAATAAAATGTTTTCCCGATCAGAACTGGTATGAAACAGATAGTTTACAATTACGTTTATTATTGCTATAATTCATCACATTACTTTCATTTTTAATCATTTGACTTAAGGCTTTGCACTACAAAGGAATGCAATGTGCCACACAGCTCACAGGTCAAAATGTTTGTTTTGAGCTATTTTGAGACCACAGACCTGAGCAGATCAAGAATAACTTGAACCTAAACAAAATTTTACTTCAAATTATTTGGTGGTTAATCTGTAAAAGTCTGGATGTCCATTACCTAGATTATTTTAAATATAGGGTTAGTTTGTTTTATTAGTAGTCCCATTGAAAATACACAGAAAGACTCATTTCTGCAGTTTTAATGGAGTTGTCACTGTGATAGATTTTCAGCAGACTACTTCTATTGGGAAGGATATAGGTAGAAAGAGCATGCCGCCCACCCATTGAAAGTAGTAGGAGGCTTGAAGCATGCTGAAAGACAAGCTCGTTTAAATCTAAATTAGTGAAGTCCTAGAAAGTCAGTCAGTTGTAAACAATTGCTACAGAAGACAAAAGTTAGCACAATATTGAATGGATTTCTTAGCAATGGCCAGGAAAAGGCACTGACAAACTCGATTAAGCTGACCACATAAAATCCTCTTCACTAATATCTGACACTAGAATTTAAGCTGAATTAGCTTTTTTTACATACTGGTGAAACACAACTTGACATGGAAATGATGCTGTAAGCATGTCCAGCAGTCTGTATTCCAGAACTGGTAATCAATATCTCTCAGGCATAACAAAGACAAAGAGTGCCGTTGTATATAATGAGTTGAATTTTGGCTGGGGAGACCAGAACACAGAATGTGTATTTCATGAAGTCATATGAATAAAAGAGAACTTAGGCTTCCAAACTGAAGAAATATCACTTAGCAAATCAATTAAGGGATCACCGGCCTAGAAAATGCTGTAGATAGTGGTAATTGGCAGCAATATCTCTACTAAACAATTAATCCTGAAATAGTTGCCAAACTGAAGTTGAAACAATTAGTAAAATAAGGAGAATTAGTGTGAAATCTAGCCGATCTTTGTTCATTAACTGATTTGTCACAGATATATTCTGTCAGTGGTAACATTGATAAAGGAACAACTACCAAATTGTGCATGTAAAGGCAAATATCCATGGAGATTCTCTACTCATCCACTGTAACGTCATCAAGAGAGTCCAAGAAATCTGGAATTGTGGCCGTAAAAGTAAATCTCCTGCTCACACCTCGGCCCCCGCATCTGGTTCTCACAATGAGGATCTCATCTTTTGTATGTTGTGGTGCTGCCACAATGCTAATTGAAGGAAATTTCCAACATCCCAAAATTTGGTACACATCAGTCTGCAACAGCAGGAAAATTACTATAATATGGCTCAATATGCCTTGTCCTGGTTCATTTGGGTATTTAGTTGATTTACAGCAATAGCACCAGAAAATGCCAGATGAAAGGTACCCAACATTGGCAGATCTTAACATTGCGTTATGTACATGCTAAATACAAAACCCAACATGGCATGATTATAGTTAAGTGTTTCCATAGGCCATGAATCATTATGGGCCCTACCATAACCAGTCAGAAATGCTGCTAGATAATAAGTACATGAGGGACATAATCTAACGTCACATAGACTCTCTGCTCTGGTAGATTTGCTGAGGTGAGGTGACAAGGTTCTCAATATGTGTTTCAGATCTAAAAGAATAAGAGGCAAGTCAGACAGAAACTAAAGGTCTCCTCTACCCGCTGTCAAGTACCTGCCCATTACTAAACCTCTCTCTTCCATGGCATGATCCAGTCTGTTCTCCCTGCTCAGCTGCGGTGGCACCTTTGATATTCATTTTCTGCCATTATCCTGTGCAGCAGATTCAGCTGGCTAGCACAGAGAAAGTGTAAAGTGCTGCAGCAGAAGAACGAGCCAGTAGCAATAGTGCTGGAATCTCAGAAAGAGTTAGAAGGTAATGATTGAATTGCTGAAATGGAAGGATCTGCAGAAACAGCAGGTTTTGTCCCATTAATTATCCTACACTCCAAAAGGCCTTATCGCTCCTCAAACTTGCTCTTTTCACTTTTGCTTATGCTAACTCTCTGATACCCTACATCCTATCGAGCTTCCAGAATTTTCCACCGTACCCCTCGTCATTTTAGAATTTACGCAAACATAATTCCTGGATTTTTGTTTTCAAACTGAAGTAATACTTTGGTGTTTGCGGTAGTTAAATCATCAGAACATTTACAATTCTTGAGTTTTTGAAGTATCACATGCACCAGTTGTTAATTATTTGAAAAGCAACTAGTTTGGGAAAAGACAATGTTTAAACTCTTCAATTCATGTTTTGAGTCAAGAATAAATATACACAAGATGAATTTCAGAAAAATAAATTTAAATAATGTTGTAATTCATGTGCATTTCAAGGCTGATGATCAGGTCTGTAACTGAACAGTTCTCTTGTGTTCCAGGCACCCTAAAGCTCTTACCCATTCAGCTGCATCTCCAAAATAGTTGGATCACCATCACAACAATTTCCTAAATCAGGCTACTACAGGTTACAAATATGTGAAACACAAAAAACTGGATCATACCTTGGAATCTCTTTTGCAGAGGAAAGCAAATAAATGCTCTCAAAGCCACTGAATCTTAATGTCTTTTCTTTCTTGCAAGCATTGAAATAGGGTATCCATTATCTTGCTAATGCTGCAGTGAGTAAATCAACCGAAGACTGCTAAACCTCCTGACAATTCCTTAAACTGCAGAAACATTCAATGATTTTACTTCTAATATTAGCACAGAGCTGCTTCAGGTCTGATTCCACAGATCAAACCATTTATCTATAGCTTCTTCAGCAGGCAGTGCAAATAACTCAGGTTGTCGACAAGGTTTAAAACTAAATAGTGATTGGGAGGGTTCTTGAGAAGGTAAAATTAGAAAGAACAGAAAGAGAAATGGCAAGGCACAGTGCAGGGTAGCAATATGGATAATAATAATCAAAATGTAGCTAGAAATGACAGAGCACAAAAACATAAGAACACACCAGAAAATAAGATCTCAGTAGGGAAAAGAAATATAAAAAGTCAAAATTAAAGGCAGTTTACCTCCATGCATTTGTAATGAAGGAGATGAATTGATGGCACAGAGAGATAAATAAATTGAGTAATCTTACAGCCATTGAAAAGAACTGGGCAGAATTTTCCACTCATAATGCTCGTAGTAGTAGGTGGTAGTAGGTGGCGAATATCTTACCTGTACCCCATTCCAAATAAAATACTAGGCAGGAGGGCCTATGGTTGACCTGTCTGTCCTGCTCAAATTGATGTCCTTAAATGGCTAATTAAATACAACTTTAGCATTAACCCTGTTGCGAGTAGGCCTGTGATCTATGGGTGTGACAGGCCTCTCATCCCATTGGCTGCATTACATTGCCTGTCCTGGGGTCTACACTCTCCTGTGACTTTAAGGCTAGCTTGTGATTTCTCAGGCCTTTGAGATAAGTGGCACCATATGCCTCTAACTAGCCAACTAAAGATTAGCTTGCCCATGACCTTTATGCATAAGACGTGGGCCTGCTCATGTGGAAAATTTAGCCTTTTGTATCTTCCTTACAACTTGCTTTCTTATCTACCTCCACATCATCAGCAAATCTGGCTGCAAATCACTTGGTCTTTTGTCCAAGTTAATCTTCTAAATGAAAACAAGTCCTAAGTTTCCTCACAAGGCAACTCACTCATTCCAGTTCCAACCTACCAACCAACCGAGGAAATCTCCTCTGGACCAACTCCAATACATTTACATCATTGCTTAAATAAGGAGACCAAAACTGTAGGGAGTATTCAAGATGTGGTCTTATCAATGCCCTATAGAACTGAAACATAACATCCTTCATTTTATGTTCAGTTCCTCTTGTAATAAAACATGCTATTACAATAGTCTTTTTAATCACTTGCTATACCTGCATGCTCACTTTTTGCAACTCAAGCACATGAATACCTAAATTCTGCTCCACTGCAGAATTCTGGAGTGCCCATCATGTCCATCTCTTCCTAGGATGAGAGATGTTCTCCTGCAGGACAGAAAGAATGAGGTGAAACTGGGTAGAAGAGCTGTGAGTGGCAGCGCAGGAACGACAAAGATAATGATGTGTCCCAAGCGCGCAGGAAGTACAGAAAGCAGGTGAAGTTAGTAATTTACCAGGTTGAAACAATAAGGTAGAAATGCTATGTGCAATGGTGAGAGTTGTAGACCATTAGCCTTGATGATATCATTGTACATTGTCAAAATGAAAGTGAGTGTGAGGAAGCAGAGAGAAAATGGTGGCACTTACCCTTGCAAGACATAAAAGGCTATGATCAAGCTGGGTATTTCTTTTGGCTCATGAAATGGCATGGAACTGGCCACTTTCCAGGCCCTGGTAGCAGCATATGGTGCTGTCGCTTCCTTTGCCAATCTACACGAAAAATATAGCTCTCCTCTGCACCACTCTATCCAGGTCGCTTTTACCAAGGCAGGGTGCTATCTGCCTTTCCTGATACATGACCTTTCCTGACATCGTTCAACAGCAGAGTATGAACACTAGCTCCTGGCTCATGCTGTTTGAAATGGTGTGCCACTGCAGATGAAATAAGGTACCAACAGCACAGTTGGTGCAATGTCGCAGCAACAGTGAGCACTTCTACCTCTGCTGCTATATGATTGCATGGGAAGGATGCCATGGAACTCAGACACATTACCAATGTGGTGAACAGTCGAAGAATGCATAAGAGAAATCGCTGTAAGCTGCTGACGGCAAGATCTCCATGAAGCCCCCTAAAAATAGTACCTAGCCAAAAAAGGAGAATAGCCAAAATAAGGGGAAAATGGCATCCTCTGTGTTGATTTCCCACCAGTATTCAAGGAAATGTTATTTATGGAAAATAGTCTGGAAGATGTAAATGTGGATTTACCATTAGTGCTCAACACACCTTTCACAAGAAAAACATCTGTTAACTTAGACTTGTGTATTGATATGTGTTAAACCAGATCAATCCTGCAAGGACTTTGGAAAAATTTTGTCAGTATTAGATTACTACTCCCAAATATATACTTAGAAAGTATGATAGTTTTAATTCAGGTGAATAATCCAGCAATTTTACCTCAAGATGTAATTCCTGAAGCATTAAAAATGCCATCATGAAAACTGCCATTCAAATAATATAACAATTAGTAATGTCTTCTATAAAAATGAATTGCACATCTTGTGTTTTGCATGGTGGGTGCTTTGTGTCAAAGCCTCTATTTAAGCGTTCATTTCACTTTATGACTCTTCAGGAAATCATGCAGTGCATGCAATGATTTCCATATGCTATCATCAAAAATGTGTGTCCTTAAAGTTCTGTTCATTCTCATAGGCTTTTAGTAATTTATAATTAACATTTTAATTACCATGGGCTGAAGTTTCCTGTTTTGAACATGTGTTTTTGAGTGACATTCATAGTGACCAGTCCATTATGACCCATGATATGTTTCCTCACACAATCTTCTGCCCTTATGAATTATGCAACTGGTCTTGACAACTTGGATCATGCATCAGGAGAGGTGTGGTGCTTGTCACTGCTAGGATTTTGGGATATTCACGCTGCAACATGGTCCAGCAGCACAGTATGAAGGCCATATGAATAATAAAAGGGTAGTAAAAGGACGACAAAGCCTGACTGAGGGCCAAAAAGGGAATTTGCACTTAGAGGCTGAAAGCATGACTGGTGTGATAAATGATTACTTTATATCTATATTTCTCTACCATGCAGATGTTGCCTAGACTATGGTGACAGAGGATAGAACTCAAACATTCAAAGGGTTTAAAGTTGCTAAAGAGGATGTTTTGCATCAGGCGTCATTACTGTACGTAAAATTAATTTGACACCAGGAAGAGATACAATGCATCTAAGACTGTTGAAGTGAATGTGAAAATTACAAATACAGTGGCAGTAATGATCCAACCACCCCACCATTTGGGATGGTGCCAGAAGATTGGAAAATTGCAAACATTACATCATTGTTCAATAAAGGTTGCAATGTTTGTCACAGCAATTACAGAGATTATCAGTTTAACCTCAATAGTGAAGAAGCTTTTAGAAATAATCAATCATTCAGCATAGAATTGATATAAACATGCAACAATGTGGATTGATTCAGAAGAGTCAGCGTGGATTTGTTGAGGGAAAGTTGGCCTAACTAGCTGAAATTCTTTGAAGAGTTAAAGAGCGAATTGATGAGGGTAACTGTGTTGGTGTGATATACATAGACTTATTATTTGAGCCACTTCTTAATTCTATCTGCAGAGCAATTGGCCACACTGTCCGTAGTCCATCCTCAAGCAGTTGAGGTTTGTCGAGACCTTCCATGGAAGGTTGAAACCTGAGCCTTTAACATTTGGGTCAGTTGCTAGGTTATAATTGTTGATGATTATACCTTTGACAGTTGCGACAATCATTATTTGGCAAGGTGTGGGGTGTGTTTCAGCAAGGATCGCTGAGAATGCCTTAGGATTTTGTGAGATCCTACGTCAAGCAGAGTATTTTGTTAACTGCCTGTATATGGTCTTCCTTGAGGAAGATGTCTTTTCTTACAGTCATCAGGAGGCTCACTATTTTGTGAGTACAAGAAACTACTTAAAAGGTGTTGGTATCCACATTCTAGTTACAGTGGCTTCCCGAAGGTGAATATCCACTACTTTTGCACAAAAGCTAATGTACCATTGAACCTATTGAGCAACAAGTCTCTGCCACTGGGGGAGAGGCAACAAACTTCACATGATTCTTCTGTAAACCTGCAAATCAAGGGTGTTAAGAAGGCAACCCAAAACAGCCACTGGGCTCCTAATCCAAACATTAAAAACACACTGGAAAAGATATCTGGGATGACAAAGCTGAGAAACAAGAATGCAAAACTTTGAAGGGCCTGGGCAAAACTTGAATTATTTGCAATAGAACTCTCTGTCAGGAATGTGTACATGGCTACATTCATTATCAACAAACATAACTCGTGAATAGTTAGATGACTTTATTAACTGGCACAAAACATGGCTACTTCGATTACATGAAATATCACATTAACATAAGTATGGACTTGCTTTATTAACTGTACTTAATACTGCTACAATTCATTATCCTTTTATTTTCAGCTGGTTACAACTGTTGCTTTACCAACTAGTAATAGGTCATGTCTCTTGTCAGAAATTAAAGACCCACAGTATGATGGAAGTAAAATTAGATTTTGTTCTAATATAATACAAGCAATACTAATTGTTAGAATACATTTGCAATGTGCAGAAATGTTCTTTGTTTCATTATCACCCCTACCACAAGGGAGTTAAATCATTTAACATCAGATATTAGAACATTAAAATTTCAATAATCTTTTGTGGAAGAGAAAATAGAAGAATTAGTATGCAGTTACAAACCTGATGAGTGAGTAAGAATGTGTGGAGAGGAACAATTTTGCTATTGATTTCAAGCTCAGGATTTAGAATGTGAAACTCAGGAATTTCTGCTTTCTGTCTCTTTCATTTCCAAAATAGAGGAGGTACTTTTACTTTTTTAAATCTGGAGAAACATTTCTAGAATATACAGAATTTTGGAAAACGATAAGCATTGCATCTATTATCTCTGCAAGTCTTGGGGTGAGGTTTATCAGATCCAGTCAATTTGTCAGCTTTTAATTCCATTAATTTTCTCAATATGTTTTCTCTGGTACTGTAATTGTTTTATGTTCCTCCCATCACTTCACCTCATCACTTACAAATAGTTCCAGTGTGTTATCTGTCTTCTTCAGTGAAGTCAGACAGAAAATGCTCCTGCAATTATCTTATTTCCTATTATTAATTCTCTAGAATCTCAAGCTAAAGGACATTAGTTATTCTTTTCCATTTCCATTTTCCAAAACTTTTAAAATCTCTTAATATCTATTTTTATATTTCTAACTAGCTTTCTTTCCGACTCTAATTTCTTCCTTTATTTGTCATCCTTTGTTGGTTTAAAATTATGTCTTATCTTCAGGCCTATGACTAATTTTCATAGGATTGTATGCATTCCTGGATCATTCCTGAGTTTTGAACGAGCTGCGCACATCCAGACAGGTGAAGAATATTCCATCAAAGATTGACTTGTGTTTTGTAAATTGTGGATTGTCTTTGGGAGTCAGGGAAGTGAATTAGTCATCACAGAATTCTCAGCCTCTATGCTGTTTTGTAGTAAAACATTGAAACACTTAGTCCATAGCAGGCCAGGCAGCATCAGAGGAACAGGAAAGCTGATGTTTTGGGTCGGGTTCCTCTTTTGCTGCCTGGCTGGCTGTGTTCCTCCAGCTCCACACTGTGTTATCTCTGACTCGGTCATAGGCAGGCCTTATTATCTCTGACATAGTTAGTCCAGTTCAGTTTCTGAAAACCCACAGGATGGTGACAGTGGGAGATTTAGAGATGTAATACTGTTGCAGATAAAGGAGAGATTGTGAGAGTCTATTTTGTTGGGTCATTGCCTAACATTTGTCTGGAGTGAATGTTATTTGCTATTTATCAGCTTAAGCTATAATGGTTTCCAGGAGTCACTATATACAGACATAGGCTGCATCTGTCATAAATGTACCCAGCACTGTTATAATCATCAGTAAACATTCCCACATCTGATTTAAGATGGAAGACAGATTTTTCTTTTATTTATTCATGGTATGTGGGTGTCACTGACTAGGTCAGCATTTATTGCCCATTTCTAATTTCAGTTAAGAGTCAGCCACATTGCTGTGGGTCTAGAATCATACTTAAGCCAGATCAAGTCAGTAGTTCACTTCCCTAAAGAACATTATTGGGAAAAACCCATCTGGGTCACTAATCAACAACAGCTTAACGTCATCATTAGATTACTCTTAATCCCAGGTTTTTTTTGAACTGAATTCAAATTCCAACATCTGCCATTGCAGGATTTGAACCCAAGTTCTCAGGACATCACCCAGGTGTCTGGGTCTGGGTTAATAATTAATAGTCTAGCAATAATATCACTGGCCCATCTGAAGATGGCATGACCATGTACTACTTTTCTTGTGTGGTTTTATGCCCGCATCCATGAGTTTGGTTTCAAGACAGACCAGTCAATAAGAAAGCAAGGTCAAAAATTTAAGGCTTAGGCTTCCTCATTTCTGTTTATTACAAAATATGATTCAAAAATATAATACATGATATTCAGAGATGTATCAGACTCTAATCTTACTGTTATGTTATTGTAAAACAATTCCATGAACTCCACTACCTAATGCTGATTGATTTACTTCATATGCTTTTCTGTATATGTTTCTAACATTGACATGGCTACGTTTCAGGCTGCTGTCTAACTCACCAAGTCTGTCTTCCCCCCCCCCCCCCCCCGCCCCCCCCCCCCACTTACTGTGCTATTTCACTGAGGAGTAGCTCTGTGACAGGTTGCCCCAGGTTCCTAAAATCTTTACAGACTGCATTCTAAGGAACTCTTGAACCATTGTCATCAGACTAAGATGTTTGACCTCCCGTAGTAAGAACTGTTAACTTTTTTTGTCTTAGGTTTGACCACAGCCAGCAAGAAGTTTCCCTGTAATTCTCATCAACTTCAATTCTACCTAGGTGGCATACTTGATCAAACTGTTGATGTGAAGAGCAGTAACTCCAATCTTATCAGTGAGTTCAGCTCTTTTACCCAAGTTTGAACCAAGACTGCAACAATGTTTGAAGCCAAATGGTTCAGGCACAACCAAACAAAAATCAATGAGCAAGTTAGAGCTATCATTGATTGGAGAGGTAATGAAATCTTCTAGCATTTTGCAAATCATTGGAGTCAAATGATGGAATAATAATTTCCCAGATTGGATATGACCATTTATTTTGATCAAGACATATTTGGGACATTGCAAGGTAAATTCTGCCATTTGTAGCTGTACAGGAAGAGCTTGACTAGAGGCACAGTTAGTTCTGAACCATAAGTGCTTTGTGCTATTGCCAGGATGTTTCAAGACCAATAGTGTTTACTCTCAGTGCATTCAGCCATTTCTTGCTGCAACATGATGTGGAGGTGCCGGTATTGGACTGGGGTGGACAAGGTCAGAAATCACAACACCAGGTTCTAGTCCAACAGGTTTATTTGAAAATACAAGCTTTTGGAGTCTTACTCCTTCTTTGGAGGTGTAGTATCAGACACAGAATTTATACGTAAAAAGATCAAAGGATCACACCATTGATGAGGGCGTACAAAACAAACCTAAGACGGTGTTAAATCTTCAGTTAGAAGATTTTAATTGTTAATATGTATATGTAAATCCCCAAATTCCTTTGAAGTCACTAGAACTAAAGGCTTTATCAGCGTTAAAAAAGGTGACATTTTAGGTCAGACAATGCATGTTAGGTGTGAGGCCTTGTTTAGAATCGATTTGTACTTTGGTTTTAGAATGTGTGTGTGTTCATGTGTGTGTGTGTGTTCGCAGCAAACTCCCCAACCTTCAGGACAACATCGAATAAAACACTATACAACCCTGTCATGGCAACCTCTGCAAGACATGTCAGATTTGACACGGACACTATCTCCCACATGGACACCACCCACCACATGCACAGCAGATACTCACGTGACTCAGCCAAATCTATCTCATACGCTGCAGGCAAGGATGCCCCGAGGCATGGTATATTGGAGAGACCATGCAAACACTACAACAACAGATGAATGGGCACTGTGCAACAATTGCCAGAGAGGGATGTTCATTCCCAGTGGGGGATACTTCAGTGGGCAAGGACTGTCGGTCTTGAATCTTCAGGCAAATGTCCTCCAAGGCAGACTTCGAGATTAAAAACAAATAGAGTCACTGAGTGGAGGCTGATAGCCAAGTTTGGTACTTACAAGCATGGCTTCATCTGGGATCGTGCAACACACACACAGTTTGACTTAAAATGACACCTCTTCTTTAGGCCGATGAAACTTTAGTTCGCTCAGGACAGTGGCTTCAAAGGAATTTTAGGATTTACAAATACATATTAATCAATTAAAACCTACTAGCTGATTGAAGATTTAACAGCATCTTACGTTTGTTTAGTACATCCTCAATGGTGTGACACTTTGATCTTCTGCTTATAAATTCTGTGTCTGATACTCCTTCAGGAGTTAGTGAGAGAGGTGGTAAGACCCCAAAAGACATAAGGTGTAGAGCTGGATGAACACAACAGGCCAAGCAGCATCAGAGGAGCAAGACAGCTGACATTTTGGGCCAAGACCCTTCTTCAGAAAGTGACTGCTCCTCTGATGCTGCTTGGCCTGCTGTGTTCATCCAGCTCTACACCTTGTTTTCTCAAATTCTTCAGCACCTGCAGTTCCTACCATCTCTAAGACTATGAAAGCTTCTGTTTTCAAGTAAACCTGTTGGACTGTAACCTGGTGTCTTGTGATTTCTGACCTTGCTGCAACATGGTACGAGTAAATTTGGCTGAGGACTGGCGTCTGTGTTGCTGAGAATTTCTTGAGGCTGAGATAGATTATCAGCTCAGCACTTCTCATTTTAAAATGATTGTAAATGTGTCAACGTTTTCTTCTGCATTTCACAAACTTATGTAAATTCTGTTCACATTTGGATTGACGGATATTGTCATGTAGTCTTACAGTATTTAGCTCACTTGGAAACTGTTTCTCTCCTTTGAGAGAATTATATCTGCTCTAGCAGCTATAGATGTGTGAGTGTGCACTGCTTCTAAACAGACTAATCCAGCATGAATCACAGCCCAACTTCCACTAATGACATTGACAAGTGAGTGAAATGGCTAAGTTACAATATCTATAAGTGCATCCAAGTCCAGAGAGGAACATCTTTTTTAAAATCAAGAGATATATGAATGTATTAGTTTTCCGAATTAAAAATCTAGGCACACATTTACACATAATAACTCAGAAGAATTCTGTCATCAATCCTCCTTGCTTGTCAGTTTCTAATGTAGTAAAACTGTTTGAGTAGAGCAGCTCTCTGAATCAACCTGTTTAAAATGCATGTCTGTTGAAGTGTCAAATAAATAAATTTCATACAAATAGGTTAGAAGTTTATCAGGTCACCTGTCAAAACAGTTTCAAAACTTGGGCCTTTAAGTCAAAGATCTTGTGACTGTATTTTCAGAGTGGGCTTTATCCAACATTGCTCTAGTACCCAATCAAAACAATCCTAGATAAATTCCTGGCATGTACCGTATTTCAATTTTTCACCTCTTAATACTGCTTTTCGTCAGAATATAATGATCTTTGAATGCTACTGGAGGTGATTTCTATTACTGATTCCTATTTAAAATTACATAGAGAAAGAATAATACATATATAGTTCTGGTCTAAGTTGCCAACAATAGACGTTTCTGTCTACCTGAAAAATTCTTTTAAAAGCTTAAGGATCACTAGTTCAGATTCATCTAGTTATGGTCATGTGACCCATGGACTCCAGGATTGTGACAGAAACGTTGATATTCTTTTCACAAGCATGAATAAAAAATTGAAACATGGAAGCCAAGCTGGTACCAACCTGGGCTCTGCAATTAGCAGTCAAGCAAACAGATAGCATTCATGCAGCCTGGCCTTAGATAATCAATATCCTTTTAAAATCAGACACATCAGAAACCCGGTGATGTGCTCACATTGGTTCAGAGTGAACCATCGTTTACACCTCCTCCAGTGAGGATGTGTCAGAAAAATGTTACAGATTTAGTGGCACCCAACTCAATAGGAGGCCAGAGAAATAGAGTGACAAGGACACCACTTGACAGCTGTTCTACTACCTCTAC
This sequence comes from Stegostoma tigrinum, assembly GCF_030684315.1. NCBI lineage: Eukaryota > Metazoa > Chordata > Chondrichthyes > Orectolobiformes > Stegostomatidae > Stegostoma > Stegostoma tigrinum. The sequence continues at coordinate 28,210,228 of NC_081367.1, read as the reverse complement.
ACATGAAAAGTAATCATCTCATTTGGTCTTCCTGCCTCCACCCATTGGACACAGGCCGAAGAATCTTTGGAAAAAAGTCACAACGAGAGTTATAAAAAAGGCAACATAAAGCCCCAGGTTTCTCTACCTTTTGCACCTTCTTCAACAGCATCTCCAGAGATTACTTTCAACTGCCAGCTGAGCTGCACAGCATCCCCAGATGCTTGTACCTTGTGGTGAGCATGGTACTGATGCAGAAAACCACCTCAGTGAGATGACCCAAGTCCAGAACCAGTCCTGGATGAGAGAGAAGTCTAAGTTTATGTCAACACATGCTGAAACATCAATTAATCCTCAAAGACTGAGGAAAAGCCTGTCCCAGCTTTATTGAATAGGTATTACTGGTCTTTTCGAACAAACAGTTCCAATACAGCAAAAGCGACCTGTAGATAGGGTGTAGCCAATCCTTGGAAGCATAGTCAGAGTAGAGAGCTAGTACAGATTTAAGGCTATTTACTGTAGAGTCCTGTGAAACTATTGATAGAGTTTAGTTAATGTTCTTCAGTAGAATCTGATAAGTCTTAAAGTTAAACGGCAGATTTAAGATGAGAGGGGAGAGATGCAAAAGAGTCCAGAGGGGCAATATTTTCACACAAAGGGTAGTGAGTATCTGGAATGGGCTGCCAGAGGTACTGGTGGAAGTGAGTACAATTTTGCTATTGAAGAAACATTTAATCAGGCACATGGATGGATTAAGTATAGAGGGATATGGATTAAATGCAGGCAAATGAGGTGACTAGTTTTAATTGTGAAAACTAGACGACATGGGCAGGTTTGGCCAAAGGGCCTGTTTCCATGCTGTAAGCCTCTATCAAGAGAAAACAATACTTCGTCATAAAGTGTTTAATAAAGTTGTGTTGGCCCTTCCCCTAACTCTTGACCTCTTTGTCTATTTTGCCATGTAATGAGCCGCAGTTAAAAAGGATTATTGCAAACTGGTCAAGGTTAGTCAGGGTACATTTCCCCAACCTTTTCACTTTGCAAGATAACTAAGCAACTGTCACCATTTATCCCTTTAAAAGAACTGATTTATGCTTAGAGCAGAATGATTAATTTACCTCTTTAAAACAACAGATCCAAATTAATTTGTGCAATAAAGGCCATAATTTGTGCCATAAGATCACCAACCCACAATTACTTTTAATATTTCAAAGCAGGTTATAACTTAAAAAAACACTCCCTTTTTGTTTCAGTCAAATGAAAATTTAAACCATTGTACTTTTCAACAGACGGGTAACAAAAGAAACTTCAACAAAATTGTTTACCTTCAGCAAGGTGGAACTCGTGCACCATGACGTGTGAAGCCTCAGGAACTCCCTTCAAAATGGAGATCCACTTGTCAGCTTGGTATAGAAGTGAATGGTCTGTGCGAATGGTTGGTATCATTGTTATTTGCCAGGTAGGGTCTGTTCATTGTATGTGTGTCTTAAGCTCCTTTGTTCATTTGCAACACAGCCTGTAACACCTGCTCAATCCCTTACTCCCAGTTATAAGGCACCAGTAATCAAAACATCCATCTATGGAATGAAGATTAGTGGCTGACTACTAATGCAAACACGTATTGTAGCCGAAGGCGGGGGGGGGGGGGGGGGGGGTTTGAAGGGATGACTTAAATGCTGGGTATATACTAAAGAATGATTTTTGAAGACAAACATGGGTCATCTATACTATGACTGCAGTAGTTAAAATTTTAAAAATCAGCAAATCTGATCTAATCATTGTTAACAAGGTGTAAAGCTGGATGAACACAGCAAGCCAAGCAGCATCAGGAGCAGGAAAGCTGACATTTCAGGCCGAGACCATTCTTCAGAAGGGTCTTTCTGAAAAAGGGTCTAGGCCTGAAACATCAGCTTTCCTGCTCCTCTGATGCTGCTTGGCCTGCTGTGTTCATCCAGCTCTACACCTGGTTATCTCAGATTCTCCAATATCTGCAGATCCCACTATCTCTGATATATTCATTTTGAATGAATGATTGATTACAAACTAGTTTCTATTGTGTTTCAATTTGCTCACATTGGTAAATGCAATGTGTCCAGGACTACATTCAAATACAATGCTTCAGTTTAAGCCTGAAAAATATTCCTGTAATGAACTGGCAGTTCTTATCATATGCAATGTTGTCAAGCGATTCACATTTGATGTGGAAATAGTTTCATATTTTAGGGTGCCTCTTGATTTGCACAAAAAACTAAGAAATCTTGTATCCATATAATCTGTAATATATTTTGATGGTATCACTTTCTCATTAGAATATTCATTTTCAAAATATATTTTCACAAAGTCAAAATAGCCATGTCAAGACAGACAATACAAAAGCTTCAAAGCACGTACAATCTCAATTGTACATCACAGAAAGACAAAGAAATTATGAGCTAAAACTACTGCAATATAAATGCCACTGGTAGAAGGAAGCAATAACATCTCATACCTGGCAAAAGAAAAACAAATTGATAGATTTTGGTTACTTGATTAATTGGTACCAAAAACCTCCCTCCCAACACCTCCCCCCCAAACCCTCACTTCTCACACTTCTTCCCAAACATTCTATGTTCTCATAGGGATCAGTCGAGCTCAGGAGGATCCCAAACTGTTGACTTCTTCTTTAGACACTGCACCCTATCAGTTTATTCTGATTTCCAATTGCTCTGCAAGCTTCTCTTGACAATCTTTGGCATAATGGTCTATTCAGCCTTTCACCCTCCAGCAGTGTGATGGAATTCATCCTGATGGAGCCACCTACTACCCCATTGTATGTGTGTTAAGATGATGGTTATCAGCTTAGGTACATAAATGAGTCAAAAGATGAGGTTACTCCCATTTTCAATGTTAGAGTTTCTACTCTTCCTTTTTCTTCCACAAAATCAGTGTCATCAATGCCTCAGCCCCTAAAATTGTCCAGTGGATCTGGAAAATAAATGTAGCAGGTCTGTTAGATCCAAGATGAATTCATCGTCCTCCTTTGATACTGGAATATACACAGACTGGTGTAGTCTGGATATAATTTTCTCTGCTGACTTGACCATGAAATGGTCTCGATCTTAGTACTCAGACCTCTTTGTATTAGCGTCTGGGCTGAGACCCTGCCAATAGGTCTTGTAATGATTGCAACTACACCCTGCTTCTGTTAATGGGCCTTTTGCATTGCATTTTATTTCAGTTTTATGACTAGCTGCTCTCTGCCATAATCATCTTGTAAATAGGGGAAATAAATTCAGGAGCAACTTCATTCTTTACCTTTATAAATTACTGTTTCAGAGTTAGGTGGAAGTATTGTGTTTTTTTTAAATTTCAGGTACTGCATTTTAGGAAGAATGCCAAGGCCTTGGTGGGTGCACAGAAGAGGTTTACCAGAATAATACCAAGGAAGAAGGACTTAGTGATGTGGAGTATCACGTGGAGCTCAGATTTTTCTCCTTAGATAAGTGGGGGTCAAGGGGAATCTAAATTATGTATAGTGTTAGCATCCCCGCTGAGGGTAATATTGGACAACGCAGATCCCAAAATAAATTGATCCCATTTAAATCAATACACATCATTTATTTATAATAGCATTCTTCATAAATATTAAGTGCAATCAAAAAGCAACTGCAATGGCAAAATAGTAACATTTAGATATATCTAAACCCACATAATACTCCATTAACAGAATTGCTTGAATATCCTTTATGGTAGAGTGTTTTGGTAAATACCTTCTCTAATTTTCAATTATTTTTAAAGAAACCCACAAATTCAAAAGAAATTGACCGACAGCAATTAACAACAAGGAACATTTATAACCACATGCACACTGTAGGTGTACTAATAGGCTGCTAATTTAAAAACAATACAATAAAACAACCACCAAGCAAAAACGTTTTTCAAATTACTTTATTCCCGAAGTGGTACTTGTGGCAACATGTTTATGTCTGCAGCTTTGGGTGTGGGTTCAAGTCTAATTCTCAGGTTTAGGCACATAATCGAAGGTGAAATTTCAGTGCAACATCCAGGGAATATTGTACACTTAGAGAGGCCACCATTCATGAGAGACAAATCCAAACCTGCCCTTTCCAAATGTACATAAAATCTTCCAACAACACTATTTAATGAAGAGTGCGGAGTTTTTCCTGATTGCCTGCTTAGTGGCTATTTCTCAAGAAGCACCATTTGTTAGGTTGGATTAAGATGCTATGCATCTTATTTATTTCAGCTAATACAGACATTCTTAAATTCATATGGTTTCCTTAAATGGCTTAAAACATCTTGTAACTTGATGGACCTTTTAATATACACATATCTAGGAATGTCTCCTTCTCAGATTTTCTTCCTTGGAGTCAGAATCAAGTTATTTGACACATTAGCTCCACACAAAGGTTAAAGAAATCAAGTACTACTCAAGGATCTGTGATCAGACAAGGCTAATTAACAAATTAAGACCATTAAGATCTAAGAGCTGTAACCACCATAAAAAGGATCATTTGCTATTTGTCTCCAACTGCTTATTGTTTACTGAGTTGGCAGTACATTCTTCTACAAAAACAATTACAATTTCACAAGTGTTTCATCAGCTGTGAAATATCTGGGTCCATCTGAAGCATGTGGAAGGTGTTACATGAACCCACATTCTTGTCATTCCTTATGACTGTGTCTGATGTAAATGTTATGTTGGAAATAAATGACAAGTATTGATAGTATTATGTACAAATACACCAGCTTCATAATAGTGGTCAAAATGTGCGAAGAAAGCAGCCAGATTTGCCTCTGCCATTTGTCTTTTTTGCATTAATGAAAAATCTGAAGAATAACTGGGACAAGATGAGGCATTCTATTGTGAAATAGGATAGTTGAATGTTTTCCAAATGCCAACTCCGGAAAGGAGATCTAGGTGTCAGTAAATCAAGGAGTTGAGGCAGTTTTCAAACTAAGATTATGATGTACCATTTTTTATAGTTCAAATTCTTACTTATTGACTGCATCTTCAGATGAAGTGTAGGTGACATGCAACTGAGAGCAGATTTTTCTCATGCTCTTGCTGAAGTATGTTGTCACCATACCTGATTCTTCCTCCATGAAATAGTTCAGGGAACTCCTTAATATAACATGAGTTGTATTTTCATTCTAAATATGCATGGGGGAGATGTCTCAGACTGCCCACCACAGGAATACTGCCTGAAAAGGTAAGAAGTGTGTTCTGTGATGCAGGTGTGTTACGTGGGGTCAATGCTATGAGTAGTTAAGCCTGCCACTCCAAAGCTAATGTCCATTTCAAGCCCACCGACTCCCACAGCTACCTAGAATACACCTCCTCCCACCCACCCCCCTGCAAAAATTCCATCCCCTATTCCCAATTCTTTCGCCTCCACCGCATTTGCTCCCAGGATGAGGCATTCCACTCCCGCATATCCCAGATAGCCACATTCTTCAAGGACCGCAACTTTCCCCTCCACAGTGGTCGAGAACACCCTTGGTCGTGTCCCCCGCAACACATCCCTCACACCCCACCCACGCAATAACCGCCCTAAGAGAATCCTCCTCGTCCTCACACCACCCTACCAACCACCAGATAAAATTCACCATCCTCCAACACTTCCGCCATCTACAATTCGACCCCACCATCCAAGACATTTTTCCATCCCAACCCTTGTCTGCCTTCCGCAGAGACCACTCTCTCCGTGACTCCCTTGTGCGCTCCACACTCCCTTCCAACCCCACCACCTTTCCCTGCAACCACAGGAAGTGCTACACTTGCCCCCATACCTCCTCCCTCACCCCCATCTCAGGCCCCAAGATGACTTTCCATATTAAGTAGATGTTCACCTGCACATCTGCCAATGTAGTATACTGCATTCACTGTACCCGGTATGGCTTCCTCTACATTGGGGAAACCAAGCAGAGGCTTGGGGACTGCTTTGCAGAACACCTCCGCTCGGTTCGCAATAAACAACTGCACCTCCCAGTCGCGAACCATTTTAACTCCTCCTCCCATTCCTTAGACGACACGTCCATGATGGGCATCCTGCAGTCCCACAATGATGCCACCCGAAGGTTGCAGGAACAGCAACTCATATTCCGTTTGGGAACCCTGCAGCCCAATGGTATCAATGTGGACTTCACAAGCTTCAAGATCTCCCTCTCCCCCACTGCATCCCAAAACCAGCCCAGCTCGTCCCCGCCTCCCTAACCTGTTCTTCTTCTCACCTATCCCCTCCTCCCACCTCAAGCCGCACCTCCATTTCCCACCTACCAACCTCATCCCGCCTCCTTGACCTGTCCGTCCTCCCCAGACTGACATATCCCCTTCACACCTCCCCTCCTATACTCTTGTCTCCACCTATCTTCTCTTCTATCCATCTTTGGTCCACCTCCCTCTCTCTCTATTGATTTCAGAACCCTCTCCCCATCCCCCGCTCTGATGAAGGATCTAGGCTCGAAACATCAGCTTCTCTGCTCCCGAGATGCTGTTTGGCCTGCTCTGTTCATGCAGCTTCACACTTTGTTAACTCTGAGGAGGAGTTTGCAAGTGGCCCAGGATCTGTTGTTACGTGCAGAGGTGATTTTTTTTTATTTGTTTAAAAGTGAACTTCATGTTCTGGGAATTTGCCCCAGTCATGAATAAAACAGAAAAATGTTCCTCCAATCCTTAACCCGACCCATGATGCATTACCCATGCACACTGCATGCCAAGATCTGTCTTTGTGCTCACTTCCCTTTGGCTTTTCATATCATAATGAGTGCCCCTCTATCCACCCCTTATGATGCTTCACACCTCCTGTGCCAAACTATGGCAGTTCCTTGCCCATTCATCAAGTACACATTCTGTGCAAACCAATGAACCCTATAGGAACAATGTCACTTGTCAAATGTTTTCTCCTGGGCTTCTGCTCATAATAGAGGTCTCAGCTCTCAGACTAAGGAAAACCTCGTTTTATATAATGCCTTTTCACTTCAAACTTTGCTAAATCCCTCTATTTCTTTACATGAGATACTATGGTGACCAATACCAACAATACTTTGAAGGTCTGGTAGAATGACACTTTTATAGAACTGTAGTGATAGCAATTTGTTTAAGAAAACTATGAATTATTTTGTGTCTTTGAACTAGTCCCACACATACTATTGTCACTATAATGCTTTGGATATGAGAGAAATGATTTTGAGGCATTAACCACAACTTTCTCCTCAGAATCCAGAACAAAGTAACAGGTAAACAAAGAACAAACACACCCAATTAATATTATTTCACGATGCCCATCTATTGGAAACCAACTTATTATGAACACTAAACAATCATAAAAGGCACGATCACAAAATAAACTTCAAGAATTAAAACGTTGGTCATTCTTATTAATCCCTAATTAGGAGCAGCTTTAATTAAATGGAAGGTAAATTACAATCATAACAAAATGGAGCAGTTAAATTACCCAGTGAATTAGAAAGAGCAGAAAGTAATTCCCTCACCAGTGATATGTTGTAGTACATGCAAGTTCAACAAAACCCACATCTTTAATATATGATGCTTGTCAGCAAAAACATAATCGTAAGGTTGAAACATGTTCCCTGGAATAATCCAGGTGATTTTGAGTAAAATAAAATCTTGGAGTCTCGAACTATTGAAACTTATATCAACATTAAAAGTATAGTTTTTATAAGCACTTTACCTAAGGGTTTGATCTGACGGAATTTGAAGTCCAGAGTGAATGCAATATAATCTTTTTCTGGAGCAGTGATTCATTTCCTTCATGAGCTATGCACAGTGCATGAATGAATCAGTCTGAAACAAAGATTTTTAATTTCTGATCAATGATTTTATTTAACCTATTTCTGAAAGAAGTATGCATCTAGCCAGTAATACATAGTTCTTCAATTCAATATCAATTTCTTTGCCCTCGATTTACTTGATCCACTCCATACTTATCAGAAGAATTTGGCAGAGAACATGTTTCATTTGGATTAAGTGTAGCAGAATGATTAATAAAGTCTTTGGCTGTTTTATCTGCGATTAATCTGATTTGTCATGACTCTAGTATAATTAATCCCCAAGGATTATTCTTGTATAATGAAGATTAATCCTCAGCACAAAGAAAACTCATTTCAATTTGCACTGCTGCTCTAAATGTGATAGAGTGACTCCTTGAACTTCCCATATGTAATGCTTTCACAGATATTTAAACGTGCAAATAATTCAAGAAAATTCTGAACATAAACTGCAACCTGAAAAACACGAAAATCAAATCCAGTGTGCAACTTCATGGGCTGGAAAACTAACAATTGATTTTCAGCCTAAAATAACAATCTTAACTGCTTCAGCCAAAGATAAAGATACAGGATGGTTTGGATATCTGTATCAGCTTGCAATATTATTGTCTTGATTTTATTTAAGAGAGAAGAACATTAAATTGGTCAGTGTGGAAAAGATTAAGTCTGTCTGAAACTGATAAACGAGAAAAATAGTCAAATAATGAATGTGATAATTATTTTAAGCTTCACAAACAATGAATAACTAATTATTATCTATGACTCAAAGCATTTTAAGGATCAACTATTAGATTATGAAGCATTTTCAAGTTGATATAACTTTTGCAACAAGTTTACACTGTTCCATTTTCAAATTTCCAAAATCAACTATTGTTTCTCTCATGATAGGAATAAAGATAGAAATGTTCTGAATTGCGCTCTATGTAAAAATTTAATAATTAATATTCACTATAATGTTGGAAATTTTATTTGATCAAAAATGATTCAGGACAAATTGTAATTTTGTAAAACAGTGGAGGCAGTTAATGTTTTAATGATAATTACCTTAAAAATATGTATGCATTTCAATTAAATTTCAGCTGAACATTTTAGAACTTTATTGTACAAATTTGCTTACCATGTTCCTCAATTCAATTTCACCCCTGAAATGTAATACACAAAATTATAATGTAAATATTATTCTTTTTCTTGCATCTTCCAACCATATCAATTTTAAAACTCATTTCCACCCTTGAAAATATTGAGCTAAGAAATAATAGTTTGGAGCTGGAGGAACATAGCAGGCCAGGCAGCATCAGAGGAGTGTCTGAAGAAGGGTCACAACCTGAAACATTAACATTCCTACTCCTCTGATGCTGCCTAGCCTGCTGTGTTCCTTCAGCTCCATATTATATGGTCTCTGGCTCCAGCATCTGCAGTTCTTGCTATCTTTGAGTTAAGCAGCATGTATTTCTTCCTTTGATTTTGGGATTGTAACTGCACCATAATCTACAAAGTTCACATTTTTATGAAGCCTGTCATTGGTTTGGAATTTTGGTGCCTAAAAACTAGATTGACCTTGCATTATTTTATATAAAACTGTTGCCTAGGAGACCAACACATTTGGTGATCTCTCGAACTATCCCTACTGTAGGTTCAATCTCTCCCCACTCTGTGCTTGATCTCTCCCTTGTACTGGACTTGATCGCTCCCCAGTCCTGGGCTCGATCTCTCCCCCACTCTGGGCTCAATCTCTCCCCTCACGAGAAATCTGGGCCCATCTTAATGCAAATGTTCGCTGCAAGTGTTAGAACTTTCCATGTCAAAGTGGGGGCCAATTCAATACTTAATATCCAATTGTGTTCCCTGTTTTGTATGGGAATGCCAGCTCACTACTCTATGATCATAATGAAGGTTACTGTCATCAACCTCTAAGTAGGAAACTATAGGGGCTACTTAGTCTTGTGTGGTAATGTAAAAGCACTTGATCAGGTTTATTACTTATTATTGACTAGCTACAGCTTACATCAATAAGACGGACATAGTTGCAGAAACTTTTCAGAGGAACAGATGTTAGGTTTCAGTCTTTTAAGATCCAAGCTGTTCTGGCCACAAAGCCACATGGCATCATCATTGAGAGTCAATCATATAACACTCCTCAGTACTAACCCTTTCAGACCCTATACAACACTTGCTCCACTTCAAATGTTGTAATTTGGAGGGCAGTCTCCATGGATCAAGTCAACTGACACACTTCTCACTCAGGAAACATTTTGCTACAGTCTTATGCTGAGGAGTAGGATGAGCACGCTGTATAGATGCGTGAGGAGAATTCCTGCTCTAAGGCCTGAAGCACATATTCTGTAATGAAAAACAATTATTACTGTAGTGACAGCAACAAAGATCAGCCAGCTGGATCTCATAGGATACAAATTTCCTGATTGGAGTTGTTAATCTGGTCCAATCAGAAAGCCCTGAACTGACAGATAAAAAAGGGGCATTGCGGAGATACTGACATTCTAACAGCTGACTCCAAATGAGGCTGTACTAAAATCAAGGACCATTAGTGTGCAAATAAAAGATAACACTGACAGGATACTGGCCTCTGGAGTGTGTTTTTTCCAGTTACTTTCTCTCCACATGGAGGAAAGTCTCATTTTTGGGTTGAGCTTGGAGAAATTTTGTAATATGGGCGGGCAGTCTGAATATGACTAGTTTTCCTGTAATTGTAAAACATGTGTCTTGGACTGCAAACCATTAAGACCCACTAAAACATCAGCCAAGAAGCACTACATAAAGCATACGTCTTGACGAGAGCTGTTATTGTGAAAACCACAGGGATGCTAAAAGGGTATCTTTGTTGTCCAATAGGGGAGTTTGGAAATATATTCCTGCTCTAGTATTCCATATAGTTGTAGCTTACAGCATGCTACAGAACTTTATCACTTCAAAAAAATCTGGGTATGGACATATGAGCATTTGAATTAAGAACAAAAGGAGTCCATTCAGTTCCTCAGGTTCTCCCTGTCATTCAATAAGATCGTGGCTGATCCAATTATGGCCTCAGGTCCACATTCAGGACTATATGATAAACCTTGACACTCTTCTTAGTCAAGCATCCAGCTACCTCTGCCATGAAAATCTTCGATATCACTGCCTGTGCAGTTTTCTGGACAAGAGAGTTTCAAAATTTCATAACACTCTGACAGAACAATTGTTTCAAAATTTTGCCCCTAGTTCCCTTAAGGGGCAACAGCCGTTCAGCATCAAACCTTCAGAGTTTTACCTTCAGGATGTTCTATGCATCAGTAAAATTAAGCCTTATTCTTCCAAATATCCATTGTAAAGGTGCAGCCTGTTCAAGCTTTCTTAACAACATCCAAATCCCAGGTATTGGTCGAGAGAACATCTTTTGAACTGCCTTTAACAGAGAGGATATTCATACAGGTGGTCCCACCTGTTTTACATTGTAAGCAGATGGAAAGGAGTGTGATGAGAATGATCATTTGAGGGGCTCAGTAATGAGGGGATTAACTAACCACTAGAATGTTAATAGCTGTTTAACAATCTCACTGCTATCGGTGTCAGTACACCTTATCCCTGATTTCACATAAGTCATAGACCTTTCATTAAATATCTGAAATATAACATTGCATACCTTTGATTGCCTATGGTCATTTAAGTATATCCATTATGAGTAACTGATCACAAAAAAGTTATAATTTCCATGAATAATTAAGCATTAAGTAAGAGCACACTCTAATTTCCAAGTATCTCAAGAAGGAACATTAGCCACTCAGCACTTACTGCAAAACATTCTTCCCTTGAGCATCTGAAAATGTTTTCTTTTCATCTGTTTAGTACACCCCCTAGATGCAACCTGGAGGCCAGGAGCACAAGGGAATGGTTGGTTGATGCTGCAATACACTGTGTGAGGTCGTCCTCCACTCTTGCCCGCATTGTCCTGGGATGAGGTTGATTTCATTGACATCAATGGTGTTTTTTTTGCAAGAAAGTCTGATATAAGCCATTATACATCATTTTCACTGTGCTCTAAGGTTGTTTTCTTCTTATTCAATGATGGGTTGTGGGTGTTGCTGGAAAGATCAGAATTTGTTGTCCATCACGAGTTGTCCTTGAGATGCTGATGGTGAGCTCTTTCAAGTGCAATAAGTGTTGCTGAATTTGTGACTTTGTTGTCTGAAATAAAAGTTGAACAAAACAAAAAGAAAGTCAATGATGAGAGATACACAATCAAACTCATAAAATAAAATTGTATAGAAAAGGCTTTATTAAATAACATATCACAAAAATCAGAGAAACCTCCATAATATAGGGGGAGGCAATGACCTAGTGGTATTATCGCTGGACCCAGATAACTTGCTGGGTTACGCAACCGCAATGATCTCCTCAGGAGGCAGACATAGGATACAACTAAACGAGTTCCCTTTGTTGTCCAGTACTTCCCTAGAGCAGAGAGACTACCCATGTTCTCTGCAGCCTTCAACATGTAATTGATGATGATGTGCCTCTCACCAACAGTATCCCTACGCCTCAGCTTCTCACTTTCAAACAACTGCCAAACTTTAGACAGACCATCATTCGCAGCAAACTACCCAGCCTTCAAGGCAACATTGAACACCACCCTTCCAGGGCAAAATCTCTAAGACATGTCAGATCATTGGCATGAATACTACCATCACACATTGGAACACCACCCATCACCACATGCATGGCAAATACTCATGTGGCTCAGCCAATGTTGTCTACCTCACATGTTGCAGGCAAGGATGCCCCAAGGCATGGTATATTGGAGAGACCATGCAGGTGCTAGAACAGCGGCTGAATGGGCACCGCAGTAAAATCACTAGACAGGAATGTTTCCTCCCAGTAAGGGAACACATCAGCATTCAAGGACATTCAGCTTCCGATCTTCGGGTAAGCATTGTCCAAGGCAGACTTTTAAATACACAATAATGCAGAATCGTTGAGCAGAAACTGATAGCCAAGTTCCATACACATAAAGACAGCCTCAGCTGTGTTCTTGGGTACAGATTGCACTACATGTGACCCCACCACACTGTTCTGTATCTGTAAAATCTTCCTTGTAGTCCTGTTTTGAAAGCATCACATCGATAAATATTTTTGATCTCTCTATGTTAATTAGTTTGTATGGTTTTGGATTACTTATTTCTTTGGTTCAACCCTCAGCATGTGACTGCAGTCATTTAGTCTGTCTCCAGCACCATCTTATTTTTAATTTTTTGTAACTATCTTTCTGTCTCATCTAATCCCATTCTCTAGTCGTTCAGCTGTTGACACTTCACTCACCATCTAACACTCTTGGTCATCTGCAGAGACTTATTATCTGACCCTCCACTCACACCAGTTGTATGATTTTTTTGACTGCCTTTGATCTCTCTACCTTAATCTCTGTGTCTGTGTGTTCTTCTCTTTCACTTGAACTGGCAAAGGGGCTGTGCTCTGAAAGCTTGTGACTTCAAATAAACTTGTTGGACTATAACCTGTCATGTGACTTCTGACTTTGTCCTTTGCAGTCCAACACCAGAACCTCCACATCATCCCATATAAATACCAGATTCTGGACCAGCCTGGTGCATAGCCTTCTTTCAGCATTCCTCAAAGCTGTACCTTATCTAGTTGTCTCTACACACGCAGCTACATCTGCTTCTGTTCATCAGTGCTCATTTTACACATTTCACAAGACCCTTTGTCTGTTATCTTAATCTACTTAGCTTGGATATACTTCTTCTACTACTAATTACTCCAACTTATAGTTTAACTTCAAACAATAGACTATGGAAGCTACCGTTTCAGTTAAAGATCTATTGCAGCCATTTTATGTCAATTGAGAATGACTGTTAGCCGTTTTATACCGCTCCAGTCATGGGCAGCTCTAACAATAGTTGACATCTTCAAATGCACTTTTACAAAACATTATAAGGAACTTATGCAATCAGTTTGTATCTGGTATTTTTTTGAAAGCACATTGTTCTCCAGAAACCTTGACCCTATAAAATACAGATGCACTAAATCAAAAATTAGAGATAATTTTGATCTCCGTCAGTGGAGGAGTGGAGGAGCACACTGTTGACTACATTAGAGAGCCTGTGACCTTGCTTTTTATACAGGAGTCTGCTCTGCTACAGTGTGGTTTCTGTGAGGAGGCAACTTTGGAGGCCTAATAGTTAGGACCAATTTCAGGAGAGCACTCAAATAAAAGCAAAACACTGCAAATGCTGGAAATCTGAAATGATCACAGAAAATGTTGCAACATGACCTCAGCCGGTCTGGCAACATTTGTGGAGAGTAAAACAGAATTAATGTTTTGCGTCTGGAATGACTCTTCTTCAGAACTTCAAAGTTCTGTGGGAAGTGTGCAACATTGATGGTGTGGGACAGGCTGCAGAATGCCGCAGGTACAGGAGGGGAGGGCAGCATGAGTGCTGGGGGGTGGGCAGTGTCAGAATATGGAAGGGGTGTACAGGACTAGGAAATGTGAGGTGAGCAGTGTTGAAATGTGGCCATGCTGGAGTGCTTTGACATCCCTTCTGATTTAAAAGATTGTAACACTTGCTAGGAACAGTGACAATAAATCAGAATGAAGAAAACTAGTAAATACTGGACAAAATGCCCAAGCTTACATATTGACAGGTCAAGGGAGAGCATCAGCAAGGACTCCTAATGAGCCATTCCAACAAATTACAGATTCCCAGTTCACACATAAATCGACTTCCTAGAATGCCCAATATCATTGCAGCTCTCAATAGCAAGCATCTCAGAATGTGACACAATTGAGAGCTGAAAATCTGGGCCTAATTTTGATAAAAACCATTGACTTTTAGCTCTGATCTAATGTTCATTAAGCAGCAGCTCCTTTGTAATAAAAACAACTTCTAAATAGGCTGATGCTCCTACTGCATCATAGGACAATACCACATTTAAATGCCTGTGGCATCTGTTGTATACTGGGCTCATTAAGTCACAATTTGTGTGTGATTTGGAGGATGAAACCTTAACCCACTTGCTATGCCCATTCCAGATGCTCAGTAGCTTTGTAAAATGGGTGCTGCATGAGAGATTTACTCTTGCTGCTAAAGCATTTTGCTACTTCTTTCAAAGGTTTGGAAAGAAGGAAATTAGCAGAACAAATTGAAGCCTTACTAACAGCTTTTCTGTGCTGTTCTGACAGAGAACAATGGCTATCCTTCTGAGAATCCTTTTTGCTGATTTTGGAGCAGATGGATTAAGATAGAAGCAGGCAGGTCTGATAAATATATTTGCATGGCCAGAACTCCATGAGGTTCTCTGGCTATACCACTAGCCATGTATACACCTCCAAACATTGTAGCTGAGCAACACAGCTGAAATCTTCACTGTCAACACAACACTTCTTCAGAAACGCAGCAATTGAGCCTTTCTCACTCCTGCAGTAAGGGATGGTTGAGTTTTACAACTAAAGGTGGCTATACTCTGAACTTTTAAAAGAGCAGAACAGATCCATCTGACAGCAGAAGATATCAGGTAAAATCATCCAATCTGCAGTTACATCATGCAGGTCACAGATGTCACATAAACATTTTCACTTAAGGTACAATGGACAGTTCTAAAATAGGTGATTGTGAAGTCATGACAAACATCTCAGTTAATTGAACCAACCAACAGGAGAGAAATGTAAACAGAAATCCATGAAAGAATTGGATGCAAGTTTTAACATTTTTTTAGTACCTCACTGAAAAGGGACAGCTTCTAGTTGTATCACATGGGGAACAATAAAACTATCACTTGGGTGAATTGTTTTGTGTGCCTGACCAAGCAAGATGGTTGTGAGAGTTTGGTTAAAGTTCAAAAGAAATGGACCAGAACAGACAGAGTTTTAAGGAATGAAGAATCACTCCGGTGTGTCTTGCTAATGGTAATTGAATCTTGGGAAAAAGGGCCTGATTGGATTGGTTACTGAGGACGTTGAACATTTTTATCTGGCATGGTGAGAAGAAATTAACTGGAGCTGGAGTGATAGTGAATTATTCTTTTATGCTTCATGTCTACCAGAAATGGATTGGCCAGATCAGCAAATTAGTAGCAGATGGAATTTAACCCTGATAAAGGTGAGGTGATGCACTTTGGAAGAAGGAACAAGGCAAAGGAGTACTCAATGAATAGCAAGGCACTAGGAAGCTCAGAGGATCAGAGGGATCTTAGGGCACCTGTCCACACATCGCTGGAAGTGACAGGACAATTAATAGGGTAATTGGGATGCTTGCCTTTATTAATCATGACATAGATTACAAGAGCAGGGAGATAATATTGAGTTTTGGTTAGACCACAGCTGGAGCACCGAGTGCAGTTTTGATCACCACACTACAGAAATGATGTGATTGCATTGGAGAAGGTGCAAAGGAGATTTCAGCTATGAAGAGAGGCTGGACGAGCTCAGGTTGTTCTTTTTTTTAGAGCACTAAAGATTTAAGGGGGACATGATAGAGGCGTATAGGTTTATGAGGAGCATGAACAGGATAAATAGAAAATATCTATTCCATTCATTTGAAGGGTCAATAATAAGGTGGCATAATTATAAATTGAAAGGTCGGAGGTTTAGAGGGGCTTAAGAGAAAATGTTTTAATCCAGAGGGTGACAGCCTTCTGGAATGTACTGCCTCTGAGGGTAGTTAAGGCAGGCAACCTCACAATCATCAAAAGTACTTGAATGAGTACTTTAAGTGTTATAATGTTTCAAGGCTATGGGTTAGTGCAGGAAGGTGGGATAAGTATTAACAGAAGTATATTTATGGCAGTATGAACTTGATAGGCTGAAGCACCTCTTCTGCACTGCATGATTCTATGATCATACATTAAATGAATTAATAAGACATAATTCGGATTTTTAGTTAATTAAAGAGAAATTTTCATTTCACATTAGTTTGTTGTATTATTTGCCTGTTAACCATATTTGGCTCATGCTGATTTGGGTTTGTTGTTATAGTAAAAATCTTAAAATATGAAATCTTGCCGATTGATTCCTTATGTTTTCTGCTGGGAATTTAATTTTTTAAAAGTTACTTGCCCAGGCTTCTCAATCCATTAACATCTCCATAAATAATAGGCTGCAACATAACAGGTGAACACATTATGAACATAGTAGGATCATAACTGTCCTCCTTTGTCATAGAATCACACAGTACAGAAGAGACCTTTCAGCCCATTGAACTGCACCTCCAAAAAACATGTGACTACCGATACCAATTCTACTTTCCCACACTACGACCGTAGCCTCGAATGTATTGATACTTCAACTACTCATGCAAGTGCTTTTCAAGATTGTGAGGCTACCCAACTTAACTACCCTCTCAGGCACTGCATTCCAGACCCTCGGCACACTCTTTGTGAAAAGTGTCTAGCCAACTGTCCCAACCACTCCCCAATGTCATTCACACTTCGAATCTCTAAGTCTTTTCTTTGCAAGGAATGAAAGATTCATTCACAGCATTCACTGGCATGTATTGAACAGAGGGACAAGAGAGTTGCATATTGCATTCAGATATGTAGTTTTATTAATGCTTATTGCTTGATACATCCATAAAAAATAAAGTTGTTCTTTATTTAAGAAGTACTTTTTGCCACCTCCAAACATCTCCCAGTGCTTTGAACCCAAGTTTTTAAACTGTAGTTATTGCTGTACTTTAGGAAATTTCGTGACCAATTTGAAAGATGCTAGGTAATCTGTTCTTATGATGTTATTTGAGGTTTACATAGTCACCGGGACATCAGGGATAACTATTCTAATTTGTGTCATGAAATGTTTTACCACTACAGGAGATGAAAGTCGGGCTTTTGTTTAGTTTCTCATCTGAAAGACAGCCCCGTCAAGTGTGCAACACATCCTGGATTCTATCCTGAGGTGTCAATTTAGATTGAAGACTCGGGCTGCAGATGTATGAGTGTTAGTAACTGAATCACAGCTGAAGTAAACCAAGCGCATTCTTATGGTAGAAAAGGTGAGTGTCTGGCTAAGCATAGGTATGCATCTTCACTTGTAAAGTATCTACATCATTTACAGGAAGCTTGGTTTTGTTTCTGTGTGATGTAGCACTCCTGAAATGCAGTTAAAGTAACTTGCGACACCATGCTGTTAAGTTAGGCAAATTTTGGGGACATTTTACTTAGGTATGAAATGCCTATGCATTTGCTGTGACAGCATTATCGCTCCACTATTGCAGCTAGGTTGCTCTGGCAGGAAGGTGCCCCTCCACTCCAAAAACATACAGACTTCACTATGTCACACCTGCTACAGAATTACTATCAAAACCACTGTGCTTTGTTTCTTCCATCTTTTCATAGCTCCAGCCAGTTCTCCTTTAATGCTGTCACGTGCCTTCAGAAATTCACAATGTCTGGTGGCCCATCAATTTGATCCCTTCATGCTATGTGCTGGATATAACAACATTTATTTGATGAGCTGCACTCATATTATAATACAAGATCAGCTCAGTAGATTGCAGCCTCATCCGGCATTTCATATTAATGACATGAAGAAGGACTTAGCACACAAACGTCAGCTCTAGTTCTTACTTTTTGCTGCATTTGTTAATCTATTTTTGGAGAGATAGAAATCCTCAGAGCAGCGCTAAGCATTGATAAACAGTCAGTTGGTGTTTCCATCTACAGTGCTTTGATATTTACAGATATTTAATCTTTCATTGTAAATATGGTGAAGGCATAAATGTTAATTATCAAAGTATTTCTGTTCCCATGTGATGTATAATACATCAACCTGCTAATTAGTGTCGCATTATTCCCTTTAAAAAGACTGAAAATTTATTTTCATTCGGACCATTGAAAAATACAGAGAAGCAGGAGGGGATTAATTTTCTGAATTTTACACTGACAGCATGGAGGCCTCATTGCTGCCAATTCATTGTAGAAACATCACTGGCTTTCAGACACAATAATGTTGGGTAAGGTTCTCCAACATAACATGCATTTCATAAACTGCAGCATTTTACTCAACTGTATGCATTCTTTTAGCTGTAGCCAAGTGTGAAGAAATAAATATTCAATTTCTACATTTAGCAGAAGTTTTAAGGTGATTCAGTGTGGCTCAGTAGGTATGAATGTTGGTTGCACTAATGGGCCTGCTGGGCCTGTTTTCCAAAAATAAACTGTTTCACTGGAACAGCCAGAGTGAGGTAAGCTCTATGTTCCCACAACCATTCCTTATGGTTCCTTTATCCTTGATTAACTCCACCATTTCTTAGTCTCAGTTACACCAGAATAATAATAAGTGAAAATGGAATTAAACAATGGGCAGAAGAAGTTCCGCTGAAGTCAACTCCTGACCTCCAAGTCTAGAGGCTCAGATCGCTGAGATCTTGCTTTGAAAATGATGCTTAATGAGCATCAATCACACACTATGTGTGACACTGAGGATAATATTGGAAAGCTTAGACAATAGGAGAAATTGGAGTGGATCATTGTAATTACAAATATCTGAAAACTACTTGACATTTTGCACCAGCAATTGGAACAGGTATTGGTACCTGTAATTACTACATGCACCACTAATGACAGAACTTCTGATCAGACAGTGCAGCCTAAACCTTCATTCATATGTGGATCATTGACCTTCAGATCTTGGAAGATCATTGAGAAACATCTTTCAAGTAGTCAAGGGCAATATCTTTCAAGCTATGCAGGATCTAATTAATATCACTCTCTGTGCACTAGAGCAGAGCAATGGGCTATTTGTTCAAGGAACCAACATACTTGTTAGAGCTACATTTCATTTTCCTAATATAGTCCTCTTTCTGGTTGTTTATTCAAGTCTTTTCTAGTCTGCTCCCTCAGTTTCTTTTTGCATAGATGTCATGGATTAGTGACTGATTGGCCTCTCACTGGGAATGATAACTTGCTGACGCATATCCTCACATAACTGAAATAACCTCTAGCAGTGATCACCAATTTCAAGCTTCCCAAGGATATTTAAACATCAAGAGATGAAAGGAAGGGTCCAACTTACAGTAATCATTACAGAATAAGTATTAAGCAAACTTTTGAAACCAAATACTGCTCTAGTCCAGATGGTCTGCACCCCAGGATCTTAAAGAAAATGTGGCATAGAGATAATAGAGGTATTGGTTATTATTTTATGCATAAATGTTGAACAGATTAGGCCTTTACCCATTGGAATTTAGAAGAAAGAGAGACGATCTTCTTAAAACATATGAAATCTTGAGGTGTCCTAATAGGATTGGCACTGGGAGAATGGTTCCTGTTTTGGGACAACTGTGTTATGAATAAATAACAACAAAAGCTTTCCCTTTTTAAATGGAGATTAGCTTTTTTTTAAAACCTCTGAGTATTGTTATGTGGAGTTTTCTTTTCCAGAAATAATTCGAAATTGGATCATTGAACTTATTTTAGGCAGAGAAAATACATTTTTGACAGATAAGGACTTTGGTAGGCATACAGGAAAGGGAAATTGAGACCACAAGATTATCAACAAAATCTTTTTGAATTGAGGAGAAATGATACACGTGTCTCTTTATGCCCCTTTATTTACCTGTCTCCTCCTTAAGCTGATCTCAACCATTCCATTATTTTAAAGGCAGTTTGATGTGTAGTTGCTGGTGAAAGGGGAAAAAAAAGTGATGATACTTGAATGGCACATTGATAGATATGCTTTTTCTTTATTTCCTCATGGAACATGGGCATCTCTGGCTGGCCAGCATTTATTACCCACTTTTTGATGCTCTTGAGACAGTAGTGGTGAACTGCTTCTTGAAATGCTGCAGTTCATGCCCTGTATCCTTTGGGAAGAAATACCAGGATTTTGACGCAACTACAGTGATATATTTCCAAGTCAGGATGGTGAATGGTTTGGATGGAAACTTGAAGGGTGGTGGTGTTCCCCTGTATCTGCTGCCCTTGTCCTTCTAGAAGGAAGTGGTCATGTGTTGAGAAGTTACTCTTTAAAATAGTACACACTGCTGTTGCTGAGCTTCAGTGGTAGAGGGAATAGTTGTGGTACTAAGCTTTGTCCTGGCTGGTGTCTAGCTGCTTGAGCATTGATGGATCCAGGCAAGTGGGGAATATTCCATTAATTGTGCCTTCAAGGGGACACGAGCTCTGGGGAGTCAACAGTTGAGTTATGGGCCACAGTATGCCTAGCCTGTGATCTGCTCCCATAGCCTTTATATTAATACTCTGAGCCCAGCTGAGTTGCTGGTCAATGGTATCTCCCAGGATGTTAATAGTGGGAGATTCAGTGATTTAAACAACATTGAATATCAAGGGGTGGTGGTCAGATTGTCTCTTATTGAAGATGATCATTGCCTGGAATTTGTGTGATGCAAATATTATTTGCCACTTCTCAGCCCAATGCTGAAAATTGTCCAGATCTGGTTGCATTTGAACACAGACTGATTCACTATCAGACAAATGTTGCTAAACATTGTGCAATCATTGGCGAACATCTGTTCTTTTGATGGAGGGAGGGTAATTGAAGAAGCAGCTGAAGATGTTTGGGCTTACAATATTATCCTGAGAAATTCCTGCAGAGAGGTCCTGGAGCTGAGATGACTGACTGCCAACAATCACAACCATGTTCCTATGTGCCAGGAATGACTCTAACCAACAGAGCATTTGCCCCTTACACCCCTTGATTCCAGTTTTGCTAGAGCTGTTTCATGCCACATTCAGTTGAATGCGACCTTAATGCCAAAGGCTGTCATGTCACTGTCACATCACCTCTGGAATTCAACTCCTTTGAAGGCGGTAATGAGGTCAGGAGCTGAGTAGCCCTTGTGGAACCCAATCAATGAGGAGGTTATTGCTGGTGTCTTTGGCTGCGCTTCTCCGAGCAACTTATTCTTCCGTTTTCTTATGTGCTATAATTGCAATATTTGCTTAAGATTTGTTTATTCATTCCACTGAGACATATATTCATTCTCTTTCTCCATTGTGTGCATGATTAGAAAAAAAAATCTTCCTTTGCTTTCCACGCTGGGTTTGTTGTTCTTGCTGAAATGGTCAATTTGTCCACAGCTACATCGAGGTAGGTTTGAATTTACAAGATGTTGGTCACTGAATATCTGATCTTTTATCATCCTCCAGGCTGGAATTCTTCATTACTTCAATAAAGCACTTCATCACGTTTAGTACTAATGTAAAGCTTCGTCTTATTCCAGGACACAAACGTATTCTGCACCACGTAGTTTGTTCAGATTTATTTGAAAGGTTGAGACTGAAGAATTGTTTAACCTTTTAATCTTTATTACTCACTTAAGAAATATTTTCATGCAATTAGTTGATATGATACAATAATATGACATCTCACCACTCGAAAATGTGTAATTGTATAAACTTGCAGCTCAAAAATTTCAATCAGTTTCCGAATCAAAAAGGCACTGCTTCTCACCCGCGATTTAAAGGTAAGTGCAAAATTTCAGAAGTTCTCCATATAAACTTAAAATAGAAATGCAATTACCATTTGGTTGCCAGTAAATATGCTGCAAATAAATCTTACACACTTCAAACTTTATTTTCCAAGTTTTAGCATGACTGTTTGAATCGAAATGTACCGGTATCGGTCCTGCACTGTCACTCAATTCAATGCAGGGTTTCGATTCTACTCGAAAACGATACTTCTGGATTTTGTTAGTCTGGTCTAGTCGCCTGGTTCCGGCAAAATAAATATTTGCTGTCAAAGTGCGCTTTCGGTATAGAAGATTAGCCTTTAGGAGAAGTCACACATTAGATCTGTTTTGTTTAAATTGCTGTGAGTGGCAAAAAAAACTCACTTCCCCACCCCACAGCACAAACACAGGAAGTTGAAGTAGCGAATTGCGCAGTCCAATTAAATGCTGGAGTTTCGGAATTGATCCGAGAATTGTGTTTTTCAGCACCAGTGACAGCTCCTCGTGGAGAAAAAGATCACGGCCCCGAATGTTCAGATGTGCTTAAAAACGCAATACAAATGAAGATTGACAATCTGGCATTTGATAATTTTTTTTTCTCCCCGGAAAATAGCGTATTTCAATGGTCCAAATGTAGGACGCATTTTTTTTCTGTCTGTTAAAATTACGACTGCCGTGAGTAGCGCACTCCTTGCAGTAAATGCTTGTTTGACATGCAGTGTAACAGCACTCCCTTACAGAAACCTCAGTCTCCTCGGTTTCGGTTTTGCTGCATTGCTCCAATGCACAGAGCAACAGCGTCGTCTCCTGTTCGTTGCCACAAATAGACTCTAGAAAGTTAATAAAAAGACAGCCCTTCTTTGGAATCTGCTAAGATTTTGGTCATTTGTGTTTAGTGTGATATAGACCTTCGGAAATACCTGCACAGTGACAATGTCACTGGCGTAGTGGGTTCACAAGTCATTATGGTAGGCGGTGAAAATATCCAGAGCTAGTCGAATGACAAAACAACATGCCAATTTTATCTTGTTTACCACCGCCCTTTAGAGAAACAAATATACTGTCCTTATTCAGCCAGCAGGTGACTCCAGACCCAAAACAATGTGGCTGATTCTTGACAATCACCTGAAAAACCTGGAGAGCCTATCACTTCAAGCCAATAAGGACCGTTCCTGTTGCATTATTGAAACAACTAAAATCATACTCGGATATTGCTGCCAATTGGATGAGACAACCTGAAAAAAGATTATATCTGCAGATGTGTCAGCCATGATCCTATATGTAAGTTAAATATACAGAATAATCGTGTCCTGATTTTATTTTAGGGGAAGGAATATGTTCTGTGTTCACTATAGCAATCTCAGTATTTCCCAGTTGTGCATTTTTTTTTCGTTGTGGCCTTTGTTTTATCAAGTTCTTAAAACAAATTTCAATCCTTATATTTCTAATTTTCTTTTACCAATATAAATTCTAGATTCTAATCATTGAGCTTGTAATCTGATCATGAAATTCCCAGAACATCATATTTAATTTATTTTCTTTCTGTATTATTTTCTCCCCAGAAACTGAATATTTACTGCCGCAATAAGACTAATCAAATAAGGGAATATAAATTTCATAACATAAGTTTGTTTGTCACAATTGAACTACCTTACTGTTTCTTAGCATCTTCATTCGTTTACAAGTATTAGCCTCCCACCATTAATGAACTGAATATGGCTCATGTGGTCTGAGCATGTGCAGTGTACTTAATTACCCAGAATGCAGTAGTAATTTGACTGGCAAGAAAATGATGAACATGATAAATGAACTGCCTATTCATGGTTATCTCCTGCATGACCAACCTCCAATTCAACTTGTGGAGTTCTATTTTAAGAATACAAATTATGTTCAATAATAATTCTGGACTATCATGAGCTTCATTGTACACAAAGAATGTTTCTGCTTAGGAACATATGGACAAGGAACAAGTGCAGGCCACTTAGCCCTTTGAGCCTCATTTGCCATTCAACAACATCGTGACTAGTCTGACCTTAACTACAACTCCAAAATCCTGCACACTCCCAAAAACCTATCACCATCTTGGTAATCAAGAATCAGTCTACTTCTGCCTTAAAACTTTAAGATTTAAAGATTCCGCATCCACTGCAGGGAATTGCAAAGGCTCACAAATCTCTGAGAGAACCTTTTTATTCTTTATCTTGTATTGATTGGGCAATCATTTGTTTTTAAAGTATGATCCCTAATTCTAGATTGTTCCTCAAGAGGAAACATGCTTTCCACATCTACCCAGTCAAGACCCTCAGGATCCTATATGTTTCAGTTTGGATGCCTCTGACTCTTCTAATCTTCAGAGAATACAGGCCTAGCCTGTCTGGCTATTCTTCATAAGGCAAGCCACTCATTCTAGGTAATAGCCAAGCAAATCTTCTCTGAACTGCTTCCAATGCGTAAATATCCTTCCATAGATGTGGTGCCCATTACTGTACATAATATTCCAGATGCAGTCTCACCAATTCCCTTTATAACTGAAGCATAACCTCCTTACTTTTGCACATCAATTATCCTTGTAATAAAATATAACATTGCACTAGCTTTCCTAATTACTTGCTGTACCTTTATACCAAATTCTGCCATTCATGCACGAGGACACCCAGATCACTCTGCATCTCAGAGCTCTATACCTTTCACCATTTACATAATGGGCTTTTTTATTCTTTTTGACAAAATGAACATTTTCCAAATTCTGCACATTATACTTCATTGGCAGATTTGCAGATTTGTCCCACTATTTACCTATCAATGTAGGAATGGTGACTCATTGGCTAGCACTGCTGCCTTACAGTGCCCAGGGGCCTGGGTTCAATTTGAGCCTCGAGCAAGTACGTGGAGTTTGCACATTCTCCTATTGTGTGAGCGAGTTTTCTTTGGGTGCTCTGGTTTTCAGTCCAAACATATGCAGGTTAGGTGAATTGGCCATGCTAAATTGCCGATAGTTTTCAGGTATGTGCATGCTAGGTGGATAGGCCATGGGAAATGCATGGTTACAGGGATAGAGTGGGGGTCAGGGGGTCTGAGTGGGATGCTCTTTGGAGGGTTAGTGTGGACTCAATGGGCCAAATAGCCTGCTTCCAGACTGTAGGGATTCTATGACATCTTTTGAACACCCCTTATGTCCTTTTCACAATGTATTTTCCCATATCTTTGTGTCATCAAAACGTTTAGCTGCCATACCTTTTGTCCCTTTATCTACAACAGTTAAATAAAATGTAAATCCCTGTGAACCACCACTCATGGCGTCTGTCAGCCTGAAAAAGATCAATTTATGAAGAAGGCATTTCTGAAGAAGGGTTTAGACCGAAAACGTCAGCTTTCCTGCTCCTGTGATGCTGCTTGGCCTGCTATGTTCATCCAGCTGTACACCTTGTTATCTCAGATTCTCCAGCTTCAGCAGTTCCTACTGTCTCTCATTTGTTCCTATTATCTGCTTCCAGTTACAAACGATCTTCTATCTGGGCCAATGTGTTACCCCTAACATCTTGACCATTTGTAAGCCATATTAACCTTTGATGAAGCACCTTATCAAATGCCTCATTGAAATCTATGTACAATACATCCACTGGTTCCCCTTTATCTGCAAAGAAAAGTGGCACAAGTTATTTATTCAAAGACACCAATAAATTAGTCAAACATGATTTCCCTTTGACAAAACCTTGTTGGCTCTGCATGATTACATTGAAATTATTTAAGTGCCTTAATATCTCTGATAATAGCTTCTAAGAGTTTTCCTCTGTCAGATGTTAAGTTAATTGGCCTCTAGTTTCTGACTTCCTATCTCCCTCCCTTTTTGAATAAAGGAGGTGTGTTCATTATTTTCCAATCTAATGAACCATACCCGAATCAAGTGAATTTTGGAAAAATATAACCAATGCATCAACAATCTGACTAAATATTTCTTTAAAGATCCTAGAATGAAACCCATCATGACCTGAAGAGTTGTCAACTCCCAGTTCCAACAATTTAAAAAGTATTATTTCTCTGGTAATTCTAATTTTGGGTATTTGGACTTTAGAGCAGTAGAATTGTACAGTTATTGGTTAGTTGAATCATTATAATGCACAATCATATACTCTCATTATTGGAATATCTTTGTATTCTT
Organism: Stegostoma tigrinum; assembly: GCF_030684315.1. NCBI lineage: Eukaryota > Metazoa > Chordata > Chondrichthyes > Orectolobiformes > Stegostomatidae > Stegostoma > Stegostoma tigrinum. The sequence goes on along the minus strand of NC_081367.1, from coordinate 28,183,885 downwards.
TTCAGTTTCAGAACCAATGTGTCTCTCAACATCAGAAAGCTAGCTCTTTGCCAACTGTCAATCTTTTGGAGACTGTAAGTGCACCAGCTCCTGAAGAAGAACCTACCATGTGTTGGCACAAAATGCTCTCCATTCCATCCATTAAAATAATTACCTGTATTTTGTAGTCCACAGCAAAGTATTTGCAGCTCACTATAGATTTCAGCACAAGGCTCTCAGAAAGATTTAGTGATTTCAGTGGCATGAAGTTCATCTAAACTGGCAATAATCTCATTCTGATACCAACCATAAGGAATCACCAGTGTCAAGTAACATTGAAGTAACTAAGACAGTTAATCAGCCAACAGGATTAAAGTTTTGTTTCATTCATTCAAGGGATGTGGGCATCTAGGCCAACAGACAACACCCATGGGATTTAAAAAGAACTGAATACACCTCTCTTGAACTGGTTTACAGAGTCCAAAAATAGATTTGAGGGTATACATGTGGTGAAGATAGAAGTTGAAATATTATAAATAAATGTTTTAAATGCATTATTTTAAACAATTATGGAATTTATCATACTGAAACAAACTGTAACAAGGTCAAAGAAGTAGCGATAACCTAGTACAATGTTTAAAGCCAAATTACCCTCAGTCTACAAGGCATAAAGATTCCAGGTTTGTAGAATTTTTGAATCAATCTGCTCATCCATGTTATGACAAAATTCTGGAGCAGGTGGGCCAATGAAACTGGGTGTTTTGGTCCAGACATGGGGACACTTACACAGCATCACAAGGGTCCTTCCCAAGGTTTTGTTTTTTAAATTTATGATGAAACTGACAGTAAAAAAAAGTGTAAATATCATCAATGCAGTAAGTTCTATTTGGCCCCATCTGGGGACTTCAACAGTGTGCCTTGTGAGGTACAGAGAATTACTTGTTTTTCTTTAATTGTGATGTTTAAATACGCACGTGTGAATGCCAGAACTTGTTGTTTGTTTCAGAGTAACAAAAATAAATGCTGATAGTTTAACTAACATTATATCAATAAAGCCCAGTCCAAAAGTTTCACAACAAGTAACTTTATGGTCTGATTTGTTTTGTTTCTGAATCAATCATATCCTTAATTGAATAATATATATATTAAACAATTTTTCTGAGTAATATAATTTCCAATTTACAGATCCTAATCATGGGTTTCATCCATGTGGAGCATACGTTGGAATTCAAGTACATTGAGCATGAGTTATGGATATTAGCATTATTTACAGGTTTTGGCTAGCATTGAATAAAAATTAAATATTTCTGTCACTGGTTATAATTCCAATTACTGACAGTTCCTAAAAAGCCTATACAAACCGACTAAATCATCACCATTCTTCATTTTCTTTTTAATGTTTCTCATCTTGGTTGACATGCCCAAAGCTACTTTGCTTCAATATTTACATGGTCATTAATTACTATTCACCGTTAGCATCTAAGACAAAGGAAGATGTTGTTGGAAATATAACTGGTGTGCAGATATATAACAATGGAAAGAAGCTGTAAGTATTTTATGGGACATTCCGGTTTCTGTCCTGCTGGGAGCATAAAAATGTTGTGGTGCAAGAGTGGTACATAGTTTGTATTTAACTAACAGCTTGCAGTGAAAACATACACAAATGTTAAACAAATATCTGAGCAATTAAATAATACTATGGGCAGATGCAAAAGTGACCATCCCTTCTGACACTGTCTCTTGTTTCTGATTTTTCCTGATATATTTCCTTCTATTTTGTTTTTGTTCTCCAATAAATAAGTCCTTCTATTTCTTACTCCTCAATTCTCTCCATTTCAATTACTGCTTTTCAATTCCTTTTCTAATTCCAACTGTGAAGGCATAGCACTCAACTTATATTATTTGTTAAGCTTTCAGTAGTGGGGCTCTGAGTAGTACAGTATGCATTTTGCTGCTTTCATATGGCAGAAGCAATTACAATTTTTGTGGCAAAAATTGGAGGTGTAACTAGACCTGGACCTAGTGAGCGCAGCGAACTTGAGAGTTGTCGGTGCAAATTGAAGATTCAGATTCTGCCTGGAGTCATTTTGTATTTTTGATTTATGATAAAGTTGGCTTGGACAAACTTGGCTTAGTGACAGTTTAATAACAGTTTTTTTTTCTCTACAGCTAATGTTTTGAGTCCGCTATAACTTCTCTAGAAGAGACACATTAATTCTGCTTCTCTCTCCAAAGATGCTGCCAAACCTTCTGAGTTTCTCCTGTATTTTCTGTTTCTAGTTCATTTTTGTCAAGTCTGTTTCCTACCCTGACCAGTGCAGGATTGAAGGTTTTGACTTCTTGGTTCTTTTGACAGTGTTTAAGTTCTGTGCAGCAATCATTTATCAACAAAATTTGTGTTTCGCCATGATAAAAGCTCCATCACAAAGATGGCTGCTACCTTGTGTGGGAGTTTGGGTGCTGAACCACACCTCCTTACACACACTTGACTGTGTTATATAGTGGAGAGTGCTGTTCATTCTAACCTTTGCATTACTCCTTCCACAATCAGCTCCGATATTGGCCGGCCCCGCTGGTATTCCATTGATTCATTTAAATATATGGTCTTTGAAGATGAAGTTGGTTGTGAGGCACAGATCCAGCAGTTTTGGGGCACTGTCCTTGTTTACACTGTTGCCGTCATGGGGTACCTGCCTTCCTGATTCATCCAGCAATGTGGCAATTGTCTCTTTGGCTAGGTCGATGTTTAGGGACATAAACAGTGCTATTATGTTGAAGGAGATCATTATCTCGTCCTCTACTATTCCTGCACTTTGATGTTGTTGAGGAATTCTTGGGAGGAGTGGATGGAGTGGGCAGTGTGGTCAACCAAATATTTCAGTTTCCATTGTAGTTATTTGTCTAGTCTATATGTTGGTGTGCCCGGTAGTGAGACAATGGGTCTGAGAGGGATTCCCTAGCTTGTTTACAAAAACAAAATTGCTGGAAAAGCTCAGCAGGTCTGACAGCATCTGTGAAGGAAAAAACAGAGTTAACGTTTCAGGCCTGGTGACACTTCCCCAGAACTGAACCTGAAACGTTAACTCTGTTTTCTTCCTTCACAGATGCTGTCAGACCTGCTGAGCTTTCCCAGCAAATTTGTTTTTGTTCCTGATTTACAGCATCCGCAGTTCTTTTGGTTTTCCCTAGCTTGTGTACCTTGGGGAGTTTATAGACATGGGGTTTGTTGGATCTCTCTGGTGTCATTTTTTGGTAGTCTGTTTTGCTGTTATCTCCTGAGTTATGTAATTTCTTCAGGGTTGTTTTGATCCAGTTCCGTAACTGTGGCATTGGATCTATCACTATCTGCTGGTAGGTGTCGGTATCTGCTCGTAGTGAGTTAGCTTTCTCGATGTATTGAGCTCTATTAAAGATTACTGTTAGATGTCCTTTGTTCGCTGGTAAGATTACAATGTTTCTTTCTTTCTTGAGTTTTTTCCAGGGCTTTCTTCTCTTCTGTGGTGAATGTATTCCCCTTACCTTTTCTGCTCAGTGTTGGGACCATCATCTGTAAAATGATCTGTTGATGGCAAACTGAGGCATATAAATAAGCAACAATTGGGGCAGAAAACCAATGCTTTACCAGAGACGCAGTGACAATGTTACCTAGCAGAGTGACGAAACATCTCAAACCAAGCACAGCAGCTCAGCGAGCAAGTCTACACCTCAGTAGGGGTATTTAGCATTTCTTGATATCAATTAGATCTAGTCTTGCATGCTTTTAAACTGTTTCCATAGCAAATTGATCAAAGTGTAATGCAACAATGGTGCAGTGAGGCAAATGTGATCTGAGTAAACAGGGCAATGTATCTCCTTAATAAATCAAACTGAAAGATTGTGAAATTAAAATTTTGAGGACTGAACAGTGCCTGTAAATTGGAATTGATGAATTCAATGTCAAATAAGATGCAGAAAGATATATAAAGAGATAGATAAATAAGATTAATAGAGAGAGAAAAACAACAGAAAGGAAGTGACAAAATTGAGTCTAACATTATAAAATTTATTTCAATACATAAAACCTAAACAAATGAAATTCCAAACTTGTAACAATCAATTTTCAGGGCCAGAAAGGCTTCTTGGCAGCAATTTTCACCAATTGTTAAAATGGTACTTAGATGTTAATGAGCAAGACTCTCTTTAGTGTGGTGAGTTTAGTTTGTATCTAATTGACAAATATAGCAATATTACACTGTTCAATATACATCTGTCATGGCTTAGAGTCATAGAGTACATGGAAGCAGCATGGAAAAAGACCTTTTGGTCCAAATCATCTGTGCTGACCAGACATCCCAATCTGATTTAATCCCATTTGCCAGCATTTGGCCCATATCCCTCTAAACCCTTCCTATCCTTACACACATCCAGCTGCCTTTTAAATGTTGTTATTTGCACCCACCTCAACCACATTCTGTGGCAGCTCATTCCGTACACGCACCATCATCTGTGTGCAAAAGATACCCCTCAGACCCTTTTTGAATATTTTCCCCTCTCACCTTAAATCTATGCCCTCTAGTTTTGGACTCCCCCACAGGAGGAAAAACACCTTGACTGTTCACCCTATCCATGCCCTTCATGTTTTGTAAACCACTGTAAGGTCACCCTTCAGCCTCTGAAGCTCCAATGAAAAAGTCCCAGCCTATTCAGGCTCTTGCTATAGCCCTCCAGTCTCAGTAATGTCCTAATAAGTTTTTACTGCACTCTTTCTAGTTTAACAAAATCCTTCCTATAGCAGGGTGACGAGAATTGCATGCAATATTTTAAAAGTGGCCACACTAATGTCCTGCACAGCCGCAACATGACGTATCAACTCCTACACTCAATGCACTGACCAATGAAGGCAAGCATGTCAAATGCTTTCTTCACCACCCTGTGACTAGCTGTGACTCCACTCTCAAGGAAGTTTGCACTTGCACCCCTAGATCTCTGTACTTGGTAACACTGCCCAGGACCTATCATTAACTGTGTAAGTCCTGCCCTGGTTTGCCTTCTCCAGTTTTCTTACATTTTCCAACAAGGCTGGGTCTTGTTGACTTTGCTCTGAGCAGTATGGCCATTTTCTCCACTTCAGACCTACATTAGCACCCATTTAACATCTCAATCACTCTATCACCACCGTCAGCAACCTTTTCCTATGGCCCTGGAAGTCCTCACCAACTGTTCCTTCACTCTTATTCCACCTCTGTCAATAACATAAAAGCCTTCATTTTCCAGCCCCTTTCAGTCCAACAGAGTTAGATCAGACTCTAGATGCTGATGGTTCCTCTTTCCACACAAGTTTCCTGATCTGCTTCTTGGACAACAACTTTTCCATATCGATATTTATATATGTAAACACACACACACACACACACACACACACACACACACACACACACACACACATACTTCAACTTAAGTAAGTATGTCATTTATGCAAAAATAACAAAGAGGGAACTTCAGAAATTGACAGCATCTATGTAGTTCAACTGGGATTAGATAAGTAAGGAGAAAATTCTTCTCAGCACTCTTTCCTGTGTAGTGTGAAAGTCAATCACTCTGATCAGGACTTTTTTTTGGATGGCAGTCAGTAGGGAATGCAGATCCTTCAACTACATTTAATGCTCTGGGGACTGTCAACTGGCTGGAGTTGGCATTTCTACTCTTCATTTGGGCAGATGCCGTATCTCAGGGGACTGCTGGCCACTCTGATTGGTCAACAGTTCTGTAGCCCGAGTGGCACCAGTAATGGTGTTGGACAGGAGCAGGTAAGTGTGTGGGGAGTGGGAGTGGTGGAGAATCCCCTGGCAGAATGGTGAGGAGAGGCCCAGGTTTGGCCCAGAGATGAAGCAGGGAATCTTGGTAGAACACCCAAAGGGAGGGGTGGTGCGCAAACTTGATAGGGAGGTCCTGCCCAATGTGGAAAGTGGGGACCTTCCTGCCCATGAATTCCCTCTGCCCAAAATTGAAGTTGAGCAGGGAAGTCACTTAAGAACCATAATGTGTCAAGGAAAATCAGGCTGCCAAGGTGTCATCCAACTCACATAAAATATCAGACAAGTTAGTGGTGAACAGGAGGGCAGTGGGAATTTTACAGTCTGTTTTCCACCACAATACCCCTCCCACGACCCCCTACCACCCCACTTCCCAAAATAAACCCACTAGTAGGGAACTGCAAAGTCCTACCAATAGTCGCTGAACAATATGTAAGAAAATCTACAGTTCAATGTTTATCACAATTTGTACAGTACCTGTGTTTCAGTGACTTGTCCTCTACAGCCTTCTGTGGCAGGAAATTTCATTGATCTCTATCCTTTGAGTGAAGATATTTTCTTTGTCTCAGTTCTAAATGGTCTACTCCATCTCCTGAGTCTGTGTCCCCTAGTTCTAAACTCTCCACCCAGGGAAAACACGCTCCCTGCATTTGGTCGTCTAGATCTTTGTAATTTTATATGTTCAGACCCCCTTCTCATCCTTGTAAATGGTAGTGAATACAAGGCCAGTCAAATCAATCTCTCCTCACAGGACTGTCATTCCATCCCTAATATCAGCCTCGTGAACCTCCATTACATGTCCTCTGTGAAAATATATACTTTTCTTAAGTAGGGAGACCAAAACTGTACACAATACTCCAGATGTGATCTCACCAAGGCCCTGGATAACTATAGTCAGACATCCCTATTTCTGAACTCAAATCCTTTTGCAATAAAGACCAATATACGATTTGTCTTCCTAATTGCTTACTGCACTATCACTGACTAGTTTACAAGAACACCCAGATCCCAAATATAACCACATTTCCCAATATAATGCCATTTAAATAATACTGTTCCATTTTGCAAACTGAAGTGTATAATTCCACGCTTGGCCATGAATGTCCTCAAATATAGGAAGGCCAAATTATGAGAAAAGAGCTTAAGAATCCAAAGTACTATGAAAGAATGCCACCCCATAAATAACGGTATAGAATCCTTAACAGATTATAAATAAAGATATTTATTATTTAAATTTTTTTTCTAGTAATTCTCATGAAGAGGCCATGTAACTAGAATTAATACAGATTTCACGTTGCCTTTTGTGCCCATTTTGTTACAGACCTTGAGCTAAGTCAGTTTTCTTGTGGAATGCTGCCAGATTAGAAGGCTAATACTGCAGTAACAATACTATTACCTTGGAATTGCTGCCAACAATATGAAATGTTTAAAATACGTGCTGGTTATTATAGTTTCATTCTAGTTTTAATTTATTTAAATAAAAGAGAAATACATTCATATTTTGAAGCATTAAAATTTTTTTTCATTCAGTTCTTTTTAAGCAACACAGCAATTTTCTTATATCATGTATCTAACATGTAAATTTTATTAGCTACCACTGGTAACATTGTAAATAATTACTAATTGCTTGATCAGATCTCATCTCTGATAGCTAGAAAATCAGTTTCTGGAAAATAGCAAATCATAATTTCTCTTTATTAAAAATCTTATTTATCTAGTGCAGTTGGACCTCAGACAAAATTTTCAAGATACAGATTAAAGCTAGAATGAATAGATTGATAACAGGGTCAAGGTTATTCTTTTGCTTGACAGTGCTGGCAGCAAAAAGATAAAGAATTAAAGAGATTGATTCTGATTGGAAAGGACAGAAATAGATGAAGGCGCAGAGAGTTATAGTGAATATAAACAGAAGTGAAATGCTGTGAATAGAAAAGTATTTACAGCAGATTATACAATCCATATGCAGTTATTTTTAAAACTGTGATTCATGTTCCCAGTCAACTATCCTCTTTCCATATATTTTTTAAATGTGTAAGTATGAATTGTGCAGTAATATTGAGGAATTCTAAAGTGTTATGAGAATGAAGATAATTTAGTCATTGGAAGAATGTTAGGTACTCTTCTAGGTGATCTTACATTCAACCGTAATCTTGGATAGACAGTACACGATCACCAGAAATATCCAATCAACCCATGCTGGTGCCCATGCTCCATTACAGCTTGCTCCCATCTTTCCCTATCTACAGCTATCATTTTAACCCTTTATTTCCCTTTCCATTGTGCAGGCTAAATCCCATAAGAGTATCAGTACTTGCATTTATGTAGATTATTTCAAAGCAAAGGGCTTCTAAACAATTTAGACAAATAATTGCTTTTGAAGTGAACACAACAATAGTCAACTACAAACTGGGCTAAATTTTCTTCAAAGAACTAGAGATTTCCAAGCACTGCTGTGATTATTTTCGCATTTATAATTTCCTGAGTCAAAACTGAATAGAAGCTCTGAACACATATTACTTTTTCTGTTAGGATTTCAGGCTGGGGCCAGGAAATCTGGCTAGGCAATTGTATTTAAGCAGCTGCAACAATTTCAAGAGGTAAGTCAGCAATTACCTGAGAGAAAGAAATTGATTAACTGAAACAAAGTATATGTCAGGTTATAGTAGAAGGGCCTGGGGACCCTGTGCTTTCTGAATTGGCTCTAGATGGTTTATCGACATAAAGCAAAAGAAGAAGCCAGTGAGTTGTATCAAAGGAAAGAGGCCACAAAAAGATATGGTACATGCTCAGTATTAGGATATGATGTTGGCATTGATAACTTACATGGTTACTCAATGGCAGACAAGATTCAGTACCCTCAAATTGAGGTGAAGGCATATTCAATAGTAACTCCCAAAAGACAATGCAATAAATCATGAGTAAAAGAGTACAAATGTGCAGGGCTGTGGGAACAGGGATTCACTGATTCATTCTTCCAAAAAAAAACTAATGAAGGCACACTGAGCTAAATGGACTCTTACCATGCTGTATCATTCTATCACTTTTTACCTGGCTAGCTAAGGTAAGAGGAAGCAGTAAAATAAAACCAAGAACTGCAGATGCTGGAAATCTGAAAGATAAAACAGAATATTGGTGGAAAAACTGAGCAGGTCTGGTAACATATGTGGAAAGAGAGCAGAGTCAATGTTTCAGGCTCAGTGACCATTCATCAGAACAGATCAGAACAGAATTGTTGAACTCTGCTTTCTCTCCACAGTTGTTGCCAGACCTACTGAGTCTCTCCACCAATTTCTGCCTGTGTAAAGGAAGCAGTAATACTTTGTAAAAATTCAACATAATAACTAAATTTTAAGCTTTGTTAGAGCTCATTTTTTTCATAATGAACAATATCTATAGCTTACCTAGCATTCCAGGGGATCTATGACAACCTTTCTCCCCCTGTAAGTGTTCATTCACTGACAATCTATTTTGAATGGAATGGATGAAAGTCTTACATGATTTCGCTTTACTCATTTCCTACAACGGTTATCACCCTAACGAAATAACATTGTTGCTAACTAAGAAACAACATTCAAAAATAATGGGCTATGTGAGACCTTTCCCTACACCCAGCAGTGGACTGGTGGGGCTGGAGGTGGGGGTGGAAGGTGGAAGTTGCATAAGATTGTCTGGGATTACTGGGGCACTATGATTGTCACCTGTCACTATCATTTGTATTTTGCCTGTGGCAGGGTAACTGTCTGGCACCCCAACTGTCCTTCAGCCAACTGAGGCAGTTAAATGGCCAGTTCATTTTGTCAGCAGTAGGGGATACCTATGCCACATGGCAAATCCACTAGTTAAACCCGAAAGCCTGATTGCAGAGTTCAGATGCATGAATCTCTCTCATTTGGATATCCTGTGCAGAACGAGGTTCCCCACTCCCCTATAAGAGAGGACCACTCCCACTCAAACACCTTACGCTCCCGATTGCTGAAAACAGTTGTTTGGCTTCTGATTGGCTAACAGCTTTTTGACTGCTCCAATCTTGGACAATGAATCACACACTCTATCTAAATCTAGATGTGATTTTCAGAACTAGCAGAGATGGATTTGCTTCATCCAGCCTGTGAGGGAGGACACTACTCTGTGTGCAATTCAGCCCAAGAATACGCAATGAAATTTCATATGCCTTTTTTTCCTCCTTAAAGAGGTTTGCAGTCTACAATCCAATGACAGAGAATTAACACTGGCCTTTGTGTGATGAGATCTGTGGCTTGAAACCTATTGACTGTGTTTTCAAAGCTTGTATTTATTTTTGAGACAGACTCAAACTAAAAATGAAACTGAATCTTTAGGTTTATCAAAATGAAAGTGAACACTTCAGGTTTCCAGGGAAACTGAAAATTTTTGAAACGAATTTTAATTTAAAAAGTGCAGCGTCTTTCAAGCTCAAAGATCTCAATAATGTTGTATAGATAAGGTACAGAAGACAAAGGGTGAATTCAGGAGCTGAGGTTAGAAAATACAGTGTTGTAGTTATTTCTATTACTTTACAATAAGATTCATGGATCCATTGATTAAAGTGAGGATACTTGAGAATGGTCAGCATGTGTATTTCATTTTGTTGGATACCATGCACCTTGAATTTGGGTTGGTTGGAAGGTGATCAGGCACAATCCTTGAAGGAAAGGAAATCTACATGAGAATACTCAGAGCCCTGAACGCAGATGATCAGTGCATTGCCCAGCAAATCTATGAGAGCTGTTTTTGTCACATTTAATGCTCAATTTACAACTTACATTAATCACAATTTGCCTATCATTTTGATTGTAATTAATGAGACTAGCTTTCAATTCCAGATTTACAAATTGAATTTAAATCCCATCAGCTACCATGATGGGATTTGAATCAATGTCCACAGAGCGTAATTACAGATGTCTAGTGGTATTGTTATTTTGCTACTTTCCCACCATTTGGCTTAACTCTATCATAGTATTAGCCTCCAACATTTGGCCTCTCGTCACTCAAAAGAAGGAAGCCATAGGAAACAAGGATATTTTTAGGCCCATGTCTTTGATTTATTCATTTTCATGATGTAGATTGTATTTATTGTCCATTGATAACCACAATTGTTCCTTTATAGCTGTTGTGCTGTTTATATTATCAATGTTGTGCTGTATTGTATTGATTATTATGGGAGTAAGGTGTACATTCTGTAATGATTGTAATGAGGTCAGCCAGGTGGATCTCATAGAATATGAATTCCCTGATTTGGACTGTTAACCTGGTCCAATTGGAGAGCCCTGGCTGACAGATATAAACAGGAGTGTCAGAGATTCCGTTCATCCTGAAAGCTGGCTCTGAGGGAGCCGGACCAGCGTCAAATACTGTGCATGTGTGAATAAAGGGTAACTTGGTGAATAGGATACAGACCTCTGTGGAGTTATTGCAGTGGCAATGAGAGTGAGATTAAAAATGTAACCATGCAAAAGGACTTGGGAGATGAAGCACAATAGGACTTCAAACAGGCACTACAACTGGTTTTGTCATTACAAAATGCAGCAAGTAAAGCATATAAGTTACAGGGTTTACCAGTGGAAGTGGACACCCTCGCCAGGCCAATTGAGCATGGAGGAGACCACCTGTCTAAAGACAATTGCATAGCCTCACTCAGGACATTTTCTGACCAGAGGGACTCTAGGTCAGCCCACAGCAAAACCCAGAACAAAGCCAAGCCTTGGCCAAATGATTTTCTTCAGCATCCAGGACAGCAGGCCAGTGTAGTTGCTGCAGGTATGCAGGTTCAAATCAGCAAAAAAATCCCACAAGGCCTAAGTTGAGTCAGAGAACTCACAGGCCAGAGAATGCACACTCTGGAAAGCCCAGCTACAACTGGCCTGGTTGAGTTAAATTGCTTAGTGACATCCAAATCAGAACCAATCAAAATAAAGGTCTGGTTCAATAGTCACCTGGTTCTAATGGAGTTTGATACTGGCATGTCTCTATCAGTGATTGCAGATATAGTCTTTATCAAAATTCGCTCGGACCCCAAGAACTCGACCACACCAAGAACCTAAACTGAGCCATCGCTTACCAGCAGAGCATGCTAGTATTTCTAAAAGTCAAATGGCATTTGTCATCTAGGGACAGCTCCATGCCATCTATCATCCAATGGTCTGGTGGAAAGAGCAGTCCAAACTTTGAAGGCAATCTTAAGTAAACAGCTGACAGCTACAATAGATACCAAACTGTCCTGGTTCCTATTTGATTATCAGACCACCACTCGTGCAAATACAGGGATAGCTCCAGCAGAGTTGCTGATCGGGAGAAGACTCCACACCATGATAAATCTGATCTTCCTAGACCTGCAAGGTGGGAGAAACGGTATCAGGAATGCCAATGCTGGACACGAGACTTCGCTAAGTAAGAGAGAAAGTTCACTTCAGGGGATGAGGTTTGGTGCCAAATTGTACAAATTGCCTTGCATGGGTCAAAGGCGTAGTCGATGCGAGGTCACGGCCAGTGATGTACAAAGTTCGGGTCATTGAGGCAGTCCTAAACAAGCATGTGGATCACGTGAAAGCTGCAAGCTCGCAAACTGGACAGGAGCAAAACATACCAGATCATCAGAACAGCCAGAAAGGATGCCAGAATCCGTGGGTTCTTCCCCTCCATCTAGCATTGAAGCAACTTTGGAGTTTGAGATGGACATGGTTGATGTTGTAGCCTTGATGCCTTTACCACTTGAAGAAGAGGATGAATTTCTTCCAAGATACCCCAGGTGTAAGAGGCGAGCTACAGTCCAGTACACACCACCGTATCCAGGGCTGAATCAGAGAAACCAAAGCCAGTGTAAAAATTCCCCAGGTCAGGCTACAAGAGAAAGAACAGGCCTACATGGAACAATTCAGCACTAACAGGAACTAATCTAAGCCCATCCCCCTACACTATCCCATCATCATCCATGTGCTATTCAAGCACTGTTTAAATGCCCCTAATGTGGCTGAGTTAACTACATTGGCAGGCAGGGCATTCCATGCCCTTACCACTCTCTGAGTAAAGAACCGGCCTCTGACATCCGTCTTAAATCTTTCACCCGTCAATTTGTAGCTATGCCCCCTCGTCCAAGCTGAAGTCATCATCCTCACAAAAAGACTCGTACTGTCCACCCTATCAAATCCTCTGATCATCTTGTATGTCTCTATTAAATCCCCTCTTAGGTTTCTTCTCTCCAATGAGAACAGACCTAAGTCCCTCAGCCTTTCCTCATAAGACCTTCGCTCCAGACCAGGCAACATCCTGGTAAGTCTCCTCTGCGCCTTTTCCAATGCTTCCACATCCTTCCTATAATGGGACAACCAGAACTGTACACAATATTCCATGTGAGGCTATACTCGTGTTTTGTACAGTTGCAGCATGACATCACGGCTCCGGAACTCAATCCGTCTGCCAATAAAACCCAACACATCATATGCCTTCTTAACAGCACTATCACCCTGGGTGGCAACTTTCATGGGATCTATGTACATGAACACCATGATCCCTCTGCATATCCACACTATGAAGAATCTTTCCATTGACCCAGTATTCTGCCTTCCCATTATTCTTTCCAAAGTGAATCACATCGCATTTATCTGCATTGAACTCCATTTGCCACCTTTCAGCCCAATTCTGCAGTTTATCCAAGTCTCCCTGCAACCTGCAACATTCTTCCACACTGTCCACCACTCCACCGACTTTAGTGTCATCTGCAAACTTATTAACACATGTGTGGACTTAGAGGAGGAGGGATGCACTGATTATGGTGTGGTCAGTCAGGTGGACTTCATAGAATGTGTGTTCCCTGACTGAAGCTGTTAATCTGGTCCAAACAGGGAGCCCTGTCTGACAGATAAAATTGAAGTATCAGAGGTTTTGTTCACTCTCAAAGCTGGTTCTGAGAAAGCTGGATCAGTGTCAAGTACTGTGCATGTATAAATAAAGGGTGACTTGATGATGAGATACCAGCCTCTTTGGAGTTATTTTGCATTCAAACTTAAGTAACCAAAACTTCTACTGTACGTTCAAACTGATAAGTAAAATTCAAAGCATCAGCTTGATAGTATAGAGATAGCAAGAACTGCAGATGCTGGAGTCTGAAGAAGGGTTCTGACCCGAAACATCAACTTTCCTTTCCTCTGATGCTGCCTGGCCTGCTGTGTTGTTCCAGCTTCACACTGTGTGAGCTTGGTAAATGGTATTGATGGTACTATATTATTCCATCAACAATAACAAAGAGGACAACAAGATTAATGTCTTTACAGGTATTTGGAATATTTCAGATACAGATTGAAATAATATGTTTGAACTTACAGGCTAGAAGTGTATTGAACTTATTGTTTACCCCGTGAATGATCATTGCACTCTGTTATTGTAAGGGAGTGCTTGGCAATTTGTCTATTTCTCCCCCATTTAAAGAAGGTGATGCCAACAGACATTAGATTTCTGGCATATTGCTAAAATTTTCTATTTTGGCTCATTATCAGGGACAGCTGCACTAGGTTAAATGCTGCGCTAGATTAAGCAAATAATATGCCTTGAAGTTATAATGCGTTGAATTTGAAGTGGTACGTCATATGAATTATTCAGTAGCTTTCCATTATAGAAAAATGATACCACCATTTAGGATGTACTTGATCTGTCTTTAGAAAATCATTTCTCCTAAATTAACTTCAAATAGTTTTACTTTATGTTCATCTTTTAGGATCACATCTGCTCAGTTATCCAGAAGTTAGCATTAAGCCACAGAAGGTTAGATCATAGAACAAGAGCCATTACCCCATCAAGTCACTTGGTCTTTGTTACAGCAAATCAAAATCAATCCCAACGCCACATATTCTGTTGACATTTTATGCTTCTAATGTAATCTAAATTTTTCCTTTAAAAGTTGCAATTTTCTTTATTTCAACATTTGTTTTGACATTGAGATCAAGTTCCAGCAACTTTCCATTAAAAGCGATATTTTTCTAAGCCTGCAATCAATTTTAATGTAATGGTCCGTTGTGATTGATTTTCCAGCCAGAAAAGGTAAACTCCCCCTGTTAACTCAATCAAAACCTTTTATAAGTTTAAAGACAACCCTTTGTTATACTCCTCTCAGCTTTTACAATTCCACTGGAAATACTTCCAGAGTCTGAAGGCAATCTTCAGAATATCTCTCATACTGAAGTCCCTTGAGTCCATATGCAGGAAGACGTAGGTAACTTTCAGCCTTGTGCTGATTTGTGGCAAGTAACATTCACGCCATATGTGTGCCTGGAAATGGCCATGTCCAACAAGAGAGAGAATCTAACCATTATCCCTCAATAGTCAATGACATTAACATGATTGAATGCCCGTATTCAAAACCTGGCGTTTACTATTGACCGGAACAAAATTGGACTAGCTATACACATACTGAGGCCACAGAGCAGGTCAGATGCTAGGAGTGAGTAACTAGCCTTCTGTTCACCATCTAAAAGACACACTGACAAAAATGTGATGAAACACTCTCCAGTTGCGTGGTGGTTGCAACTCAAACACTCAAGAAGCTTGATGCCATCCAGAACAAAGCAACCTGTTTAATTGACCACAACCACGACGGTCAACATTCATTTCCTCCACCACACAGACAGAGTAGCAGTCGTGCATACTTTCTGCATTGATATCTACTGTAGTAACTCACATCGGTGCCTTTGAGAAACCCACAAGTTCTACTATTTAGAAAGACAAGAGCAATAGGTGGATGAGAACACTGCTACCTATAATTCCTGACTTGGAACTATATTGGCATTCATTCACTGTCCTTGGGTTAAAATCCTGGAACTCTCTTCTTAACAGAACTACGGGTGTTCCTACTCAAAAGGGACTGCAGAATTCAGGAAGACAGCTCACCATCAGCTTCACTAGGTCAATTAGGGATACACAATAAATGGTGTCTTACCAGAAATGCCCACACCACACGAACAAATAAAAATAGGCACCTTCTCAAACCTACATTGTGCACATTCAGTGGTTTTAACATTCTTTCTCTACTCAGGAGCTGAAAACTGCACACAGTATATCAACTGCATCCCAACTAACATTTTGTGTAACTTTAAACTTGCTTCTTCGCACTTGTATCCTACATTAATGCTAAAAAAGATGTGTTTGTAGCTTTATCCATCTAGAGACATACGTTAAATGTTTCCTAACCTTTGCAGTGCTGTAACATTTTTTAACCAGTTAAACTATTCTTTCATATAAATCTGTTGAATTGAATTCATTTTGGTGTGAATGTAAAAGATGGCAGCATGACTGATACAGTACAATGACCTGAGAGCAGATACATTTCTAGGAATACACTGTAAGCAGAAACTTGCATGGCTGAGGTATTCTGTGTGCTAAATGCTCACTAACTTCTTTATACAATGTCACAGAACCATTCTCTTACTGCAATTGCTGACAAATAAAAATATAATTCAGTGTAGGCTTTTCTGTCATTTGCTATTATGAAATAATTTAAGACCTAGAAATTAATCAAAATGACCTTCCTTGTTTCCTTGTTGTGATCTTGAGAATCTCATTTGCTACGTTTCTAATTTCAGTTTTAATTTTTGACTTGATCCATCTCTGATTCTTTTCTTCTCTGCCTAGATTTTTCTTTCTCTAACCCTAATGACAGGTTTTCCACAGAAGTTTATTACACTGTCATAAACTTACATTACAACCTGGAATATTCTTCTGATTACCTTGTTTTGTGTACAAACTCATTGTTCTTTTCTGTTAATTTCTCCATCTCTGTTGTATCAGCTGTAACAATACCTTCTTCCATTTTGACAACACGTTAGTCTTTGTCCACAACAAAAGACTCTCCTCTAGTGTTACTGGCAGACCCCTAACCAATTCCATCCCATTTGCATGCTATTCCTCTTACTCATTTATCCCCTACAAAAACATGACAGGGTCTCATTTGTTCTCAATTTTACCTCACCAATCTGTACAGCACTTGATCGCATTCTGCAATTTCTGTCACCAACATGATCACACTGACTAAGAAATCTTTGATAAAGTATTGTGAGCCTAAGGTTTATTTACTCTCTTCACAAAGAATACTGGCTATTTTACATCTCCAGTCACTTTTTTTTAAAAAATCACATTATCTGATATTTTTGTTGGCATTTGATCTTCTATTTTATTACCCATTCACCGGACGAAGAGAAAGGTAAGGTGTACTAATGTGCTCAGTCATTACGCAAATGTTTTATTTCTAAACCCTGCCTTATGTGATTCTTTCCAAAAATGAGACCTGATGTGAAATAGACAATTCACAGCAGCATTGAAAAACTGCTGTCTCACATGGTATACCTTAATAATTCTCCCAAATATCATCAATGCCATTTTGCAGTTTGTCACATTTTGAAAATAAATCTTTCTTAAAAAAGATTGTTACAGAAACGTATTGTTAAATTGGGTTTTCAAGTATAGGACTTGTGTGAAAGTGGCACTTTATTAGTAGATTTTCCCACAAAATACCTGAAGTATCAAAATGTATAAATGATATGAGTTTAGAAAAACAGGCTTCCATTCTAGTAATTAGTGCTCAATATGGCTTGAAATAATATCACTACTTTGCCAACTCAAAGTATGAAATAAATCTCCCAAAAATTACAATTTGAGCTTCAATAGCCTAGTTAAGGGCTCAAAAAGGTGTTCTTGAGAAGGGTCCCGACCTGAAACATCAGCTTTCCTGCTCTTCTGATGCTGCCTGGCCTGCTGTGTTCCTCCAGGTCCAAACTGTGTTATCTCAGGCTCCAGCATCAGCAGTTCTTACTATCTCTGAGTGTTAAAAAGTGATATCTGTTGAATGCAAGATTTACCATTGCTCCTTCTAAGAATTAGCTCGTATAATTGCTTCTTTTTTTCTGAAAGAAATTGAATGACAATAAAAATATCACAAAATGTTTCAAAAGGGATTTTCAACTATTTCCCTCACAGTCAGAATATCGAATGTAATGAAATTAGCAATTTGAGGAACAAATACCAGATGAGTCTGAAACGCGAGGGAGGAAAAACAAATGTCAGTGAAAGAGGAGGAAGAAGTAAGATTTGCCTGTTCAGAAATACCACGCTGACAACTCAAAGCACATGGGATTGCTAGCCAACCAAGCCTGCCTTCAGATGACAGCAAATGCAGGAGGAAAATATGTTTTCATATTATTTCAGCAGAAGCGATGCAGAAAGAATCTTAAAACTCCTCTGCCGTTGTCAGAAGCACAGACTGGTGTCTAAGCATCAACAGTGTGTGCTCTAATTTGAACAGCTTGGAAATGTCAATGAAGTCCAAAATGCACATATAGGCATTGGTGGATTACTAAACTGCACATCAACATACAGACTATGATCTCTGCAGTGGACCCTACTTTGGAGATTCTGCCTTGGCTTCCTAACTAAATTTTATAATTCAAGCTTAAGGTGCATTGGACTACAATTTACCTAATCCCTACTCACCGTTCTGAAGATCCATGGGATGGAGGGCTTTAAAAACATCAATGCTGTCCAACAAACTACTGTTACAGAGAGACCTGGTCGCTCTATGGCAGTGTCAACATCATGAAAACAGTCGGCGCTTGTGTGAATAATTAACGTGTTAATCAGACAAAACCACATTTGTACCACAAAGCTAGTCTACTCAAATGGCTATCAATGCAGAGTATTCAAACACATGTAATTAGCACAGGCACCCAGTAAATGCTATCTTCCTAAACATAGATAGGATCCTTCAGGTATACAGCATGGAAACAGGCCCTTCGGCCCAACTCATCCATGCTGACCAGGTTTCATAAACTGAGTTAGTCCCACTTGCCTGTTTTTGCTTTCTATACCTTTCCTATCCATGTACCTGTCTAAATGTCTTTTAAATGCAAGTGTATCCATCTCCAGTATTTTGTCTAGCAACTTGTTCCATATATACACAACCCTCTTCGTGAAAATGTTGCTCTTCAGTTGGAGGTACATCATTACTTCCTGTCAATGAAGAAATACATGGTAGGAAGTACATGTGGGAAAATCTTATTGAACGGAGCAATATCAGACAGCCAGGAGTAAATAAACTCTAGAATAACTGATACTGAAGTGTGTCATGAAGTTCTTTTACATCAGGCAGATTAAAGTATTTTGGAAAAAATGCTATTGTGTTAATTGATCTTGACACATGGCAGTTGGTAACTCTTCACTTGACAAAATTATTGATCACATTTGTGGATATCTCTGTGCAATGAATTAGATTAAGTAATTAATTATGATATTTATTTTACAATCCTTGCTGAGTCTCAGCCAGCCCAAATTCAGTCAAGTTTCCTGATTCCTTGTTAAAGACAAACAAGAGTCATGGGGTCATACAGCACAGAAACAGACCTTTCAGTCCATCCAATCCATTTGACCATAATTCCGAACAAAACTAGTTCCACCTGCCTGCTGTGGCCCACAACACATATCCCTATTCATGTATCCATCCAAGTTGTAATTGTGCCCAAATCCACCACTTCATCAGGAAATTCATTACACATGCAAACCACCCTCTGTGTAAAAGAATTTGCCACTCACGTCTTTTTAAAATCTCTCTCCTCTCACCTTAAAAATGTGCCCCTAAGTCTTGAAATCCCCCATTCTAGGAAAAAGGCAACTATCATTAACTCCATCTATACCTCTCATTATTTTATAAACTTCTAACAGATCACCTTTTAACCTTGTATGCCCTTGTGGAAAAATGTACCAGCCTTTCCAGCTTTTCTCTATAACTCGAACTTTCCATACCAGCAAAATCCTGGTAAATCTCTTCTGAACCCTCTCCAGCTCCCTGCTTTCTCACTGTTATGAACATACACCTTTAAGGGTAATTTTTTTGAGATGAGTAAAACAGCATCTCACTAAAAAGTGGGTTCAATCCAATCCAGCCAATTACTACCCAATCTATCTGTTCATGATTACCAGAAATTGTCAGTAATGCTATTAAGCAACACTTACTCAGTAATAACTTGCTGACTGATATTCAGTTCAGGTTCTGCAAGGGCCACTTAGTTCCTGAGTTCACTATAGCACTGGTCTGAACATGGACAGATGAATTCCAGGTGCAAGGTGAGAATGGCTTGGCAGAATTTGACCCAGTGTGGTATCAAAGAGGCCTCTCTAAATTCAAGTCATTGAGAATCATAGGGAAACTTTCCACTTCTTGGAGGTATACCTAGCACGAACGGAGATGGTTGTTTTTGTTGAAAGTCAATCTCCTCATTCCCCGTGCATCACTGCAAGAGTTTCTCAAAAGAGCCTCCTAGACTCAGTCATCTCCAACCCTGTCATCAATGACTTTCCCTCCACCATAATATCAGAAGTGGAGATGTTCATTGATGATTGTGCAGTATTCAGTATCAGCTGTATGTCTTTAGTTACTAAAGTAGTCGGTATCCATATACAGCAAGATTGGGACAATTTTCAGGCCTGGAATAATAAGTGGTACAATGACATTTGCAGCAAAGTGCCAGTGCCAGGCCACAATCATATCTAACAAGAAATAATTTAGTTATCTCTTTTTGACATTAACTGGTTTTACCATTTTTAAACCCTAGACCCATCACCAGCATTCTTGGGTTACCATCAACCAGAAATGTAATTGGAACATTCAGATAAATATTGTGTCTTTCAGCCTTCATAGAAGCTTGGAATTTTGCAGTGAGAGGTTCATCTCATGACTGAATCTTGTCCATCATCTGCAAAGCACAAGTTAGGATTGTGATGGAATACTCTCCACTTTCCTAGATGAATGCGGCTCAAATAACACTCAAGATGTTTGTCAGAATTCAGGATAAAGCTTCCCATTTGATTGGCACCCGAACTACTCCCTCCATTATTGACACATAGAGTCAACAGTCAGTACTACATCCAACCTGCACTGCGGCAACACACCATGGCTCCTCTGACAACACCTTCCAAACCTGCAACCCTTATTTACGGTAAACACCATGAATTGCAAGTTCACCTCCAAGCCACACATACCATTTTTAACATTGAACCATATTATCAAGTAACTGAGTCCAAATGTTAGAACTTCATTCCTAACCACACAGTAGGTGTCCCAACTTGATTGCAGTAGTTCCATAACATGACTGGCCATCTATGTTCATCCTGATTTCTTTTTCTGCTTCATAGACCTCTGAGGACCATACTTAGCAGCAATTTATGCATGCAGAAGTCAATGCATTAGCATGCCAATTGAGGTGCATGGGACCTTCGAGTCTTGGGGGTGCAGTACTCACAAATACATTCTTAAGAGTCATTGAGGGTGAAGAATTATTGCTTGTTCTGCAAATAATGCTCACATACCATAACAAAATTTTTAAAATGTTGTTACTTATTAGATATTGTACTTGAATGCCCTTGCCAGGTAAACATTTATTGCTGCAGTAGGTAGCTTTGGTTTCATAGTGGTCAGTCTCTTGCTTCATTTGAAATAATTGTGGCATCTTGAATAACTGTAAAAGGAATGAATCATAGCAACGGACAGGGTAGCAGGAATTAATATAGGTGTTCCAATATTGCCAGGGACCAAGTGGACATGTTTAGAGTGGAACCCATTTCTCTTTAATCGGTAACAGTTAAGAGCTTGTAAGCTCACATCCAGGCCATAAATAACACCCTGTACTTGGGGCTATCACTGTGTGATATTGCATTTATTGGTGTACATTTTCTATCAGGAACAGTTGCACTTCCTAGCTCAGGCATCTATTGTTCTCCCTCATATGAATTGCTGATTCACTGTTTCATAAAAATATAAAATGGCCTTCAGAGCTTGTTTAATGTACATTTCACCTATATAAGTTGTATGCTATGTTGTATATTGGGTGGTTGCTCAATTTTCCTTTCTACTGACAACAATGAACAGCAGTTTTATGCTTCGTTGTATGTTGCAAGTTATCCCTTGAGCCTCGTCAGTGAGAAACACACAAACAATAAAGATCTCAATAACTAAAAGGCTTTAATATGGTTAGTGGTAGATTTTGGTTCATACTATTTCAAATTGAAATTGAATTTGTTAGAAGTCAGTTTGAATAAAGTGCATTGTGAAACAAAGCTTGTATCTTTCTGAACACTGTCTTGTGAACAGAACACTTCCCCATGAAATCTGCTTAGATGGTTACATATATCATCATTGTAAATTCAACATCCTTTTATGGTTTAAGATCAAAGTTAAAGACCTAGTTAAGCCTTGTGAGATATTCTGTTACCCATTTCAAAAATGAATATGAAATTGAAATAGGAAGACAAGAAATGCCATATTGTCAGAGTTTATTGATTTAATTAACTAACATAACAGTCAGTACAATGTCATGTTACTTCAAACAAAAATCAACAAAATTCAGTTCGTTTTGTGATCATTTCACAAACAGGCTGTCTCATTTATTATCTGAACAAGGACCAAATCTTAAACTAAAAGTACATTCAAAAGGGATGCAGATTGTTGCAAGCTAACAGAATTATCTAATATAATCTGAAGCTTACTCTGGATACAAAAGAAACCCTGTAAATGTACTATCATCATCATTGCTGGCAAAAATGCCATTCCAGTCTCGAGTTATCATCAACCAAACTTCATCATTGGGTTTTAATTTAAGAATAACCATGCCAGATGCCTGATCTATATCCTGACCAAAAATTGCATCTCTACTCTTCAAGGTACGAGTTCCATTTTTTACCAGACTAATTCGTATAGGTCTACTTCTCACAGTCAAATGGTAAGAAAACACATAAACACCTCCAATACTGCACCGAAATTTTCCAGTTTCTGGATTGTAGACATTTTGTTCATTGTAGAATATCTTTTCAAATTTTATTGGGGTACCAACTGAAGGAAAGGACTTACTTGGCAATAATCCCACACTAAATGCAAATGGCGTGATCTTTATATCCTCACCTTTGTTTCCTGGCAAGCCCCTTAATCCGCGAATGCCTTTTCGACCACGAGCACCTTGGCGACCATCTTTTCCTTTTGGCCCTGTTGCTCCTTTGGGTCCCACTGGTCCTCGATCCCCCTTATCTCCTTTTTGTCCTTCACTTCCCTTTTCTCCAGTCAATCCATAACTTCCATTAATACCATCATTCCCTGGCTCACCTTTTTCTCCTTTATCACCTTTATCACCTTCTGCCCCTGAATCTCCACGATCACCCTTCTGACCAATGTCCCCGCATTCTCCTTTTTCTCCTATATCTCCTCTCTCACCTTTTTCACCTTTTTCTCCAGTTAACCCCATTTTTCCAACATCTCCCTGCTCTCCTTTTTCTCCTTTGGTACCATTTTCACAGGGACCTCCCTTATCGCCTTTATCTCCTTTAAATCCTGGAAAACCAATGTTCCCTTTATCACCTTTTGCTCCTTGCTCACCTGAAAACAAAACACAACAGAAGATAAGTACATTTTTGACTTTTCATTTTGTTCCATTTGCTGATACATGTGACATCAAAGGCAGTCAACTATTTATATCTCCCCCTTAATTATGCTCGAGGAGATGTGGTGAGCCACCCACTTGAACCACCACAGCGTCAGTGGTGCAGGAGAACCCACACTGGTAGAAGCCTCCATGGTTTCCATTTCCAGTGATACATTTTCAAATCAGAATTCTGCGTGGTTTAGAGGGAAATGCTATACATCTGTTGCCCTTACCCTTCTAGATCAAATCTGGGCAAACCACAGCCTACAAGGTTCTTATCTGACCCAAAGCTGCACAAGGGAACGAACATAGTGGATGCAATGACAGCTAAGTGCACATGACAACTGTTCCTGGCACCACAGCAATGGAGCATCAGGAGTTAGAAGAAAGATAACATGTAGATCTTGAAGAATTTGAAAAGAAATATTCCAAGACCAGTGTAAAGTACATCCAGATAAATTGGCTTTGGTCAATGATTGGACGTCAGAAATTGGCTTTTCTTAGGGAGGAAATGCAGCTGCCATGTAAAAGCAGCTATCACATGAGGTGCAGTGAAACTAACATAAGTTAAGCCTCCATTCAGAATTACTTATTGAATCGCTACAGTTTTGATTTGCTTTTTAGTTTTCTAAGTATTTACATTGTAATTTTAAACGCCAACTTATTTGACACTTACATTTTACTACACTTCATGAAAAGTCAGTTCAATTAACATAGCTTGACAGTCCCATTTGTTTTAAAAACTTCCTGAGTGTAAAAGCGAATTCTTGCTGAGGAACTGTGACACGAGTGCTGGTAATCACCAGTTTTGAACCTGGAACCTTCACGTTTTTATTATCTCAGCAACACCCCGAGAGTGCTTTCAGTCACCAAAACATTTATATGTTCACAACCTAATAAAAGAATTCTAGTTTTTGTAACTGTGTATATCCTGTCAACTTTTTACATTAAAATTTTGCATTAAACTTCACTTGGGTAGGGAGAACAGAAAAAATGAGTTTTGCCGTGTAAAACAGAGGAAGTTCAGAGTAGATATGGTGAAAAGTTTTAAAATTATGAGAAAGGTATTGATTAGATAAAACTGGAGAAATTTCCTGGTGACAGAGGGATTGGTGAGTATTGCGCTGAGATTTAAGGTACTCAGCAAACAAACCAGAAGATGGCAGATTTGTAGACTCAACAAAAGCACAACTGACATTTGTACCGGTGAAGAAGATTGACTGAACAAAACATAACTCCTGTTATTTGCATCAAGTTTCGTGGTACGTATAGCTAAAGGCCTCCTCAGGCAAATTCAGTTTAAAAGTTTACAGGTAATCTCAATGATTAGGTTATTGAAGAACTTCTGAAAATTAGAGTTGAAAAGAAACCTTCTGTTCCTGCCAGAGTCACAGCTAATGGTTAGATCCTTAGAAGAGACAAATGTGAATATTACTGAAAGTGAAGACTGTGCACTTTTAGGTTTGGGTTTTGTGTTTTGAAAAATTTTAAATTTAGGATGCCACTCCCTATCAGTTGTGGGATATATTTATGGATGCATTCATTGGCACATTTTTAAAGCATTCAGTGATGTGACCGAATTTTACCTCCAGGAAAGAAAGACAAAGACAGGATACTAATCATTGCACATGCCAAAAGATGTGATGATTTTGTTTTGCTCTCTCCACATTTTCCTTCCCCTTTTCTTTACATTTTACTCTAGATAGTCCTTGTAATTATATATTGCAGATCTCGGTAAAACAGCATGCAATCTGTGGGCATTAGAAATAAAAATAGACCATTTTGAACTGAGATCAGACACAGGGGTCTAGTGAGAAAATAAGTGCCAGCAAACTCTGCCGTCATTAGAAACAGTGTGACCAATTGCAATGTCAACAATATCCAGGAGGGTATGAAATGATACAATTCATCCATAAAATACATTGCCAAGTTAGATAAATAAAATATTTATTGTGATAGTTACGCCACAATAAATAGTCATTATCAAGATTTGTTTCTTGGGCATTTATGGTCATTTGTTCCATACATTTTCAAGGCCCAAATGTGGCCATCTGGACAAAACATTTGTTCACCTCCATTCTAGATTGCGAAAGGTCATGGGGTTTAGGGGTGCTGTTGGAAGACTTGGCAAATTGTTGTAATACACCAGAAAACTGGAAGGTTCTGTACCATAGTATAGCCACATTGGAAGAGCAGAATGCTGAAGGTAATGGATGGTCTACTAACAGTAATCTGTTTTGTTCTGGATTTGTTGAGATTCTTGGCTGGTTTCAAGCAGCAAAGGAGAGAGGCACAGGTTCAGAGCAGGATAAGGGAAGTTGGGTTGGGAAAGGAGGAATTGGAGAGCAGTTCCACAGCAGGGGGAGATGGATCTTCATCCAGAGCAAGTGAAAAAGGGTTAGGTCCCAGGTAGCTAAGGTTTTTTGGGTCCCAGAGTATAAATGGTGCGTCAGGTCTGATGGCAGTGGACAGGAAGGTGGTGCCAGGTCCTGAACAAGGAAAGAGTGAGAGAAGAGAGGAATCAGGTTCAGAATAGGAGAGGGGAGAGAGTCAATAGTGATGGAAGACAGCTGTTGTCAGTTTCAAAACAGAAGATAGCAGCTCCCGAGCAGTGTGGGATGTCAGGACCCAGAGATATTTCCATCAGGGTCTGGTGGGTTTAAGTGCTCTGGGGGAGATGTAGTTGGGCCAGTGTGAGGGAGTATGGGTTCAGGAGTTGGACTATGTATTCAATGGCCTAATTTTTTCTCAGTAAGTATTTAACCCTCGAAATTTGCCGATTTAAATGGATAATTTCAGAAATTCCCTCCAGTGGAATCTCCAATCTCCAAGCAGACTTTCAAGGAATTGCTACAACGGAGATTCAGCGAGACACCCCCCTGCATACCTCCCATTTATGCTGGAATAATAATTGAATGATCATCAGAAAATCTGGGTTTAAACATTTTTCTGCACCTACTTTCGTGAGGGCAGTTACTTCCTTCATCTCATTTCAGTAGATAAGTTTAAACGATTTCTTTCATCTCCCACACTAACCTGCACAAATGAGTGAAGCTAAACCAATTGTAGTTGCTTATTTAAATGTCAATGTGAAAGAAAAAAGGTCACTCCTTCACAGGTCATTATTAAACATAAAACTTTGAAATACACATTTAAATTAACATGAACTATTAATAACTACATTTGTCTTACATAACTTCAAACCATTTTATTTAAGATTAAAATCTAAAGTTGTAAATGCTGTTTGGAGATCTAGAAGTAGTGTTTTCACTCCTCTATCATGAAACAAATACTTACAAAATCATTAGGCTGCCGCTAGCCAGTTGGCAATGCTGGCACAAGGGTGGTGAGAAATCTATGGCAGGCCGAGGTGAGGGAGGGGATGCTATGCTTCAAACCCATGCCTCCACTAACATCACCAGAGGCCCCTCAACAATCATAAGCAAGCAGCTGTTGTATTTTTAAATATCAATCCTTGCTTTCAGAGTTACTTTCTCGTTAATACTTCATCGCTCGACCTCTCCATTTCAAATCAGCAACTCCCATCTCAGATAGAGTGTCTGTTGATGTGCCTATATAAGTACAATATTCCATTTGCCCTCTAGCCTTCAGAGCTTACATGTCATTTGCAAATTTTCTTTCTACCGCTTTAAAGAAGTGGATACAGCAAGAACTGCAGATGCTGGAGTCAAAGACAATGCAGCGTGGAGCTGGAGAAACACAGCAGGTCAGGCAGCATCAGAGGAGTACAACCAGAAATGTTAACTTTCCTACTCCTACAATACTGCCTGACCTGCTGTGTTCCTCCAGCTCCACATTGTGTTGCTTTTAAAGAACTGCCAGGCTTTGAGTGAAGTCCCAAGACAAACAATTGGGGTCATGGCTGAGATCAGCTCCCATCAAATCCCTATTTCTTTCTGGCCATTGTTTGTTGCAATGAGTGGACAGGGAATGAGTTTCAAGCCTGCAACTCTCCTCCTATCAGTGGCTGACTCTTTTCATAACCATGGTTTGCTGGGAGGAATGGCAGAGTCATGTCAATCTGTAGGATTCGTGATTTGAAGACCAGGGAGTATGGAATCTAGATCAAAATAGTATTGAAGAGTTTGAATTGATGGTTGGGATCAGGAAGAACCCCCTGCGCAGGAAGCTCCGAACTTTGGATTTGTCTCATGCTTCTCTAAGCTGTAGCTCAAGAAAATAATTACCATCACATACTGTAACATCAAAAGCAAATTTCAATTCAGAGCTCTACCTTTTAACATCACTGCAAAAGGAGCAACGTGGAGTTTAAAAATCTGTTTAAAAATACAATGAGGCTTGCCTTGAGTATGGGCCCCATCAGTGTTTAATTTCCCCTGAATCCAAAGAAAGGCTACATTTGGCTCAAGTGCTGTCGCGCAAAAGCATAAAGCCAAACATACCTAAGCGACGCTTGAGAGCATTCAGAAGAATTATGCTCTGGGAAAGATAATCATTTTTCCAAATGAAATGAGCTTTTACAGCAATAAATTCAGTTTAAGAGGATCTAGCCATTTCTGAAATACCTTAGAGCATCTTTTGAGCTGAGCTATCAAACTGCACAGTCAAAAATGCCTTGAGGTTTCCACAAATAATCAGCTGGGTATTATATGCTCCTTGCCAGCTGCTTTCACTGGGTTCGTATACAATATAGGTTACACGGCCAGCCCACCTACAGCCCAACCAGTTCTGAGCTCACTCCCATGAAAAAAGTTAGGTAGACACCAAATCGCCAAATGGGTGTGAGTGGGGGGAAATTCCACCCCCACCCCCCTCCACCAAAGAGTGGTGAAAATGGCTGGAAAGTCATGGGGGGCACAATCAGTACAGTTTGCCTATTGGCAACCTGAAGTAACCTCCCAGAAGATAGCAACCCTCTTCCTTCCTTTCTACCCAGAGTATGAAAGCCACATTCCCCACTATCACAAAACTGCTAAAATCCCCCCTAAGATCCTGGACCAACCTTCCTATCCATGAGGCTTCCTGCCTGCACAGACAGCCACAATGAGAGGCAGAGGTACCACTCAGAGCTAATTTTACCAACTATCAGTGCTTTGACAGTGGGGCAGACTTCTGACTGGACAGTTGTCTGGCTGATGATATTTCTTTTGAGGTATGGATAGGCTATTCATAACTCCATAACTTCCTGTCCCTTGATGCTACATCCTAGATTCACTGTGGTTAAAATAATGTTTGGAGAGGTGCAAGCAAATGGACTTGCACATAGTTCACTCTTAAGCAGCAACATAGAGTGAAGAATAGGCAATTTCAGCTGATCTTGAATCCATGTTGATCAAGCACCTAAAATGCACATATGCTTTTGCTCCTCTAATTGATGAGAGGCACAAGTTGTGTGATGAACACATATTGGTTTTTGTATTTTGCACACAGCATGTGGGTGATTATTCATGACTAAATTCTGTCTGTCTTCTGGTTCCTAGCCACAAATATTCCTGGACCAGGCAATATTCAATGTGTTACAATGGTACATGGACAATGTGAAAATGCCCTTCAATCACATGTCGCATTTTGTACTGATGGCACTCCATACAGGCAGACTTCCAGTCAGACCTGCATACCTCAGTGAAGCATGTTCTCTGCCTACTGTTTGTTTCCTGTGACTCACACGGTGAGTTCAACTCGCAGCCAAAGAACCAAACATAGGGCTAGGTGTGCAACTGTAGTAGTCGCATCAGTTGTGAACTACATTGCACATTCACCATTTCATGTGTGTCTGTTTAAAATTGTGTGTGAAGACAGTGAATCGGATTGTTTTTGTGTTGTTGTTTCACCCAAGGTCCTCTGGTTGTCAAAAACAAGGCAAAATCCTGATGAGTCAAATTTAGATAACCCTAGATTCCATTGAGGCAAAGTTGTCAGTCATTCCACTGAATTTCCTATTTTGTCAATGGGAAGGATATCTATAACTAACTAAAGTTTTGGATTCAGGATCAGCTGAGCATATGCATTCTTGTCATCTGATTGCACCAATAAATCAGAGCAACATTAGGCCATGCTAAAATGAAAAGTTAAGCATAAACCTCCAACGATGGCTACAAAATGGTCCCCTCCGTGTCTGGAATATATTCTTCCCAAGAGACATTTCCAACAAGAATGATACTGGAGCATTTCACCTTCTTTGACCATTTTTACCCTAATATTTAAACAGGAACTGTGTAGTGGTAGAAGGCAAAGCAAAGAATGTATTTCGTTGGTCTGTACCGACATGGATGTCATTAAAAGGCTGTGCCATCTTGTGATGGGAAAGACCAAGATGCAATATTGCTTTGCAAATATCTACCCACATTACCCACCCAAGTACAAACATTATCCACATAGTCTGAAGATAATAAAAACCCCCTGGATGACTTCCAGCTTTTTTGAGGTCTCAGTCAGAAAAGTGGACAAAATGTACCAAAGCAGGAAAAGGAAAGTTATCACCCTGATGACACTAAAGTGTGTGTCCTACGAATGTTCAATCCCTCGCCTGCTTATTTCTCAAGCAGAAGCTGCAAAGACCAGAGAGATGTCTGGAATTTTGCACTGCAGCAAAAAAAAGCAAAAATCTGTTTAATTTGCATTAACGGCAAAATGTACTCACCTGAAGATAGCACACCAAGCAGAAAAAGTTTACTGAGTTTGTCCACTACTAACTCCCAATGCTTTAGCTGCCATTTTTTTTGTTAAAGGTCTGGCTATTGTAAGGTCTGAAGAAATTGAAAACTAAAGCCAATTTTAATTTATCCCTTGTGTTACTGTGTTTTCAATTTGTTTGGCATTGAATGTGTTGATAATAAAATTGGGTTACGTAGGTGCTTCCTTGATTATCTTTAAGCTCCACTTAATACAATTTTGTGGGCAGGCTGCTAGCAATTCAAATTACTATAATTTTACTGCCAGCAAAGAGAGAACACAAACATTCTTCAATTAGATGATCCAGTCACAGCATTTGTTAAGAAAATTACATTTTGTAAGAGTAATATGAAGTTGAACCATAACTCTTTTCTCCCAACATTCCATGTTTCTGACTGACAATGAAATAGAACAATGTTCCACTCATGTTGTGACTAACCATCTCAGCTACATGGAGACATATTTTGAAACCTCACTCTCCAACTTCGATGCGACAAAATTCAACAGAGTTCAAAGCACCTTTCAAAATCACCCCAACAGACTTCAATCTGCACAAAAGGTGAAGGTGAAGTGCTTTTTGAAATCTTACAATTAATATTTAGAAAAATGTTTCTCGATTTTCTCTGACAAAGTCCCAATTCACTATGAAGACCAACTTTCTGGATGTCACACTGCACTGATGGAAAGTGATAGTTCTTTCACCAACAATGTATTTGAATGGAGCTGGATTTGGCACAGTTACGACAAATCTCGATATTGATCAACTTGATGTCACATCAAGTTTAGATGCATCGTAATTAACTATGCTGCTAGATTCTAAGAGACTGCGCTGCAAAATGCCTACCTACATATCCTCTCATTAGGCACAATAATACATCATTTTTACAAAATAATTTTGCAAGAGACTTTCATATGTATACAAAACACTGCTTATTAATCTTTAATATGTGAATGTTACTAATAAAGTACTGAATTTTAATGTACTACTGCTTTGCTTTTGCTGCTGTCTGGGTCACAGCAATTTTGTAGTGTTAAAATTCAGTCACAACTTTTGGAAGCATTTGATGGGTAGACTTATTGCCTTAATTCAACTGCTACAAATGGCATTGTCACCTCTACCAGAGTTCTTCAACTGAAATAAGAGTTGTGCAATGGAAATAGTAAATTACCTAGATTACACTGTATTCAAGATAGCTCTTAGTATAGTATAATGTCAATGCATATCTGTAAAGTACAAAACTTCTACATGCACAGTCAAGCAATTATAGTTAATATATGAGGTGAGACACACCATAAAGCTAAAAGAAGGAGCTTGGACAAATGCCTGGCAAAGTAATAATTCAAAACACTGAGAAATCTAGAAAACAATGAAGGCATACAAAGGAAATAGAGATGTGACATGTCAAGTGCTACAGATTAATCAATTTGCTGCAGCAGCTCTGAGCAAGAATATGAAGTAGAATGCACAAGGCTGCAGAACCAGCTGGGTTGTGTCTATTTCAATTAAAGAAGAGAATGATCCTATCAAAGAAGCAGCTAGGCAAAGTCTGCTGGTGTATTATGGATCATTCAAAAATATTCAAAGGAACAGACACAGATATCAAGTAAAGTGAGTACAGAAGTTATAATTAGAATACCAGAGTTTAGGAATAAGCATCAAAAACCATATTCCAAAAGTAGAATCAACCAAGGAGTGGAGACAAAGAAAGCGCGAGATTAAGATAATGGAGACATTGGCTGGGAAAAAAATAGTTGTTTCAGTGTCAAAGAGGTTATAGAGAAGGTTAATGACTCAATAGTAGGTGAGAAGGCAAGTGGTGAGGACAATACAAAGAGTCAGAGAGATATAGATATGTTAAGTGAGTGATCAAAAATTTAATGGAAGATGTAAAACATGGGATAAGGTGAGGTTATACAATTTAGCAGGAATAATAGAGGTACTGATTTGGTGGTTTTTGTGCCTAAATCAGAAAAAACCTAGCATACAACTTCAACATGTAATCAGGAAGTCATGTGGAATGTGGACTTTAGTTCAAAGGGAATAAAACCATACAAGGTACTAATTAGACCACTCCAAGAATAGTGTGGACAATTTTTGACCTTTATCTAAAGAAAGATATGCTGGCATTGAAGGCTGTCTCCTTGAATTTTGAGATTCTTGAGGGTCCTGACAGGGTAGATGCTGAGGGGTTATTTCTCCTTGTGGGAGTATAGGACCAGAGGCCACAACCTCAGAGTAAGGGGTCACCCATTTAAGACTGGTGTAAGCAAGAGATAGCAATAGTTTGGTGCTGGAGGAACACAGCACACCAGGCAGCATCAGAGGAACAGGAAAGTTGACGTTTCAGGTCGGGACCCTTCTTCAGAAATTGGGGAGGGGAAGGGGGTTGTGCTGGGGAAGGTAGGTGGGATAGTGATAGCAGGTTGGTAGTGGTGGGGATTGGTCAGTGAGGTGGGATGAGCGGAGAGGTGGGAGAGAAGACGGACAGGTCAAGGAGGCGGGGAAGAGAGGGATGGTTGGTCATGGGATGAGGCTAGGGGATGGGGAGATTTTGAAACTAGTAAAGTCCACATTGAGACCATTGGGTTGTAGGTTTCCAAGGTGGAATATGAGGTGCTACTCCTCCAGTTTCCAGGTGGCATCGTTGTGACACTGGAGGAGACCCAAGATGGACATGTCATCCAGGGAGTGGGAGGGGGAGTTGAAGTGGTTCGCAATTGGGAGGCATTGTCATTTGCCGTGAGCAGAGCAGAGGTGCTCTACAAAGCGGTCTCCGATTCTCCGCTCGGTCTCACCGACATAGAGGAGGCCACATTGGGAACAGCAGATACAATGGACCATATTAGCGCATGTGCAGGTGAACAGCTGTCTGATATGAAAGGTTTTTTGGGGGCCTGGGATGGGGGTGAGGAGGGAGATGTAGGGGCAGCTGTAGCACTTCCTGTGGTTGCAGGGAAACGTGCCGGGTGTGGTGGAGCTAGTGGGGAGTGTGGAACTGACAAGGGAGCTGCGGAGACAGCAGTCCCTCCAGAAGGCAGATAGGGGTGGGAGAGAAATAAATCTTTCGTAGTGGGGTCAGATTGCAGGTAGCAGAAGCGGTGGATAATGAAACCTTGAATCCGGATGTTGGTGGGGTGATACGTGAGGACAAGGGGGAATTCTGTCTTTGTTTTTGTTGTAGGGAGGGGATGTGAGAGCTGAGGTGCAGGAAACACAAGAGATGCAGTCGAGGGCATTTTCAACCACTGAAAAGGGGCGGGGGGTAGTTGCAGCCCTTGAAATATGAGGATATCTGGGATGTTCGAGAGTGGAACATCTCCTCTTGGGAGCAGATTTGGTGAAGTCGGAGGAATTGGGAATAGGGGATCACATTCTTGCAGGAAGGTGGGTGAGAGGGGGTATGGTCTAGGGAGCTGTCGGAGTCACTGGGCTTAATATAGATATCAGTTTCGAGGTAGTCAACAGAGATGGAGGCAGAGAAGTCCAGGAAGTTGGTAAAGTTGATGAACTGTTCGAGCTCTTTGTGGGAGCACGAGGAGCGTTGATACGATCATCAACGTAGCGGAGGAGGAGGTGGGGGATGGGGCCAGTGTAGCTGTGGAAGAGGGACTGTTCCATGTACCCTACAAAGAAGCAGGCATAGCTTGGGCCCATGCAGATTCCCATGGCCAACCCCTCAGTCTACAGGAAGTGGGCATCCACATTGAGACCATTGGGTTGTAGGCTTCCAAGGCGGAATAGGAGGTGCTGCTCCTCCAGTTCCCGGGTGGCGTTGCTGTGACACTGGAAGCAGCCCAGGATGGGCATGTCATCCAGGGAGTGGGACCACCAACCCTCCCTCTCATCCCCAGCTCCTCGACCTGTCCGTCTTGTCTCCCACCTATCCACTCCTCCTACCTCATTGACCAATCCCCCCCCCCAACTACCTGCTGTCACCATCCCACCTACCTTTCCCAGCCCAACCACCCCCCCCCCACAATCTCTTTATTTCAGAGCTCCCTTCCCCCTCCCTATTTCTGAAGAAGGGTCCAGACCTGAAATGTCAGCTTTCCTGCTCCTGAAAATGCTGCCTGGCCAACAGTGTTCCTCCAGCTCCACACTGTGTTATCTGAGATAAGCAAGAGTCTCTTCTCTGGGAGGAAGGTGAATCTGTGGAATTCTTTATCACAGAGGGCTGTAGTCATTAAGTACATTCTCAGCTAAAATGGACAGATTTTTAAATGGGTAAGGAAATCAAAGGATAAGGGAAAAAGCCAAGAAAGTGGAGTTGAAGATTATCAGATTAGC
The DNA here is from genome assembly GCF_030684315.1 of Stegostoma tigrinum. NCBI lineage: Eukaryota > Metazoa > Chordata > Chondrichthyes > Orectolobiformes > Stegostomatidae > Stegostoma > Stegostoma tigrinum. The sequence continues at coordinate 28,149,713 of NC_081367.1, read as the reverse complement.
CATGATCTCATTGAGTGGTGCAGCAGAATCGATAGTCTGAATTCTTCTTCAAAGTTTTAGTCTTTTGGTCCAAGTGCCGAAAAATAAGGCACAAGCCATCGTGAGAAATCCACTGTATATTTGATGTTGCAGGCCTGGGAAAGCAACTAAGCTACTGTCTGGGCCTGTCAGGTGAGCTTGGAAAACTAGTAGACAGCAACAAGAGCACAAAAACAGCTGAGGTTGAGAAGCAGAGTTAAATATGGACACAGATAAAAGAATGATTGCAAAGAGCTCTGTGTATAGGACTGAGTTTCACTGAAAATGACATTTAATTATAGTAACATCAACTGGATTAATTACAGAAAACAAACCAACTTGCTAAGGTTACAGTTTCAGGGATATTACAGAAAATGAAACCACAAAAATAAATAAAGATGCCCAATGAACAAGCGAATTTTGCTTCTGTGTTATTGATTTACGTAATTTATAAAATTATTTAATTGTGACTTGAATAATCACTTCTGTGATTAGGAGTTAATGATGGTACATTATTCATAAAGATGTCATTTTGTCCATGGCAAAATGTAAATACAATAACGATAAAGTTTTAAATAACTGTTTATCAGACCAACAATGCTATCATCTATTGTAAATGAAATGTCTTAAATTAAAATGTTACATAGCCAATTATTTGATAATTTGCATTCTCATGCTGCACATTACTAACTGTATAAAACCCACCAAGTTGGTAGATCAACAAAAACTTTGAAATACATTTTAAAAAATGCTCTTTTCCATACCTTTTTCCCCTGGTTTCCCGATAAATCCTGGTAGTCCATCAAATCCATCTAGACCACGGTCCCCTTTTGACCCTGAACAGCAACAATAACTTATTTTAAACCATATGTTTAAGTATTAAATTTTAGCAAGTCTAGTTTATCTTTATAAATTATAAATTGTCTTGACTGAAGTTCAACAATACCAATAAGATGATAACAAAAACACTTTCCAAGGAAGATTAACATTGTAGCTGCTGAGAGGTTAAATTCCTTGGCTAAGAAGCCTCGCACGAGGATAGATATTTTCAAGCTGGAGAACCACATTTTCACTCAGTTGGTTCTGAGTCTTTGATTGCAATTCTCTAGCTCAGAGAGCAAAAACAAAGTTGCTAGAAAAGCTCAGCAGGTCTGGCAGCATTTGTGGAGGAGAAAACAGAGTTAATGTTTCTGGTCCAGTGACCCTTCCTCAGAAGGCAGAGTTCTGAGGAAGGGTCACCGGACCCGAAACATTAACTCTGTTTTCTCCTCCACAAATGCTGCCAGACCTGCTGAGCTTTTCCAGCAACTTTGTTTTTGCTCTGGATTTACAGCATCCGCAGTTCTTTTGGTTCTTCTCTAGCTCAGGCAGTTGCTCGATAAGTATATTCAAGACTGAAACCAAATACATGGGGATTGGGCAAGTGGAGTTCATGGCAAGGCTCAACTGTAATTGTATTACATGGAGCAGCAGGCTCAAGAGGTTCATATGGCCCTTCATGCTGCTATTTCTTATGCTCTTACATATTTTTACTATCTATCAATTTGACACATCAATTAAAGTGGAATCCTTCTTTAAACTGCAGTATGTCTAATTTGGTCGAATGTGTACGTAAGGAATATTGGGCTGAATTTTACAGGGGACTGAGCGCCTGGGACTATGGTGAGAGGTCTCGCAAAGCTTGTCTCAACATCAGGAGCAACGTGCTACATCTTTTATGTATTTGCCAAATGCTGAGCTCAATTTCTTGGTAGGCAGTGGGGAGTTGCAAACTAAGCAGGATTATAGCTTGTCAAATACATTATTGGCATCACAACTCACCTCATTAAGATTCAGCTTCCTATCTTACCAAATTCAACAAACAAGCTAGAATCAAAAATTCTCAACATTGAATTCAGAGTAGGTACCTGGCTACAAACAGTCTCCATGTTGCTCAGCACCAAAGAACATTTGTGGGCATGATCCACCTGCACACTTCATCGACAGATACTGGCATCTGACAAGTCAACCCATCATCACCGCACCTCTCTGATCCACTTGCTGTTTAGGAGGCACACACACAGAGGTTGATAAAATCATGAGGGGCACGAATAGGGTGAATAGCCAAGGTCTTTTTCCTATGGTAGGTGAATCCAAAGCCAGAGGGCATAGGTTTAAGGTGAGAGGGGTAAGATTTAAAAAGGGACCAGAGGGTCAGTTTTTTCACATAGAGGGTGATGCATGTATGGAACGAGCTTTCAGAGTACAATTATAACATTTAATAGGCATCTGAATGGGTACATTAACAGGAAGTGATCACCTCTGTGTGTAATTCCTGAGCAGCAAGTGGATCAGAGGGATATGGGCCAAATGCCGGCAAATGTGACAAGGGCAGTTTAGGATATCTGGTCAGCATGGATGTGTTGGACCAAAGGGTGTTTCTGTGCTTATAACTCTATGACGCTATGACAGAAGTACCTTGCATTGCACTAAAACTGAAAGGCTGCAAAGACATGTTGCTTGTAAGAACAGGTATCTAGCCCTCTGTCTTGTTGGAATTCAAAAGGATGCAAGGAAAGGAAGGAAAATGGCAGTGACCACACCACAAATAGGCAGGATAACAGCCTGGAACGGTGATGAGGGGCTGCAGGAGCAACGTATGTGACAGCTATTTTAAAAAGCCCTCACATCACTGCACTGTACAGAACACAGCTCTGCAGAGCCCCTAATCCCTGGCTGCACTGTACAGAACACAGCTCTGCTGGGCCCCTAATCCCTGGCTGCACTGTACAGAACACAGCTCTGCTGGGCCCCTAATCCCTGGCCATCCTGACATAATGACTCCCTGTTGCTGCACACCTCCATGACCCAGATGTCACTAACCATCTCATTCACGCCAGTACCTTTTGACACAGAGGTCAGTAAATCAATATGGATGTTTTAAAATGAGGGGAAATGGTGTTCGGATTGCCCCGTATGCACCTTGTTCATTTTGCTTCAAGATGGTGCAGCAGGTTCTTAACATAGACATCACTCTCTGTTCATCCTGCACAGACATGGTGTTAAGCATCATACTGTCACAGTTACACTCAGGGATAACAAAGACTCAAATAGATGCTGTGCCAAAACAATGAAATTTTAGGCAAACTTGAGACTTCTTGTACAGCATTTGTTACCGTTGCCACCAAAATGTCCTCATCAACATGTTTTCCTTCTTTCTCTGCCTTTTGCTCAGTGTTGTCCCTGGTTTCCCTGACAGCGTAGATGGAAGCTGCTCAGCAGGAAGCACATTGGTCCTGGAGGCTTCTTCGGGTGACTCCAGCAGAATTTCTATCTGGACAGCTTTACAGGTTGACGAGCTTCTGGTGTGTGGTTCCTCCTCAAGTTGGTTGACTCCTACAATTTGCCTGGCTCCTTTGTGGTAGGGGGTCATGTAGTTCATACTAAGTCCCCCGTCCATCATGCCTTCAGTCCTGAGGAACAGTAGCTGGGGAGGTGGAGTGCAGGCACATGTTAGACTTACCTCTCCTTGGCAGCTGCCCAGATGCAGAAACATGCTTGACTACTCTCCAGCAGTCTCTGGGCAATGAGGGCCATTGTGTTCTATATGCCCATTTGCTTCTCCTGCCCCTCCCCATGCACCTGGACAAAATTCCTGATTGCCAGCACGCAGGTTCCTCCCCTGCTCGAGGCTCGAGTAGGTGCCTGGTCTCTGGCAGTCCGTAGAATGCTAGCAGCATTGAGTATTTCTTCCTCACCCAGCTGCAAACCTGTCAGAGTGAGGTGCTCACCAGATTGCTCCCACACTTTTGTAGCCTAACATTCCCACTGAGGTGTCAGTATGTGAGCTGGTGGACAGTGAAGGAGACAGCCTTGCTAGTGCTTTCTTGGAAGGCCTCAGGGGTCTCCTCCTCAAAGGAAGAGACGGCACTTCTGGGGCAGCCAGTCAATCCACCATGGATGTGGGGGCATCCTGTTGGTACCTAGAAGACACAGGGGAGAAAAAGCATCATGGCCAATGATTAGAAATGAATCACAATGATAATTAGCTGTGTTACTGTGAGAGTTGTAGTGGAATGAAGAGTGTTACTTACCAAGTTGGCAAGACATGGCATTTTTGCAGAAGTAGTCTTGACCTTCTCCTGCAGGGGCTGGGTTTTCTCCTTATGACAGTTGAGTAGACTAAGCTGGGCAAACCCCCAACCTGCTTGGGCTCTTTCTGTCCTGTTATGGGCTGTTTTCTCCTGCAAGGAGAGAAAGGTATGGATTAAGTGAGCTGCAAATTGTTGGCACAACCGTTAGTGCTAGCTCAGGCGGAGGAAATGGAGTGATGTCTTCAGAAGGAATGAGTAGACAGCACAGAAGGTACACAGGGATAGTGGTGGTCATTTGGGAATAGGGGGGCTGACAGCAGACGTGTGAAGATGTTGCAGACAAGTGAGAATGGCAGAGCCCTTGGTTGGGCAGGGGGTTGAGTGTTGGTTGGTGAGTGAAGTAGCAGAGATAGAGCGAGCACAATTTAAGAGTTTGGCACTTACCCTGGCAAAGTGGAACAGGTCCTTGACCTTGCTGTGGTACTACTGGCCAGTCTTCCACATTGTTGACATTGTAGAGGTTGACGTCAGGTCACGCTGCCAGGATCCAGTGGCATGGCCTCCTCTGCCAGTGCTCCAGAAAAAGGGTGCTCTTCCAGGTGCACAGCAACCTTTGAAAGATGGCACAACCAAGAGGGATACTGGTCTTTTTATCAATTATTCGATGAGTGGCAAGTTGTTCCCAGAACAAGGTAGAGCTAGAATCAGATGTGAGAGTGCTATTGGGATAGGGTTAGTAGTAAATGAGGCAAGTTCGCTAAGTATTGCTAAGTTATGGCAAAAAAACCCTCCAAAAAGCTGGATGCAACTCGAATTTAGTCAAAAAAAAAGCAAATATCTACTCACCTTTCTCTCCAACAGCACCCTTTATACCAGCTGGACCTGGGGGTCCAGGAAGACCTACAATGCCCTGGTCTCCTTTTTCACCTGGAGGCCCTATAACAGGTGAAAGGTAACAAATACTGAACAAATAGGTACTTAAATTCATGCTCCAAGCATCTTTATTTCATCTGTAAATAGACTAAATACAGAACTTTATCAAACCTCTCTCTAACAAATTAATGACAAATACAATTACTCAGTGGAACACACCAAAAGGTGAAACATTGGTTTCCTACAAGTTAACTTTCAGGATAATCCAGCTGTTTTAAAAATTTCATTCAAAATTTGTACTTTTTCTGCTTTACAATTAGAATTTCTAACTTTAGTCATAGCTGTAATATGATTAATGCCAGAGAAAAAAAATGATAAACTACTGCTGTGTCAAATTGGAATAAATCCTGAACCATTACACTTGACACCCTCATGTATCTCATATTGTAGGCACTCCTGATTACTACAGTCCTGTCCCCTATACACGATAAACAATGTGGTATAGTTAAGTTGAAAAAAAACTTAAAACTTTGGCAATCTTATGATATTTATAGTTCTCTGCAGCTATTTTGAATACTTAGTTTGATTTTATACATATTGATTTTTTTTTTCCTCCCCACAGAATTGTCACAGTACACAAGGCTGCCATTCAGCCCATCATGTCTGGCTCTCCAAATAAGCATCATGTATTAGTGCCACTGTCCTGTCTTTTCCCCAAACCACTGCAATTTACTGTAGCAAAAACGATCATCCTTTGCCCTTGTGAATGCCTCAATGGAACGTGTCTCCACCATACTTCCAGCCAATGCATTTCAGACCTGAACCAATCATTGTGTGAAAAGAAGAATTTCTCATTCCAAACTTGCTTCTTCTGTAAATCACTTTAAAGTTTTTCCCTCTCATTCTAGATCCTTTTATGAATGGAAACAGTTTCACACTCTCCATCCAAATGTGAAAAATGACAGATACCTGCTCATTGCTTTGATTTTTCTGGCATGCTCTTCCAGATGCTATAGGGACAAGATACTTGCAAGGTGTTGTTGTGAAAAATGTAAAAAGAATGACATTTTCAATTTAGAGTAACTCTTAACTACCTGAAAATTGGTTCTTAAGCTGTCTGTACCAGTGACAGTTGAAGTTTGACTGCAATGACTGTGCTGCTTTTGTTCACATCAGAGTGGCACTACATTTTATTTTGTAATTGAATAACGTGCTGTGTTCCAGGCAGTGGAAAAGATTACAAACAATGGACAGTGTCAAGGTGTGAAAAATCTTTTGCAGACGATGGCTCCGTTCTGACACTGAGGGCAGTAAATGTTGATTCATTTCACACATAGCCCATACTTTACTTGTCTGAGAGTGCTTTCAGTGTCTGACAGTGGGCAGCAAATGTAGAATAAGTACAGAAATGATTCATCGTCCTAGCATATAAATTCATTTCTAACATTGATCGAATTTTTATTTCCAGTTGCACTTTAGATCCCTAAAATATTGATTAAGCCATCTTGTGTTTTTCATTAAAATAAACTGCTGGATGAAATAGTGGATATGAACAAAGAAAACTGCACTTTGATCAAGCATCAATGTTTCTAAATTACAAGGCTAATAGTAAATATGAATGGAACATTTACCTCTTAGCAGTGCTTTATGGAGATAATATTGCAGCTAACTATAGTGCTGGGGACCACTGTTCTTTAGACATCCTGAATATTTGTATTGTTCTCTACTGACCTCATTAATCAAATGTATATTTGACATTCTTAGTACTCAGTGACCGAAGCATGAGGAGTTTCGTAGAGACGAAGATTTTGTTGCCCAGTATTGGCATCCATGTAAAAGGCCAACTGGTCACTCTTAAAGCAAAATTGATTAAAATTTTCAATTTGCTCAGGAAAATGGAGAGGCAGACAAAGTTCAACCTTAGAAACAACAATTGAGCATGTATTTACCTGTCAACAGGAAAGAACTCTCAAAATGGGTGCAGGAGAAAATAACACCAAATTACAGTCCGGAAGGCTGAGGAGTGGCTTTTATGGAGGTTTATAAAATCATGAGGGGCATGGATAGGGTGAATAGCCAAAGCCTTTTCCCCGGAGGGGGAGAGTCCAAAACTAGAGAGCATTGGTTTAAGGTGAGAGGGGAAAGATTTAAAAGGGACCTAAGGGGCAAGTTTTTCATGCAGAGGTTGTGCATGTATGAAATAAGCTGCTAGAGGAAGTGGTGGAGGCTGGCACAATTATGATATTTAAAATGCATCTGGATGGGTATATGAATAGGATGGGTTGAAGAGGGACATGGGCCAAATGCCAACAAATGGGACTAAATTAATTTAGGATATCTGGTCAGCGTGGACAAGTTGGACTGAAGGGTTTGTTTCCATGCTGTACAGCTCTACGACTCTATAAATGTGAAAGCTGTTTTCCTCTGTATTGAATGTTCATGTCTGTGCTGTCTGAACCACTTTACAGACACACCATTAGATATTTTTATTAATTTAACGCCATAGTAACAACATGCTGCTGTTTTCTAGCTGTCAGGAATCCTGTGTACTGAATGTCTAAACATGGCTTGGAGCTCCATAGTTTGAAAGACTGATGCCAATGCAGTGCTGTTGGCACCAATCCTTGGATCATTATTCTGCAATTTTGCAGGAGCAAATGGTGGTGACCATGGTAATAGGGAAAATGACGCACTGGCTCTAAGAAGAACGCACAGGCTTTACTGTACAAATTAAACTACTGTATCAATTTTACCTGCTTCACCAGGTTCTCCCCGTTCACCTTTTTGACCTGGTACTGGAGGACAGCAGTCACAGCAATTAAAAAGGAACTCGTCTGAATCAATAGTGAAATTTCCATTATCTTCAAAAGGCGGTACAGTTGGAAAGGTGTCAAATAAACGTAGAGATGTTGACTTCAATGTAGAACTTTCAGATGAAAGACCTGAATTATCAGTCCCAAGTTCTTCTGCAGGTACAGTTGAGGTTGGAAATAAAGCCCCAGTAAAAACGTCATCTTTCTTAAATTCAGCTTTTGGTGGTGGTGTACTTTTTGTGACTATTTGTGCTATGAAGAGAAACAAAAGAAGGAGCTTTGTGTGCCATGGAAGGCTAAACATCCTTGCAGCTGAAAAAGATTAATCAATGTATTAACAGTTAATGGAAATTAGAGATAAGAGAAATAATGATCTTATGCCAGGCACCATAATATGTTTTTATTGTTCGAACTAATGTAAAAAAATCTTAAATGTGTGCAAAAATATGCAACTGCAATTTTCAAAAACTTATTACCAATATGATACAACTTATAGGGCTCTCCAGTACATTCATCAACTTTCTATAAGTGTGGCCACACTTACATCTTCAGTATGGATGTACAGTAATCAGCATGGACATGATGGGCAAAATACACTCCATCTGTGCTGTAACTATTCTAATTCACAGGGAAAGCTTTCATTAGTAACACTGTTTAAACCTGATTATAAATACCATTATTTAACAGTGAACAGAACTGTACCTGTGTCACCCAAACAAAAAAGACCACATTTTCCCATTTGTGCAATGGTCTAGATTTTCTATTGACCCCGGAAGTGGCTACAGGCAGCAGTGTGCATTAAAAGTTTTATTCCTGGAAGCAGTCATTGGTTGATGACATCTGTGGAAGGTGAAGCAATATTGAAAGGGAGAACAAGAAGGGGATTCAGGAATCTACAAGTCTCCAATTAAATAGTTGTTGATTCAGAGAAGCTGCTGCTATATGGAGGTATGACAGTGAATGGACATAGGTCAACATAACAATGAAGCAGAGAATAATGCTCAGCTACTCAATCAGCAGCACAGAGGAGCTGAACGGCTTGCATTTGTGAGCATGAGTGGCAGGATTCTAGAAACCAATGCAAGTTTGTTGGCATTACTTAAGCAGCAGATGTTGGCAGAAGAAGCTCTAGTGAACAAATGTGTGGCAGCTGATACAGTTCAAATGGGAGCCACTCCAGCAAAGTAGCAAACAGAAGATTCAACAGATACATCTAATTGTTAGTGAGGAAATCACAGGAGCACATAAAAAAGTGGCAAGGGGAAGGTGGCACTAATCGAGGGATTGGGATTTTTGGCTAAGAGCCAACTATCTGCCAATGACAGAACACGGCTGGCGAGAGAAGACCACTGTCTTGATATTTCTGTCCTGGTATGCAGAGTCCTTGTGTCACATTACCCTCAGGTGCCCCCTACTTGCAGCCGTCAAAGTCATCGTACTCTGCATTTTTATGCATTTGGGGATCATCTACAAACCTGTGTGGACCTCACAGTCTGCAGCTCATCATGCCATTAGGCAGGTTATAGATGCTTTATTCCAGAGGAAGAATGCCTATTCCACCTTGAGACAGTTAGATCAGCATAGGTATAAAGGACGTTGAGCTTTGTCACTATCAATGAATTCCTCAAGTTCAAGAAGTCATATATTCCCCAATATGCCATCAAGACAATTGCAAACCAGCCAGATTTCCGAACAGAAAAAAATTTCCACTAGGTGAGTATCCAGCTGGTCATTGACCACTGGAAACACATTCACGGATTTGCACCCAATTCCCTGGTATTCGCTATGCTTCCTTTATCTTAAGACAGTCCAGGTGACCCACTTCTTTGGAGCAACATCCAGCATCCACGAAATAAAACAAAAAACTGTGGATGCTAAAGATCTGAAACAAACACAGAGATTGCCACAGAAACTTAGCAGGCCCAACAGCATCTGTGGAGAGAAAGTGGAGTTAATTTTCAGGTCCATGACCCATCCTGTTCTGAAGAAGGTTTGACTCCAAATAAGCATCTAGATATGAATGGAGAGAGGGACTACAACCAGATCCATCTGTTAACACAAACATGCACTGAACAGACTATTGGCATCTTGAAAATATGCTTCCATTGCTGTGACCAGTCATGTGGTCTTTTCCAGCATGAGCCAACAAGAGTTGAATATGTTTACATTACATTTAACTGCATTATTGATCATACATTAAAAACAGTAGGATGAATGGGTCTTTTTCAGGTTGGAAAGACTGGTCCAGGGCCTTAAGTACTTACTATCAACATTAATGACTTAGAGGAAGGTGCAGGATATGAGGTATCAAAGTTTGCTGATGATACAAGAATAGGTGGGAGTCCATGTTGTAATGAGAGCATACGAAATCTGCAAGTAGATTGGTTCAGTGATGTGTACAAACTTGGCAGCTGGAGTTTAATGTAGGAAAATGTGAGATCTTGTACCTTTGGTAGGAAGAATCAAAAGGCAGACTAGTACTGAAACAGAGAGAGACGCCAGAAAAATGAAGCTCAGAGAGATCTGGATGACATGAAATGTTGGCAAAATCACCCTCTTGCTTTCAGTTAAATGCCCCTTGAAACCAGAAGTCAGTGAATATTTCTTGGGAGGCTGAAACAATCCTAGCCTTTTTACAACTCAGAAATAACAAACCCAATCCATGTGTAAAAAGTGTGGAATGGGGGCTCCAACCTAAATCCACTGACTCAAACCAAGAGAGCAACCTTTGTACAGCAGATTTCTAAATTTCTCTTATTGGCAATCAACATTCCTTTCACGACATATTTGAGAAAACATACATTTTATTCACATTACTAGTGACTTAAATTATTATTTTGGATTTGTGGAATCAGTGTTGCATTCAAATTAAATAATAATGACGAACTGCCACATTTCAGTAGTGATTAATCAGTTGCAGTTATATGCACTAATGTGTTTGCCTCACTGCACAAAAAAAAGTGTCTCTCTCAGAGAAAGTGAAAATGTCAAGCTCATTTTTCTGTTTGAAATCAGCAAGAGGACTATACTCCATGAAGTGTAGATGTGGAGCAGATCGTTGGCTAAATGCTGTGAATAATCATAATTCAAAATGTTATTGTGATGCAAACATAAATTATATTGAAAAATTACATTGAAAGTTTTAATTGTTTTGGTTTTTGAATTAGTAAGATGAGGTTTTGTGCACGTCTGAATTTAATAAGTAACTTTTAATTATTTATGAATCGATTTTCTACATCTTAGATAATTTTATGAATGAGTTAGTTAAATTATGGGATCTCAAGGCTTGGTAGAGATTTCTGAAATGTGCTTGCTTTACAGCTTAAGGAAAACACTTACAGCTTGGAGAGAGAGGGGGGCGTTGATTTTAAGTTTTACTTTGAGATTTGGACAGTCTGAGAAATATATGAATGAATATGGCTGTATAGATTGGGTGTCCTAAGAGAAGAATATACTGAACTAGATTATCTTAGAGTGAAGAATTAGAGTTTGCCCCAGACCAGAAGTGTTGAGGTGAAATACCCAAAAGGTTACTTAAAGGTGAATATGTTTAAGCTCAGGAGTAAAGTTCCTTCAGGAAGAGCTGTCTGCAATTCCAGTCTAAGGTAAAAATCACAAGTGATTTTGGCCTATTAAGGTGTTAGAAATTGGGACTCCACTGTAAGCATTAAACAAGTGGTCTCTTTGAGTAACAGAAAAGGTGTGTATTTAGGTACTGTATCAAGGCCGTGTTTTGCTTACTGTAAAAAAGTTGTTCATTTTCTTTTTAATTTATAAATAAGGATTTTGGCATTAATGGATTGCACTTCTCCTGTGTTCAAAAATTGTTTATTTTATGTTTAAAATAGCTAGTTTGTTTTATTCTTTTTTCATTTCTGTTGTTAATAAACTTCTATCTTATTGTGAAAGCAAAAATAGCATCTTTATGTGTTTATGTTTCAGCGAGAAAAAATACATGATCTATCAAGCCAGGTTTCTGTCCAGGATCTAACTTTTTCAGTAAAAACAAATCCTTGGTATCTAAAGACCATGTTCAGTAAGAAGTTCACTTTTACTTTGTTATTGTTTTTAATGTAACGAATGTAAGCATCCATGTTTCATTTTACTGATATCAATTGCTTGTGCACTTCCCAGGTTCTAGCATAGATTTTAAAATTGTCTCAAAGTAGCAAAAAAAGTAACAACACAATTCAAAAGTTATCAATCTGGTCTATATAACCTTTGGACATTGAAAAGAAAAATGTACAGTGTGACTGCACAACTTTGATCCAACTGTTACTTTCAGGAAAATCATTGGAAACATATTATGTTTTCCTCAATGACAACAACTTACACTTGTGGTACTTATTTGCTGATGTTTGTTCTATTCATGCTGCAATTTAGTAATGAACAGTGAAATAAGTGGGAGCAGTGCAGAATAAGTAGGGTAACAGATTAATCAACCATTTCAAACAGCAAGTCATGGCAATTAACTTTCATTGATTTTCATCATTCACTATTTAAATGGAGAAACTAAATCTTTGCCATCTCCCTTAGATCATTGGGTGTTGGTCATGGTTCTTGCAATAGAGCACTTTTAGAAGTACTTCAAAACAATGTTCTAACTTGAGTATCACTGAGCAGTTCTCTATTCCACTTGTATAAATTGCATTAACAAGGCATAAACACAGTGGCTGTTGTTTCCAGCACTTTCTGGTACTGTATATCCACACACTAATGCAAGATTTTAATGACAAAGGTTTATTTTGCTTCCATCAAGGTAACCAAAAACCGACAGCTATCTAAAAACAACTCGAGTCTTTGTTACAATATGTAACCTAAGGATGTTTCAACTTTGCTGTATTGCTTCTGCAAAACCATTGAAACAGAACGTTTGTTGCCTCCTTTGCAGAATGGTAGAGTTGAGTGATTCCTATCACTTCCGAGTACACTTTAATGTTAATAAAATGTGTTTTAAAAACTGAGTTTGAGAGTTAACTGCAATCCTGAAGTGGTATAAAGTAACAAGCTCACGTTTCGTACAAGCCAGAATTAGTGAATTTATCGCCTCCAATCGACGCTGAAAAACGCGATTAAATTAAACACAGAATATATGAGACTTCAAAACCTTTTCCACGATGATCTACAATGCACCATCTCCAATGTCATAACTCATTTCCACATTCAGAAGAACCTTAACTGAACAGTTATGTCTGCATAATATAAAGTAGCTCCGTTTTTGTAATTAGGAATGTTTAGCATAAACTTCTCCCCGTTAAGCTTAAGTGATAGAGGTAGGTCGCGATTTCGAGTGCTGTTAAAACTGACTTTTAGATTTTTTTGTTAACTATTACAACGCGAAAAAGAACTTTTAAAAAAAGCTAGACCCCAGTGTTGAAACACATGGTAACATTGATAGTCCACAGTAAATAATTCTACCATTGACAGCAAAAGTACGGAAGGTCTCACCAAGTTTATTGACATACCTGTTGTAATGTTTCCTTCACCATTTATGCCGATCATTTAGACCAATCCGTCCCAGTCAAACTGCATTCCCCCAGCCATTGTATTACTTTTGGGCCTGAACCAATGGCAATCTATGAGGTGTCCGCAGAGGCAGAGGATTGGCTATTTTTTTTCTTTAACATTTCCAAACCTCCAGTGGTCAGTCAGAAACCAGTCCTACTTTTCCACGGATGCATTTTCACTGTTCAATGACTTGTCTGTTGTATGTTGGGAATGAAAGTTCTTTTGAAAACAAAAACTAACAAACTGCATAATTCAGTTTGGAAACCTCACCTTAGGTGCAATTTTACCGTAACATTTGCAGGCAGAAAAATACTAAAATAAACTCCCCTGAAGATTTCACGGTGGCGGTACATGTTTTCAGTTATATAGACGGACTGTACAACACTGTCCTGGTGTCACCGTTACTTTCTGCTGCAGTTTTAGGCAATTGATGCCCAAAATAATTAGTTTTGATGCTAAATTCAGAACCATGCAACGTCATCAAGACGGCAAGTTTTCCATTTCATGCCAATAATTCCATATTTTTGGCTTTTTAAAACAATCAATTTGAAAACGTTATATTTTGTGCGATCAAAGTTTATTATAAAAAGGTGGAGTTGGCGGACCACAGCCCCGAAGAGATTTTTTAACACTGGCAGAATTGTTAAGACGTTCAGGCCAGTTTCAAACTTTTAAAACGGATATGCTGGAAATAACCAACAGGTTTGCTGCTATTTGCAGAGAGAAGTGGTTTCAGATCAATGACCCGTCATCAAACCTGTATTCTGCGATTACAAACGTGCGCGGAAGAGTTTTATGGGGGTTTGATTTTAATGTTGAAATCTGAAGATGTATTTAATGTCATAGGACGTAATGAGATATCTTTTTTCATAAAAAAAAAGGCAGGCGTAGACCATTTTAGGTCCTCCAGCATGTCCCGCCATTTACTGAATCACGGCTGATGAGAAATCTAATTCCATATTTCTATATTTGGCCCGGATCCCTTAATACCTTTCATGAATAAAAGTCTTTCAGCCTCAGGTTTGTAACTGTTAATTGATCAAGTACCAACTGTCTTTTTCATAGGAAAGTTCCAAACTTTCTGAACAGAGATGTTTCGTCATTTCATTTCTGAAAATCTGGCTGTAGTTTTAGTTATAGAATTGTTGCGACATATAACGCAGACACTGACCGTTTTGCGCAAATCATCCGTGCCGATCAGGTTCCCCGAACTTGTTCCATTTGCCTGCATTTGGCCCATATTTCTCTCAGCCTCTCTTATCAATGTACCTGTCCAAATGTCTTTTAAATGTTGTGATTGTATCAGTCGATGCCAACTTCTCTAGCAATTGGTTCCATGTATAAAACACCGTCTGAGTGAAAAAGTTGCCCCTCAGTTCCCTTTTAAATGTTCCCCTTCAATGCCCTCTGGTTTCGAACACCACTCCTGGAAGACAGTGCCTATTCATTTTATCTACGCCCCTGATGATTTTATAAACTTCACACCTCAGCCTCCAATGGACCAGGGAAAAAATACTTTCCAGCTTCTCCTTAAAATTCAAACCCTCCAATCTCCGTAATATCCTTTTCTGCAGCTTTCCAGTTTAAGTCTGAACTCCAGTTCCAGGCTGTCTATCCTGGAGAAATAGTTCTTCTCTGTCTACCTGTTCCTTTAAATGTCTTGAAAACTGCAATAAATAACTCCATAACCTTCAATAGTCCAATATTATTCTACTAATTTCATTTCATATTTTCTTACGACTTTTCATAAGTGGTGTCTGCAAAGTGCTGACAGGATTCCACGTGCAGCTCAAACAAGGCTTTATATAGCTCAGGCTAATACGATTATTCTCTGTAGCAATGCTGGGACCAATTCAGAATGTTTTGGGTATTTGTTCATGGTATTTTCATGGGCGATGAACTTGGAATTCCAAATTTCTTTGCCTCACTAATACCTGCATTCACCATTTAGGAAATACAGATTTCTGATTTCCCAGCTGCAAAATGCATTTCTTTACTTTGCTTATGTTGAATTCAAACCAGCTCAGCTTTCATTTCATTCTCTTTATTTATGCACTCCAGTTTGGTACTGCGGGGTGGGTTGGAGATGGTGACGAGTGGTCATGTCACTGTGCTGATAAACCAAAGGGACGAGCTAATATAATAAAATGTGAAGCTGGATGAACACAGCAGGCCCAGCAGCATCTCAGGAGCACAAAAGCTGACGTTTCGGGCCTAGACCCTTCATCAGAGAGGGGGATGGGGAGAGGGAACTGGAATAAATAGGGAGAGAGGGGGAGGCGGACCGAAGATGGAGAGTAAAGAAGATAGGTGGAGAGAGTATAGGTGGGGAGGTAGGGAGGGGATAGGTCAGTCCAGGGAAGACGGACAGGTCAAGGAGGTGGGATGAGGTTAGTAGGTAGCTGGGGGTGCGGCTTGGGGTGGGAGGAAGGGATGGGTGAGAGGAAGAACAGGTTAGGGAGGCAGAGACAGGTTGGACTGGTTTTGGGATGCAGTGGGTGGGGGGGAAGAGCTGGGCTGGCTGTGTGGTGCAGTGGGGGGAGGGGACGAACTAGGCTGGTTTAGGGATGCAGTAGGGGAAGGGGAGATTTTGAAACTGGTGAAGTCCACATTGATACCATATGGCTGCAGGGTTCCCAGGCGGAATATGAGTTGCTGTTCCTGCAACCTTCGGGTGGCATCATTGTGGCAGTGCAGGACGCCCATGATGGACATGTCATCTAGACAATGGGAGGGGGAGTGGAAATGGTTTGCAACTGGGAGGTGCAGTTGTTTGTTGCGAACTGAGCGGAGGTGTTCTGCTGGACGTATGTTTCAATCAAACCACATGAACTGGTGAAGTTTCAATTAGCAAGATCCGGAATTGAAAGTAAACTCCGCAAGGGTGACTATGAAAGTATCAATTATTGTAAAAACCCATTTGGTTCCCAAATTTACTTTGAGGAAGGAAGTCCCCATCCTTACCTGCCTAGTCCACATGCGTTTCCGTATCCTCAGAAACATGGTTGAGTTTGAACTGCCCGCTGCTGACTTGCTACGGTCAATACACTCAGTTCAGGGGCAATTTAGGATGGGCGTACAAAACTAAAAGTACGTTCCTTGAGATAATATGAGAAAATATAACTTTATAAGACACAGTACTTGAATCAAAGCGGATTTCTTAATTATCCTGCATCATTTTTACAGCACGATGTTTGTAATTAAATTATAATGAAACGTTAAACGTTAAGTGAAGTTGTAGAACGCGCACAACAAAAAGATAGAACATGGTTGCATATGTGTCTTTGTTCGAGCACAGGTAGAATGGATAATAAATATAATAAATTCAGCGGCATCCTATTTTAATGTCATTTCTATCGCAAACGCGGATGGGGAGCTATTTAACTGGAACAATATGGTTTTCTAAACTGCAAATGAACTGTAGACGGGATTTACAATGGGATATTATGGATGCTTACAATTTCTTAATTTAGAAAACGGTTGTCTTTGAAGTCAATTTAATCTTATGCATTACAACAGTTTCTCAAAGGCCGGCAAGCGGCCTAAATCATGCAATGCTCAATAGAGTACTAACTTGATATTTACCGGAACGCAAGCAATAATGCAATCAAAGTCGAATTTCGAACATTAGCTGCAGCATGTGCAATAGTATCAAATTGACAATGATGCGAAATTACCCGATGCTTAAAAGGCATTTTCACGAGTACAATATAAATTAAATGAATATTATTATTTTATTATTATTATCAGCAAACAATTTCAAAAATATTTCGGAAGAGCTTTTTGGCAATTCTTTGTATTAGAAGTTCCTATGCGTTATTGTTAAAATCGAAGACACAATAGCGTTGCAAACAAGGGAGAGTTAATCTAATTCTGAAGAATGCCGCCTAGGGAGTTCAGACTATATTTTCCTCCACTGGCCAATTTTGATACCAGATTAGATTTCAACTCAGGCCGGTAAGGTCGTATCATTGGCTCTTCTGTAGTCGAAAGCTATTGAGGGTTTCTGTAGAGCTAGATCTGCTAGTGTCATTTTGTTGCAACAAGCAAGATAAATGCCTTTAATTTGAACACGAGTTAATCTAGTTGTGGCGCTACGAAGAGAGAAACATAAAAGATGTCCTGCTCTGAAATTAGACAGGAAGCACTGAAACAAGTTCAGGGCAGGCAAGGCTATTGGCCCGGGGGAAATAATGAAACCTATATCTCTATGTTAACAAGCTTTCAGAATCGGAACATGCTCAGATAGGTGATTAAACTCACACATGCGATAGAAGTCCCAGGATACAGGGTTTACATACGGTAATTAAACAGCTGTACAAGGGCAAGCAAGTATCGCATCCGGGAATTGACGGCTTGCTAAGGATGACAGTTTTTCATTGTTTAAAAATCCGGATAGGGATGTTAGATAATTAAGTGTTTTAAAAAGATCCATGAGAGTTCAATTACTGAGGTATTGATTTAGGAAATAGCAGACAGAAAAGTTTAAAAAGAAACGAGCTTTGTCAGATGTGAAGAAGATGACTTTCGCATCTGGATATTGACCAGCCACCATAAGCAAGAGCTATAATGAGATCTAATCTCATGAACGTAAAAGGAGAAATAGAGAACTATCATTAATCCATTCAACGTGATATTATTAGAACCCTATAATGTTCAGGAAAAGTTACCCAGTGATGTTTCTATGTGGGGTGGTATGTGACTTGGAGATGAACTTGTTGGGGTCGTCATCCCGTGTACCTGCCACCTTTCTCTGTCTAGGTAGTAGAGGTCACACATTTGCAAAGTGCTGTGGAAGGAGCCATTGTGTCTTACCAATTAATGTGGATGGTGCACTTTGTTGTAACTGTGCTTCAATGAAGATGGAGTGAACACTTATGGTGGATGGAGTGACAATGAAGTGACTACTTTATCCTGGGTGGGGATACACTTCTTGTTTTACTGTAGCTGAACCCAGGTGAGTGGAGAATATTCCATCATGCTCCTGAATGGTGCCTCAGATCGTGGACAGTCTTTGGGGTGTTAGAGGATGAATTACTTTGTACAGAATTATTAGCTTCTGACCAATTCTTGCAACCACAGTATTTATAGATCTAGACTGGTCTGCCCAGTTTCTGGTCAAAGGTGACCCTCAGGAGAATCTATGGGAAAGCAATGGCCGAGGGTATTATCACTGGACTGCTAATCCAGAAACCCAGGTAATGTTCTAAGAACCTTGGTTTGAGTCCTGCCATGGTAGTTGGTGGAATTTGAATTTAATAAATAACTAGAACTAAACATCCTTTGATGATCATGAATCCATTGCTGATTGTTTGAAAAACCAATCTGGTTCACTAATGGCCTTTAGGGAAGGAAACTGCCTTCCTTACCCGATCCAGCCTGTATGAAACCCCAGACCCACAGAAATGTGGTTGACTCTGAACTGCCGTCTGGGCCATTAGGGATGGGTAATAAATACTGGCCAATCCAGCGACACTGTCATCCCAAATGACATAAAAAAAAGGATGCTGCGAGAAGGGAATTCTGTCATGGCAATGCCACAATGGAATTGTCAGACGCTTCTGATTGGAGATGATCATCACCTGTCACTTGTATTGGCATGGTTGTTACTCACTAATTATCAGCCCAAGCCTGGGTGTTGTAAGACATCAGAACACACTGCTTCAGTGTCTGAAGAATCATGAATAGTACTGAATATGGTGCAATCATTGGTGAACATATCTAATTCTGATTTTATTGTACAGAGAAGGTCAATAATGAAACAAGTAAGATTGTTGGATTGTGGAATCTACCTTGGAAAAAGTCCTGCATTGGGACTGAGATGATTAAACTCCAACAATCACAGACATCTTCTTTTGTGTCAGGAATGACTGAAAGCAGTGGAGATCTCATCCCTAATTTCCTTTGACTCTGGTTTTGCCATATTCAATCAAATGCTGCTTTGATGTAAAGGACAGTTACTCTGACCTCACCTTTGGAATTTCAGCTCTTTATTCCAAATTTGACCCAAGGATGTAATAAGGTCACAAAGTGTGGAGCTGGATGAACACAGCAGGCCAAGCAGCATCTTAGGAGCACAAAAGCTGATGTTTCAGGCCTGGACCCTTCATCAGAAAAGGGGGAGGGGGAGAGGGTTCTGAAATAAATAGGGACAGCAGGCAAGGTGGAACGAAGATGGATAAAGGAGAATATAGGTGGAGAGGAGACAGACAAGTTAAAGGGGCAGGGATGGAACCTGTAGAGGTGAGTGTAGGTGGGGAGGGGATAGGTCAGTCCGGGGAGGACGGACTCTCTCCCTATTTATTTCAGACCTCCACCCCCCTCTCCCTATTTATTTCGAGACCCTCTTCCCCCTCCCCCTTTTCTGATGAAGGGCCGAGACCCGAAACATCAGCTTTTGTGCTCCTAAGATGCTGCTTGGCCTGCTGTGTTCATCCAGCTCCACACTTTGTTATCTTGGATTCTCCAGCATCTGCAGCTCCCATTATCTCTGTAATAAGTTCAGTTAAGTAACCCTGGCAGACCCAACTCACCCTCAGTAAGGTTATTGCTGAGTGAATTTTAAGTGTGATGGACTGAAAGGTTAAAAATTGTAAAAGTGGTGATCATGAATATTAGTTTCTTTTTGTTTTTCAACAAATCCAGTATTCAGAGAATAATTGAGGTATGTTTTAAGCAAAATTTTTAAAACATTATACAGTTCATTTTTGTCTATCTTTTTAAGCCAATGATCAAAGTTCTGTACCATTTCCAATTGGAGGAACAAACAGTTGATTTGCTGCTTATGCTTTTTCAGTGAAGGGCTGAGAAAGCTCGAGTCTTCCAAGACAGAGTTCAACTGGAGTGAATTTTAAGTGTAAAGCCATACTTCACCACCATGTGGAAATGATAAGCAGTGTGTCAAGTTCTGTTAATGCCATGCATTGATGAAATATGCAACCACAACATCCAACCGAACCCTGGTCTTAATATAGTGAGAATTAAATGTGTCTTTTGTATCCTTATCAAGTCAACTCTTATTAGCAATTAACTTAATTGCAATTGACTTAAAAATTGACAAAAGCCACAAGATTGCTTGCGTTGAGCTTTCCATTCACACACATGTTGGAAAGTTACTGGGGGTTAGCTGTGTTATGCGAAAAAAGTGTTTCAGACACAGATATATTGTTTACATTGTTTATGCATGTGTTTATCAATGTCTTTTTTTTACAAAACTAGATTGTTGATTTGATATAAAAAACAACTGATGACAGAAGGTGACTCTTGTCTCATGCGGTAAAAGAACTGCACAGTCATCTCAAACTAATGCAGCAAACTCCTGCAAGGTGTTTTCCTTTAATTTTTTTTGTATTGTTACTAGTGAAGCCTGTTTATTTCTCAAAACAGAGTTAATAAGTGCTGCCTACTGCATGAAGCATGAAAAGTTACATTGAATGTTTCTTTTCATTCATGGGATGAGGGCATCGCTAGCCAGGCCTGCATTTATTGAAAGTCACTTTCTCGATACTTCAAGAAGGGAATTAAGGTGGCCAAAGTCTGTTATCTGTGATACTGGGAAGCAGAGAAAAAGGCCGTGATGGATCATCAATTTGCATTTTTGACTGAAGAGATTTGCAAATATTTCAGCCTTATTTACTGCAGTGACATTTTGAGGATCAGGATATTTGTGAGCCTCATCCTTCAAGTAGTTGTCTTGTTTGCATCAAAATTTATGGCTGCATGCAGCTGGACTGCAGAGCTTTAAATTCAATCTATTGGTTGTGAATTGTTTTGCTCTGTCTATAGCATACTGTTTCTGGTAGGTAGGATGCATGTAGTCCTGTGTTGTACCTTAATACATTGGCACTACATTTTTAGCTACATCTGTGCTGGTCCTGACATGCTGACATTGAAAGAAAATGAATATTTTTTAAAATTGGCTTTTAATTTCAACTTTAACCAAATTTAAGCCCTATACATTTGACTAATCGCTTCAAGTTATCAAAAAATGGTCCCTCATCAAATTTATGGGTGATCAAGACTATTAATGACAACTTATAATTTATTTATAATTGAGGTTTTTTATAATTCCTACTGTAATGGATTTATCATTTCTTATTTAAACTTTATTTCGAATGTATTAGTGTTGCCTTTTTTTTAAAGTAGTGAAACTAAAGCAGTTCTATTAAAAATTTCTCGAACATAATTAATCAGATGTCATTGGGCCCAGCAATAAAAAGGTCTGAGACAACAAAGTGTGAAGCTGGATGAACACAGCAGGGCAAGCAGCATCTTAGGAGCACAAAAGCTGACGTTTCTGGCCTAGATCCTCCATCAGAGAGGGCATTGAGGCCTCTCTGATGAAGGGTCTAGGCCCAAAACATCAGCTTTTGCGTTCCTAAGATGCTGCTTGGTCTGCTGTGTTCATCCAGCTTCACAATTTGTTGTCTCGGATTCTCCAGCATCTGCAGTTCCCATTATCTCTGATCACAATAAAAAGTTCTGAACCATTTTTTATACAATTTCAGGATGAACACTATCCTCTGAATTGATTTAGACTAAGAATTTCCATTTGCTTTGTTTGTCTAATTGAAGATGGTCAACAATTTACAATATTTCACTGATTTCCAACAATAATAAATCTAATACCCCATCCCCAGATGTCAAAGAATGTGAAGGATAAGATAAAGCAGAAAAGGAGAGCTTTCAATACAAAATGAACTGTGGATGCTGTAAATCAAGAACAAAAACAAAGTTGCTGGAAAAGCTCAGCAGGTCCGGCAGCATCTGTGAAGGGGAAAACAAAGTTAACGTCTCGGGTCCGGTGACCCTTCCTCAGAACTGAGAGAAAGGAGAGCTTATGTTAGATGTCATGAATTCAATATTGAAGAAAGCTGAGATGAGTATAAAAAGTGTACTAACGAGAGCTGGGAAAGTAAAGAGAGGCCAGGAAGGAATATAGGAAAGTTAATATTGAGAAGAACTCCGATGTTTTGCCTATACATTGAGTAAGAGGATAACTAATGAGGAGGGACCCCATGAAAGATCTGAAGTGTAACCTATGTGTAGAGGCTGAACATGTAGGTCTGGGTCTGAATGAACAGTTTTCATCTGTATTCAGAAAAAGGACAGACAATGCATTTATAATAATTATTAAGGATGAGTGTGAAATATTAAATATCATAAACGGAAGAGAGGAAGCAATAGGGAATTAGCATCCTTTAAATGTGGATAAGTCACTAGCAACAAATGAAATGTACCTCAGACTCTTGAAAGAAACCAAGGAGGAAATACACGATGCTTTGACCACCCTGATCACTTTCTAATCTTAATTAGGGTGAATGTAATGCCGAAGGACTGGACAACTGCTGATATACCTTTTTAAAATGGAGTGAGGTTTTTCTCATTCATTCATGGTACATGGGTGTCACTGGCTGATTAGTATTTATTGCTGGTCCTTAGCTGTCCTTGAAAAGGTGGTCTTGAGCTGCCCTCTTGAACCACTACAGAATAATGTATATTATGTGAATAATCATTAACAATAAGCGCAGAAGCCCTTTTTTCAACTAAGTGTCTAGATGTAAGCCTGAAATCCCATAAGCTTCAGAACATGGGATTAGACTGGGTAGTTCATTTTTCAGTAGGTGCGGACGCAGAAGGCAGAGTGGCCTCCCTCTGTGCTAGATACTTTTGGTACATTTTCTGATTACTTTAAGTCTCCAAAATAGACAAATGTACAGGAATGTGGAGAAATGGTAGAGGTGATATACTGGCAAAATGGTAATATCATTTACCTAGCAATCCAAAGGCCCAAGTTAATGCTGTAGGAGCACAAGTTCAAATCCCAACTCTAGTAGCTGGTAGAATTTAAAGTCATTCAATAAAATCTGGAATATAAAAGCAAGTCTTATTAATGGTGGGTGTGACAATTATTTTTCGTTTTTTTTAAAAAAGCACCTCTCTTCATTCACTTACCATTTTTTAGAGAGATGAAAATTGAACCTAATCTGTCTAATGGATGGCACCAGAGCCACAGAAATGTTTTTGACTCTTAATTATTCTCTGAAGTGAACCAGCAAGGGCAATTAGAGATGGGCAAGAAATGCTGGCTTTACCAGCCATATGCTCTATCCAAAAAACAATAAAGAGAAAGGCTCAGCATGGACACAATGGGTCAAATGGCTTTCTTCTATGCTGTGATAATTCCACGATATTAAGTAAATATATTAAAATATAAATGTCCTGCTGTTGTTATTAGGAGGAAAATAAGCATTCTTATTGTAACTGATTGCAAGATATAATTAATTATGTTTGAAATATTATTGATTTAGATGCAGTAGTACACACCATTTCAAATGTCATTTAAGTCTGATTTTTATTCTAATGATTTTTTATTGTTTTCTGCATAAATGGAAAAACACTATTGTATGTTCTGAAGTACATGAAATATGACATGTTCAAAATAGTAGCCAATTTAAAAATCATCCAGTACCTCACTACACATTGCAACAAAAAGTTTAAGAATAGTAGTAACTGGGCTAATACAAGTAATCAAATGGCTAGTAGAAATCCTGAAAATGTGGACATACTACGGTGTGTCATTTGCTTCCCGCCACCACTGTTAACAAGTCCAAGCCAGATTTCATCCCCATTTGAAAGATTCAGAATCAGAGATGCAGAAGCTGAGCCAATGTTTCCATTAACCTGGACGCTAGAAGTGTTAAGAATGTTGACATCATTCATAAAAAAGCCAATTGTCAGTTTCCATTCTGAAACTATTACATTGTATGTAAACGAGTAGATGCCACCAACCTCAGCAATAAATTTTCCTGAACTAGCGTTATACAGCTGCTGATCATTAAAGAAAATATTTTGAAATTTAACTGGCGTTCCAATCAATGGAAGTTCAATTTGTCCCATTAGCCCAACTGAAAAAGCCTGAGCTGTAGCACATCCATTTTTCTCATCATTAGAACTCAAAAGTTTAGTCACTTCCTGTTGATCAGTTCCAATTATTCCTTCAGTACTTGAGCTGCCTTGTGATGCCTGTGATCCTTCTGGATCAGAAAACGTAGAAGGTTCAATCTCTCTGCGAAATACCTTTCTCCTTTCTTCTTCTTGAGAATGGATTTCTTTAGAAGAATCAGCAAGTTCAATATTATTCTCCTCTTCATGGTTTCTTTTGAAATATTCTGTCTCTCCAGAAGATGAGTTCTGGCTGCTTCCAAACTCTCTCTCAGCTCCTTGATGTAACTTTTCTCCTTTTGCACCCAAAAGACAACATTTGCCAGGATTATTCTTTGGACTTAGAGCCCCTATTTCGCTAGATTTATTCAATGTGTTATTTTCTTTGAATCCCTGTATTGGTACTTCAAGAATGTTGTTTTCTTTGATGCCAGACAAACCTGGAAACAATATGAAGTGTTAAAATCTCATCTTTTGATCGA
Source organism: Stegostoma tigrinum (assembly GCF_030684315.1). Lineage (NCBI taxonomy): Eukaryota > Metazoa > Chordata > Chondrichthyes > Orectolobiformes > Stegostomatidae > Stegostoma > Stegostoma tigrinum. Next base: position 28,125,002 of record NC_081367.1, on the reverse strand, counting down.
ATCATCAAAATGTACAGTACATCAGGACTCATTTGTCCCTTCACTTCCTGTCTGTCATTCAAAAGATTGCACACTGTAGGGATTCTATCAGGCCATTCAGCCCAACAAGTACATGCTGAATCTCTGAACAGCATCACAGCCAGACCCATCCTCTCCTACCCTATCCATGTAACCCTGCATTTCCCATAGCTAACACACCTAACCTATGCATCCTTGGGCACTACTGGGTAACTTGGCATTGCCAATCCACCTAACGCATCTTTGGACTGTAGGAGGAATCTGGAGTAGCCAGAGGAAACCCACACAGGCAGTCGCCCAAGGGTGGACTCAAAACTGGGTCTTTGGTGCTGTGAGGCAGCAGTGCTAACCACTGAGCCACTGTGCTGCCCCTATTATTCAGCTCTCAGTTGAAAGCCTTGTAGGCTTCAAAGCAGCACATCAAGTCCATATTCAAGTTCTTCATAACTTTTCTGCGATTCTGCCTCCACTATCTTTCCAGACAGTGTGTTCTAGTCTCCTACCATCTGCTGGGTGAAACCATTCCGCACTAATCATCTTAATTCTTATTCAAATCAATATTCCCTGCTTGTGCAGCCCTCAACGAGAGTGAATAAGTAATAACATTAGCAATAGTAATAATTTTATTAACTCTAGCTAGCCCGCTAAGAAGCTGTTAAATATGACAGATCAATCAAAGTTACAGAAATACTAATTCAGCGATGAATTATTCTGCACTGTTAATGTACTGGTACAGTAATTTCAATAACTGTCCAATTTTTTTCATCCTGTGATCTGCATGTCCTTGCTCACTACGATCTGCTTCTATTGCTTGCAAACAAAGCTTTTCACTATACACAGGGATACACATGACAATAAACCAAATCAATGTATCAGCAGTAGGATTTGATGAAAATGTAGTAATACAGAAACTGTAACAATGAATGTAACAATTTCTAATGCCAGTATATTGGAATTTTCAATAACAGATGTAGTCTTATAATATGAAAAGAACTGTGTGTTTTATTCTTAATTCATGAAGATTTATAGTTTTACCATTAATATCTGAATCCATATAAGCAGTTATTTCAGCATCATTGTTTTCATTAGTTGGAAGGTGAGTAACTTGTGGATCTGATATGGTCATTAGGACATTTGTTTCGTCCTCTTGAAATCCAGAATCAGTCATTGCAACTAGATCAGATAAAGTAGTCTTAATTTCTGAGGAAGCCGTTGGGTCTGGAGACTCAGTTTCATGAGATCCAAAATCACCTTGTTCCCTTGGTAGAAAGATTCCACCAGAATCACTACCAACAAGGCTGGTTCCATTCTGAGCATATATTCTGGAAGTCAGCACTGCCAGTACTATCAGAAATGTATGAAGCATTTCTACAAAGATAAAAAGAAAACACAATTTTGAAATATTATTTAAATGTCACATGTTTGTGATTTTAAAAAGAATACATATTGAGATATAAGCAGTGGTGGTAAATGAAATGCTGTTTTGGTCACATCATTGGACATAATTTAGGAATAGTAGTATAAGGAAATAGGATTTCACCAATCTCTCTCATCATATGGCTAAACTCACCATCTCATACAGCTAAACATTTCTTTGTCAGTATATTATTAATCATACAGCTTAGTCGGCCGTGTTTCAATGGGCAATATTGTAATATGCACCGAAACCCATAAATAATGTTACCATCATACTTCCAGTTGACAGATGCATTCATCCTATCATTGACTAAATTCACACCCTCATGCATCCTATTGCAACATCCAAACTTTGAATTGATTATTGCTATTCTAAACTCCACTCCTCTTGAGCAGTTCTTAATACATCAAATATTTCAACTGGCTTATAAATGATGTAAATTATTTCTCAAAATCAGGTCACCAAGTTTCATTTTCATCATGAAACATCTTGGTTATTTATTCTTTGGGGAGACAAACATGTGTCAGTCAATATCATTGCCTCTGCCAACCATACATAATTCTTATCACATTATGGGTACATTATATTCCACACAGGTTACATAAATGTCATTTTTGAGCAGAAATATCTGGGTTCAACTCTCAGCTGCCCCAAAAGTGTGTTGCAACATGTCCTAACAGGTTGATCAAAAAAACTGCACAAATACTGTCCTTGTATACCAAATGGAATGAACAGTTCTGGGACTTTCATACATCTAAAATTCTATGTGGACTCTACTGCTGAAAATCTTACCTGGAAGTGAAATGTTCAGTAGAATGACACAGCTTCTAAATTTTGTAGGCTTTTGGGAATGCTTACAGACTTAAAAAGAAACTTGATGTTAACTTTCTTGAATGTATCTACTGAAAGTGACGGTGTGAATCCTTTTTCATGCTATCAATGTAATGCAATACAATTATTAATGGCAATAACTGGAAAGGGAAACAAAAACCACAAATTGTTAAAATCTTTGGGACCAAATGCCTTCACCCAATTTTTGCAAAATGTTCAACCAACAGGTGCAATTCCCAGGGTCTGCCAGTACTTTCTCATTCACTGTTTCCATTAAACATCAGTTGCGACATCAATCTCATGGAGAGAACACACAAGCTCACTAAAATGTGAAACTACTCAAATCTATTTTAGAACCTTGGTCAATTTACAGCACTACATTTTATAGAAGTCCAAATAAAACAACTGTTTTTAACCACAATCTTCTAAAAACACATCTCTTCATTTTAAGTAAATCACAGAAATTAACTTTACTACATTTTTAAATAAATCAAAGTAAAATCTCAAAACTTTCCACGTGAACATGTTCTATTTCCCTTCAGTTTATCTGAACAATATGAGTTTACCTGCACAGAAAAAATATCAACCTTCACTACAATAGCTTCAATCAAAACTTCTTTTGCCCTGATCCACAGCAGATCTTAAATAGAAAGCAAGTGCTTCATGAAAATAAGCATTTGTTTCCCAATTGCATATTAGATGCCTGTCATTTCCTTTTAATAAATTGAGGAATTTGAATGAGATATAAGGATGTGCTTCAGTGCTCAATCATAATTACTGTTATTTTCTGATTTAATAGCCCTTCACCAAATAACTGACTGTGATTTGAACAAGGCCTACAAGCTGTGCTTTATATAAATTAATAACAGTTCTAAGACAAGAAGCTTCAGAGCTGGGTAGTTATTCAGAGCAACCAATGGAAATTTATTGTTTTTTGCAAATAAATCCAAAAACCAGTCCAATGGCTACTGACAAAAGCATTTTCTTTTCAAATTGCATTTTCACAATGAGAGTTCAATCTTAATAAACTGGCACACAGCATCTACTGAAATGTGCAGTTATTACATCTTTTATCAATGTTTATGCTGCATTTTGCTGATCTAAATGTCACAAGTAAATTGAAAATCATCAAGTATGTTTAGCGACTCGATTAATGTTTGCTCCAACAATTTCCAAAGGCATTTTTAATATCAAAAGGTTGCTTCCGTAGCACCAATGATGTAATTAGAAGCTGTATAAAAAAAACACGACATGGGTTTTAAAGGCTCTATGTTAACAGGACAACACCTACAGCCATTTTGTTATCAAATTTGAATATTTCTGAGAAAACGAATCCAAATGCTGTCCTATGGCTCAGACTACAGCAATACCACACTGACACTTATCCTTAAGAAAAATAATCTTAAATTGACGATTTCATTCAAGATCCAGTTTAAAGCTTTCATTAAAATGATTTAACAAATAAAACAGCTAATAGAATGGAGAAACCTCAGCACTGATGACACTAAAATAGGTAGAAAAGAAAATTGCAATGAAACTATAAGAAATTTACAAGTGAATATGGGTAGTTTACATGAATGGGCTAAAATGTGACAGACGCAGTTCAATGTGGATAAGTGTGAGGTATCCATTTTGGTCAGAAGAGCAATGGAGCGAAATTTGAAAATGTTTTAGTGCAGAGGGTTCAGAGTGTCCTTGTGGACAAATCACAGAAAGTTTGTACACAATGAATCACAGAAAACTAGACAACTTACTACTCCTCACTTTGGTAATAGCAAGTTCCCATTCAGTTAGACTGCACACTGATCTGTCCAGTCTGATCTATGTCTGAATTTGTAATTCCATTTTTCTTTCCATTTTACATCTTACATTTAAGCCTTTACCCTATAAGTAAATGTTAAGTAGCCAAAGGTTTGACAAAGAGTTAAGTTTGAAGAAGTTTCTTGAAGGAGGTGACAGGAGAGAGGCAGAGAGGCTGAGGAAGGCAATTTCACAGTGTCGTGTCGAGTTAGCTCAAGGCAGAGCAGCCATTGGTGGAACAATTAAAATAAGAATGCACAGGAGGCTGCAATTGGAAGACTAAGAGGTCTTGGATGTTTATAGGCTTAGAGAAGTGAAGGCATGTAAAGGAGTGAAGCCCTGGAGACATTCTGAAACAAGAATATGAATTTTTAAATTGAATAATGGGAAGCTTTGTAGGTCAACAAACACTGGGTAATGGCTGAATAGAGACTTGGGGTGGAATCTTACAGGGGTCTGAATGGTTTTGTTTATGGTGCAAAATGTGGCAGAGTTGTGTGAAAAGCCTTGGTGAGGCCTGTCTCAACATCAGAAGCAAATCGCCACATCCTTTAACAAGTTCAGGGCATTGAAGTAAGATTCTCACTCTAAAATGAGTTGCCTATTATAGGGTTCATTGCTCATTAACCACCTTATTAATTGCATTTCTCATTCCATTCATATGTAGCTTCCTCACGTACCACTAATGCAAGTAAACCAGATGCCCCAAAATTCTCAACATGGAAGTCAGAGCAGCACCTGGCTCTCTGATGAAGGGTCTAGGCCCGAAACGTCAGATTTTGTGCTCCTGAGATGCTGCTTGGCCTGCTGTGTTCATCCAGCTTCACACTTTGTTATCTTGGATTCTCCAGCATCTGCAGTTCCCATTATCACTCACCAGCACCTGGTGACTGCCGGCTTTAAAAAGTTTCCATGTTGATCACCACTCAGCAGTACCTCATTGCTCGATCTATTGACACTAACAGCACACATCCCTCAACGTAGATACTGGCCTCAGAAATTTGCCAATCTTTCAGAATCCTGTGGCACCTCTATGATCTGATTACATAACCCCTTAGAAGTGCAGGCCTGCATTGAAGGGCAACTAGCATTGAATAGCTGCATATAAGACACATTGTGTGTAGGGACAGGGACACAGCTTATGAATTGCATCAGGCTAATTCTTAAAGCTGCTTATTTGCTCTCTAAGGGATCACTCACTTAGCATGTAACTACGTGTTCACAGCAGCACTGCCTTGCCTTGCTGGTCATCAGTCCTCAGTCAAAGGGAGCAAACATTTTGCTGATGATCCAAGTGAACCTTCTCCAAACTGCATCCAATGAAATGATGTCTTTCCTTAATTATGGGGCCCAAAACTGTTCACAGTCCTCCAGATGTGGTCTCATCGGCATCTTGTACAGTTACAGTAAGACTTCCTTCCTCTTATCCCCCAAGCCCTCTCAAATAAGAGTCAACATTCTATTAGCCTTTCTGATTACCTGCTGTACCTGTGTGCTAGCTTTCTGTGTTTTGTGCACCTGTATCAACAAGTCCCTATGTGTTACAGCTTTCTGCAGTTTTACTCTATTTAAATAATATTCTGTTATTTTGTTGTCTCTTCCAAAACAACTTCATATTTTCCTATGTTATACTCCATTATCCAACCTCTTGCCCACTTACTTAATCTATAACTGTCTGTCTGTAAACTGTTTGTATCTCTGTCACTACCTGCTCTTCCACATATTTTTATAGATGGGCAACGTTTCAGAGATGGTATTAGGTAGTGTTTATGAGGGTGAAGAGATATGGCCGGAAGCCTGGGTGAGAGTCAACAGGCTATGATAAAGATGAGTGGGTCTGGCAAAGATTATTTAATGACAAGAGCCAACTAAGAATAAGCTAGTAAACAGACAGTAAAGGCCAGACAATTGAAGAGCAAATTTATTTTCAAAGCTGAAACTAAAATAAATTATATTTTAGAGTTGCACTTCATTGGATGTGAGTTTGCTCACTGAGCTGGAAGGTTAGTTTTCGTCGAAGCTTCGTCGGAGGCTCACTGATGATGTTACCTAGAATGGTGACGAAACGTCTGAAAACTAACCTTCCAGCTCAGCGAGCAAACTCACATCCAGAACCTCAACCTGAGCTACAAATCTTCTCAAAACTCGTTGCACTTCATTATTTATCGAGTCTTACAAGTACATATATTTTAAGAAGGCATATATTGAAGGATCACACAGAGCATGGTTTAAATTATTTCAATGTACATGCCAGATGGATAGAGACTGGAAAGCATGGAACAGGTGGCTTGGGTGGCAGAGGAAAGCATTTAATTGTTTTTTAATCATCTACTAGTGGCAAATAAGAAATTAAATAGCAAGCATTTCCATTAATATCAATAAGTGTTAAGGGTTATCACTTGCTCCCAGACATACACCCTCAGGATCAGGAATAAAGCATGGTCTACTACCGAAAGCAGTTAGTTCTAATTATAAGAACAGCCCCTCTTGAATTTGATTCTAATCAAGAAGAAATAGACTTTGGGTATATACCTTGTCAATGGCTTTAATCTTAACCATTCAAACCTCCGAAGTTGAAATCATAGTTTCAAACTTTAAGTGCTGATATCAGTTTTGTATCTGGTATCCCTTCCATGACTGAAATTTAGTGAATTGAATTCACTAAAACTGAATTCAACCAAACTGAATTCAGAATTATAAGTGGGGTTCAACTGAGACCCTGTAAAACTGAAAGTTCTGAGGAAGGGAGGGTCAGCGGACCCGAAATGATAACTCTGATTTTTTTTCTCCACAGATGCTGCCAGACCTGCTGAGATTTTCCAGAAATTTCTGTTTTTCTCCTGTAAAACTGAAAAATTACTTCTCCACTGCATGGGGCAGGTCAGATGGACTTCTCTTGTGTGATGTTTGTATAGTAATTGCTGATATTATCACAGACACTAAAACAAACATTCTTTGACATTTAACCTGGGAGTGATACAGTAACTTGTTTAAAATTCCAGTGGTGTCTAATTATTTTTATGAATATTTGGAAAGCACGTTTTAGAATTTACATCAATTATAAAGGATGATTTGTATCTTTCTTGGACAAGAAGAAATATTGGTCTGTGGGACCTGGCAAATTTTCATCTGGCAGGAGCACCAAAAGTAAGTTAAAATACTGTTGCCATGTGGCTAGACACTGAAAGATGCTACAGTATAAAAAAGAGCTACAAGCAGAGGAGCTAGAGGTGAAAAGCATAGATGCAGAAGTAAAATAGCAGAGACGAAACAAGGAACACAGAGCATTTTCTGAAGAGAAGAATTAAGTCAATCTTAGGAAAAGGTCACGAAAATGAAACAAGAGTTCTTGGAGACATTATGCAAGCTGGCTAAAACCTACAAAGCTTTCTGAATAGCTCGAAATGCCAAACAGCTTCCTGCTTTCCACAAGTTGGCCACACTACAAACTGGCATATTATTGGTTGATCAGTTAAAAATAAACTCTAGAAATCTACAACACCATGATTATCAAGTCCTGAAAGAGCCAGGACTCATAGAACATTCCTTTGCTGATGATATTCATACCTGTGAAGCTCCAAGCTGGAAGTTGATGTGAGAAAACATTCCTACCCTGCATGAATAAAGAACAGCATATTGTGGAACTAAGCAACCACACAGTGCCACATTTCTATAAGAGAGTGCTTTGGGTATTTGTGTAAGGCATATCTTTGTTGTATTGACCATTTTAATGTATTTTGTTATTTGAAGCGGCATTCACTCTTTGATTTATATATAATCTAAATTGGTTCGCGTTCAAGTTAAAGATACAAAAAGCAAAATCCTACTGGAAATTTCTTCTTTCAGAGCCATAAAATAAATTGAGTTACTTTGGATCTCCTAAACAATCTTGTAAAGATAGGCAGATATGTTATTAACACCAAATAATGCATTATTGGAGGCTTGCACAAAGAATGGCATGGCATGACTTGGGAGGACATAAATTACCAGAGAGATTTCAAACATTCTTAAGTTTTATTTTCCATTTCATCATTATACGATGGACTGGCTCCTTTCACCTGCAAAGGAACAATGAATTATTGTCCCTTAAACGATTTTTGAGGAGGAAGATGAGACAACAAATACATTGAAGATTATATGTACAGGTTTATTGGTAACTTCAATGTTCAAACAAAAGAAAACTCACTTCCTTGTTGGATTAACATATTTTAGATTCACCCAGGACAATTTACCTTCCCTTTGGCTGATTGTGAAGTGTAAGAATTTGTCTTTACAGCTGCTTTGTAATTCAGTTAATTACACCAAATACATATATTCTTTAGAATTAAATATTTTTCGGTAGGTCATTGATTATGATGAAGTAACAGGAGATGCCTTATTTCTCAAGTTAAGAAAAATGCATCCTGTGTCATAGTTTCCTATTTTATAACCTGATTTATGTAATATTTTGGAAAATATGGGAAACTATGTATATGCTAAAAGGAAAATCTCACAATGTAAATAAAGATATTTGTTAATTCTATGAAAATTAAATAACAGTGCTCAAAGGAAAAAAGAAATAATTATCACATTTTTGGGACATCCTAAAGTGCTTTACATCACAGTTAGAATCAATTACTGTCATCATATGAAAAGCTCTGATAGGCCCAAAACGTCAGCTTTTGTGCTCCTGAGATGCTGCTTGGCCTGCTGTGTTCATCCAGCTTCACATTTTGTTATCTCACATGCAAAGCAGTAACAGCTTGAGCTGGGTCCACTATTCTATAATATCATGGCTCATCTTACTGTAACCTTAAATCCAAATTCCTGCCGACTCCTGCTGATCCTTCACCCCCTTGCTTACAAGAACTTATTTAAAATGTATAAAAATATTTAAAGACTTGGGGCTGAATCTTACTGTGTTTTTTTTGCCACATGTCATTTGTGCCAAGATTTTTGCAGGGTATTCCACCTCAAGGTCTAATGAGATCTTTTGACCTATCTTCCCAAGCTTGCTTGACTAAGTACCTACCCAAGCACTGTACCATCCCTATCATCCAATTCTATCCCCATTCCTGGAAAAAAAATTCCACACTAGGTGTTCCTCGTAATTATTCCATGTTTAAATGACCCAGACAAGCACTGGCATTCTGAAGCTGCCTTGCTCGCTGATTGACATTCGGTCAGAAGACGTCTTGAGAAGCTATAAAATCATAGTGCCATTTTCCCCATTTTCCTCAGGCACAGGGAATGCACAGGCTCTTCCCAGAGGACTTGTGCAGGAGGCCACAGCACCAGGTCCTAGTCACATGGTCTGAGGTCTCCAGGTCAGTTTGGCTTCCAACATGCAGAGAAATGGCCAGCAGTGCCACAAGACAGTAAATGACCTGCCCCTCTCCACCACTGTAAATACCAGCTCCGGCACTCTCAGCTACCTTATAGTTACACTATTTCTGCTAGTAAGACTGCTACCAATACAAACTGTGCCAGATCACACCACTTCATCTTGTTGCTGTGTGACGAGGTACATCCTGCAGCCTAAACAGTAAACTTTGCCAACATTGCAGGTTTCTTCCCACATGCAAGGTGCTGTAAACTGTATACATGGCATTGTAAAGTCTCCTCCAATTACTCTGGAATCTTCCATAATGCCTATATCACTGAGGATTCTTGTGTGCCTGCTTTGTTTCAAGGAATTAATGCTGCAAATGCATGGTTACTGGGAGTTAATGGCTACCCTGTGCAACTGTGACCGATTACACTATTATGTAATCCCCTCACTGTCGCCAGGTATAGAAATGATGCTGCCCATTCACACAGGGACATTATGGAACAGATAGGCCTCTTGAGGATGGGTTTTGAATGCTTGGATTTATCTAGGGTAGGGAGACCCTTGCAAGGCACCTCAGTCAGAGCGTGCTGCATAATGATTGCGAGATACCCTTCACAACTGTGGCAGGCAAACAAGGGATGAGATAAATGCTGAGAAACTGGCAGAGCAACTGCAGTCTTCCAAAGAGGAAGATGAGGACATTACGCAGGAGGAACATCACCTTCAAATGACAGATTAGTTCACCACCAGATGCAAAAAGCCAGATTGGATTTCCTTGACACCTGGTTCAAGTCGATATGATCTTTGTGCAGTGATCATTTATTGGCTATAAATTCATTGTTGCCAAGAGGCAAACAGTCACTGTTTATTCCCAGAAACAAATGCAACCTTTAAACTTGTTTTTGTTCCCACTTTTTCTGTTCTTTAACAAAAGCTAATGTTGAAACATTTCCAACATGCAATGTTCCCACATTCAATAATGTCAATATGTTGTATTATGCTGGGTGTTATGGAAACAGTAGCAGTCCCTTAGACAAAGATGTAACATGGTATAGTGTTAAAGACCCGTAGTCTGAATGGCTTGTAGATAATCTTTGCTTCTTGTAGTTGCAGCTACAAACTCAGTCTATCAGACACGTGCTGATAGGTTTAAAACTGAGAGCTTCTATTTGCAGTGTGGTGTCACCTATTGGAATCCTTGAACGTGGGTAAGTCACCGGGGTCAGATGGATTGTCCCCTAGAATTTTGACGGAAGTCAGAGAGGAAATAGCAGATGCTCTGAGGATTATTTTTCAATCTTCACTAGATACAGATGAGATGCCGGAGGCTTGGAGGAATGTGTGGTGGTTCCATTGTTTAAAAACAGTACAAAGGAAATGCTAAATAATCTGAGGCTACATAGTTTATTTAAGGTGGCCAGCAAATTTTTAGAATCGATCCTGAGAGATCAGATAAATTATCACTTAGAAAGGAATGGACTAGTCAAGTTTCATCAACATGGCTTTGTTAAAGGAAGGTCATGCTTACAAATTTGATTGAATTCTTTGAGGAAGTGGCAAGGAGGCTGGATGAGGATAGAGCAGGAAAAGTTTTCTACTTGGATTTTAGTAATGCATTTGACAAGGTCCCACATGGCTGACTGATCAAAAAAGTAAAAACCTATGGGATAAGGCTAACTTGTCAAATTAGATACAGATTTGGTTTGTTAACGGGAAAAAAATGGTTAATGGCTGCCCTTGCACATGGAAAGCTGTTTCAATTAGTGTTCTGCAGGGCTCGGTGTTGGGACACTTGCTGTTTGTTTTTATACATCAATGATTTGACTTGAATGTGGGAGGCACAACTGAGAAATTTGCAGGTGACACAAGAACTGGCCATGTAGCGGGTAGTGTAGAGGATAGCTGTGAGCTCCAAAATGTTATAGATGGGTTGGTGGAGTGGGCAGGTAAGTGGCAGATAGAGTCCCACTCTGATAAGTGTGAGGTAATGCATTTAGGGAGGTCAAACAATAAAAGAGAATACACAATAAATGGATATATACTGAGATGTGTAGATGAAGTGAGAGATCTTGGCGTATACAGGTCCAAAAGGTATTACGGTGGCACAGTCAGTGGGCTGAGCCCAGGCCTCAACCAATTCCATTAGCTTTCTTTTACTTTCTGTCTTTTTTTAAAAACTTCAGCTTATTTTCTTTTATTTTTCTTTTTTGCTTTTTCTTCATTTTCTTTTCTTTTACATCTGGAGAATGGCAGGTGAAGGAGGAAGACTTTGGTGGCGTTGGCAGTGACAGCAACACCAGGACGAGCCGAGCACAGCTCCACTCCAGCCTCGGGTCTCCTGGTGAGTAGGGAGTGGGTCCTGGGCTGACTCCCCCCAGCCCAGACTCTCAGGCTAGTCTGAGGCTCCAGGTCTGCGAGTAGACCTGGGTGCCTGATGCAGGAGAAGTGGTGGTCTTGGCACAGCATAGTAGTCGCCCAATGTGGCAGTCTTCTCGCAGCTTGGTGGTCTTTTCCCCATGTGGAGGTCTTCTTCATCTTCAGCTTCCAGGTATTCTAGCCCCCTGGCTGGTGGTCTTCTCCGGGAGTGGCCATCTTGGTCCAACATGACAGTCATTTTCCACAGAAGCTTTCAGCCCAGTATTCCAGTGGCCCAGCACGCTGGTCATATCCCCAAATAGCAGTCTCATCCCAGAATGGCAGTTTCATCCCGGCTGTGTCTTCAGGGTATTCTATTAATCCTTAATTGGCTTTCCTCGAGCCCAGGAGCCATTAATCAAATTATGGTGCACTTTGTTTTAATTTTACATTTTTCTTATTTTTACGTATGACTTCTGTGATTGATGTAGGTGCCAAGTTAGCGTGACTTATAAAATTTTTCCCTATTTTTCATGTAAAAGTACACGTGACTATAAATTTCTATTCTAATCTATATGTAATGCTCTCCTCACCAGCTGTGGTATTGAATACAAAAGTAGAGATACAATTACAAAAGTAATTCTTGCAGCAATAACTGAAGTATTGTGTGTAGTTTTGGTCACAACATTGCAGGAAGGATATAATTTCTCTGCAGAGGGTGAAAAGAAGATTTACCAGAATGCTGCCAGAGCTGGAGAATTGAAGCTACAAGGTGAGATTGGAGAGTTTGTAATTGTTTTCCTTGGAACAGAGAAGGCTGAGGGGTGACGTGATTGAAGTGTACAAAATTGTGAGAGGTAGAGATAAAGTTAACAGGAGGAAACTGTTTCCTTTAGCAGAGAGTTCAAAAATCCAGTGATCATAGATTCAAACTAAGTGGCAGTAAGATTAAGGGAATGCGAGGAAAATCTATTTTACGCAGAGGATGTGGGTGTCTTGAATTCACTGCCTGAATTGATGGTGGAGGAAGAGACCCTAAATTCTTTTAACAAGTACCTGAATCTGCACCTTAAGTGTTGTAAGCTGCAGGGCAATGGGCTGTGTGCAGAAAGACGGGGTTTAAAAGGGCATCTGGGTGTCTTTGGGTAGGCATAGGCAGAGTGGGCCAAATGCTCCCCTTCTATCCTGTATCATTTCTATGGTTGTATGGTTCTGTGTCACCTATGTGCCTTCACAAGTTGTCCTTTTTCAATTACCTCCCACTGCCTGTACTCCGGAGGGCTTTTCACAGCTTGCAGCATTTGGCCGACAGCACAGTTGTGCTTTAAATACAATGTTGGTGGCATGAATCCCAGAAGATTTCAGCAATGGTGATTAGTTCAACTGTTGGTGAGGGTATAATAGCACGAATGTGGTAGCATAGAGGTGTAGTGATTATACAATGAGGTGAGATGCATAAAAAATTGTGAGAACTCTCTACCAAATTTCCTGGGATAAACAACGAGCTGATTTTTGATAAAATTCAGCCCTGAGTCTTTTATTTTATCTCTTTATTACTTTTGTAACCACTAGATTTACCGTATGATTTACAACTAGATTTGTACTCTCTATCCCTTCCTGCCCAGTATGTTTATCACTTCTCTTATTAATACTTATCATGTTTGCCTTTTCTCCTTCATTCACCACATCCTCTAAATATATTCCTTTAGCTCAGCCACTACATATTAAATACTCTCTACTTCCCTGTTATGTGGTTTTAAGAACACTGGACCCAGCATGATGCAGGTATAGACCATCACAATGGTACTGATGCTAATTTCCACAATATTAGTGCCATGCCATATGGACCAGAATGCACCTCTCTCACACCAGCCTTTGAGCCATGCATTCATCTAACAAATGCCAATTTTTATGTGGCAGAAATGTTAATCCAGGGATAATGACATTTGAAATTCTGCTGCTTACATTGGTGCTCCTCATACTAACAATACAGAATCTACTTCTTTGATCTATCTTTGTTGTTGGTATCAACATGGACAACATCAATTGGACCCTGTCCCTTTCACTGCAATTTGCTCTTTAGCCCTGAGTAGATGTCCTGAACACTGACACCGGACAGGTGACAGAGCCAGCTTGGCTCATGCTCTTTGCTGGGAAGAAGAGTGTAAATTTCATTCACAATACTGTCTGTGCTACCACTACATCTCCACAGAATAGGTTCCATATGGTGTCATAGACATTTATCTCATCCAATTTGCAGCCAGCACTCTGATCCAAACAGGCTGATGTCTGCTTACTTTGACTCATCTAACACCCTACTCTGTCTTATTTTAGTACTATCTGTCTTACATAGCTTTGATTACCTTGTTTTTTTGCTATAATGTCATGTTCTCATTCCAGTTTCCTTGCGAAGATAGTCTAAGCATTCCTAAGCTGATCAAAGCATAAAGATAATATCTTTCTGTATATCAAGGGCAGCATTTGCAGGGTACCTATATGGACATTCTTCTTCCATACGAACAAGATTAGATGGGCTTTTCCAGTCCTTCTGCTGTCTCTTATTATTGATGGTACAGCAATTTCCTAGATATTCTCAAGGATGAATAGAAATAGGCAATAAAAGCCAGACCAACCAGTGACAAACACGTCCCACAAATGAATAAAAACAAAATTACTCAATGTTTTAGATTACTTTTTCCATTAAAAAAAGGCACAAACCAACATCACGACTTCATACTTGGCTGTGATATCAATATATCAAACCTGGGCTATTGGTCCACAATGAGCAGGATCCATTTTCACAAAGATTTTTGACAGTCCATTCTCAGAGCTCACCTATGATTCTTTGGTATAGATGGACAGGATTCAAAACTCCGCTTTTCATGACCAGTTTCAGAATTAAGTCTTTGTTCCTGTAATACTTGTCGTTGAGAAGCCTCGTTCCCCAGAAACATTTGAAGGTCCTGTTATGTATATATTCCTCATAATGATTTTTAATGTCCAGCTAATTACCTCGCAGATAGTTTGTTTGACAGTACCAGATGCTCCTTTGTATGATCCTGTGAATTCAGATACTTTCAAGGCAAGAGATCTTAGTGGCCATTTTGTACTGTTTCAGGTCACTTCAAATTTTCTTCTCTCAACCCAAAATCCAAGACTTCAATGTTAGCTAATAAAGATCAATAGTCTTCATTTAAATTCACAATAACAACATATGCAACATTTTTCCCTCTGTAGCCTTGGCATTGCTCACTCAGGCTTTGAATTTGCCAAGACTAAAGGTTAATCACACATAATTCAAATTTAAAAATATTTAAATCTTATACGCATCTCAAACAGCTGCCTTACTGCTTCAAGACATGTACTGGACAGTGATGGAACAGGGTGGGTGTTGCTGACGGCATTATCTGCTTGGTGTCTTAGCCTTGTATCCAGCTTATCAGCAGGCTTGCTTTAAGATTGATGAGCATTGCTAGAAGCAAATTGCTTTGTTGAATGCCATTAAAATAGTCAAATGTAATGAAAAACATGAAAATAGCAAATGATTTTTGCTATTTCTTGGCAATTCTTTTTATTTTATCTGGGATGAAGAGCTGTAAAATTTAGCAAACACTGAAACTGAAGAGATAGAACACATTAGCTTCCTAAGCTATCATGTAATTCTTGATCTGATATTTAATCAAGGTATAATAATGCACCACTAGAGGACACTAGAAAAATGCAAGAGTCTCACTTTGAAGGGTAAAATACAAAATTGTGTATAGTTCCATGAATAGAAACTTTAAGTGAAAGTAAACCATCAAACCATTTAACTAAATTTTTAAATGTTATAATTTAGACATTTGGACACATTTAGACTTTCAAATTTGTACTTCCCTGAGAATGAATAGCAATGTGGGGAAATGTTTTATAATAATATTAAGGAATCATATATTTGAAAATTATGCCAGCAGAGCATCTCATGGGTTTTGCTTTGTGTCATTTTTAAAACAAAAAGACATAATTTCTGCAGAGACTTGTTTCTTTTTATATATATTGTGGGTGCGTCTGTTTGTGGGATTAATTCTGGATCATAATTTAAGTGTTAATCAGTGATTGCTATTTGCTTTAAGACTAAGTAGTGTTAAAAATAAATATTTTTTGTGGTTCATTAAATAAGCCAGCTAGACATTTCTTTTAATAGTAGAAAAGAATGGAATTGGCCATTTTGGTAATTGAATCAAAATGTTTACACCAATGATGCCAAAAGTGGAGTGGTTAGGTTTGATTATTACTGCATTCCTTCCATCATAGTCAAACCAATAGGTTGATGCCTTTGTTAAATTAGTTAAAGAATTTCATGGTCAGTGCTTACTCATGTCATTGTTAAACACCAGCTTTTCTTAAGTAGCTTGTAATTAGTGGTACCAATACTCAGTGCCGCAGAAAAAGGAATTTGTGAGACACTCACAGACAAAGCTCTCGTGCTTTATAATCAAATAGAATCACAGTGCAAAATCAAAGAAGGTTGTTTGGTCAGGTCCTTCTGAAAGCAATTAAATGAGCTCTTCCCTATAATTTCTTTCTCCTTCAATTATTTACGGAGTTTCCTTTCGAAAGCTAGAATTGAACACATTTTCACTCCTTTTCAGGCATTATGGTGCAGCCTGTCACCTATCACCAGTTGGAACACCATAAACTGCAACTTCTGAAATCGATACTTACAGCTGAACACTAAAAAGAGCTTGATGGTTATGGGGAACCACTGACATTCCTATTGCCCCTACACTGTAACAATAGTTTTGGAATGCACTCACTACTCTCCTCCTCTTGCTTCAGTTTCCTCTCTTTCTACATTTAAGTAAATGACATTCTCTTTTCTCTCTGAAATACTGATTCCCTGGGCCATTCCTGCCACTGCTTTGTCCATCTTTCTGTCTGTTTATAGCAACATCAATCCATCTATTTTGATTTTTTTAATGATTTTCTTTTGGATCCAGTATTTGCCAGGCCTCAAGACAGATGGACAGGTTGTTCTGACTAATTGCAGTCCTCTTCTCTTTGGACTTCCTGCTGTCTCTGACTGGGTGTGGAAGTTGCTCAAATTGGTTACAAGTTCATGGTTTTCTGCTTTGCAGTTTTAATGCCTGGAGATCTCTCTCCAACCTCAAGTATGCCAACAATTCAAATAAAATAATCAACTTATCTCTTCAAGAAGCATGGCGTTGTGGTGGAAGAGGAGGCGGAAAAAAATGACAATTATCAAACATCACAGTCATGCTCCAGTGATTTTTTTTAAAAAGTGGCTGGTGAGGTAGTGGATGCTTTTGTTTTAGTTGTCCAAAGTTCACCTAGTTTCTGGAAAGTCCCAACAAGTTTGAAAAATTGACGGTAACTCCTTCTTTCAACGAAAGGTGGAGAGGTAAAACAGAATATTATAGGCCAATTAGCACATCATCTCTCAAGAGGGAAAACACAACAATATATCACTGAGGAGGTTATAGCAGGGCATTTGGAAATTATTGAAGCAATCAGTTAGAGTCAACATGGTTTGTGAAAAAGAATCCTATTTTTCTAGGGGAACGTGTAGATGTGGTGCACTTCAATTTTCAGAAGGCATTTGACAATGTGTCACATTCAAAAACTTCCTTAAAATAAGAGTTCATGGTGTGGGCGATTAGCAAAATCGCATGGACAGAAAATTGTTTAGTTAATAGAAAACAAGGAATAGAGGTAAGTGGGCCACTTTCAGATTGGCAAGAATGAAATATGGAAAGTGACACAGGTCTTCGTGCTGACACTTTACCTTTTGCAATTTTTACAAATTACTCAGATAAAGGGGCCAAATTTGTGGTCATTACATTTGTTAATCACACAAAGGTAGGCAAGAGAGTAATATGTGAAGAGAACATAATACACCTACAAAAGCACATGGTGAGTTAAGCAAGTTGGCAAAAGGTTTGCAGATGGAGTGTAATATGGGAAAATATGAATTTGTCTACTTTGATGGGAAGAATAAAAAAGCAGTACCATACTTAACTGAAGAATAATTGCAACAGGACAGAAGGATTGGAGTGTGAAGTTTTTCTAGTGCATTGGTGAGACTACATCGAGAGTACTGTGGACAGTTTGATCTCCTTATTTCTGAAAAGTCATAATTGCATAAGAAACAATACTGAGAAAAGTCACCCAACTGATTTGGGGGATGAAGGGTCTCTGGACCCAAACGTTAGCTCTGTTTTTTCCTTCACAGATGCTGTCAGACCTGCTGAGTTTTTCCAGCAACTTTGTTTTTATGATAACAATGTGTAGATCTGGATAAATACAACAGGCCAAGCAGCATCATAGGAGCAGGAAAGCTGACGTTTCAGGCCTAGACCCTTCAGCAGAAATGGGGGAGGGGAAAGGGGTTCTAAAATAAGTACGGAGAGTGGGGGAGGTGAATAGAAGATGGATAGAGGAGAAGAAAGGTAGAGAGGAGACAGACAAATTAAAAAGGCAGGGGTGGAGCCAGTAAAAGTCAGTGTAGGTAGGGAAGTAGGGAGGGGATAGGTCAGTCCAAGGAGGATGGACGGGTCAAGGAGGCGGGATGAGGTTAGTAGGTAGGAAATGGGGGTGCAGCTTGAGGCAGGAGGTGGGGATAGGTGGGAGGAAGGACAGGTTGGGGAGGTGGGGACAAGCTGGGCTGGTTTTGGGATGTGGTAGGGGTAGGGGAGATTTTGAAGCTTGTGAAATCCACATTGATAACCACTAGGCTGCAGGGTTCCCAAACGGAATGCGAGTTGCTGTTCCTACAACTTTCAGGTAGCATCGTTGTGGCACTGCAGGAGGCCCAGGATAGTCATGTCGTCTGAGGAATGGGAGGGGGAGTTGAAATGGATCATGACTGGGAAGTGCAGTTGTTTATTGTGAACCGAGCGGAGGTGTTCTGCAAAGCGGTCCCCAAGCCTCCACTTGGTTTCCCCGATGTAGAGGAGGCCACACCGGGTACAGCGGATACAGTATACCACATTAGTAGATGGGCAGGTGAACATCTGCTTGATGTGGAAAGCCTTTTTGGGGCCTGGGATGGGGGTGAGGGAGGTGGTTTAGGGGCAGGTGTAGCACTTCCTGCGAGTGCAGGGAAAAGTGCTGGGTGTAGTGGGGCTGGACAGGAGTGTGGAGCGGACAAGGGACTTGTCGAGAAAGTGGTCCCTCCCGAAAGCAGACAAGGGTGGGGAGGGTAAAATGCCTTTGGTGGTGGTGGTCCTGCTGTATTCTTCCAGCTCTACACCTTGTTATCTCAGATTCTCCAGCATCTGCAGTTCCTATTATCTCTGATACAACTTTGTTTTCATCCCTGATTTGGGGCGAGGTTGAAAGTTTGCGAAGTCGCTGGGTGCTGCCACACCTTTTGAAACCCTCATATGGATTCCTGGGGGACTGTGGACCCTCAGTTGAAAATCCCTCCTTTGATGGGAACCTCCAGTCACTGTGCTTCAAGTATATGATAGTCTTAGCTTTAAGCATAATATTGAGATCAAGGCATAGATTTTACAAATTTATCGTTTGGATGCAGTGCTTCTTGTGCTGACCTGTGTACAGAATCACAGAACTTTATTACAAAGAACAGATTATTTGTGAATGATCTGATTCTCTGACAAAGATTTCTACTTGGCTCCATTCCGCTGTCTATTCAACTCTATGGTCTCTTTTCAAAGTCACTTCTTTTTAAAAACAACTATAAATTTGAATACTTCAGGAATTTCTGGCAGGGCATTCCAAGTCCTAATAGTGTATTGTTGATGCAATTGGACTAGTAACTGGACTCCTGTTGAAAATTTTCCTTCCTGGATTTTTGTGTATTAAATGACTGTATGTTTCTTGCAAATTGTATTTACATTCTTTAAGTATCTGCTAACATATATTCTTTAACGATACTGAAAATATTTTCTACTCTATCAGAAGGGAATGGCATGGTGGTATAATGCTTAGCTCTGCTGCCTCACTGCACGAGAGACCCAGGTTTGATTCCACTCTTTGGTGACTGTGTGAAGTTTGCATGATGTCCCATGTTGGCGTGGGTTTCTGCTGGGTGCTCTGGCTTTCTCCCACAGTCCAGAGATGTGCAAGTTAGGTGGGTTGGTGATGCTAAAATACCTTGTAGTGTCCAGGGATGTGCTAGGCAGATTAGCCAAGGCATTTTTAATCCACTCAGCTAACCCATCTGTATCCCTTGGTAGGGTCCTTGTATCCTATTCAGAATTCACTTTCCTACACTACCTTTGTGTCATCAGCAAATTTAGCCATCATATTTTCAATCCTTTCGTCCAAATCATTTATATGAATTACAAAGAGTTGAGGGGACACACCAACCACTATGGTGGCATGCTGCCAGCGTGAAAAAGACACATTTATTCCTGCTCTCTGCTTGCTGTTAACCAGCTTATCTTATCTACTGCCACTATCTTATCCTGTCCACAATGAATTTTTATGTTCTGCAATAACCTTTTGATGTAACATCTTATCAAATGTCTTCTGGGAATCTAACATGATACAACAGAATACAGCAGAAGTTAGTTCTTCAAAGAACTCCAATAAATTAGTTAAATATGATTTCCTTGTGACAAAAGCATATTGGGTCTGCCTGATAATGTTGAACTTATCTAAGGTGTGCCCTGATATAACATCTTAAATAAAAGCTTCTAATATTTTCCCAATGAGTAATGTTAAGCCAACTCTCCGGTATTTTCCTGCTTTCAGCTTCCCTAACTTTTTTAATAAAGTAGTTACATTTGCTATTTTCCAATCTAAAGAAACCTTGCGCATCTAATGAGTTTTGGAAAATTATCACATTAAATATTTCAGTGGCCACTGCTATTAAGAACCTGGAAAGAAATCCATCATTACCCAGAGATAGCAAGAACTGCAGATGCTGGAGTCAAAAACAACAAACTGTGGGGCTGGAGGAACCCAGCAGGCCAGGCAACATCAGAGGAGCAGGAAAATCGACGTTTTGGGTCGGGACCCTTCATCACCCCAATTATTCCTACTCTTTATTTCCTGCATGCTAACCAGTTTTCTATCAATCTCAATACCCCCATCTTATGTACTTTAATTTTGCACATTAATCTCTTTTCAAAAGCCTTTTGAAAGCCCAAATAAACCACATCAATTGCCTAAACCCTGATACACTCTAATAGGTACATACTCAAAAAATCCAGTAAATTTGTCAAGAATGATTTCCCTTTTGAAAATCTGCACTGACTGTGCCTGATTCTACCATTGTTTTCTAAGTATTCTGCTATAAAATTCTTGATTATAGATTCTAGTATCATCCCCTACTGACATCAGACTCACTGTATTGTCCATAGAATTCCTACAGTGTGGAAACAGGCCCTTCGGCCCAACAAGTCTACATTGACCCTCAGAGCATCTCACCCAGAACCATCCCCCTATAACCCTCCTAATCTACACCTCCCTGAACATTGTGACCAATTTAGCATGGCCAATCCACCCAGGCTGCTCATCTTTGGGCTATGGGAGGAAACCAGAGCAAATCCACAGAGACCCAGGGAGAACATTCAAACTCCATGCAGACAGTTGCCATGGGGGAATCGAATTCAGGTCCCTGGCACCGTAAGGCAGCAGTGCTAACCACTGAGCCACCGTGCTGCCCCTATGATTTCCTATTTTCTCTTTACCACTCTTTGTAAATGGTGGAATTACAATAGCTACTGTCCAATCTGAAGAAACTGTTCCAGAGCCTAAACAAACTTAGTAAATGACCTCCAATGCATCCACTGTTTCAAGACCACATCCATAAGTACTCTGGGATCTAGGTAATCAGGCCCCAGGGATTTATCAACCTTCACTCCCATCAATTTCTCTAACAGTGTTGCTCTGCTAATGCAGATTTGCTTCAGTTCCTCCCTCACACTAAACCCTGCATTCCCTGTCATTTCTGCTGTGCTATCCATGTCCTTCTTTATGAAGAAAAAAGCAAAGTATGGCTTTAGTTCATCAACCATTTCTTTATTCCCCATTATAAATTCCCTTTTTTCACACTGTAAGGGACCATCATTAGTTTTCATCAATCTTTTTCTCTTGACAAACCTAAATAAACTTTCAGAGTCAGTTCTTACATTCCCCACAAGCTTACTCTAATACTGTATTTTCCCCTTCTTACCTAAACCCTTGTCTCCTTTGCTGACTAATAAACTGTTCCCAAGATCTAATATTTCTTCTTTACAATTTGTATGCTTCATTTTTCCATCTAATATTAAGAAAAGATAAAACTGTGAGAAACTAATAGAAGAATTGGCTAAAAAAAATTGGAAATTTAATGTACACTGAAAGAGAAAACAAAAGTGAAGACCATTACATTTTATTTTTCTTTGTTTTGAATTGTGTAACAAAAGTGGGAAAAATGCTGTAAACCAAGGACTGTGGAAGGATGTGTTGTACTTTTAAAAACAAGTTATTGTAATTCAGTCTGAGTTGTGTTTACACTGGCGCTTTGTTCAAGCAGTGGAAGAAGAGGTTTAAAATGCACAGCATTGCGGATTCATGCAGAGGAATCTTTGCCTAGAGACAGACTGCTGATTGGGGTGTGCAATCAGGACCAGTTGTAGAGGCCAGGAGCCATCAACATGACAACAACTCATTAGTGTTGCGAAAGTGAACAGGGTGAATATGAACAATACAGGTGAAGAAGCCTCCAGACCACAACAGAAGAAAGGTCTCTTTCAGCCTGTAGTGAAGTTATGAAAATCTGGAAGATAGCTAGCTATTCTTTCCCAGCAGTTACTGTAAGCTGAGGTATGGGAACTGCAGATGCTGGAGAATCCAAGATAACAAAGTGTGAAGCTGGATGAACACAGCAGGCCAAGCAACATCTCAGGAGCACAAAAGCTGATGTTTCGGGCCTAGACCCTTCATCAGAGAATGATGAAGGGCCTAGGCCCAAAACGTCAGCTTTTGTGCTCCTGAGATGCTGCTTGGCCTGCTGTGTTCATCCAGCTTCACACTTAGTTACTGTAAGCTGTTGCTGCCTAACCTGTGACTGAAAGACTGAACAATTAATATGCCAACGGCCTTTTGTCTTCAGCAAAGAAGTGGAAGAATCTGGAAAGAAGGAGATTGAAGAAGCGAAGATCTTGGAAGAAGATAAATTCTTGTGGACTATTGCTATCGAACTGTTCTCCTCCATCCATATTATCCATCTTTTTGTTAATCTGTGTCTGTCTAGATGTGTGCGTAATGGTTTAGAATTTCAACTAGCAGTGTTATACATTGATAATTTATAGCTTTGTTTGCCTGTGGTTAGAATCGATTTATTTATAATAAACAGCAGTATTTTGTTAAGTACAGTAACCAACTTCATGTTTTCTATTAACCTGAGCTCATCAAACAGGAAAATTGGAGACTCTGTACAACTGATTAAATCTTCAACTTTTACAACATTGCCAGGAATTGTGGGGCCTGAATATCAGCATACCTTCTCAAATGAGTCATGACAAAATCGAGATCATAATACGTTATTATTTTATATTTTGCGCTTTGTTCATCTTTCATTATTATTGTATATACTAATTAATTTTAAGAATGGGCATTGAGTTGAACTAAAACTGACTGGAAAATTATACGTAAGGTCTCTGACTAACCAGCATTTTACAGGATGTTTGTGGAGTTACGTAGTGTTTGATAGAGTTGTTTTTGGAAGTGAGAGATGCCTGTTGGAGCAAATGGTGAGAATTTTAAAAATCAGAACTCTCAGCATTCAAAGAATTGGCCAAAATCAGCAATCAAATGGTACGGTACCCAAACTCACAGACAAAATGGCAGTTTTCCACATAAACTATGAGCTCCCAATGTAGTGATTGTAACAAGGTCAGCCAGGTGGACTTCATAGAATACTAGCTCTCTAATCGGGGTTGTTAAATTGGTCCACATAGGAAGCTATGGCTGACAGATACAAACAGGAGTGTCAACGGTTTTTCACAGTGAGAAATGGCTCTGAAGGAGCTGGACCAGTGTCAAGGACTCTTCATGTGTAAATAAGAGGTGACTTGATTATGGGGCATCGACCTCCATGAAGTTATTTCACCCAGCAATGAACCTGGCAGTGAACCCTAGAAACTGCCGAATTTGACCATTTCTGATTTAAGAATTACTCCCACAAACGGATAAGGTTTAATGAAAATTAAATGAGCTTTTGAGGTCAGCTGTGATGTTACTGCAACATCAGGGATCATGTCATGGAGTTATACTGCACAGAATCAGACCATTCGGTCTAACTTGTCAATGCAACTCAGACATCCCAATCTGACGTAGTCGCATTTGCCAGCACTTGGCCATTATCACACAAAACGCTTCCTATTCATTTACCTTTGCCTTTTTAAAAGTGGTAATTGTACCCGTATTCACCACTTCCTCTGTCAGCTCATTCTATACACATGCCAACCTCTCCGTGAAAAAGTTACCCCTCGGGTGCTTTTTAAATCTTTCCTCTCTCACCTTAAAACAATGCCTTCTAGTTTCGGACTTACTCACGCTAGGAAAAGTAAATTGGCTATTCATCGTATGCATGCACCTTGACAGTTTATAAACCTCCATAAGGTCACCTCTCAACCTTCAATGTTCCAGGGAAAAAAAGCCCCAACCTATTCAGCCTCTCCCTATAACTGAAACCATTTATGTTCTCTTGGGTGGTTGAACCCTGTTTAACGAGGATCGTCTTGTTCTGCAGCCTCACCATAATGGACAGTGTAACAGTAGTTAGCACTGTTGCCTCACAGCACAAGGGACCCAGGTTCAATTCCAGCCTTGGATGACTGTCTGTGAGGATCTTGTATGTTCTCCCTCTGTCTGTATGGATTTCTGCCGTGTTCTCCGGTATCCACCCACAGTCCAAAGATAAGCAGTTTAGGTGGATTGGCCGTGCAAAATTGCACACAGTGTCTAAGGATATGTAAGGTAGACAGATTAGCCATGGATTATGCAGGATTACAGGGATAGGGTGGGGGAATGGGTCCAGTTGGGATGCTCTTTGGAGGATCAATGCTGACTTGATGAGCCAAATGGCTTCTACTTGCACTGCAGGGATTCTATGATTCTAACAATAAACATAGCTTAATAGTTAATAAAAAGCCTGGGTCTGAATTGTAGACCATTACACTGCACTGAACACTACAACCAGATCAAACACTTCAGGGTCTAAAGAACCCTTAATTGGAGATAAGCAGGTTTTAGACATCCCCTTTCTGCCTCTTTAAAATTTGAGGGCCTGGGCTAAAGGTGTTAGGCTCCAAATGTCCTCCAGGAATGGAGTTTTAAATACAAATGCGCCGTTGTTTGCCCTCTCCCACAATTGAAAAATCAGCCATACACTTCCTAAGTGTTTAATGAAATATGGTGGCAGTATTGCACTCAAGAGGGGATATCTGAAGAATGTAAAGGCTCCATCTACGTAGTTATTACTAATACAAAACATGGAGAAACAATATCTTATGGCCATCAAAATATAATTACCAGTCATTGTTACAACCAACATTCTGGGTCTTTTTTCTAGATGGAAGCTATATTGATAATCTTATTGAAGAGATTTTAATTGAGTTTGTGAACTTTGTAGTGCCTTAAAACAAAACAGACGTGCCATAACATTGGACCAGAATGTCCAAGGAGTGGCAATCTCATGCAGTTTGCCTCTCTGCCCCTTTTTCTTTTACAAATTGTGATGCACATTTCTGACTGATGATTTCAACCTCATTCACTACCATTCTGATAGTTCTCTCATTGTGTAGAACCCCTGGGCAATGTAAGCCACACCTGTTTCACAACAGTCAGCTGTAGTATTCTGAAATTTAACCACATGGACATCTACAAGCAAGTGTAAGTAGATAAAAGAAGCTTTACGGAAAGGCGACAGTTGGGTAGAGTAACAAGGGGTGACTTTAGGATTGGTCAGGTAAGTGCGAGAAATTGGGTCCAATCAGGGAGTGTGTGCATCAGATCCAGCAGCTGGAGAAGAGAAGATCCCATCCCTGGGATGGGCTGAGGCAGACTGCGCCTGGAGTGGAGGAAGGAGACATCGGAACCATCCACTTTTTCAGATTTAAATGGATTTGTTCAGAAGGTTTCAGAGGTTTGAAGAATTACTTAGCAGGATCTTGAATTTTCTGAGCAATTCCTTCACATTGTAATGGGATGGGGATGTCATAGGGTCCCCAGGCAGAAGTCCCATCAAGGCTAGAATAACAATTGTCTGGTCTTCAAAAAATCCAGGGAATTTAGTGCGGCTTTGTGTAAAATTTATGTTACAGCATATGCCTGATTTGTAAGTATTTGAAAATATATACTTGAGTATATAAAGTGAGGTTTGAAAATAAAAACAATAATCTGTAAGAGAATGGGGTGCAGTGGGTTAGTTTAGAACAGGGTAAACTCTTCTTGCATTGTATTAGGTTCTACTGTCTCAATCCATTCATCCTGATGCTAATGCAGAGCAGATAAATACTCAAAATCCAAGACAATCTAACAGTATTCTGGCAATTCTACTCAGGGAGGCAACAAACATGACCTGGGAGGAAAATGAAGAAGTTTACATTAGTAAAAAGCGATAATCGTCTGTAATCCAACAAAGGATATAGGCGAGGCGCAAACAGGTAGGACTAGTTTAGTTGGGGATTATGTTTGGCCTGGACTGGTTGGACCGAACAATCTGTTTCCATGGCTGTATGATTCTATAACTCTATGAGATGTACTGGAGATTCAAAGTATCTCAAACATTATTACTTACCAGTGCTGTGCTAGAAATGCTAAATATTGGCACTGGCTGCCAAAAGTAAAAGAGTATTCCAAAATAAAGTCTTACTTAATTTCTATATTTACAAGCACAATATTTTGAGAAGAAAAAGCATAAATACAGAATTGTTTTCATTGCACATATGTACTATTCTTAATTTAAATTCCTGGAAAATAAAATTTAAAAAAGCAGCCAACATTTTCTGTCTGGCATTTAACATAACAATTCATATGATCCTTTCTAAATCTATTATTGTCCAGACAGAAGTAAAATTGAAATTATAGCTCTATATTTTAATACTTTACACAATAACCTATGCAAGAATAAGATTCAACAATAAGTCATTAAGTATATAATAATCATCTGCATAAACGAGACTTATAGAACTAATTGTGGCATTGTGTCTATTAATATCTCAACATAATTTCTAGGCTATTGAAAAGATGTTTACAAAAGCAAGGCTATAATCATTGAACCACTAGTGACAGTGACACATGAGGAACGTATACATCAAGTTCAAAGCACCTTATACAATTTTCAATTCAAATTGTGAAGGATGACTAATTTTTAATACCAGCTATCATGGATAAAGACGGAATGGGATCAATTTCAATTATAACTGATTTTTCCCCCGCTTAACACAGAAACAACATTCACTTTTCACCACTCTTTTACCTTTTGATACGTATTCCTTATAGACATGCACTGAAAGTTGCTCCTTGAGTTTTGATTTAACAAAAATCAATCTTAGCCATAAACCGACAGCAAAGTTATTTAAGTTGAAATCAATGGAAGCGTTTATTCTCAAAGTATTCAGATACTGGAGTCAGAGACAACAAAATGTAGAGCTGGAGGAACACGGCAGGCCAAGCAGCATCAGAGGAGCAGGAAAGTTGATGTTTCATGTTGGGACCCTTTTTAAGAAATGCAGAGGGGGAAGGGAACTCAAAAATAGAGAGAGGAGGTGTAAGGCTGGAGAAAGTAGGTGGGATGGTGATAGCTGAGTGCAGGTAAGGAGTGGTAGGGATTGGTCAGCGGGATAGGAGGGGCGGAAAGGTAGGAGAGAAGATGGACAGGTTGTATCAAGGAGGCAGGGATGAGAGGGAAATTTGGACATAGGATGAGGCCGGTGTGGGAAGATATTAAAACTATTGAATTCTATGCTGCGCCCATTGGGCTATAGGGTCCCGAGATGGAATATGAGGTGATGTTCCTCCAGTTTCTGGGTGATGTCATTGCAGCACTGGAGGAGGCCCAGTATGGGATATATCACCCAGGGAGGGGGAGTTAAAATGGTTGGAGATTAGAAGTCATTGTCATTTGTTACGAACAGAGCGTACGTGCTCAACAAAATGGTCTCCGAGCCTACGCTTTGTTTCACCGATATACAGGATGCCACATGTGAAGTATTGTTTTGCTACTTCATTCATGCACACATGTGTTCAATTAGAAAGAAAGAGAAAGGAAGGATGGAGGTTCTAATACATTAATTTCTTAAAAATAAAAGAAAAATGTTGTTATTAGTTTAGGTGACATAGTCCAGTGAGTCAATGTTCAATTGGGAGGCCATCAATTGAATGATCTTGCAGCAACTATTTTTTTCCTGGAAGCAGGATGGCATTCAAAAGTGCAGAAATATTTCCTGTCCTTCAAGAACTAGAACCCTTTGGCAGACAAGATCCAAATTTATTTCCAGAGATTAGGCTTTTAAGAGAGATGGTGTGCAGCTGTGGAGCAGTTCTTTGGATGATATTAAAGCAGCAACTGACATCAAAAGTCAAAACTATACCCTTAAGCAAATTCAGCAAGCATGGGTTCCAGTCATGCGACAGAATGGTTTCTACTAAACCATTCAGAGATGTTAAGTACTTTTTCTATCCTCGTAAAACTATTGTTAGATGAAGCAGTACTGAGGGCCAATGTCAGTGACTAGTTGGAAATCTATTACCATTTTGGCATCAGGTCGTAGCAATTTACAATTTTTTAGTGTCCTGGCCTTTATGGAAGTCAGGGCATATCTAAGCAGTGTTTGGTGATAATAGGTAGCAAGCAATTCTCCAAGGGCTGTTAATGCATCAAATGGCTTTTACTTGCAGAGGGTTCCAGCTATTTCCAGTTATGCAACTACAGCAGCCATCTCAAGAGACTGACAGTGTCAGCCTTCATTTTAAATTAAACAGGAGAATCATGAAAAAAAACAGCTTTACTCAAAAAAATGATTTTGCTTTGTGTGCTGTGATCATTACACTGTCCTGTGCTAGCTGTCAAGTTTATTGTTAATGTATGCTATGTATGTACGTTAATGTAAGTAGAAATTCATTTTGAGGTTCTATTGCTATGATACTGCGACTTATGGACGATGAATCAAAATTGGTTGAAATGCGACCAGAATATTAAGAGAATACTGAATGTGGAGATGCTGAGACAAATGACACGAGCTAAAATATTTTTTAAATTATTACACAGAATAAAGCAGAAGATATTTAAATGGCAGCAGAATAGAATCAACAGGAAAGTAATACTATTTCTGAAAATAAAAGGGTCATGAAACAATCTGGACCAAATATAAAGAAAAAATGAACATAATAAGGAAAAGCATTTTGTCAAATCAGTTTTATTTTTCCTTTCTGCAAGTTTCTGGGAAAGTTTCTTTGACACTCTGAAACAGTCATTCTGTTGTTTCAAATAACTGAGGACATTCCACAGCATAGCTGATACAAAGTGGCAGTATTAATGTTTCCTGCTTTGTGTTTTGTTAAGATACCTGGCTTAAAGGGTATCTTGATGGAGTAGTCAGGGAATGAAGGTATCAAGGAGCTGATGAATGCAAACAAAATACTCAGATGCAGTCATCAAGCTGGAGCTAAATACCAAATCTTTTATTAATAGCTTCCCCCATCAACATGTGAAAATGTTCCTTCTCATCTATGACCAACCTCTTAAACAAAGTTTTGCTTCCACTGGACCCAGTTGTACGTTAGCATTCATGAATAAAATTTAATTTCTTCTGTGTGCAACCTCAACACTTACAGTGCCTGATGTAGCCATGTTTAGAATGTTTTGAGACAAAAGTAGAAATTGCTGGAAAAGCTCAGCAGGCCTGGCAGCATTTGTGAAGTCAGAGTTAACGTTTCAGGTCAAGTGATCCTTTCTCAGGAGTTCTGAGGGAGGGTCACTCAACCCAAACCATTAACTCTGATTTCTGTCCACAGATGGCGTCAGACATGCTGAGCATTTCCAGCAATTTCTATTTATATTTCTGATTTTCAGCATCCGCAGATCTTTTGATTTTTATTTAGAATGTTTTGATTAGCATTTCCCTTTACTCAATATATATTTTGTATGTCTTTGAACTGCCAACATTACAGTTTTTCACAGCTTTCCCCAGTGTGGAAGGAAGAGAGCTGATGGCTGCTGGGTCTGTACTTGCCTTTAGGTATAGAGGTAGTCCAGTTTTCTTTCAGTCATATGCTGCTGTTTAATGTAAGAATTCCATAATAATTCTAGGTGCCGCCTGCAAAATCAACAATTCTACTACAAGTCATTTGAATGGGGTGGCTGGGGTGGCTGGGGTGGTGGTGTTTATCTGAGAGACATCACCATCAATCATGTTAATTACTGTCATTATCTTCTTATGGGACACTTGCTCAGTCTATGTAGAGACCTGTTTGATCCTACAGTAGTGCTGACCAATGTTAGTCATTGGTGTGGTTAGCTGGTAATGTTATTCTAAATGATTTATTGTTTTTTCACACCTTGAGCTTGTTTTTATTTGTACATGGAGTGTGGATTTCACAAGGCCAGTGTTTATTCTCCATTCAGATTGCCCTTGAGAATATGCTAGGAGCTACCTCCTTGAGACTCCATTGCAGACTCTGTGGCGTATGTGCACCCATCATTTTGTTAGTTACAAAGTTTTAGAGTTTTTACCCAGCAGTCACGCAAAAAACAAAAATATTGTTCTCATTCAGGATGAAGTGCGACTTAGAGGAGGACTTGCATGTTTTCCTTGGTGGTACAGCCTGCCTGTTTGGCATGGGCTGCTGGAGAAGACTTGTAGATAGTGTACACTGCTGCCATTATTTGCCAGAGATGGAGCGCACGTATGTTGAAGATGATAGATGGAGCATCAGTCAAATTAGATGCTTTGTACTGGATGATGTACAGGATGTTGTTGAAGTTCATCCTGGCATGTGAGCAGTATTCCCTCACATTCCAGAATTGTGCTTCTTAGATATTGGTAAGGTTTTGAGGAATTGAAAGGGGAGTTACTTACCAGTGAATAATCACAGTGTTTCTATTGGTTTATGATTGCATATGGTCATGACATCATGATGTCAGGGCATTGATGCAAAAACAGGATAACAAAATTGGTCAACAAATGGGTAGTCCATAGTTGTGTTGAAGAGAGAGACTCCACTATTGCTGGATAATGTGTCCCTGTGGTCAGAAGAATGCTTATGATGGCCATTTTTGTTGCTAAGCCTGCCGCCCTCAAAAAAAATCCTGATATTGTTTGTGCACCTGTGTGCAAATGTGCCATTGTCCATTGGGAAGTCAACAACAAGGGATTTTTCTGGCTGGAGACTCTTGGCACAGATTTCCATCTAGGGGTGTTGCATTAGCCTGGAAACAAAGTGATAATTAGGATGATGCACCTAATGATTTAAGTTTAGAATCAGTTACCCTTCTACAGAATGCAGGTATCCAAGAACTAAACCAAGCTGTCTGATTTGGTATAATGATGCTAGAAACATTTATATCACTAGCTTGAATTTAGAATTGTAAACACCTTAGACAGAGGTCCCCCAAGGAACTTCATAAAAGTAATAAGACAAAAATCAGCACTTGCCTAAAGCAGCGGATATTAGGGGTGGTTATTCACATCTTAGTCAAAAAAGTTTATTTGAAGGAGAAAGGAGGCTGAAAGGTAATGAGGTTCAAGGAAGAAATTACAAAGTTTGTGGCCTAGATTGTTGAAGCCATAGCTGCCAGTGGTAATGAGATGACCCTTTAGAACTGAGATGCAAAGGAATTTCTCTAGGCAGAAGGTGGTGAATCTCATTGTTGCAGAAGGCTTTGGAGGCCAAGTCGGTGAAAGTATTAAAGACAAGTTCTTGATTAGCCAGGGGATCAAGCATTTTGGGGAGAATGTGTGAGAATGGGGTTGAGAAACGTTTCAACCAAGTATGAATGACTTGATGGCCCAAATGGCCTAATTTTGCTCTTTTAGACAATGGTCTATTGGCTAAATTGACTTTCGAATGTTAAAAAAAATTGCCAAACTTGAATGAATAAGGAGTTTGTAGGTAGTTGAAACAGCTGTCAAAGTTTATGGAGTTAGGGAATGAGGAAAAATTTAAACACAAGCATGGAAATTCTAAGTTTGTAACATTGAGATTGGGAGTCTGTTTAAGCCAGCAAGCACATCAGCAACGAAGAGTGCTCAACAAACAAAACCATGATCACCAACGACCAGAATAGCACATTACTAAACAAGATTTCACCTTATTGTATTTTAACTTACTAATCAAATTGAAGACAAAATTAATTATCTATTACACAGTGGATAAAATGTTGTAACTTGCTTTAGCTAAGGTTTCATGCTGTAACCATAGTGAATACACCTCTGCGGTTTTGACAACTGTGAGCTCACGTGTAGATGGTGTTTGATGTGCTAAAAGAAAAAGCTTTAAGTGCCCAAAACTATGAAGCCACTACATGTCAAATGATTAAATGCCAAATTTTACCATTACTATTCCTCAGGCAAATCTCCCAAAAATGGCACTCGACTCTGACACAAACTAACATCATTAGCAGCAGCTAACAAGTGTTGATGTCCACACAAACAAAATACTTCCCTAGTAAACTGACAGTTTAATGAATCAATAGATATTCTGATTATGGTTTTTTGTCCAATAGAATGAACAGAGAGGAAATCCTTCTTCAAAGCCTCTGAGTACTATCAGGACAAGAATCATTTCATTTTTCTTTAAATGAAAGGTTGTAATGTTTATTGGAACATTAAAGTACCCTCTTTCCAGATGGAACAGTTTTCATCCATCCAATACAAGGCATCAGGAGTAAGGCAGAAGAACATCTATTTATGACCTGACCCCATCTCTTCTAATCTCTGTAGTACCAATAAATCTTAATTCCTGGCATGTACATTCACTCATGCATTGATTAAATAGATTTGTAAGATTGCCAAAGCAAGGGTTACAATCCCAACAAAAGTTATCTGTTAATAAATTTTCCACTAGTGGTTCTATAGATTATTGCGATATTGCTGGTCTGTTTTGATTCTGTATGATTTTTTGGATAAAGGACAACTGCCTCTCTCTCAACTGGTTTGTGGCTTTCTCTTTTTGTACTCTTTTTAACCTGGCTCATTATTTAAACCTGGAAATTATGAGCTACTACTGAGACTAGGAATTATTTGCATTTGACTTTAGGTAACCATACAGGATAATCCCAAATAGATGAATGTGGAAAGCTTGCCCATATATCGCACCACACATACAACTATTAGCATCATTGACACATGTTAGTCAGGTTACTTAAAGAGAGATCTTTAACGATTCTTCTTCAGTTCTTTGTTCAAAATTATGTCCAACCCACGGCATCATGACCTCCACCATGGATAGGGTAGGGAGACAGGTTCTGAATCCAACTTCAGCTGGAATGAGGGTTGATCCGCATGCTCAGAACATCACTCTAATTCACACCATCTGTCCAGCCAGAATCCCCACAAAGAGACTGAGAAGCTTAGGTAACATGCATATTGTGCTGCATGTTGTATCTGATGTTATGAATATTGCAGTAAAGGATCCATTTTCTACTCATCATATGTCTGACTAGGAATCTCTGTGCTCTGACTGTCTGCCAGTGGTATATGTTGAAAAGACTTACAAGTTGATTCTGAACTTGTTGATCCATGATGTAAATGAACCGCCCTTAGCCTTTAAGTCCTGACGTGCAAGTTAAACTTTTGGCTTGGAGACAGGGACACTACACACTGTGCTACAAGGCCTCCCTTCTTATTTTCATTACTAATCAACATTAATTCAAAACAAAAAGATTTTTGACTTGTTGTGATGCTTAGGTAGCATTAACTATCTGTTCTTTAACTTCTACAGAGTTTACTAACCTATTTATCATAAGGATTGACAGCGCATATCCCAGATCTTGGTGGATGGGAAGCCTTCAACAAACTACTTATCAATTCTTATCCTTGAGTAGTTTTCTGTGTCATGAGCTCATGTTTACAGCATAGTACGGGTCCTCCAAAAGATAAGGACTGGGGTTTTCTTGATCTTTCAAATAAAACTGTAATTATGACAATCACACAGGAATACAGGGTATATTAGAACTTAGAACATATAACAGTATATTGCAGGTCAGGACCTTCGACCCGCCATATTTTGCCGAACTTTTACCCTAATCCTCAGGTCTATAAAACCTCAACCCCTACCTTGTACTATCATCTATATGCCTATCTAATAGCCACTTAAATGCCCCTAATGAGGCCGACTCCACTACTCTCTCTGGCAATGCATTTCATTCCCCTACACTCTCTGAGTAAAGAACCTACCTCTGACGTCTCCCCTGCATCCACCTCCACTCACATTAAAACTATGCCCTCTCAGAATAGCTACCTCCACCCTAGGACAATATCTCTGGCTGTCTACTCTATTTATACCTCTTATCATTTTGGACATCTCTATCAAATCGCCTCTCATCCTTCGTCATTCTAAAGAGAAAAGCCCTAGCTCTCTGAACCTTTCCTCGTAAGACCTTCCCTCCATTCCAGGTAACATCCTGGTAAATCTCCTCTGCACCTTTTCCAATCCTTCCATATCTTACCTGTAATGAGGCGACCAGAACTGGGCACAATACTTCCGACGTGGCCGAACCAAGCTTTTGTATAGCTGGAGCATAGCTTCACGGCTCTTCAACGCGATCTGTCTGTTAGTGAAAGTTAACACACCGTATGCCTTATTAACAACGCTATCCACCTGGGAGGCAGCTTTGTGAACATGAACCCCAAGATCCCCCTGCTCCTCCACACTGCCAGGAATCTTTCCGTTAACCCTGTATTCTGCTTTCAAGTTTGTCCTTCCAAAATGAATCACCTCACACTTTTCAGGGTTAAACTCCATTTGCCACTTCTCAGCCCAGTTCTGCATCCTATCAATGTCCCTTTGTAAACTAGAACAGCCCTCCACACTGTCCACAACTCAACCCACCTTCATATCATTCGTGCTAATCCACCTTTCCACTCCTTCACCCAAATTATTTACAAAAATCACAAATAGAAGAGGATGCAGAACAGATCCTTGTGCTACACCACTCGTAACTGAGCATCATGTTGAATATTTTCAATCCACTACCACCTTTGTCTTCTAAGGGTCAGCCAATTCTGAATCCAATCTGCCACACTTCCCCCTATCCCATGGCTCCTTACCTTCTGCATGAGCCTAGCATAGGGAACCTTATCAAATGCCTTACCTAAATCCATGTAGACCACATCCACTGCTCCACCTTCATCCATGTGTTTGGTCACCTCTTCAAAGAAATCAGTAAAGTTTGTGATCTACCCCTCATAAATCCATGCTAACTATCACAAATCAAACTGTGCCTTTCCAAGTGATCATAAATCCCATCTCTCAAAGCCCTTTCCAAAAATTTACCCACCATTGACATAAGACTAACTGGCCTGTAATTTCCAGGGTTATCCCTGTTCCCTTTTTTGAACAAGAAAATGACGTTTGCCTCGCTCCAATCTTCCGGCACTATACCCGTGGACAGTGAGGACGAAAAGACCATTGGCAAAGGCCCTGTGATCTCTTCCTTCACTTCCCATAGAGTCCTTGGATAAATCCCATCAGGCCCAGGGGATTTACTTATCTTCAACTGCATCATTCCTTAAACAATCTCTACTTTTCAATAGTGCTCTTCCCTGACAGCATCTGTTCTCATATTATGTTAACCACTTCTTGCCTAACAGAGTTATAATGACCCTTTCCCGAGTCATGAACCTTATCCTCCTGTATGTACCTACCCTTTTCCATGACTATTGTAAAAACAACAGAGTTATGATCACTACTGCCAAAATGCTCACCTACCAACAGGTCTAATACTTGGCCCAGTTCATTGCTAAGCACCAAATCCAAAGTGGCCTCTCTTCGTGTTGGTCTATCTACACACTGTGTCAGTAATCCTTCCTGAACACACTGGGCAAAATCTGTTCCATCTAAACTATTACAACTAAAATGTTTCCAATCAATATTTGGAAAGTTGAAGTCACCCATGACTACAACCCTCTGACTTCTACACCTTTCCAGTCTCTGCTTCCCAATCCACTCCTCCACTTCTCTGCAACTATTCGGGGGTCTGTAAAAAAAAACCAACAAAGTGACTGCTCCTTTCTTGTTCCAGATCTCAACCCAAACTGACTCTGTCGACATATCATTCTCGAACT
The DNA here is from genome assembly GCF_030684315.1 of Stegostoma tigrinum. Classification (NCBI taxonomy): domain Eukaryota; kingdom Metazoa; phylum Chordata; class Chondrichthyes; order Orectolobiformes; family Stegostomatidae; genus Stegostoma; species Stegostoma tigrinum. The sequence continues at coordinate 28,089,022 of NC_081367.1, read as the reverse complement.
GCCTTTCAGTAGCTGCTATACTAGCCCTGACTAGCAATGCCACTTCCCCACTTCTTTTTCCACTCTCCCTATTTCTTTAAAAGCATCTAAATCCTGGAACTTCCAACAACATTATTGTGCTAGGTGGAAAAATACCACATAGGAAAGTTGCCACAGCCCCAGAGGGCTGTAGGTCTGATCTCTCACTGGATGTTGGCCAATAATGGTGAGTTTAATCTGCTTCGTAGAGGAACTGAACCCATGTTGTTGGCATCGCTTTACATTGCAAAGCATCCACCCAGCCAACTGAGCTAGCCAATCCTCAAGTACACTGCAAGAATGAATGCAATTGATGTTTAGGTGATTACATGTGCTAATGGATACAAAGAAAATGGCCTCCATGGCCAAGATGAAGACACAAATTTTGTAAATGGTGTCAAAGTCCAGATGTTTTCTTACAGCCAGAAAATTATGAAATATTACTGTGAATAAAAGCTTCAACAATCTGTTAAAATGTTCATGTAAAATTAATGCTGCTGAGCAAAACTTCTAAAAACATGACAGACATTCGACAAAATGTGTGTGCACAGCAAAATCTATCTGATAGTTACTAATTCCTGATATACTTTGGCTGCTGTGTAAGAACTGAATGAAGAAACATGAGGCTCTATTCTCCACTGTTGCCAATCACATTGGCTTAGTGCCAGTAAGTAATAAACCTAGGACCAGAAAAGCGCTGTTTTCATATGGAAAATGTGCAAAGTAGATGTTAGCATTTTTTGCTGTTTGCAAGTATGTAAATTTATTAATTTTAGAAGATAGGGTACCAATATAATGTCTTAACAGCCCACCTACACCCACATTTGAATGTTGTCAAAAGTGGATCATGACCTGCCTTTTTTTCCTTGAGGCAGGCTGCAAATCAGTATTGTGCCAACTCCTCACTTGAGGGATTTCAGCATGCAGCACAGCATGGCATACACTGCTAGTTGATTGGCTGTATTCAGATCATTGGGCTGAGCAGTGTACAAGGCCAAACAAGCAAGTGGAGTGCCAGGATAGAGCACTAGGATTGTGTTGTTCGAGGAGTAAAGGATCACTGTCATTAAACTTCATGATGTTGAGTTCAATGTGAGCAAAGAATTCACTAGCCACAGGAAGAGAAAAATGTCAGAGCTGAAGCTCACAACTACTGTCCCAGAGGGGGAAAAAAGTTAGAAAGAGCCCAATAGGATTTGAACATGAACATTGTGGTTATATTTGTGCTCTATGTTTAAGTAGACAAGACGAGTCACACTGGTATGTGTCATCTGTTGGTTTTGCTTGTTTTTCCATCAAGGGTAGTTGAGACGTGATATAGAAGAAGATATGTAATCTGTGAGGATCTGCTAAAGTATGTGAACAATATTTACAATGATTTTTGTATAGCCTTGTGTAAGTAGACAGTGATCAGATTCAGCCATTGATTTCTAACTTAGCATTGTCAAAATGAGAATACTTCACAACAGTTTATCCATTCAACTCTCTCATATGGTTGTTATGCTATAACAACCTACTGCTGCTCTCAACTCCATGGCTGCTGATTTAATAACACTGCAGGTAGTGAGGGCTGGATTTGAAATCAGAATATGTGGGCCCCATGCCCCAAGAAGGTTCAAACTACTGCAGGGACTGAAATCCCCCTGAGTTGTGTTTCTGTAAAACAGAAGGGCAAAAATTATAAGGTTCTTAAGAGGCTTGACAGGGTAAGGAAAGGATGTTTCCCCTCATAGGAGAATCTAGGCCCAGAAAACATAGTCTCAGAATTAAGGGGCAAATTTTTAAAACTGAGATGAGGAGGAATTTCTGCTCTCAAAAGGTTGAGAGTCTTTGGAACTCCTTGCCACAGACAGCAGTGAAGGCAGACTCCTTGCATATATTTAAAGCCGATAGATTCTGGATCAGTCAAAGAATTAAAGGTTACAGGGAAAAGAGAGGAAAGTGGGTGTGACGAATGTTGGATCAACCATAATCCTATTAAATGGCACGGCTGGCTGGAGGACCCAAACAAACAACCTATTTGTTATGGTCTTATTAAGTCTCTTCACTCCCTACAATATCTGTATCAGCAGTTTAAATAATGTGAAACAACAAAGAAATTGCTGGTGAAACTCAGCATGTCTGGCAGCATCTATGGAGAGAAAGCAGAGTTAATTTTACGAGTCCAGTGACACTTCATCAGAACCCAGCTCTGAAATCTGGTCTGACAGAGGAAGAGGGAGTCAGGGGTCAGTTCTGGGTAGGGGTCTGGACCTGGTGACAGGGAGTCGGCAGTGAATTGAGGGGAGAGACAGATCAGGTTAGATCTAGCAGGGCTGAGTGAGAGATTTGGTCCAGGGTGGTTGGCAAGGTCCAGTGGTGTGGGGCCCAAGGTGGAGGTGGGGTGGGGTAATGTTTGAGGTCAAGTTGGATTGATTCTGGTGGATGGGAAGGGAGGACACCAGGTCAGGGATTGGGTGTTGTAAGTCTCTAGGGGAGGTGTAGTTGCGGGTTGCATGAGGTAATTAGGAGATATGCTTCGAGTGTTTACTCAAAACTAGATTATATATTTAATAATCTACCTTTTCCTGTATAACTACTTTACTTAACTTCATCAGACCCTTCTGAAGTCTCCAATTTAAACCAAGAGTTTACGATGTTTGCATGCATGTGGGGAATTGCCCCATGAAAAACTCAATTTCCTGAGCAATTCCCATGGATGCTGGAAAAACAACTGCGTAGCCATTGGAAAATCTATTTATCATGCCTTGTTTTTGCTCATTTACTTGTTTTTTTCTCATGCCACCTAACACCTTTCTTCCCCATAGCCCAAACCCACAAGTAGCATCTGAAGAAAACTACCCCCTACATTTTTACTTGTGGAATAAGATATTTTGAATAACTTACCATTTAAGGGAATGAAAGTCAAAATAAATGTCTCATTCAGAATATAATCAGATGTCACAATAGAAAAAAATTTAAAGACCAGAGGGATAAGCTACAATAAACCAAATTAACTTTTCTCAATACCCAACTTTACTGACCTCCATCAGCTTACTAAGATATTTTCTAAGAGGCCACAGATATGAAATGTATTATTAGCCACAAGAATATAAACCTATAGCTTCTCCAAGAACTAAGATATCGGAGAGCAATTTCAGTACCACCTTGTTTTATAAATGACTCAGCGTGATACACCAAAACAGGTATAAACTGGCATAAGCAAATTAATACTATCGATCTCATTAACATTACAATCAAATTCCACTCCTGGTTTGCACCTTATGCATTTAGTATTCATAATTATTTTTCCTAAATATTACTGTAGACGCACACAACAAACAAATGCACCATGCATTTGTAAAATGAACACTGCCTTTTTAGACATTTTTCAATCTCTGCCTGACTGTAATGTTGCATTATTGGACAGAGCTCTGGGCTGTATTTTAGGGAATGCATTGCAAGTCTGTGTATCAATAATATGTATCAATCTGAGATTGTGATTATTGTGGAAAACTGATTATAGGTGGCATTATCATAATTATTCAGCCACCTTGCTATCACACGCACTTGTGACCATATTAATGCCTGCCATAACATATAACCTTGATTTGTTAGAAACCTGTTCGGTACAATCATTGAGAAATAGGGAGGCGCCTGCTTCACCAAGGAGACGCGCCTGTTTCTATATTACAGCTTATCAGTAACTCGTGTTTTATTAGTCAATCATCTCAATTGCTCACAATAGTAAATGGGGGCAGGTGTGTCAAATTTAACTGCTGAGTACTTGTAGGATCTGTTTCACTTCCGATGAACTAACTTCGGACACTTGTGACTCTTCCCCTACAGAAGCGGCAACAGTTTTATTAAATATCCTATATTTTTTTGAAAGGTGAGATTTTCTTCTTGTTTCTGACTGTAAGCTAAATAAAACTAGATTGGTGGTTAATGCAAGATCTAGTACAAATATGTGGCAGGACCTGTCTTTCTCGTTTTCTGTACAGAATCTGGTTTGGAGTTGCTGTTCCTTTAACAAAAACGTACTGTGTGTGTTTCAGGTTAACTTTTTTTTAGTCACTATTCTGATTTTCTCCAACTCAAATCAAACATGCAAACACTAATCCTGATATTATAGTTTCAGTCTGTCTGAATGCTGACTAGCAAACTGGAGTGTTACAATTAGTGTTATGAAAGCAATTGTTTATATCATTATGCAAGTAGTGATTTGTTTAGGTCACTGCACATCAAAGCTGTAAAAATCAAATTTATTTTTGAAACTATAGGTAGAGGGAAATGTAAGTCAAAGGCAACAAAGCATAATGATATACACTAAGGGAGGGGAATGGGTAAATCTTGACGGACAAGGGAGGTCAGTGACCTGGAAAAGCATGCAATGTGGTGAAGATTAGCTCGAAGTCAGAAGACTGGACAGCTTCTTTTTAAAAGCAGAGGATACCTTAAAAAAAAAGCAATAAAGGGAGAGATAATGAAATATTAATGTAAGTTACCTAGTAATAGAAAATATGACAAGAAGTTTTTTAAATTGTATAAAAGGTAAGATAGAGATAAGAGTGGACACTGGACCACTGGAAAATGAGGATGGAAAAGTAGTAATGGGAAACAAAGAAATGGTGGCGAAAGTGAGTATGTATTTTGCATCAGTTTTCACAGTAGAAGACACCAGTAATACACCAGAACTTCAAAAGAGTCAGAGCAGAGGTGACTGTAGTGGTCATCAGTAAAGAGAAGGTGCTAAGGAAGTTGTAAGATCTAAAGATGGATAAATGACCTAGACTAGATGGACCAACATGAGAGTTCTGAAGGAGATTGCTGTGGCATTGATGGTGATCTTTTAAGGAATTACTGGAGTTAGAGGGGGTCCCAAAGGACTGGAAAATGGTAATTGTAACATTCCTGTTCAAGAAGGGAGGGAGGCAAAAGACAGGAAACAATAGGCCCGTTAGCCTGACCTCTAGTAACAATTTAGTGTCCATTGTTGAGGATGAGATTGCAGAGTACTTGGTGAAATAGGGCTGAGTCAGACATCTTCCTTAAGGGGTAGTCATGCTTGACAAATATTTTGAATTCTTTGAGGAGATAATGAGCAAGTTAGACAAAGGAGAGCCAATCGATTTGATCTATTTGGATTTCCAAAATATCTTTGACAAGGTTCCAAACAGGAGGCTGTTAAATAAGACAAGTTTGTGGTGTTAGGGGCAATGTACTGGGATGGATAGAGGATAAGTTGACTGGCAAACAGACGGTGAGGAGATCATTTTCAGGATAGCAGCCAGTGACTAGTGGAGTTTTGCATGTGTCAGTTTTGAGACCACAATTATTCACATTTTACATTAATAATCAGGATGAAGGAGCTGAGGGTATTGTTGCTAAATTTGCAGATAACACAAAGATATCTGGGGCGGGATAGGGTTCAGGTAGGGATGGGGAAGTGTGGAGGCTGCAGAAGGTCTTGCATAGGCTAGGGGAGTGGGCAACCAAGTGGCACATGGAATGCAAATGTGGAAAAGTATGAGGTTATGTACTTGGTAGAAAATAGCCGATGCACCTATTCTTTCTAAATGGGGAAGAGGTTCAAAAATCTGAAGCACAAGAGGACTTGGGAGTCCTAGTTCAAGATGGTCTTAAGATTAAAATGTGGGTTCAGCTGGCAGTTAGGAAATCAAATGCAATGTTCACATTTACTTCAAGGCCTAGAATACAGGAGCAGAGATATGCAGCTTCAGCAGTACAGAGCTCTAGTTAGATGACATTTGGAATATAGGAGGGGACCACAGGAGGCCACAAGAATGATCCAGGGGATGAAGGGTTTACCCTATGAGGAATGATTGATACTCTGAGCATTGGATTTTAGAAGGATGGTGGTGAAAGCTGATTGAAGCTTTCAGAATACTGAAAGGTCTGGATAGAATGATAAAGGGAAGATGGCTCCAGTACCAGGAGACTAGGAGCCAAAGGCACAGCCTCAGAGTGAAGGGACAACTCCTTGGAAGCGAGATGAGGAGGAATTTCTTCAGACAGAGGGTGTGAATTCATTGCCACAGAAGCCTATGGAGGCCACATCATTGAGTGTATTTAAGACAGGTTCTTAATTAATAAGAGGATCAAGGGATACATGGAATGGGGTCGATAAACATAGCAGCCATGATTTGAATGGCAGTGCAGACTCGCAGGAGCAGAATTAGGCTATTTGATCCAATCTCTTATTCTCTAAGTGCTTGAAGAACATCTGCCTGAAATTGCAACAGTCCCTGAAAGAAGGTCGAAGCTGAAATGATCATGATTGGCTTTGTTTAGAAATTGATTGAGGGTTTATTTGGATATAATCATTTTAAAAAGCATGCTGTTTATACTTTAAGTACTCCCAAGCGGAAAATGCAAATTATATATTTTTAAAATAAAACCGGAATAATGCATACTCCGAAGTGTAACAAGTTGCGCACAAACCATATATTGACACACAAACTAGTGATGCATCCATAGATGCAGTCCTTTCATGTTAATCAGCCATTTGATTGACTTAGAAGAAACGTTTTGATAATCTGTTTGGGCAAGGAACTTATAATGGTTCAAGCCATTTAAGAGCTAAAATTCTGGTTTACTAACTAAGCCTTGCATTTGCTGGCAACCTTTGTACAGCAAAACAGTAAGTTTTTCAATAGGGGAGGCCAACTACCACCCACACACAGACTGCCAAGTGATGCAATATATTTCTGAAAGAGTCAGCTCTGTCTCAATTGTTGACTGCAAAATGGGAATGTGTTTCACCAATCTTAATGGCAAATCTTGAACCTTTGAAAAATAAGGTCATAGAGGTATACAGCACAGGAATGGTCTCTTTGATCCAACTCACCCATGGTTTCCTAAATTGAACTCGTCCCATTTACCTGCATTTGACCCATATCCCTCTAAAAATTTTATTCGTGTATCTGTCCAAATGTGTTTTAAATGTTGTTGTAATTGTACCTATTAGAATAATATGCATCAGAAAATTAACATCTTTGCAAGAGAGCTCTTTGACCAGGAACTCATTTGCCTTGTTTCTGATCATCTGCAAATATGGTACAGTATTCCCCAGCGTGAACATACTAATATCATCAACTACTTGCACTCATGCCACGTGCCGTTAGCATAATGAAGCATCCTAAGGCATTTGACAGGAGCATTATTAAACAAAATTTGACACCAAGCCACATAAAGATGTATTAGGTCAACATAATTAAAATTGCATTCAGAGGTGAATTTTAAAGGGTATCTTAAAGTAGAAGAGCAGGGAATAGATTAGGGAGGCAATTTTAGAAATTAAGACCGAGGCAGCTGAAACCATTAGCTTCAATGGCTGAACAGTGAAAATTTGGAATGAGTAAGAATAGCAGGAATTGTTAAATTTGAATACGAAGATATACCAAGATTCGGCAGGATCTGAGGAACGTAGATTGGGAGAAACTGTTTGAAGGTAAATCCACATTTGATATGTGGGAGGCTTTTAAGGACAGGTTGATTAGCGTGCAGGAGAGACATGTTCCTGTGAAAATGAGGAATAGAAAAGGCAAGATTAGGGAGCCATGGATGACAGGTGAAAATGTGAGACTAGCCAAGAGAAAAAAGGAAGCATACATGAGGTCTAGCGACTGAAGACAAACGAAGCTTTGCAAGAATATCGGGAATGTACAGCGAATCTGAAAAACGGGATTAAGGGGGCTAAGAGAGGACATGAGATATTGCTGGCAAACATGGTTAAGGAAAATCCCAAAGCCTTTTATTCATATATAAAGAGCAAGAGAGTAACTAGAGAAAGGATTGGCCCACTTAAGGACAAAGAAGGAAAGTTATGCGCTGAGTTAGAGAAAATGGGTGACATTCTGAACGAGTACTTTGCATCGGTATTCACCAAGGAGAGGGACATGTCGGATGTTGAGGTTAGCGATAGATGTTTGCTTAGTCTAGGTCAAATTGACATGGAAGGAGGAAGTGTTAGGTATCCTAAAAGACATTAAGGTGGACAAGTCCCCAGGTCCGGATGGGATCTATCCCAGGTTACTGAGGGAAGCGAGAGGGGAAATAGCCGGGGCCCTAACAGATATCTTTACAGTGTCCTTAGACACAGGTGAGGTCCCAGAGGACTGGAGACTTGCTAATGTTGTCCCCCTGTTTAATAAGGGCAGCAAGGATAATCCAGGTAATTATCGACTGGTGAGCCTGACGTCAGTGGTAGGGAAGCTACTGGAGAAGATACTGAGGGAGAGGATCTATTCCCATTTGGAAGAAAATGGGCTTATCAGTGATAGGCAACATCGTTTTGTACAGGGAAGATCATGTCTTACCAACTTAATAGAATTCTTTGAGGACGTGACAAAGTTGATTGATGAGGGAAAGGCTGTAAATGTCATATACATGGACTTCAGTAAGGCATTTGATAAGGTTCCCCATGGCAGGCTGATGGAGAAAGTGAAGTCACATGAGGTCCAGGGTGTGCTAGCTAGATGGATAAAAAACTGGCTGGGCAACAGGAGACAGAGGGTAGTAGTAGAAGGGAGTTTCTCAAATTGGAGACCTGTAACCAGTGGTGTTCCACAGGGATCTGTGCTAGGACCACTGCTGTTTTGTGATATATGTAAATGATCTGGAGGAAGGTGTAGGAGGTCTGATCAGCAAGTTTGCTGATGACACTAAGATTGGTGGAGTAGCTGATAGTGAAGGGGACTGTCAGAAATTACAGCAGAATATAGATAGCCTGGAGAGTTGGGCAGATAAATGGCAGATGGAGTTCAATCCGGGCAAATGCGAGGTGTTGCATTTTGGAAGATCAAATTCAAGGGTGAACTATACAATAAATGGAAAAGTCCTAGGGAAAATTGATGAACAGAGAGATCTGGGTGTTCGGGTCCATGGTTTCCTGAAGGTGACAACGCACGTCAATAGGGTGGTCAAGAAGGCATATGGCATGCTTTCCTTCATTGGGCGGGGTATTGAGTACAAGAGTTGGCAGGTCATGTTGCAGTTGTATAGGACTTTGGTTCGGCCACATTTGGAGTACTGCGTACAGTTCTGGTCGCCACATTACCAAAAGGATGTGGATGCTTTGGAGAGGGTGCAGAGGAGGTTCACCAGGATGTCGCCTGGTATGGAGGGTGCTAGCTATGAAGAGAGGTTGAATAGATTTGGATTTTTTCATTAGAAAGACGGAGATTGAGAGGGGACCTGATTGAGGTCTACAAAATCCTGAGGGGTATAGACAAAGTGGATAGCAAAAAGCTTTTTCCCAGAGTGGGGGACTCAATTACTAGGGGTCATGAGTTCAAAGTGAGAGGAGGAAAGTTTAAGGGAGATATGCATGGAAAGTTCTTTACACAGAGGGTGGTGGGCGCCTGGAACGCGTTGCCAGCGGAGGTGGTAGAAGCAGACATCTTAGCGTCTTTTAAGATATATTTGGACAGGTACATGGATGGGCAGGGAGCAAATGGACACAGGCCGTTAGAAAATAGATGACAGGTTAGACAGAGGATCTTGATCGGCGCAGACTTGGAGGGCCGAAGGGCCTGTTCCTGTGCTGTAGGTTTCTTTGTTTCTTTGTTTCTTTGAATTAAATGATCAATACACTTTTTTTGTATTCATTTAATTCCTATTCCAATTTAATTCCATCAGTTTACTTTAATTATCTAATCTACATAGCAGTACAGAGATGAAAAGCTACAAGAGAACAGATATTCCAATTATGGCCTGAAACACAAGGTAGTGATAAGCTTACTTCTTGAACAACTGCAGTCCCATGTGCTGTAGTTACCCCCTGAGTGTGGTTCAGAAGAGAATTCAAAGGTTTCAATCCAGTGATAGTGACAAAATAGCAATACAATTTCAAACAGGATGATTGAGTTCAAGTTGTTTTTCAGGTAGTTGTGTTCCCAAGTACATGCTGCTCTTGTTCTTCTAGTAGTAGAAGTTGCAGGTTTTGATAGTACTCTTTAGCCAAAGCCTTTAGTGAGTTGCAACAAGTTATTTTGGTCTATCTTTTCTTCCACATACGCTCGTTTGCATAAAATTTGAATCGGTGATTGAGATTACCATCACATGTTGAGTATGTGTAATTTTGCTATGAGGGATCTATACACTTATCATCCACATTAATATAGTGCAGCAATTCCAGTTGTGTTGTTGGCATATGTTTTCTATCACTGTCCTAAAACATATTTTAAAATAAATACATATATCGGTATTTGATAAATATTATGAAATGAAGAAACATCTTAGGAGACACTTACCAGTAAAACTTGGTGGGGAAAATAATCTTCTATTGCTGTTTGGTATAAGCCTGTGAATTCATGCCCTGTCAATGAGGTGACCATTATAAATGCCTTATGGGAATTAGATTTTGTGTCCACAATATTTTAATTCTGAGGAAAAGGATTAAAATGCCAATGGAAAGCACAACAGGTAAATTAGTTGATGAACTTTGGAGAAGCCTGCTGATGAGGTTGGAAGCATTCTAATAAGCAAACAAAAAAGATCTTGACACTTTCAAATATTAGTAGGTACTGTCAGATAATGTAGATGTCGTTTTCAATCCAATTATTGATCATGGAGCTCTCTGCTGAGAAGGGTGAGTTGACCATAACTACATTATGCTTGTGTTGAGGTCTCCAGGATCCACAGTATTTTCCTGTTATGTTCTGATGACGTTGCATTTCGTACGCATTAATTGAAGTATTAACAGCATGTTCTTTTTAAACCAATCACTCTTCTGCATATTTCAGAGTCAAATAATGCATGCATACAAGAAAATTCAGTGCTGATAAATTTTATTCTCCATAAATTCAGTACCATCAGAACTAATCTGCAACAAAAATGATATGATTTACCCCAGGGATTTCTGATATTACAAAGGATAGCTATTGAATGCTCAGCCAATATTGACATTCTTTATTGTTGCTGGTTCTAGCGCTGTTGTGTATTTTCCAATGCTATTCTTTTAATCACTTTACTTAAGCCATGGGGGAAAACAGCTTTCAGACTGCGGCAGTGTTTTGTGACTGGCTTCATAAGAATTAAAAACTGTAGACTTCGGCGCTTGATTCAGTATACCAATAGTTCATGATTGTCCTTCTATGAAGAGGGTGCCCAAGACATCCAGAAATTCTAATATTTTAGGCCGAAACTGTCCTCGCCAGAATTTTAAATACTGGAATATTATCCTAAAGACCTACTGAATTGGGGGAGAGGAGCCTCTTTCTCAGGTGGTTCCCTGACATATTGTGGTAAGAAATTCATTTTTATTTAGTGGCAGTTTTAGTTTAGATAATCCAGAATGTGAGCATTTGATAATATTACTATTTGATAATAGTGGTATCTGAATTTGATATGTAGACGTTAAATGAACAAAACTCAACTCCAGAATGGAAGTGGGCTTCATTTTTCTTCCAATTAACTTCTGGGATGCGAGCATCATTGAATAAAGACAACATTTGTTGCAAAACCATTACTACCTTTGCAAATATAGCAGTGACCCTTTCTTGAGGAATTTTACTCACTATGGGGTAATTGCACCTGTAGTGATATTTGGAAACAGTTCCAGGTTGTTGATTCAGCAGCATGGGAAAAGCTGCAACATGGAAGATCCAAGTCAGGATGGGGTATGGCTTGGCAGGAGAACTAGTAGATGTTGGTGTTCTCCAATCGTCGACTCTCCATCTACTTTTAAATGGTAGACATCACTTGTTTGGGAGGCTTTATCAAAGGTACCTTAGTGAGTTGCTACAGTGCATCCTGTAGGTAGTACATGCTGTTGCTGATCTATGCCAGTGATAGAGGAATGAATGTATAATGTGGTGAATACAGTACAAATAAACCAGGCTACTTGGACTTCGAGATAATGGGAACTGCAGATGCTGGAGAATCTGAGATAACAAATTGTAGAGCTGGATGAACACAGCAGACCAAGCAGCATCTTAGGAGCACAAAAGCTGACGTTTCGGGCTTTGACCCTTCATCGAGTGTTGGAGGTGTATTTGTAGAATCTCTACGTTGTGCTGACAGGCTATTTGGCCCATCAAGCCTTCACTCATCCAGGGAATGGAGAATATTCCACCACACCTCTTCCACCTATGCAAAGTAGATGGTGGGCAGGTTCTTGGGGGTCTGAATGTGCTTGCTGCAGGATTCTCAGCCTCTGAATTAGTTTTCTTATTGACATGGTTAGTCCAGTTAAGTTTCTATTCAATTGCTGTGCCTGAATGTTGGTGCTGGGGGGACTTAACAATAGCAGTGTCATTGAACATCAAAGGAAGATGGGCATATGTTGATGACCCCTTCATCCGCCTCCAACACAAGTCCTCCTCATGGACACCACCCCCAGGCCTCCTACCCTCCCTCGACCTCTTCAGCTCCAACTGCTGTCAAGACATCAATCGCCTCAACCTCTCCACCCCTCTCACCCACTCCAACCTCTCCCGCGCAGAACGGGCAGCCCTCCACTCCAATCCCAACCTCACCATAAAACCCACAGACCAGGGCGGAGCAGTTGTTGTACGGCACACTGACCTCTACATTGCTGCAGCCAGATGCCAACTCTCCGACACCTCATCCTACCGCTCCCTGGATCATGAACCCACGCCCAAGCACCAAACCATCAGCTCCCAAACCATCCACAACCTCATCACCTCAGGTGACCTCCCACCCACAGTCTCCAACCTCATTGTTCCCCAACCCCGCATGGCCCATTTCTATCTCCTTCCCAAAATCCACAAACCCGCCTGCCCTGGTCAACCTATTGTCTCCGCTTGCTCCTGCCCCACCGAACTCATCTCCACCTATCTGTACTCCATTTTCTCCCCCTTAGTCCAGGAACTCCCTACCTACATCTGTGACACAACCCACGCTCTCCCCCTCCTCCAGAACTTCCAATTCCCCAGTCCCCAACACCTCATTTTCACCATGGACGGCCAGTCCCGATATACCTGCAGTCCCCATGCAGACGGCCTCAAGGCCCTCCACTTCTTCCTGTCCCACAGGCCCGACCAGTCCCCCTCCACCAACACCCTCATCCACCTAGTCGAACTCATCCTCACCCTCAACAACTTCTCTTTCGATTCCTCCCACTTCCTACAGACAAACAGGGTGGCCATGGATACCCGCATGGGCCCAAGCTATGCCTGCGTCTTTGTAGGTTACGTGGAACAGTCCCTCTTTCGTACCTACAGTGGCCCTAAATCCCACCTCTTCCTCTGTTACATTGATAACTGTATCACCGCCGCCTTGTGCTCCCAAGAGGAGTTCGAACAGTTCATCCACTTCACCAACACTTCCACCCCAACCTCAAGTTCACCTGGACCATCTCCAACACATCCCTCACCTTCCTGGCCTCTCTGTCTCCATCTCAGGCAACCAGCTAGAAACCGATTTCTAATTCAAGCCCACCGACTCCCACAGCTACCTAGAATACATCTCCTCCCACCCACTTTCCTGCAAAAATTCCATCCCCTATTCCCAATTCCTTCACCTCCGCCGCATCTGCTCCCAGGGTGAGGCATTCCACTCCCGCACATCTCAGATGTCCTCCTTTATCAAGGACCGCAACATCATGCCCGCAGTGGTCAAGAACTCCCTTGACTGCTTCTCCCGCCTTTCCGGCAACTCATCCTTCACACCCCGTCCCCACAATAACCACCAAAAGAGAATCCCCCTCGTCCTCACATACCACCCCACCAACCTCCAGATACAACACATCATCCTCCAACACTTCCGTCATCTACAATCCGACCCCACCACCAAAGGCATTTTTCCAACCCCACCCTTGTCTGCCTTTCGGAGAGACCACACTCTCCGGGACACCCTCGTCCGCTCCACACTCCCCTCCAGCCCCACTACACCTGGCACTTTCCCCTGCAACCGCAGGAAGTGCTACATTTGCATCCACACCTCCTCCCTCGCCCCCATCCCAGGCCCCAAGGTGACTTTCCACATCAAGCAGATGTTCACCTGCACATCTGCTGTACACGGTGTGGTTTCCTCTACATAGGGGAAACCAAGCGGAGGCTCGGTTTGCAATAAACAACTGCACCTCCCAGTCGCGAACCATTTCAACTCCCCCTCGCATTCCTTAGACGACATGTCCATCCTGGGCCTCCTGCAATGCCACAATGATGCCACCCGAAGGTTGCAGGAACAGCAACTCATATTCGCTTGAGAACCTTGCAGCCCAATGGTATCGATATGGATTTCACAAGCTTCAAGATCTCCCCTCCCCCTACTGCATCCCAAAACCAGCCCAGTTCGTCCCTGCCTCCCTAATCTGTTCTTCCTCTCACCTATCCCCTCCTCCCACCTCAAGCCGCAGCTCCATTTCCTACCTACTAACTTCATCCTGCCCCCTTGACCTGTCTATCCTCCCCGGACCTTCCTCCTCACCTACACTCACCTTTACTTGTAGAGGTGTGAAGAGTTTTAGATGCTGGAAGACATGTGGTTGGCTCAAGGGGATGAATGGTGCCATATCAAAGATGGCTTGTGGATATTATGACATTGAGGTATTTGCAACTCTTGGAGAATAATGTTCCATTCTGCAATGTTTTGTTAGTTAGACTCGATGGTGATGCAAATGGCAATACTCAAGCTGCAAGGGCAGTTATAATTCTACTCCAAAAATCCCCCAGAAAAATTCCTTCACAGTGACTTGCTCCATCCCAGCCCCTTTAACTTGTCTGTCTCCTCTCCACCTATCTTCTCCTCTATCCATCTTGGGTCTGCCTCCCCCTTTCTCCCTATTTATTTCAGAACCCTGTCCCCAACCCCCTTTTCTGATGAACAATCTAGGCCCGAAACGTCAGCTTTTGTGCTCCTAAGATGTGCTTGGCCTGCTGTGTTCATCCAGCTCCACACTTTGTTATCTGGGCATATGTTGTCTTTTTTTTTGGAGATGGTCATTGTCTGGCATGTGTATTGTGAAAGTATTCCTTTTTATCAATATATGAATTCAATCATTTGGGAACCTTTCCTGAAGTAGAACTGTTTCACTAAGCGTACTTGTGTTTTGCTGATGTACCAGCAAAGTGCTAGCATAAAGCTGTTTACCAACCTCTTGCAGACTACAGATTGCTACAGTGAAGCATTTATTGCTACTTTACTTGTGTAAAGACATTATATATATTTGTGTTAGCGAAATCTGCACTTATTAGATCACCATCTGTTGGATAAACAATCATTTCAATGTAGTTCTTGTGGTTGTAAGCAACTAGTCACACACCCCAATCACCACGTACTGATAGAAACATGCGTGAAGGAATGGTTGGGTCTGTGTGTGGACCGTGGGTGTGTTGAGGGTGTGCTCATTTTACTTTTGCATGTACTATGTCTGCTACATTGTTTAGTTACAAAGTCAAAAACATTTTGCAATAATTATTGATAGTGTGACCTCACCTTTTTAGTAAACAGCTTTGTGCTGCTTCAGACTTGTCACTACAATATTTCTTCAATAGATAAGGACCTAACTTAATAGGCGAAATGTTCAAAAATCAGTTTAACTACTTTCTTAGTTTTGCTATTTAAAACCCCTCCTGATCCCGCATGGGAATATTTACAAACTGAAGGATAAGCCTTTCATGTTAGAGGAGCTTGAGGTATGTTTGGTTAATTAGTTGTAGATGCATCTGTCAACATCTTGAATTGTTGAACTGGGAGCTCAGATGGCAGGATCTGGCAAAGGTAGGGAAGGCAAAGCAGGGTGTTCAATTTCAATTGCATTCTGGTCTCGATTTATGGGCAAGTGCTCTATCTGCCCAAAACAGTATTGCAAAGTGAGCAAAAATTCCATCACAACTCCTACAATGAGTGAACTGGGTTTGATAGGAAAATGGACATGCAGCTTGTAGAGGTGTGAAGAGTTTTAGATGCTGGAAGAAGTGTGGTTGGCTCAAGGGGATGAATGGTGCCATATCAAAGATGGCTTGTGGATATTATGACATTCAGGCATTTGCAACTCTAGGAGAATAATGTTCCATTCTGCAGTGTTTTGTTAGTTAGACTAGATGGTGATGCAAATGGCAATACTCAAACTGCATGGGCAGTTATAATTCTACTCCAAAAATCCCCCAGAAAAATTCCTTCACAGTGACTTGCGAAAAGTACTCCCATGAGATGGGAAGGAAACAATGAGGAGCTGCTCCTCTAGTTGACAGGTTCTCTCCCCTGCACACTGCTCATAGGTGTGCTATCTGTAGCAAACACGAAAGAAACCCCTTCTGGCTGGAAGAGCAGCGAGCAGTGTGGCTCATATCAGCACAACTGAGTAAGAGCTCAAGGTTCAAAGCAGGGGACCAAAGACCAGGGCCAGAAGCCAGCCAGTGATTTGCAGGACCCTGGGGAAGCTGAGGCCGGGACCAGTCATCTTGCTGAAGTGGAAGGCAGCATTCAGAGCAGCCTTTCGGTCAGGTGGCTATTCACTCACTGCAACCAAAAGGGACCTGGGGAGAAAGAAGGCCGCAAGCGATACAGAAGTTGCAGAGGTGAAGGTACGGGGGGGGCTGTAAATTAGATTGGGAGAGGGAGTAAAGCTAGAAAGTGAAGAAAAAGCATTATGGCAACACAATAGTCAAAATCTTACCAGTCTGAGGAAAGTGTATTTAGTGTGATAGGTTTTTGTGTGGAAGTATATTACTTATTTTGGGACAAACTCTTGTGGCTGTTACCTCATGTCAGTTTAAATACTGTGCTAGCTAAAACATTAGTGCTTTCCTACTGCAGCTTTAAATTTAAAGGGATTAATGACTGATAGTGAGGGCTTTCAAACCTGTTTCTGTGTGTGTCTAAATATCTATATGCAAACACAAATGTGTAAGTTTCCTCCACTTTCTAGCTCCACTCCCTCTCCCAAACACAAATGTTTCTCTGTGGCTGCAGCACCTAAAGGAGTTGGTAAGAATAAAAAGTAACCCTTAAAAACCAAAATAAGACATAATGTGCACTGGTACATGACTTTGCTACATTGACCAAAACTGTTTGTTGCAACCCTCCAGAATTATTCTGGATGCCTCCCATTTGTTGGAGCTCTGTCCATATTGGAATGAATGGTGCCATTACTCAAAATCAAAATACCTCCAATTTTTAAGGGGGTTGGATGGGGAGGGAAGGGTTGTTACAGCAGTTAGTGGGAGGAATGTGTTTTAGTAAGAGAAGTATTTGAGAAGCACAAGCTAAGCAGTATGATTCCCACTCACTGTCTGATCCTTTATTAGGATGCAACAGCTTTCCTGCCCTGGATGGTCTGTAGGGTAAAGCAAAACGTATTCACTGATCAATACAGATATTGCCCAGTTTCTCAACAAATAGAAGCCTTCCATGATTTGCCTTAAGTGTTGTGTTTGGCATGCTCTAAGAGGTTCCTGGCATGATGTATTTCTTGGTGTGTGCATGTGTTGAATCCTCCAAACTGTCATAGCCACCCTCAGAGGGATCCTCCTTTCCTGGCTGAGGCAGCTGAAGGAACAAGCTGTGAAGTACACTTTTTCTACTAGAATCTGAAGACTGGCAGTGACAGTCATGTTCATGGAGTGTACTTTACCATTCCAGGAGGATTTTGGATGCACAGCCAGAATTCGAACTGTACAAATGAAAGACCATAAGGTTTCACCTACAACTCCGTCATGACCATTATATGATTATCGCCACTTGTGTCTTGGCCCTAGACTCCAATAAAGATGATCAACAAAATGTTCTATTCTTGATTATAATCTCTTACTACCATCGCACAAAGAAGAAAATATCATCCACTGGGGCTTGTGCCTGAGCTGACAATCATGCTGTCTGGGTCAACTGGAGCAACTGCAGGGGGAGAAAAGATGGGAAAACCAATGCAAATGGCCTACTTTTACTAATCAAATATGCCCTTTATTTTAACCAGCATCCCTGTCTACCAACAGGACAAACATTAAAACACATGGAAGTCTAGATGTGTATGTCATGTCATTGTTCAGTGATGTCTGTACCACTCAATTCTTATGTGGTTCTGCTGCCTGATGGCTTAATGATGAATATGCACCACGCACGAAGATGTCACCTGGCCTGAACTTCCAAGTGAAAGAAGAGATGTATCTCACTGTAGAGTAGCCTGACCAAAGAGTGGAACTTCAAGTGCAGCTCTCAACCAATTTGAAAATCTTCACAAATCCAACCATATTTCAGAATAATGGAATAAAACACATTTGGCTGTAATAGGTTGCCATGTCCAGACCTTTGGAATTGAGCATCATCAGCAACAGGCCTGGTTTAATGAAAGCGCCGAAATATATGGTCTCCAAGAACAAAATCAAGCAGCTAGTATTACCTGCCAGAACAACTTAGGGTCATGAGTCAGGGAGGCAGCATTTCAACAACTTGAGGCTGCTACTCAAATATAAATCTATAAGATAAACTGCTTGAGGCAGGAAGAAACATTCCAACAATATGCTGACCACCATATCATATAACAATGCTTTAAAGCCTTGAGAGACCATCACAAAATGGACAAAACTCCTGGCTCACAAGGTGATTTTCTGAAGGATGGCAACGCCATCTGCCAATTCTGTAAAGAGCACTTTCAAATACTCCTTCACAATGTATTAACAAAGACAGCTGATGGCATTGGGAGATACACTCCAGGCACTAATGTAGAATCCATGGGTGAACAATGTTCAATGGGAGAGCTGCAAGAAGTGGCACAACATGACCTGTAGCCCTGATGATCTTCCAGCTGAAGTCTTCAAAACTGGTGTATCTATTCGTGTGTGTGTGTGTGTGTGTGTGTGTGTGTGTGTGTGTTTTCCTAAAAATATTCTAAGAACTGTCCTGGCCCAATCTTCCTCAGTTGTTTCAATGACGTTCCCTCCATCATAAGGGCAGAACTGGGGATGTTTGGCACCATTCATGGTCCTGCAGACATGACGCCACTCCATGTTCAAATGCAGCAAGCCTACACAATGACCTACAAGAGAATCTAACTTTCACCCCTTGGCATGCAATGGCATTACCATGATTGAATTTTCCACAATCCACATCCTGCAGATTACCATTGACCAGAAACTGAACTATACCAGTCATATAACCACTGTGGTTACAAAAGCAGGCCACAGCATAGGAGTCCAGCAGTGAGTAGCAGACCTCCTGACTCACCAAAGCTTGCACTTATTACAAGGCACTGGTCAGGGCTATGATAGAATACTCCCCACTTGCTTGAATGTGTGAACTTCCAAGACAATCTAGGGCAAAAGCAGTGATGGTCTGGGTTGTGCACACAACTTTCTGTAATTTCTTACAGTCCTGGGCAGAGCAGTTGCCATACCAGGCCATTACGCACCCGGGCAGAATCCTTTCAATAGTGCATCTGTAGAAGTTGGGGAGGGACCATGTGGACATGCTAAAGTTCCTGAACTGCCTGGAGGAAGGAGGGGTGGGAGTAAAGCATATCCCTTTGCCTCACCATCAACCCCCATTCCCAAATCCATACTTCATCAAGTTCAGGAATTTGAGAATTGTAATAATAATCAAGGAGAAAGATGAATCAGAGATAATGGGAACTGCAGATGCTGGAGTATCCGAGATAACAAAGTGTGGAGCTGGATGAACACAGCAGGCCAAGCAGCATCTTAGGAGCACAAAAGCTGATGTTTCGGGCCTAGACCCTTCATCAAAAACAGGGGAGAGGGAGAGGGTTCTGAAATAAATAGGGAGAAAGGGGGAGGCAGATCAAAGATGGATAGAGGAGTAGATAGGTGGAGAGGAGAGTATAGGTAGGATGGGGATAGGTTAAGGGCGTGGGATGAGGTTAGTAGGTAGGAAATGGAGGTGTGGCTTGAGGTGGGAGGAGAGGATAGGTGAGAGCAAGAACAGATTAGGGAGGTGGGGACGAGCTGGACTGGTTTTAGGATGCAGTGGGGGAGGGGAGATTTTGAAGCTTGTGAAATTCACATTGATACCATTGGGCTGCAGGGTTCCCAAGCGGAATATGGGTTGCTGTTCATGCAACCATTGGGTGGCATCATTATGGCACTGCAGGAGGCCCAGGATGGGCATGGTGACTAAGGAATGCGAGGGGGAGTTGAAATGGTTCACGACTGGGAGGTGCAGTTGTTTATTGCGAACCGAGCGTAGATAAATCATGCCGTTGAAACTGAGGCATTTTCATCTTGTCCTTTTTTGGCAGCAGTAGACAAATCCCTGTCACATTCTCTTGAATCACACTCCTCTTATGGCTGAGGAACATCTGATATATACTGCCAGACAAATACAAGAAAATGTGGAGAATAATACCAGGAATGCTTCACTGTATTCACTGACTCCAGCGCTTGACTCCAAGTTGTGAAGCCATGTGGAGTGTGCTCCAGAGGTTTTAACATCCAAGGAACATTATCACAATTTTTAAAAATTCGTTAATGGGATGAGGGTGTCGCTGGCCAGGCAGCACTTATTGCCCATCCCTAATTGCCCAGAGGACAGTTGAGTCAACCACATTGCTGTGCATCTGGAGTCACATGTCATCCAGATGAGATAAGAATGGACTTTAGTGAACCAGATGGGCTTTTTCGTGACAATCTCTTCAGGGTCGTCATTTGACTCTTCATTCCAGATACTTTTATTGAATTCAAATTCCACCATGTGCCGTCGCAGGATTCAAACCCAGGTCCCCAGAACATTACCTGGGTCTCTGGATTAACAGTCCACTGATTTAATGCCACTAGGCCATCGCCTCCTAGTAATTGCTTCATGATTGCGATGGGAGATCTGAACAGATGCCTCTACTACATGACCTGTGGATGCAAAGTTGTGTGACAGCGCCAATAAATTTACAATTACTTGACGGTTATTGGTCTCCAAAAAACTGTCCAAAACCCTGTTGCCGCATTAATTACACAAAGATGAAAAACTCTCTAACCTAAGTTGCCTCCATGCCACATACTGGCCACCACAGATGCATATGATCTACTGTTTGCAGATCCCTGCAGCGTTGTTGCCTACTCTGCACCAGATTTGCAAGCTTCTCTTTCATTCTTCAATTCTGCTTGCACAACAGTCAACATGTCCTTTGTCACCAAAACAAAACTTTGCTATCGAACCCGACTTGTTCAGCTAAATATTCCCCTTTTCGTATATTTGGAAGGAAAGATTCAAATATGTTCAGCATTTCCTATAACTTGGCAGCTACCTCTCACAAACCTCGACTATCAATTTGAGGAGTTCCAACATTGAGTTGATTTGATCTCCTACAAACTGCTGCAGTCGGTAGTTGACAATAAAACTCCCCAAAGTCTTACAGGATAGTTGTCATCACCATGTTCCAGTACTGCAGTGAGATCTTGACACTGCTTCAGTGATTCATAAGACCATGAAGGAAATTCTATCAGCAATGCCTCTGCTGTTTCGTCCAGAATCATCAAGAGGACTACAGAACATAAACCAATGTGCTTGAAACTGTTCCACAAGCATTCAGGCAAAACTATTGTAAAGTTGACTTCAATTGCCTGGACATTCGGTAATAGTCAAAAGTGGCTTCTCTGTCAGATCCTGTTTCCTCAACTCTCAAATGACCAACATTTCCAGGATAGGACAAAGAAAACACCAAAGACACTGAGGTTCACACTAAAGCCCAGCAATGAGAAGTAGCTTACAATCAATTGCTCATGCAACCTGCTGGACAAGTTGACATCTTGAAGATCATTTCATACAGTCCTGTGTCAGAACCTTCCAAGTCAAAGTCCCTTCAAAACAAGGGGCTTCTGACAACCGCTTAAGGTTTTTAAATTGAACTCCTCGTTGCATCAGTTGGCCAATTCTCACATGCTGTGTTCTTACATGCTGAGGAAATTATGGACAAGATCCTAGTCATTCATAAAATTCATCAGGCACTGTTAACCCCTTCGCAGATTTACAAGCACTCTGGGGCCAATAGCCCCAGAAATGCATCACAGCAGCAATGGTGTTATCCACATGGAAAAATGTATCTGTCTATTTGAAAGTCCTAAAGATGTTGTGCTTTTTTGTCTTTTACAGCACGGTATGATGGAAACTCCTGATCTAATCATTTCAGTACACTTTGTTATGTAGCAAGAGAAAGGCATCAACAGGCTTGAGTAACTCTGCTCTCATCATCTCCCAAAAAACAAGTAGTTTACCAACAGAACAAGTAGTATTTCCATTGCAGTTATTTAAGGTCAGAGCATGGAAAGAAACCCTTCAGCCCATTGTGTCCACGCTGACTACCAAACATCCATATTCTAATTCCATTTTCCAGCACTTGGCCTGTAGTCTTGTATTTCAAGGCACTTGGTGTTAATTTTAAAATCGCTCCCAAAAGTCTTCAGGGTTCCTGCCTTTACCATTCTTTTCAGGCACAGCTCCAGATACCCACAACCTTCTGGGTGAAAAAAGCTATCTCAAATCCCCTCTAAACCTCCTGATCCTTAACTTTTAAAGCTCTGCCCCTTGTCACTGAACACTCTAAAGGGAGAAGTTTTGCACTATCTACCCTATCTATGCCCTCAAAATTTTGTACACCCGAATCAGATTTCCCTTTGGCCTTCTCTGCTCTGAGGAAATCAACACAACCTAACTAGGATAACAAAGTGTGAAGCTGGATGAACACAGCAAGCTAAGCAGCATCTCAGGAACACAAAAGCTGGTGTTTCGGGCCTAGACCCTCTCTGATCGAGGGTCGAGGCCCGAAACGTCAGCTTTTGTGCTCCTAAGATGCTGCTTGGCCTGCTGTGTTCATCCAGCCCCACACTTTGTTATCTTGGATTCTCCAGCATCTGCAGTTCCCATTATCTCTGATCACAGCCTAACTAGTCTCTCTTTACACCTACATCATTCCAACCCAGGCAACATTCTAGGAATGATCTTCCGAGCCCTTCCTAACACAATCTCATCTTTCCTATAGGCCAGAACTGCACACAATAGTCCAGCTGAGGCCTAATTAACATTACAGACAGCTCTCTCATAACCTTCTTTCTCCTGTTTTCAATGCCTTTATTATTAAAGGCAAGTATTGCTTGTGCCTTAATTGCATTTACTTATCCTGCTGCCTTCAAGGATCTATAGACATGGCACACCAAGGTCCTTCTAATCTTTGGTACTTTGTATTCCTGAATATTGAAATAAGTTTTCTTAAATCTGACCTCCATAAAAGTTTCTAATTACAGTCCTAATACAGTGTGACAATCTACATCAATTTTAATCACTGCATTCAGCTTGTAATATCACACAACTCGATGTCCAATGCTATTTAGTCATTTAGAGTTTACCAGGGTGTGATTAGTGTTCTCATGAGATGAAAATGCCTTTATACTTAGTGTACTATGCTACTTATCAGCAGTTCCTGGCTTGTGTTTATGTACTGATCAAATGGCTCTCTTGCACTGGGCTGATCAGATGTGACTGCTTGTTCATTGAATTTGGAGAAATATTTTGGAAAGCTTTTTGCTGCCATCTAATTTCCCTCAATTTGCTGTAATCCTGAGAAGAGCCTAACAGATCTTGTTCAATCAAAACGAATGAAGCTGTTCATTCTGAACCATGTATTCACATTTTTCCCTTCTTGCCAACAGATTACAAAATGCAAAGTGAGAAATAGTTCTTGAATTAAGCCAATAGCCCAACTTAAATAAAATTTCTACTGATTTATTGAACATGTAATAATTGTATTTTCAGGAATTGGAGGTTCTGCTTGTCAGTGTTCCAGTAATTAGGTAAAGTATGTACCAATGTTAAGTCCATAAAATATAGGAAAAGAATTAGGCATTCAATCATGGTTGATTACATTTCTAAACCTCATTCTCCTGTCTTTTCCCCATAAACCTTGATTCACATACCAATCAAGAACCTCTCTCTGTCTTAAATATACTCACTGGCTAGGTCTCAGTGGCTTTGCGCAGCAATGAGTTCCAGGGATTCATCACCCTCTGGCTGAAGAAATTCCTCTCAGTTCTAACCAGTTTTCCCTTCACCCTGAGGCTGTGCCCTCAGGTGCTAGTCTCACCTACTAGTGGGAATACCTTCTCCACATTCACTCTATCCAGACCTCAGTATTCTGCAAGTTTCAATCAGATTCCCACCTCATCCTTCTAAACTCTATTAAGTACAAGGTCAGAAATCACATGACACCAGGTTGCAGTCCAACAGGTTTATTTGAAAACACAAGCTTTCAGAGCCCTACTCCTTCTAACACCTGTGCTTTCAAATAAACCCGTTGGACTATAACCTGGTGTTGTGTGATTTCTAACCTTGTCCACTCCAGCCCAACACCAAAACCTCCCCATCACTGAGTACCGACCTAGAATCCTCAAGCACTCCTCATAAGACAAGCCCTTCATCACCAGGATCATTCATGTAAACCTCCTCTGTACCATCTTCGAACACCATCCGTCCTTAAATACAGGGCCCAAAGCCACTCTCCATTTTCTAAATGCAGTCTGACCAGACCTTCATAGCACCTCAGAAGTGTTTCAGCCCTCTTGAAATTTACGCTAGTATTGCATTTGCCTTCTTAACTGCCAATTGAACCTGCATGTTAATCTTAACAGGATTCTTCACTAGGTATCCCAATCCTTTTTTGTGCTTTGGATTTCCAAATTCTTTCCCTGTTTGGAAAATCAGTCTCCACCTCTGCCTACCAAGGGCATAACCTCAAACTTCCCCACATTTGTACTTAGTCTGCCTCTTCTTTGCCCACTCTCCTAGCCTGTTCAAGTCCTTCTGCAGCTTCCCTCAACACTACCTGTCCCTCCAGTATCTTTGTACCACCTGTAAACTAAGCAACAAGCCTTAAGTTCTTTAATCTATTTTGTTTAATATGAATAGTTGTGGTCCCAACTCTGACACTTGCGGAACTCCACTAGATACTGGCTGCTATCCTGAAAGACTCCTTGATCCCTACTCTCTACCTTCTGCCAGTCAGCTAATCCTCTATCCATGCCAGTACCTTGCCCCTAATACCTTAGGCTCGTCTTTATTTAGCAGCCTCCTGTCCGGCACCTTTATCGAAGGTCTTTTGGAGATCCAGAGATCATGTCCACGGTTCTCCTTTTGTCTAACATGCTTGATACCTCCTAAGAATTCTAACAGATTTGTCAGCCATGACCTCCCCTTGATGAAGATATGCTGTCTCAGCCCTATTTTACCAGGTACTCTGCAATCTTATCCTGTAATAATGGGCCTAAAAATCTTACCAACAACAGGTAACTGGCCTATAGTTTCCTGATTTCTGCCTGCCTCCGTTCATAACCAGAAGTGTTACATTAGCCATTTTCCACACCTCTGGCACCCTCCCTGACTCCAAAGATTCCTGACAGACCACAGCCAATACCTCTACAATTTCCTCTGCTAGCTTCTTCAAAACTCTGGAGTGTAGTGCATCCGGTCTAAGTCATTTATCTACCTACAGGTCTATCAGCTTGCCCAGCACCTTGTCTTTAGTGATGGTCACTATACTCCCTCACCTCTGCCCTGTGACTCTCTTAAAGTGTTGGTATAATGTTGGTGTTTTCCACTGTGAAAACTGATGCAAAGTACCTTCCCCCACACTGCCCCGCACCCCTGCAATTCTTTGTTCTCTATAACTCCTTTTCCAGTCCTGCTTTCCAGTCGTCCAGTGTTCACACATACTTCTCTCACCCTCATGATTGTGGATATTAATCATTTGTAATACTGTTACATCTGATTCCAGCTTCTCTCTTGCAAAATGCGGGGAAAATTCTATCATATTATGCTCACTGCCCCTTGGGGGTTTCTTCACCTTAAGCTCCCTAATCAATTGTGTCTCATTAGACAAAACCGAGTTCAGAATTGGCCTGTTCCCTTGTGGGCTCCACCACAAGCTGCTTTTCTTTAAAAAAATGGCTCACAGACATTCCATGAATTCCTTTTTCTTGAGGTCTGCTACCCAGTCCACCTGCATATTGACGTCTCCCATGACTATTTGCTATAGTGCCTTTCTTACATGCCCTTCAATCTCATGACTTTTTTTTTCTTCCCACATCCTGACTACTGCTAGGAGGCCTGTATACCCAATCGGCATCTTGTTCCCTTTTGCAGTTGCTCATCTCCCCCCTGCACAGGTCCTATGCCTTCCAACTCTAATGTCACTACTTGCTATTGATTTAACTTCCTTTCTTACTAACAAGGTAACCCCACCCCCTCTGGATACTCAGTAAAGGCTTATTTATCAGTTGCTTGTGGTATCATTTGTGCTTCAGTTGGAGGTTTTCTCACCTCGAGAGGCAGTTTGCATCCCAGATTAATACCAAACTGCATCATGTACAAGTGATAATGGGACTCCCTTGTTCGCACTCTCTCCGTGACTCCCTTGTTCGCTCCACACTGCCCTCCAACCCCACCACACACGGCACCTTCCCCTGCAACCGCAGGAAATGCTACACTTGCCCCCACACCTCCTCCCTCACCCCTATCCCAGGCCCCAAGATGACTTTCCATATTGGCAGATGTGCAGGTGAACCTCTGCTTAATGTGGTATACTGTATCTATTGTACCTGGTGTGGCTTCCTCTACATTGGGGAAACCAAGCAGAGGCTTGGGGACCGCTTTGCAGAACACCTCCGCTCAGTTTGCAATAAACAACTGCACCTTCCAGTCGTGAACCATTTCCACTCCCCCTCCCATTCTTTAGATGACATGTCCATCATGGGCCTCCTGCAGTGCCACAATGATGCCACCCGAAGGTTGCAGGAACAGCAACTCATATTCCGCTTGGGAACCCTGCAGCCCAATGGTATCAATGTGGACTTCACCAGCTTCAAAATCTCCCCTTCCCCCACCGCATCCCAAAACCAGCCAAGTTCATCCCCTTCCTCCACTGCACCACACAACCAGCCCAGCTCTTCCCCTCCACCCACTGCATTCCAAAACCAGTCCAACCTGTCTCTGCCTCCCTAACCTGTTCTTCCTCTCACCCATCCCTTCCCTTCCTCCCACCCCAAGCCGCACCTCCATCTCCTACCTACTAACCTCATCCCACCTCCTTGGCCTGTCCGTCTTCCCTGGACTGACCTATCCCCTCCCTACCTCCCCACCTATACTCTCCTCTCCACCTATCTTCTTTTCTCTCCATCTTCGGTCAGCCTCCCCCTCTGTCCCTATTTATTCCAGAACCCTCACCCCATCCCCCTCTCTGAAGGGTCTAGGCCTGAAACGTCAGCTTTTGTGCTCCTGAGATGCTGCTGGGCCTGCTGTGTTCATCCAGCCTCACATTTTATTATCTTGCATCACGTACAATGATAGTTTACAGTTTCACCATGAAGACTGCATGAAGTGCTCGCCCTAAAATTGCACAAAATCAATCTGGGCAATCAAATGTTTCACTTCCAACATTCTGATCTTGCACAAAAGTACCAACACTACTGTATATTCTTTTGTTATGAGGGTTGAATCCAACTTGATCCTTTCCAATTACTCCCCAGGTGAAAGTCTGGTATTTATATCATGATAACTGAAAGAAAATAACACCCATTCACGCTGGAGGGATCAAAAAGACTTTTATGCCTGGTGGAGGCTTTGACATTTCAAGAATAATTTGTTTACAGAAATGTTGGACTTCTTTTAAGTGTTTGCAGGATGCGTGCAAGCTCTCAGTTAATTACCTGTGCTGAGGACGACTATAGGGACAGTGAGTAGAATTCCCAGAATCATTTCCCCAGCTGACTCTCTGACCCTTGAGCACGATTTAACCCTTGGGTAAGACCGCCCTAGAGCAAAAGTTCAGTTCACCAAAATGGTCTTTTAACAGCTTTGGGTTTTTTAAAGTATCTTATTAAATAGGGCTATTGCATGTTTCTGACATCTGCTGTGACACGAAAAGAATCACAATTTTAAAAGTAAGACCACAGACAGGGTTTTGGCCATCCCGCTGCTAACTTTTTATGCTGCACAACTGTTAAACTGTGAAGTCACACAGTAACCATGGATTTGGGAAAAGGGAAATCATGTTTGACAGATCTATTGGAATTCTTTTGAGGGTCTAACTAATAGAGTTGATCAGGGGAGCCAGCGGATATGGCTTATTTGGGCTTTCAGAATGCTTTTGAGAGTCCCACATCAGAGGTTAATACGTAAAACTAAAGCACGATAGGATTGTGGGTAGTGTTTTAAGATGGATTAAACAAAAATGGTTTGCAGACAAGAAATACGAGTAGGTTTTAAAAAAGTGTCTTTTTCTGAATGGCAAGCACTTACAAGTGGGTTCTACACTGATAGGTACAGGACCCCAACTATTCACAATATATCTTTCTTTAGATGAGACAACTGATTGTAATACCTCAATTTTTCAGGTGATACAAAACTGGCTGTTTGGTAAATGCAGTGTTTTTGTAGTGTGATTTTAGACAAGCTATGTGACTAGGCAAATACACAGCAGGTGCAGTAAACGGTGGATAAATGAGGTTCTCCACATTGGCAGCAAAAATGGGAAGGCAGATTATTATTTGAATGACTGTAACTTGTAAAAGGGAAATATTCAATAGGACTGTGTCCTCATGCACCTGTTGCTGAAAGTAAGCATGCAGGTGCAATAATCAGTAAAGAAGGTAAACTGTATGTTGGCCTTCATAGCAATTGCAATTAAGTACAGGGTCAAGGGTGTCTCGCTGCAATTATACAGGACATCGATGAACCTGGAAAGTTGTGTGAAGTCTTGTTCTCCTTATCTGAGGAAGGATGTGCTTGCTGTAGGCCAAGTGTAGTGACGGTTTATCAAAATGATTCCTAGGATGGCAAGACTGATGAGAGAGTGTGTTAATTAAGAATGTATTCACTGGAGTTCAGAAGAATGACAGGTTTCTGTGAGATCCTCTATCAAATTCTAAGGTGATTAGTCAAGTGAGATGCAGAAAGGATGTTGCCAATGGTGGTGGAATCCAGAATCAGGAATCCTATTTAAGTGGTAAACATTTTGGGTCTAAGACAGGGAGAAATTTCTTCACCAAGACAGTGTTGAGCCTATGGCATTCACTACTGTAAAGTGGTTTGTGGCCACACCATTGCATTTTTCAAGAAGGAGTTAGAAAGCTCTTATGACTACAGAGACGGAGGTGGGAGGGCAGAATTGGGACATTGAGCTTGATTATCAGTCATGACCATATTGAATGGTGGAGCAGGCTCAAGGGATCAAATGGCCTATTCCTGTTTGCAAAAACATAAGTAGACTCCTATCCCACCCCAAAAAAGAGCATATTCCAATTCACGTCCTCAATTACATACTACAAAAAAAATACTCAAACACTAAAAATGCAAAAATGCTTCACAGGATGTGAGCAGAATTGAGGATGCAAGAAAAATTATGCAGGCTGAGTTCATTGCTATGGAATAGCAAAAAACTATAAGAAGACCTAAAAGCAGGTCTTTAAACTTTGAGGGATTCAACAGGGTGCAAGCAGGGAAAGAAATGTTTCCACATGGGTAAATTCACATACCAAGAAAACTATAAGAAAGCTACATAAAGATCAAACAAAAAAATTAGAAGGAATATTTATATGTAGCAATGGCTAAGAATGTAAACCTGCTGCCAAATGGAATGGAGGACAATAATCACAAATGGCTGGGTTTTTATTCATAACGTGAGTTCCAACAGGCATTCTATAAATGCCCTATTTATGATGCTTTTCTGATGAAGGGTCTAGGCCCGAAACATCAGCTTTTATGCTCCTAAGAAGCTGCTTGGCCTGCTTTGTTCATCCAACACCTTGTTATCTTGAATTCTCCAGCATCTGCAGTTCCCATTATCTCTATTTATGATGTATGCACCTTTTGTAGCTAATACACTTTGCATATAAATGCAGCTATAAATATCAGTTTTATTTGTAGAACCAGGAGCACCATTGCATCTCAGTAAACACACTGTACACATAGTGGCACTCCAAGCTTCAGACCAACAGGAAAACATCCTTTACACAAGTATTCTGATCAGGCTGAAACTGCCTTGCTGTCAACATACTGGAAAAACCAGTCAAACAAAGAGTTTCACTTCAATTGGCTTTTGAATACTACAGCGATTCAACTTGCATTCAAGTGAAACTTTCATCACCAAATGTGGGAGAGAAATTGTCAGAAGCGACTTGGTGGTTCTGATTTCATGAATTTAGTATCATTTTACTCCAGTTTTCTGGATTTACTCTAACTTGCATATTCCCACGGGATAACATTTTTAGAAACAATTCTCAAGATATTAACTAATTCAGGAATTAGCCATCAAGTAGCATATGTTCTTTCTTCTAATGTACCTTTAAAATGGCAGATGGTTCTATTTGTATCACATCATTCAATTAATTTACAATATGGCAAATATCCCTCCCTATTGTTGGCTCTCCTGTTACATTGAAGAGCAAACTATTCTCTAAACGTACGGTACACATTATAAAGACTTGTGAAACACATTTTCTATCCCATTTTGTATAGAAATTATCAATGCTTGACAAATGGATTTTGATCAAACAGTAGGGTATGAATTCTGCCAAATTTTTAAATTTGTTAATCCATTGATTTGTCAGCAAGCACTGAGATGGAAACTCGTTTTTTCTTATTTTTCACTAATGTTTAAACAAATTCTAAAAACAGTAAAAGCTAGTCAAATGTCAGACTGTTTACTATACTGCTGCCCCAAATACTAAAATGAGCAAATGAAACTAATATACACCTTAAATACAAATTCTACTTACTCTATCATTACATGTAATTTTCTATTCTTCCATCCTCCCTTTAGTGAAAGATCTTTGACTTGAATCATGATTTGTTTTCTTTGTCTCCACAAATTCTGCCTGATCTGTGTATCTCCAACACTTCCTGTTTTAATCTCAGATTTCTAGCATCTGCAGTGACTTGATTTTGTGTGAATGAAGTCCCCATCAACTACTTATTTTAACATTTGGAAGGATTAAATAAAACTGTTGAAATTCAATTGACGAAAATAAATTGAATAGCATGTCACTTTCATTAATTGTTTTTAGAAGTTGTTAATGGGCTAACTACTTCAAAAAGTATTTGCATGATGATCTTCTTTTAAGAAAATACTGTCCCAAGGAATGTATTTTAAGTGAATAGCAGCTTTTAACATCACTGTTCCTGAGTGCTGGTCAGATATCGCATTGATAGTACGTTTTAAGATCATTGAATTGTCAGAGAATGTGGAATCATGGAATACACCATTTGTGTACATTTTCTGGTTAGCTATTTCAATTTGCACGAAATGTAGAATGGGAGCCAACCTGAAAATAGCTCAAATTAGGTAGCCGGTAATAGAAATACTTTTATAAGCAGGTTTTTGTTTTTAATATGAGGGCAAAATTGGTAACCAGTGCATAGTAAATAAAATCACCTTTTTAAAAAAGTCAGGCACTTGTAAACAGTCAGTCATTTAGCCCAGAATTATACAACACAGGAGGCCATTCAACCCATCATTCCATCCCTATGAATTATCTGTTTTCCACTTTTACCAGAGCCTTGCAACCATTACTGTAAGTACAGATTCCAAATCCCTTTTGAAAGTTACTATTGAATCTACTTCACCAACTTGTATGTTATACTTCACCCAATGAAAAAAAGTCTCCTCATCTGCCTCTGAATTCAATGTCAATTACGTCAAATCTGAATTCGCTAGCTACCAAACTTCCTGTCAGTGCAGTTTCTCCTCAACTACTGTTAAAGGCCCACAATTTTGAACACCTCCATTAAGCTCCCTCTTACCTTCTCTGCCCTAAGAACAACAATCCCGGCTTCTCTAGTCTCTGCACATAAATGAAAGCCTTAAATATTTGATTCTATGAAATCTCCTTGCCTTGACAGCCTTTCTGAAGAACTGGGCACAATATTTGAGCTGAGATATAACCAGTAATTTTATAAATGTTTATCATACAAACATGGGTTAGGAACAGAAGTAGGCTATCTGACCCTTCCTATGTCATTCAATAAACTCATGACTGATCTATTTGTGTCATACATACTGCATAAATCTATTTCTAAAGTGAAGGGTCCTTTTTTCATTTTTTTTAATGTACTCTTTGGCATGGGAACAATTTTAAAATTGTACCACAAGAACAACTCCAACCTTCCAGTTCTGTGCCATTTCAGTACACCACCTTGCTGTCATACTAACGTTTCTGCCTTAGGCCTGCTGCAGTGCTCCAGCAAAGCCCAACACAAGCCAGAGAAACATAGAACATAGAACATAGAACAGTACAGCACAGAACAGGCCCTTCAGCCCACGATGTTGTGCCGACCATTGATCCTCATGTATGCACCCTCAAATTTCTATGACCATACGCATGTCCAGCAGTCTCTTAAATGACCCCAATGACCTTGCTTCCACAACTGCTGCTGGCAACACATTCCATGCCCTCACAACGCTCTGTGTAAAGAACCCACCTCTGACATCCCCTCTATACTTTCCTCCAACCAGCTTAAAACTATGACCCCTCGTGTTAGCCATTTCTGCCCTGGGAAATAGTCTCTGGCTATTAACTCATTTTCCACTGTGGCACTTTACAGCATTCAGGGCTCAACATTTAAGCTGCAGAATCACAGTCATAGAGTCGTACAGCATGGAAATAGATCCTTTGGTCCAACTCATCAGTGCCAACCAGACACCACATTCTGACCTAGCCCCATTAGGGCTGCTGCCTCACAGCACCAGAAAATGGGTTCAATCCAGCATCAGTGACTATCTGTGTGGAGTTTGCACGTTCTCCCCATGTCTGTGTGAGTTTCCTCCAGGTCCTCTGGTTTCCTCCCAAAGTCCAAAGATGTGCAGGCTAGGTGGATTGGCTATGCTAAACTACCTACAGTGTCTAGAGTGGGAAATGCAGGGATAAGATGGGGGTGGGTCTGGGTGGGACACTCTTTGGAGGATTGCTGTGGACTCAGTGGGCCAAATGGCCTGCTTCTACACTGTAGGGATTCCGTCGTTCTATTTGGCCCATATCCCTCTAAATCCTTCCTATTCATTTACACATCCTGATGCCTTTGAATGTTGTAATTGTATTCACTACCACCACTGCCTCTGGCAGCTCATTCCAGACACACCACCCCGCGCCTGAATATGAACCTGTCTCTGCCCCTCCGGTCCTTTTTTAAAATCTTGCCCTGTTCACTTCAGATCAATAACAGTTTCCTTTGTTTTGATTAGACTCTCTCTCTTCTTCAGTACAGCATCACCAATATTTGTTTGTATAAGTTTGCAGACCTATTTTCAACTATTCACACGTACCATTAACACCTATATCTCTCCTCTGCTATCACTGGTACTCCCTTTTTTGTCTTTGTCTTTTTCATTGGACACTCTCATTATCTGTTGCACCCACTCCCCTCTCCCTGTCACAAAAACCACAATTTCAATTCAGATGAAGATTCAAATTGGATACAAAATGTTAACTTTTCTCTGGCTGTTCTTTTTCTTCTTTCAGATCTTCTGCATCCACAGTACTTCGCTTTTATTAAATTGTGCCACTTAGGTTGGCCCCTTAGTTTGCTTTACAAAATGTAAAATTTAGTCTGCCAAATAGAACACAGAACAGTACAGGTAGGTCCTTCGGTCCACGATGTTGTACCAACCTATTATCCTACGCTAAGATCAAACTACCCAACATACAGGAATAGCGCCAGATGACTGGAGGATAGCAAATGTGGTTCCCCTGTTCAAGAAGGGGAGTAGAGACAACCCTGGTAATTATAGACCAGTGAGCCTTACCTCAGTTGTTGGTAAAGTGTTGGAAAAGGTTATAAGGGATAGGATTTATAATCATCTAGAAAAGAATAAATTGATTAGGGATAGTCAGCACGGTTTTGTGAAGGGAAGGTCGTGCCTCACAAACCTTATTGAGTTCTTTGAGAAGGTGACCAAACAGGTAGATGAGAGTAAACCGGTTGATGTGGTGTATATGGATTTCAGCAAGGCGTTCAATAAGGTTCCCCACAATAGGCTATTGTACAAAATGCGGAGGAATGGAATTGTGGGAGATATAGCAGTTTGGATCGGAAATTGGCTTGCTAAAAGAAGACAGAGGGTGGTAGTTGATGGGAAATGTTCATCCTGGAGACCAGTTACTAGTGGTGTACCGCGAGGGTCGGTGTTGGGTCTGCTGCTGTTTGTCATTTTTATAAATGACCTGGATGAGGGAGTAGAAGGATGGGTTAGGAAATCTGCAGACGACACTAAGGTCAGTGGAGTTGTGGATAGTGACGAAGGATGCTGTAGGTTTCAGAGAGACATAGATAAGCTGCAGAGCTGTGCTGAGAGGTGGCAAATGGAGTTTAATGCAGACAAGTGTGAGGTGATGCACTTTGGTAGGAGTAACCGGAAGGCAAAGTACTGGGCTAATGGTAAGATTCTTGGTAGTGCAGATGAGCAGAGAGATCTCGGTGTCCATGTACACAGATCCTTGAAAGTTGCCACCCAGGTTGACAGGGCTGTTAAGAAGGCATACAGTGTTTTAGCTTTTATTAATAGAGGGATCGAGTTCCGGAACCAACAGGTTATGGTGAAGCTGTACAAAACTCTGGTGCGGCCACACTTGGAGTATTGCGTACAGTTCTGGTCACCGCATTATAAGAAGGATGTGGAAGCTTTGGAAAGGCTGCAGAGGAGATTTACTAGGATGTTGCCTGGTATGGAGGGAAGGTCTTACGAGGAAAGGGTGAGGGACTTGAGGCTGTTTTCATTAGAGAGAAGAAGGTTGAGAGATGACTTAATTTAAACATACAAAATAATCAGAGGGTTAGATAGGGTGGATAGGGAGAGCCTTTTTCCTAGGATGGTGACGGTGATCACGAGGGGGCACAGCTTTAAATTGAGGGTTTAAAGATATAGAACAGATGTCAGATGTAGTTTCTTTACTCAGAGAGTAGTAAGGGAATGGAATGCTTTGCCTGCAACAGTAGTAGATTCGCCAACTTTAGGTATGTTTAAGTCTTCGTTGGACAAGCATATGGACGTACA
Organism: Stegostoma tigrinum; assembly: GCF_030684315.1. Taxonomy (NCBI): domain Eukaryota; kingdom Metazoa; phylum Chordata; class Chondrichthyes; order Orectolobiformes; family Stegostomatidae; genus Stegostoma; species Stegostoma tigrinum. Next base: position 28,054,059 of record NC_081367.1, on the reverse strand, counting down.
TTGAATAGTGTAGGTTAGATGGGCTTAAGATCGGTATGACAGGTCGGCACAACATCGAGGGCCAAAGGGCCTGTACTGTGCTGTAATGTTCTATGTTATATACCCTTCCTTTTACTATCATCCATGTGCCTATCCAAGAGTCACTTAAATATCCCTAATGTATCTGACTCCACCACCACTGCTGACAGCGCATTCCACGCCCCCACCACTCTCTCTGTAAAGAACCTACCTCTGAAATCTTCCCTACAACTTGCTGCATCACCTTAAAATTATGCCCCCTTGTGATTGTCATTTTCGCCCTGGGGAACAGTCTCTGGCTATCCACTCTATCTATGCCTCAAATTGATTACACTCTCTTCAATTGCCTGCCAATTTTGCCAGTGTATGTTCTCCTGAAGTCTGCCACTATCCTCCTCACTGAATACTACTATTTCATAGCATTTCTGTAAACTTTGAAACTATATCCTCTGTGCTCAAGTCCATATCCTTCATACACATTAAAAAGTGAACCTAATATCCACACCTGTAGTTTCCACTAACTGTAAAAAAACCCATCACCCTCCCTTACCATCTCACAGCCAATTTGGTACCAAAAGCTGGCCCCTGTTTTCCCTCTTAATTCCCTGGTTTCCGAAGATCATGAATGAATATAGGTACAAGGCTATAGGTACAATCTATGCTCCAGATAATATTTACAACCTGGAGAAATTTCAGCAGTTTATAAGGATATCAAACTCATCAGATTAATTTAAATTGATTCCTTGCACGTTACTTATAATTACACACGGAAGTGGGATGAGGTTTGTTTTTTTTGCCCCGCACATTTTGACAGTGATTTCTAAATAAACAGCAATGGTTAGGACAGTCTTGAAGCGACCAGATAATTGCAGAGTTCTTAAATGCCAGCGTATTATAATGGCCTTTTGTTCCTGTGAAGCCTTACCCCTGAGCAAGGGTGTCACACATATAAATACAACAGAATCCAGCCCATGCGTGTTCTGTTCAAGGATGCCGTGTGTCCTGGAATGAGTATTTTTAAGCTTCAGGCTGCAGTAGCAACCCGCCGCCAAAGCTGATCCACGTGGAAGTATTGCGGACCCGAGAGACTGGAATTGCGGATTTGGGAGTCTGCAAGACGCGGTGCGGTCGAGATCTGAGATTCCGGGCAAGGAATGGGGAGAAGAGAGTAAAGCTGGGGCTCTGGAGCAGAGAGAATGAGAGAGGTGGGGGTGGGAGGAATGAGCTGGGTTAAGTGTGTGTCTCCGCGATTTCTGCAGAGCAGGCAGCAGTAACCTGGTGAGTGGGAGCAGAGGCAGGAACAACCAGGGAAGGGCTGGGTGAAACCACAGCACTGCATTTACTGTGGAGAAGCCGCGGAAAATGGATCGGGGAGCAGGGGGTACACAGCGAGAACTGCCCGACGATGAACATCACCAGCTCCGATACACAGTTTATTTTAGGTGGCGGTACAGTGGGAAGCGACCCGATATGTGAGGCACTTGTTCTGTGTTCCAGTCTCAACTCAGAATTTGATGACTGAGGTGTTTATAACCTGACACAGTAGTATGACTTTTTTTTCTCTTTAAAAACCGCGAATACTGGAAACGTCAAGTTTTCACAGACAGCAATGGAAGGTGGTAAGAGATTTCTGGTTGGCCATGGGACGGAGTGAAGGTTGGAGCCTCTATTATTACTCTGCATAGCTCCAGATTACAGAATATGTGTAAGAATGCATGTTGCCACTACAACTTGCAATCTGTATGAGCTGTAATGCACCATTTCCTTTAATGACTGCTGTCGAACTAGTGTGAGCTTGCAGGGCACATGCTCTACCTGGTTGCCTGCACATGTTCCAGAAGGACCCCGAGACTGTACCTCCTAGTCGCGAACCATTCTAACTCCCCCTCCCATTCCTGAGACGACATGTCCATCGTGGGCCTCCTGCAGTGCCACAATGATGCCACCCGAAGGTTGCAGGAACAGCAACTCATTCCGCTTGGGAATCCTGCAGCCCAAAGGTATCAATGTGGACTTCACAAGCTTCAAAATCTCCCCTCCCCCCACTCCATCCCAAAACCAGTCCAACCTGTCTCTGCCTCCCTAACCTGTTCTTCCTCTCACCTATCCCCTCCTCCCACCTCAAGCTGCAATTCCATCTCCTACCTACTAACCTCATCCGACCCCCTTGACCTGTCCGTCCTCCCCGGACTGACCTATCCCCTCCCTACCTCCCCACCTATACTCTCCTCTCCACCTATCTTCTCCTCTATCCATCTTCAGTCCGCCTCGCCCCCCCCCCCTCCCTATTTATTTCAGAATCCTCTCCCCATCCCCCTTTTCTGATGATGGGTCTAGGCCTGAAACGTCAGCTTTTGTGCTCCTAAGATGCTGCTTGGACTGCGGTGTTCATCCAGCTCCTCAGTTTGTTATGCTAGAGCCTTTACTTGTTTAAGTCATTGAATTTGAGGCATTTATCAGATCCAGCTAACAGCAGTAAGGGCCAGTATCACAACAGACTTGCCACAGGCACAGAATCACACACCTGGAAGTTGGCACACAATATGTCTCATGGGAAAATTGCTCAAGTCCATATTAAAAGATGTAATAGCAGAGTACTTGGAAGATAATAACGGGATTGCACAGAGTCAGCATGGATTTACAAAGGGAAAAATCATGCATGATAAATTTGCAGACATTTTGAGGATGTAACAAGTAAAATGGATAAGGGAGAATTGGTGAATGTGGTTTACGTAGATTTTCAGACTTTCAGTAAGGTCCCACATAGGCTATCAGTATGTGAAACTAACCACATGGGATTGGAGATTGTGTACTGAAATAGAGTGAGAACTGGCTTTCAGAAAGGAAACAAAGATTAGGAATATTTCCCGAGTGGCAACAGAGACTAGGAATCAGTGCTTGTACCCCAGCTATTCACAATCTATATTAATGATTTAGATAAAGAAATTTTGTATTATATCTTCTAACTTTCAGATGATACAAGGCTGTATGAAAACATATGCCTTGAGCTACATGCAGAGAAGCCTCCGTGCTTTAAGTAAATGGGCAAATACATGGCAGATGGAGTATAATAGCGAAAAATGTGAGTTTATCTACTTAGTAACTAAAGTGAGGAGGCAGATTATTTGAATGGAAATAGATTGGATTAGACAGGATAGATGCAGGAAGAATGTTTCTGATGACCTCAGAGTTCAGAACTAGGGGTCACGATCTAAGGATAAGGGGAGGACCCTTTTTAGGACAGAGATGTAGAGAAATGTCCTCACCTAGGCAGAAGTGGACCTATGTAATTCTCTGCCACAGCAAACCATTGAAGTCAAACCATTGAAGACTTTCAAGAAAATGTAGACTTTTTTTATCCTAAAGGATCAAAGGATATGATAAGAAAATAGGAACAGGGCACAGAGTTGGATGATAAGCCATAATCCTATTGAATGGCTGAATGGACTCAAAGAGCTGAGTAGCTTACTCCTGCTCCTATTTTCTATGAGTTAATTTTTCTAGGTCCCTATAAAGCAAGGTGTATACCAATTTCTACACAATGGCATTCAATAACTTTCATGATTGTGGTGAGTCTGGCATCCTGCCTCAGAGAGCCCATTCAATGAGAAGATGTTTTGAACAAGCAACATAATCTAAAATGTGAGAGATAATGGGAACTGCAGATGCTGGAGATTCCAAGATAATAAAATGTGAGGCTGGATGAACACAGCAGGCCAAGCAGCATCTCAGGAGCACAAAAGCTGACGTTTCGGGCCTAGACCCTTCATCAGAGAGGGGGATGGGGGGAGGGAACTGGAATAAATAGGGAGAGAGGGGGAGGCGGACCGAAGATGGAGAGTAAAGAAGATAGGTGGAGAGGGTGTAGGTGGGGAGGTAGGGAGGGGATAGGTCAGTCCAGGGAAGACGGACAGGTCAAGGAGGTGGGATGAGGTTAGTAGGTAGCTGGGGGTGCGGCTTGGGGTGGGAGGAAGGGATGGGTGAGAGGAAGAACCGGTTAGGGAGGCAGAGACAGGTTGGACTGGTTTTGGGATGCAGTGGGTGGGGGGGAAGAGCTGGGCTGGTTGTGTGGTCACCCGCTTCCAACACAAGTCCTCCTCCTGGACACCACCCCCAGGCCTCCTACCCTCCCTCGACCTCTTCATCTCCAACTGCCGTCGAGACATCAACCGCCTCAACCTCTCCACCCCTCTCACCCACTCCAACCTCTCCCCCGCAGAACGGGCAGCCCTCCGCTCCCTCCGCTCCAACCCCAACCTCACCATCAAACCCGCAGACAAGGGTGGCGCAGTGGTAGTATGGCGTACTGACCTCTACATCGCCGAGGCCAGACGCCAACTCTCCGACACCACCTCCTACCGCCTCCTCGATCATGACCCCACACCCGAGCACCAAACCATCATCTCCAACACCATTCATGACCTCATCACCTCAGGGGACCTCCCACCCACAGCCTCCAACCTCATTGTTCCCCAACCCCGCACGGCCCGTTTCTATCTCCTTCCCAAAATCCACAAACCTGCCTGCCCTGGTCGACCCATCGTCTCAGCCTGCTCCTGCCCCACCGAACTCATCTCCACCTATCTGGACTCCATTTTCTCCCCTTTGGTCCAGGAACTCCCCACCCATGTCCGTGACACCACCCACGCCCTCCACCTCCTCCAGGACTTCCAATTCCCTGGCCCCCAACACCTCATATTCACCATGGACGTCCAGTCCCTGTACACCTGCATTCCGCATGGAGATGGCCTCAAGGCCCTCCGCTTCTTCCTGTCCCGCAGGCCCGACCAGGCCCCCTCCACCGACACTCTCATCCGCCTAGCGGAACTCGTCCTCACACTCAACAACTTCTCTTTTGACTCCTCCCACTTCCTACAGACTAAGGGGGTGGCCATGGGCACCCGCATGGGCCCCAGCTATGCCTGCCTCTTTGTAGGTTACGTGGAACAGTCCATCTTCCGCACCTACACAGGCCCCAAACCCCACCTCTTCCTCCGGTACATTGATGACTGTATCGGCGCCGCCTCTTGCTCCCCAGAGGAGCTCGAACAGTTCATCCACTTCACCAACACCTTCCACCCCAACCTTCAGTTCACCTGGGCCATCTCCAGCACATCCCTCACCTTCCTGGACCTCTCAGTCTCCATCTCAGGCAACCAGCTTGTAACTGATGTCCATTACAAGCCCACCTACTCCCACAGCTACCTAGAATACACCTCCTCCCACCCACCCTCCTGCAAAAATTCCATCCCCTATTCCCAATTCCTCCGCCTCCGCCGCATCTGCTCCCACGATAAGACATTCCACTCCCGCACATCCCAGATGTCCAAGTTCTTTAAGGACCGCAACTTCCCCCCCACGGTGATTGAGAACGCCCTTGACCGCGTCTCCCGCATTTCCCGCGACACATCCCTCACACCCCGCCCCCGCCACAACCGCCCCAAGAGGATCCCCCTCGTTCTCACACACCACCCTACCAACCTCCGGATACAACGCATTATCCTCCGACACTTCCGCCATTTACAATCCGACCCCACCACCCAAGACATTTTTCCATCCCCACCCCTGTCTGCTTTCCGGAGAGACCACTCTCTCCGTGACTCCCTTGTTCGCTCCACACTGCCCTCCAACCCCACCACACCTGGCACCTTCCCCTGCAACCGCAGGAAATGCTACACTTGTCCCCACACCTCCTCCCTCACCCCCATCCCAGGCCCCAAGATGACATTCCACATTAAGCAGAGGTTCACCTGCACATCTGCCAATGTGGTATACTGCATCCACTGTACCCGGTGCGGCTTTCTCTACATTGGGGAAACCAAGCGGAGGCTTGGGGACCGCTTTGCAGAACACCTCCGCTCAGTTCGCAACAAACAACTGCACCTCCCAGTCGCAAACCATTTCCACTCCCCCTCCCATTCTCTTGATGACATGTCCATCATGGGCCTCCTGCACTGCCACCATGATGCCACCCGAAGGTTGCAGGAACAGCAACTCATATTCCGCCTGGGAACCCTGCAGCCATATGGTATCAATGTGGACTTCACCAGTTTCAAAATCTCCCCTTCCCCCACTGCATCCCTCAACCAGCCCAGTTCATCCCCTCCCCCCACTGCACCACACAACCAGCCCAGCTCTTCCCCCCCACCCACTGCATCCCAAAACCAGTCCAACCTGTCTCTGCCTCCCTAACCGGTTCTTCCTCTCACCCATCCCTTCCTCCCACCCCAAGCCGCACCCCCAGCTACCTACTAACCTCATCCCACCTCCTTGACCTGTCCGTCTTCCCTGGACTGACCTATCCCCTCCCTACCTCCCCACCTACACCCTCTCCACCTATCTTCTTTACTCTCCATCTTCGGTCCGCCTCCCCCTCTCTCCCTATTTATTCCAGTTCCCTCCCCCCATCCCCCTCTCTGATGAAGGGTCTAGGCCCGAAACGTCAGCTTTTGTGCTCCTGAGATGCTGCTTGGCCTGCTGTGTTCATCCAGCCTCACATTTTATAATCTAAAATGTGCTGTTGCGTGTCTGTATAGTTGTGGTAGTGGGGACATGTAACCATATCAACTGAGGAATAGTTAGAAGTGCAAGTTTTTTGTATTGGAATGATGTGTAAAGTTCCACGAAGTCTGTATTGGGTCACCCTCATTGCCTGTATTTGCAAATGACTTTAACTTGGTAACGGAAAGAAGAAGCAACTGTTTACTGGCAACAAAACTGAGATATGGTAAATTATTAAAGATTATTAAAAGACATTGATAAGCACATAGTTAAGACAAACAATTAGTACATACATTTGAGTGTAGAAAATGTCAAATAATGTATTTTGGAAGTAAGAATAAAATATGTGGGAAAGATTCTAAATGGATTAGAGTGATCTGAACATGTAATGCATATGTTATTAAAGATAACAGTATAAGCAGAAGTCGCAGAAGTTTGATTTCAAGGCACAGGCTCCCAAAACTAATGTACAAGTGCACACTTAGTTCACAATTGGAGTGTGATATACTTAGACAATCCAAATTATTAAGATTATATAAAAGTAATAAAGCCAAAATGTAATTTTTTTATCAAGTTACTCGACTAAAGGGATCAAAGCTATGAAGAGATGCCTTGTTCTTTTGAGTTGTGGTTTGCAGACTTGACTGTCTCTGATGTCCAATCTGATATCATCTATTAGGCTTTCATAGAGCAAAGAACTTTACAGCACAGGACTGCACCCTTTGGCCCATGATATTGTGCCGAACATGACGCCAAATTAAACTAATCCCTTCCACCTGCCTTTGGCCCTCCATTCCTTGCATATTTGTGTGCTCATTTGAAAGTCCCTTAAACATCCCTATCATATCTGCCTCCACCACCACCCCAGCACCACCAGACTCCTACCACTCTGTGTTTTAAAAAAAACACTCAACCCTTTGAACTTCCCCCTCTCATCTTAAATTCAGGCCCCTAGTATTAGACATTCCAACTCTGGGGGAGAATGATTCTGACCATCATCATCTCTGCTGCAATTTCTCACTATTGCAGGATCATGCTGGAATGCAAAAGCATCCTCTTTGTTCCTGTACCTCTAGCTACCACCCTAAAATCCTAAGCCTTTCATTCAACTTCGCCTCAAACAAGCACAAGAAATTCAGGAACTTCTTTGCCACTGAAATTGAGACTGTTGTGTTCATCTGCCTCTGCAGCATTTTTTCCTTTCATCCAACAAACCAAATTCTTGAAGTCTTAGCCCTGTCATAGCCCAGAACTCACTTTCTCTATAACTTTCTTCTATCTGTTCTCATCCCTTTTCCAAATTCATCTTATGCAGGTGACAAATCTATTGTTCCCTCTCAACTCCATCCCAACCAAACTATTGAACACAAAGTTTCTCATTTGATTGCCCATTTTGGCTGATGGTATTAACAGTTATTTTTCTAAAATACAATGCTCCTCCTCATAAAATCTGCTTCCACCACCCAACCTCAAAATGTCCAGCATTGACTCCATCTGCCTTTATAAATTACTGCCTAGTAATTTACCTCCTTTGACTCTGCAATGTGCTGGATCAAGCCAGTGTGTCCAGCAACAACTAATTATCCTTGACCTACAAGCATGGAACCATTAACATGTCCGATCAGAGATAATGGGAACTGCAGATGCTGGAGAATCCAAGATAATAAAGTGTGAAGCTGGATGAACACAGCAGGCCAAGCAGCTTTTGTGCTCCTGAGATGCTGCTCAGCCTGCTGTGTTCATCCAGCTTCACACTTTATTAACATGTCTGATCATGCCATTCTCTTGCCACCTATTTAGAACTGCCCCTGTCTGATTCCATCCTAATCTATCCAGTCATAGCCAGGGATTAACATTTAATTCTTTCTCCTCTCTCTCACCCTGTTGTCTTTGTCTTCCACATGGATCTATCCTTAGCACCCTCATATTTTTCATCGACATGCTGCCTTTTTACATTATTTGAAAACTCAGCATCAGTTTCTACATGGAGGCTGACCACATCCGTCTGTACCTTGACTGGCTTTAGTACGAGGTTAGCAAAAATATCCTGCCGTGCAATGTTGGGAAGACCGAAAGCGTTGTTTTCTACCCAGCAAAAATTCTATTGACTGCTTCCTTTTCCCCAGCAACTGCCTGAGGCTGAATGAAATCTTATTGTCTTATTTGATCCCAAGATAAACTTCAAACCTGCTCCACCAGCAGAATTGCCTCCACCTTCTAACATTGCATGCCTCTACTCATCTACTGAAACCTTTATTCATGCCTTTTATTTCATCCAGACTATTTGACTGCTGCATTGATCTTTGCATCTTTCACTATCATACCCTGAACTAGAGTTCTTCCAAACCTCTCCAACATTAGCACTGTAATGCAGTTGTAAAAGGTTTCATTTTTTATACTGTCAAATTATTTGTGGTTCTTCTGAGTATCCAATAAAGTGAGAAACTAATATTTAGAATTGTATGGGACATCTATTTGCATATTGATACGGTTGCCCATTTTACTTGACTCATTCAAGTACCATGTGTTGATGCAATAAGTCAGTTTTTGGTTGTAGAATCTACAGGTATGTGAAGATATTGACATTTAACTCATTGGTCTGTATTTTGAAATAATACTTTAGATGCGGGAGATCACTTCCCAAATTTTTTCAAAAGTAGAGTTTATAGCATGAATTTGCTCATGGTGCAAAGATTCGCTTTTTTTAAATTCTCCAGCCCCTTCTGTTTATCAGCACAATTCCAGTTATCAACTAGAAGTCTACGTTTGAGATGTTGTGTAATAATTAAATGAGTGTGCTATAGTTGGGAATATTAAAGAAGTAAAACACCTTAACCTATTTTGATTGCTGCTTGAAATGTCTAACGTAAATAGTCTACATCTTGCGCAGATAGTTTAAGCAATTTGATTTAATAGTGAGACATTTTTCAATCAAGCAATAGTAAACCAACAATGACAAGTGATTCACTTATCTATAACTTTGTTTCCTAACTGAATTCTGTCTTCATTTAGGTTAACTCTGCTTTCCACTTCGAGTGAGAGAAATGGATGTGAAAGGTGTGAAGGAAACCCTGTCTTGGCTGTATTACCAATACCTGCTTGTTACATGCAGTTATGTGCTGGAGCCCTGGGAACAAACCGTTTTCAACTCTGTTTTGTTCATCATTGTGGCTATGGTTTTATACACAGCCTACGTTTTCATTCCAATTCATATTCGTCTGGCGTTGGAGTTCTTTTCTGGCCTAGGCGCAGGCCAACCTGAAAGCACAGTTGCCATCATGACTTAACCTACACTAATTTTAAACTTAAGACATTTTTAAATGAAAAGAGTCTGTGAATCTAAGGACCCAGTGAAAACTTTGGCTTTTGAATTTACAGGTGTTTCTCCTATAACGCAATAGTTGCGTTCTTGTGTGACCTTGCACTATAGAAAATCGCCATAGAAAATCACATTATAGGGAAATCACTATACCTGTACAGCAGAAAGTCTGCGTATCCAAACAGCATCCACTATTCATCAATCACGTTACAGCCAATTCACGTTAACGAAACACGCATTATAGCAGAAATACCTGTGTACTTTGTGGCTGCACTCTTATTTTTTACGCACCTCAATCTTCTTGTGATTCAAGTAACATGGTAAACGGCATTATATATGAAAAAGAAAGCATGCAATAGTGAAATATAGCAATTCATGATGTAAGCCAATAGAAATTTCACTTCAATGTGAAACTAACTATGATAACAGCAGCTGGAAGCAATAGATATGGGGGTCAAATATTTATTCATCCAATCGTGTATTTATCTAAATTCAATTCTGTCATAGTTCACATTCACAACCTTCTCTATTTTGTTTAATGTAGACCTCTCACTTTAATGCTAGTTTCATTCTAGAAATTTTTATGTAAAGAAAATTCAATTTTAAGGCATATTTTTGGTAAGTGGCTCATCACTTCTACTTTGCCTCAAAATCAGCAAGTCGTAAAGAAGAAACGCGTCAATTTATGTGACATATCCAACACATAAAGTTTTAACATAAAAAGTGACATCTGGGTGCTATTACAAAGTTCTGCTTGGTGTTAAATTTAAGGGCTGTTCTATAATGTTTATATTTACTCTTAAGAAAGAGTTATTCATATTTATAATCGACGAAAAAACCATTTTCTTGCAATTGAATTGATCCAGTGCTAGGCTGTTTACAAAAAAACTTCAAGCCATTTCAAAAAGTTTTTTTTGCAGCAATGCATGAAATGTGCTTTCACATATTATATTCAATAACAGTATATTCGTGTTATAGTAAATGCCAATGATGCTATTGGACAAGGATGTTATAAATGGATACTTTGCTAATTAACCATGAAACAGTATGTCCTGTGCAAACTTCTACGTATCTAAAGTCTCTTTAAAATATCATACCATTGTTTTTATGATTGGTAATAACTATCCAAATCAGAAGCGGTGAAATATTTGTTACAAAGGCTATGTGCCTATTGTTCAGGAAAAAGACATTATAAAATGAACATTAACTTCCTGTCTATTCTGTTGTTCATGAAAATCAATGGTTATACATGATTTTTCAATAAAGTTTGTTTAAAGTATCAACCTCTAATGTCAACTTGATTTGTGTCTAGGGTATTTTCTTTACTTACAGCTGTGAAAAAACATTAAACAGAGGGTAAAATAGTTTTATTTTGTGTCTGTTATTAGAGGTCAGTTAAACTTCCAACCTAATTACGCATAGAATCAGGGCAGAAAAGAGGCCAATTATTCATGGTATTCGTGCTCTTTGAAAAATCTATCCAATTGGTTCCACTTTAGAGATGTAGAGTAATACAAAACAGAAACAGAAGGGGCCAGACCCAAAACATTAGCTTTCCTGCTCCTCTGATGCTACTTGTCCCACTGTGTTCATTCAGCTTTACACTTAGTTATCACAGAAACAGACCATTCAGTCCAACTCATTCATGCCAAGTTTCCCAAACTAAACTAGTCACATTTGCTTGTGTTTGGCCCACATTCCCGCTAAACCTTTCTTATTCATGTCCCTGTCCAAATGCTTTTTAAATGTTGTAACTGTACCTGCATCTACCACTTCCCCTGGCAGCTCATTCCACACCTGCACCACCCTCTTTGTGGAAAAAGTCCCTCAGGTTCCCTTTCTAAGTTTTCCTTTGCTCACCTTAAAATTACACCCTCCTAGGTATCAATGCCCCTACCATAAGGAACAGGCCTTTGCCATTCACTTTGTCTATGTCCATCATTATTTTATAAATCCCTAAAGTCTCATTTCAACCTCCAATGCTCCAGTGAAAAAAATCCCAGCCTTTCCCTATAACTCAAACCCTCCAGTCTAAAAATCTTTTCCGCAAACTAGCAATCACTTTCCTTTAGCATGGTGATCAAACTGTACACAGTTCTCCAAAGTGGCCTCACCAACATCCTGCATAATTACAACATGACGTCCCAAATCCGATACGCAATGGTCTAAGCAATGAAGGCAAGCGTGCCAAATACCTTTACTGTCTTGTCTCCCTGTGATGCCACTTTCAAGGATCTATATACCCGAACGCTTGGGTGTCTCTGTTCAATAACACGCCCCAGGATCGTACCATTAACTCTGTAAGCCCTGCCCTTGTTCATTTTACCAAAAATAACATCTCATTTCTTTTTCTTCGCATGGCTCATCAATATTTTTCTTTTTAAATATATACAATAGCCATACAGCTAACAGCAAAAATCTTAAGATAACAAAGTGTGGAGCTGGATGAACACAGCAGGCCAAGCAGCATCTTAGGAGCACAAAAGCTGATGTTTCGGGCCTAGACACTTTTCTGATGAAGGGTCTAGGCCCGAAACGTCAGCTTTTGTGCTCCTAAGATGCTGCTTGGCCTGCTGTGTTCATCCAGCTCCACACTTTATTATCTTGGATTCTCCAGCATCTGCAGTTTCCATTATCCCTGATGCAAAAATCTTAAAGCTTGTTGGGAAAAGGAGCCATTGTTGTACAAGTGTAACAGCTATGGATGACATGTTTACTGCTTAATGAGCCAGCCTGCACAGCAGTCTGGTAATAAGGACTTATTTAACATGGAATTATTGCTAATGTTCCTAAACAGAGGCCTGAATGAGGAACAATGGAGCAAACAATCTCCTATGATCAATATGTAATTGAAAAGAGGAGATTGCACATTAAGGATTTATAAAACAAAGAAGGCAAGAAGCAGCATAACCACAAAACATGTATAGACTTGACAACCAAGGAGGGGAATGTATCAACTCCACAAGGTGACATTTCACTGCAAATGAAGCATCTGCTACTTTGAAAGATGAAAGTGCTTTGGAGTTTGGAAAATTTCAAGAGTTAAGTGGTGGAGGCCCTCTTGTAGTGCAGAGATAGTGTCCCTACCTCTGGGTCAAGAGCCTGGGTTCAAATCCCAGCTACTCCAGAGGTGTGTATTAACATTTCCGAACAGATTGATTGATTAGAAAGATGAGTTAAATTTTTAAAAAGTAAAGTAATTAAACTTAATTCGAGGGCTAATTTGCAAGCTAATTAAAAGCTGCTCTGTTTAACTGTGTGTAATTTTAATTACATTTCTGAAACAGGAAACAGTTGAGTCACTCTTTGATTAAGCTGGTTAACTGAATGTTTGGTTTGATCCAGTTCAGAAGTATTTTTTAGGGCCTATTAAAAGGTAGCAATCTTAATGATGCTTGGCTAAACAAGACTGTTTTGGAGTTGGGTGAAAATAGGGAATTATGTGAGACAGGGAGAAAGTGAAGCTGCAAGACTGAGTGTGGTGCTCAGTCTCAGTCCTGGAAGTTCAGAAATTGACACAGTCCCAATGGAAACAGCCAGTTAATAAGTTACACATGCAGAGTATTTTCTTATAGTTTTTAAAGCATAATATGAAACAAAGGTTGGGATTTTTGATAGTAATAGAGGTTTTAAAAATGAAAGAAGGCCCCTAGCTTAATTAAATTCCCTTAAAGGGAGCAGGCAAACTAGGGTGGCTGCAAGGAAGAGCAAGTGCAGGTACCCAAGGTGGCGGTGAGAGCAGGGACAGGCTGCAAGGTGGCGAAATCAGGCAGCCTGAGGCAGCAGGAGGTGGGTGGTCGAGATCAACACAGCTAGGAGCTTATGGACTCTGGTGTTGAACTGTTAACTGTTTCTTTGTTTCACTACTTTTTACGATGAAGGGCTATAATGTTTAACTTTTAAACTTTGTTTCATCTATTTTTCTGCTTTGTACCAAAATACTGTACCAAGGAGATAACATGCTGGAAATCACAGTGGGCCAGGCAGGATCTATGGAGAGAAAGGAAGCTAACATTGAGTCTAGATTATTCTTAATGAGTTTCACTTAAATCTACGCTCTGTAGTACTTAACATTTCTGCCCTCTAACTATCCATGCCTCTCATAATTTTATACACTTCTATCAAGTTGCCCTCTCAACTCCCAACACTCTGGCAAAAACAATCCAAGTTTGTGCAACCTTATCTTATAGCTAATTCACTCCAATCCAGGCATCATCCTGTTAATTCAATTTTGCATCTTCTCCAAAGCCTCCACATCCTTCCTGTAGTGCAGCGACCAGAACATCTCACAGTACTCCAAATGTGGCCTGACGAAAGTCTTATACAGTTGCAACATAACTTGCCATCGCTTAGACTTAATGTAACAATTGATGAAGGTAAGCATGCCACATGCCTTCTTTATCCCCTCACCCACTTGTGTTGCCACTTTCAGGGATCTATGGACTTGGACCTGAAGATCCCTCTGTATTTCAATGCTCACAGGAGTCCAGCCATTTATAGTATACTTGCCTCTTTCATTTGATCTCCTGAAATGCATCACCTCACACTTCCCACAGACTAAGGGGGTGGCCATGGAAACCCACATGGACCCAATCTGTGCCTGCTTCTTCATAGGATACGTGAAATGGTCCCTATTCTGCAGCTAGACTGGCACTATCCCCACCTCTTCCTCCGCTGCATCATGAATGTATTGGCGCTGCCTTGTGCTCCCATGAGGAACTTGATCAGTTCATCAACTTCACTAACACCTTTCACCCCAACCTCAAGTTCAGCTGGACCATGTCTGATACCTCTCTCTCCTTCCTGGATTACTCTGTCTCCTTCTCTGGTGACCACCTCAAAACTGGTATCTACTTCAGGCCCAGCGACTCCCACAGCTAGCTGGATTTCACCTGCTCTTACCCACCTTCCTGCAAGAATGTAATCCCTTACTCCCAATTCCCATGCCTCCACCACGTCTGCTTCCAAGATGAGGCATCCCACTCCCAAACATCCTAGATGTCCTCTTATTTCAAGGACCGCAATTTTCCCTTTCGGTGGTCAAAAATGCTCTAAGCTACATCTCTTGAATTTCCCACACCTCTGCCCTCATATCCCCTGCCCGCAACAAAAACAAAGACCAATTCCCCCTTGTTCTCACATATCGCCCCACCAGCCTCCTGATTCAATGTATTATTCTCCACCACCTGCAGCCTTACCACCCAACCAAGGATATATTTCCCTCCCCACCCCTATCTGCCTTCCATAGGGAATGCTCTCTCCACAACTCCCCCATCCGCTCCACATTCCCCACTAGGCCACCCACCCCCGGCACCTTTCCTTGCAACTGCAGGAAGTGCTACACCTGCCCCTAAATCTCCCCCTTCACCTCCATCCAAGGAACCAAAAAAGCCTTTCACATCAGACAGATATTCACGTGCACATCCGCCAATGTGGTTTATTGCATCCACTACTCCTGATGTGGCCTCCTCTACACTGGTGAGCCCAAGCGTAGGCTCGGAGACTGCTTTGTCGAGAACCTGTGCTCTGTTCACGACTAACGACAACATCTTCTAGTCACAAAACACTTCAACTCCCCCCTCCCACTCTCTGGATGACATGTACATCCTGATGCCACTCGGAAACTGGAGGCACAGTACCTCATATTCTACCTTGGAAGCCTACAACGCAATAGTCTCAATGTGGACTTTACCAGTTTCAAAATCTCCCCATCCCCTGGCCTCATCCCATGACCAACCCTCCCTCTCATTCCCACCTCCTTGACCTGACACAACCTGTCTATCTTCTCTCCCACCTATCCGCTCCTCCCACCTCACTGACCAATTCCCACCACTGCCTACCTGCACTCACCTATTACCATTCCACCTACCTTCCCCTGCCTCACCCCTCCTCTCTCAATTTACCTCAGAGCTTTCTTCCCCCACCCCATTTCTGAAGAAGAGTCCCGAACCAAAATATTAGCTTTCCTGCTCCTCTGATACTGCCTGACCTGCTGTGTTCCTACACCTCCACACTGTGTTATATCTCACCTCACACTTGTCTGGTTCAAATTAATCCTAACCCATCTACCATTTCTCTGTGCACTTTCCAAGTTGATTCATATCCTGTTGCATCCTTTGATATCTTTCCTCACTATCCATAACTTGCTAATTTTCAGGCCATCTGTAAACTTACTAATCAGACCACCAACATTTCATCCAAATAATTTATGTAGATTAAAAACAACAATAGTCGCAGCACTGATCCTTTTTAAACACTGACTGCCAATCAGATAAATGCCCTTCTACAACCTTCCTCTGTCTTCTATAGCCAAGAAAATTTGCATCCAACTTTCCAACTCACTATGGATTCCATGCATATTGATCTTCTGTACCAACCTACCGTGAACCTTGTCATCAATCATACTTATTGATCATCTCCTCACTTTCTCAAAGAGCTTGGTGAGACAAGACCTCGCATACATAATGTTCTCCTAATAAGTCCTTCATCTTCAAATGCAAATAAATCCTGTCCGTACTCTGATGTAAAGCTCACTGGCCTATAATTTCCTAAAATTATGCCTGTTATCCTTCTTGAACAAATGGACATAGTTGGTATTCTCCACTCTTCTAGCACCTCAGCTGTAGCTAAAAAAGATACAAAGATCTCTATCAAGGACTCCAAAAAATCCTCGTTTGGTATCCTGGGATAGATCCCATCAGGGTTTTGGGGCTTACCTATCTTAATGGATTTCAAGACACTCAACACGGCATCCTCCTTAAGATCAACATGACTTAGAGTATCAACAAACCCCTCTCTCAACTTACCATGATTCATGCCTTTGTCATTGGTGAATAACAATGCGACATACTCATTAAGGATATCTCTCACTTCCCATGGCTCCACACATAAATTCCCTCCTTTGTTCTTGAGGGAATCTCCCTTTTCCTTAGTCATCCTCTTGCTCCACAGAAAGCCTTGGGAATCTCCTTAATCCTACTTGCCAAGGACATTTCATGGCCCATCTAGCCTTCCTAATTTTTGTTTAAGTCCTCTTCTGCTTCCTATATACTCTTCAAGGGCCTTGCTTGATTTCTGTTTCCCAAACCTTAAAAATGCTTCCTTTTCCTTTTTATCTACAAAATTTACAACATCTGTCATCACCCAAGGCTCCCGAGACTTGCCATCCCTATCTTTCCTCCTCACAGGAACAAGCTGGCCATTAACTGTGGTCAACTGGCTTTTAAAAGATTCTCATGTGCCATATGTTGATTTATCTTTAAACAGCTGTCCCCAATCTGTTTTTATCCAGTTTCTGCCTAATACGGCTATAATTCACCTTTGCTGAATTTAGCACTTTTGCCTGAGGACCAGTCCATATCCTTTTCCACAACTATCTTAAAACTAACAGAATTAAGATCACTGTTCCCAAAATGGTTTCCCACTGAAATTTCAATCACTTGGCCAGGCTTATTCCCTAATACAGGGTCTAATAAAGTCTCTTCACTAATTGGACCATCTACATGTGTTTTCAAGAATTTCACCTGGACATTGACTCTGGACCTCCAAAGGTTTCATGGCATCAGGTTAAACAGGGGCAAGGAAATGTCCTGCCAATTACCACCATCTCGCACAGATGATAAATTGTACTCCTTTGTGTTGAAAAATACTTGGAGGGAGCACTGAGGATGACAAGAGTACAGAAAGTACTCTGGGTGGAGGATTTCAATGTCCACCACCAAGAGTGGCTCCGAAAGTAACTAACTTAATTGAGAGAGAAGTCATGACAGGAGACCTCAGACCTTTGATGTGCTCCTCTTGTGAAATGTGGGAAATAAGGGACAATTCCAGTGTCCCTAATGCCTAATGTGCAGGCAGTATGTCCATTGCACTGGAACTGTGGGTAGACTCACTGTGGAGCATCTGCGATGCTCAGAACGTCATAGACAATATATTTACTGAGGTGGTCACACTGCAGGTGAGGATTACACAGACAGAAAGGGAATGGGTGACCATCAGACAAAGTAAAATGCTCAGAAGGGTAGTGCAGATGCCCCATGTGCTTATTCCCTCTCATACAGATATCTCTCTTTGTCTACGGTTGAGGGGATGGCTTCTTGGGAAAGCAGCATCAGCCAAGTTCATGGCACTATGGGGTGGCTCAGCTGCATAGAAGGGGAGGAAAATGATTTACAGGACTATAGTGATGGTGAATTCAATAATAAGGGGTACAGGTAGGTGCTTCTGTAGCCGTAGACATGAACGCAGGATGGTATATTGCCTCCCTAGTGCCCAGATCAGGGGTGTCAGGGAGCAGCTGCAGGATGTTCTGGAGTGGGAGGGTGAACAGCCTGTGGTTGTGGTACACAGAGATACTAACGACATAGAAACAAAGGATGAGAACCTGAAAGTTGAATATAGGAAGTTAGAAGATAAATGAAAATGCAAGACTTCATCTCCCATTGCCATATACTAGCAAAGTAGGAATAAAAGATAGATCAGATGAATGTGTATTTAGAGGAAAGAGTTTAGATCCCTGAGGCATTAGGACCATTTCTGGGGAATTCAGACCTGTACAAGCCTGATGGGTTGTGCCTAAGCAGAGGTGGGACAAATACCATCAAAGGGCCTTTTATTAGTTCACTAGAGAGCCACTAGTGTGGCAGGGGAATAGGATCCAAAGTGTAGGTTTAGATCAGTCAGATTCAGATCAGGAAACGGTAAGTAAAACATTATTTAGTGATGTAGTCAGTAACCCAGAAAGACGAAAGAAACAAGAATTAAAAAGCATCTAGCAAAGGAAATTGACAGGGTTGAGCTGCTTATACTTCAATGCAAGGAATATTACAAACAAGATAGATGAACTAAGGGCATAGACAGACACATGGCAACATGATGTTGTGGCTTTAACAGAAACCTCCCGAAAGGAGAGACAAAATTGGCAGCTCAGTATGCTTGGACATACAGTTTTCTGGCAGTATAGGCGAGTGACAAAAGAAGGGGTGGGTTGGCAGTATTAGTTAAGGAAAGATTACAGTTGTGAGAGGGGATGACATATTAATTGAGTTAACAAATGAGGCTTTATGCATTGAACTTAGTAATTTAAAAGAGAGCCAGTCACACCACTAGGAGAATATAACAAACCCCCAAGTAGTAAAATGTGAGGCTGGATGAACACAGCAGGTCCAGCAGCATCTCAGGAGCACAAAAACTGACGTTTCGGGCCTAGACCCTTCATCAGAGAGGGGGATGGGGTGAGGGTTCTGGAATAAATAGGGAGAGAGCGGGAGGTGGACCGAAGATGGAGAGAAAAGAAGATAGGTGGAGAGGAGAGTATAGGTCGGGAGGTAGGGAGGGGATAGGTCAGTCCAGGGAAGACGGACAGGTAAAGGAGGTGGGATGAGGTTAGTAGGTAGGAGATGGAGGTGCGGCTTGGGGTGAGAGGAAGGGATGGGTGAGAGGAAGAACAGGTTAGGGAGGCAGAGACAGGTTGGACTGTTGCAGGAACAGCAACTCATATTCCGCTTGGGAACCCTGCAGCCCAATGGTATCAATGTGGACTTCACCAGCTTCAAAATCTCCCCTTCCCCCACTGCACCACACAACCAGCCCAGCTCTTCCCCTCCACCCACTGCATCCCAAAACCAGTCCAACCTGTCTCTGCCTCCCTAACCTGTTCTTCCTCTCACCCATCCCTTCCTTCCACCCCAAGCCACACCTCCATCTCCTACCTACTAACCTCATCCCACCTCCTTGACCTATCCCTCTTCCCTGGACTGACCTATCCCCTCCCTACCTCCCCACCTATACTCTCCTCTCCACCTATCTTCTTTTCTCTCCATCTTCGGTCCGCCTCCCCCTCTCTCCCTATTTATTCCAGAACCCTCACCCCATCCCCCTCTCTGATGAAGGGTCTAGGCCCGAAACGTCAGCTTTTGTGCTCCTGAGATGCTGCTTGGCCTGCTGTGTTCATCCAGCCTCACATTTTATTATCTTGGATTCTCCAGCATCTGAAGTTTCCATTATCACTGATACAATTTAAACCCCCAAGTAGTAGTAGTCAGAAGAAAATGTGTGCAACACAAATTTCTGCCTGTAGGAATAAGAGGGCAAGAAGAGTGGGAGACTTTAACTGTCCCAATATCAAACAGTATAAGGGGCATTGAGGGTGAAACAATTCTGAAAAGTTCATGTTCTGTGTTCAAGAAATTATTTTTAAAAAGTAGGTGACAAGCCCAAGAAGAGGAGATGGATTTTGTTTTGGAAAATAAAGGCAGGAAAATGGGTGAAATAGGTGACTATGTTGGAGATAGTGACCAAAATTCAGTTAGCTTGGGTATTATTACAGAAAGGGACAGTAAAACCTTTAACTGGGCGAAGCAATTTTTACGAAACTGCAGTGATTTGGCTGAGTTGGATTGGACAAGACTGCTAAGGGCAAAATCAGTGGTAAACCAGTAGGAGGCAGTAAAAAGTGAGATCCTTAGGACACAAGGTAGTCACGTCCCCTCAAAATGTTAGCATCGTGCTGCCAAATCAAGGCCCCTATGGGTTGTCTCAAAGAATGGGAATGAAGAAAAAGATGTAGAGGAAAGGATAGCAAAGATGATTCTTGATAGGAGTGAGAGAGACAGGGTAGTTGTCATGGGGGACTTCAACTTTCCAAATATTGACTGGGAACACTATAGTTCGAGTAGTATAGATGGGTCAGTTTTTGTCCAGTGTGTGCAGGAGGGCTTCCTGACACTGTATGTAGATAGGCCAACAAGGGGCGAAGCCACATTAGATTTGGCACTGGGTAATGAGCCCGGCCAGGTGTTAGATTTGGAAGTAGGTGAGCACTTTGCTGATAGCGATCACAATTCTGTTATGTTTACTTTAGTGATGGAAAGGGATAGGTGTATACCACTGGGCAAGAGATATAGCTGGGGGAAAGGCAATTATGATGAGATTAGCAAGATTGCGGGACCATAGGATGGGGAAGGAAACTGCAGGGGATGGGCACATGAGAAATGTGGAGCTTATTCAAGAAAAGCTCCTGTGTGTCCTCGATAAGTATGTACCTGTCAGGCAGGGAGGAAGCTGTAGAGTGCGGGAGCCGTGGTTTACAAAGGAGGTGGAATCTCTGGTTAAGAGGAAGAAGAAGGCTTATGTTAGGATGAGATGTGAAGGCTCAGTTAGGGCACTTAAGGGCTACGAGGTAGCCAGGAAAGACCTAAAGAGAGAGCTCAGAAGAGCCAGAAGGAGACATGAGAATTTGTTGGCGGATAGGATCAGGGTAAACCCTAAGGCTTTGTACAGGTATTTAAGGAATAAAAGAATGACGGAAGTAAGATTAGGGCCAATCAAGGATAGTAGTGGTAAGTTGTGTGTGGAGTCAGATGAGATAGGGGAAGCACTAAATGAATATTTTTCAACAGTATTCACTCTAGAAGATGACAATGTTGTTGAGGAGAATACTGAGATACAGGCTACTAGACTAGGTGGGATTGAGGTTCACAAGGAAGAGGTATTAGAAATCCTACAGAGGGTGAAGATAGATAAGTCCCCTGGGCCAGATGGGATTTATTCTAGGATCCTCTGGGAAGCTAGGGAGGAGATTGCCGAGCCTTTGGTATTGATCTTTAACTCGTCATTGTCTACAGGAACGGTGCCAGACAACTGGAGGATAGCAAATGTGGCTCCCCTGTTGAAGAAGGGGAATAGAGACAATCCTGGTAATTATAGACCAGTGAGCCTTACCTCAGTTGTTGGTAAAGTGTTGGAAAAGGTTATAAGGGATAGGATTTATAATCATCTAGAAAAGAATAAATTGATTGGGGATAGTCAGCACGGTTTTGTGAAGGGAAGGTCATGCCTCACAAACCTTATTGAGTTCTTTGAGAAGGTGACCAAACAGGTAGATGAGAGTAAACCAGTTGATGTGGTGTATATGGATTTCAGCAAGGTGTTCGATAGGGTTCCCCACAGTAGGCTATTGTACAAAATGCAGAGGAATGGAATTGTGGGAGATATAGCAGTTTGGATCGGAAATTGGCTTGCTAAAAGAAGACAGAGGGTAGTAGTTGATGGGAAATGTTCATCCTGGAGACCAGTTACTAGTGGTGTACCGCAAGGGTCGGTGTTGGGTCCACTGCTGTTTGTCATTTTTATAAATGACCTGGATGAGGGCGTAGAAGGATGGGTTAGTAAATTTGCGGACAACACTAAGGTCAGTGGAGTTGTGGATAGTGACGAAGGATGCTGTAGGTTGCGGAGAGACATAGATAAGCTGCAGAGCTGTGCTGAGAGGTGGCAAATGGAGTTTAATGCAGACAAGTGTGAGGTGATGCACTTTGGTAGGAGTAACCGGAAGGCAAAGTACTGGGCTAATGGTTAGATTCTTGGTAGTGTAGATGAGCAGAGAGATCTCGGTGTCCATGTACACAGATCCTTGAAAGTTGCCACCCAGGTTGACAGGGCTGTTAAGAAGGCATACAGTGTTTTAGCTTTTATTAATAGAGGGATCGAGTTCCGGAACCAACAGGTTATGGTGAAGCTGTACAAAACTCTGGTGCGGCCGCACTTGGAGTATTGCGTACAGTTCTGGTCACCGCATTATAAGAAGGATGTGGAAGCTTTGGAAAGGGTGCAGAGGAGATTTACTAGGATGTTACCTGGTATGGAGGGAAGGTCTTACAAGGACAGGCTGAGGGGCTTGAGGGTTGATGGGATAGATAGGGAGAGCCTTTTTCCTAGGATGGTGACGGCGAGCGCGAGGGGGCATAGCTTTAAATGGAGGGTTTAAAGATATAGGACAGATGTCAGAGGTAGTTTCTTTACTCAGAGAGTAGTAAGGGAATGGAACGCTTTGCCTGCAACAGTAGTTGATTCGCCAACTTTAGGTACATTTAAGTCATCATTGGATAAGCATATGGACATACATGGAATAGTGTAGGCTAGATGGGCTTCAGATCAGTATGACAGGTCGGCACAACATCGAGGGCCGAAGGGCCTGTACTGTGCTGTAATGTTCTATGTTCTATGTTCTAAGGCTAATGATAGTCACAACAAACTCAACACCACAGATAGTCTAGAGGAGTCTACAAAGTACAGGAATCAAGGTTAAATAAAAAGTAAATCAAAGAAATGGCATGAAAAAATATTAGCAAATATGATAAAAGAAAGCCCAAAGATGTTTTACCAGTTTATAAAAAGCAAAAGGATAGTTAAGGATAGAAAAGGATCTATTAGACATGAAAAAGGAAACTTGAGAGAAGATGCAGAGAATATGGAAAAAGTTTTAAATGCGTTTTTAGTCTCCATACTCACAAAAGAAAGGGATGACGCGGAAATAGTAATCCAAAAGGAGCAGTGTGAAATATTAGACAAAATAATCATAACGAGTGAGGAAGTATTTGAGGAGTTGAAAGCCTTGAAACTATATAAGTCACCACGGCTGGATGGACTGTTCTCTAGGAAGTTGAAGGAGGAAAGGGAGATAATAGCAAATGTTCTGAGAACTATTATCCAATCTTTAATAGTGCGAAAGGACTGGAGGAATGAAAATGTAGTTCAGTTGTTCAAAAAGGGTACAAAGGAAATGCCAAACAATTATAAGCTGGTTACTTCACTGGCCAGCAAATTGTTGGAATCAATCCTGAGAGTTCAGATAAACTGTCACTTAGAACAGCATGGACTAGTCAGGGGCAGTCAGTATGGCTTTGTTAAAAGTAGGACATGCCTTACAAATTTGATTGATCCTCATCACTTCCCACAAATTCAATGAGGGTAGTGCGGAGGATGTTGCTGACATTGATTTTCATATGGCATTTTGACAAGGTCCCACATAACAGACCAGACAAAAAAAGTAAAAGCCTCTGAGATACAGAGTAATTTGCCAAATTGGACCCAAAGTTGGCTTAGGAACAGGAAACAAAAAGTAATGGTTATTGGCTCCCTTTGCTAGCAGGGCTCAGTGTTGGGACCCCTCCTGTTTGCATGATTTGGACTCTAACATGGGAGGAACAACTGGGAAATTTGTAGATGACACAAAAACTGGCTGTGTGGGGATTAGTGTAGAGGATCGCTGTAAGCTCCAAAATGATACAGATGGGTTTGTGGAGTGGGAGGGAAGTGTCAGATGGAGTTCAACTCTGAGTGTGAGGCAATGCATTTAGGGAGGTCAAACAGTAAAATGGAACACACAATGAACAGAAATATATTGAGAGGGCTAGATGAAATGAAAGATTTTGGCAGGCAAGTGCATAGGTCCCTAAAAGTAGCAGGACAGATAGACAAGGTTGTAGAGAAGGCATATAGAGTGAGGTATAGAATGCAAAAGTAATGATATAATTATGAAAGTATATAAGTCACTGGTGAGGGCCTTCAGCTGGGTATTGTGTGTAGTCCTGGTCACCACATTGTAGGAGGAATGTTTTTAGCCCAGAGAGTGTGCAGAGAAGAATTACTAGAATGTTGCCAAAGTTGGAGAGTTGTAGCTGCGAGGAGCCATTGGCGAAGTTGGTGGTTGATTTCCCTGGAACAGAGAAGGCTGGTATATGGAACAGAGAATTGTGGTATACAGAATTGTGAGGGGTAGACAGAGTAGACAGGAGGGAGCGATTTCCCTTGACAGAGAGTTCAAAAACCCATGGGCCATAAATTCAAGCTAAGTGGCAGAAGGATAAGAGGGGACATGAGGGTTACTTTTTATGCAGCAATTGATGGGTGTCTGGAATTCACTGCCTCAGTTAGTGATGGAGGCAGAGACCCTAAACCCTTTTTATCTGGATCTGCATCCTGAGTGCTGTAAACTGCCAGGACTACGGGCTGTGTTTAGGAAGATAGGATTAGAGAAGGGGATCTAGGTGTCTTTGAGTCCACATGGACGGCATGAACCATATGGCCCTGTCTGTCCTGTATCATTTCTATTGTTCTATGAAATTGATAACCTGTAGGGACTCAGAGTCCTGATGCAAGGCAGACCCTGAGCTGGGACTCAGTGAAGACACTGCTTAGGAAGATCCTGATCAGCTCCACCTCATCTGGAAGTATCCTTAAGTCAAAGCTGCAGAATCTCTTATTCTTATTCTTCATTAATAAACACTTGAAAACAATGAAAAATGTACTGCAACATTTTGTGAATCTTAATGATTGTCCCCTGATTATCGAGCTTCTGGCAATGGAAACAGTTTGGTCAGGATTTAGTGCTCTGTGCATTGAGTCTGGGGAAGAGAGATTTCAGGAAATCTCAGTGCATCAGGCACCAATTAGGTATTTAAAGTACAGGCTGGTGAGGTTCTCATCTAATCAGGAGCCTCATGTGCTAAAAAGAATTGGTTCTGAAGGCAGCTGGTATGCAGAAGGCAACCTGCACTGTTCAAGAAGGCAGTTCACCACCATCTCCCCAAAGGTAACTAGGGATGGGCTGTAAATACTGGCCAAGACACTATTATGGTCCAGATCAAACTTGCTCAAGTATGTTAAGAAGAGAGCCTAGACTCCGACTTTTTTCTTCATGCCTTAAACTTGCCTTTAAAATGTGTTCTGTCTGCAATTCCATTAGTCAAACTATCATGTTTGTTGCAAAACACTTCATTTTCACACTCTAGTTAAAATACATACAGAAGAAAGAAGAATTGGAATAACCTAACAGGATAATGGATTATTTAACTACTAAATAGCAACTGTTCCAATGTAGTAACATTCCATAACATCCCCTTGGCAAAGGCCAATTCAGTAAAATGGACTGTCTCACATGCAATTCTAGCAGCAGGAAGAGAACCCCAGCTTTTAGCTGTAACGGGGAGAAGAATAACAGATTCCATATCCAGCTTCAAGATCCAAGCACATGCTGAAAGTTAAACTAAAATCTCGGTTCTATGGGAGCTGGATCCCAGCCATTCAGTCTGCTTCCAACTTAAAAAAAGGTCAAGGCTTCACAAGCTATTACATTATTGATTTGAAACAGACTGCTCATTACCTCTGTTTCAACCTTTCTTCATTAAAAAAGGACAAAATACACCTCTCAAAACCATAGTGTCAAGAGCAGCAACACCCACATGTTATGAATGAATAAAACCACTCATAGAAGCAATAGCCAAGGGTGTGCAGTGTCCAATATTCAAAATGAAATTTTATACCAGGAACAATCTGAGAAAAAAATTGTCCGCTGACTGTGAAATAGATAACTGTGTTGATTGGGACAATGTTAACTTGACAAAGATTGCAGAAAAAAAGAGCTGAACATTCACCATGATTGTGTGAAGGCAATATTGGAACAAAAAGAGATCCTTAAAAAAAATGGATTGACACAAGTTACCAACTGTCAGCTGTTTAACAAAGAGAAATATTAGTCTTAAAATCACTCGAACACCCAGCCATAGGAATACATATGAAAGATGTAGCCTTCTATATCCACCAAGGAAATGCCCAGCTTTCAATCAACCTCGTCATGCATGTAGCAGAAAAAGACACGGCAATGCACTGGAACAAAGGTTGATGCAGCTACAAACAGACTGCATGTAAGGGCAAAGCTTGCCCTAAGCTGCACAGCCACTTCTCCAAGATTCCTCTGAGTTTCTGCGCACATCATTCAATGTTATCAGCGAGCCAGTGCACTGCTTTCTGGTGATGGAAATCTCTGCTGTGTACAGACCCTGGAGTTTCACACACCAGCAAGGAAAATAGATGAAGTATTGCACAAAGGGTATCTTCAAGCTACAATGAAGACTGAATGTTATCCCACTAGACACATAAAGTAATTGACAAACCAGAATCAGGCAATGAGTCAAAGAGTGGTGAACACTCGCATCACACTCAGAATTTGTCGAAAATATTAACGATCTGAAGTGGTTGTAAAAATTCAAATGAGCTGTCATCTTAAATCTGCTGACCATTTATGATTTATTAAGGTAGAAGCAGAGCCAACTGTCAATATGCTGCTCTGCAACTTCTAAAAAGCATCCACCCACAGACATATAAAGCCATGATGAATCCTATGAAAGTAAAACTTTCAACAAACAGCAGTCCACTAATTCCATGCATAGGATCAATACTGGAGTGCAAATATGGTCAGTCTGCCTGGATGTTGCAGATGTCTACATCATAGATACTGTTGCATCATGAATTGCAGATATTCCAACATAAAAAGTTGAACATGTAACTCAAGATAAATTCAAACTTGAGAATATCATCGCTGAGCTGATAAGTCTTCAGTGGATACCTCTGCCAAGTTTGCAAAGAACAATGAAGAAGAGGAAGAGAAAGCAAGAAAGAACAAAGAAAAAAATCATTATTCCAATGAAAATATTGTTGTTTTAGCAGACTATTAGGAGTAAATAAGGCATTGAATACTCTATAGCTGCAACACTATATTCTGCATCCTGTCCTATTACCCTGATGTGATTATATGGGGGATGATTTGCCTGGATAGTTCGTGAAACAACATTTTCTCTGTACCTCTGTACCTATGACAATAATAAATCAAATCTAATCAAATCAAATACATCAGTTTCAGCTGGAATAGTCATAAAACATCAACTTATGCTCAAAGAAATGCTGGAGAAAATGACAAACCTGAAGGTGGAGTTGCACATCGCAAGCAAGAAGGTGCTACAAATCACACAAGACACTCATTTTTTTAAAAAAGTGACCAGCAACAATGTTCTAATTGGAAGAACTAACTTAAGCAGGGCAAAGGAGAAACCAAATGACTATCAAGTATCTAATAGATGAGGTCCAGGATTCCAAAACTATGAAATTAAAATCAAAAATTAGCAAGGCTGGACAGTTATTGGAGCAAGTTATGTAGGAGAAAGTACATTGGCATGAGACAAGGAAAAACTTTGATAGAATTAAAAATATTCAAGGTGTAAGCCCAAAAGCTTCAAAATGAGATAGAATGTCTTAAGGGGAAAAACAATAAATCGCCAGAAGATCTGAGCCATTCAAAACAGATTGAGCAACAAAATCAGTTAGTGGCTAATCTGGCACAAAATGTAGCTGATGTGTTTAAGGTTAAGCAAATTCTGGGATAGCAACCTCTGGGATTAGTCCACGAAAGAACAATATAACCACTCAAATAGGAATGATGGGCAACATCACTGATCATTTGCAATCAACATCATCTCCAAAGTCACCAACATGAAATCTGCACTTAAATTCCCTGTACGTTATGAAGACTCGGAAAATCATTTGTTATCCCAACTATTTAAAGGAGTGTATTATTGTTCCATATTTTGCCTTTAATCCAATTTACTTTTACAAACTCCACATACTGCATGAATACAAGGTTGTGACACTGCCTGGCCATTAGTGTTCTGAAGTTCTGCACATTGCTCATACTGAAATCAGCTGTTCTGCATTAGTGACAATGGGAACTGCAGATGCTGGAGAATCCAAGATAACAAAGTGTGAAGCTGGATGAAAACAGCAGGCCCAGCAGCATCTCAGGAGCACAAAAGCTGACAATTCGGGCCTAGACCCTTCATCAGAAAACGTTTTTCTGCATTAGTGTCTGATTCATAACTTAAAAGGTGCTTTACTGTTTTAACAAACTAATCCAGCCTGTCTCTGCCTCCCTAACCTGTTCTTCCTCTCACCCATCCCTTCCTCCCACCTCAAGCCGCACCTCCATTTCCTACCTACTAACCTCACCCCACCTCCTTGACCTGTCCGTCTTCCCTGGACTGACCTATCCCCTCCCTACTTCCCCACCTATACTCTCCTCTCCACCTTTTTTTCTCCATCTTCGGTCCACCTCCCCCCTCTCCCTATTTATTCCAGAACCCTCTCCCCATCCCCTTCTCTGATGAAGGGTCTAGGCCTGAAACGTCAGCTTTTGTGCTCCTGAGATGCTGCTGGGCCTGCTATGTTCATCCAGCTCCACACTTTGTTATCTTGGATTCTCCAGCATCTGCAGTTCCCATTATCCCCGATGTTAATGGTTGATTATTATCATTAATATGAGAGAAGATGACAAATGGGCTAAAATAAAATGTTCTTAGTTGTTTTCAGTAATTTCCTCATCGTGCACCAGCTACTTTGCAATCATATTATCGAGAGGGAATATTCTACCAGAGAGGAAATCTGAAGTTGGTGCTAACAACAGGAATAAGTATATTAAATTTGGAATCTGACATGTCAGGTTTATTTTTGAATCGACCCTTTAACAATCAGAACATCATGTGAGCTGCTCAAAATACATTTTGCTGCAGCAACCTTATCTTTTCTTACTCAGGAAGATACTTAATAGGACTTTTTATTGGATCTGTGCCTCAGTATAGGCCAATCTGGAAAATTGGAATTAAAAAAAGAAATTGCTGGAAAAGCTTAGCAGCATCTTTGGAGAGAAATCTGAGTTAACATTTTGGGTCAAGTGGCCCTCAGAACAGTTCTGAGGAAGGATCATTCGACCTGAAATGTTAATTCAGATTTCTCTCCACAGATGCTGCCAGGTCTGCTGAGCTTTTCCAGCAATTTCTGCTTTTGTTTCTGATTTACGGCATTCACAGTTCCTTCAGATTTTATCTGGAAAATTGGACTTGTCAGCATGTACGTTTTAAAAGAATTTCCAGTATGATTTTACTTTCATGTAAGTTCATCAAAGGAAAGATGGAACATTTCCTTTTGAGCACTACAATGATATCTTCCTATGTAGTCAGTGGGATGTGGGAATATGCACACTGCTGTTGGGAAGGGAGTTTTAGGATGCTGACAGAGAAACAGTGAAGGAACAGCGACATAACTCTATATCAGGATTGTGTGTTCTTGGAGGAGAACCTACAGATGTTGGATTCCCATACATGTGCCTTTGTCCTTCTAGGTGGTAGAGGCCACAGGTTTTCTGCAGTGTATTCTGTAAATGATATATTTTATCACATTTCATGAGAGAGCGATAGTAGGAACTGCCGTTGCTGGAGTCTGAGATAACAGGGTATGGAGCTGGATGAACACAGCAGCCCAGGCAGCATCAGAGGAGCAGGAAAGCTGACATTTCAGTACAGGACCCTTCTGCCGAAAACTTTCTGAAGAAGTGTCCTGACTCAAAACGTCAGATTTCCTGCTTCTGTTATGCTGCCTGGCCTGTTGCGTTCATCCAGCTCTACACCTTGACATTTCATGAGTGGTTAGCCAGTAGATGTTTAGGGACCGGTCGTGGTACCAGTCAGGTCAGCTGCATTTTCCTAAACGGTGTCAATCTTCTTGAGTGCTTTTGCAGCCACACTATTCAGGCAAGTGCAGACTATTCCATCACATTCCTAAATTGTATCTTATGTATGATGGAAAAACTTTGTGAATGAGGAAATCATTCACTCATTGCAGTATACCCGGTTGCAATATAATGAGAAATTGAAAAAATAATGCAATTAAATAACAGGACAGGGTGGTTAGTATCTTTTTTAAAATTGTACTGAGGTAAACTAAATGCAAATTAATGGAATTACTTTAGTTTGGTGTTTGTTGCTCTGTGCAAACATGATGGGCCAAAGAGCCTGTTTCTATGCTGTATAACTCTAATGTTTCTTGACATTTAACAACTGTCACAATTGTATAGTTAAGTGCTAGATAAACATTATAGTTTGTGATCTTAGAAAAGTCATCACATTTATCACGTAGATTTTAATATATATGCCATACTTTAACAGATTTAGTATTACAAACTATCAAGGATACGGTCAATGGCAAAGATATTTAGCTGCTCATGAGGATTTATTTAAAGTTGAGTGCTACTTCTTTATGAGTAGCATAGCTAAACTTCCAATACTTTATTCTAATTCTTACAGCAAAGAGATGAAAGCAATTATTCTTAGGTTTATTACTGTTAATGTTTGAAATTAAGTTTGTGATCATTCATAATATTGAATTGGCATTCTTTGGTTGAAGTTCATCTTAGAATTTTAGGCAAGTACCAGCCTGACACACACTTGACCCTATGATTCTATTGAAATATGCGAAGCAAAATCAGTGATTAAGATTTCATTCAGGTTACTGTTCCTTCATACTTTCATAATCTACTCATATTTTCCCTATTAAAAGCCTAACATCTGAAAGATTAGCCTCCATTGTGCTGCTGCTGCCAGGACTACAAACATTCCAAAGTAAGAACAACAATTCCATTACTGTACAGTTTGGTTATCCCTCAACACCTCTGCTATCTGACCATGAAAGGATAAAGGACACACAATAGAAGCCGTGTGACCACTGCAAACCCAATGGAGCACGCAGTTAACATGCATAAGTAGCTGTTCAAATGCCCAGGTGCAGCACTGTTCAGAGGGTACTTCTCATGTTGTGTTAATCTGCTGTGTTCCTGACATCTTGATCATTAGGGTGTAGACATTACCATCAGACATCCAGTAGATTCCTTCGGAGGAAAAGGTACAGGAGAAGAGAATGTGGTGGCATCTGGGACCTCTCTGCTCTGAATAGATCTGCCCCCACTCTTTCTATGCTACTCTGAAATATTTTGTGCCACATTGTCCAGAAGGGAGAGGGAAGAATGCTAATTAGTTTGCTTTACTATGCTTAGGCGATATATTAGCCATTGCAAGTAATTAGAGATATGCGAGTAGTGTGAGAAGTATAAATGAGGTTGATATCATTGGAAGGTGAGTCAGTGTGAGGTGGATTGTTTGAATGTGGGGCCTACATCCTGAATGCTAGGGACTATTAAAGGCTGAATGATGGAAGTATGTTGTATTGAGAAGGATGACAGAATGAGTTTACTTTTATTCATTCATTCGGGGACAAGGGCACGATTAGCAAGGTCAGTGTTTATTTTCTAAACCTGATTGCCCTTCAGACACTCATGATGGGCCATTTGCTTGAGCTGTTGCATTGCATGCACTATTAGGGAGGAAGTTCCAGGATTTTGTCTGGTACAGAGAAAGGAAGGCTGCACTGTTCCAAGTCAGGCAAGTAGGTGAAGTTACAGGTAGTATTTGCATCCACCTGTTTCCATTGGTCGTGCAGGTGGTAGTGTTTGCAGATTTGAAAGATGCTGGGGAAAGGGCCTTGCTAAGTTACTGTAGTGTGTCGTGAGGATAGTACACACATCTGCCATTGTGGGACAGTGAAAAGAATGTGAATATTTAAGGTCATGGAGAGAGTCAAGCTCCTTGAGTATTTTTTTTGGATTGCATTTATTAAGGCCAGGGAAGCATACCATCATATTCTTGACATGTGCCTTGTGGGAACATGGATAGTCTTTCGGGAGTCTGGATGTGAACGACTCACCACTGGATTCTTAGCCTATCACTTAAGAACTCAAGGCCATAAGACATAGGAGCAGAATTAGGCCTGTGAAACTGCTCTGCCATTTGATCATGGCAGATATGATTCTCAACTCCGTTCTCCTGCCTTGTCGCATAACCCTTGCTCCCCTTACTCATCAAGACTTGCTCTTAAAAGCCACAATGCTTAAATGACCACTAAGGTAACATTTGAGTTTCTGGTCAATGTTGATTGTTGGGGATACAGCAAATGAAATGTGAGGGAGATGATTGGTTATTCTTTTTAAAAATTGACATTGCCTACTATTTAGGTGGCATCAATATTATTTGCCATTCATCAACCCACGCTTAATTGATGTCTAGGATAGCTGCATCTGGCCAAAACTATCTTCAGTAAGGATGATTTAGGAGTGGGTTTGAAAACCGTGTAACTATCACCAAACGCCCTCATTTCTAGCTTTCTGAGGAAAGATAAGTGATGAAGTTGCTGCAGAAGGTGAGATCAGGGGCATTGCTCAGAGGAACTCCTGTGGAGATGTTCTAGAGCTGAGATAACTAACCGTCAACAATTACAAGCACTTCCGTTTGCACTCACTGTGTGGACAGCCAGTGGAGAAACGTCCTGCTGATTTCGGCTGATTTCAATTTTGTTTTGACTCCTTAATGCCACACTTGTTCAAATGGTATTTTGTAATCAAGAGCAGTCACCCTCAATTCAGCCCTTGAATTCAGCTTTTTTGCCCATGTTTAGCCAAGGCTGTAATAAGGTCAAGAGTTGAGTGGGGCTGAAGCAAACTATGCATTACATTGTCTTTGATATTGGTGTGCTGGGCACCCCCATTTATGGATGGAGATACTTTAGGAACCTCTTCCCAAGATAGTTGTTTTATTGCCACCCGTATTGGTAACTGAATGTAACAGAACTGCCGGGCCTTTACTGATGTGTTGGTCATGGAATAGCTTAGCTCTGACTTTACAGAATCTTACTGCCTTTTTTGAAAATCTTCCAGGAACTTTAAGTATGGCCTAACCCTGAATATTTGTAAAGTCTTTCTCATCTGTGTGATCATCCTGGAGTCAGCAATTTGAAACCAAGTGTCTTTATAGTGATAAGACCAGTAGAAACACTCAAGGCTTAATGGATGATGCTGCATTAAGACTTGAAGAAGATAACTCTGAGTACCTTAAGCACTGCCCACTATGGTGATGAGTGTGGTGAACAGAACAGCGTACAGTATTCCAACTGTGCCCTGGCCAATGTTATATACAGCTACATCATAACCTCCTTGCTCTTATATTTAATATCTCAGCTAATAAAGGCAAATATCTCATTAAGAAATTTCTGGAGAGGCTCTGGTTAAGAGGAAAAAGCTATATTTCAGGTGTGGACAACTGGATCATGTGAATCCCCTGAGGAGTATAAGGGGTGTAGGAATATACTTAAGAGAGAAATCAGGAAGACAAGAAAAGGATATGAGATAGCTTTGGCAGATAAGGTACAGGAGAACCCAAAGAGATTCTGCAAGCGTATTAAGGACCAAGCAGTAACTAGGAAGAGAACAGGACCCCTTAAAGGTCAACAAAGACATCTATTTGTGGAACTGTAGGAGATTGGTGAGATTCTAATCTAATATATTACATCAGTATTTACTGTGGAGAAAGGCAGGGAAGCTAGGGAACTCAGGAAAATAAATAGTGATGTCTTGAAAAGAGCCCAAATTACAGAAGAGGAGGTGTTGGAGGTCTTAAAATGCATAAAGGTAGATAAATCCACAGGGCCTGATCAAATGTACCCCACGCATTGTAAGAAGCTAGGCAAGAAATCGTGGGGCCCCTAGCAGAGATTTCTGTACCATCGACAGCCATGGGTGAGGTGCCAGAAGACCTCCTAGATTGTGGCTAATGTTGTGCTATCATTTGAGAGAGGCTGCAAGGAAAAGTTAGTGGGGCATAAGTTGTTGGAGGGGATTGTGAAAGACAGCATCTACATGTATTTGGAGCAGCAAGGACTGATTAGGCATAGTCAACATGGCTTTGTACTTGAGAAATCACGTCTTACAAATGTGATTTAATTTTTTGAAAAGGTGACCAAGAAGATGGATGAAGGCAAAGCAGTAGACATTGTCTATATGGACTGTAACAAGGCCTTCGACAGGATAGCCTGGTTAGACCACATGGAATGTGGTGAGGTCTACCCAATTGAATACATAATTGGCTTGACAGTAGGAGACAAAGGGTGGTGGCAGAGGGCTCTTATTCAGACTGGAGGCCTGTGACCAACAGTGTGCTACAAGGATCGGTACTGGGTTCATTGCTGTTCGTCATTTATATAAAAGTTTGGATGTGAATATAGGAGGCGTGATTAGTAAGTTTGCGGATGACACCAAAATTGGTGGTATAGTGGACAATGAAGAAGGTTATCTAGGAATGCAACAGGACATTGATCAATTGGGCCAGTGGTCGAGGAATGGTGGATGGAGTTTAATTTAGATAAATACAAGGTGTTGCATTTTGGTAAGACACACCAGTGCAGGGCTTATACAGTTAATGATAATGCCCTGGGAAGTGCGGTTGAACAGAGAGACCTAGGGATACAGGTACATTGTTCCTTAAAAGTGGTGTCACAAATAGACAGAGTGGTGAAGAAAGTGTTTGACATATTTGCCTTCATCAGTCAGAGCGTTGAGTACAAAAGTTGGAATATCATGTTACAACCATACAAGGCATTGGTAGGGCTACAAGTATTGCACACAGTTCTGGTTTCCTAGAATAAGAAGGATGTTCTTAAACTGGAAAGGGTGCAAAAAAAGATTTCTAAGGATGTTACTGAGAATGGAAGGATTGAGTTATAAGGAGAGGCTGGGCAGACTGGGACTTTTATCCTTGAAACATAGGGGCTGAAGGGTGACCGTCTCGAGGTTTACAATATCAGATAGGGTGAATAGCCAAGGTCTTTTCCCCAAGATAGGAGTGTCCAGAACTGGAGGGCATACATTCAAGGGAGAAGAGAGAGATTTATAATTCACCTGAGGGGTACATCATACAAAGGGTGGTGCGTACGTGCAATGAGTAGCCAGAGAAAGTGGTAGAGGTAGGTACAACTACATTTAAAAGACGTTTTGACAGGTAAATATACAGGAAAGGTTCAGAGACATATGAGCCAAACACAGGCAAGTCGGACTAGTTCAGTTTAGGAAACCTGGTTGGCATGGACAATTTGAGCTGAAGGGTCTGTTTCCATGTTGCGTGACTCCATGATTCTGTGATTCTATCAGAAACTCAGCAGGTCTGGCAGCATCAGTTGAGGGAAGACACAGTTAATGTTTTTTGAGTACAGTGACCTTTCCTCAGAACTGATAGCACTTGGGAAAAGGTAGTCTCATGCTGATGACGGTAGTGGAGAGGGCTGGGGTATAGGGATTTGGGAGGAGGGGAGGAGCCGAAAAAGAGAGAGAAAGGAAAGGGGTTAGGCAGACAAGGGAATTGTTGATGGTGAGCTAAGGCAGAAGAGAAGCTATATCAGTGATAATGAGGATTATGGATTGGTTGTGCGGCAAGCAACCCATGTCATATCAGGAGCTGGGGTGTGGGGGTGGGTCAGTCATCCCGGTTTTCACCAAAAGTGCTATAGTAGAGCTGCAGAGATATGCACAGGAACATCAAGCATTTATGCTAGAGGTACATGGTGGGATGGAACAAAACATGGAAGAATCCTTCAAAATGTTTATACTATATTGGATCCAGACCGGCCGAATTCATGTAAAAGGTGGTGTCTACCTTTCAGAGCCACATCCAGCAGAATGCTCAGTTGTTGCCAGACCATGAGCTCAGAGCTGCACTCTAACACTTTAGTGTTTGGTGCTCAGCATCAATGGCAAGGCAACAGGAATGCCTGGATGTCAGTGCTTTTCCACTAAAAGTCATTTAAGGTAAGTTATGCATAACTACTTTAATATTGATTCAGAGGCAGATATAATTCACACATTAATAAGATAATGTAGCACTTAATCCACAAAGTAAAAAGTGAAGAACAGCAGACCAAGAAATTAGACAAGTCTTTCACAGTAAACACAGGACTGCTTGCCAGATGAACAACCTGGACACATAAACAATTAAACGAAGCCTCAACCAAACTCTGCCATCCTGAAAGCAAATGGCAATAAAGTTGTCTCTGTCCTCTTGACGTTCAGTGCACTCTCCTTCCTGCGTAGATGATTGAAGCTTTAAGTACCTTGTTATGATAAGACTTATTGAGCTTCCAACACAAGGTTGCAATCAAAGGACAATATGCAATGTTGATGATTGCTTGAGTTCAGTTGTTAATAACAATATTTGATTGTTTACTTCAGCCATTCACTGCTAATCTTCAGCATCAATTAAATCATCCAGCAGCTTGTCTTAATAGTGTAGTTACATCACAGAACCCAAGAGGCACAAGGAACCTGGCACCTTCTAAGAATTAAGGTGCCTCCAAATTATTGTCCTCCAAATTGCAGTGACACTTGAATGCAGATGGGTAGCATTGCTTAATCAGTGGAGGCATGAGTACTGTAATTGACCCTTGCAGGGCTTCAAAAGAACATTGCTAACTCTACTCCCACAGAAAACAGCAACTAACTCCTCTTAATTTGCATGTGGTTCCAGTCATTTTGTGAACTTACGGCACAATTAACTTTAGATTTGATATGGCAAGGTTGCAGCTTTCTATTTACAAGATGACGTACAGGCTCCGCCTGTGAGCCAAATGTGTTCCTTTACCTCTCATAGTCCCTTTGGTGTTGCTGTCCTTGCAGCTCTAATAACTATTCAACCTCCAAACATTTCAGTTGCACCCTTTAGATCACTACTAAATGGCCCCTTGGCCAAGGCATCAGCACATTCACGCATTCTTGCACTTTGTAAATGGACTACTGTCAAATACATCTCCAGTATAATATTGAATGTGACAGTAGCTGAAGGCAAGTATCAGCTTCACTGCGATAAGAAAGGTTTTAATATTGACAATGGCCCCAAACTCTCGAGTCAGTATGTAAATCATTTCATGTATAAATCTACATTTAGATGATTACTTTGAGCTAGAAAATTACAGTGAATTCAACATAACAAAGAATATTAATTTCTTCTCTGTCTTCTGCTTCCAGCAGCCGTTAGCAAACACAGACCAAAATAAAATTCTTAATTCTTAGAAGGTGCCAGGTTCCTTGTGCCTCTTGGGTTCTGTTATGTAACTACACTATTAAGACAAGCTGCTGGATGATTTAATTGATGCTGAAGATTAGCAGTGAATGGCTGATGTAAAACAAAACTCTTGAAAAATGCATGGCCATGACTTACATAGTCATAAAAAGTGTTCATTTTCCTCAAAGCAAATATCTGGAAAATGTCTTTACTATTGTCTTACATAAAAGTTTATATTCTTCAAGACTAACAGGAGAAGATTTGTTGTTAATAATGATTGATACTACACATTACCAGCCTTAAGATGTGAAACCTTGAATATGGCAGCCTGTAATGTTAGAGCAATTGATGTCAGATACACAATTAAAAATATTAGACATGTTCCAACTCCATTAGCAATGCAGTGCTATATTAAATGTAATCCCAGTGTATGTTGTGCTTCGTATTCTAATGAACTGATTTAACTTTCAGTCTCACTTTTGTACAGAAGCAAATCTAATGAATTTTACCATTGCAGAGTAATGAAGTTGTCATTCTAGCATTTGTTTTCGCTTAATCATAAAGCATCGACTTTACTGTTTATAAAGTTTTGCATCTGTATTTTTCACTTATAAAGCATTTTATTTATCACTTACTAGTTGTGTGTTCTGAAAGGTGTGGAGGAAGTGGATAATGACACTGAAATTTACAGACTTTCAAAAGGTTTTTGCTAAAATACAAGATAGTAGCAAAAGATTTTTGCCACCAAAAGATTGGCAATATGTATACCAGCTAAGGGATAGAAGATCCTTTAGAAGGTGACAGCGAATAGTGACTTCATAGACTGGAAGAAGTAGTCAATAGTGCTCCCCAGGATCACTACACTTTTAGATACTTATCAATGACTTGAAACATGGGAATACAGGTCACAATTTTGACATTTGCGCATAATACAAAACCTGGAAGTATAATAAACACTATAAAGATAGCAATAGGTTTGTAAGATGTATAGACAGACTAGCAGAGTGGCAAGGAGTGACTTTCAATGCAGAAAGTGATAAAGTCATGAATGGTTTTCTTACAGCAAACAAAAAAAATACCATTTCCAGCAGCTGAGAGGGTGATAGCAAGAGGCCTCAGATTTAAGATGATTGGCAAATAAACCAGAGACAGCATGAGGGCAGACATATTTTTGCAAGGTGTGAGATTAACATTTGGAATATATGACCTGATAGTACAGCTCAAACATATATAATAATAGTTTTCAGAAAAAAATTAGGTAAATAAGGAAAAAGAATGCACGGTTTTGAAGGAAGAGTCAGCAAATGGAAATAATAGCAGGAACTGCAGATGATGGAGAATCTGAGATAACAAGGTGTGGAGCTGGATGAACACAGCCGGCCAAGCAGCATCAGAGAAGCAAGAAAACTGACATTTCAGGTCTAGAGATAACAAGGTGTGGAGCTGGATGAACACAGCAGGCCAAGCAGTGTCTTAGAAGCACAAAAGCTGACGTTTCGTGTCTAGGCCCTCCATCAGAAAATTTTTTTGATTTTGATTTTTCTGAAGAAGGGTCTAGACCTGAAACATCAGCTTTTCTGCTCCTCTGATGCTGCTTGGCCTGCTGTGTTCATCCAGCTCCACACCTTGTTATAGCAAATGGAAATAGCTGAATTGCTTTCAAAAGAGCAGGTTTTGTTTTGATGAATCAAATAATTTTTTCATATTGTTCAATGATTTTACATGATAAAATGTAATTAATTCATTGTATATGAATCAGATAGAATTGGAAACCAACTTATTAAATTGTTGTCTTCATTATAGTTTAAAATTTTATAGCATGCACATTGCTTACTTAAGCTTAAAAGTGTTTGGTGTAGTAGTTTAAGAATGTATCACTTTTTCCAAAATTGGTTTTATTTTAAGCCATGGTATATACTCAGCTAAGGTCCTTCGCAAATCCATCAATTCAAAAACCTTCTCAATTTTTTGTTCCTTTAAGCTAACTCTTCTATCTATGGATCTTCAGTTCTGTACTTTTCATCCTTCTCAAGTTCAAGGGTGAGCTTTTACTTCAAAGATACTGTAGTAAGTCATGTGGTATCCATGTCAATAAGGACGTAATGATTTGATGTAAATATTTGGGTATTTTCAATTGTTTTAAAAGAGATAATGTGTTTCAATACCTCGTAATATGGTTTCTCTATATAACGATTTATGTTAAATAGTTTTAGTTTACCTACTATATACACTTCATTAAAGGGGCATTTTCAGTTCCATTGACACATAACAAACAATATTATTTACAGCAAAGGTTTCCAACTTTTCCAATAATAAGGTACATCTCAATTCAATGGCACACACACCTCTTTCAGCAGTTGTTCAAAAATGTTGCATTTATTTCCATTTACAATGAGTAAATTAATGCATAAATCAACTTATAGAAGGATCAATTGTATTACTGTTTTAAACCCATATGAAAAAATACACTGTCTTTGACCATGAGCGGATGCTTGGAGTGTGGAACTCAGTGCAGGGGTCTGAATTTTGCAGATGAATAGTTATAAATGGGTGAATTAAATAGATTTTGATAACGTGTGACAGTTTATATGTGTAACAATATTTTCAAAGGTATGATTATTAAATAATTGACCAATGCTAATGTTAGCCAGTTTTGTCTTGTTTTAATGTCAACACAAAAGTGCATGAATTCTGTGGCTTGGTTTCTATTGTTACTGGTTCTCATGTTCTAGTAAAAGCTATCACATAATCTCAATTTTACCCTTTTGCTACATATGTTTAGAATATTCACATTTTATAATTGAAAGACAGATATCTTGCTTTTATCTTGTGTGTGATGATTAATTTTCATGCATTCTGGCAGTTGTAATGTTGGATGGATAGAATATTGCTTGTACAAAATATTGCATGTTCAACATTGATTTTCATCATGTTGATACAAAATTTCACAGCACACTTTGACAGTTCTCATGGCAAATCAGCATGGCTTGGCACACCAAATCAAAAGCACTGGTTTACAGTTTTATCAATTTGAATATTTTTAACTTGTTTCATTGTTTATCTTAATTTTTTGTAACAAAACCTGAATGAACATAATTTCTTGTCACTTTCTGAGTGAGAGGATAATAAGATCAAATCTCCCCTGATTTCAGAAAATTGCAACTGTGGCAATCCTTGAAATTCAAAGTATCATTTTCTACCATTTGAAGTACATCAAAGATACAAACCTTATTCAAATTGACTGCATTGATGTCTGTCTACAGGCTGTGATGCTTGCTTTGAAAACAGACATATTCAGTTCAATACTTCGGGTATCTAGTCACAAGTTCATTTCTAATTTGTTCTTTGTAATTTTCCTTTACGTATGTCAATATTAATCATCAAATTAATCATTTATAACAGGACTGAGTAAGCAATAGATAGTGAAACATTGTATCTCAACCTGAGTTATTTTCTTGGTTACTTTTCTGGCCATTCCCTCATCATAAACAATTTTTTTAAAAATTTACATACGTAAATACAGCATGTTTATTGTCCACAGCAACTAGAGTAAATAAATAAAGTGTAT
This sequence comes from Stegostoma tigrinum, assembly GCF_030684315.1. Taxonomy (NCBI): domain Eukaryota; kingdom Metazoa; phylum Chordata; class Chondrichthyes; order Orectolobiformes; family Stegostomatidae; genus Stegostoma; species Stegostoma tigrinum. The sequence continues at coordinate 28,013,279 of NC_081367.1, read as the reverse complement.
TGACACTGGAATCAGTCCAAATAATTAGTACAAACTAACAAGATCCAAGGTTGATCTTGGCTTTCAAATTAAGTGAGACTTTAATAAAATTAACCAAACTACAAAATTAAACTCACCTTTTGAAGATTTATTTAAAGTTTGCTGAGTTGGAAATATATCTCTCTGTAATGCCTGTTGAAGTTGTGTAGCATCAAGTTCTGCTTCAAGTTGGTGAGTTACTTCTATGTCAATGTCATAAGAAACTCTAAAGAAATGTTCAGAAACGTCAGCTCATGTCTCCAGAGATAATGGGAACTGCAGATGCTGGAGAATCCAAGATAACAAAGTGTGAAGCTGGATGAACACAGCAGACCAAGCAGCGTCTCAGGAGCACAAAAGCTGACGTTTCGGGCCTAGACACTTCATCAGAGAGGGGGATGGGGAGAGGGTTCTGGAATAAATAGAGAGAGGGGGAGGTGGACCGAAGATGGATAGAGGAGAAGATAGGTAGATAGGAGAGTATAGGTGGGGAGGGGATAGGTCAGTCCAGGGAAGGCGGACAGGTCAAGGAGGTGGGATGAGGTTAGTAGGTGGGAAATGGGGGTGTGGCTTGACGTGGGAGGAGGGGATAGGTGAGAGGAAGAACAGGTTAGGGAGGCAGAAACAGGCTGGGCTGGTTTTGGGATGCAGTGGGGGAGGGGGACATTTTGAAGCTTGTGAAGTCCACATTGATAGCATTGGGCTGCAGGATTCCCAAGCGGAATATGAGTTGCTGTTCCTGCAAACTTCAGGTGGCATCATTGTAGCACTGCAGGAGCCCCATGATGGACATGTCATCTAAGGAATGGGAGGGGGAGTTAAAATGGTTCACGACTGGGAGGTGCAGTTGTTTATTGTGAACCGAGCGGAGGTGTTCAGCAAAGCGGTCCCCAAGCCTCCTCTTGGTTTCCCCAGTGTAGAGGTAGCCATGCCGGGTACAGTGGATACAGTATACTACATTGGCAGATGCGCAGGTGAACACCTGCTTAGTATGGAAAGTCATCTTGAGGCCTGGGATGGGGGTGAGGGAGGAAGTGTGGGGGCAGGTGTAGCACTTCCTGAAGTTGCAGGAGAAGGTGCCGGGTGTGGTGTGGTTGGAGGCGAGTGTGGAGCGCACAAGGGAGTCACAGAGAATGTCTCTCTGGAAGGCAGACAAGGGTGGGGATGGAAAAATGTCTTTGGTGGTGGGGTCGGATTGTAGATGGCGGAAGTGTCGGAGGATGATGTGTTGTATCCGGAGGTTGGTGGGGTGGTATGTGAGGATGAGGGGCATTTTCTTAGGGCAGGTATTGTGGGGGTGAGGTGTGAGGGATGTGTTGCGGGAAATGCGGGAGACACGGTCAAGGGCGTTCTCGACCACTGTGGGGGGAAAGTTGCAGTCCTTGAAAAACGTGGCCATCTGGGATGTGCGGGAGTGGAATGCCACATCCTGGGAGCAGATGCGGTGGAGGCGGAGGAATTGGGAATAGGGGATGGAACTTTTGCAGGAGGGTGGGTGGGAGGAGGTGTATTCTAGGTAGTAGTGGGAGTCAATGGGCTTGAAATGGACATCAGTTTCTAGCTGGCTACCTGAGATGGAGACCGAGAGGTCCAGGAAGGTGAGGGATGTGTTGGAAATGGCCCAGGTGAATTTGAGTTTGGGGTGGAAGGTGTTGGTGAAGTGGATGTACTGTTCGAGCTGCTCTGGGGAGCAAGAGGCGGCGCCGATACAGTCATCAATGTAATGGAGGAAGAGGTGGGGTTTCGGGCCAGTGTATGTGCGGAAGAGGGACTGTTCCACGTAACCTACAAAGAGGCAGGCATGGCTTGGGCCTATGCGGGTACCTATGGCCACCACTTTGTCTGTAGGAAGTGGGAAGAATCGAAAGAGAAGTTGTTCAGGGTGAGGACGAGTTCAGCTAGCCGGATGAGGGTGTCGGTACAGGGGAACTGGTCGGGCCTGGGGGACAGGAGGAAGCAGAGGACCTTAAGACCATCTGCATGAGGAATCCCAAAACCAGCCCAGCTCATTCCTGCCTCCCTAACCTGTTCTTCCTCTCTCCTATCACCTCCTCCCACCTCAAGCTGCACCTCCATTTCCTACCTACTAACCTCATCCCGCCTCCTTGACCTGTGCGTCCTCCCCGGACTGACCTATCCCCTCCGCACCTCCCCACCTATACTCTCCTCTCCACCTATCTTCTCCTCTATCCATCTTCGGTCCGCCTCCCCCTCTCTCCCTATTTATTTCAGAACCCTCTCCTCATCCCCCTCTCTGATGAAGGGTCTAGGCCCGAAACGTCAGCTTTTGAGCTCCTGAGATGCCGCTTGATCTGCTGTGTTCGTCCAGCTTCACACTTTGTTAGCTCATGTCTCCAGCCAGTCCTGCCACATAAAAGCCTGACCTTTTGCCCTGTTAATTCTGCTTCTCCAAGAGCACTCACAACATTATTACTCCAGTATTGACTTCCCAGATTACAGTTTTTAAGTTGAATGTTTATGGTTTCACCATATTCAATGTTTTCAGGCGTTAAAATCAGAGAAAGGCAATCAAAATAAATTATGAAGTTCTATTATTGGAAATTTCTCAATATATTACATCTCGTCTGAAATTTGCTGATCGGCAGATACAATTTTCTTGTATAAACAAAATCCCATGCCATTACTCCATTGAAAGTATATTCACTCCTTTCCTTCCAGAAATCTGAAAGGAAATGTCATCCACAGCAAATGTTTTGATTGTACACCATAGAATTCTCTGTCACTTAACTTGCCAAAATGAGATGCATACAAAATTCATTCCAAAATTCATTGAATGGTCTAGCTGATTCGGTCTTTAGCAGTTTCTCGAACAGTCCTGCCACAAGGAAGAATGCTGACTGGTGTGTCCGTGTGCAAGTGTGCGTGTGTTAGGGGGAGGGGTGTGTGTGTGTATGCTGGGGTTGGGGATTGTGTGTGTGTGTGTGTGCGTGTGTGTTTGTTGAGGGGTGTGTGCGTGTGTCTGTGTGTGTGTGTGTGTGTGTGTGTGTGTGTTGGTGTGTTGAGGGGCAGGGTGTGTGTGTGTATGTGTGTTGAAGGGTGGGGAGTGTGTTGGTGTGTTGAGGGGTGGGGTGTGTGTCTATGTGCGTTGAAGGGTGGGGTGTGTGTTGGTGTGTTGAGGGATGGGGTGTGTGTGTGTGTGTGTGTGTATGTGTGTTGAAGGGTGGGGTGTGTGTAGGTGTGTTGAGGGGTGGGGTGTGTGTTGAAGGGTCGAGTGTGTGTGTGTGTTTTGGGGGTGATGTGTGTGTGTGCGCTTGTTGGAGGGGTGGGGTGTGTGTGTGTGTATGTGTGTGTTGAGGGTTGGGGTGTATGAGTGTGTTGGGGGTTGAGGTGTGTGTGTGTGTTGGGGGGTGTGGGGTGTGTGTGTGTTGGGGGGGAGGGGTGTGTGTGTGTGGGGGGGAGGGGGCATTGGAGGGGAGGGGTGTGTGTGGGTGTGTGTTTGGGGGGAGGGGTGTGTGTGTGTATTGGGGGGGAGGGGTGTGTGTGTGTATTGGGGGGAGGGGTGTCTGTGTGTTTGGGGGGAGGGGTGTGTGTGTGTGTTGGGGGAGGGGTGTGTGTGGGTGTGTGTTTGGGGGGAGGGGTGTGTGTGTGTTGGGGGGCGGGGTGTGTGTGTGTTGGGGGGAAGGGTGTGTGTGTGTGTTGGGGGGGAGGGGTGTGTGTGTGTTGTGTGGGGGGGGTGTGTGCATTGGAGGGGAGGGGTGTGTGTGTGTTTTGGGGGGAGGGGTGTGTGTGTGTGTTAGGGGGGAGGGGTGTGTGTGTGTTGGCTTGTGGGGGTGTGTGTGTGTTGGGTTGTGGGGGTGTGTGTATGTTGGGTTGTGGGGTGTGTGTGTGTTGAGGTGTGGGGTCTGTGTGAGTTGGGGTGTGTGCGTGTGTGTTGGGTGTGGTGTGTATGCGTATGTGTCTGTTGGGGGTGGTGTGTTTGTGTTGGGGTGTGTGTGTGTGTGTGTGTGTGTGTGTGTGTGTTTGTGTGTGTGTTGGGGGTGGGGTGCGTGTGTGTGTGTGTGTGTGTGTGTGTGTGTGTGTGTGTGTGTTGGGGGTTTCCTACCTGCTACCTCATCCTGCCTCCTTGACCTGTCCGTCTTCCCTGGACTGACCTATCCCCTCCCTACCTCCCCACCTATACTCTCTTCTCCACCTATCTTCTTTTTTCTCCATCTTTGGTCCGCCCCCCTCTCTCCCTATTTATTCCAGAACCCTCTCCCCATCCCCCTCTCTGATGAAGGGTCTAGGCCCGAAACGTCAGCTTTTGTCTTTCTGAGGTGCTGCTTGCCCTGCTGTGTTCATCCAGCTTCACACTTTGTTTCCTTAGACTGGTGTTCATACCAGGGATAAGGTTGGAACATGCTATATTTTTCTAATTCCTGCGACCAAACTATTACCAAGTTGGGTCAAGTTGTGGACAGTGCAGAGGGCTGTTCTAGACTACAAAGGGACATTGACAGGATGCAGAGCTAGGGTGAGAAGTGGCAGATGGAGTTTAACCCTGAAAAGTGTGAGGTGATTCATTTTGGAAGGACAAACTTGAAAGCAGAATACAGGGTTAATGGAAAGATTCTTGGCAGTGTGGAGGAGCAGAGGGATCTTGGAGTTCATGTCCACAGTCCCCTGAAAGCTGCCACCCAGGTGGATAGAATTGTTAAGAAGGCATGTGGTATGTTAGCTTTCATTAATAGAGGGATTGAGTTCAAGGGCCATGAAGTTATGCTGCAGCTATACAAAAGCCTGGTTCGGCCACATCTGGAGTATTGTGTCCAGTTCTGACCACCTCATTACAGGAAAGATGTGAAGGCATTAGAAAAGGTGCAGAGGAGATTTACCAGGACGTTGCCTGGAATGCAAGAAAGGTCTTACAAGGAAAGGTTGAGCGAGCTAGGGCTTTTCTCTTTAGAACGACGAAGTATAGGAGATGAGTTGATAGAGGTGTACAAAATGACCAGAGGTATAGACAGATTGGACAGCCAGAGACTTTTTCCTAGAGTGGAGGTAGCTATTATGAGGAGACATAGTTTTAAAAGTGAGTGGAGGTAGATATAGGGGAGACGTCAGGGGCAGGTTCTTTACTCAAAGAGTGGTAGGGGCGTGGAAGGCATTGCCAGAGAAGGTAGTGGAGTCAGCCTTATTAGGGGCATTTAAGCGGCAATTAGATAGGCAAATAGATGATAGTATAAGGTAGGGGTGGAGGTTAGATAGACCTTACACTTAGGATAAAAGTTCGGCACAACATCCTGGGCCAAAGGGCCTGTACAGTTCTAAGTTCTATTTTCTACTATGGTAACTCTATGACTTTTGTTGACTCCTGAGTCTTCTGTTTATATTCAAAATTGGCAATTTCCATTACAAACCATTTCATATCCATTTGAGTCTAACAGAATTGTTGAGCGAATAAATTCGGTAGGATTTGCCTGGCTTGGAGCTAGCAGAATATACCTACAGTAATTCTCATAGTGAAAACAAGCAGTTCAGCTTGGAATCAGGCAGAACGAAAATATGTGTGTTAGAAGCTATGAAATAGCTGTGTACTAAGAAAAAAATTCTATTAGGAACCAGAAGTATTCCTGTCTTGGATCACAAAGTGTATCCAAGCAGTTCTTTGGATTCGATTAAATGTGGTTAAGAGAAGAGTCAACAATACAAATTTACTTAAATACGAACATTTATTAAGTGAATAAAAAAAATTAATAAGAAAGGAAAAGAAAATAAGCCTCATGCCCTTGTGCCCGGTAGGACCCCCTCGATCGACATCTGGTCTGGAGGTTTAGATTCGTTCCTGGCATTGTTTGTGATCCTGGTCTGAGGTGAAGTCCAATAACTCAGAAGAAAACTGTCTCTCTCTTATACAGTGTAACAAACAGCAAGTACATTAAAACACGTTGATTGTGCCGTCTTCAATACGTACAGGAATGTTCACAAGACCCATTGAAGGTCCTGCAGCTGTCGAATATCATCATCAATTTTAGTCCATCCCATACAGTTCCTAATGTTCTATTTGAGACACTGTACTGCAATTACAAGTGAATGCTAGACAGAAGTTGAAATAATGAGCAAATTACTGCAGATGCTAGAATCCTTACTGAAAACAACAAACGCTGGAGATCACAGCACGCCAGCTTTTTGAGTCTAGATAACTGTTCATTGGAGCAAAAGGCACTTAACTTTTAAGATAATTAGCCAAAGATGTGCTGGGGACATCATTGTGGAAATGGTAAGGGTTTTGGTACAAAATCCTTGTGATTATGTTGTTAAGCTTTTTGATATAGCATTTATGTGTTTACTGAAGAGAGTGTTTATTTAGTAATAAAATGTGAGGCTGGATGAACACAGCAGGCCAAGCAGCATCTCAGGAGCACAAAAGCTGACGTTTCGGGCCTAGACCCTTCATCAGAGAGGGGGATGGGGAGAGGGAACTGGAATAAATAGGGAGAGAGGGGGAGGCGGACCGAAGATGGAGAGTAAAGAAGATAGGTGGAGAGAGTGTAGGTGGGTAGGTAGGGAGGGGATAGGTCAGTCCAGGGAAGACGGACAGGTCAAGGAGGTGGGATGAGGTTAGTAGGTAGCTGGGGGTGCGGCTTGGGGTGGGAGGAAGGGATGGGTGAGAGGAAGAACCGATTAGGGAGGCAGAGACAGGTTGGACTGGTTTTGGGATGCAGTGGGTGGGGGGGAAGAGCTGGGCTGGTTGTGTAGTGCAGTGGGGGGAGGGGACAAACTGGGCTGGTTTAGGGATGCAGTAGGAGAAGGGGAGATTTTGAAACTGGTGAAGTCCACATTGATACCATATGGCTGCAGGGTTCCCAGGCGGAATATGAGTTGCTGTTCCTGCAACCTTCGGGTGGCATCATTGTGGCACTGCAGGAGGCCCATGATGGACATGTCATCTAGAGAATGGGAGGGGGAGTGGAAATCGTTTGCGACTGGGAGGTGCAGTTGTTTGTTGCGGACTGAGCGGAGGTGTTCTGCAAAGCGGTCCCCAAGCCTCCGCTTGGTTTCCCCAATGTAGAGGAAGCCGCACCGGGTACAGTGGATGCAGTATACCACATTGGCAGATGTGCAGGTGAACCTCTGCTTAATGTGGAATGTCATCTTGGGGCCTGGGATGGGGGTGAGGGAGGAGGTGTGGGGACAAGTGTAGCATTTCCTGCGGTTGCAGGGGAAGGTGCCGGGTGTGGTGGGGTTGGAGGGCAGTGTGGAGCGAACAAGGGAGTCACGGAGAGAGTGGTCTCTCCGGAAAGCTGACAGGGGAGGGGATGGAAAAATGTCTTGGGTGGTGGGGTCGGATTGTAAATGGCGGAAGTGTCGGAGGATAATGCGTTGTATCCGGAGGTTGGTAGGGTGGTGTGTGAGAACGAGGGGGATCCTCTTGGGGCGGTTGTGGCAGGGGCGGGGTGTGAGGGATGTGTTGCGGGAAATACGGGAGACGCGGTCAAGGGCATTCTCGATCACTGTGGGGGGAAAGTTGCGGTCCTTGAAGAACTTGGACATCTGGGATGTGCGGGAGTGGAATGTCTTATCGTTATTTAGTAATGTTTGCTTTCCTTGATCTTTACGAGCAAAATACATTTGTTTAAAATCATGGAATATTGTTTATTTCTTTCAGTTCATTCCTGAGTGTTTGAATTTCTTTTTAAACATGAATGGTCTCTGTGGTGATTGTAACAACTTAATAAAGAATTGTCAATAATATGAAACATTATTCTTCCCGAAGGTCCCATATCCTGAGACTTAGAAGTCAAATCAAAAGAATCAATACTGATTGATGGCTATTTCCTGCCTGTTCTCTTTAGATTGCCAGGGACAGAATGTACTCCATACGTTTGCTTGCTTGGCTGATGTTAAACCATTGTGTTGGTTCACACATGATGATTTGATTTCCATCTTGTTGCATTTGTCAGGTGGGCTTTTCTCTTTCAATACCTGCTACAGGTGTTAGCATTTATTCTTTGGGCAGAATCTTACAGTGGCCTGAAAGACTTGGACACTGGCAGGGTTTGTTGTAGGATCCGGTGTGAAATCCAGCTAGGTCTATCTTGATGTCAGGAGCAACACAGTGCATTTTTATGCAGCTGCCGGGCATCAAGGCAAATTTCTGTTAGGCAGAGGTGAAACACTTGTTTAGGGGAATTATTGCTGGATAAATACCTTACTGGTCACACTTGTCACCCCAATGATATGCAACTTTTAATGTTACCAAATGTACCAAACAATCTAGACATGGAAGTGAGTGCTAGCAACTTCAGCTCACCACTGATTGTGAAGAGCTTCCGTGTCGCTTGGCAAAAAACAGTGTTTCCGGGCACAGTTCATGGGCACCAGCCATATGCACTCCTCATACATGGATATTGGCATCTAAGATTTGCCAATTGCTCATGATCTTCAAGGCACCTCTCTGATCCACTTGCAAGATGTTCAGGAAAGACAGACTTGTAATGCATGGCACACCAGCAACAAACACTAAAAAGTCTGTTCTAAAGATAGGCCAGGCACACAGCTCACAGATTGAGCCAGGCTGAATTTCAGGGATGCTCACTTACCCTCTTGGCATTGATTCATTTAGCAACTACCAGCATGCTCATAATATCCTTACCGCACCTTCTGTTACATAGATATGTTTATAGATATTCAATACTTCAATTTATGACAACTCAGTCCGAATAGTACTTTATTTATAAAATAAAATCTAATCACACACTCTGGCCTCGTGGTAACGGTAAAATGGGGATAAGCCAAGCCATGAGGTTACAGAAACAAAGTTGCTGGAAAAGCTCAGCAGGTCTGGCAACATCTGTGGAAGAGAAAACAGAATTAACGTTTCGGGCCCAGTGACCCTTTGTTTTCCTTCCTGATTTACAGCATCCACAGCTCTTTTGGTTTTTATGAGTTACAAAATGTGGCTGAGTGCAATTCTGCTGTTCATGTTCTTTCTGAGGTGACACAAAATCTCTCACTCCCACATCCTCTCTAAGTAGTAGGCATAGGTAACAAATTACCATGTTTGTTTATCAAGTGTGTTGTTACAGGCTGGACTATTTACTGTAGCATGAAAAATATTCAGCAATTGCAGACATAAAACCACATGATTTTGCAATTTAATTAGTAGATCATAAATTAAAGTTTAAAAAAAGGACATTCCTGTCCATTTTGCATTTATAAAGAGAGGATAACCTAGTCATAAATTACATAAACGTAGCAATCAATCACTTTTCATTCCATAAACTCAGCCAACTGATCCACGGCCATGAAGGCAGTCATCCACTGGAAATTCTAATTATCATTATTTTAAATTATACTAACTTAATATAATGCAGAATCACTCTACATTTATTTGCTCACTACATGCTCACTACCATGATAGGATTTTATGACAGTTGAATGAATTAAAACACTTACCAATTTCTCCAGAAAGATGGACCATTGATTTTATTTAATTTCCACAACATCGGGCCCTGCCTGGCAATGTATATTTTTCCACATATGCCTGTCCACAAAAACAAGATAAATCCCATCCAGTCACTTGTTGACACATCAGTCTACATTCAATCAAAAGTAAAATAATCCAAGATGTCACTGATTGAGCTAGAACTTTGTGCTAGTCTAATGTCTCTTTCACAGGAATATGCTTCCCACCTATGTTAAGTTTAAGTTCTGCCAGAGATCAGTCCTTCACTTCCTTACAACTAAGGCCCCTCTAAGGGCAAAAATGGCTGAATTTCACAGGGAAGGTCAGAGGAACAGTCCTTGACATTAAAGCCACATTAGATCCAATCTCCAATCAGGATCCTGGCAAAATTGAAATCAATGCAAATTAGGGAAACACTTGGTGTGACGCAAGCGCAAAGAAAGATGTTATGGCTGTTGGAGGCCAAGCATATCAGCCTTAGCATATCACTGCAAGAATTGCTCAGGACAGTGTCCAGAACCAATCAACTTCAGCTGCTTCATTAATAATTCTCCCGAAATTGTAAAATCAGATTTGGGAATGTTTATGAATAATACAATCTTCAGGACCATTTGCAACTGCTCATATATTAAAGCAGTCCGTGCCTGACCACAGTAAGAACTGGGAAACATTCATGCTTTGATAACAAATTGTAGAGCTGGATGAACTCAGGAGGCCAAGCAGTGTCACAGGAGCAGGAAGGCTGATGTTTCATTTTTCTGAAGACGGGTCCAGGCTCGAAACTTCAGCCTTCCTGCTTCGCTGACGCTGTTTGGCCTGTTGTGTTCATCCAACTCTACTCCTTGTTACTTCAGATTCTCCGGCATCTGCAGTTCCTACTATCTCTGAAACCTTCATGCTTATTAGTATGATAATTAGCAAATAACATTTGTACCACTTGAATGGAAGCAATGGCTTTCACCAACAAGAGTGTATCACAGCTTCTCCGCTTGATATTCAATGGTGTTGCCATTTTGTAATCCCCACCATCCATGTCTTGGAGATCAGCATTAACCAGAAACATTAGACTAGCCACAAGGTTGTAACTACAAGGTTAGGTCAGAAACTTAGAATTTTGCGTAGATTGTTTGACCACCCAATTCCCCAAAGCCTACCCACCATCTACAAAGCCAAGGTAGCCAACCATCCTGAATTTTATATGCCTGCCCTGCATACAAGGTAGTTAACCTATAACTTGTGATTTTTGCAGCCAGGGCACAGTTTGTTTCATGTCTCAGTTCTTCAAATCTTGTGGCTGTGTAAAATGTGCCTGCACAAGCTTCCCAATAGCCTATTCTACTTTAGACTTGACAAGAAACACTTCTCCACCTTGCCCAACCCTTAAATGCTAGGAACTATTCACCCTACCCCAAACCTATGTGCTCACCAGCATCTTCACCCATGTAGCTCCCCCTACCGTTCCACCCCTCCAAACACACTATCACAGACTCATCATGTCATTCAATCCCTAAGATTATTCTCCAATGGCAAAACTCACTGCACAAGGTACAAGTCAGGAGTGTGATGGAATATGCAACATTAGGCTGGGTGAATGCAGCTCCATCAACACTCAAGAAATGTGACAACATCCAGGACAAAACATCCAGGACAAAGCGATTCTCTTGATAGGTATCCTATCTACGACATTAATATTCACGCCATTGATGATACACAGTGACTGTAGAGTGAGGCACCTATGAGATGCACTTCAGTAACTCACTAAGCCTCCTTCTATGACAAATTCCAAACCTGTAACCCCCACCACCTAAGAGGACAAGGCCAGCAGATGCATGCAACACCACCTCCTTCCAGTTTCCCTCAAAGCTAAAAAGGATCCAGACCCAAAGGGTCAGCTTTCCTGCTCCTCTGATGCTGCCTGGCCTGCTGTGTGCATCCAGCTCCACACCTTGTTATCTTTAAGCTAAATGCTATCCTAACTTGGAATTGTAATGCGCCATCACTGTCACTCCAATCCTGGAGCTGCCTTCTTTACAACATGGTGGGTACACTCATACCAGAGAGACTGCAGTGGCTCAAGAAGATAAATTGCTACTGTAAATTCACATCAAAGTAAAATACTGTGGATTCTGGAAATCTCAAAAACAGAAAGTGCTGGAAAACTCAATAGGTTTAGAAGCACCTGTGGGCAGAGAAAAATATCTTTCAATTCTGATAAAGAGTCACACCAGACTGGGAACATTAGCTCTGTCTCTCTCTCCACTGATGCAGCTAGGCCAGCTGGGTTTCTCCAGCAATTTCTGTGTTTGTACCTTGTACTCATCATGAGCGATAAATTCTGGCCTGGCCAATGATGCTTACATCTCACAAAATAACTCCTTAAAAAACAGGCTGATTGCATATGTGCAGTAATTTTCACAAACCAAAGAATTTTTGTACATTTCTATGTGAATTCTTTATGAATCCTTTTCCTTTGCATACTAAATATAACTTTATTATTTCTATGACCCTGATAAGGTGGTGTGAAAGTTCAATTTTAATCGTTCTTTGCAAATAATTAGCAAATAACATTTGTACCACATGAATGGAAGCAATGGCTTTAACCAACAAGAGTGTATCACAGCTTCTCCATTTGATTTTATTGGTTAAAAAAATCACTTTCTGTTTTGTATGGAATATATTTTAATATCATATTTTCAATTTACTGCTTGTTTCAGTTTTGAATTATAAATATGTCATTGATTTTTATGTGTAAATGAAACATTATTGTTATATTACATAAAATATTATGGATTTCATAGCATATCAGTCCTTTCAATATAAACAGTCACATTCCCCAGCTCACTGTGAAAAATCCCAAGAGATTTGTGTGCAGCTTATTTTTCACAATGTGCATCTTTTATAAAGAAAAATATTTGAACCTTAAAATTTGGATGAAAATATTTATCATTGTTGCCAAATTCTCTGACTAGTTTAAAGGACAAACCTTTCCTTATAAGAATATTGAAACTATACACCATAAGGACCTCCCATGTTCTCCAATGTCTAGCACTATTAAATCCTATTAAATTTAGACTCTAACTTCAAACAATCTTGATAGTTGTCCCATTCTCCCCTCATCTTTTAAAGGAAAACTACAGATACATTTCATTATAGTCATTCTCAATTTGGAAATTCAACAAAACATTATGCTCATTATTTAGTTATAGTTATCATCTCCTATTGTATTTTGTAGATTTTTTTGCTCCATATAAATGGCAGCATCAATTTCTTAGAATATTTTCAACTGCTTTCCTTGTTTTGATTGCTTGAGGAACTTTTATTTTCTTTGTTCATGTATGATACCTGTCCCTTTGAATTTCCAATTGAAAAGGAAACTAAAGGTGTGTCAAAGATGTGCACAAAACTGCTTGTCTTCTGAGAATTGGGTAAGAAGTAAAATTAAACCAGATTGGGAGGTGATGTTTGAAAAACCATTTATCTAAAGTGGGAAGTAAGGAAGGTCTCCAAGGAAAAGTTGTTGGTTGTGTGGCATGAGAGGACAATCATTTTAGTTTGCTGCTATGAAGACAAAAAAAAAGAAGTGAGTATCTTTGCAAAAAGTTGATGTCACAGTGTGCCCTTAGGTTTGTATTTTCTAAGGAAGTAGGGACAAAATTGTGTGTTCTGAATTAGGAGGTGAACAGAATGCTGTTAGACATTGTTTGGGTCGGGGGGGGGGGGGGATGAAGAGATGAAATTGATCATCCTAACAGTTCTTAAGCAGTTACTGAATCACTTCCTATAATTAACCTTTTGGTCTAGGATTGACATTGTTGACATGACCCTGTTAGCCATCTTTGTGCAAAGCTGACTGACAATTGTAGTGGGAATAACCCTATGGGAAGTAAAGAACAATATTCCATTCTTTGCCCAAACCCATTCACCAAGAACTCTAGAGAGGCATCAGCTATCTTAAAGGTAGTTCACCAACTTATTGCTTATTACAAGACTACATTCACGTTGTTGCAAAGGGCATAAATTAAGAGATGCATTTCCACTTTAAATGAACTTGTCTGGTTGTCCAGGAGCTATGCAAAAACCATTGCTATGATGTCGGTTTATCAATGCAGTTGAGGGAACAGGGTTTTGTTATTATTCAAATGAGGCAGTGAAGTTAAAAACATCCACAGCTGTCACTTTCACAGGATTGAGGATTGCTGGTCCCCCAGCCTGATTGTTGCTCCCAATTAAATTGGGGGTCTGGAATGAATGAATGAATGAATAAATAGATAAATTCAAGAATAAAGCTACTAAAAAGAAGGAAGTAGGAATGAAATAATAGGCCAGTGGCATCATTATCTATCTTTTGCAAGCCTCTCATTTTAACTTATTTTACAGTAATTGAATCATTATTGTTTCCTTGCAGAGCAAACAGTGACACTTTAAAGATCAACTTCTGCATGTCTTCTTTTTAATTTTCTTTTAAAAATGATTTTTTACATTTATTTTCTTCTTCCAAAAGCATTGTCTTGTAATTACATTGGCAGAGTGTCAGATGCCCAGTTGCATCTAGTCGAGGTGGCCATGAATCAAATATGATATATTGATAAGGGTGACACCAGCAAATGTCCCATGAATTGCATTATAATGAAGACTAATCCACTCCTTCTAAAGCTAACACACATGGTCCTCTGCAAGAAGGAAGCAGGTTGCTGAAACTTCAAAAGTATGGCATCCATTTGCATTTCTAATCGCTGCTAATGAGAAATCGGAATCCTGACAAAACTTGTCTCTATCTTGCATGTACTCACAATTAAATACTTGCCACCTGGAAAATGATTATAAGTCAATTGCATGGTGTAATAATTATTCAGGACACTGCCTGAGGAGAAACTCTGCTGTTAGAATAATTGCCCTGAAGTGACAATCAAAATCTCTTTCTGCTGCATCATTAAATTAAATACTATTTGCAGTCAAACATTAAATTTTAGTGTCAATTTGACTGAAGTATTTAATATATTTTACTTTGTTTTCAGCCTCTTGTTTATCCATTTCTTAGGAGGTAGGTCTTTTGTCATTAACTTTTAAGCACCTATCTTTGACATCATTGTAAGTTTGCTCCAGGATCTTACATCCCTTACACTACAGCCTTCCACAAAACTTTTTCCTGTATCATAAACACTAATTAACATATATACACATTCTAAATTAACTTACCTGGATTACTTCTTTTGGAAAATATTTATCGTACATTTTGTCCTTATAACTCCCACTCATCACCAACTCTTTGATTTGGTCATCTGTATTCATTGGTGAGTCGGGAAATCTAAGACAAGATATAGAAATACTTGAGGTAAAGTTGGAGCTTTAATTTATCCGACTGCCTTTCATTAGGTTAAAAATGTAATCAATCTGTTGACCTGACCACATAAGTAGAGTGCAAACCAAGGGATCAGTTGAAAGTAGTGAGGTTGCATGGGACCTGATTTTGCTCCAGTTAAGCAGTTGATTCCTGTGGTAAGGACAATAACTGATGCCTAGGAAAAATGAGACGAGGTGACACTTATTTCAATGAGACAACCTTGGATTGTATCTAAGATGTACCATCAGTGTTGCTCAGGCAGTAGCGGTCTGATAGTACCTGTTCGATGAAGGTGCCTTGTCCAGATAGGTTGTTCATCTTCCATTGCGGGCAACATTGTTGATGCGCTAACACTTATTACAGTTCTGCACCTGCCTACTTTAGGGTCAGCATTCCTTCTGAGAAGTGATCAATTGCTTTAATATTGTCCATTGCAAACGAGTTGGTTGGTAAAAAATATCGTTACTAGAAGAATAAGGTCACAAATTTTACAAAACAAGCTTTTCTTTAGAAGTTGCAAAGTGGGGATACTAGTCTGTCCATTCATCAGAAAATCCCTTTGTTTTGATCTAAACTCATCGCACACTGACTAAAAAATCAAGCTGCCCCCAACAATATTACACTTGGGGTAGGTAAATTAATTTGTTTATTTGAATCAGGGTTGGATTTCTGCATCCAGCTAGGTAGAAGTCACATGTTGGCAAGCTGCTGGACAATCTGATTAATCAACAACTCTGTGGTCCCTGCAGAGCCAACATCAAGTGGTTGTCACTGCTGGGAATGGTAGCTGTTCCTGGTGAAGCAGTGCTATGGACCCAGGAGTTTGTGTAAGCCTGGGGATTTAATTCAGGCAACTCATCCTTCACTGGCTGCCCGGCAGCTCCTACCACGGTCTCCGCCAGATCTATCTCAGAGGAAAACAATGTTGGTCAGATTAATAGAGAATCATACACGACAGCAACCAACCGACTCCTCAGGTGCACAATCTTTGTTTTCGCGCCACTTCAAGTCACGTGCACAACTTACCCGCCGGGCATGCCTGGAAATCATGGTGGTGAAAGGTGTAACGAGCTGTGATTTGGAGGACAAGGACAGCCCTTTTCAGAGGATTTGAACTTGTGGGAATGTGTCTCTAAAGTGCATAGGCATGAGTAGTAACTGGCCACTTAAGGGCCTTATTTGTTGCAAGACCTGGAAAGCTGTCCAAGGCCTACCCTTCTGCTATAATATGTGACCAGGTCAGGATGGAAGGAAAGCAGGGGTTGCCAGCCAAATGCTTAATTTTACAGAAACCCCACCTCCAAACAAGCCAGCGGACGGCCATGAATTTTCATCTCTGGTTTCTGGTAGCCCTGCAACTATTTTATAAGAACCTGCACTTTCAATGTTTGTGTTGTCAACAGTTATGTTGCACCTGAATATTCATAAATGATTTTTTTTACCTGGCTATATTTTAACTTCAGAAGAGTTGTCAGAAACAATTTATGAATGGGATTGAGTATTGTTTATATTATATTGGGACTATAATTACCTCTGTGAGTGCTCAGTTTCAAAGTTAACTTTCCTATCCCAGCTTTTCATCTCTCCAGTATGCTTAACTCTTTGGCACTAACAAAGTTTCACCTTTCTAAATTTACTGTATATAGTATTCAATAATACAACATTCATATTTGATTATGTGATATGGCATCATGCAAACAGTGAATTGTATGTGTTCACCATGCTGTAAACACAGAATTGGATCATGCTTTGCGCCACACATTTGCAGTTCTTAAATTTGTTCACAACAATGAGATTAGTAACTTTGCAGTATAATCGATGCAAGATTAAGACTTTTGCTGCCATAAGTGTAATTTGAGAAGACAATCATAAGAAAATTATGTGCCAAAAATACCTACATGGAATGAGTGGAATCTTTGCTTGGGGCAGCATCACATACTATCTGCATATGCTGAATATGAAGACTGGAATTGAGTTAAAAAGCCATCGTGCTGACAAAGGAGGCAAAAAATCTAGTTTTGTATATCTGCCAATTTAGGAAACTAACAATGGCTGGCCTATAATTTCCTGAATAACTCCCAAAGAGTTAGCAGTTTAAAACAACCATGAGTATAGACTGCAGGTGATGACCAGAATCCTTTCAGGGAAACTAAGAGCTTTGATACACAAAAGTATACTTTGCAGCAACTATAGGCTCAAAAATTATATAAGACGAATATGATGCTGAAGCAGTGTGGTTTACCATCATGGGAGATATTGCAGCAGGAGTCCTATCCAGATGTTCTGATATTTTTGAGATTTTACTGTGAGCATTTTCAAATATTTTGCCTCATGCTTCATTGCATCAAAATCATTTCTCCCCAAAGGAGATGCTTTAAATATGAAAATAAATGTAGTTTATTTTAACCAGTTAAAAAAAGTTAAACTAGTTAAAACCAGCCCAACCACCCTCCCTCTATGTATTTCAGAGCCCTCTACCCCTCCCCCATTTCTGAAGACGGGTCCTGACCTGAAACATCAGCTCTCCTGCTCCTCTGATGCTGCCTGTCCTGCTGTGTTCATTCAGCTCTACACTGTGTTGCAACCAGCCCAAGGATTGTGTCCTGGAGAAATGTTGATGAGACATTTTGGCATCTTGACTATCTGACTATGAGCTCTTTACAATTTTCAGCAAAACAACAGTGAAGGATGTTGGCGCAACCCCATTGGATGATTTGAACTCAGCTCGTGACCCCATCAGCCACAGGCCACAGAAGATCCTGGAAGGTCAGGGGCAAAGAGGTTTAAAAACTCATACCTGGACACTACCCCTTCAGTGAAGACTCACAGCAAGACTTGTGGCAACCCAAGAAGACCCAGGAAAAGACCTACGAGCCCCACAGAGAGGAAGGAAACTCCAACTTTCCAATGCAAATTCATGGTTCATTGCAGGAAATATACTCCCTCAGATGGTAGAACTAGATAAAGAGTAAATATTGTGAAAATTTTTTAAAGAGTTTTTAATAAGAAACATTTTGTTAATAAATGCAAGTTGAACTGCAATTTGGATTAGACAATAGCCAATAAAAAATAGGTACTGGAGTAGGCCATTTGGCCCTTCGAGCCAGCACCAACATTCATTATGATCATGGCTGATCATCCACAATCAGTATCCTGTTCCTGCCTTATCCCCATAACCCTTGATTCCACTATCTTTAAGAGCTCTATCCATCTCTTTCTTGAAAGTATCCAGAGAGTTGGCCTCCACTGCCTTCTGGGACAGAGCATTCCATATATCCACCACTCTCTGGGTGAAGAAGTTTTTCTTCAACTCTGTTCTAAATGGCCTACCCCTTATTTTTAAACTCTGTTCTGTGTTCCTTTTTCTGTCTCACTAACAACAGTGCTTAGGTAAAGAGTTTTTAATGCATACACTGGTCAAAGCATGGTTACCAGAAATCCAGAAAAGTAATCTAGATCACTATTACAGAGTAGTTATCTGGATCAATAAATCAGAGTCCCAACTTCTTTTTTAATGTTGGGGGGACAAGTGTGAAAAACACGTGATGAAATTTGAATTGAATAATTTCCTGGTGATGATGTGACCATTGTTGATTGTTGTAAATACCCCTACCTAATTCACTAATTTGGGAAGACAACCTGCCATCCTCACCTGGTCTAGCCAATAGCGACTCCCGATTCACAGAAATGCAGTCCACTGCTAAATGTGTTCTGAAATGACCCATCAGTTCAGGGACAATTAAGAATGGGCAATAAGTTCTGGCCTTGCCAATGATGCCTATGTTCAATGAACATATTTTTAAAAATGCTATCTCATATATCCTGGTCCCATGGCAACCTAATGGCTGACTGAGAAATCGTTGAATCAGGATATGCTGGTTCAACTACTTAAAACAAAATAAAAATTTCTACTTTTCAGTAGTTTTTTGCAAAATAAGGGTAAATCAATGGCCTCAAAACAATTTTTTTAAAAAACGCAATGTGATATTTCATCATTCATATATTGATCATCTTTTGCATTTTCCACATCGACTCTACTTTTAGAATCTTGGAATATATGCGACTAAAAATTATGTCTGGCAATAAGAGGGAACATTTAAATATGTTCACTTGACATTTTTCTTTCTATTTTGCAGGGGAGTGAACCTGTTCAGAATAAATGGCTAATAGAAATGTTTTAATTAACTGTCACTAATTCCCTTGTTCTGATCTAATGAATTAACAATCCCTAAGGCTTAGCCTTTCTTGTGGCACTGTGGTAGTGTCCCTACCCTAAACTAGGAAGACTAGGAAAGTCCGACCTGCTCCAGAGATGTGTAATAACATCTTTAAACAGGTTGATTAGGAAAAGTAGTTCAATGAAAAAAAAACGAGTTGTAAAACCCTAATTCTTTTTCTTTTTACATGCTGACACAAGGGTTGAAACTCTCATTACCATTTGGCTAGTTGCCTTTTTTTGCACAAACAACAATTTGACGTGTTAAGTAAGATTGTCTAAACCTTCACCGTGATCCCACAGTGTTGCTATGAAGTGACTGGTCTTTTTTTTAATTATATGAGAGGGTTCATCTATGACATTTTGTTCAAAGCGTATTGGCACATTGAAGTTATCTGTTCAGCTGTGTGATATCTTTTGAGGTTCTGAGGGATTTTTTTTCAAGCTGACATTTGGTTTTGAAGCTTCAAATAAGGTTGCAAATTTTTCTTTCGCTGCCAGTTCTGCGTGCGAATATATGGATTGTTTATACACTCAGAATTTTAATTCTAATTAG
The DNA here is from genome assembly GCF_030684315.1 of Stegostoma tigrinum. Taxonomy (NCBI): domain Eukaryota; kingdom Metazoa; phylum Chordata; class Chondrichthyes; order Orectolobiformes; family Stegostomatidae; genus Stegostoma; species Stegostoma tigrinum. The sequence continues at coordinate 27,993,739 of NC_081367.1, read as the reverse complement.
GAAAACTACTTAGAATTATTGCAGAGATGTAACCAATCTTTGAAATAAAATTTTACTGCTTTTATTGTGACCAGAGAAATTAAAATCCAGCGATCCACAGAGTTTGCTAGCTGCTTTGCTGAGACATGTCTCATGCATTTATATGGTACTATTTATCAGGGTATCCCTGTTGCAGTGAGATTAAAATAGCCATGAAGTAAATGAATATTTGAATTTATGGGGCTAGCTCTGTGTTTTGAGTGTAATATTTCAGGACTAGTTTTGAAGTTTTCTGACTATCTAATACTGCTGACCTCATTCAATGCCTAACTGGCATTTCTTTTTGAATTTTTTTGCATATGTAATTTATAGTTTTTTTTATCAAAATGACAATGACAGGCCATGCAAAAATCTACAGAGTATTAAAACACTCAGCTTCAATAATAATACATGTTCCCATACTTAAACTTTTAAAAATCTGAAATCCTAGTCTGGGAGAGCAAATGTATTGTTGTAGGAAACAATTTGATTATTAATATAATATTAAGAACCAAATATATTTTCTCTCTTTTTTCAATCTCATAATAAACGTCTTCTTCATTACTTATGTAGAGCCCTTGCAATATGGAAAAAGGCTGTGCAACCAAACAAATCCACATTGATCGTCCAAAGAGAGTCCAAGCCAGGCCCACACCCCTATTTCCCATGGCTAACACACCCAACCTACACATCCCTGAACACTATGGGTAATTTAGCATGGCCAATCCACACACCTTGCACATCTTTGGACTAAGGGAGGAAACTAGAGCACCCAGAGGGGAGCCACACAGACACGGGGAGAATGTGCAGACTCCAAATAGACAGTCACCTGAGGCTGGAATCAAACCCGTGTTCCTGGTGCTATGAGGCAGCAGTGCTAACCACTGAGACACCGTGTCTCCATAACAATGAGGGACTTGATGAAAATATATTGCTATACAGCATTTAAAATTGCTTCATGAATTGGAATAAATTATATAATCTGAAGACTTAATTTTATTGCGATAAGCCAATGTTTAACTTATTGTATAGAAACAAGAAATTTGAAAATGTTGCATCAAATAAAAGAAAATTTTACAACATGGAATGGTGTATGTTTGACAACTTTCTGACTATTCATTTCAAAGCAGAATTCAGTAATGTAAAGATTATCAAGCCACATTAATGGCCTATATCAATCCGATCAAATAATTACATAAGCTATACATTAACATTCCATTTTTCTTCACGTCACTATTTACTAAGTTTTGGGGACAACATTCTCACATTTCTGAGTCTATTACAAGATGCCTCAGAAATGTAAGTCCATCATACCATTCTTGCAACTTGTCCAATCTGAAATCTGTATGATCTGTCTCGGGAATCACAACTCACCAACTCTCAATAAAAACAGGAGAAAAAGAAGGAAAGAGGGAGAGAGAAATGAATGGGAGAAGGAAAAAGAGAAAAGTACATTAACATTTACATTTTTGAATGTAAGCACGTTTGTTTCATAAGCAAATTCACCAAGCTGCATTGTATACAGCCCAAGATATCACAACCAACAGTGAGATATATGGTCAAATTATCTCATTTGGATGTGCCAACTGAAATATTAGTGTTAATCAGAGCCCTAGGAGAATACCAGTACAACACAAAGGCAATAAGTTCAAACTCTGTGGAAAAGAATCACAGAAAATACAGGAAATGCTCAACAGGTCTGGAAACATCTGTTGAGGAAGAAGCACCTAACTTTCCAGGTTGCTAATCTTCTGCCAAGGCAATTGCCTTGCCTCAACTATTGCCATGAGATCTTTTATTTCTACTTGAACAGGTATATAGGACTTTGATTGAACATAAGAACCAGGAGCAGGAGTAGGGGCCATCTGGCCCTTCAAGCCTACTCTGCTAATCCATCAGATCATGGCTGATTTTTTCATGGCCTTCATTCCACTTACCCATCCTCTCACTATAACCCTTAATTCCTTTACTGTTCAATACATTTTCTACCTTAGCTTTAAGCACATTCAATTAAGGAAGCCTCAACTACATTACTGGTCAGGGAATTCCACAGATTCACAACTCTTTGAGTAAAGACATTCCTCCTCAATTCAGTCCTAAATCTGATCCTCCTAATTTTGAGGCCTTGCCCTCTTGTTCTAGTTTCACCAATCAGTGGAAACAACCTCCCTACTTCTATCTTATCTATTCCCTATTCAGTCTATTCAGCTTCTCCTCATAATCCAACCCACTTATCTCTGGAATCAACTACTGAATCTCCTCTGCACAGTCTCCAGTGCCAGTATTTCCTTTCTCAAGTATGGAGACCAAACATGCACACAATACTCCAGGTGTGGCCTCACCAGCACCCTACACAACTGCTACATAATTTCCTTGCATTTAAACTCAATCCTTCTATCAATGAAGGACAAAATTCCATCTGCCTTCTTAATTACCTGATATATCTGCAAACCAAACTTCTGTGATTAATGCACAAGGACACCCAGGTCCATCTGCACAGCAGCCTGCTGCAAATTTTTACCAATCAAATAGTAGTCCTTTTTACTGTTATTCCTACCAAAATGGATCACTTCACATTTATCCACATCGATTTCCATCTGCCAGGCCTTTGCCCACTCATTTAAACTATCTATATCCCTGTGCAAACAGTCAGAGCCCTCTGTGCACTTTGTTCTACCACTCATCTTAGTGTCATCCGCAAACTTTGACATGCTGCACATGGTTCCCAACTCCAAATTGTTGATATAAATTGTAAGCAACTGTGATCCCAGCACTAATCCCTGAGGCAGATCACTGTCCACTGTCCACTGTTCACCAACCAGAAAAATTCATTTATCTTAACTCTTTGCTTCCTGTTAGTTAACTAACGCCAAAGTCAATACATTGCCTGTAACGGCATGCTCCTTTATCTTATGCAGCAGCCTCTTGTACTGCATCTTGTCAAATGCACCACATCTACTGAGTCCCTACTGTCTACCATGCTCGTAATGTCTTCATAGAGTTTCAGCAAATTAGTCAAGCGCAATTTGCTTTTCATGAACCCATGCTGCATCTGCCCAATAAGGCAATTTCTATCTGGATGCTTTGCTATTTCTTCCTTGATGATATATTTAAACATTATCCCCACTAGAGAAGTTAAGCTAACCAGTCTGTGACACCCCATCTTTTTCCTACCTCCTTTTTTTGAACAATAACATCACATTGGCGGTTTCCAATCTGCTGGAACTGCCCCAAGGTTCAGCAAATTTTGGAAAATTACCACAGGTGCATTTGTTATTACTCCTGCCATCTCTTTTAGTGCCCTGGATGCATCCATCAGGGCTACGAGGCTTGTCTACCTTTGCTCCATTAGCTTGCCCAACATTACCTCTTTCATGATTATGATCATGTCTAGGTCTTCGCCCACCTTAGCCTCTTTGAAATCAATTACTGGCGAGTTATTCATGTTGTCCACTGTGAAGACCGACACAAATTACCTGTTCAATGCCTTGGCTATTTCCTCAATTCCCATTATTAAATCCCCTTCTCATCCTCTAAATGACCAATGTTTACCCTAGCCACTCCTTTTTATTTTACATATTTATAGAAACTTTTACTATCTGTCTTTATTACTACTGAACTACTAGTGAGCATTTCTTCCAAAAGAACACCTTCAACATTACAAGACATCATTAACATATCAGTTGCATGCTCCAGTCCTCGTCTCAATCCCATAACCTTTTGACTGAAAGACATGGTTATATATGTTTGTATTTTACTTCAGAGTGGATCTGCTCTTCTTTTTAGCATAATATTGCTAGTCTTCTAGTAGCCTCTAAAATTGCAATTTACTGAAAATATTAATTTTCCTTTCTCTTGATCATCTGCACTGGAACTAAATACTGAGAAGAATCAAAGCTATTTTCTTTATCCCCCACAACAGTCTGAGCTGCTGAGCCATTTATTCCATCACTGTCCCTGACAACTGTCTGAGCAGTAAACAGACTGTTCACACTAATGGTGCTATATTTCATCCAATGACGAGCTTACAACCTTATATGCACACCATTGTGAAGATTACCAACTATCACCTCCACAATGTCACTGTTGCTGAATACTTCATTCATGCCTTTGTTACTACTAGACTGTGCACCATCCACAAGGCCCGAGTCAGGATTGTGATGGAATACTCCCTGCTTGCCTGGATGTGTGCATCTCCAACACCACTCAAGAAGCTCGACACCATCCACTCAAAGCAGCCTGATTGGCACATATCCACAAACACACACCAAATGTGTAAGTAGTTGCAATAATGCAATAAACTTCCTGCTGTTTACTCAACACACCCTTCCAATTAGACTAGGAAAGGTTGTTAACCCCATCCACAAACCACCTCAAACTTGAAAGAACCCACTCACACAACTCTACATATTTCAAAAGTGAAAATCGATGCTGGGTGAGTGAGGTTCAAGGATATAAATGTATACCTTGTAGGAATTTCAATGACTCAGTGAACTAGTTCAGTTTCATTTTTGTCAGTTGATCTAATGAACTGTAAAAACATTTTTGTTTTTGCAAGTTACAGCTGGTTACTGCTTGTTCACTGTTTGTAAAAGTCCAGGCGACAGTATCATCCTTTAGGCATCTGTTGAGATTACTCTCCATCTTCGGTCCGCCTCCCCCTCTCTCCCTATTTATTCCAGTTCCCTCCCCCCATCCCCCTCTCTGATGAAGGGTCTAGGCCCGAAACGTCAGCTTTTGTGCTCCTGAGATGCTGCTTGGCCTGCTGTGTTCATCCAGCCTCACATTTTATTATCTTGGAATCTCCAGCATCTGCAGTCCCCATTATCTCTGAAAGTAAAATAACTGCCTTATTTACCACCTCAACAATTAAGGCCTTTAAAGCAAAATTTATGTATTTTACCTGTTTGAAGCATTCCTGTGATAATAACCTTGAATAACGATATCAGGGAGTGAGTTTGCATTTATCTGTGGGATTCAATGAGATATCACAGAGGAACTTGTTCCTATTAGCACCGCCCCTCCACCCCCACATCCTGCATGGCATAGGTAAGAGGAGCAAAACCTTAACTTTATTCTAGGATGTGTGCAGTATATAACAACTGGTAGCAGCAGCAGGAATATAAGCACTTAAGGACTAGAGGGTCAGAAAGGCCCTTGAATTTCATTATTTAGCATCATGATCATTGATCCCTAAATTCAACTTAATTTTCCCGTCTTGCTCCCCATAATCCTTCATTCCATTAGCGTCTTCAAAGATGTCATTCTCGGTCTTGAATATATTAAGCCACTGCCATATGTGGTCCCCGGGAGCACAGAGTTCCAAACATTCACAATGTTCTGAGTGAAGAGTTTTCCCCTTGTTTCAGTCTTACAATGTTGAAGGCACGTCCTGAGTTTATTACCCTGAGCTGTAAACGTTTCAGCAGAGGAAACAGCCTCTCAGGTCCATTGTAACATACCCTCTAAGAGTTCTACATTTCAATTTGATCATTTCCCATTCTTTCAAATTCTAGAGAATACAGGCCATTCCCTGCAATCTCTTCTTATTGGAAGCTTCCCTTATCTTAGAAATCAATTTAACAAATCTTCCTAGTACCCTCTACATGACAAGTATAGGCAAATAGAACATTAGCCCTTATTTCAAAGGAAATGGAGTATTAAAAAAGAGAGGTCTTATTAAAACTTTACAAGGCACTAATAGGAGCACAGTTTTGGTCGCCTTATCTGAGGAAAGATATACTCACATTAGAGGCTGACCAGAGAGTGTTTAGCAAGTGGGTTCCAGGAGAGATTTTCTCAAGAGAAAATGTCAAGTAAGTTGGGCATGCACTTACTGGTGTTTAGAAGAATGAGAGGGGACCTTATTAAAACAAGGAAGAATCAGACAGGACAAGGTATGGAGCTGGATGAACACAGCAGGCCAAGCAGCATCTTAGGAGCAGGAAAGCTGCGTTTCGGGCCTAGACCCTTCAGCAGAAATACAGCTCCACACCTTGTTATCTCAGATTCTCCAGCATCTGCAGTTCCTAGTATCTAAGAAACTGAGAGGGCTTGGCAGTCCAAGTTAAATGCGGAGAGGTTGTTCTTTCAGAATTAGGGATCACCCACTTAAGACAGAGATAAAAAGAAACTTCTTCACTCCGAGGACAGTCAATCTGTTGAAACCTACATGACAAAGACCTTACATAGTCAGATGTCTAATCTGTAAGGGGATGCAGCATTATGGGAAAAGGCAGGAAAATGGGTTTGAGTATTTTCAGATCAGCTACAGTGTCAACAAATGGCAGGACATTCTCCATGGGCTGAATGGCTTACTTTTACTTCTACAGCTTATCACTTTATGGTCTTCTTTACTCTTCTTCTTTATCATACAATTTCCTTTATTAATTCAATGCTCAGCATTTTATATTTCGGCAATCCCTGTACAAGAAAATTTACTCCTCTTTGAAACCAAGAATTTTGGTTAAAAAGGTATTTAGCATGCTTGCTTTCATTGCTCTGACGTAGACATATAGGAGCTGGGAAGGCATATTGAGGTTGTACAGGATGTTGGTGAAACCTCTTCAGGAGTACTACTGGTATGTACAGTTCTGGTCACCCAGCTATTGGAAGGATATCATTCAACTGGAGATAGCTCAGAAAATATTTACCAGAATATTGCTAGGAATGGAAGGTTTGAGATAAAAAGTTAGGCTGGATAGGCTGGGACTTCTTCCACTGAACATAGGAGGTTGAGGACTGATCTTATAGAGGTTTATAAAATCATGAGGACATAGATAAGATGAATAACAAGAGATTCTTTCCTCAGGTGAGGGAGTTTAAAACAAAGGAGCATATCTTTAAGGTGAGAGGAGAAAGAGGGGCAACATTTTTACAGAGAGTGGTTTGTTTGTGGAATGAACTGTCAGTTGAAGTCATGCATGCAGGTACAGTTACCATATTTCAAAGACATTTGGATAAGTACATGAATAGAAAAGATTTGGGAGGGATGTGAGCCAAAAGCAGGCAGATGGGTCTAGTTTAGTTTGGGAACATGGTCAGCATGGACCAGTCAGACTGAAGGGTCTGCTTCCATGCTGAATGACTCAAAGACTATGACTAATCTATCATCTTTTAAAAGACATTCTGTCATTTCAGTCTTCAACAAAAATAGATAATTTCATATTTCCCGGCAGAAATGTTCTGCTGAGGCAGTGTAAGGATCTGGTCAAATCCTATCTGGAATATTGTGAGCAGTTTTGTCCCTGTATCTAAGGAAGGATGTGCTGGTGTTAGAAGAGTCTGGAGGAGGTTTGCAAGAATGATCCAGGGGATGAATGGCTTGTCATATGAGGAGCAACTGAAGACTCTCGGTCTGTAATTGAGTTTAGAAGGACGAGGGGGATAGCACTGAAACTGACAGAAAACTGAAAAGCCTAGATAGAATGGATGTGGGGAAGATGCTTCCAGAAGTAGGAGAGATTAGGATGTAAGTGCACAGCCTCAGACAACCCTTTAGAACTGAGAGGAGGAGGAGTTTCTTCAGCCACTGCGTGGAATTGATTGTTGCAGAAGCCTATGAAGGCCAAATCTTTGAGTGCAGTTAAGACAGAGATAGGTGGGTTTTTGATTAGTAGAAAGATCAAGGGCTACCGGGAGAATGTTGGAAAATGGGAATGTTGAGAAACATTTCAGTCATGATTGAATGGTGGAGTACTCATGGGCCGAATGGCCTAATTATTATTCCAGGCCTTATAGTCTTTGGCAGTTTTTCAGGGTCAAAAATGACTTACTTCCACTCTGTTGCAGTTGAGGGTAGATTCTGCAGTGGTTCAATAGACCAAACCTGGAGTAGCAGGTACGATTTGAAGCAGATTGGTGGGATGTTCTGGATTCTGCTGCTTATCTTCTTGCCTAATAATTTAAAGAGGCTCTGTCCCATTTGTTGATTCTCTATTTCCTGTTCACAATCTCTCTTCCTCCTGCCTGTGCTTTGTAGGAACACCAATTGCCCTTGGCACAGAAAAAAATGCAGGTATCAGCAGGAAAAATCCACTGCCAAGTGACTGATGCAACTGCATTCCAAGTAGAAGGACAGTCTAGTGAGCCAGACCTCGGACATTTAGAGAATGGGTAAAGCTCTCAGTGCTGTCAGCTTCATCCAAGTCCAAATATAGTCCTGAGTCACTATTAATCTCTTGCCCACGTCAAGAAGCTGCTCAGCTGAATATCCAGTACCAGTTGGTGACATTTGTCCCCCAGTCCTGGCCCTTAATCTGACCCCTGGTGTGTGCTCTGTTACTGGACTTTGTCCTCTTTGTTGCTGCTCCTTTTCTTTACAGTCACTCCCCAAATTTTGGCATCAGTAGAGTCAATTGTGCGTCCTTTTCACACAAGGTCCATTTTAGCGTTGGCCACAATGTACAGATTCATTCTGAACTAGAGATGTCTGTCACCAGTAACTGACATGACCACACCAATTTGTGCCTGCACAGGTGGCCATTTTGTCAACATAGTTGTGTTCATTGCTAATCACTCAGTTTGGATTCACATGAAAAGTTCTTTATGCAGAGGGTGGTGGGTGCTTGGAACACATTGCCAGCGGAGGTGGTAGAGGCAGGCATGATAGCATCATTTAGGATGTATCCAGACAGAAACATAATGGGCAGGGAGCAGAGGGATACAAATCCTTGGAAAATAGGTGACAGGTTTAGATAGAGGATCTGGATTGGCGCAGGCTTGGAGGGCTGAAGGGCCTGTTCCTGTGCTGTAATTTTTTTTTGTTCTTTGTTTGTTCATAACTTAATTTCCAAGAGGGCAGAGAAATAACAATCATACCTTTTCTCCTGGATTTTTGCATATCCTTTCATGGAAATATGCTTGGATAATATTTGGCCTTACTTTCGTCACTCCTACAATTACTTCAACACCTTTCATGGTGGGTCTGACAGCTCCTTAATGAAGGTTTAAACTTAACAGTGGATAATGTCCATATAACAATTTAAGGGCAGAGTGAAATACACTTCTTGATCAACTCAGACAACGGAAGTTTCAGAACTCCGGGGTTGGAATCTTCCCAAACATTGACCAACTTGGCAGTGGCAAGAAAGTTGGGAGAATCGCATGAGTTGGTCAGTGAGGTGCTCCTTGCCACCAAGACCAAAAATCCCATCTTTTAACCAAATGTCAAAAACAAAATGAGATTATTTCTTGTAGAGCGGTGAGGGGCCTATTTATCTGCCCTATCACTGCCATTAATATATCATCCTATCTCAGTGAAAAGCAGATCACCATTCTCCCACCTGTCAGATAGAAAGAAGGTGGCAAAAATTCCTGAAAAGGAAGCCAAAGTAATAACCTGGCGACTCCAGCTTGCCGCTGTGTCCTCCAGATCTCCATTGGTTACCATCTCTTAAGACATGCTCCATGGGCAGAGACTGCAAACATTCCCCATCTAGCAGAACTTCCAAGCCCCTGAGGGAAAGGAAAGCACCAATTAACCCTTGTCTATGTGACAGGTCTGGGCAAGTGCAACAAATCTTGAGGGGTAGCGGCAGACAGCCACAACTTTATCAGATGTATGGCTGGGCTTTAAAGACAGCACTGCTGACAGGAATGCCAGGAACTCACAGCAGTGGTCAGAACTTCTGTCCAGGGATTGGGAGAACATGATGAACAGTGTGTCATAGGATTGTAGCGCATAGTTGGTGAGGAGGGTAGCGTGGAAAAACTTGCTCAAGCTCACAAAGAGAAACAGTTCATGAAACACACCAAAAATTACACTTAGTGGATTTCTAGTAAGTTTCAGACTCAAGTATTCTTTCAATAATAAATCATTTTAATGTTTTATTTTACCTAGTGCTTAATTAAGGTTTTGGGCACTACATCATATTGTTGATCTAATAGTAAACATATGTATGTAATTATATATATATAGGTAAGAAAGCGCACATGCACTTAACAGCTTTTTATGGCAATATTGCATAGAAGAGATACTAATTCCACCAGAAATTGTCACTATTTTAACGTACGTTTTCTACATTGATATTCATACACCATGGCATTTCCATATCAGAGAATGTAAAATCTACCACAAATCAATGCAATCAGGCTCTTTTTTTACAAATTCAACTTCTAAAAACAATTTATTTACAAAATTATTACTGAGAAGTCTGTTTAAATTAATTACTGTTGAAACATCTAAGCCTCAGGAGCTTTAAAGACAGCTGGGTAGCAAAGATGGGACATAGGGAATACATGGGATGGTGGCAGTGGGGAAGGTGAAGTCTCACAACTTGAGTGCCTTTTTTTATCGTAACTGGGATAATGTTCTCTATTTTTGAGGCAGCCTTTTAAAAGCCTACTTCAGCACCCAATATGGCAACAGCTGAATTATTTCTTGGGTCAACTGCTCTGAACATAGCCACATGGACCACCACTCTCCCACAAACTGCACCTATGGCAGAAATTTTCCTGAACTGAAGTTAAAAACCTTGCCCTATATTTTTTTGAACAGTCACACAAATTTTGGCCAAAGTATCAAACAAACTAACACAATCGAGCAGAAACTCCAGCCTAGGAATTTGAATGCCTACTTCCTGAATTTTTTAATCCAATTAGAATGGAAGAAAAATCATAAATGGTATATATATGATTTCATGATTTGTAATTCCATTGGGCAAGACCCAGGTACATGAGTTTCTAATAAATATCCCTATGGTGAAAAACAGCCTAGAGTGGGTAGCGAAGGCTTTGAGTTTGGGTAACTGATTCGTAAGCAAATGATCACTTTCTTGAATATACAATCCACTTGACTTTAGATGGAGTTGAATATTTCCCAATTCATTTAGACATTGAATGAGCAATAACAGTAATTTTGAAAACCTGCTGTATCATGAATTCTTGTAAAACCTTGCAAACCATAATGTCTCCTACCTGAAAGTCGAAAAGACGTAAATCCATGAGAACAACAACTATACATTCTCCTCCAAGTCACACAGCCATCCCAACTTAGAACAATATCATTGTTCCTTCACTTTTGGTTGGAAAGGTCTTGGATCATCCTCTATAACAACACAAGTAGCATATCATCATTGCACGGTCCGATGTAATTTAAAGAGATGATTCACCACCAAAGGCACTTTGGGATGGCTAATAAACTCAGCCTGACCAGCATTGCTCACATCACAAGAACAAATTAATACAATGGTTTTTTTCTCTGCAATAAGTAAGCTGCTAAAGGCCTTTATTAATATTTCATAAGAGATTTTCTTTTTGCAGATGAGTATTAGTGAGGTTATTATTACTGTTATTAGAAATAAACATTTCTGTAGATATTGGTAACCCAACAGTTTATGCAGATGTAGGCAAACTAATTACAGGAACATACCACCCTGCCTGAAGTCAAATGCATTTTTCTTTACATTGCTCACTAATTCTGAAAGAGTAATATTCAACCACCCAAGCGACATACAACTAACTGCTATTCAAGGTAAAACTGCTATTGAAGGTACAAAAATTGTTTGCTACTTTATTTTAATTGTGTCTTAATATAACGGCTGATTTTGCTCATAACTCACATTTTGTGAGTTCTGTGATTCCCATGATTAACCGTATCAGATGTAACTTTCAGGAACAACCATAAATCATATTAATAGTTAAATGGCTTCCACCAACCTCTCCATCTACAGAAAATCTAGCTAAGATGCTGAAGCCAAATTCAGAAATTTCTCATTCATTCCTTCCACTGACACTAAAACAAACAAAATAAATTCTACTTTGTTTTTTTAATCATGACTTTGATTTTGTGCTCTTCTTCCTAAAATTATGTCAGAGCTAAGCCCAACAATATTGGTATCATTGCCTATAGCACAGAGAGCAAACTAAAACTCCAAAAGACAGCTTTTTTGATTAAAATACAACATTACAACTACAAGAATTGTGAATGATAGTTCATATACCATCATTCTTGACACATCTTGCTGTTAATAAATAGTAATGGACTCTGTCAGTGAAGGTATTAACGAGTCTTTATCATCAATAAAGATGTCTCACCAGACTAATTGTGTTACAGCAATTCTAAGCAAAGGAGGCTAATGACAAACTGGTGTTTATTCCCTCAGTAATACTACATTAGAGACAATACACAATATTACATTCTAAAGGATATTTCAAGAGTTTCCTCTGTATCAGATAAAAAAAAGCAACACCAATTGATCTCAGTGGCTTAAATAGATGAAAATGTCTCAACAAGTCAACTTGCCTCAAATGTCCTTCAGTTAAAATCAATGACATTGTTATAAATGGGATTGGAGTCCTAGCCAGGTTAAATTGTCTCAAAACAAATAAATCCCCAAGTATGGATGGCATTTAGTCCAGAATGTTAAAAGGGACATTTGAGGAGATTTGTCACTCGCTGACAGTGAGCATGAGGATGTTAGTGGACACTAGGGAAGTTTATATTGATCAGAAAAAAGCTTTTGTGATATGTACGTTCAAAATGAGCGACAAAACTGACAAATATGAACTGATTAGTCTTACTCCCATTCCATTAAATCGTCATTTATTACAGGATTAAATCTAAGGATTGCCAGTACAGCAATTACTCGGGTAAAAGATGTCAGTGTTATTCAGATGGGGAAGGTACTGGCTGGACAACACTTCAAAATCCATTGTGAAAATTGTAATTAGACAACAGTAGGCTTTGTAGCCCAGAACAACATGGATTCAGCAGCTGTATTTTTTGCCTCTGAGTCAGAATATTGTGTGTTTAAGTCCAATTCCAGAAGGTGTGGGTTCTAATGATACTGTTCAAAGAAGACAAGGGGTATTTTGCCAAAGATTTATCCCTCAACGAACACACGTTGACCTCTGACTCAACTTCAGTCAATGTTGCGCAAAAGGGCTTGTCATATGCACAACTTCAATACTTGCATGACAAGGTTAAAACTTTGATTGCCGAATTTAACTCATCCAGGCTACAGTGTGAGTCCTGTGACTGTGGGAAATAATGGAGAGAACCACAGGGATGTGGGCTGTGTGCCTTATACTTAATCTTGGTTTCACATGGATTCACTCTGAGTGGGTGTAAAGGCTGTTCAGGAGCCTAACTCTACATAAATCAGCTGGAATAGGTGATGGTCAAGATGGGGAGAATGTACTGTCTTTCAAACCAAGTGATGCACATTACCAAAGCAGCATTTGACCAAGTATGGCATCAAGAAGCCCCAGCAAAATTGGAGTCAACGGGAATCGAGGGTAAAAGATCTCCCTGGCCAACATTTCCCTTGGTTGGAGTCATGCCATGCACAAAGGTAGATGGCTATCGTTGTTGAAAGCCAATTATCGCAGTCTCAGGACATCACTGCAAAAGGTGCTGTCCCAGGCCAAATTATCGTCAGCTGCTTCATCAATGACTTTCACTCCATCATAAGATCAGATTCGGAGGTGTTTGCTCATGATTTTACACTATTCAGTATCATTCATCCTTCTTCAACAATCTGTGTCCACATGCATCAAGTCTTGGATAACGTCCTTGGCTGATAGGTACCGGGGACAATTGCACAACAGTAATAGCAGCCAATAACCATCTCCAACATGCGAGAATCCAACTAGCTCTCCTCGACATTCAAAGGCAGTACCACAACCGAATCACTTACTAACAACAATATGGGGTGTCCTGAACAAGAAATTGAATTTAAACAGCCATACATACTGTGGCCATGACACCATGTCAGAGAATAGGAATTCTAGGTAAGTAACTCACCTCCTCTGTCTCCAAAGCCTGTTCACTTTGTACAAGTCACAAGTCAGGAGTGTAATGGAATACTCTCCAACTCCCTCAACCTGTACAGCTCTAACAGAACTCAAGGCATTCAACATGACCCAGAACAAAATTATCTATTTAATTGGCACTGCCTTCAACATTCATTCAGTTCACCACTGGCACTCTGTTGCAGTGTGTGCCATCTACAAGATGCACTGCAGTAACTCAGCAAGGCTTCTCTGGCAGCATCTTCCAAACAAATGACCACTACCATCAAGAAGGACAAGGGTGGCTGAAAGAGAGCACCACAACTTGCAAGTTCCCCTCCAAGCCACATAACATTCTGACTTGGAACTATATCAATATTCCTTTACTGTTGTGGGTTAATTCATGGAATGTCCTTCCTAACAATTCCATGGTTACGTCTCCACACTACGGGCTGCAGCAGTTCAAGTAGGCAGCTTGTTACCACAATTTCAAGGGGATAGCAATAAATGTTTGCAAGTCAGCAATGCCCACATCCCATGATTGAATACATATCAAAAACACTTCCACCACATGCACCTACCCTTTCCCAACATGTGTGAGACAATGGTTTTCCTTTCTCATATTCCTTTTCTGAATCACGTTCCGGAATCCCTGTCTCCTGTCCAGCCAATGCCAGAAGAGTCTACATTACCAGGGAGTGGTGGGTTAGCAATGCTGTTAAGCATTGTTGTGTTTTTGTGTGGTGAGGTAAGGTGTTAAGATGAAGAGGGATATGCACAGAGGGGGTTGAATGCTGTTGGGGTGAAGTGCAATGGACACTCTTGAGGGGAGAAAGGACACTGTCAAGGTGAGATAGGTTAAAAAAAAATACTGCCAAAGGTAGGGGATATGGAGGCAAACTGTGTGTGTGTGTGTGTGTGTGTGTGTGTGTGTGTGTGTGTGTGTGTGTGTCTGTGTGTGTGTGTGTGTCTGTGTGTGTGTGTATGTGTGTGTGTGTGTGTGTCTGTGTGTGTGTGTGTGTGTGTGTGAAGGGTGATTAAGTCAATGAACTTAAGGTAGTCCCGAAGAGACAAGTCTATAGTTTATAACAAGAGAAGGGAGCAGTACTGAAATTATATCAGACAAAAGCAATCATGAAGTATTTCAGGGCTTGGTGCTGAGATCACTATTCTTCCCAATATACTTAAATGAACTGGCTTTAAAAACTCAAAGTTAACTGGCCACATTTGCAAATTACACCACATTAGGAAACAGAAGAAGCAGAAATTCTAGGCACGGTGCATGATTAGGTAGGAAAACTACAAATTAAGGTGATTCTTGCACCAAACACTTTTCTTCAGCCCCTCAAACTATCCCCCCATAAAATGTGCTACCAACAAATGGCACCAGTACCACTGACTACCTGCCTGACTCATTATTGTCAGTAGGATTCAAAGATATCCGATGCTGTCAAGGGCAGTGCTAATGGGCAGGTGCAGTGTACACACACACACACAGAATGCCTGTTTTATGAGGGGACAGGAATGACTTTGCTAAAATTCTGAGTCATAACCGTGTTCTTATCTACACAGCCCAAACAAACTCCACCTTGATTCAAATCCAAAAACCGACCAACACGATGTAAAATACCACATCTGTGTTTGTCCATCCACACCCTGATCAACAAATATTATCAAAACGATAATAAAACATGATGTAAAATGGAAATAACTTGGAAAAACAGAAGTATATATGCTGATCTAATGCAACAAACATGCACTTTAATATCTAATCCATGAACCAATTTTAAAAGGGAATTTCACTATACATATTTATATGTTACTAAGTGGTCTACTCTTGTTCCTTATTCATATGTTTATATACAACATATATTAATGACAGGATGACAGAAGTGAATGTCTTATCACCAAGATTGTGAATGATACAAAAATAAGTGGGAAGGCAAGAAGTGAGCACAACATAAGCAGTCTACAGAGGAACATTGACAAGTTACGCGAGTGGGCACAATCTTGTACACTATATTGTTAGAATGTGTCAGGCTATGTACTTTGGCAGGAAGAGAAGAAGAGCTGAATATTCTTTGAATGGAAAAAAACTGAAGTAAACTGCAGCACAGAGGAATTTGGGCATCCTCATGAATGAATCAAAAAACTAGCATTCAAGTTTAGCAATAGAGAATGCGAATGGATTGTTGGCCTTTATTTAAAAGGGAATACAGTATAAAATAACAGAGGAAATGAACACGGCACTAGTCAGACCACACATCGAATATTGTGTACAGTCTTCAGAGATAATGGGAACTGCAGATGCTGGAGAATCCAAGATAACAAAGTGTGAAGCTGGATGAACACAGCAGGCCAAGCAGCATCTCAGGAGCATAAAAGCTGACGTTTCGGCCTAGACCCTTCATCAGACAGGGGGATGGGGAGAGAGTTCTGGAATAAATAGGGAGAGAGGGGGAGGCGGACCGAAGATGGATAGAGGAGAAGATAGGTGGAAAGGAGAGTATAGATGGGGAGGTGGGAAGGGGTGGGTCAGTCCGGGGAGGACAGACAGGTCAAGGAGGCGAGATGAGGTTAGTAGATGGGAAATGGAGGTGTGGCTCCCTTGGGAGGAGGGGATAGGTGAGAGGAAGAACAGGTTAGAGAGGCGGGGATGAGCTGGGCTAGTTTTGGGATGCAGTGGGGGAAGGGGAGATTTTGAAGCTTGTGAAGTCCACATTGATGCCATTGGGCTACAGGGTTCCCAAGCGGAATATGAATTGCTGTTCCTGCAACCTTCGGGTGGCATCATTGTGGCACTGCAGGAGGCCCATGATGGGCATGTTGTCTAAGGAATGGGAGGGGGAGTTAAAATGGTTCACAACTGGGAGGTGCAGTTGTTTATTGCGAACTGAGCAGAGGTGTTCTGCAAAGCGGTCCCCAAGCCTCCGCTTGGTTTCCCCAATGTAAAGGAAACCACATCGGGTACAATGGATACAGTATACAACATTGGCAGACGTGCAGGTGAACATCTGCTTCATGTAGGAAGTAATATTGGGGCCTGGGATGCGCGGGCAAGTGTAGCACTTCCTGCGGTTGCAGAGGAAGGTGCCAGGTATGGTGGGGTTGGAGGGGAGCCTGGAGCAGAAAAGGGAGACACGGCGAGAGTGGTCTCTCCGGAAGACCAACAAGGGTGGGGATGGAAAAATGTCTTGGGTGGTGGGCTCGGATTGTAGATGGTGGAAGTGTCAGAGGATGATGCATTGTATCCAGAGGTTACCGCTAGAAACTGATGTCCATTTCAAGCCCACCGGCTCCCACAGCTACCTAGAATACACCTCCTCCCATCTACCCTCCTGCAAAAATTCCATCCCCATTCCTAATTCCTTCTCCTCCGCCGCATCTGCTCCCAGGATGAGATGTTCCACTCCTGCACATCCCAGATGTCCACGTTCTTCAAGGACCACAACATCCCCCACCACCCCCCGCCACCTCCGCTACCCCGCTGTGGTCAACACCGCCCTTGACCGTGTCTCCAGCATTTCCCGCAATACATCCCTCACACGCTGCCCCCGCAATAACCAGCCTAAGAGAATCCCCCTCGTCTTCACATACCACCCCACCAACCTCCAGATACAATGCATCGTCCTCCAACACTTCCACCATCTACAATCCGACCCCACCACCAAAGACATTTTTCCATCCCCACCCTTGTTGGCCTTCCAGAGAGACCACTCTCTCCATGGCTCCCTTGTCTGCTCCACACTCCCCTCCAAGCCCACAAAACCTGGCTTCTTCCCCTGCAACCGCAGGAAGTGCTACACTTGCCCCCACACCTCCTCCCTCACCCCCAACCCAGGCCCCAAGATGGCTTTCCATATTAAGCAGATGTTCACCTGCACATCTGCCAATGTGGTATACTGTATCCACTGTACCCGGTGAGGCTTCCACTGCATTGGTGAAACCAAGCGGAGGATTGGGGACTGCTTTGCAGAACACTTCCGCTCGGTTCGCAATAAACAACTGCACCTCCCAGTCGCAAACCATTTCCACTCCCCCTCTTTAGATGACATGTCTATCATGGGCCTCCTGCAGTGCCACAATGATGCCACCCAAAGGTTGCAGGAACAGCAACTCATATTCCGCTTGGGAGCCCTGTAGCCCAATGATATCAATGTGGACTTCACAAGCTTCAAAATCTCCCCTTCCCCCACTGCAACCCAAAACCAGCCCAGTACGTCCCCTCCCTCCACTGCATCATAAAACCAGCCCAGCTAATCTCCACCTCCCTAACCTGTTCTTCCTCTCACCTATCCCCTCCTCCCACGTCAAGCCACACCTCCATTTCCCACCTACGAACCTCATCCTGCCTCCTTGACCTGTCCATCCTCCCCAGACTGCCCTATCCCCTCCCCACCTCCCCACCTATACTCTCCTCTCCACCTATCTTCTCCTCTATCCATCTTCGGTCCGCCTCCCCCTCTCTCCCTATTTATTTCAGAACCCTCTCCCCATCCTCCTCTCTGTTGAAGGGTCTAAGCCCGAAACATCAGCTTTTGTGCTCCTGAGATGCTGCTTGGCCTGCTGTGTTCATCCAGCTCCACACTTTGTTATGTTGTGTACAGTCTTGGTACCTTTATCTAAGGAAAGATATACTAGCATTGGAGGCAGTACACAGAAGGCTCACTAGGTTGATCCACATGTGCAGAGGTTAAGCTGGTTGGTGTGTACTTGTTGGAGTCTAGTAAAATGAGGATAGTCCTTATAGAAATGTATAAGACACTGTGGAGCTGGAGGAACACAGTTGGCCAGACAGCACGGGATCCTTTTCCAGAAGAAGGGTCATTTTTGAATTTCTTCATTTCTGATGGAGGTTCCCGATCTGAAACATCAACTTTCCTGCTCCTCTCATGCTGCCTGTCCTGCTGTGTTCCTCCAGCTCCAGACTGTGTTATCTCTGACTCCAGCATTTGCAGTTCTTACTATCTCTAAGATTCTTATGGGTCTTGACAGACTCGGTGGGGAGGGTTTGTTTTTCCTTATGGGAGAATCTAGGATCAGTGGGCATAATGTCAGAATAAGATCCATATAAGGCAGAGATGAGGAGAATTTCTTTTTCTCTCAGAGGTAACCATCTTTGGAATTTGTTACCACAGAGAGCTGTCAAGCTGCATCATTAAGTGTATTCAAGTTTGAAATAGACAGATTTCTAATTAGTAAGGGCATCAAGGGTAGTGGCAAAAAGTCAGGAAAGTGAAGTTAAAGACTATCAAATCAGTCCAGATCTCACTGAATTGAAGAGCAGACTCATTGGGCTGAATGGCCTGATTGTGTTCCTTCACTTCGGAGCCTTTTCCAAAAAAAGTATTTCCAAATAAGTGCACAAAATATAACCTGCATAACATGCAGCACCATGATTTTTGGAACTCTACCCTTGTGAATCACGTAAGGGATTGCACTGTGTATGGAGAAAGGAGCATAACATCTCAGAATAAATGTTGCAGTATTATGGAGCAATGGCAGGAGGTTATGCAAAATATATCGAATTATGTTAGCCAAAAAGCTAAATAAATTTATCCAAAACCTAATTAGCAATTTAACACTCGTTACAAAAGAGTCACATTCACATTTGTGAAAATAATGCAGCACGCAAAACTGGGTCAGATTAAATTGTAAAAATAATGATTAACAACAATCACTTCAATTTCTGTGTAAATAGCACGATGTAAAGTGAGCACACAATTAAAAATACAATCCTGAAGTTTCTGTACAAGACAAACCACTCCTCCAGAAACTGTCTGAAAACAGCATCTTTCTGTCTGGCTCCTCACTGAAATTTTTCTAATGGTGTGAAGCCCATGTACTGATGTAATATGTATGAGCTACTTTTGCCACCGAAATGTAGAAATTATACATTTCAATCTAAGCATTTGATTTAACTCTATGATCAGTCTTAATTACTGCCAAAATAATTTCCCCCCAATTAGAAATTACACTTCAGAAATGTGGAGACTTTGCTTGAAGAAAAATGTTTTTTTTTTACTTTTTCTTTCTATTTTTTTTCTCTCATTCTTTCATTCTGATTTCTCATTTCCACTTTTGATTTTGATCTCTGTATTCAATTCCACACTGCATTCACTGTAATAATTTACAATTCCAAGTTAATATTCTGTACTGTTCATCAAGAATTTTTCAGTCAAGAGATTGGCCAAGGAGATCGACAGATTCTTGCCCAGTTCACACTGGGCTCAAATGACCTGCGGAAGGTGCTATGCCATTTTGATCTTCTAATTGCAGTAATGGTCAGTGCCAAAGCTCTTGAAAATCAAATGAACAAGGACAAGCTTAACAAACAGCAGGATCTGCTCATTTTCCAGACACAGTAAATTCTGGCCATACATAAAAAATCAGCAAGAAATAAAAGCATGATGGTGAATTACAACCATGAATGAGAGCATCTCAATGTGAGAAATGAGACAAATTGTGCCGGGAAACAAGTGAAATAAAGTGAGTCATAGTGAAAAAAAAGTTTGTACATATATTACTGTGTGGTCGTCAGAAATTAGGAATTCGATGAGTTGAAGTGAGAAACTAATATATTTCAGAGAAACAAGCTTTTCAAAATGAAAAACAAAAGCAGTTATTTCTGATGAAAAGTAAGAGCATGGCAATTAATCTGAAAAAGTAAGGACTCTAAAGTGAATAACTGAAACAAAATAATTTTGATGTATTAATTTCCAAAAGAATTAGTGTGTTCAATAACAGCAATATCACAATATCAAGGAGCACAAGGTGTACCCCGAAGACTCATGATGCATTACAGGAATATAATTGCTTTAAAGTTACATTTCAACATTCTAGAAGCAAATATTTTCATCCGGACTCTCACTGAACCAGTTCAGAGAAAGATTGGGACTTGGATACTTGGAGATACTGGATTCTGTCTTGAGTCTAAAAATCACACTTAGCCTCAAGATCTTACAATAGAGGGAAGGACATTGATGAAATAGACCCAAGTCCCTTCAGCTGCTTCATCAATGAACTTTCCTCCATCACAAGATCTGAAGTGGGAATGTTCACTGATGATTACAAATGTTCAGCACCATTTGCTACTTCATAAGCAGTCCTTGGCCAAATACAGCAACAGCTGGACAATGTAAATAACAACTAACATTTGCACTACACAAATTCCAGATAATGATCATCTTCAACAAAAAAACAGTCTACCCATTGCCCCTTGGCATTCAATGTCATAGAGATCCTAGGATACCGGTAGTAGTTACATACTGTTCTCTTTCTGCTTATCCAATACAGAAATATGAAGAACCTTATTTTATTGGACTGTGATTAAAATTTCTAAAACACTACCACATGTAGTAGTTGGAAAATATATTTTAAATGCATTCAAATTTTTTTTTAATATATGAGGGAAAAAGGAAAAGCTGAGAAGCTGAAATGAGGTAGACAAATAGGGAAAGACATGGGTACTGTACGAACATGAGCACAGACTGGTCAGTCTGAATGAATTGCTTCTCTTTTTGTATTGCATGTAATTTTTAACAAAATGATGTTGTTTCTCTGAACTCCATCACTTAATGATGTGCAATTGTTACAGTAGCATTACCAATGGGAAAATCTTGTTTATTGATGCATTCATGCTTAGATGTCTCCTCATACCATTGATGGAAGTTAGTCTAGTTACCTTTAATGTTGTAATTGTAAACTAACGTACAGTTTCAAGGACACTTGTGGTGCAGGAGCAGTGTCCTTACCTCTGGGCCAGAAGGCCAGGGTTCAAGTCCCACGTGTATCTGTGAATTCTCACTAGACGTTTCCCTCTCGGGAAAATACCAGGTCAAATGCATGAAGCATTCGAATGTGTTCAGAGATAATGGGAACTGCAGATGCTGGAGAATCCAAGATAACAGAGTGTGGAGCTGGATGAACACATCAGGCCAAGCAGCATCTCAGGAGCTCAAAAGCTGACGTTTTGGTCCTAGACCTTTCATCTGACACCCAACATGTCAGCTCTTGAGCTCCTAAGATGCTGCTTGGCCTGCTGTGTTCAGCCAGCTCCACACTTTGTTATCTAGCAGTCAAATGAGTTGTGTTTGTTTTTATCCAGGATGATAAAACAAAGAAGCATGTGTCTAGAATAATCAATGCCTCTATAGATCAAGGACTCTCGATTCTCGAAAAAAAGCATCAAACTGATTTATTATCAGAAACAAGAGTATCAAAAAAAGCTAAAACATATCACTGTGATCAATGAAACATGACACAAAGTCACTGAAAGAAATGACATTACTAAAGGAAATTGTAATTCTCAAAGTAATACTGAGCCAAAGAATCATAACATATCCCTGCAATAAACAAGTATATTATCCATGCCACAATAGATCTATGAAAAAGCATTCAGATGAACCAGGATGCTTTATAAACATAATCCTCACAGGCAAACAAGTCATAATTCCGTAAGCTCTGCATCAAGACATGCTAGGCCTTGTACACACAGATCACAATTGCAGAATAAAAATGTAATTGATGCATGAATCCATATATTTGTCCCATCTTTACAAGAGCATCAACTAACTAATCAAGCCCTGTGAAACATGTCAATTCCATCAGCCTCAACAATCAAGAGAATCTCTTCTTCCACATGAGATTCCTTCCAATGTGGTACAAGATTGCAACTGGTACTTTTCATCTCCAAAGGCATGTTTATTTTCTAGTGACTACTTTACCAAATTCTCTTTTGTGCAAAATATCAAAATACCATGCATGCAATAGTTGTTGACATATTAACTGACACAATTAATATTTTTGGACTGCCTTAAGAAATTTTGTTTGGGGTCAGTACACAAAACATATGTGGGAAGTGGATTATTCAACACATTACTCCTTCTCCTCACTGTCCTCTGTCGAACTGTTTTGCAGAATGTATTGTTCACACCACAAAATCTATTATCATTAAAATTAAAATAATTTTCCAAGATTTTGTGGATTGCTCTGTTAAACTTAGATACAATTCCACTATGTAACAATTTACATCATCGGCATACACTCTTCTACTCTCACCACCCAACCACATATACATATATATTATTGGAAAGAAGGGAGAAGCTGTGACAAGAGCATGGTCAACGAGCATGCAGACAGTTGTCCCAAAGTAAACCAGCACAAAGTATATGAGATGGAGATGTCTATACCAACACATGGATGCTTGGAAGGATACAGTGCTGCTGTATCCAACCTTGGTTATATGATGTTATTGTTTGTGACAATCAAGCCCTGCAAAGAAATAAGAAAATAGGGAAATTTGGAAAAGGTTTCCTGTTCTTTAAAGTAAGATATGGAATATTGTGTCTGGTGAAAGTCATCATTGTCTATTCCCTCATCAGACAAATGTTCGGCTCACCACCAGTATTTTACTGAGGGTCACCACAGTTCTGATCAGGGGAAAGCTTCAGAGAACAGGCCCTTTCTGGTGACCTCAGCTCATATGGGAACTAAATCCAGGTTTTTGGTGTTAGTCTATGTCACAAACCAGCAATGTCACCTCTTGATGTTTCATGTCATCATGATTTGTGACTGTATAACATAAAGGTACCTGCTTTGCATTCAGTTACTCTCTCTTTTATCATGGAGTCAGTGTAGCCAGTCAGTTATGTGTGTGTGTGTAATGCCTCTTCAGACCTTGCAACATTCTTTTGTGATATGAAAGGGGAAAATGATAAATGAACTACACAGGGAGGAGGCAGCAGTGCTGCACATCCCCACAGAATTGACATACTTTAGTCGTGTTTTGCATGAAGTGGTACTATGTAATCATTTTATTTCCTCTGAGATACTTTTCATCTTATACAAGAATCCACAAGAAACATTAATGCTTCCATTCCCACCATACATATTGTCTGACCCCAACGAGTACTTCTAGCATTTTCAATTTGCCTTTTTTTAATAACCTTTCATGAGATGTAGTTGTCACTATCTAGGTCATCATTTATTGTTCATCTCTAAGTGCCTTGAGAAGGTGAGGGTGAGCTGTCTGCTTGAACTGCTCTAGTCAAGTATTACAAGGTCTACCCAGGCTTCTGTGAGCAGAATGAGTTCCAGGATTTTGACCCAATGAGTGAAGGCATGAGAATATAGATCCAAGTTGGGATGGTGTGCAGATTGGAGGGAATCTTACAGTTAGCGGTGTCTCCATGAATTTCCTGCCATTCTTCTCAGTTGTAAACTAAAACTGTCTCAACACTGCCTTAACAAGCATATTTTTAATTACATCTCATTATACAATTGGGTGCCATTTTTATTCTTTTAACCAGCCATCGTTTTGGTATCTCTTCAGCTATTCTGTTGTTTCTTTGTCTCTGAGAATGGAGCTAATAATGATAGCAGGAGAGTTGGCCATCAGCAAATGTCGTCCTTTGTTCAACTTGGTAAATATTAACGGTATAAGACAAGACTTCCCATAGGACTTGTAGATAGAACTATCTACCAGTAAGCATGAGATATTACATCTTTTCCCTTGATGTTGCAGACTATCTTATTTTGAATTTCATATTAACACTTTATAGTACAGTTCTGAGTGAAATAATCAGTTGAATCCAAATTAGTTCAGTTTTATGTGATCCATGTCACATAGAATTAAATTCACATTGCAGGCAATATAGAGAAGACATTAATTCTATCAGACTATTTGGACTTGTAATTAGAATCCAGAAGTGAAAAATAATCTGCTAACCCATTTCAATACCCAATGGTCCATGATCAATTAATATTATGAAATAACTAAGTAGATAAAACAATTTAAAACATTGTGTGCCCTGTGTGACACCAAATCATGGTGCCAGATAGTTACATCAACTATCAGCATCAAGGTTAATAACTGTTAAGACCATGTATTGTGGTGAATTACTGCAAGGAGTAAGAGTGTCATGTCAATTCAGTGCAATAAATCAGAGTGGTTAGGTGACTTTGCATCAGAAGTGCAGAACTGTGCATCATGGCTTTCTAGCTCAAAGTCAAAGTCACTGTTTTGGTGTGGGAAATGTGTAACTTGTTGGGCTTACTCGTTTTAAATCATAGAATCCCTATAGTGCAGAAGAAGAACATTTGGCCCATTAAGTCTGCACTTACCCTCTAAACAGCATCCCACCATATCCTCAGAGCCCCGCTTTTACCATGCCTAATCCACCAGAATCACGCATCACTGAACACTACGGAGCAATTAAGCATGGCTAATCCACGTAACCTGCACATTTTTGGACTGTGGAAGGAAACTGGAGAACACAGACGAAATCCATGCAGACATGGGCACAATATGCAAACTCCACACAGATGGTCAGCCAAGGCTGGAATTGAATCCAGGTACCCTGGCACTGTGAAGCAGCAGTGTTAACCATTTAGCTACTGTGCTTCCCCAGGTGGTGGCTCTTTTGTCTCAGTATCAGAACAACATAGGTCAAAGTATGTTTCAGCGCATAAACTAATTGGCTACCACAATACTGTAGTCCTATGTTATGTTGGAAAATACAAAATAGTTTCAAGATGTCAATTTTACCCAATCAATCAGCATCGACACTTAGCTTCCATGTGTGCAAATAACCCCAATCACACTGATTCTCTTATCATATTACTTTTACTTCCAATTCATCTCTATTGGGATCTAAATAGCTCCCATAGGATTTACCTGAATCAGTATTCTGGAAATGAATTTCATGACCTCACAAGCTTCTATAAAAGGTTTTTTTTAATCTTGTTCAACGTTCTATCATTCATTTTATCTTCTTCCTATTTTCCCTATTTATTGAACTTTTCAATTATTAGGTACAGTTTCTGGACAACTGTCTAGGCTTACATTTCCATAGTTTTCAATATTTCTAGCATATCACTCCACAATCTGTTTTAATTAAGAAAGTGCCCTGGTATTTCGGATCTTTCATCATGATTGTATTGCCTCATAATGTGCAGAATCCTGGTAAATATTCCTTGTACCTCAAATGAATAATTTTCCAATAATGTGAATCTGAACTGGAACTTTAATGGATTTGATCAAAACAATAGAAAGATTGTGACATTCGATTTCCATCTGTTTCTTTTCTCTACATTTGACCTTCTTCCTTATACATTTATTGAGTGGTTTGATAGCACACTATGAACTTGGGCATTTCCCAGATTGTTGATAGCTTGGAATTCAAAATAACACTATTTATTGTATATTAATACTAAATATTGCAGTATATAGAAATGACATATCCTGTAATCTCTGATCTTATAATTTCATTCAGTAAGAACTAATTTATTTACTTTATGCTTTTATGCTCATGTGCTCTTGATGTGTCTTCCAGATGGTTAAAAAATTCTAGAATTATCTGGTCTAGTGTTCTTCCAAAGTTTTCTAACTCTGCCCCAGTGTGATATTTATTCTGAGTGATGTGCAGGCCCGTGCAAGGTTAATTCCGTATCTTAATTCCCTTACACAACATTTATCACAGGGTGGACTGATTTACATATTTGCAGAGATTACTGCCACAACATGCTATTATTGGGAGGGAAATTCTTTCCCTGTCATTTACTGGGCCGAAGATTAAAATGTAAAAATATCTTGGCTTCATAGAAAAGCAAACAGCAGTAGTTTGTCCTTCAGGAGGTTCACAATAGAACTCATGCCCTTTCTCCCCAGTTTTGGAAGGACCTAGGTAGGGATACACTGGATAGAGCTCCCAAGATAGTTCAGGTACAAAGTACCAGTGCTGCTATCATCTACTCACTGTTATTTTCCTTTTTATGGAAATGAGGTTTAAAAAATTGTGAATTCAGACTCCTGCCAGCATTCTTGAAGGATTTTTAAAATTTACTCTATCGTGGTATGTGTTTGGGTCAGCATTAATTTCACATCAATAGTTGCCCAGAGGGCAGTCAAGTATCAATCTCAATGTCAGGGGTTGGAATCATACGTAGGCTAGGCCAGGTAAAGATGGCAGATCGACATTACTGAATCAGATCAGTTCTTACAACAACAGTGGTCAATATTGGGTTAATTTACCATTCTGAATTTTTGTTATTAAATTCAAGTTCTATCATTTATCATAACAGCATTTAAACCCACATTCCCAATACATGAATCTGGTGTTCACGATTACTAGTCCAGACATTACCATTATACCACTGCCTTTTCTTCTGGGTTGTGATATAGACAAAATCAGCACCGCTATCAGCCTGGTATATGTTGTGGTCATGTCCACTGAATGTGTCTGAGAAGTCTTCAGTAGATTCACTGCCACATCATTGTTCTTATTGGTATTAGCCTAATTTATTAATACCAAGTGGTGAAGGATACACATATGAAGCTTTCAAAAGGAAAAAAATCAGTCTTGTTGAATAGAATAGATTTAATACATAATTCTTAATAGATGGACACATTAGATCTGTGTGCTATGATAGTCTCTTGTGAGACATTGGGGGAAATTTTCCCTGAGTGGCAGCCATTTTCACTAAGGATCATCACAGGAGTCACCTCAGCAGACAAAGCCAAACTGGATCCAAACTGCAACTTATGTTTGTGCTGTGTCCAAGTGAACGCTGATACCCTGAAGTTCAGGAGAAGGTCAATAACTTTCTGTGCTCCAACAGACATGTCAGCATCTTATCTCTGCTCCCTCAACATTTGTCATGGCATCACTCATTCCAACTCTGCTACTGTACACACCACTCACCAAGATTCAGACAACAACTCTTACATCATGCCCACAATCATGTCCACTTAACTGCTCACCACTGCCTTATGTCCCCAAATTACTAATGTTTCCTGCATTCTACACTTCCTACACACTGTATTGGAAACTTCTCAGCACTGCTCCTGCTCATGTTTCACCTCTAAACACTCATTCATCTACTTCATCATACTAAATCCCTCCCTTTGTCTCATTGCACAAAAATGTGGCTCATTTACCAAAAATGATATATTTGCGACTGATCTACCTGTAATCCCTGGACTGCTTACACTTGACCTAAAGGACTGGCTGAGGCCCAATCCCCAGACTGCAAGGACATGGATCCCCAACTCTGTCAATATTAACTGTTTGATTGTCCGTAGCCAACTCCCTTGCATGGAATCAGACAAGCCCTTTGATCAACCATGGTGGTGTTCCTTGGCTGATTGTAGTTACTCTTGACTCCACCAAGAGCTGTTCCCCTTTGACTTTCACAAGTGGCCATTTGCTTGAAGCATATTCAGTATGCAAGTACAATAGTAGGAGATGTTGGCCTTGCTCTTAAGTCTAACCAGATAAGCTGAATTTCACGCACCCCCCCCCCCCAAGCACAATATAAATAATGGCAAGAAAGATGGAAAAATATGGTGAAAATGAAAAAAATTAGAATCTTAACAATGCAAAAAGCATTTGCAACTTTCCCCTCAAGACATGAATCGTGAATTCAGAATTTTGTCTTAGATCAGCAACGAACTTGCTTCTTCGCACTTATACCCATTAAAGAAATACCTCATCTTAATTTATGTGTCACTTCCAATTTTCCTCTCCTTCATTGAGAAACCATACAGTGCAAATTCCTGATGTACAAATCATAGCTAGTACCTAGTAACTAGTTCATGTAATACTTGTCCTGGCTATTATGTATCTGCTTCTTCACAACAATGGCCCTGCATGCTCCATGGCTGCCATCTTCCTTGAGGCTTTATCAAGAGCATTCTCTGCACAGTGACACCCTTCAATGTTCAGTGCTCCTCATCATAAATAGGTGCCTGCCTCACCCTTTGTGCTAAAAAGCAATGCAAACCAGAGAGACTGGCAGCCAGTAACTGAGCACTAAAGACCAAGTGCAGTCAGAAAGCAATGTGACCCACACAGAAGCACAGATGTTAACCTGCTTAAAATAAATGAAATTCCTGCTGTAACTTTGATGGAAGATCATGAAACCCTCAGAGAAATTATATAAATGCTATCACCAGCAATTGCTGACATTTTGCTGAAGTATCTGCAGTCCTCTCATGAAGTTATGACAGGGGACTTATAGAGTCAGAGAACACATTAACTGTTCTAGCAAAATTAGCAGACAAAGGCAACTAAATTGTGTTGCAGGAATTTATGACTGTATTGGCAATCTGTCATCCCAGGACAATCAACACCAAATGCAGGAGAGAAGGAATAAAATTAATTTAGTTGAAAAGTCAAAAACAAAGTAGCCCTCATTCAATAGACTGCATTTATCATGAACTCTAAAGTTCGACATTTTTCAAATATGGACCAGTACCTCTTATCAACCTTCTCATTGACCTCATACCGCAGATTTTTTTAAGTCAAAGTGTATTTACAGACAAAAATAATTACATTTAATATTGAGTGCCAATTTAACTACCATTGTTTGTTTTGATTTGATACTCTAGATACCAATTGTGGATTTAAACAATCGTAAATAAAATATTTTCAGAAGGTCTATGTCTCTAACAGAATGGACTTTATACTTGGCAAGATTTCAAGAGTAATTTTAATCATAACCAGCTGGCAGAAGGCAGCATGTAGTCTACAAAAATGCTCTGGGTTATTTGCCAACTGGAGGCACTCTGATCTCACTAATCACAACTTTTACTCGACTTTTATGTGGACAGCTAATCCACTTACCAAAAACTTTCCTCAAACACGCAGTTCAGTGTCCAGCAATGTCAGGGAGATGATAGTTTAGTGGTATCATCGCTAGCCCATCAATCCATAATGATCTAAGGACCTGGGTTTGAATCCTGCCATGGCAGAAGGTGGAATTTTTATTCAATAAAAGTCTGGAATTCAGAGCCTAACGATAACTGTGAAACCACTGCTGATTTCTGGTAATACCCACAGGATCATTGCCCTTTTGGGAAGGAAACTGCATTGCTCCTTTGGTCTCCATGTGACTCCAGACTCATAGATTCTTAACTACCCATTGCACAATTAGTGATGGGCAATAAATGTTCACCCAACTAACAATGCCCACATCCAGTGAATGGTTTTTCTAAAAAAGTTATTGGATCCCAACTATAATTTTGTCTCAAGCTGAAGGAGACCAAGGGTGGGCAACTGTCCATCAAATCTTGGAATCCTACAGTGTAGAAAGAGGCCATTTGGCCCATTGAGTCTGCACCAATCCTCCAAACAGCATCCCTCTCAGACTTATCCCATCCCTGTAACCCAATGGTACATCCCTGGACATTAAGGGGCAACATAGCGTGGCCTATCCACCTAATCTGCATATCTTTGGAATCTAGAAGGAAACTGGAGTATCAGCAAAAAGCCACGCAGACATAAGGAGAATATGGAAATGCCACTCAGACAGTCACCCAAGGGGGAATCAAACCTCGGTACTTGGTGATGTTAAGCAGTAGTCCTAACTACTGTGTCACCATATCGTCCCATATCCTCAGAGTAGAAGAGGGCTGGAAGTGGTCATAAAGGTTCAAATGAATAAATTATCAACTTTCTGTGCATCCAGAATGAGGTGTGTAGCTTCCAGCCCCCCAGGAAAATCACATCTTCCTTTAGCTGGATTCCATTCATAGCCTGCTCTATACTTACCTTCACACTGACAAGAAGTTGAAAATTACAAGATTTTCCACATTGCATCAGCCAATTCCCACCTTGTTATCTTTCATTCAAGATTGGATGTCAACCTGTTGTTAGCAAGTCCCGAAAGTTAAAATAGCCACAGCTTCATTATTTCCTGGGTGGATGGAAAATTAATTCAGCAGCACAGCTTCCAGGAAATTACAGGCAACCCCTTGTTTTAACAGATATCTGTAAGGTTCTGAATTTATTCCAAATCAAGAATACATAAGTATAAAACCTAATGCATTCAATGGTACTTCTCTACTTTAAGTTAATTAAATTGCATATGAGCATGCAAAGAATTTGTATCTAAATTGTTATATTATTAATTCAACGCCTTAATTTAATACAATAATTAAAATAATATTGCATCGTTGTAAGCTATCTTCATTAGGCCAGTTTAGAAGCCTCATTATATCTGTAATGTCCATTCATTCACGAAGAGATATAACCCTAAAATCTGCCTGCTGAATATTGAAATTAAATAACAAGGACTCTGTATCCTATGTTTTAATGCATTCAATGAGTAATCTAATTCACTGTGTGCGTTTTTTCATAAAATCAATAAATGGGTGACTTATTACAAATTCATCATTGTCTTAGATACAAACAGTGAAGTTTGTAACTGGTCACGTATTCATCATTAACTAACTCATTATTTATTTTTTAACAGTCACACAGCAAACAGGAGCTGGTTGCTTATTTGCCTTTCATCATTTGTCAGTCATACAGTGGACTTTAGAGATAAAGAAAACCAGGCAGTAGACTGATCTATTATGTTCCTGCCAACAGCAAGTACTAGTGATATCAAAGGAAGAGTGAATGAAGTTGTTATTGAATCCAATAGAGAAAGGAAATTGAGATGATGAAACCATTGAAACTTTTGATTAACGATCCGGTAGGAATGCTGCATCACTCACTGATACTGAGAAATTAAGCAAGCGTCAAAGCTCTGACAATGTAATCAATGCATATTCTTCACACAATTGAAGAGGGAACATTGCTACAATTGCACAGCGCTTCCTTCAGGATTTTCCCTGTCATGACGCTACTCTGTAACAACAAAGCTGAAAAAATATACATTTTTGTTCAGGGTATCCATCTCAGTGAGGAAGCTTCAGGCCAATGCACATTCAACAAACTGCTTTGAAAACTCTGCTTGCATTTAGACCTTTATGACAAATTCCAAAATATTAGCTGAGATAATCCATATCATTCTAAAACAATCATCCTGAAGGGTCTAGGCCTGAAACGTCAGCTTTTGTGCTCCTGAGATGCTGCTTGGCCTGCTGTGTTCATCCAGCCTCACATTTTATTACTCAAGTTTTGAACTGGTTATGCACTCAGAAATGACCTGATGCCAGTTAAAATGCATTGGAAATTTACACAACGATGCTACTGTTGAGGAGGTTGTGAGGGTTAGTAAACCCTTAAAAAAAAACTAAATTTGGAGTAATGCAGTGTCAATTTTCCAGATTTGGGTGACCCAAAGGATAAGAAGCTAATAAAAACCAAATCAGGAACAAAAACAAAGTTGCTGGAAAAGCTCAGAAGGTCTGGTAGCGTCTGTGGCGGTGAAAACAGAGTTAACGCTTCGGTCCGGTGACTGAATACTGAATACATTATTCCTGGCCTAAGTGGAAATAATTGAATTGTTCCTGAAAGAACTTTGTTGGGTAAGGCTGTCTCTTGAGATTGCTTTTTCTCCCACAGTGAATATCGTGGTTTCTACTGCCATCTCTACACCATTTCATTCACATGCAGTAACTCCAAGGGAATTGGTAGAACTAGTACAATCACATTCATGATTGGGAACAAGCGATGTGCCCAGAGGTCTTGCAAATCAACTAATACCTTCCTTTGTGCAGCCCACTACCTGAAGACTTCACTCACTGCAAGCAACTCATCAAAACACTCAGCATTTTCACGCTCAAACAGAGCCTGCAGGTAGCAGTGACGATTAGTCTGCAGGTTAATCGTAATCCCTAAAAATAATGTTGATATGGGGGTTGGGGCAGGGTCTTCATGTTGCCAAAAACATGAAATATTGTCCATATTTAAAGGAGTATTAAATAAAGTTTTAAGTTCCAAAATGACAGAGCTGGCACCAAATCAGCATTAAATGCATATGACATCACATTTTGCCTATTCTGTAGATTCCAGTACTTGCTTGTTACCTCCACAAAAATACCCTCACCAGGGTGCCATTTGGTACATGGCAAACACAAGTTAGTGATAGTAAAACAATTATGACTGTGTTCTGAAATGCAAGAATGCAAAACAGGAAAAGTACAGAATTTAATAGAAAGAAAACAAAGAACCTAATGACAAGAAATAATGCAAAAACAATTGCATGCGACATGAAGGATAACACCAAAGATGGTAATGCAAACACCAAAAGGAAAAAAATGGAATACTAAGGAACATGGCCATAATTGAGAATAAGGATTTACTAAAATTCTTGAATAAGTGTGCTGCATTAGTCTATACGGTGATGAAAAAAAGTGCACACTACTAGAAACTAACAAGAAATACAATTTGTAAAGGGGAAAAATGTCCAGCATTGGTATCAATTCAAGCAGATAAATAATTGGATTGAAGATAGACAAATCTCAAGGCTTAACCAATTTTCACAGTGTTAAAAGACAGTAAAAAACTGGAAATGCATTATTTCTAATTTTCATAGCTTTCTAGATTCAGGAAAAATAAAGGGAGGGAATGAAATTTGGCAAATGTCATGGTCTTTTTCTAAAGAGGAAGAGAAAAACCAAGAAGTGTCAGGCTAATAATTTTAATGTCAGAAGTAGTAAAATTGCTAGAAGCCATCATCAGAGACAGAGCAAGTGAATATTTGGAAAAGTATAGGGTATATCCAACACTCCCACACTCTCAGTAGGATCTGCACTCAATGTGATTGTGGGTTTGAGACAGGACTACCACACTACATTGCCAGCTTTCTGAGTTGTACTCCAATCAAAATTAGTTAAATTACACATTGGTTTGTATATTACACTATCCATAATATGTAACTTTTTAAATATGGCTATGCCACAAGTAGAGAAATTACAGGTCTGTCTCTTAAGATTTCAAATATATTCACCCATTTTTGCAGCCCTGAAAATGTTCAATAAAATCTTTCTTCCTAAAGCCAGAAAAGGGGGTGAAATTATGAACTAAATTATACACTTAGCGCTCTACACCAAATGATTCCAAGTGAAGACAAAGAACACTACAAACTGGAATTTTCATTCACAATCCTATCAGAGAATGGTGGAAAATGTTGGTGAATCTAACCATTTTGTAGAAACTCAATTAAGAATTCCTTTTCCTGACCCTAGAGACCAGCAGCCAGCAATTTACAAATAGTGGCGGTGTTGTGAGCCTGAATTTCAGGTGAATTTCTCCTTTGTCTTCTTCATTTAGTGCTGTTGAATCAGGGTCTTCAGACAGTTCTGACATACTTACCTGTACAGTTACAAAGGACTATTCAGAAAAATTGTACTTTAACTCTTGGCTAACATCACAACCCACCTTCCAATCAACTCAAGCTCGTCCAACTACACTCCTCTAGCCCACCCCCGAACAGATCCAACTCCCCACCACCCGTCTGACTGAACACTCTATCTGACTACTCCCTGAACTGACAGTCCTTCTTGACTCAGCTTGACTAACTCTTTACTCACCTACCTAGTCATTCACCTGCCACTCTACCTACTTGTCAAGCTACCACTGCACCTACCTGCTACCCTACATACTTATTATGTCAACTAGCAGTCACCCTACCCTCTTATCTCATCCAGCATTCTCACTTAGCTCACCAACCTTACTCTTCTGATTCTCTTATCTCACCCACCTTGCCATCTTACTACCCATTTATTCCTTCATTCACTCACTCATTCACTAAAATTTACACTGATCCTTTAAACCTATGCTAATACCATAAAAAGGGGCCATAACTTGGCTTCCATCCCTTCAGCTCTCTGACACATTCTACATTTCTGATAAAGCTGGGATCAGAAGACCCAGGCAGGAATTCAGAAATATATGGGTGCAGAAAATGATGAGCAGAGAGGAAACCCAATGGTCATTTTTGCTTTGCATAAGATCCGGGTGGCTATATTGTAAGGATATATTCTACAGCGCCATTTGCCCCTTACACTGAAACTTGGTAACTGATCACAATCTAATCATTGACAACAAGGGGTAGAGCTGGATGAACACAGCAGGCCAAGCAGCATCCCAGGAGCAGGAAAGCTGACATTTATCTAATACAATCTAATCATTGTAGTTTTGGGATTTAGAGCATTTCATTCAATATTTATCAACTTAATTCAAAATTTATTTCTTTTAGGAGGTGCTTAAGGAATAATAGTTTCTCTGAATAGAATGTCTACAGAAATATAACAGTTCATCCTTTTTTTAGTTATGATAGTTTAAATGTCATTTTGCCCTCATCTTTAAATTCCTGTGTTAACTAAAGTGATAGGGCAGATGATGAGCCTATCCCTAGAATTTACTCATGCTTGTTTGCAACATTTAGTCATGACTATATGTCTGAAGTGCTTCACTGGTCCTGAAGTGCTTTGAGATGTCTCAATGTATAAATTACACTGTACAAATACAAGTGTTTTTTATACAAACCAACACATAGAGTAGTCACAATTCTGGAATCGACATTATTAAACATGGAAACCCAAAAGTTGCTGTCAGTGATCTACACTTTTCCACAGGTTCTAGTGAAACCCATAAATTCAACCAATTAGAAAACACTTGATTTTTAAAGCCACACTGAAAGACATCTCTCATCCTGCAAAACTAATTTTATGTTTGTCCAAAGTCAAAATTCTCCATTCTGATTCAAAAATCCATAAATTTCTAAAACTGCATTTTATTTGTCATTCAAATTCTACCCTAATTTCATTTGTATTTCCAAATCATTGGAATAAGTTGCCGTCTATGAGAATTATTTACTGCAAATGGCTGCTAATCCTGTTTAACAACATCATTGTTGCTGGATCCCTCTGAAATCCTCTTGCTCTGGCACCTGATTTAAACCAGCACTGCTGTGTCCACATCACAGAGATTATCAGACCTTTATGGAATCACAGAATCCTTTGCGAGCAAATTTCTTAAAGATCATTCTTAAGTGCTGTCTCTTCATCACAGATCACCAAATAAGGACTTAGATGTATTGATTAGTTTATAATTAAGTTGCTACATACATAGTTAATACAGAGTAACAAAATCAGTGCCCAAAATTCAAAGGCTTCAGTAATGCATCTGCATATCAGCTTTACCCTATTTATGAGTTGGGTGCAAACTGCATTTGAAGTGGATGTTTCATCTAAAGACCTGCTGAGTCAAAAGGTTCAAGCCAATACAGGGAGGTGGGCACAAGCTGGGCTGGTTTTGGGGTGCGGTACTCCCTTGTCTGCTGCACGTTGCCCTCCAGCCCCACCACACCCAGCACTTTTCCTTGCAACTGCAGGAAGAGCTACACCTGCCGCAACACTTCCCCCCCCTTACCCCCATTCCAGGTCCCAAGAAGATTTTCCACATCTGGCAGATGTTTACCTGCACATCTGCTAAAGTGGGATACTGCATCCGCTGTTGCTGTCGTGGCCTCCTCTACATCAGGGAAACCAAACGGACGCTTGAGGACCACTTTGCAGAACACCTACGCTCGGTTCGCACTTAACAACTGCACCTCCCAGTCGCGAACCATTTCAAATCCCCCTCCCATTCTTCAGGAAACATGTCCATCCTGGGCCTCCTGCAGTGCCACAACGATGCCACCCGAAGTTTGCAGGAACAGCACCTCATATTCCGCTTGGGAACCCTGCAGCCAAATGGTATCAATATGGACTTCACAAGCCTCAAAATCTTCCCTCCCCCTACCGCATCCTAAAACCAGCCAAGCTTGTCCCTGTCACCCTAACCTGTCTTTCCTCCCACTTATACCCTCTTCTCACCTCAAGCCCCACCCCACCTCCTACCTACTAACTTCATCCCACCCCTTGACCTGTCCATCCTCCCTGGATGGACCTATCTCCTCCCTAACTCCCCACCTACACTCACATTTACTAGCTCCTTCCCTGCCTCTTTGATCTGTCTGTCTCCTCTCCACCTATCTTCTCCTCTATCCATCTTCTATCGGCCTCCCTTTCTCGCCCTATTTATTTCAGAATCACCTTCTCCTCCCCCACTTCTGAAGAAGGGTGTAGGCCTGAAATGTCAGCCTTCCTGCTCCTCTGACGCTGCTTGCTGTGTTCATGCAGCTCTACATCTTATTATCTAAAATAATGGGTGCACAGGAGCAGAGTGATCTGTGTGCAAATGTGCGTAAATCATTAAAGATGCAGAAAAGGCAAACACATCACACAGCATTCTTGGCTTCATTAGTAGAGGTTTTCTAGAATTACTGTGCATAAGTGTGAATGCACAAAAGTATAGTAAATAAGATTATGAAGGTCCAGCAAAAGGCTGTGATATAAAAGTTTGATATTTTGGCAATAACAGATCTGGCTTAAGGAAAGGCTAGACTGGGTGTTAAATATTTCAGGAAAGATAAAGAAGAAAGGAAAGAAGAAGAGATGGCAATATTTAGCTAAGGAGAGCATTGCAATGCTGGAGAAAGACAATGTCTCAGAGGAGGTGATAAAGTATGTAGGAGAAACAAGAGGAATTCTGAGAAAATACTTGTAGCCAATATAAAGATGTGGCCCAAAGCCTTCCAGAGACATATATAAAGTAAAAAGTTGGTAAAAATACAAATACAACTGATTAGAAAACATAAAGGGGGTTTAGACATGGAAACAGGGACACAACTGAGGTGTTAAATGAATACTTTTTATCTATCCTTACCAAAGAAGGAGATGCTAAAATTACTGAATCACTACTGTCAACATCCTGCGGACTATCATCAAACAGGAATTTAACTGGACCAGCCATTTAAACGCTATGGTTAAGAGAGCTGATCAGAGGCTAAGAATTTCTGTGGTGAGTAACTGACCTTGTGTCTCCTTAAAGCCTATCCCATCATCTACAAAACACAAGTTAGGAGCGTGATGAAAAACACAAAGGTAGCTGCACATCACTCAGGACAAGGCAGCCAAAGTGATCAGTAACCCATCCACACTATTTAACATTCATTCCCAACATTGCAGTGTAAGCTGTATAGCATCTACAAGATGAACTAAAGAAACTCATCAAATCTCCATTCAGCACCTTTCAAACTCACAACATCTGCCACCGAGAAGACTCAGGGCAGCAAATGCATGAGAATAACATCATGTAGAATTAGCCATCCTTCCCTGGAGTGTCAAAGACTGAAGGGTGGCCTCATAGAGGTTTATAAAATCATGAGGGTCATTGATATGGTGAATAGCCAAGATCTTTCCCACACGGGTGAGGGAATCCAAAACTAGAGGAAATAATTTTAAGGTGAGAGGGGAAAGATTTAAACGGAACCTGGGGGAGAGGGGCAACTTTTTCACTTGGAGGGTGGTGCGTGAATGGAAAAAGCTGACAAAGGAAGTGATGGAGGCTGATACAATTACAACATTTAAAAGACATCTGGATGTGTAGACGATTAGGAATGTTTTAGAGAGATATGGCCAAATGCTATAATGGGACTCGATCAGCTTAGGAAAGCTGGTCAGCATGGACAAGTTGGCCTGAAGGGCCTGTTTCTGTGCTGTACATCTCTATGATTCCATGACTCTAATTAATCTCTATACTGACTTGGACCTTCTTCATCATTGCTGGGTCAAAATCCTGAACGTCCAGTCCAATGAGCACTGCAAATGTGTCTACATCAAATAAATTGCAGTGATCTAAGAAGGTGACCCACCACCAGTCTCCCAAGGGCAATCAGGGATGGACAACAAATGCCACAGATGCAAATATTCTGTGTGCATTTTTTTAAATGCAAGAGTCCCATTATCTACTTTAGACTGAGTCCAGTCACTTACATTTTACAAATTTTGTGAAGACACTTTTCAGTTTTCTTTGCGGACCCTGCAGTCCACAATTGTTCATTGTTTTAACCCATTGTTTGTTCGGAGAAAAGGCATGACAAAAACCAATCTCAGTCTGAAAGCCAAAGTGACTTTTTGTTCAGGTGCAGGGATTGTTTTATACACAATAAAAAAATGAAAGAACTGCAGATACTGGAAATCAGAAATCAAAGCAGGAATTTTTGAAAAATCTCAGCAAGTCTGGCAACATCTGTGGAGAGAAATCACAGCTTCTGCCTGGTCCTGCCGCACAGAACTCTTCCATCCTATCTCAACTCAATCTTTTTCTCCCCTCATCCAGTACCTTCCCACTTACATCCTCTGATAGTTTAGGTCAGTTTACAAATTTCCAATTTGAGGTCTCTAGCCGCCTCTTCTCTGCAATGGATGTGCAATCCCTTTATATGTCCATTCCCCATCAGGATGGTCTCAGGGGTCTCTGTTTCTTCCTGTAAAAAGGCCTAAACTATCCCCATCCACTACACCTGGCTGAGCTCATCCTCACCCTGAACAACTTCCCTTTAAATCCTCTCACTTCCTACAGCTCAGAGGGGTGGTAATAGTTACCTGCATGGGCCCCAGTAATGACTTTGTCTTTCTGGGGTACATGGAACATTCCTTGACCCTGACCTTTTCCAGCCCGCACCCACAACTCTTTCCCTGCTACATCAATGATATCATCACAGAATCCCTACAGTATGGAAACAGACCATTCAGCCCAAGAAACCCACACCAACTGTCGGAACAGCATCCCACCCGGACTCACCGCAACCACCACTGCACCCCACCCCACCTTATCTCTGTAACCCTACATTCCCATGACTAATCTAAATAACCCACACACCCCTGGACACTATGAGTAATTTCAGCATGGCCAATACATCTAACCTGCACATCTTTGGACTGTGGGAGGAAACCAGAGCACCTGGAGGAAACCCACACAGATACTCGGAGAATGTGCAAACTCCACACAGTCACCTGAGTTTGGAATCGAATCCAGGTCCCGGGCGCTGAGAGGCAGCAGTGCGAGCTACTGTGCCACTCTAGTGTTGCTTCCCTCTCTCGTCCAGAATTAGAAAAGTTTGTCTATTTTGCTTCCAATTTCCACTGCACTCTCACCTTCACCAGGTGACTCCTGTGACTCTGACTACTCTCTTTTCTTTCTCAACATTTGTGTTTCAATTTCTGGGGATAGGCTGGTCTCCAATATCCACTACAAACCAACCAACTCCTACAGTTACCATGACTTTCCATCCTCACACCCTGCTTCTTATAAAGCCTCTATTCCATTCTCCCAGTTCCCCCCAGCTCCATCGCATCTGTTCTGATAAAGGCCAATTTCAACAAACCGGGCTCCGAAATGTCCTCCTTCTTCCTCAATCGAGGATTCCCCAGCACTATAGCTGACAGGACCCTCAGCCCGGTCTGACTCAACTCTCGCACTTCCTCCCTCACACCTGCTCTTCCCTCTCACAACAGCAATAGCATCCACCTTGTACTCACCTACCAAGCCACCAAAGTCCTCATCCAGACAATCACTAGCTGCCATTTCTGCTGCCTCCAGCTGGATGCCACCATAGAGACATATCCCACTCCCGTCCCTTATTAGCTGTCAGCAAGGACTGTTCCCTCCAGGACACCCTGGTCCACTAACCCTTCTCTCACAACACCACCCCAACAGCCTCATGATAACTTCCCCTGCAATTGCAGAACATGTAACACTCGCCGTTTACTTCCTCTCTCCTCAATATTCAAGGACCTAAACACACCTTCCAGGTGAACCGGGATTTAACCTGCAGTCATTCAATCTAATCTGCTGCATTCGCTGCTCACGATGTGGTCTCCTCTCCATTGGGTAAACAAAGCATAGACTGGGTGACCACTTCACGGAACACCTATGTGCTGTCTGCAAAAAAGATCCTAAGCATCCAGTTGCCTGCCACTTTAACACAAAACACCATGTTCCCTGGCTAACATCTCTGTCTCAGGCTTGCTGCAGTGGTCCAGTGAAGAACAGCATAAATTAGAAAAATTGCACCTCATCTTCCAGTTGGGAGCTCTATAGCCTTCTGGGCTTAATGTCAAGTTCAACCATTTCATGGCTTGAGGCACATTCTCTTATGTTATTACCACACCCCCCCGTCATAATAGGCTTTGTTATCACATGATCTATTACACACAACCCCTTGTTAGCGACTAATTGTCTCCATTAGCCACTAACTGTCCCCATTAGCAGCTATTCATTTTCCCAGTAAGATTGTCCACTCTCAATTCATAGAACTCTTACAGTGTGAGAACAGGCCATTCGGCCCAACATGCACACACCGACCCTCAGAGCATCCTACCCAGACACATTCTCCTATAACCCACCTAATATACACATCCCTGAAAACTATGGCAATTTAGCATGGCCAATCCACCGAGCCTGCATATCTTTTGACTGTGGGAGGAAACCAGACCACCGGGTGGAAACCCATACAGACACGGGGAGAATGTGCAAACTCCATACAGACAGGCACCCAAGAGTGGAATTGAACCCAGGTCCCTGGCATTCTAAGGCAGCAGTGCTAACCACAGAGCCACCATGTTCTTGTCGCTGTTTGGGCCTTACCTCCACCTAGCATTTACTCCTTATCCCCTTCCTCCAACCTGCCTTCTGCATAAAAAAAACTTTTTCCAAGCTACCATCAGTTCTGAGGAACGGTCACGGCACATGAGATGCTAACTGTAATTTCTCTCCACAAATGCTGCCAGACCTGCTGAGCTTTTCGAGCAATTTCTATTTTTGTTTGATATGCAAATTGGTGCTTTAAAAATGGTCTGAAGGAATTCCTAATGAGTCACACAGTCATTCGGTATTATTGCTTAGGGCCATTTTCACCCTCCTTCCTGGACACAACATATAATTAGTATTACTTCCAGTAAGGCCAAAATCAGGTGAATTGGGACATTCCATTCTACAAAGTGTGAATTCAAGAATGCAATTAAGAAGTCTTCATTCTAAGGAACACTGAGCACAAAACATGTTCACAACCTGGTCAAACTACTTTATGATGTAATGAAGGAATTATTCTTAGCTTCCAGGGTCATCTCACTAGGTTTAATGTGTTCTGTAGTAGAGTCTCTTCTACTGATCATCAGAACTGTAATTTTACTGAGAAGGTTGTTCACACATTCAACAAGTGAAATTTTGATTCTATGTTGTCACTTGCAAGTAGTATTTAGTTCATGAAATTTCAAGAAAAACAATGTGTAAGAATGAAAGTAATGCATCATCTCAGAGTTTATTTTGCAATAATAAGTGTACTTTTCTGTCTAATAATTCCCAGTCTCTTGGATGGAGCATATAAATACTATAGCAGTAGAATTGAATAAAGGTTATGAGGAGTTCAGTCACTTTTAATGGGTAATTTTCTCTATAGGTATCCAACAACCTTCATCAGTTTTGTATAATAAGTATGAAGTTATTATTAAGGAAAACAACATCACTGCAGTGTTATCTTGCCTTTGTTTTATCTGTCAACCTTATTCTTATCATGTAGGCTTACGAAGACTTTAAACAAGAGCCTATAGTTACTTATATGAATGAACAAAAACTGGGAGAAAAGAATTGGTCAATACATGGAAAACATTCATGAGCACTACAGCTTTTTCTGCCACATGCTGCACAGTGGTCCGCAATTTTAATAACTATTTCCAGCTCTTTAAGATCCTGAATGGCATAACAACATTTCATGAATAGACAAGTGGAGAAGGACCTATTTACATCAATATTTCCATTCAGGGTTAGGAGTTCTATATCCTCTGCCCTTCCATTCATTATGCCACACTTCAGTCTATTTAAATTATTGCGGGTATTCTAAGTTGGCCAAGATTTCTTGATTTATAGAATCAGTTAATGGTAATACAGACCTTTGATATTACATACCAAACAAAGAGATGTGTTGCCAAATTTTCTATCAGTTTGAGAGCCTATAATTTCCTATTGCCTTCTTCACAGCTAATCAAAGTCTTGTTAACTAGTTAGCACCTTTTTCTCCTGTGGTAGATTTTGTGATTGTTTGAAATGCTAGACGAAAATTTATAGCAATGTGCATCTCTTTTCAGCAATTTTTGAGTATTATAAATAATAGAATGTTTACAGCAATGAAGGAGGCTCTACATGTCCTTGGCAGCACTCTAAAAGGGCATCTTAGTAGTCCATACTGCTGCCCTCCCCCTAAAACCCTGATTTTCTTTTTTGGTTTCAATATATATTTAAATTCCTTTTGGCATTCACTGTTGACTTTATATACACCAGTCAATGCATTCTACATCCTAACAACTAAAACCCTTTTATCATGTAACCTAAGTCAGTGCCCTCTGGTTTTCAACCCTATCATCAATGGAAATAGACTCATAGTAGTCACTCTGCCCAGAGACCTCACGATTTCAAGCCGATTAAAAATGCTTTAAACTTTATTTTTCCTTTGAAGAAGAGCTCCAGTTTTGTCACACTGGACCTAATTCCTGGAGCTATCCTTCTGGTTTTTTTTCTGCACTGTCTCCATTGTCTTCACATGCTTCTGAAAAAAAAGATACCCAGAAATAGTCACACCACTCCTACTATGCTGAATCAGTTAAAAGCCATTTTTCCCAACCTGTATCCATCCCCTAGAGTTTGTCTACCAATGTAACAGGTCCACAGAGGATGCCATTTCCCTAGCCCCACACTTATCCCTGGAATATATACACAACAAGGACACCTACGTCAGGTTCCTGCTCATTGACCACAGTTCCACCTTCAGCACCATTATCCCCTCCAGACTGATTTCAAACTCTGTAACTTTGGTCTCAGCTCTGCCCTATGCAACTGGATCGTCAGCTTTCTGTCCCATAGGCCACAATCAGTGAGGATAGGTAACTGCACCTCCTCCACAATGACACTCAACATTGGAGACCTCCAAGGATGCATCCTCGCCCCCTACCGTACTCCCACTACACCTACAACTGTGTCACCAAATTCTGAATGAACGCCATCTACAAGTTCGCTGACAACGCCTCCACAGTAGGATAGATATCTAACAACAACGAGTCAAAATACAGAAGGGAGATAGAGGGCTTGGTGATACGGTGCATGAAAACAATCTCTCTCTCAATGTCGGCAAAACTAAAGAGCTGATCATTAACCTCAGAAAGAAAG
Organism: Stegostoma tigrinum; assembly: GCF_030684315.1. Classification (NCBI taxonomy): domain Eukaryota; kingdom Metazoa; phylum Chordata; class Chondrichthyes; order Orectolobiformes; family Stegostomatidae; genus Stegostoma; species Stegostoma tigrinum. The sequence continues at coordinate 27,950,204 of NC_081367.1, read as the reverse complement.
GAGGAGGACATGCTCCTATCTACATCAACCAAACTGAGATTGAGAGAGTGAAGAGCTGTAGTGGAATTCCCAAGTATATGCAGCAGTCAAGAAGGCACAACAAAGGTGCTTCATCCTCAGGGGGCTCAGGAAATTTAACATATCCACAACGTCCCTCGCCAACTTCTACAGATGCACCATAGAAAGCATACTGTCCAGGTACATAGCAACCTGGTTTGGACCAAGACCGGCTCTGTCCAGGGCTGTAAGAAATTACAGAAGGTGGTGTACAGAGAGCAGACCATCACGGAAGCCAACCTTCCATCCATGGTCTCTATTTACACGGCTCGCTGCCATGGAAAGTCAGCCAACATCATCAAAAACCCATCGCACCCTGGTAATGATCTCCTACAAACTGTTCCATCAGGCAGAAGATACAGAAGCCTGAACATACGCACCAGCAGGTTCTGAAACAGCTTCTTTCCAACCGTTTATCAGACTGTTGAATGGACGCTGGCCTCAGAAAATGTACCCTGCAATGTAACCTGTATGCCTCTAAGTCTTTCTGATCTGTACATCCTTTGCTTGCTGTAATTTGCTTGTACCACTCATAAATAAAGCTTTTCACTGTATTTCGGTATACATGACAATAAAATCAATCAAAATCAAAAATAAATCACTAAATATTCCTATTTTTATTTATAAAATTCAGGGTTCTAAATGGCTTATTAACCAATTTCTCAATATATGCTGTAACCATGTGCACCACAATTTGTGCATATGTGACTCCATTTTCTCTGGGCTTGCATCCCTTTCAGAATTGCATCTTTACTTTGTATTCTTATCTTCATTAAAATTTTCCTTATTGTCGCAAACAACACATTATTTTACATAAAAATAAAACAAAGGGCTGCAGATGCTGGAAATCTGAAATATTCTGTAAACATAATGCAGCAATAGACATTCAGCTCATAGGTTCCACTCTGCCTTTCAATTAGATGATTGCCAATTTGATAATCTTCAACTCCACTTTCCTGCCTTTTCCCCACAGCCCTAGGCCCTCTTACTGAATAAAAGCCTGTCTATCTCAGACCTGAATGACCTTAATGACTCAGCCTCAACAGCTCTCTGTGGTAAAGAATTCTTCAGATTAATTACACTCTGAGAAAATTAATTCCTCTTTAGCCCTCTCTTAAACGAGCAATCCCTTTCTCTGAGATTATGCCCTCTGGTTTCAGACTCTCCCAAAACATCTACATCTACACTTCCAAGTCCCCTAAGAGGCTTACATGTTCCAAAAAGGTCTCTTCTCATTCTTCTAAACTCCACAGAGTACACGCTAACCTACTCAATCTCTCCTCATAAGAAAATGCCTCCACACACAGGCCCAAGCTAATGAACCTTCTCTGGACTGTCTCCAATCCCAGTAATTCTTTCCTTAGAAAGGGGGAATGAAACAGTTCAGAATACTACAGCTGTGGTGTGACTCATGACTTGTACAATTTTAACAAGTCGTCCTAGTTTTTATGTTCCATTCCGTTTGAAATGAAGACTAACTTTCGTTTGACTTGCCTATTATCAGCTGAACATGGATGCTAGCTTTTTCTTATTCATACATGGAACCCCCAATTCTTATGCGCAGCTGCTTTTTGCAGCCTTTCTGCATTTAAATAATATTATCACGTCTGTAATTTTTAAAATTGTGCTTGAACATCTAAATCTAGATTATAATCAGGAAAAGTAGTAATCCTAGCGTCAATCCCTGGGAAACCCATTGTAAAGTCTTCCTGCAGTCTGAAAACAAACACTCATCACTATCCCTTGCTCAGCCAAATTCATATCCATCCATTCCACAGATTGAAAATGATAGCAGCAGCATGGATGCATAGACAATATATCCCTCTTCAATCATTTTTATTTACTCTTTAATTTAATAAAACAGAGACTTTCTTTAATAAATTTATGCTCTTTTTTCTTAATTAAAGCACATTTGTCCAAGAGGCACCTAATTTTGATCTGGAGTATAATTTCTAAACATTTTCTCATTACCAAGGCCTATTGTTGCTGGGCTTATACTTGTACTTTTACCTTGAACAGGTTTGTAACATTTGCAACCCTCCAGTAACATCCCTGGATTGGAAAATAATCATAGAATCCCTACAGTGGAGAAAGTGGCCATTTAGCCCATCAAGCCCACACTGACCATTCAAAGAGCATCCTACCTGGACTCAAACTCCACCACCCACCCCACGTTTACCATGGCTAACTCATCTAGCCCACACACCCCTGGACCATATGGGCAATTTAGCATGGCCAATCCACCTACCGTGCACACATTTGGACTGTGGAAGGAAACCAGAACACCTGGAGAAAACGCACTCTTTCATGGGGAGAAAATGCAAATTTCACACAGAGAATCACCCAAGGGTGGAATTTAACCCAGGCTCCTGGTGCTATGAGGCAGCAGCGCTAACCACTGAGCCAACATGCCACACAGTCACATGGCTAAACACTACTGACTACAATTTCTCTCTCTTTTCAATCTCTTAATGTCCCACCTTTGCCATCACTACCCCTTTACCAACCAAATGCCTACACAAGACTTTCGTATTCTATGCTATCTACCAGATTCTTCTGCTATTTTCTCATTGCCTCTCTTCTGTAAATTGTTAGTCTCTTGGTTTCTTATAATTTAAATAACTTCAAATAAAAATTAACCGAGAAAGAAGTAACAACTTGCTTTTGTAATGAACTGTTGACTTAGTAAAAGGATCCTAGGGGCTTCACAGAAATATTTTCAAACACATCTTTAACTAAGCTATATAAGAACATAAGATGTAGTAGCAGGAACGGGCCATACTGCCCTCAAATCCATACCACCATTCAATACATTCATAACTGAATCTTTACATCAACTCTATTTTCCTGCCTTATCTTCTCACCCCTTAATTTCCCTAGAGACTATCCCTTTCGATTTCTGTGGTATAACTATTCAGGGGCTAAGCATCTATGACTCGTGGGAGAGGATTCCAAATATTCACAACATTCTGAATAAAGAAATTCTATCTTATCTCAATCCTGAATAGTATATGCCTTATCCTAAGACTTTGATTCATAATTCTAAATGGTCTTCCAGGGGAAACAGTTTCTAAGCATATTTATGCCATGAAGCCCTCTCAGAATATTTGTACACTGGTTAGGAAAGATGAACAAAGCTTTTGTTAAAGTAGGCATTTAAGGAATATCTTAAAGGAGGACAGACAGTTAGACAGAGACAGGGATTATTTTAGGAGATTGAATTCCAGAGTTTAGAGCCTAGTCCAAGGCTTCCCAACTGGTTACTTGGACCTCAGGTTGTGAACTGAAATTTAGGAATTAGGAACTTGCTGAGAAAGCAATGGCTAGCATTGAATTCTGACAGAGTTATAACAGATGTACTCCCACTGTAACAGGCCATACTTTCACATTGGGTTTGTGGCAATTTTCAAGCCTATAAATGAGACCACTGTAGGAAAGAGTTTAAGAAGTGAGCTATCATTTGGGAATTTGGATTTTAAAAGTAGAGGCAAATTGGGGTTTTTGGTTTTAGTTCTGTGAAAGCAGTTTTTAAAGCGGTAAGAGACTCAAATCATGCAGAGCAGTGAAAGAAATACATAATTTTTGAGAAAGTGTGTGATTTAAGTTAAATGCCCGGATCAGATATGATGACATCAATCGATTAAGTGTTTACAGTATTGACTTTTATGACATACCGAAAACCAAACGGTCTAGGGCCACACTTCAGAAGAATCAAATTTCAGTTCAGAAGAACAGTTTCATTCTAATGGTAGGGCAATTTGTTTGTTGCGTAGAAATCTCAGGACTGGGAGCATTTAGTTTATAGGACATGGGAGGTTGTAGAAATCTCCAGGCTTTCAAATGTAAAAGAAGTCTTTAGGCCATTATAATTGGAAACTATAAATTAAGCAAGGAATTTGAGTTAAGATTAGGGCAATGATTTATCAGGAATGAGTAGGTGTAAAGATGTTGCTGTGAAAACCAGTTGAACCTTTGTTTTTTTGAGTATGTTACAATCTTTCTAAGAAGTCATATACATATATAGTGTCTTTTTTATGTAATACATTTGAAGTCTTCTCTAAAAGAATACTCATAGTCTTGCTTTGACATGTTGTGACTAATCGCCATGGTGACTAACTAAAAAACTTAGACTTCTGATTTCTCAAGCAATGGTTTACTCTGTGGACTGACCTGTCCAGGGATCAAAACAATGTAGAGACTCTTGATGGGATTGGAATTTGTCAGATTTAAAAGGGTGTTTGCAACCATCTGGGCAAGAAATAAGTAAGTGGAGCTACTGCACATGAAACATGGGCAATGTTATGAAGCATGCTGCATGGGTTAGAAATGCAAAATAGCTTTTAATGCTGCCAGGGCACTTCTAGGAGTGGAAGACATACCACTGTATAATTGGAAATCTTTGACTAACATGAAACTGGTAGAATTAGGAAATAAGTTGCAAGTAGTGATAAAAACAGGACCTCCTAAAGATGTGGCCCTTAAAATTAGTTTTCAACATTTATAATTCCAAGGGGAGAAACTTGAAGTGGATATGCCACCAGTAGAATTAGCTGAGATTCATTTAGTAATGATAACAAAGTGTGGGGCTGGATGAACACAGCAGGCCAAGCAGCATCTTAGAAGCATAAAAGCTGACGTTTCAGGCCTAGACCCTTCATCAGAAAAGCAAGATGGGGAGAGGATTCTGAAATAAATAGGGAGAGAGGGGGAGGCGGACTGAAGATGGATAGAGAAGAAGATAGGTGGAGAGGAGAGTATGGGTGGGGATGAACAGGCCTAACTTGGAAAGAGAGGAGAAAGAAAACAATGAGCAATGGAAAGAGAAACAGAATTTTAAAAACTTGGCCTTGAAAGAGAGGGTGAACTCAGACAACATGATTTTCTGACAGAATAAGTTAGAATAAAGAACAAGTAATAGCTCAAAGAATGATTCCAATTCAAATGAAAGATTTGACTTAATCAAATATTTGCATCTACTGTCTAAATTTACAGCAGGTATAATGGAAAGATACTTAGAATCAGCGAGTCACACAGGACGGAAACAAGCCCTTCAACCCAACTCGTCCACGCCGACCAAGTTTCCTAAACTGAACCAGCCCCATTTGCCTGTGTTTGGCCCATATCCTTCTAAACCTTTCCTATCTACGTACCTGTCCAAATGTCTTTTAAATGTTGCAATTTAAAATAAGTGCCTTTTTGGTAGTTATTGTAACCAGGTCAGCCAGGTGGACCTCATAGAATATGAGTTCACTGATTGAGGCTGTCAAGCTGGCCCTATCAGGGAGCCCTGGCTGACAAATATAAACAGGAGTGTCAGAGGTTCAGTTCACTCTGAGAGCGAGACCAATGTCAAGTATTATGTACCTATAAATAAAGGGTGAATTGGTGACGGCATACTGGCCTCTGTGGAGTTATTTTGTTAACCGCTTCCAGTGGTAGCTCATTCCATATATGCACCATCTTTTGTATGAAAAGGTTGCCCCTCAGGTCCCTTTTAAATCTTTCCCCTCTCACCTTAAAACATATGCCTTCTAGTTTTGGACTCCCCTACCTGGGAAGAAGACTTTGCCTATTCACCTTAGCTATGCCCTCATGATTTTATAAACCTCAATAAGGTCACCCCTCAGTCTCCTATGCTCCAGGGAAAAAAAAGACCCTGCCTATCTAGCCCCTACTTATAGTCTTACCTTCCAGTCTCGGTAACATTCTTCTTGATCTTTTTTTCCAACCTTTCCAGTTTAATAAAATCCTTCCTATAAAAGGACGACCAGGATTGTATGCAGTACTCTAAATGTAGGCTTATCAATGTCTTGTATAGCCGTAACATAATGTTCCAATTCCTGCACTCAACATCCTGATTGATGAAGGTTCAATTCATTTGAAAAAATAGCCAGAAAATTAAGTGGCAACAAAAAATTCGGACCCTAATGTTCTAGGGATTTCTGACTATGAATTATCCACCTGTATGTCAGAAGAACATTTTGCAGACCATGAAACTGTTCAAAAATGTCGATGCTAATGAATTTGTCCTTTAAGCTTAATGATTAAAACTTAGAACTTCAGCCTAGTCACTCTACAGTTCTTCTGTTCTCCCTTCAGAATTAACGCAAACTTTACTCTTCAGTCAGGCTCAAATGTCTAATTGGGAGTTCATTGTAGAAATTCTAAAAATGAAAGGAACAGCACAGTTTTATCTGCAGTTAACTTTTAAAATGATCCTCTGCTGACAATAACAGCAAATTTAGCCATAGCTTCACATCTGCATTGCACAGCTACATATCCTTTGAGTTACATTTCAGGCAGGATCACCCTGGTTCCCATACTATTGTGTCCCTGCCTTCATCACCATCTAGTTTTTCAAGTTAGTGCTTCAATGTCTAATAGCCTTTGAACTTTCTGAAATGTAGGATGGGTTTCAAGTAGGCATAAAATAACACGTGGATATATCCTTGAAAAATGCCATGCGACACTAGTGTCATATCTGTACCATGTGCCAGAACCTTATAGGGAAACACACAGCACGTGCTTCAGGCAAATGACCATGTCTAAAAGCCAAATGGGACCAGTCCTTAGTGAGATACAAGAAGACCACGGTCGGTCAAGGGACACCATTAAATGCAGTCAAAGGGCTCATGTGATTACATTCCAGGGGTTGGTCATGGTCAATAGGCACTTGATCCTACAGAGTCATTGAATCTGTGTCCTTGCAGTACAGGGATTGGCTGTGATCAGTTCTGCAGGTCAAAGGCAACCAGTCCCAGCATTTGAGATGTTAGTTTGGTGCTGTGGAAACATCTATATGCGAGCTGCATCATTCTCAGTGGGGGGTCATTCTATCAGCTCAGTCCAGGAGGTGGGTCACTAGTCTTCACTCTTCTCCTGCCAAATCTAGCAACTCAGCATTTGGCAAAAGGAGCCTTATGTCCACCTCTTATTCCCCTTGCCCTACTGGTCATCATTCACTCAGCGTCATAGTAAGGCACCTAGTCCTGGAAATATACATAGGAGGGGTGAGTATGATAGACATGGATGGAAGAGCTGTTAGTGAGTATACTGCAGCAGAAGAGACAGTGCGCGAGTGAGTGGATACACAGCACAGAGGACAGGAAGACTGAATAGTTTAGCAAGATGAGGTAGGTGAACACCATTGAGTGGACATGATAAATGGAATAGGGAGAATTATAGTCCATGAGCCTTGATTAGATACTTGTGCCATGGCAGAGTCAGGGGCAGTAATGCCTCTGTGTGTGCCAGGTAGCAGAAAATAACTGGCAACACCTAACATTGTGGAACACAGAAATCAATTCACCTTCTTCCCACATTTCCCCCACCACCCCATTCACCTGGGCATCCAACTCTCTATTAGTGAAGTTGTTGCCAGCTTTCGTCTCTGGGCCATGCCTTGTCGATGATGGTGGAGCATCAGAATATGAGGGTTAATTCCTGTATTGCAGCATCTGATGTGGTGCAAAGCTGGGCCTTAAATATGGTGTGAACATTACCAAGTCCCAGCAATTGCGAGTCCTTCTGTATGGATCCATGAGATGGGCACCAAAGAGGCCTGTTGCATAACTAATAGAATGAAAAGCAGAGGACTACATATAAAAAAAAACATGATCCCGTTAGACCAGGACACATATATCTCACTCAGTAAAATACTTAGCCAGAAAATGGAAAAATTCAGTGCACAGTATTTTTCAACACCTTACCAGTAGTATAATGCACTTTTGTTTTGTTCACTACTGTCTCCAATCCAGGATAAATTCCTAAGAGAAAGCACAAATGGGCCAAATGCAGGCAAGTGGGATTTGTTTGGTTTGGGAACATAGCTGGCGTGGACTATTTGAACTGATCAGTCTGTCCCACACTGTATGAGTCTATGACCGTATATAAAACTAAGCATAACTATGCATAACAAAACTAAGCAAATTTCAGCAACGTCAATTCATAATTTGAATCCTTGCAGAGTTACCAGGGCCTGGAATTACCTGGACTTCGAATTTAAATAGATGTAAATCTTTACTGTCTGATATTAAAGATATTAAATATCTGCCTAGAACTTCACTCTGCAAACTTCAACTTGGAGAGAAGTAGGTTGGTATAAAATTTGGATTGGTTCCATTGTGATGAGAGGTAATGTGTACCATTATGAAATTGCATCCTAAGCTACTGACATGTGCATAGTTTCAAGGTCAACATTAGCTATATGCAAAACCGAATATCAGTATAATTGCGAACAATCTTCCTTTTCATAGGCTGAAATGTATGTACTCACAGAAGTGCCAATTGACACCTTAGCTATCCAGCACCAAACTCAGCACTAGCAATGACTTGGAGATTCTTTCCTTGGAATCCATTACACTCGAGTGTCAAGGCAAAAAAATTACATAAGTAACTCCACATTTTCTATTTTGAACATCACATGTCCAGTAATTACAGACCTACAAGCATGTGAAAGGTAGTTCTTGATCATAATTTATGGCAATGTAAAACAACACTGAGGATCACAGGCTACAAGAAATGCCACTGGAAACCTCATGATTGCACTGGGAGAACACCACCTAACTCTGCAATGCAGATAATCAGCCAACGGACTGAGCTGCATAATTTGTGCTGAATAGGTATGCACATTCCAAATGTGCGTACTTCATCATACTGCAGAGCTGGTCCAGAATTGCTGTTTGAGACAGACATGCAGACAGAAATCTCCAGTTATCACTCATCAATACTCCTAGGAATATGTGCTGCAGTAATCAAGAAATAAGGGGAGAAGAATGATGCCCATGACTAACATGCGGATAACAAATTATACAACCTGTGCACTGAGCAGAAAGTTCACTTTCAACACCTAACAGATGGCACCTGGAATCCATCAGAAATCATTATCATGTGTCCAGAAACAAGATTATATCAAATGCAAACATCACTTTGTAATATAACATTGCAATGTCAAAGATGCTAAATAAGCACAATACCACAGTCAGAAACATAGAGTAACCCTATAATAAATGGACCACAGTTTAAAATGGAACAGATACAAGGCACTCCCAACCAGCAGTCTGAAAGTATACAGCTGTCTGCAGCAAAGGTCACCATAATAAAGTCTAGCCAGATAAGCAATCCACTGATACATTGCAGACTTGAAATTTATTGCTCAGTGTTAACCTACATTCAAAACACAATGTTATTTTATTTTGCTGTTGTGTAAATGGTTTGTTTCTTTAAGGGCAAATCTTTAATTATAGAAAAGGACAATGTTGTGATAAGAGGTATATGTATCTTGAAAAATACCTTTAAACTGCTGTCACTTTTTACTGCCTCAGCGGGGTGTGGAGTGTTAGTTCCACAACATGATATTCTGCCCATGGATATATACTTAACGTCCAATGAACACTATCTGTATATGTTCTGGACTTCAAATAAAGAAACGACATTATTTTTCACCAATATTTGTATAATTGATATGTTCACATCAAATAAAGAAGACTGTAACGTATAACACCAGTTGTTTGGGAATTATCAGTGTCACTTAGCATCTATCCCATCTACAGTATACACACATACACTTAATGTGAGTCATACCAGATACCATATTGAAGAAGGTAGTAGAATTCCTGCTATAGGGCGGAACTGGGGACTCCTGATTGTCAGGTGAGTGTGGTTCCAGCATGGAACCGGCCACGGTGGTGGCATTGGTGAGGTGGGCCCAATGACAGAGATGGTGCCTGAAGAACAGTTTCTCTGACATTGGTGGATCAAGCACAGATGGAAGAGGGATGGTGGCACAGGTGGCATAGGTGAGCTGGCTCAGGACACATGGCAGAGATGGTGAAACAAAGATGGACTCTCTTTTCAGCTATATCTTTTCATTCATTTTATTCATAGCCTATTCAAAATGATAAAAACCAAAATAACTTGGATGCTGTAGTTCAAGAACGGAAATAAAGTTGCTGGAAAAGCTCAGCAGGTCTGGCAGCATCTGTGAAGAAAAAATACAGAGTTAACATTTCGGGTCTGGTGACCCTTCCTCAGTTCTGAGTCTGGGCTTTTCCAGTAACTTCGTTTTTATTCTAAATGATGCCTGATTGTGGTGACAGTTGGAGTTCACTGTATTTTACTGTTTTATTCAAGATAAAATCCAAGTGACAATAAAACATCATTCATTCATTCATTCATCTGTACTGCGATGACACTTATGCTGGGAAAAGCTGGGGTTTTTTGTGCAATTTCCCTTTAATAACAAAGTGGCATGGAGTATGTTGGAAAAAAGTTAATTGGTTTTCATATTATCAGATCATTACATCTCATTAAATGCCTACGTGACTTGAGTTACTTTTCAGCTGAACTGCACAGAAATAAGTACATCAATAGGAAACTAAATACAATGGAGTGTTTTCACTCTTTTTGTTTTGTATCTGGCAGTTGAGAATTTGAGCAACGATGAATCAAGCTAGGATTCCTTCAAGGGATTCTATTTTCTGTTTAACAGTCTTCAAACTGATCCTGATGTTGAATTTTCTGAGAATATAGCAAAGACTGTTTTGCTTTGAATGCTGAAAAGTTGGAAAAGCAGAAAACTTGAAACAGGAAAAGCAAGTAACTGTGGATTGAACGATTCCTATTGCTGCTGTTGAAGTGATAACAGAGCTCATCAACTTCCCTGCATTTGAACACGCTGGCCTATGATGATGACATAAAAATTGTCAGTTTTTGTCAAAACCCATCGAGCTCACTAAAGCGTTTTAGGGAAAGAAATCTGTCATGCTTGCCATGGTCAACATGTAACTCCAGGCCCACTGCAATGTGGTTGCTGCTTACCTTCTTTCTGGATAATTAAGAATGGCTAATAAATGTTGGCCTAAACACAAATGCCAACATCTGCTGAATGAATAAAAACAAAAGCCAAAACAGCCTAGTTTGCACATAATGTTGCCGTATAAAATGGGACAAAGTAGACAAATGGCATGCAGAAATGATCTTTCCATTGGTTTTATTATCCTCTATGTTCCTTGATATAGTAAGATAATTAGTACATGAAACAGTTAACTGACATCATACAGATAAAATCCACCCACCTGGATATAAATGAATATTCCTGCGAGGAGCTAACCAATGTTCAATATTGCAACAGTGTTCAATGAGTTTGGTTTGAGTTGCTCTTGTATTAAGTCAATGTATCTAACACGTTGAGACTGATGACTCACAAGAGAGCATCATGTATCTTAAATAACCAAATGATTGAGCCTATTCTGCCAAACACCATGAGGGCAACCTTCTTCTTTTGGCGTCAGTAACTTAGACTAATACTAATAAGGATTGGTGGCAGTAAACCTAGGCAAGGTGTTTCAAATTGTTTAGCCACACCATATAATAGGTGGTGACAACACTGAGGATTTTGCCAAATATAAGATGCCCATTCTACTTGGGTGCCTGTCAATGTCAGTACATTTTAGGTCTGTGGGACTACTCTGTAAATTACTGTGGAAGTAGGCACAGGCTTTGGAAGGACAGTGGTACAACTGATCTCAGAATTTCCATTGGAATCTAATGGTACAGAAAATGCTAACTGAAGAATTTCAACTTATTTAGTTGGAACTTGGTTATTTTGCAACATAGTTGAGACACATGAACAATGATTAGCTCTGCACGGCTGCCAATGTGATTTTAAAGTATTTTATTAAGAAATGGCACTTTAAATATCCTAATTAAACTTTTTGGATGAAACAAAAATGACCTGTGACAAGTGAGGGTAGTGTACTAATCCTAGAGAGCAGACAGATTGGTGAGGTAGAGTAAATATTAGTCTCCATAATCAATGGCTTGATGCAGCAGCTCTCTCAATTTGTTATCCAGAAGATATGTCCTTCTCCAGCCTTCTTCCATCTGAAAAAGGATTTAGCAGTACAGATCACTTTAAAAAAACTCTATTTTGTCCTAGATAATAAAATGTGAGGCTGGATGAACACAGCAGGCCAAGCAGCATCTCAGGTGCTCCTGAGATGCTGCTTGGCCTGCTGTGTTCATCCAGCCTCACATTTTATTATCTTGGAATCTCCAGCATCTGCAGTTCCCATTATCTCTGATTCTATTTTGTCCTAACTGTTTTTTTTCCATGTCAAGATCTTGTTCTGATCTATTCTCAGAGGGTTTGTTTATGAATGGATCGTGAGATCCAACCTTATGAAGAATGTCTGTAATAGAGACATGACCTGGGCAGAGATAATCGGCCTGTCCTTTGTGTTCTTAAGCCTTCTTCGAAGACTTCTATAATATTAAAAAAATCTAAGATTCAATAATTATTTTGAAGTGATTTCTTTCAAGCTAGTAGTCTACATCAACCAGGAAATGTGTATGAGGGACAGAGGTGAAGCATTTTAAAGTCAGATATGAACCAAGACTGATGAAGGTCATTGATAGATGAATGATGGGCTCAGTAGTGAACTGAGCAGTGTCTGAGGTTAGTAGTACAGTTGGTGGGATATGGCGTTTGAAGGTACATTCACTGACGTTAATGGCTCTGGTGAGTTCATTGAACTGTTTACAACACTGTGATAACACGGTGTGAAGCTGGATGAACGCAGAAATCTGAAGAAGGGTCTCAACCCGAAACGTTAAACTTTCTGCTCTTCTGATGCTGCTTGGCCTGCTGTTTTCATCCAGCTTCACACCGTGTTATCGCAGATTCTCCAGCATCGGCAGTTCCTACTATATCTGCTTACAACACTGTATTCAGATCCTTGGAATTTGACACCTAATGCTGATCTTAATGGCTATTTGCCCTCACTGTCACTTAACTGATTCTGGAGAGCCTCCTGGCTGGACCAGACCAGATAGAGGAGATCTTCCCTTTTTCACCTCCCCATCAAGGCTTCCTGTGCCATCTCCAACAATTCACTCCTATGACACGTCATATCTTTCTTCTTTTGCTAGTCATTTTCACTTCCTACATAACTCACAACAATTGCCCAGGACAAAGTGCACCTCCCCTTTAAGAGATTACTTTGAACTAGTACCAGCTTTTTATAATATTGGTGAATTGTTCAGGCACCCAGCCAAACAACAGTACAGCAAGCATTGCTTGAACAATTAAATCATCTAACACAGCAGCCAGCATTTTATTGGCATGCTGTCTGCACTGCAGTCAATGGGTGCAGGTTAATCAGACATCACAATCCGACTGATGTCCATTTCAAGCCCACTGATCCCTCACGTTCCTCGACCTCTCAGACTCCATCTCAGGCAACCAGCTTGTAGCTGATGTCCATTTCAAGCCCACCGACTCCCACAGCTACCTAGAATACACCTCCTCCCACCCACCCTCCTGCAAAAATTCCATCCCCTATTCCCAATTCCTCTGCCTCCGCCGCATCTGCTCCCACGATGAGGCAACCACTCCCGCACATCCCAGTTGTCCAGGTTCTTCAAGGATCACAACTTTCCTCCCACAGTGGTCGAGAACGCCCTTGACCGTGTCTCCCGCATTTCCCGCGACACATCCCTCACACCTCGCCCCCGCCACAACCACCCAAAGAGGATCCACCTCGTTCTCACACACCACCCCACCAACCTCCGGATACAACGCATCATCCTCCGACACTTCTGCCATCTACAATCCGACCCCACCACCCAAGACATTTTTCCATCCCCACCCTTGTCTGCTTTCCAGAGAGACCACTCTCTCCGTGACTCCCTTGTTCGCTCCACACTCCCCTCCAATCCACCACACCCGGCACCTTCCCCTGCCCCCACACCTCCTCCCTCCCCCCATCCCAGGCCCCATGATGACTTTCCACATTAAGCAGATGTTCACCTGCACATCTGCCAATGTGGTATAGTGTATCCATTGTACCTGGTGTGGCGTCCTCTACACTGGGGAAACCAAGCGGAGGCTTGGGGACCCCTTTGCAGAACACTTCCGCTCGGTTCGCAATAAACAACTGCACCTCCCAGTCGTGAACCATTTCAACTCCCCCTCCCATTCTTTAGATGACACGTCCATCATGGGCCTCCTGCAGTGCACAATGATGCCACCCATAGGTTGCAGGAACAGCAACTCATATTCTGCTTGGGAACCCTGCAGCCCAATGGTATCAATGTGGACTTCACCAGCTTCAAAATCTCCCCTTCCCCCACTGCATCCCAAAACCAGCCCAGCTCTTCCCCTCCCCCTACTGCATCCCAAAACCAGCCCAGCCTGTTTCTGCCTCCCTAACCTGTTCTTCCTCTCACCTATCCCTTCCTCCCACCCCAAGCCGCACCTCCATTTCCTACCTCCTAACCTCATCCCACCTCCTTGACCTGTCCGTCTTCCCTGGACTAACCTATCCCCTCCCTACCTCCCCACCTATACTCTCCTCTCCACCTATCTTCTTTTCTCTCCATCTTCAGTCCGCCTCCCCCTCTCTCCCTATTTATCCCAGAACCCTCACCCCATCCCCCTCTCTGATGAAGGGTCTAGGCCCGAAACGTCGGCTTTTGTGCTCCTGAGATGCTGCTTGGCCTGCTGTGTTCATCCAGCTTCACACTTTATTATCTTGGATTCTCCAGCATCTGCAGTTCCCATTACCACATCACAATCCGTGCACTTTGTTTAGGGGGGCATTTGACATATATTGTTCCGTTGGCTAAGAACTAATACAGAAGCGAAATAATAAATTCCTTAGTCAGTAAAGTCACATTTTGCCACTGTCTCTTTGTGTTAATGCTTGAAAATTATTGGAAGCTCTTGAGTGAGAGCAGGGGGCAGAGTTATCGAGTGGGAAAGGTTCATTAAGGATGATGGAGTTGTTGAACAGGAGTGAATGTGTTTGTCCACAATAGTTTTGAATAATCCAGTGAGATCGCAAAGCAAAGAATCCTGCACCAAATCACGGACTGTTCCATCATTTGTGACAGTTCACATTCAAAATACCTCCTGCTTTAGGAGAATTACCTAGTAAGTCACCAATTAGCCAAACAGGGCTCTAACAGGACAAACAAACAAGGCAGTAAGAGGAAATCTCATTGCCAAATTACTTGAGGAAAAGTTCATGCCCTGGCCAGGGAACTCTGCTCAACAGTCACAAAAACAAAGTTGCTGGAAAAGCTCAGCAGGTCTAGCAACATCTGTGGAGGAGAAAACAGAGTTAATGTTTCAGGTCTAGTGAACCTTCCTCAGAACTTCTGTTGTTAACCCAACTTCTGTTGCTGTTATTAACACCAATTATCCAATTATCCAACTTCACTGAGGAACAGACCCAAAACGTTAACTCTGTTTTCTCCTCCACAGATGGTGCCAGACCTGCTGAACTTTTCCAGCAACTTTGTTTTTGTTCCTAATTTGCAACATCTGCAGTTCTTCCGGTTTTTATTTAGTATTCTGCTCAATGGTCATTTCTGCCCCAGAGCTCACAATGCTCAATGATCAGCGGGGGTTTCAACTCACAGTCTGAGAACCCCTGTTCTAAAGAATTTTGTAATTGACCAGTTGGATCAGCTTATTAGGTTATAATTTCCATGTTCAACTTCAACATGATAATTTTTTAAAAAGATCAATTCATTTATATTAAATAATGATGAAGCAAATTATACCCAAATGTTGTGAGAGTTGAATCAATGTTAAGAGGAACTTTCTTTTATGGTACTTTCTTATATGAGCTTCTCTTCCCAAATCTTCCTGCGTACGTACTTTGGTACATTTACATAATAGCAAAAAAATGAGAACAAGTCTAAAGAATGGCAATATAATACTAATCAATTTTGGAAGTAGATTTTGCTTGATCATCAGAACTCAGTTTACATGTGTTATACTGAATCTGAATATTTATTTTTGATATTTTAGAAGTTCTAATGTAACATGATTGCATAATTGTTGTTAAGAATAGTAAATAATGCATATTGGAAGATGTTTTCAATGAATAGAGGTGCATATTATATGTACATGACCTGTCAATCATAAGATAAACAGGAAAAGAAGTAATCAGTTTTTCACATTCCAACCATTCTACATAATTCTGAAACAGTGATGATTTATGTGTGGTGAATGTGAAGGACAGAACCATTTATATGTGAAATGATAGCTTCATACTGATGATCATGAATCATTATCGGAAGACATTCACTCACTATTACCTGCAATTAGGTATTAAAAGCTATCAATGATCATAAATGAACAATGATCCTCTTGCTATCTGGAAGGATATCTGGCACAACAGCAAAGCAATGGAACAATAAAGTATTCATTGGTTGCCAAACACCAGAACAAAATAATTTGAATGGCCTTAAGACCTTCCATTAACTGAGTTATCATCATTTGAAAATCTTAAATCATTCCTTGTTTTGAAAAAAGTGTTGAGTTTATATTAATTCTTGGACTAATCAGAATGATTCATGAAAGGAAGTTCAAGTCAATATGCAGAGAATTGTTTCTCTCTTACAGTCACTGACATCATCGTATAATTTAATTTCTTTTGGCACCTTTCACTGTGAATGTTATGATAGCACATCTTCTCTTGCTATTCTAAGAGTGTACTGCATGAATAGATATTTGTGGGCCTTCTTTGAGGAAGAAAAAGTAAAGTCAAAATCAAAATTAATATGCCAAAGCTATTCATTTCACAACTCAGGACAAGCTGTTTCAAAAGGTAAGGTAAGTATTGACACTAATAATGATATTGCAATTCTCATGCAAAAAAGAAAAAAAAAAGTTAACTTAAGATTGGCTCAAAATGACTCAGCTGAAATATTAGGCTTTCCTCCGCCTATTTCAGATGTTCAATAATGCTGTGTATTCCTGACATTGCTTGTTTTATTTAATATGCATTTCATTCACCTACCACACAGTCAACATTCATTGAGGGTTGCCAGTTAGCTCAGTTAATTAGACACTTGTTCGGTGGTTATAATTCCAACAATACAGGATTTAATCCTGATTTCTGCCAATGTAGACTCAAGGTCTGTTTCAATGCCCTGCCCATAGAAGACAAACAATAGCACTTGGCTATGGTTTACGCACAATTCTTTTAAAACAGCAAATAGAAGAAAATTTTATTACTTCTCTCTGAACCATACAAGCAATAGAAAAAGACTGACAAACTGTAAGGCATGTTCGCATAATCTCCACCTTATTCTTTAATCTCAGATTCCCTTCATTCCAAACAATATCACTACTTCAGGCAAATCCTTATTGTTTTCACCATAAGTCTTTCTTACTCAGAGGTTTCATGTTTATCCATCTTTGCCATTTGTTGTGATGATTGAGTTCCTAAATTATGCTCTTCATCAGTGAGTGGCTGTTTTGAACCTTGATGGAGTACAATGAACAGCCGGCAATCACAGTCACCAACACAGGCACAAAGAAGGATATGGTTCGGCAGTCAGAATTTAAAGAGCTAGATAGGAAATTGCGAAGCAGGATCTTCAAAATAATAATCTCCAAAGTACTCCCAGTGCCACATGCAAGTGAATAGCCAATTGGCTCTGGGGAGATGAACTCCACTTGAACAGAGTCAGGGCTGAATTCTTTTTGGGAGTGGGGGGGGGGGGGGTGGTGCTTGCTGGTGCTATTAGGGAGGATTTCCAACTAACTTGGTAAGGTTATAATGACCAAGAGATAAATCAGCTAGGATTGCGCAAGTGAGTAGAATACTGGGAGGTGATAATGGAAACTGCAGATGCTGGAGAATCCAAGATAATAAAATGTGAGGCTGGATGAACACAGCAGGCCAAGCAGCATCTCAGGAGCACAAAAGCTGACGTTTCGGGCCTAGACCCTTCACCAGAGAGGGGGATGGGGTGAGGGTTCTGGAATAAATAGGGAGCGAGGGGGAGGCGGACCGAAGATGGATAGAGGAGAAGATAGGTGGAGAGGAGAGTATAGGTGGGGAGGTGGGGAGGGGATAGGTCAGTCCGGGGAGGACGGACAGGTCAAGGAGGCGGGATGAGGTTGGTAGGTGGGAAATGGAGGTGCGGCTTGAGGAGGGAGGAGGGGATAGGTGAGAGGAAGAACAGGTTAGGGAGGCAGGGACAAGCTGGGCTGGTTTTGGAAATCAGTGAGGGAGGGCACTAGCTGGGCTGGTTTTGGGATGCAGTGGGGGAGGGGAAGATTCTTCCATCCCCACCCTTGTCTGCCTTTCGGAGAGTCCACTCTCTCCATGACTCCCTTGTCCGCTCCACACTCCCCTCCAACCCCACCACACCCAGCACTTTCCCCTGCAACCGCAGGAAGTGCTACACTTTCCCCCACACCTCCTCCCTCACCCCCATCCCAGGCCCCAAGATGACTTTCCATATTAAGCAGATGTTCACCCGCACATCTGCCAATGTAGTATACTGTATCCACTGTACCCAGTGTGGCTTCCTGCACATTGGGGAAACCAAGCAGAGGCTTGGGGACCGCTTTGCTGAACACCTCCGCTCAGTTCGCAATAAACAACTGCACCTCCCAGTCGCGAACAATTTTAACTCCCTCTCCCATTCCTTAGATGACATGTCGATCATAGGCCTCCTGCAGTGCCACAATGATGCCACCCGAAGGTTGCAGGAACAGCAACTCATAGTCCGCTTGGGAACACTGCAGCCCAATGGTATCAATGTGGACTTCACAATCTTCAAAATATCCCCTCCCCCACTGCATCCCAAAACTAGCCCAGCTTGTTCCCTCCTCCCACTGCATCACAAAACCAGCCCTGCTCGTCCCCGCCTCCCTAATCTATCCTTCGTCACATCTATCCCCTCCTCCCACCTCAAGCCACACCTCCATTTCCCACCTACCAACCTCATCCCATCTCCTTGACCTGTCTGTCCTCCCCAGACTGACCTATCCCCTCCCCACCTCCACTCTCCTCTCCACCTATCTTCTCCTCTATCCATCTTTGGTCCGACTCCCCCTCTCTCCCTATTTATTTCAGAACCCTCTCCCCATCTCCCTCTCTGATGAAGGGTCTAGGCCCAAAACGTCAGCTTTTGTGCTCCTGACATGCTGCTTGGCCTGCTGTGTTCATCCAGCTCCACACTTTGTTCTCTTGGAGTCTCCAGCATCTGCAGTTCCCATTATCTCTAATATGAAAAGCTGCATTGCTAGCTGTGGTTCTTGTGAATGAAGTGGGTCAAGTAGATCATGTGTAAGCAGAACAACGTATAAGGAACAATAATCATTGCATCATAACATTTATGATGTTTATGGAAAAGGACCTAGAATAATCCACAGTAAGAATAATAAACTAGGGAAAAGCCAACTTCAACACTGTATGAATAATTCTGAAGAACATCAAAGTCAAGGGTTGGCAGGAAAAATGGTCACTGAACAATGCGCTATCTTCAAAGAAGTTGTTTTGGTGTACTCAGGATATGTTCTCAAAAGGGAGAAGTTGGTCAAACAATTCAGATCTTTCAGGATGACAAAAGAGATGGGAATGAAAATAAAGAAGAAAAAATGTGCTAATGACCAATGTCAGCCAGAAAATACAATTGAGAACTAAACTGAATATAAAAGTATCAAATAGAATGTGAAAAAGCAAATAATATAAGCGAGTAGCCAATATAAATGGGAATCCAAAGACATGAATTGGTATATAAATAACAAAACAGTGTTAAAAGGGGAAAAGGGGTTAAGTAGAAACCGAAAGGAATATTTACACATGCATGCAGAGAGCATGGCTACAGTATTGAATGAATACTTTGTATCCGTCTTTACCAAGAAAGAAGGTGCCATGTAAGTCATGGTGAAATTCAGTCATTGGAAGGATGCAGAATTTGTCATGAGAAGACATTGGATCGGCTGTTGGTACTTTAAAGCTAATAAGATATTGGAAGTGGATAACTTAAATCCAAGGATATTGAGGGAAGTGGGAACAGAAATTGCAAAGGCACTGGCCATAATGTTTCGGCTTTCTTTTAACACAAGTGAGATTCTAGAGAACTGGAGAATTGCTAACATCATACGCTTTTTCAAAATACTATGTAAAGATAAGCCCAACAACTGTAGGCCAGTCAGTGTACATTCTGGGAGGGCAATCCTCTGTAAACAGTAGCTCAGGATAAAATTATTAATCATGTGGATAAATGTAGGTTAATTAAGGAAAGACAGTATATATTTCATAAGACAATATCATGGTCATCTAATCTGTTGCTGTTTTGAAGAGGTAACAGATTTGTTGAGTGGCATAGAATTTGATTGTTGCTGAAAGAAGACTCATTTTATCAAAGATTTTCATTTCTCACTTGACAGGACAATTATCAATGTTGTTGATGTAGTATAAGTGGACTTCCAAAAGACAGATGATATAGTGCCACACAACAGATTTGTCAGCAAAGTTATTGGTCATTGAAAAAAAGGCACAGAATCACATAGATATAAAATTTCAGAGTGACAGTCAACAGAGAGCAGTGGGTAATGAATATTCTTAAGGCTGATAAAAAGTTTACAATGGATTATGTGAGGAGTCAGCCATAGGATCCTTTTTCCTGATATATATTAGTCACCTAAACCGTGGTGTAGAGGGCACAGTTTCAATGTTTGTCATTGATACAAAACTTGGAAGCATTGTTAACTGTGAAGAGGATAGTGCAGAACTTCAAAAGGACATCTAGAAATTGGTGACAAAAACAGAAGTTGTAAGAAAAGTTCAGCAGGTCTGGCAGCATCTGTGAAGAGATATCAGAGTTAACGTTACCAGCAACTCTTGTTTTTATTTCTGATTTACAGACTCCGCAGTTCTTTCAACTTTTAATAAAAAAATTGGTGGATTGAGCAGATTGATGGCAAATAAAACTTAATGTGGAGGAATGTGACGTGATTTATTTTGTGGGGAGATACAATATAATGTTTAGAGAACAACTCTAGTGGGAGGTGCATGCATATGTAGATACGCCATTAATGGCACAGGACACATGACAGATCAGTTAATAAGGAGTACAGTATCCAATGTGTTAGGTTTTTTGTTTGTAGGACAAAGAGGGAGTACAATAACAAGAAGGTTATGTTGAAGTAGTATAAGGTACAAGTGTGGCCTCAGCGAGAGAATTGTGCATAGTTCTAGGTGCCACACCTTAGGAAGGACATGAAAGTATTGATGATGATGCAGAAGAGATTTATATGAACCCAAGCATGAGGAACTTTAGATATGGACTTAAATTAAAACAGCAATGATTGGTTTACTTGGAGAAGAGAAGGCTGCCAGGAGATCTGAGGAAGTATTCAATGTCATGAGAAATCTCAACAGGGTAGATTGGGAGAAACTGTTCCCACAGATGAAAAGATCAAGGACAAGAGGCCATAGATTTAATATAATTTGCAAAACAAACAAAAACTGTATAAGGAGATAACGAAGTGTGGAGCTGGATGAACACAGCAGGCCAAGCAGCACCTTAGGAGTACAAAAGCTGACGTTTCGGGCCTAGACCATTCAGCAGAAAAAGATTTTCTGATGAGTGGTCTAGGCCCGAAACATCAGCTTTTGTACTCCTAAGGTGCTGCTTGGCCTGCTGTGTTCATCCAGCTCCACACTTCGTTATCTCAGATTCTCTAGCATCTGCTGTTCCTATTATCTCTAAAAGTATATAAGGAAATGGTTTTGCACACAACAAATAGTTAAGGTCTGGAATGCACTGATTGAAACTATGGTCATCAGGTTGAATTAATGCATTCAAAACGGAGTTAGACTCTTATTCAAATAGGGACAATATGCAGAGTCTGGTGCAAAAGGCTGAAGTGTGGTACTAGGTCATAAAGCTCATTCATGGAGCATAAAACTGTACAACACAGTAACTAGGGCCCTTTGGCCCACCATGTTTGGGTGAGCCACCATGAAGCTAATCCCATCTGCTTGCACATTGCCTGTATCCCTCTATTCCCTGCCTGTTTACATGTTTGTATAAATATCTCTTACGTGTTGCTCTTGTATTCGCTTCCACCACCTCCCCTGGCAGTATGTTCCAGGCACCTAACACCATCTGTTGCTTCAGAAATCTCCTTTAAACTTTTCTCCTCTCACTTCAAACCTATGTGCAATAGAATTGACATTTCCACTCTTGGAGAAATACCCTTGACTACCCACCCTATCCATGCCTCTCATAATTTTACATATTCCTACCAGGTTGCCCCTCAGCCTCTAATGCAAAAAAATTCAAGTTTGTCCATTCTCCCCTTATAGCTAATACACTCCAGTTCAGGAAATATCCTAGTAAACCTCCTTTGCTCCCTTTCCAAATCCCTCACATCCTTCAGTAGATTTCGGCAGGGTGAATCTTCAGAGGGATAGTGACTCAATGGGCTGAATGGCCTCTTTCCACATTGTAGCAATTTTGTGATACTAAATGGCAGGAATTTAAGAGCGGTGATATACAGATGGATCTTGAGGTGCAAGTCCAAGGCTCCACGAAACTGGCAAAAAAAGGGGATAAGTTGTTAAAAAAGGCATTTGGGGGGGGCTTGCCTTCATCAGTTGGGACATTGGGTACAACTTATCCTTTGCTTCACCTGGAAAGAATGTTTGAGATCTTTGACAGTGAGGAGACGAGGAGGTAAATGGACAAGTGTTATAACTCCTGCAATTACATAGGAAGCACCTTGGGAAGGGATAGGGGGAAATTGAGGTTTGGACTATGGAGTTACAGAGGTAATACATCAGTCACTGGGAGAGGAGATGTGTTCAGTGGTGGCAATGCGCTATCATGGGTGGAAATTCTTTGCATGTGGAGTTTGGTGGAGTGGAAAGTGATGACAAGAGAAACCCTATCACGAGGGAACAAAAGGAGTGAGAAACAATGTGGGGCGGCACGGTGGCTGAGTGGTTAGCACTGCAGCCTCAAAGTGCCAGGGACCCGGGTTCGATTCCAGCCTCGGGTTTGTGCAGAGTTTGCAAATTCTCCCTGTGGCTGCGTGGTTTCCTCCGGGTGTTCCGGTTTCCTCCCACAGTCCAAAGAGGTGCAGGCTAGGTGGATCAGCTATGCTAAATTGCCCATAGTGTTCAGGAGTGTGTGGGTTATAGGGGGATGGGTTTGCGTGGGATGTTCCAAGAGGCAGTGTGGACTTGTTGGGCCAAAGGGCTTGTTTCCACACTGTAGGGAATCTAATCTAAAATGCCTGGGAGCTTGGTCATACACAGTTATAAACCCTGTCAGCGTGCATGAAGGAAAATCCTCTGTTGAGGAAGCAGGGAAAACATACCAAAAACATGATTGTGAAAGCTCGTACCATCAGTGTCATTGGGAGAATGGAATGAGCCTTGCAGGAGGCAGGTTATGAGGGAGTGTAGTCGTTGTCGCTGATAAGCTTATAATGAATTTGCAGACTCATCCAGAAATTGACATAAGAGAAGTCAAAGAAGGGAAGGGAAGATTTAAAGATGTACTAAGTGAGGGTGAGGGAAATATAATTGATTGTGCTTTCTAGTCGCAGGCAAATGCAGGAAATGGCCCTGATACAGTCATTAATGTGCTGAAAATAGTATTGGCAGGAAGGTGCAGGATTAAAAGAATGCTCTGGGTATGCCATAAAGATTTGTAGCCTTGCAACATCTTTTATTTGGAGGAAGTGAAACAAGTTTCATGGGAAATTCTCAATGAGCGGACATGTACAGCCAAGAGCGTATGGGCTGATTGGACCTGTGTTCAAGGAAAGAAACCTTCAGACCTTCCTGGCAAGTGTATAGAGATGGGACATTCACAGTGAATGAAAAGCAGTCCAAGTGAGGAAAATGGAAAGTGTTGAAACGAAGTAAGGCATCAAAAAGTTAATTAAGGTAAGAGACTGGGCAAGTGGAGAAAGAAATAGACAAGTTAGGAGGAAATTAGTTCTGCTGTGCAGGAACAGGTTGAGCTGACACTGGGACAGTCCTGATCACGTGAAAAATGATTCGATGTCTGTTTTTTCCCAAAATCCACAAACAGGGCTGTCCTGGTTTCTTAACTTCAACGAATTTATTCTAACTTGTGTTTCAGATCATTTAATTATCAAATGGGGGATTTGCAGTGTAAGTTGAATCACCTCTGACCACCCACCAGCAAACCCCCACCCCTACTTCTCCCTTGCAGTAGTACTCTGCAGTTGCCTTGTTTGAAAGTTTGTAAACAGTGTTATCAGTAACCAATTCAAAAACTTCCTGAAATTTTGATGTAGCAATAATTCTTTATTCCCCTAGCAAAAAGTCATATGCTAAAACAAACAGTATTCCATTTTTAACATTTTATAAGATGTATTAAAATGTTAGGCTAGAAAGATCTAACTTCGCTCTTGATTCAGACTGTAAATTGGATGAAACAATGCATTACCGCTTTTTTAAAAAGATCTACATGTCAGATATTTACATGCTTCTTTCCCCACAGTTGTAATTTGAACTTTTACCTTGTCCCAGAAAAGCAGCCACTGAAACACTGTACCCAAACTATAGCCAGAGTCTGTTTTCAGACATTAAAACCCTTTGTAATTTTCTTTAGCTAGCCAGCTATGCTGATTCATCTCGAGATAGTGAACTTCTTTTTAAAGCATGTTTTGGTAACTATAGATGCAAAACACATGAAGCAATTGATCTACCCTATGCTGACTCCTGGGGTTTACTCATATTACTTGTGTTGTGCACTCAATCAGATGCCTTTTGTGTGCAGTAGAGCAGAAAAAGCAAACCACCTTTTAACATTTCATTCTGAAAAGCGTGATTTAAGAGACTGTAACCTGAGAACCGATCTTTCTTTAATGGAATATATATTGGCATTCGCATTGTCCTAAAAAAATGTTGCAGTTCTCAAGTATTTTCAATTGCACACAACATTCATAATGTTTTCTATCCATTCCCAATGTTACAGTTACAACACAAAGGTGGTTAATTTTTTTACCTCTGTCTCTGGCTAACTTAAACATTCCTATTAGACAAATAAGTTTGACTTTTTTGCAAAAATGAAACAAATCTTGACACTTAGAAACAGCTATAAAATGGCATTAAAATTATGGTTAATTTAAAGCCTTCTGTTGAAGCATCACAAAGTATTTAAAAGGAGTGGCTTAATCTGCTAATTGTAGTGACCCAAACATTACCTGATAACAGTTACTTAATTAAAGATCCATTAGTCTTACTTGAGTGCACCAATTGTAATTTCTTTTGCTGGACAAAGTGCTAACGTAAAATGATTAAGTCATATCAAACATGGCGATAAAATTTGGATGATGCTAAGCATTCCACAATCTCATCAAGACACCTTCCAGTGCACATAAAAGCAGTATTTTAACCAATAACTATTCTTTCCATTCTGTAAGAAGGTAACAAAGTCCATACCTAATTCAAATAAATTGCATTAGAGCAACCTATTATCCAGGGCTCATGAACTCGTATTAAGGATCTTAGAAATTTTGCCAAGATAATAACCAAATTGCTCCCCCTTTGCGAAACTCTGCAGCACCTTGTGTTAGCAACAGAAAATTAAAAATAACTAACTTAAAACTATTTATCTTTTGGGAAAAGAAATTACTAGAGGCACTCAAGCAAGTCACACAGCCTAGTGTGCTATTAAACCACACAGGCTAGGAGATTCAAATCTCATTTTACACTAAGTTAGCTGACCTCAACCGGGATCACAAAGCTACTATAGGTTCCATGTTTGGTTGACTATGTACTAGAATGTGTTCATCAACATGGAAATGCACTTTAACAAGTCAGTGAGTGCGGTGGGGAAGGAATAGAGGAAAATTAAGGGAAAGACATTGTAAAGGAAATCTATGAAACGAGAGACTTTATTTTGAGTGGCAAATGGAAATTAATGTAAAGCTATATATATGCATCAGAACAATTCCTTTACGTCAGCTGTCAGCTATTCTCTAGCAGTTATTCGCTGTTTCTCTTATTTGCTTTTTAAACTTCCTACTAAGCCTTCAATACCTCAAAACTGAGGAGGGGTCACTAGACCCGAAACATTAACTCTGATTTTTTTCTTCACAGACGCTGCCAGACCTGCTGAGCTTTTCCAGCAATTTCTGTTTTTTTCCTGATTTACAGCTTCTGCAGTTCTTTCGTTTTTTTCTTCGGTATTCCTATTGATTCTTAACCATATCTTCTGTCCGCCTGGGAACCCTGCAGCCTAATGGTATCAATGTGGACTTCACCAGTTTCAAAATCTCCCCTTCCCCTACAGCATCCCTAAACCAGCCCAGTTCGTCCCTCCCCCCACTGCATCACACAACCAGCCCAGCTCATCCCCTCCCCCCACTGTATCCCAAAACCAGCCCAGTTCGTCCCCTCCCCCCACTGCACCACACAACCAGCCCAGCTCTTCCCCCCCACCCACTGCATCCCAAAACCAGTCCAACCTGTCTCTGCCTCCCTAACCTGTTCTTTCTCTCACCCATCCCTTCCTCCCACCCCAAGTCGCACCTCCATCTCCTACTAACCTCATCCCACCTCCTTGACCTGTCCATCTTCCCTGGACTGACCTATCCCCTCCCTACCTCCCCACCTATACTCTCCTCTCCACCTATCTTCTTTTATCTCCATCTTCAGTCCGCCTCCCCCTCTTTCCCTATTTATTCCAGAACCCTCACCCCATCCCCCTCTCTGATGAAGGGTCTAGGCCCGAAACGTCAGCTTTTGTGCTCCTGAGATGCTGCTGGGCCTGCTGTGTTCATCCAGCCTCACATTTTATTATCTTGGATTCTCCAGCATCTGCAGTTCCCATTATCTCTTCTGCCTTACATCTGCTTTAAGTGGACATTTTCTTTCTAATGTTAATTTATGGCTCCTTTGTCATCCAGGGAAATCTGGATTTGTTTACCTTACCTTTTCCATTTGAGGGATAATTCCTTGACTGTATCCAAATATTTGAAGGCAGCCCATTGTTAGTTACTGTTTTTCCTGCTAATCTCTTATTCCAACAAATTCTGCTCTGCCGTGTTCTTGCTCCATTCAAGTTAGCTTTTCACCAGTTTTTCTTTACTCTGATTGCTTCATGTCATTTTCCAACCCCATTCTGAATTTTATGGTACAATGATCGCTGTCTCCTCAATGTTCTCATACTGATATCGGAGGGTCAGAATACAGTGAAATAGGCACTATTTCACTTGTTTAATTTCTTAAAGTCTATAGTCATGAAGACAATTCAATTCCTAGCAGACATGCTTGCAGTATTCATACTTTGCATCTCATGTTCCGCACTATTCAGCTTTACTTTGTTGCTCAAAATTACTTCAAATTAAAATGAATTTGTCTTAAACCATAATGGTCTTTAAAGCCTTAAGCAAGTTCATGATATCTTGATAAATAATGGATATCTTCACTCACTGTGAATGGTAATTACGTAAGGAAAGATGTTCTGAACTTGTTCTGTTTCCAATCAAAGAAGAATCCCAAACACTTTAGCCCATCTTCCAACTTGGAATGGTGTAGATGCCTGTAACAATCTGATTCAGAAATATTTTTAAATAAGAATTTAGATGATACATGTATTTTGACCTCCAATGTTTGTGCCAAAGAAGAAGTCAATAAGCATCTGCCAATCTCCATGGAAGGTCAACAGAAATCCAGATGAGTGGCATTGGGAGAACCCCTTCCCCACCTTTGAACACCTATGTTATCACTTAAAATGATGTTAGAATTTGTGTCTTGCCCCATGTAAGAAAAATGTTGCAGAATTAATTCATGAAACCTGTTGAATACTTTAAAAGTGACATTGTCAGAAGGGAACAAATATCCAGAAGGATTCACAGCTGTGTGACTTTCTTCATCAATTTGTCAGGAACTAGACAATTGTAGTACAACTGTAAACCCCCAGCAACCAGCACTGCACTTCAAGAACATCCAATAAGTTGCTGCTTAGTTTAAAAAATGAATTTGTAGTTAGTTATACACCAACTAAATATTACATGAAGACCAAATGCTTTCGCAAAATTGCTCCTGAATTATTCGAGAAATATTGCAAAGTAAACTGAATTTCCTAAACCAGTAAATTTGATGTGTTTTTATACACTTGAGAACCAGCAAACTCCTTCAAGATACAACAAAAGGGCTGATTGAAAGACAGTAAATTGCTTCTTGAAAGAATGCAATAAATATGTAAGTAAATAAAGATTATTGATCAGAACATAATGCATACAAAATAATTAAGTGTTAGCACATTTTTATGATTATTTTCTTCACAAAAGATAAACAAACTGGATAAAGCAGAACGTGCTTGTTATCATCACAAAATCCTGCATTGAGATTGCACCCTCTTCAATTGCTACTTATGACCAGTACTTTAAAGGTAATAGAATGTTAAGCATGAAAACTTTGTAGAGGTAAAATTAGTTTGGATGCTACCACAAGATGGGTGGCTACAAACTGCCACTCATTTTACACGCTGTCCAAAAGAAACATTGGGTGAGATGAAATATAAGATAGGCTGCCAATTCATTATCGTCTAATTTATGCTACTGCTGAAGTGCAATTCCACATTCTACTTCTCTCTGCCAGCTCTTGGCATAACTGTGTTTTTGTCAGAGCATGCTACCACATACAGTGAGGAAAGCAGTCTTTTGCTTCTTAGAGAATACCGTCCATGCATCAAGAGGATCATGATTCATATTTCATATCCTCCACCTCTCTCCCAGCCTCAACACTCTTTAGCAAAAATCAGGATCATTCTCAATGCATTGGCTCAGATGAAATTATGGTTTATTCGCAATGTATTTTCCTCAGTCCAGAAAGTCTACTGTCAAATATTAGTTACCAAAAATTCAACAACCAAGAATGGAGTGTATTTTGTGTGAAGAAAGTAAGCTGATTTTATAAAATCCACTTTTTAACATTCTAGGAGGATATTTTACAGGCCATTTTCTAATTCTTTTTTTTCATTTTTGTCTTGTTTCTCTCTCATTTCCAGGAACAATCAACAATGCTATGGTTCTACAGGTGGGAATAGCACCTTCTGAACATTCTTTATATTCAACTCAGGCAATTAATGTCAACAGACTATATTAACAATCAACATTGAGATTGACTTTGTCATTCTCCATTTTCTGGCAGACGTTAGTTAGGTCAGTTGGCTACAGAGTTGATTTGTAAAGCAGACTGATGCTAACTGCACAGTTCAAATCCCTTACGAGCAGAAATCATTATCTTCTCAGTCTCACCCCTTGCTGTGGTGTGAAACCCTTCAGCTTAAACCAACAACAATTATATCGCTGATAACAAAGTGTGGAGCTGGATGAACACAGCAGGCCAAGCAGCATCTCAGGAGCACAAAAGCTGACGTTTCATCATCTGATGAAGGGTCTAGGCCCGAAACGTTAGCTTTTGTGCTCCTGATATGCTGCTTGGCCTGCTGTGTTCATCCAGCTCCACACTTTGTTATCTTGGATTCTCCAGCATCTGCAGTTCCCATTATCACTGAAACAATTATATTACTGTCTCTAATGAGAGGAGCCCTATGTCCCTCTGGGACTACAGTGGCTTTACCTTCACCTTACCCCATTTCTTGGTAAAAGCTCACTAACAGTGCTTCCAAGACAACAGTCAAGAAAGAGAATTCTGGTAGGATACTTTCTTATTATTATGCCAGACACTGAATTTACTTGAAACCCTTTTCTTCTC
The DNA here is from genome assembly GCF_030684315.1 of Stegostoma tigrinum. Classification (NCBI taxonomy): domain Eukaryota; kingdom Metazoa; phylum Chordata; class Chondrichthyes; order Orectolobiformes; family Stegostomatidae; genus Stegostoma; species Stegostoma tigrinum. Next base: position 27,920,616 of record NC_081367.1, on the reverse strand, counting down.
ATCTCTTGCTTCTTCTAACTGTGAGATAATATTATCCAACTTGGCAATGAATAGGAATTGAGCAAATGTGTCTTGTATTGCATGGGTCAATGGAATTCCAAATACTGTTTTTACAGAAAGCCATCAGAGATGCACAGTGAGCCTTTCAGGGTCATAGCAGTTCTATCTGAATAAAAGCAATGGAGGTAAATGTAAATTCACTTTCTAATAGTAAATGGCCAGTCAAAGGATCCAAGTGTAATTGTTTAAGAGTATCTTTAAGACCTCATATATGCCCACATCAACAAAGCAATGAAAATGGAGAGGAACTTGGTGAGTTGGGTGATGAGGAAATGGGTTTTATATTGCGGTTAGTCTAAGGAAACTGTCAAATCAGTTTGCTATTGCACTTTTAATTACTGGCACATTTCTAAAAGAAAATCTAGAAGTTTGCTACGACTACTGTCACAGATTGCAAGTTTTAAAACAAATCTCTCGCTACTCTCACCACATATTTATAGCAGCTTGTTGTTCACTTTTCTATTTTTCCTAAACAATGAGAGTGTATTTTGCCAGTCCCTCTTGTTTGTGGGCTCCAGCTTTATGAAGACTGCAATAATACTGTGTTAAATTTAAAACAGAAGTACAGGTTAATTTTTTTGGCACTAGGAAAATCTCACAGCACAAGTACTTAAAAATACATAAGAACATATACATTGAGAAAGGATATAAAATGAGTCAATTGATAATGACTTAAATATAAAACCAAGGGATACTGATGATCAAAGTCCTTGCTTTTTAAGACGGTGTCATGAATTTCAAAGTCGGAGCTAGCAGTCTGAGATTTCTTTGTGGAAATGAGTTGATTGCCTCATCAGCAGTTGAGGAATTGTAGGCAGTTTCTTCTCTTTACAAAATGTTTTTGCAAGTTTCCGGAGGAAGATTTTCCTGAAATGTGACATCTGCTTCGTTGTTTTGAATAAAGGAGATTTTTTTACTTGCAAAGCGCAGAACTACAGGTCGGTGGCTACTTTTCTAGGGCAGTGGTTTCTCCTTCATAACCCAAAGTTCAGAGTGTTGATTTTGTCAATAAGCGTGGGATAGAACAGTAATGGCCATTTTACTGCCTGCTATTCCATAATTGCACAATTAAAAAGGATGTCAGGTTCAATATTGTGGGACTCATGTGACCAAACCTAAGTGAGATGTATTTACCATCAAGACAGAGGCTTACACTACAGATGGCCAACTGTTATGGAACTTTACAGGTTAACTGGAAAGTCATCAACACATCCCCACACAAGACAAATGTGACTTGCACTTTAATTGTGTAGGATTTTTTTCTTGGACACAATCATCTCTGTAAAAGTTTGTTTAGAAATTGTTTAAGAATATACCTGAGGCATTGATTGCCAAGAGATCTCAGACCATCTTCAACAGAGGGCACAGGTCCAACTGTGGAAATTACAAAAGGATTTCTCTACTGTCCACCCCAGGTAAGGACTTTGCAAGAATCCCCCTGAACCACTTCCTCCCAATGCCTGAAGAGCTCCTCCTCAAGTCTTGATGCAACTTCTGCCTGTCAAGAGGCGCAATGGACATAATTTTCAGTGTGTAACAAACCAAGAAAAGTGCAGGGAACAGGACCAACCTCTGTACATTGCCTTCTTCAACCCTGTCAACAATGAGAGATTGTGGAATACCCTCTTCAAATTCGGCTGTTGCAGAAATTCTCCACCTGCTTCGCAATGACATGTAAGCTATGATCCCCACCAATGCATCCACCACAGGCCAAATATGAGCACAAGCTGGGGTCAAACAGGGCTGTGTCATCACATGACTGCTCTTCTCCATCTTTCTCATTGCAACACTTCACTCCATCTACCTGAAGTACACCACCAGAGTACAGCTAAGCTACAAACCTCCAGGTCAGAACCAAGACCACCCCAACTTCTGATATTGAACTGCAGCATGCAGACAATTCCTAGATGTGCCCAGACTCAGGATATCATTGACACATTACAACAGAGTGTGTGAGTGAATGGCCATCAAACTAAACACCCAGAAAACAGAGACTCTACCAGTTACACAACACTGCCATCTACTATCACACCGCCCCGATCATAAAAGTCCATAGTGAGCCCTGGACAACATAAATCAATTCCATTACCTCATGAACTTCCTTGTGGTCTGAGCTGACATTAACGTTGAAATCCAACATCAATACCAAAGCACCAGTGCAACCTTCAGGCGCCTGAGGAACAGTGTGTTAAAAGTCTGAAACCTTAAAACCAGCACCAAGCCTATATTCCACAGATTGATTGATTGATTGATTGATTGTCACATGTACCTAAATACAGTGAAAAGCTTTGTTTACAAGCAGTACAGGCAGATCATAGAAGCAAGGATGTACAGATCATTGGGTGAAAAAACTAGACAGAGGCTTACAAGTGACATTGTACAGGGCATGTGCTAGACAGGAACAACATTAGCAAGATCAGCATTATTTGAAGTCAGTGAGACCATTCATTAGTCTAATAATGGCAGGGAAGAAGCTGTCCTTGAACGTGTTGGTGTATGTGTTCAAGCTTCGGTATCTCTTGCCTGGTGGAGGGGGTTGCAGGAGAGCCTCGCCAGGTTGCAATGGGTCTCTTATAATGTTGGTGGCCTTTCTGTGGCAACGGGCTATCTAACTGGAATCTATGCAGAGAAGGCTGGTTTCCATGATGATCTGGGCTGTGCACACAGCCTTCTGTAGTTTCTTATGGTCCTGGGCAGAGCAGTTGCCATACCAGGCTATTATGCACCCAGACAGTATGCTTTCAATGGTGCATCAATAAAAGTTGGTGAGAGTCATTATGGATATGACAAATTTCCTGAGCCACCTGAGGAAGAAGAGGTGTTGTTGTGCCTTCTTGACCACCACAGCTACGTGAGAAATCCAGGACAGGTTGTCAGTTATCGTCCCTCTGAGGAAGTTCTCCACCTACCACAGTGGTGTCAACGGCAAACATGTAGATGGCATTCATTCAGAAATTGGCAATGAAGTTGTGGATGTACAAGGACTATAGTAGGCGGCTGAGCACCCCTGCACCCCCTTGGGAGGCTCCAGTGTAGAGGGTTATTTTGGAGTAGGTGCACTTGGCTATCTTCTCTGATTACCGTCCATGGATCAAGAAGCTGAGAATCCAGTGGCAGAGGGTGGAGTCCAGACCTAGGTCTCTGAGTTTTGGGGCCAATCTGGAGGGTATAATGATGTTGAAGGCAGAGCTGTATTCAATGAGCAGGAGTTTGACGCTAAGTGTCCTTGTTGGCCAGTTGTTTCAGGGATAAGTGCAGCTCTAGGAAAATGGCATTTGCTGTGGACCTGTTACATTGAAAAGCAAATTGTAAAGGATTGAGGCAGGCTGGGAGACTAGAGTTGATGTGAACCATGAACAGCTCTCAGAGCACTTCATGATTACGGACATCAGAGCCACTGGATGGTAGTCATTAAGGCACGTTGCATGCGCTTTCTTAGGTACTCAGATGACGGTCATCTTCTTAAAGCAGGTGGGGACTTCAGCTTGTAGGAGGGAGAGGAAATTCAAGCTTTTAATTAACCAGTAAAGCCATGACAGTTAGTGAAATTTTAAAACAATGTCGTTTGGCTTGGTATCATTATATAGCTGTTCATTACTTGTTGGTTGCTCATTAACTAAGCTAGTGTGATTGAACAGAATTCTATTGTCTTTATTTTGTATGGCTGGCACATGGCCATAAAGCCAATTATAATATTAATTTTAGGAACAGAGCTTTCCAGTAATGACTGTAGATAATGCTTTAAAAAATTGCTGACTCAGTTGTGCATAAGTTATTATCCTTCAGAACAGAAAGGACACTCATTGTTGCGATCTCTGATAACAGCACTGCTCTAACTTGAAAACATAAGTACTTCTGAGAAATTAGTTCAAAGATCCTGTATAACCACAGGGTTCACGCTTCTGACTAGAACACAAAGCTTCAAAATATGGACTACTAATAAATCTAAAAGATGAAAAGAAAGAAACCACAATGTGATATAAAAGTATGTTCAGGTATAGATGGAAGGATCTAGCTTGACCTAGGATCATGAGGAAATTCACAATTTTGAGATTTTGAGAAGTAGTAGGTTATAATAAAGACATTTGAATATTGCAAGGATGCAGCAGGAAATAAAAGCAGACAAAATGGCATATTTTCAGTTTTAAAGGTTGTTTTTAATACAGCTGTTAACATTGAATCTGAATCATTTAATTAGATAACTACCTTATAATTATTATCCTGCCTGCATCATTCTCTATATTGCTCAATAATAACGGCTACAGAATAACTAAAGGAGCTCATAAAATTATGAAAAGATCATTATAAAAACTTACAAAAAGATCACATTTCTTCCAATTTATACTTTTAAGTCATAAGTAACGGTTTGGATGCCTCTTTTACTCTCACGAAAGACTTTTTTCCAAAACTGCAAAAATACATTCTGTGGTAATAGTGGTAGTTTGAATCCTGTTAAAAAGTAACCACACAATAGGGTGCAACTCAGTGGTTAGTACTACAGCCTTACAGCCCCAGGGGCCCAGGTTCAATTCCAGCCTCAGGTAACTGTCTGTGCAGAGTTTGCACATTCCCCTCATGTCTGTATGGGTTTTCTCCCACAGTCCAAAGACGTGCAGGCTGAGTGGATCAGCCATGCTAAATTGCCCATGGTGTTCAGGGGTGCATGGGTTATAGGGAGACGGGCCTGGGTGGGATGCTCCAAGGTCCAGTGTGGACTCCTTGGACCAAAGGGCCTGTTTCCACACAGTAGGGAATCTAATCAATATGTATGGAGAAAATAATATCAGCATTTACAATTTTTGTAACTTCTCAGCTGGACAAACATTTTTATTTGTAAACATATAAATCCCTGATCAAAGGAACTATTCAATTTTGGGCTGGCTTCTAAGTTTAAACAAAGTTTTAAATTTGCAAAGTCATAACATTCACAGACAATAATTCTAGAAAAAAAGACATAAAATGTTTAAATAGTGGCAGGAGTGCCACCTAATGGTCTATACAACCATCCTGTGAATTGGTGGCTTAAGAACGTCATTTCTTCACTAAACCTTCAATAAAACATTCAAACAGCAGTTCTTTTTAAAGCTATTCAAAGGAGATGTAGTTGATAATGTAAGTGAAATTAATAGATATAATTTTTAAACAAAGATAAAGCTGATAAATTGCAACCCATTGTAATTAAAATACACCACAATTGCTTCAAAAACATCATTAGATTCTGATCACCATTCTGAAAAAATTCAGTACCTTACACTTTTTTTGTAAAAGATAAAATTATCACCTAAAATGAACTGGTATGTGTCACTTTTAAGAAATTTAAACCGCTGTACTGATGCCATGAATCTGTTTTCAGAAATGCTAGTGTTTCCTGCACCACAATGGACAACAGATGGTCTGGGAGTGGTTTAAATTTGAAGGAATACAAAGCATGACCCAAATCTCTCTGCTGCATATGCTTGTGCCATTAGTATAGAAATGAGGATTGAGAGATGTTTGCATCCTCTGCCATGGTGCAGTTGGAATCCTGAATTACAACAAGCCCAATTTGTGAACCGAGAGAGGGAATGAGCTCCTTAGGGTCTTGCACAGAAATCTTCATGCCAACATCATCCCAGTACTGTTCCATTAGCCATTTCAGTGCACTGCACCTCTCTTTGCTTAGTGTGCTTCAAATAAAATGGTCATAAGATGTTAAAAGAATTGTCATTAAATTTAACTTTATAACAACCCTAAGGCATGTAAACATCAGAGAAGAGCCTCTGGAATGGGACAGCTCATGACAAACAGTTTTCTAGTACTGGACCATGCAGTTTTCAGTTCCTCTGGAACAGTAATCACTTTTTAGACATGAGTCACGTATGTGAAATAAAATATTAACACCATGCCAAGACTAGCTGCCAACAATGCCTTACAATACATATGAGGAAACACACATTATGATCCCAATACCTATTGGCAAGGGCTCTCAAAGTTAACCATCAATTACAACACACTCCATTTAATTTGAACATTTGCCAGTGTTCATTTTTGTTTGGTTACAATAAAGGAGGCCAAACACTGGTGTTTGGAGTATGGAATTTAAAGGTTTCTGACACTGTCAGCACTGCTAGTGTTACTTAAAACTTATAAATTGCATTTCATCCTCTTAGTCTGCTGTGTTTATGGCATCCAGGTCATTACACTGCACAGTCAAATGTCTTTGCAGAGTAGCATTGTGCAAAATGCAGCAGACAATTATGTTGGAGAATGGCGAGAGCCTTGTACTCTTAGACAGCAATTGATCCATTCAGGAACCATGGATGTGTTGTAGCAACATCCATTCATCTGCACTATGCTGGACATCATTAGCCATACCTGCATACCCCGACTAATGCCAGTCCTCTAGCCTGAACTTCCTTAAAATTAGCGAAGATGCCAATGCTGAAAATCTGAAATAAAAACTGACAATGAAAGAAGTAATAAGCAGATGTGGCTGTATCTGTGGAGAGAGAAACACAAGAGTTAGTGGCCAGGATTTAATGTGTGTGACAGGCTGACATGTGGCAGAACTGCTATATATTGCTAATCAGGCATCTAATTGGGCAGTATCAGGCCCCCTGTCTGAAGCTGATATCTGTCCCATTCCAGCCACACTACCAGGAGTGATATGTGTACTAAGGAGGGACTAGATGGAGATGAATGCAGTCTACGTGAGAATGAAGCAATTGACCATTGGGGAAGGGAGGTTCGAATCAGGAAGGAGGTGGATTCCTCTGGAGGTCCCAGTCTCAATGTGAGGTCCCTCGATTGGGCACTGTGTACCCAGAAACAAGTAACACCCTGGGAGATCATCAGCAAACAGAACAGGGCTGAATGAGCCTGCAGATGACAAGTTTCCACCCCGTGCACCACCGAATACCAGCAGCTGTTGAATGAGGCCTTTAACTCACCATTTAAGGGCCCCAAAAAGCCTTCAGATGCAAAGGCTGCATACAAACCTTCCTTCCCAAACTTAATCATTGAGCTCTGGAATCTCACCTCAACTTTCAGCATGACTACACTGACAGCAAGCACTCCCTGATCAGCCCCTTCATGATTAATACCCAGATTCTCAGGACTGGTTGTGGTCCACCCTCTGGTCTCAATTGGGAGAGGAGTCCCAAATGAACATGGCCCAGCCCCTTATTAATGTCTCCACCGCAATTCAATGACAAACCTATAACCTCTGGACTGATTGCATTAGAACTACAGGACTGACACTGTCTCAAATCCTGGATTTCAGTAAGTGTTCTCCAGGCTCTGACTGACGATGGCCAACCACCTGGATGAAGATCAATGATGATCCTTGACTGGCTGGTGGCAATCCCTGACAGATCACAGCACCCCTTCACTCCACAAAGGACTGGTTCCCATTGACTTTCAGACATGGCCAATCGGTTGATGCAAGTACAGTGTGTTTATTGTGTAATCTGTTTATTAGTGATGCAAGTGTGCCAAAGTGCCTTCCTCTACATTAAACAGAAATACAAAGCAGAGAAGCTGGAAGTCTGTAGGTTACGGTTGACAATATTACATGCTATAAAACAATGCTAGCCAGAGAAGCTGGCAACCTCAAAAACAACAAAAAGTGAGTGCGCAGACAGAAGTGCAGCCAAGAGGCATAAGATGCATTCTATGTAGATGCATGAAGTGTGTGTGTGTGTGTGTGTGTGTGTGTGTGTGTGTGTGTGTGTGTGTGTGTGTCCAAGTAGAACAAGAAGCATATGTTATAAGTGTCCCTGAACTTCAAACTGAAGTGGTGAATGCTGAAGTGGTGTGTGAGTTGAGAGGAACGCAGCCATGATGATGCGGTGAGGCTGATGGTTTGATGATGTCCACTTGAACCAACAAAGAGTGGAAAAAGATGATGTCCGTGGAGCATGCGGGGAAATGGTGGCAATGATGAAGTACGATAAATGCCCAGAGAGGCAAGCAACAAGCTGTGACACCATATAACCACTCTGACTTTCAGGTCAAAAATTACTGCCTTTGAGTTTCTTGGGGAAGGAGGGAAGAATAGGGAACTGTTTAGAAATGCCACGGGTTGGGCTATTAATGTGATACAAGTGCATGGAAATGAGACATTCGCCATTCATTAAGAGATCTAAACTCACTCTTTAAACTTTAACAGGAAAATCAGAATTCTTTTTTTCTCGACATCAACAATCTAATTTTCTAATACTCGGTATTTACTTTCAACTTTTTTGCCATTCCCTATGCTATGCAAGGGAAAATTCCACACAATGCATGTTTATGAGCTTTTGTCAGAAGTGGATAAGTTATAGTAAAGTTGCCTTCGAGTCAGAAGACCATAAGGCTGGTCTGTCATTAGAGGAAGATGACTGATGGTCATTGATGTCATTTCTTTAAAGCAAGTACAGAGGCAGGCAAAGGAAGAAAGCGCAAAACTAAAAGTCTATGTAGGAGGACATATATATTATACTAAAAACAGTGACTTGGGAGAGATGTAGATGAAACAGCCAGCATTCAAATAAATAAATAGCAAATTACACTGGACATGTTGTAATAAAACACACGATGGAAAGATTCCGAAGAGAGTCTTTTAGTATGAATTCACTGAAGTCTATGAGTAAATACCTCGTGAAATGTTCAGCAAACAGAAATCTTAAAACAATCTTAAACTCCACTGAGCTCTCTTAACCAATTTGGTGCACCCAATCTCTTCTAAGTCCTACCGTCACATTAACAGTGTTTGTGAAAGGCTGAAAGACAGAAGAGAGTGAATTACACATGGGATAATGGAGCAAGGGAAAGTGGGAATGGCAATGGAACAATTAAAGACAAACATGTGTTTAAAAGACATGTAACTGGAATAATAGGATCATCACCAAAACCTGCTGTCCAAAAATAAAAATATAGTACACAAGAAAAACTAAATAATGATTAAAAAAATGAATGGAGGCACCATTTAGATTTTGAAATTGCAAACTCAGTGTTAAATGTAGATATCTGTGAACTGTTTAATCAAAAATTCAGGTGCTGTGCCTATAATTTCTTAGAGTTTCACTGAAACACTGTATAAAGGTTGAGGACAGAGAGGTCAGGCTCAAACTGGGGTAGAGAATTAAAATGACAAGCCACCATGATTGTAGGAAATTGTCTCCTGAGGTCTGAGAGAGCCAATAGTTCTTTAAAAATGTGTTGTTCTTCCATTCTGCTTCTTTTGACCATCAGTGAAAGTGTTGGAGTCATTGGCCCTTGAATAATACAACAGTGACTTCCTGGATCAGTTGGTCAGCAACTGTCTGTTGCTTCCTGTACTTCACTGACATGAGATTAAATAATAAGGTATTTTAGTCATTTTAACTTTGATGACTGCTGTCTCTGAATGAATGTTAAAGTACTGTGTAGAAGGATGTCTGAAGGCACAACATTACATATGTCCGTTTGATAAACCTCAGCCTCTTAAACACATCTCTATTGTCATCCTGAGAGATCCATGATGTTGTGAAACAACAGGGTTTAACATTTGACATCTGAATTTTGGGTGAGCCACTCCCTGCTTTTGTTCTTTTGCTAGGTCATGTGCATCGTCTGAGAGCTGGTTTGTGCTCTGTGAAGTTCAAAGGAAAGGCCCTAAGCCATTATAAGGGAAAGTAATTCATCCTAGGCTACCAAGATAATAAAATGTGAGGCTGGATGAACACAGCAGGCCAAGCAGCATCTCAGGAGCTTTTGTGCTCCTGAGATGCTGCTTGGCCTGCTGTGTTCATCCAGCCTCACATTTTATTATCTTGGAATTCTCCAGCATCTGCAGTTCCCATTATCTCTCATCCTAGACTACGTTCTGAAAAGCCAGAAGGGCTCTCCTTGGAGCATTCATTTTCACTTTGACTTGGGAAAAGTCCAGGTTTAGTGGGTAAAGAAAAAACTGTGTCAGCATTCACAATTAGATTCTATAGCAGGGCGATGGAAAAGAGGACAAATGCATATGCTACATGATAACAAATGCCATGCATACATTGTGTTTGCTTCAAAGTTACTTGCACAGAGCAGTGAGTTAATAGACACCTCAGGCAACTGTAATAGTACAGGGAGGTTTGAACATTGTATAAGGAATTCAACATTTTTCTCATACAGGTTTGTGAATCTTTGGAAACTTCTTCATCAAAAAGCAGCAGGGGCAAAGACTGAATCGTTTTAATGCAGAGGTAAATACATTCTTGATAAGCCTGGGAGTGAAACACTATCCAAGACAGGTATGGATGTGAAGTATCAGAGATAATGGGAACTGCAGATGCTGGAGATTCCAAGATAATAAAATGTGAGGCTGGATGAACACAGCAGGCCAAGCAGCATCTCAGGAGCACAAAAGCTGACGTTTCGGGCCTAGACCCTTCATCAGAGAGGGGGATGGGGGGAGGGAACTGGAATAAATAGGGAGAGAGGGGGAGGCGGACCGAAGATGGAGAGTAAAGAAGATAGGTGGAGAGGGTGTAGGTGGGGAGGTAGGGAGGGGATAGGTCAGTCCAGGGAAGACGGACAGGTCACGGAGGTGGGATGAGGTTAGTAGGTAGCTGGGGGTGCGGCTTGGGGTGGGAGGAAGGGATGGGTGAGAGGAAGAACCGGTTAGGGAGGCAGAGACAGGTTGGACTGGTTTTGGGATGCAGTGGGTGGGGGGGAAGAGCTGGGCTGGTTGTGTGGTGCAGTGGGGGGAGGGGATGAACTGGGCTGCTTTAGGGATGCAGTAGGGGAAGGGGAGATTTTGAAACTGGTGAAGTCCACATTGATACCATATGGCTGCAGGGTTCCCAGGCGGAATATGAGTTGCTGTTCCTGCAACCTTCGGGTGGCATCATTGTGGCAGTGCAGGAGGCCCATGATGGACATGTCATCAAGAGAATGGGAGGGGGAGTGGAAATGGTTTGCGACTGGGAGGTGCAGTTGTTTGTTGCGAACTGAGCGGAGGTGTTCTGCAAAGCGGTCCCCGAGCGGTGATTGAGAACGCCCTTGACCGCGTCTCCCGCATTTCCCGCGACACATCCCTCACACCCCGCCCCCGCCACAACCGCCCCAAGAGGATCCCCCTCGTTCTCACACACCACCCCACCAACCTCCGGATACAACGCATTATCCTCCGACACTTCCGCCATTTACAATCCGACCCCACCACCCAAGACATTTTTCCATCCCCTCCCCTGTCTGCTTTCCAGAGAGACCACTCTCTCCGTGACTCCCTTGTTCGCTCCACACTGCCCTCCAACCCCACCACACCCGGCACCTTCCCCTGCAACCGCAGGATATGCTACACTTGTCCCCACACCTCCTCCCTCACCCCCATCCCAGGCCCCAAGATGACATTCCACATTAAGCAGAGGTTCACCTGCACATCTGCCAATGTGGTATACTGCATCCACTGTACCCGGTGCGGCTTCCTCTACATTGGGGAAACCAAGCGGAGGCTTGGGGACCGCTTTGCAGAACACCTCCGCTCAGTTCGCAACAAACAACTGCACCTCCCAGTCGCAAACCATTTCCACTCCCCCTCCCATTCTCTTGATGACATGTCCATCATGGGCCTCCTGCACTGCCACAATGATGCCACCCGAAGGTTGCAGGAACAGCAACTCATATTCCGCCTGGGAACCCTGCAGCCATATGGTATCAATGTGGACTTCACCAGTTTCAAAATCTCCCCTTCCCCTACTGCATCCCTAAAGCAGCCCAGTTCATCCCCTCCCCCCACTGCACCACACAACCAGCCCAGCTCTTCCCCCCCACCCACTGCATCCCAAAACCAGTCCAACCTGTCTCTGCCTCCCTAACCGGTTCTTCCTCTCACCCATCCCTTCCTCCCACCCCAAGCCGCACCCCCAGCTACCTACTAACCTCATCCCACCTCCGTGACCTGTCCGTCTTCCCTGGACTGACCTATCCCCTCCCTACCTCCCCACCTACACTCTCTCCACCTATCTTCTTTACTCTCCATCTTCGGTCCGCCTCCCCCTCTCTCCCTATTTATTCCAGTTCCCTCCCCCCATCCCCCTCTCTGATGAAGGGTCTAGGCCCGAAACGTCAGCTTTTGTGCTCCTGAGATGCTGCTTGGCCTGCTGTGTTCATCCAGCCTCACATTTTATTATCATGGATGTGAAGTAATCAGATTAGTAATGATCTTATCGAATGGCAGGGCAGGTCTGAGTGACCTACTTCTGGTCCTAATTTACATGTTGATATGAAAGCTTGTCAATGGCCTTTAATTGAAAATGATGCCTTCTTCATGCCAATTAAAGAGATGCACAGTCAAAATGCCATAGAAAGAATACTTCCCAAAGACTGCATTCAGGGCCCATCTGGATCCTTCCTACAAAATGAAAATTCAACCTAACGTTTCTTGGCTTTACCTTCAGATTTCTGTTCCTTCACATTGACAACTGAAAAAGAAATTTTAAGTTTTGAAAGTCATCAACAGCTTCCTATATATTCTTGAATTGCTGCTAATATGCTGGCCCCTATCACCTCTATGATGCTAAAGTTCAAGCTTTCTGTGCTGTTGCTAATTGGGAGAGTGAAAGATTATTGACACAAAACTTGCACAATAAAGCAAAAACAGATATAATTCTAAGCTGCTGCAAAACCAATAAAATCTAGCCCTAGCTCACTTATGCACATGACAAACCATGGAACAATCTGAGATATATTGGATAAAGAAAGTTAGACAGAGTTAAAAAAAGAGAGAAAGAAAGGAAGAGAGAGAAAGAGAGTAAGCGAGAAAGAAACAGCAAAAGAATAAAAGAACAAAAAGAAGAAAGTGAATGACAAAGAGTAAAAAGGAAAAGACAGAAAAAGATGGAGAAACAGAGAGCGAAAAAGAAAAAAAGTAAGAAGGAAAAATGGAAAGAAAGACAGAAAAAGATAAAGAGAGGGAAAAAGAAAGATAGTTAAAAAGAGAGAATGAAAGAGAGAGGAAGAAAGAAAGTAAAAGAAAGCGAGAGACAAAGTAAAAATGAGCAAAAGAGAGAAAGAAATAAATAAAAACTTTAAAAGAAACAATTTAAAATGAGACACTTTACAATGAATGAGGTCATATACAAAAATGCGTGGGAGTTTTTCTTAAATCTATCAGAGTATAAAAGAGTCTATTCAATAACATTTTGATTAAACTCAGAGTACTCTTCATTCCAGATAGATGAAAATAGTGCTGTAATTATGGTGGAGCACTCTGGAACTCCTTGAATACACATAAAGTATCGTGCAGTTTTACTTATGATTGAGTCTGAGGTTTCCTTAATTCTATTATGGTGAATTAGGGCTTGAAAATCATTGAAATAATATCCCAGATTAATATGATAAAATAGTTACTGATTATCACGAGTTTGTTCTGACATTCAATTAAAACACAAACATCTTGTGGATTTTGTTCAATACATATTCAGTTTTCCTTTAAATATTACAGAATTGTTTAAAAATCTATTTTTATAATATATTTATCAACCTGAGAAAACTGTATGTATCATTTAAAGAGTCACCCCGGTAACATTTATCATATTTAAAACATAGCTGCGTCCTCATCACTATTTTCTTTGACACAGGAGACCCATTATCTTTAAAAGCAAAACATCATGTATTGTTTAAACATGAATTGCATGTGCCTAGTTTCTGAGGTAACTTCTAAATATTGGTGCATTTTACAGACTAATAGTGTAAATGTTTCAAAATAGCCATTTATGCCTTTTCTCCAGGGGTTCTGCCAACATTGTCACAAGCAATTCCCTTCCCCAACCTTTGTTTACTATTTAACAGGTCTGTTTGGCAGTTAGTGTAGGACAGGGGCTCTCAAACATGGACACTTTGAAGACTTTCCAGGGGATCTATGAACTTAACTACGTCTATCACAAATTGCATTTGAAATACATTCCTAACCACAGCTAGTTCAATAACGACAAATTAAATTAACATTCATAATAACCTTCCTCCTCACTGTCCAAAATTTCAAAAAGCATGACCTCTCTGCACACTGGTTGGTTGCAGGATGCCAAATTGTAACAGAAGTTCAGCATTTATTGGTTCGACAACACATCAGTCGTAAGATGCGATCATATCTAATTGGTATAAAGGATACCAAAGGATAGAGTCAAACTTAGGTTATGTGTTAAGTTAGCAACAACTTGGAAGCAATCTGTCTACAATATGAAGTTTTATTATATGTAAACCTATGCACATGTACATATCTCATTACTAAGTTTTTGTTAAAATCAAGCCCTCTTTTTGATTGATGATTAGGTCCCAACCAATGAAGAGTGTTAGTTGGATAAAATAGGGAGCAATCATTTATAAGTACCATTAACATTACACAAAGGATCTTTACACCCAGCAGTGAGGAAGATGGACCAACAGCTTGCAGATATCTGTAACAGCATACTTGGATATGTAGAAGCATTCTTGAAGCATTCTTTACTTGCAACACCTTTTCACCGCGTGTATTCTATGAATTTAAAGCTTAAATGATGGGATCAGTGACTACTATTCTATTTGAAATCAGGCTCTTGGATCAAAAAGTGTTTGAGAACCTCTGATCCACTGTGCTGTTATTTTCTGAGCTTGCAAAAACAAAGTATATCATCTAAGAGCACAAAGTAAAACCAGTAGTTGCAATAAAAATATTGAGAGAATTATCAATTTGCTCTTGGGCACTGTACAGTTGTACCTCAATATTTAAAAAATGAAAAGGATGTTTTTGCAGCAGAGAACTTCAGCTTATCTATCATTACCCTATTTTACCCTTAAAATGACAAACAAAATTAATGAAATATCAAAGTAGCAATTTTGATATAGAACTTTATAGGAAGTAGCACTCAGCCTTTAGACCATAAGGAGAATCATCATTGAACTTACATAGTTCGCATTTGAAGTTTGTTCTTTTATATTTTCAAACAAAGACCAGTAGATAATGATCTAGAGCAATCTGGAGCAGAAATCTTTACTGATTTTCCCCTCTCAAGATGTACTATCCTACTGTATTTCACCCATTCCTGCCCTAAAACACATCAGCTAACTCTGCAGCGAGTTACAGGAGAGACCTCCTGCACTGCATGTCTCAGCAAATCACTGGGTCAATTTGCTGACACCTGGGAAGCTGCTGTGTTTGTATTTTCAGCAATGAGCACCAGGGTTACTACTGCAGCAAAGGTTATTTTTCCATGTTGGTGATATCAAGTGTATATTTAGCCTTGTCAACAGTACAATACCTAATAAAAACAAAAGTATCTGTTTGCAAGCTGTAGTAGCAGAAAGGTTTATGTAACTGATGACAAAGCTTGGCCCACGGCTAACAATTCATGAGTGCACAGCTATTCCGGGAAAATATCAGCGCTAGTGAATAACATTTTTAGTAACATACCCAGTAAAAATAAAATGTTAGATCGATGCTAGACATTTAAAATCTACTTCTGCTTTTACTACAGTGATCATTCATCAAATTAGATCAGCACATTACAAAATTGTGGATAACTATATTATATGCAGACATTATTTTGGGGAGGATTCATGTAATCATTAACGATACAAATTTATGCAGTTTCATACAATTGTGTGGTGCACATAAATCATACTCACCAATTTTTGTTAAAATCTTGCATATCAATGATTCCATTTATTTATCCCAGCATACCTAGAAAACTGCATTCTGTTTGAATCATTGCCCTTTACAGTTGGAAAATTCGGTCAGAACTTGCAGCTATTAGAGAATTGGCAGATCTCTAGGATGTAGTAACCTGCATGTTTCTTTTCCCCAAACAGCAAGACAAAAAAAAATCAACAAAAAGGTACACCCAATCAGTAATCTCTATCAACAGGCAGCATTTCATTATATACATGTCAGAAAATCTCTTGGAATGCTTGCTTCATGGTCACAGCAATTTTCAAACAGCATTGTAATATATAGGCAGATTGCGCCAAATAACAGTGCAATCAGTTGCGTTAATTTATTAATTTCAATAGTTTATATAGAATATGTCGTTATCAGTAACATTTCCAGAAACAAGAATAGAAATTTGCCCCCTATTTTTTACACAGGTGTTGATAAAGGCTTGTGCTGCAAAATCAAAGTGCTGCATACAAGTCTAGCTGAGAATATGGAACTGACATTTAGTGCCAAAAGTTGCTTTGCTGGATGTAATGTCAAACTAAGCTATGGAGACATTTTTTTAAAAATACCATTTTTATGGGATGTTTAGTTTATTTATAGCCATTGCTGTAGAAGTGTTCTGCTGACACACATGCTGAGCAATGCTTATTGTAAGATGAGAAGCATTCATTTCTTTCGCATTTGGATTTGTGAGCTACTTAAAACTAAACATCACAGACCCATTGGAAATCTTCCTTTAAAACTTGGATTCTTGGTCTTATCAGAAATTCTTGCCTACTACCAGTAAATCAATAAAGGCAAACATTGATATTTCCTGCCAAATAAAGCTGCATTGTTTTTTATAAGGAAATGTGGTAACTAATTCTCAAGTCTTAGTTGATCTTACAATAAACAATACCTGGAAAAATTCCTGAGACTATTAGTTATAATAATATAATGTGTTGAGAATAAATATTAAGCAATCTTCAGAACTGGAGATTATTCATAAGGATGGAATTGCGTATTAATTAAACTGTTCAATGGGTAATGCAATTAGAGGTTTTATAAAGTCTGAAGGTAAATGACAATGCCATCATAGTCATAATGCAGATTAAAGATTAAAAAGATTAAAATGAGCCTTTTCAACCTTGCACAATAGTCAAACCTCCTTCTTATGTAATTGATTTACAAGGATCTCGAGAGACATGAGATTACAGACACAGCAAAGTGCTATCCTTCCAATCAGTCAATATGCTCCTTAAAAATCCATTTATCCTTCGCAGACTCCAAAAAAGAATTTATTTAAAAAGTACTGACATTATTAGTTCCACTCAATGAGCGATATCAGCCTAAGCGCATCTCAACACTTCCCTTTTCTGTGGCCAACACGTTAGCTGCTATTGTTAACAGTCCCGCTCCTAAGGTTACGTTTCAACTTGCTTCAAATCTGCCACCATCAGCTGCTGCTCAAAAAAAGCATACCTACCTCTTCCAATGGCTCTCTACTGTATGCTAACATCTCTCAGCTCTACCTTAACACTACCTCTCTCAAATCCTCATTCTCTTATTTGTCATTCTGCCAATATTGGATGAGCAGAAATTTTACTTCTACTAAATATTGGAATGACCAAGCCTTTGTATTCAAAGCTTCACTAAAAGCTCCATTCCCTTGTCATCAACTAGTTCCTGATCCTAGCTATTCTCTGAGGCTAAACAAGATTGTTCACAACTTTAGTGCCATTTTTGACTCCGACGTAAGCTTTTGACCAAATTTCAACTTCATCAACACTGCTGCTGTCTCTATCAATTTCCTTACTCAGCCCTTGCCTCAACTCATCTGTTGCTGAAAGCCCCATCCATGTCCTTGTTTCAGTAGATTGATTAATTAAGGGGAAGGCAATGGCTTAGTGGTATTATTGCTGCATTGTTACCCCAGAGACCCAGATAATGTTCTGGGGATCTGGATTCAAATCCTGCCATGGCAGATGGTGGAATTTGAATTCAATAAAATATTTGGAATTAAAAATCTAGTGATGGCCATGAATCAATTATCAGGGGCAAAACCTATCTGGTTCGCTGATGTCCTCACTAATGACCTTACCTGGTCTGGCCTCCATGTGATTCTAAATCTCCAGCAATGTGGTTGACTCTAGGCAATTAGGGATTGGCAATAAATGCTGCCTTGCCCATGATGCCCTTATCCCATTAAAAAATAAAGACTCTTGACCATCCTTCCAGCTTTCAAAACACTGCTGTCTGCATCTATCTCACACCAAGTGCTTTTACATTTCAAACTGTGTTGAGTGATCAAAAATTAACGTATTTTGACAAAGAGATAGGGTTCTAAGTACATTATTACGAACTCAGCTGATGGCAATACTGGACAAGTTAGATTATCACTTGATAGGTCATAAAGTTGTTTGTTACAATGATACTGGATAGTGGCCGAACATATTCACATGAGGCTATTAATTCTCATTAACGAAAGAACACAAATTTATTGAGCGAAGTAAAACAAACAAAGCTATTTTTAACTGTTTAGAAAGATCTTAACATAAACAGTTAAGCAAAGTTTCAACCATTTTTCCTAACAAATACTCCACAAATTCTCATTCCCAGTGAAGTGTCACTCCTACCTTAACTTCTTAATTTCTTGTGTAAGTGAGTCTTTCCAGTTTTCACTGACTAGAGACTTATTTCGATTTCTCATGTCCTGAGCTTCTTTTCAGTTCTGACACTTGAAAACTTCTACACAAATCTTCACAGCTAGTACTGTGCAGTTGCTAGCACAGCTTTCACATTGTCAAAAGTACTTCCAAATTCTTACGCCTATTCCAATTTCAGGCATCACTTTAATAAGTTGATCAGGGAGCTACTGAATGGACTTCTGCTAAAATCCAACCATTCCAATAGACTAAACAATGGGAGAACAAAGATAGGCTTCATATTTTCTTCTTTAGTTGAATATCTTTTCATCACATTTGGTCTATATGGTGTTCTCAGATTTTTGATTTTAAATTTCTCATCTACCTATCAAATTCTTCCAAGGGGTCAACTCTCCTAACCTCTGCAGCCTTCTCCAGCTCTAAATAGTCAGTGATCTCTGCACACCTCCAACCTGGCCTGTTTTGTGTCCCTGCTTTTAATTAGACCATCACATGTAGTTGAGCTTTCTGCTGCCAGGGGAGCTAGCCCTGTCTACGTTTCTTCCTACATCTCTATGCTTCTCTCCCCTTTAAGTTCTTAAATCTACTTCTTTAAACAAACATCTGATCTTCTGTTCTAGCATTTTCTTACATGGCTTTGTTTTCAATTTTGTGCCTGTGAAGCATTTTGGAGTTTCACCACATTAAAAGAACCACATAAATGCACATCCCTGTTGTTGCTGTAAAGAATGTATGATTGACAATATTACCTCAGTGAGTTATAAAGCATGCCACAACAAACAAAGAGTAAGAATGTGAAAGTTGCAACAAAAAAAGTAGTTGAATTCCCTTTAATAGGGAGCTAAATAAGCATAAGAGAGAAAGGAATAGAAATATATATTGATAGTGATAGAAGGATAGATGAAGAGTGGTGGGAAGGAGCTAATGCAGAGCATTAACACTGCCGAAAGACCAGTATGGTTGAATGACTTGTTTTTGTTATATGAATTCAATGCAATAAATTAGCACAATACCAGACTGCTTACAATTACATCTGCGCAGCCAGCAACTCTTGTTGGGATTAGCAAGGCAAGGTCATATCATGTCTTATTTCACCTTAAATCAAATTAAATCTCAGAGTTAAACATTGCACCAATGTTGCCAACAGTCTAGTTTAGCCTTGGAAGATAGCCAGGGTCAGGATTGGAGTTGGTGACTAGGGAATAGAGCTTTAAGTGGGTCTCTGAATACAAAGCTTGGAAATTCCATTATTTAGTAGGAATAAATCACAGCTTCTTGTGTATCAGTATCCATGCTGGCAAACACCACACAAAATATTTTCTTCGATTTCATTTTGCACCACAGGTTTTAAATAAATTACTTCCACGTTAGCTCTGTATAATTGCTGACCACTAATGAAATTAGACTTATTAACTCTGTTCACGCTGATGTGGGCAGTTATTCCATAGCAGTTATGCCAACGCCATATTTGTTTGATGATATCATATAAATTCATGCACAATCAAATAAATAAAAAAACTTTGTCACCATTTAGGAAGGTGGGGAATCATTGAGCCCTGGTGGTGATGAGATGACATCTGAAGGGAATTGAAGCCCGAGCAGGCTCTTAGGGATCTCCTGAATAAAACAATGGCATCAACAATACCTCCTTCCTGCCTCATCTCATCTTCCTCCACTTTCTCCTCCTAAGGTAACTTCCATACACTTGGCAGCAATGAGTGCGCTCTCATAATAGTCAGGTTATGGAGCATTCAGTAGACTACCACACTCTACAAATATTGGAAGATTTCCCGAAGACCATCAAGAGTGTTCCAAGCAACAGAATCATCCCTCATCTAGTCCCTGATGCTTATGGTAGCTGTATGCCTCCTACTAGGCATGCGTTATCCTAGCAGGTATGGTTGTGTTTATTAGCCACAAGTACAATTATATCTCTGATCTCTAACCTCAGCAGCGCTTGCAATCTTGTCGTGGCCCAAATAAGGTCGAATCGCAGATTGCTGCTGGGTAAGATCAAGGCTGCTGCCATAATAGCTAGAATACATCCACAAAATGATTTGGGTAGGGTAACACAAAAACTACACATTTAATCCCCTCTTTCATTCACAAGCGTGGGTCACAGCACCATGTGGTCAATGTCTCCTTGCACCATTAGGAGCTCCACTATGCTGCCAAAGCCAGTTATGTGCCTGTTCATCATGCTTCTCCATGGATAAAGAGAAAATGTGAATGTGTCTCTACCAACATACAGTTTCTCCATCAGGGGTCAGATGCAGCAATGGACAGCAAACTGAGGTATGTTTGTAGTGTCACCTGCTCTCATCTGGAGAGTGACATCAACAACTGCTGGCAACCTCCATCCACTGTGAGACTGCAAGTCCTTTTAAAACAAGAAACACAGTTCATTATGACATCCTTGTTGAATCTCAATACGGTCAGACATTTCTTCTATCCCTACCTCAGCAGCAATGCTTCCCTGAAAATGCTTGATGCATAGATCTTTCTGTAGAAAGCCCTCCTTCTCCCCAGACACAATATTTTTCATCTTTACAGCCATTCATTCTTTTCCTCGTTGTGATGAAGACCTCGAATGTACAAACCCCATATCTTTTGCAACTTTTGTTTGAGATGTAAAAGCTCTGCCGTCCATGTATGAATGCTGCCAAGTGACATCAAAATAAAACAAACCACTACAACAGCTCCAAAAAAATTAGTCCTCAGGAGTTACACAATTTTTTTCTGAAACAAAAGTAAGCCCAACTACTTTATCTGCAAAGTTAAAGCCAAGCCCTTAGGCACTGCTAGTGATAGCGAGCCATCCAAGAATGAACTTTGTGTCTATAAGAATTTTGCAAATCCCAGAAGTCATGTGGAAAAGAAAACACTCACTCTACACGTCCATTATTTGTTTTAGTTTGGTTCAGCCCTTCTCCAAAGGTTTGAGATTCCATCTGTGCACCTGCAGCCATCTTCGCACACAGTCTCCAGCTGCAGAAAGGTCTGGGATTCCAATGGGCAGGGTCTTCATGTAGGTGAGAGCTTGTTCAATTATGAATAACTAATACAGTTGTCTACTGGACCGGCACAGTCCAAGTATCCATAGTATATCTCCAATAATCTAGAACATCTTGCCCTCTGTAAAAGTTTTTTGCATGCTCGCTGTGTAACTATGATGGTACCCTTCCAGCAGGGCACCAGAAGGGCCATGGCACCAGAAGGGCCATCCTGAAACAAACAAAAATATCCGTATATGCTGTTCTCTTACTTTAGGATTTTAATGCCACCAGCTTCAGCAACACTTTGAAACCCAGTTGCCTGGCCCATATATTGTACAATCCCTAATTCATAATTCCATTATTAGTTCATGATAACATAGATTGAGAAATAAATATTACAGAATTTCTTTAAAAAGCAGCTTGTCAATGTTCTATTCTGAATACAAGAATTTCTAGCCAACTAGTGAGACCTTTGTCAGTGCCCGAGCTAAAATAGCATTTTCAGTATAACCTGTCACCGGCATAGTGTCACTTATTTGCCAACCAGGTACCAAAACAGAGTGTTTTCAATACATTTTGTAAACCATCTCCTTGAGCCTTTATTCTAATTCTGGCTGAAACAGAAGTGTAGCACCTTTCAGTGAGATTCACAAAATTAGATTAGTATTAAATTCCTCTCATAATTCTGGTGATCTTAATTTTTATCACCCAAAGGTCATGTTGATGAGTCACAACAAGACACAAAATAATCCCCAGAGTGAACATGCATTATGTGCCATTAAATAACTTTTCATAAATTTATACTTAAGCTGGGTGGCACAGTAGCTCAGCGGTTAGCACTGCAGCCTCACAGCGCCAGTGACCCGGGTTCAATTCCAGCCTCGGGAAACTGTCTCTGTGGAGTTTGCACATTCTCCCTATGTCTGCATGGATGTGCTGCAGTTTCCTCCCACAGTCCAAAGATGTGCAGGCTAGGTGGATTGGCCATGCTAAATTGCCTCTAGTGTTCGGGGGTGTGTGGGTTATAGGGGGATGGGTCTGGGTGGGATGCTCCAAAGGGCAGTGTGGACTTGTTGGGCCAAAGGGCCTGTTTCCACACTGTAGGTAATCTAATCTTAATGTATGTTTCCATTTTATTCAGTTCTATATAAAGTCTGTAATGATATACACACAAATCAAAGTGATAACATACTCTTTAAAAATTAATTATTCAAGCATTAAATAAGTGCAACAAAAGTACGCACTACAAAATCATGTTTTGGCAAACTGGGCTAAAACTCTTTCTTATTCTTGGATATTTTCCGATTAGGCGATTAGTGATTTCAGACGAGGGAGCTACCTTCAGACTGCAGCTGTTAACTATTAATCTATGCATTTTAAATTCATTACAGTGCAGTTCCATGATCTCTGCACCAGCAGTTATATGCCTCCAGGGAAAAGCAAAATGAAGTGGACCTGAGCAAACTCTGCAGTAACTATATTTTACTAGCCACTTGGTTATGTACTGACTGAAAAGGTTGAAAAGAAGGATACACGTTACAGCAAACAATATCCACCGTTTTACTTAATCGGACTTTTAGAAATTCACAGGAAGAAAATGTTACAAAGCTACACAAAATCTACTTCTGTTTAAATCAAACCATTCACATGCTGTGTTACGCAAAAGTTCACAAGTATTGAAAGATTAGCTTTATCAGTCAGCATTTGAATGGGAATGATTTATCTCATAGCCAAATTGTGTTTATTCAGCCATGCTCAAAACCAGACTTATGTACTGTTCTAGGTTTCACTGCATTAGGCTGTTACGCGCCTTAATTCTCTATTGAAAAATAATCCTTTCAATATGATTCCACATTAAGTATGAATTGCACGTTTTCCCTCCAATTTCCTCCATTTTATTCTAAACAAATGAGAACTTCCACAATTTAGGCATAATTTTGAACAGATCGGACCGTGGCAGGTTGTGTAGATGTGCTGATATCTCTTTTTCTGTAAACTTTGCATTTGAGCAAATTGGACATGCAGTATCTGTGATCTGAGTCTAAGTGTGCTCTTCTGTCTAACGTATTTGAATCTAGCATTGGAAATTCCACTTGGATGCCAACATTATGGCTTCTTTTAACGCTAAATAATCATCCTTTCTAACTTCTGGAGTTGAAGCCTTCTCACTTAACTGGTCATGAATTAGTTTGCTGATTATTGTGCCAAAGTTACAGAAGCCAATTGCACTAATGTCATCATATATTCTTTAATGGATCACTATTTCCATTGCATCTCTGAAAAAATATACATCATCACATGTTATTTCATTCCAAAGGATTTTGAAAGCATACACTGCCATCTCAAATTTAGATGCATCTTCTATGAGATGCTTGACTATTGTCAGGTCTCCTTCTCCTAGACATTGTGTGAATATCATCTTCCTGTTCATGACTGCTACATCTGGACTGACCATTTCGGTAGTGAGCAAGTAGATCTTGAAACATAAAATCCTTTGATTTTTGGGTGAAACTTTCGGTGAAGAAACTAATAGTACAGGAGTCAGTAAATTAAAATCTTTTCTTCAACATTCTTATTACAACTCTATTGTGTCTTATGTCTCAAAAGTTATGTAAAGATGACACAATTTTCAATATATGACAGGGTTTTTTTTGCACAATGGTTTAGAGTGTCTATTCCATGCATCAAGGTCTTTTGCATCCAGCTCTGGATTGTTTTACTCTGAGTCCAAACTCAGGTTTAACCAATGATTAGTAATGGTAAGCAGACTCAGATACTCAAACACAGAACAAGTGAACTAGGCCAAACTTTGAAGGAAGGTTCAAGAGCAGGAATACAGGAAGAAAGTAGCACCATTTTAACCACTAAGTGCATCGTCCAGAAATGAAGGGATGCAAGACATTTGCATCTTTAGTGGAGATGATTGAAAGGAATTTTTTAGATTAAATGAGAAGGGTTATGTCCTTACAACAAGATCACACAATATCATTGCCACTGTGATACCTTCATGAATTTCACCAAAAAAGACAAAAGGAAATTCCGAATGGCATGTACCAAAATAGGAATGAAATAAAAAGTACCTCTGTCCACAGTGCCTAAAATAGCATTATGATTACTTGGAGACTAAACAAACTATCAACACAAACAATAATTTCCCTGAGATGAACAATTCGCAACCCTGAAACAAAATCAAAAATCTCAGTAGACATTAAAAAATGTCTTACATGGAAATCGGGAATGTCAGCTAAATGTGGAGTTTCAATGATTTAAAAGTACGCTGTGGATATACTTTTAACATTGGGCAATGATATAAATGTTAATTTTCTTTTCCATTGTAGTCAATAGAAGAAATTGTTGATATGAGTTTGGTGATTTAATTCATTGTCAGCAAAAAGTATAAACATCACCTTGGATTTTTTTTTTATGTATTCAACATGTGCTCCCAAAAACATTGGCATCAAAGTTCAAATTATTTGTATTTCAGATAAAATGTAGGTTCAAATTTTAATGACATCAGCACCTTGTGAATTTGGTATTGTGATTGACGCATGTTGTTAACCACACTGGAATGAAACATGCCAAATCTAAGAGGAATAAATAGCTTCTATCATCAATGTTGTCATCAAGAAACCATTGTGTGCAGAATCCACTTATCAAAACTGCTTCAAATTCATTAGAACACATTATTTTTTTGTGTCACAACAAACTTTTCAAATTTGATTAATGGCTATTCAAGCATTTCTGGGTCTTGTCTTGTGAAATAGATTGGAAAAATAAAACTTTGTCATGTCCTCTGTAATTATATATCTTTTATGCCATTAACATTGTTAATTCCTGCTTCTGACAAGTTTCATTAGTGTACACATGATCTACTCATGAGTGAAATGCCACCAGGTATGTAATAATGGCTGATTGTAGCCTATTTCGATGAGCTAGCAGACCTTTGCATACTCTGGAAATTGTGGAGGAAATTGTGTCTGTGTAAGTTTCACAGAGAAAGAACGATCATGCGTTTAGATGCAAAAAGAAATACAAATGTCAACAACAAATGGAAAACCAACTTCAAAAGATTACTTTTGTTCTAGCTTTCATAAAAAGGGCATTGAATGAGTAGCCCAGTAAAATTCCAAATTGAAGCTGCATTGTCTAAACAAAGGAGAGCTGAAACAAAATGTCGATCAGTAACAGGATTCAAAGGAGCTACTTTAGAAAATCAATGGGCACTAAAATGGAGTAGTTTCACTTTAGTCAGTCTCAGGAAAGCTTTAAAGTGGAGTTGTTGAACAACTAGTTCCAATGAATAAGTCAGTTAAATGTGACCTTCAGATGAACAATAACAGCTGCACTTAATGGAGTGGCACAGTGGCTCAGTGGTTAGTACAGCTGCCTCACAGCACCAGGGATCCAGGTTCAATCCCAATCTGTGTGGATTTTGCACGTTCTCCCCATGTCTGCGTGGGTTTCCTCCCACAGTCCAAAGATGTACAGGGTAGGTGGATTGGCCATGTTAAATTGACCATAGTGCCCAGGGATGTTTAGGTTAGGTGGGTTAGACAAGGGAAATACAGGGGTAGGGGTGTGGGTGGGATGCACTTCTGACAGGCGGTGTGGACTGGTTGGGCTGAATGGCCTGTTTCCACACTATAGGGTTTCTATAATTAATGAACAGATCAGCATATATTATAATTTTTGTGAAGGATAGAAGTAAATATGTTCATCTGGCTGGTTTTAAAAATGAGAAGTGAAATTAGTTAAATGTGTAGTGTAATGACAACATTCCAGCAGCTCACAGCTCTGACTTTTGAAAATGGCTGGTGAACAAAATTGAGGACAGATTTCATTAGTTTTGTTTGCATTGATTTACAGATCACTCCGAACCTTCATATTGGTTACTCAGAGAGCGTGGGACAGCATCCAGCAAGTTTACATAACCATGAAAGAGACAGTACGATAAGAAAGTTGAAGCTATCCACAATTCTTCAGCAATCTCGAAGGTCTATGCTGGACAGAAAGTCTGCAGCTCTGAATGGGGTAACACATTCAAAGGTGTGATAAGGTTCTTTTGTTTTAAAGTGGTTAGACTAAAACTTAGAAAGTTACGAACATAGCTTAATATGTGTATCCCTGGGAACCTACTCCTGAAGTTACTGGAGAATTTTTTAATCAGTTTTATGTGACTCAACCAATCTTAAATTCGCTGCCTTGAAGTAAAGGTCTTGTTGAACAAGAACTCATTTCCTCTCAATAAAAACAGAACAAGCTGCCCATTGTCTCTCATAGTTCCCTTGGAAATTTTAGGATGCATAATGATCTGAGAAGCTTTCCAAAATCAGTTCAATGTGAATAACGCTGTAAAATGAGACAATAGATTTGGGCAGCTTCAAATCCAGTGGAAGATTGGTAGGTCACACTTTATGGTGGCAGAGGTTACTTTCTAGAGTTGGAATAAAAGTTGCTTTGTTAAACTTACACTCAATAAAAGCAGCAGGGCCTCACTATATCTGTCAGTGAAAAAGCTACCTTCACAGCTACATAAGCGTTGTCAAAGAACAACTTGAGTATCATTAAAGAAAGCTTCACATAATTTCCAATAATAGTTCAGCAAGAATATCTGTATCTTTTTCCTTAAATAAATTTGTATCTTTTTCTTTATACAAATTTACAAAATAATAAAACATTTTATATTTTGTTGCAGTTTAATATTAATCATTGATAATAAATGTACATACACTTATCAGGTTTCCTTGTTTATTACTTTAATAGAGGCACTAACTCTTTGAAAATAATCAGATGAACATGTCTATTATAAGTGGAAATTTATACCTGTACAATGTGTGCTCAAATGACAATTATTGCCAAGAACAATTCAACCTTATCAACCTTATCAAGAACAGCTTTACCTCAAATACTATAAGCAATTTCTGAAGATATTGAGACACTAAAGATAATGCTTTACTGCAATTCACTGAACTATGTTTTTGTAAACATTCATTATAAATCCAAAGAAAGGTGCAAGATATAGTGAACATATTATTTTAATAAAAACGAAAAGATGCTGGAAATACATGGCATGTCAGACAGCATCAGTGGAAGGAAACAAAGGTTTCAGGTTGATGTTTTGCTTTTGTGTTGTCAGTCGTATTTTCCTAATTCATGAAAGCAAAATCTGCTTGTGGTAACCAAAGTAGAAAATGACAAAAGAGACAGTGATAAAAAAGAAAACGTAAGTTTATGAGAGAGATCAGGTGAATTGAACAAACACGAACCAAGGTGATATAAAAGGTTTAGAGGTGAATTGAAAAAGCAAAGAAGCAAGAGAGAGTTTGATAAGAGACAAGCAGTTAACATGAAAGGGAACTCCGAAGCCTTCCATGGGTTTAAACGTACTAAATGGATGGTAAAAGCAGGATTGTAGCAAACAAGAGATTTACACACGAAGCGAGGCAATGCAGCTGAAGTGTTAATTGAATACTTTGCATCTGTCTCTACCAAGGAAGAGAAAGCTGCCCAGTTCACAGTGAAAGATGAAGTACAGCACTTTAAATTTTTGGAGGATTTTAAAGTAGTAAGAAGGAGCTATTGGCTGTGGTAACAGAGAAGGTTGTTGAGGATGATACTTTTGATGTGGTGTACGTGGACTTCCAAAAGGAAGTTAATAAAGTGCTTCACAACAGTCATGCGAGCAATTCTCCCTGGCATACAAATGACCTACACCTTGGAGTTCGGGGCACAATTACAAAATTAGCAGACAACATAAAAGTTAGAAGTGTTATGAACTATGAGACAGATAGTATAGAACTACAAAAGAAAACAGACATGTTGTTTCAATAGGCAGGCAAGCAGCAAATTAATTTTAACAGAGGGAAGTGTGAAGTAACTCATTTTGGAAGAAACAGTCTGAAAAAAAACAATATAAAATCAAGTGCACAACTCTAAAGGAGAATAGAAGTAGCTGGATATATACATGCATAAATCATTGGGAGAGACAGAATAAAATGAAAGCACTATTTATACCATCCTTCAGCATTAACAGTCTGGGCAGAGAATTTAGAAGGGAGGATGTTTTTTTAAACCTGTATAAAACGCTGTTTCAGCTACAGTTAAGTATTGCATTCAGTACTGGGTACCATACTTATGAAAGAATGCAAAGACGTAAGTGAGAGTGTGGGAAAGATTCATGAGAATTGTACCAGGGATAAAGAACGTCAGTTACATCGATGAATTGGAGAAGTTGGGATTATGTTCTTTGGTGAAGATAAGGTTGAGAGTACATTTGCTTAAGGTATTTAAAATCAGAAGGTGTCTGGGCAGAATAGTCAGGGAAAAACTTTTACCATTGATGAAAGAAAAGCACAGAATTAAAGCTAAAGGATCAATGGCAACATGAGACCATAAGAAATAGGAGCAGGAGTAGGCTACTCTACTATTCAAACCCCATTCGCAATTCAATTTGACCATAGCTGATTTTCCACTTCAAAACCATTTTCCTGCTCTAGCCCCATATCCCTCAATACTTTTAATATGTAAAAATCTACCAATCTGTGTGTTGAACCTACTCAATAACTGAACTTTCAAAGATTCACCATCCTTTGAGTGAAGACATTTTTTCTGCACCTTATTCCAAAATGGCCTGAGTTCCCTGTTTCTAGAACCTTTACCCCCTAATCACCTCGCAATCTGAGGAAGGCCTTCTTTACACCATGACTGGTAAGGATCTGGAATGTAAGGGGTGATGGAGGCAGGATCAATTTAGGCACACATTATCAAACAGGGTTATTGCCTGCAAAGACAATATGTTAGGGCTGAGGGCTAAAGGTACTAGGTGAGTTACCCCTTCAGAGAGCCTGCAAAAGCCTGATAAGCTAAAAGGCTTCCTTTTGGGGTTGCAACTATTCTATGATACTTTGGCCACTCTTTTGACTGTCTTGGCACACTCTATTGTTTATTGCTTCTTGTGAAAGTTTGACAGTATTTTGCCTTATAACAATGCTGTTGTTATTTACAAATGCTAATTTTAGTATGTTTATTCAATATGAGTAGAAATTCTATATTGTTTGTATTGCATATGGATATTGATTGGTGAAATTTATTTCATTTTGATTTGAATTTCAGTATTCAAAATGTGTTCCATTACAAAAACGTTCCTGAATGTTGCAGTTATTTTGTTCAGCATGTTTTATTAGCTTTTATTGTTGAATTCACAAAGAAAAAATAATGTTGTAGCACACAAAGTATCTTTTGTTACTAAGCTAAGGAATAGAATCTACACTGTACCCTCCTCACTAAGCTGCCTCAGATGCTTAAGCATTCTTTGATGGATTTACTGTCTACACCTAAAATCCAAAAGCTGTCTATATTTCATAAAGTGTTGGCTGGATCTAAAGTGCTTAGTTATTATTTGTATTTCAATCATTGATTCTCGTTGGGCTGCAGCTAATTTTTATTAACCCTACCATAGCTAAAGTAAAATTTACATGGAGAATTTTAACTGAATTATCAACCCAAGTAGAGTTTATTTTTGGGTGTAATTAATAAGGTAGTTAAAGGCAAAATAATGCAGATGTTGGAAATCTAAAATAAAAACAGAAAGTGCTGGAGAAATTCAGCAGGTCTGGCAGTATCTTGGGGGAAAGAAACAGAATTAACATTGAGTCTGGTATGACTTTTCTTCAGATCGATATGGATAATTTCTCTGCAAAGCCCATGTGTAATATACCTGTTTTTGCTGATTGTGCTAATTTGGTTACTCTTTAATCTTAAACTAACCTTTGAGGAGGACATAAGGAGTTTGTAACGTGATATAGACAGGGTTGATGACTGACACTATGGTGGAAGAGGGAATACATTGTGGAGAAATGTGTAACTATCCAATATGGTCGAGCAAATAGAAAAGCAAAACATTTTTAAAAGGTAAGAGACTAGCAAACATTGGGATTTAGAGGGGTTTGGGTCCTTGTGCAAGAATTAGAGAAGGTAAATATGCAGAGTCCGCAAACAACTGGTAATTATTTTAGCCTTCATTGTAATTTGGATTTTAAGAGTAAATTATGGAGGAATGTTATATGGGTCTGAGGGATATACACAAGATTTGTAATAAAATTGGATGAGAAATCTGATCCAATTCATAGGCCTATTGCGATGTTAGGGTATCGTGCTGCAATTTTAATACATCTTCTGAATATTGAGGTGAGTCTTTTTATCATGCAGCAACAAGTTACCAATTAAAAGGGACTATGACTTGTTCAATGCCTCAATGATAATGCAACACATCTCATTAATATTCATCTTCTGATACTACCAATGCATGAAACAAGCTAGATTTCAAGAACTCTCAATATAGAAAACAGAGTGGGTACCTGGCAACTTCAGTTTCTTCTTCCTCCAGAAGGACTTCTGTGTTGCTTAGGACCAAAGACCATCTCGCTGGCAGCAGCTGCGGGCACCCCTTGTTCACAGACATTGGCATCCTGCATTTTCCAACCTCTCATTAGCATCATAACATCTCTTTAATACACTTGCACACATTAAGAAAGCACAGACCTGCAATGCAGGGCACACTAGCAATTAGTATTGAAATGCCACTGAAAGAACACTTTGCATGTGAGGACAGTTCATGTGTGGAATGAACTCAGGGGAAATGGTGGATGCGGATTCAGTTATAACATTTGGATAAGTACATGACTAAGAAATGTTTGGAAAGATATGACCAAGCATGGGCAGGTGGGACTAGTTTAGTTGGGAGATTATGGTTGGCATGGGCTGGTTGGACCGAAGGATCTGTTTCCTTGCTGTATGTGTCTATGACTCTATCACTCATGACTCTTTGACTCTATGACAGACACTCATGGTTTAGATCATGCTGCATCTTGGGCTGAGGTCTTTCTATCATAGCACTTGCTCCCTTAGTGCCTACCTGTATAATCACAGCATCCATCCTTTGCTTCGTCTTGCATCACCTTGCAAATTAGTGCAAGGTGGTCACATGATGAGGCAGCTTGCATTGTTGATCATCAGCCCTCAAAGGGGTGGGCATCCTGCTATACAGCAGCGTCCTATGTCAAATTCACACCAGCTCCATATTCCTGCAGCTTACACAGCAAGCACACAGCACTCACAGCAAGCAGGCAGTCATGTCTTAAAGTCTTAAGGGAGTAGTCGTCATTGAAGGCTATTGAGTCTCCTGTCAGTTAGGGGAACCTGGAACAGTAATTCAAAGGCACCCTCCTGTACCATCCAGGGGACTGGTCATAGTCAGGGGTCCAGTCAGGAAATTCTCACTCAGGATCCATGCCTCTACAATCCAGGGAGTGAGTCACGATCAGCTCTGTGGCTCCATAGTAGCCAGTCATGGGGGTAGGGCTAATGCTGTTGAGGAGATGTACAGCCATCCATCAAGGATTTGCATATTTTGAGGCTTAAAAATGCGTAGGAGGTGAAGTCTGCAAGTCACTGACCTAAAAATACCCACTACTGTCACCTTGCCAACAAAACACCCTCAATTACTTTCCTTCTTCCTCTTCCTCACCTTATGTCTTAATGTACTCTTTGGTTCCACAGCTGGAGTAGATGGAGTTGCTTGGCAGTTGAACCTGTTTGCTCTGGAGATTTGGTTGGGCACCCCCAGGCTCTGTGTGTGTTTGGATGGGTCAGATATGCCTAAGGCCTTATTGCCAGAGGTAAGTGGAACTTCTTTGGCTAGAACTTCCAGGATTCAATGGAGAGGCAGGCAGGGAGGAGATGGAGGACCTAGCTGCCTCTGGCTTGTCCTAAGTGGCAATACCAGAGGAATCTATGTGCAGTCCTCACTGACTGGGTGCTTCCTGGCACCACCCTGTCTCCATATGAGGAAGGCGCAGCTGAAGTTAATGCTAGATTTCCCCATTCCTAAATCACCGTGTCTTCAGTCCTGAGGCCCAATAGTTGTGACAATGTGGTACAAGTATCTCCAACTCTCCAGCAGAACCTAAGGGGGCTAGACCTGGCTCTTCAAGGCAGCCACTAACCTGCCATGGAGACACAGGTAGTTACGTGAATCGCTGCACTGCTGCAGCCTCTGGGCAATAAGGGCCATCATGTCCCACACTCCTATCTGCCATTCCTGTTCCTCTCTGTGCATGTGGACAAAGCCTCTGATTTCTGAAAGCACAGGATCCTCTCCTGCCTGGAACTGAGTAAGAGCCTGGTCCCTGGAAGTCCACCAAGTGCAAGTGAATCAACACATTTCTTTCTCAGCTAGCTGCGGAGCTGTCACAACAAGGTGTTTATCAACTTGTGCTTCCAAATGTTCTCAGGCTAGCATTCCCACTAAGGAACTGATGAGAGGTACAGAATGACAGGTATGTTGTTGCTTCCTCTAATGCCCCAGCGGTCTTGGTCTCAGAGGTTAAAAAGGGCACTTCTGGGTGGGTTGGCCATCTCATCACCTTGATGTTGGAAATGCTGGCTGTACCAGTAAGACACAGTGGAGAGAAGACATTGAAGCCATTGTTTAGCAGTGCCTCATTCAAATGAATGTGGCTAACACTGGGGTTCATGTGAGAGTTGGAGAGGAATGGAAAACGGCACTTGGTTTTAATGGCAGTCTTTGGATGTCTTTGCATCCTCATAGCAACGGTCTCTATCTTGTGTTGCGAGGGCCAGGATTTTCTCCTCACAGGAGGTAAGTAGCGCAATGTCAAGTGGCCCTCCACCCACCTAGTCCTTTCTGTCCTGTTGAGGGTTGTTTCTCCTCTATTGAGAACAGAGAGGAATTGAGTCAAACAAAAGTTAGTGAAGGTGCAGGTGGTGGAAAGATGGTGAGGTATTCCAAAGGAAAAAGGAGGCAGTACAGACGGCATACAAGGTTAGTGGTTAGATGGGGAGAGAGCAAGTGAGAGAAGATTTTGCAGGCAATATTGAGAGTGGGAAAGCATGAGCCTTGGTGAGAAGTGGGTGCAGTGGCCAAGATAGAGTGAGTGTCAGATAGCAAAGAGAAGAGTTTGACGCTTACCCTGGTACAGCAGAGAAGGCCATTGACCTCCAGACAGCATTTCTGGCTGTTCCTCTGCACCATCAAGAAGGCACTGACCCAGCTGTTGACCTCAGACAAGTCTGCCAGGTCTTAGGTTATGGCCTCCTCCACTAGACCTCCAAGAAGAGGGCTCCTCTCTTCTTCACCACACCCTCACCCAGGGCTTCCAGGCCCCTGTTAGAGAATCAGAGTGCCATGTTCCCCTTCTCAAACATCCTTAGAAAACTTCATTGACCAAAAAGGGCAGCTTTGGAACATATGCAGTAACCTTTTAAAGATAGCGAGGGCAGAAGGGCTGCCAATTATTCTGTAGATATCTGCTGAGCAGCAAATTGTTCTGAGAACAGCACATGGTAAGATGGGATAAAATCGAACATGATGGATGCCATGGAGCAAGGCAGGTACTTAATGAGATACATTTGGTTAATTATAGCGAGAAATCCCATTGCATCTCACAGCAAGAAACCGTCCAAAACACTCAACACAATTCACACTTAACCATAAAACACGTAAAATTCAGCCTAGATAACAAAGTGTGGAGCTGGATGAACACAGCAGGCCAAGCAGCATCTCAGGAGCACAAAAGCTGATGTTTCAGGCCTAGACCCTAATGGGAACTGCAGATGCTGGAGAATCCAAGATAACAAAGTGTGGAGCTGGATGAACGCAGCAGGCCAAGCAGCATCTCAGGAGCACAAAAGCTGACGTTTCGGGCCTAGACCCTTCATCTGAAGGGTCTAGGCCCGAAACGTCAGCTTTTGTGCTCCTGAGATGCTGCTTGGCCTGCAGTGTTCATCCAGCTCCACACTTTGTTATCTTGGATTCTCCAGCATCTGCAGTTCCCATTATCACTGATAAAATTCAGCCTGAAGTCTTTCTGCAATTTGAAGGGCTCTGCTGGTCCCACACTTGGAGTTGTGTGCATTGCTTTGTTCTGCTGACCTAAGGAAGGACCTCTCACTTGCTCTCTCCCCATCTAACCACTAACCTTGTATGCCATCTGTACTGCCTCCTTTTTCCTTTGGAATACCTCACCATCTTTCCACCACCTGCACCTTCACTAACTTTAGTTTGAATCAATTCCTCTCTGTTCTCAATAGAGGAGAAACAACCCTCAACAGGACAGAAAGGACTAGGTGGGTGGAGGGCCACTTGACAGTTCAAAGATAATGGGAACTGCAGATGCTGGAGAATCCAAGAGAACCCTCTGATGAAGGGTCTAGGCCTGAAACGTCAGCTTTTGTGTTCCTGAGATGCTGCTTGGCCTGCTGTGTTCATCCAGCTTCACACTTTATTATCTTACACACAGTTCAACAAGGGTTTACAAGATTGATTCTTGAGATAAGAGTTTTTTACACTAAGGGCCTTTGAGTGGAACAGGTTTATATTCTCTAGGTGATGCCATTGAACCCTATGAAATTATTTCCAGTTTGACAGGTTAGATATGTGTAATAGTTTCCCCTGGCTCACTCGTCCATACAAGCATAGTCTCAGGGTAAGGAGTCAGATGTATCTATCTCAGATGGCAATGGCTGCTCTATCACTTTGAATAACTTGATTGATAGATTTTTGGGTTCTGACTGAAAACCATGGGGATTGAGCAGAGTAGTGACCTTGAGTTCAACCTTAATCTTATTGAATGATGAAACTTACTTGATGAGTTATATTACCCACTATTACTCTTAATCCTTATGTTCTTGTCCTTGAATATCACCCTTCCTAGAATTTTATAGAAAATCTTCGATATTCTTTCGATTGAAATTAAACTTTCAAGATTTAGACTTAATTTCACATCTTTGACCTGCACTTTCACATTGATGAATACGGGAGAGGTCTGTGAGATACATAATATTCCTGTAATCATTTGAATATATATTTGGCAATAATGTTCCTTTAACTGTCAACCAAGCTTCCTCCTATAAATTTATTTTCACGATTTTTCAGTGCAAAAAGAGGCCTGAGATCACCATTGGCCTTTGAGCAATTGATTGGGGTAGGTGTATACAAACTCAAAGACATTTTGCATGTGCCTGCAAATGAGAGAAAGGCCATTATACAGTGTATTTGGAAGGCCTTTACTAACGGTCTGTACAGAAAGGCTTTTACTGGTGAGCAGATACTGAACGGAGCTTTACTTACAGGTCATGGAGAGCATGTGATGTGATTTACTGACACTCTCTATTGTTAACATTGGGCTAAGCCAGACCATTTAACTGCCTGTTCCCCTGAACACAATGTGCACCCAGAATACTATATTAATTCAAAATACTTCTGAAAGAATACTTGAATTTCATTTTATTCCATACACCCCCAGTTATTTTGCTTTGCTCTTCTGATTTGAAAGGATTATTCATCAATGTACTTCACAGTCTCGTAATATTTTTAGTTGAACCTTATTTTGTTGCTCAAAGCAACATAAATTAATCAGTGTAACGCTGCTCATGATTCTGTTCACAAAAATATACAGTTTAAAGTCTGCAATATATGCTACTGTTTAGTCAGTTTGCAGCAGAATATTTGCAACAGCAGCCTATTAAATAGTGATTTTGCTCTTGGGCAAGATTTTTATAAAGCATTTTGTACAGACGTCACATTAGTTTTGTTGATTATTCCATCAATCTTTGTTTAATTTTAAGCTACCGTTATCAAGAATGTCTGACAAATTCAAAAAGGTTTTGAATCCTAACCTCACATTAGTTATATATTTTTGCTGACTCCAGCAAAGGTGGAAGTTCTTCTCATTTACTACTCCACTGGCACATTTCAAACTGCAGCAACTATGGATAGCAGTCTGTGAGCAATGCTCAAAATTGTTTCACCAGTTACTGCTGTTTTACTCAGAACATAAAGCTATATCAACTTTTGATGCACCACAGCATTGATGGAAAATTGAATTATTCTTTGCTATTTCTGATTTCCCCAATGTCTCAGGTCCATTAGTTCTATTCATGTACACAGCTATGCACCCACAAAGAATTTGTTGATTTATAACGGTAAAAGCAGCTTTAAGTTTAGATGCTACATAATGCAAGAATATCATCATGAATATTTGACCCAACTATCTTGTTGCATCCATGACTCATTTATCCTTTCCAATACACGTGCTAGTGATTAATGCAAGAAAATTTGCCTGGTGGATGACTGCCAGGCCAGGCATTAACCTACAGATATCAATGTGTTTTCATTGTGTTTTAATGCCAGTCTCTCCTTAGCTAGGGACAAAACCTATGGTCCGAAGCATTGTCTGTAATACTCTGGCTAAACCCTCAGGATAAGGATGGGACAATGTTACTCATACTGTCCCAAATCTAATTATAGATTGTATGTCTAGAATTTTAACAACTTATTGTGAATTTATCCTAAGGGTTCTTCCTGGGGCTATTTTTGGTCAACAAATGTGGAATAACTATACATTTATATTACAAAAGATTTAAAATGATCCCATTTATAGTGTAAATGTATTTTTGGCAACAAGTTATTCCATCCAATACAAAGTAGGACATAATAATACAAATTCACAGCCTATACCTACTCTATTGTGTTCTCTACCATCAGTGAAAGGAATATTATTGATCATTTTGGGTCTTTTGTGTTAAATAAGATTTTAATAAATTCAGAACTCTTTTGATGATCCAGACAAAGAAATTGCTCAAAGTCACAATGTTTAATTCCCAGTGTATGCGTAACAACAGCTATTGTGCCACCAGAAATGGTCCTGCTGGCCAAAGCTATTGAAATAACTTAGAAATTAGCTTAAGTTAATTTTCCTAATCAATATCTTATCTGTTGCAAATTGGAATATTGAAATTGCTAAATGATCAGGCTTGACTTTAAATATCCAAGATTCAGATTTTGTCCATTGGGCAAAGATGGGATGGGAATAACAAGGGTAAATTCTCCAGCACATTCCCAATGTGGATCTGTCCAATATAATTTCATTTGGATCTTTTCGCTAGGTGACAAAGTGGCTGCCTGAAACAGATGTTAGGTTACTTTTAATATTCAAATTGAGCTCCTATGCCATAAATAGAGCCCCAAGATAATTTGAAGTGGTCAAACCATAAACATTGCTGCAAGTGGTGTTTTCCACCAACACTGAATAGTAAATGCTGGAATCGCCAATTAAAAGGAATATTTGCCTTCATACTAACATATGTATGGTATCTGGCAAGAAGTGCTTTGATTGTGTTGATGGCAAGACTTTTACATATAGTTGTCTATGGCTTTATCTCAGAGTCTCTGTATTGAAATTAAGGAGGGTCTGGAAAGTTGGGACAATGGGATCATCCTGGCCACTTACCTTTCAGAAGGAAAACGGCAGGAGGTTCAGAAGTCAGGACAAATAAAATTGAGCTCTATTTGAAATACTGAGGACAGCACATGCACAATACATACTTTCGTGAGCATATAGAATAAGGATTAATCTCCAGCAGAGGACTATAGAATCCATACGAAACCAACCACCCTATCAACACTGTCTGAACAAGATGCCACCTAGACCTCCACCATATCCCATAACTCCACATTTACTGTGGCTAATCCGTCTAGCCTACACATTCCTTAACACTGCAGGCAATTTCAGGCACGACCAATCCACCTAACTTGTACACCTTTGAGCCCAGGTCTTTGGCATTGGCAGGCAGTTATGCTAACCACTGAGTCCGCATTTTGTACCAATAATCTGAAGGTTAAGATTTTCGAGAATGATGCAGCCTACATGCTACAATAGTACCTAATGCCAAGTCAGGAAATGCCCACATTGCCTGTGATTGTAGAGTAATGGTGATTGTTTCAGTGATGCCTTAGACTTGTTTCAAGTGGCCATCAGGGTCATTGATAATGCCAGGGAATATCTAGGTCAAGCCTGCAATATACAAATAATAGATTTACTTTTTGATACATCAAGTAAGTTCATTAAGTCCTCCTGGACCCCATAAAATGGTAGAAATGCACTGTAAGGTTTGCAGAGCTCACAGTTATTGACATTTAGCTATGAGAACCCTATAACATGAGCGAGTGGCTATTCTTAATATAGAAGGGGATCAATTTTACTTGTTTAACCTTCACTGGTTTGTGATCAGTGCCAGAAAATGGTGTTTTTTTTTTTTAA
Organism: Stegostoma tigrinum; assembly: GCF_030684315.1. Lineage (NCBI taxonomy): Eukaryota > Metazoa > Chordata > Chondrichthyes > Orectolobiformes > Stegostomatidae > Stegostoma > Stegostoma tigrinum. Next base: position 27,882,173 of record NC_081367.1, on the reverse strand, counting down.
AATCCATTAATGGGATGAGGGTGTCACTGGCTAGGCAGCATTTATTGCCCATCACTAATTGCCTAGAGGGCAGTTCAGAGTCAATCACATTGCTGTGTGTCTGGAGACACACATAGGCCAGAACAGATAAGGATGGCAGTTTCCTTCCCTAAAGGACATTAGTGAACCAAATGGGGTTTTTTACCTGACAATTGATTCATGATTATCATTAGATTCTTAATTCCAGATATTTTTATTACATTCAAATTCCATCATCTGCTGTGGTGGGATTTGAACCTGGGTCCCTAGAACATTAGATAATAAAATGTGAGGCTGGATGAACACAGCAGGCCAAGCAGCATCTCAGGAGCACAAAAGCTGACGTTTCGGGCCTAGACCCTTCATCAGAGAGGGGGATGGGGAGAGGGAACTGGAATAAATAGGGAGAGAGGGGGAGGCGGACCGAAGATGGAGAGTAAAGAAGATAGGTGGAGAGAGTATAGGTGGGGAGGTAGGGAGGGGATAGGTCAGTCCAGGGAAGATGGACAGGTCAAGGAGGTGGGATGAGGTTAGTAGGTAGATGGGGGTGCGGCTTGGGGTGGGAGGAAGGGATGGGTGAGAGGAAGAACCGGTTAGGGAGGCAGAGACAGGTTGGACTGGTTTTGGGATGCAGTGGGTGGGGGGGAAGAGCTGGGCTGGTTGTGTGGTGCAGTGGGGGGAGGGGACGAACTCTGGGTCTCTGGATTAACAGTCTGGCAATAATGCACTAGGCCATCACCTCCCCATAGATGTGTCTTTCTTTTCATGATTGATGAGGGCAGGGCATTAGACATTGTTTACACAGACTTTAGGAAAGCTTTTGGCAAGGTTCTACATGATAGATTAATAAATAAAGTTAAATCACATGGGATTCAGGATGACCTTTCCAATTGGATACAAAATTGGCTTAACGGTCAGAAACAGATGGTAGTGGTGCAAGGTTATTTTTCTGTCTAGAGGCCTGTGAAGAGCATTGATTCACAGGGATTGACACTGGGTTGAATTTGTTCATCATTTACATAAGAAACTTGAATGAGAATACAGTTTATTAAATTATGGATGACACTAAAATTGGTGGTATAGTGGGCAGTGAAGAAGGTAATCTAAGATTAAAAAGAGATCTTGATCAATTGCATCAAGGGCTGAAGAGTGGCAGATAAAGTTTAATTTGGATAAATGCAAGGTGTTGCATTTTGGTAAAACAAAAAAGGATCAGACATGTACAATTAATGGTAGAGCCCTGGGTAGTATTGTAGAACTGAGAGACCTAAGGGTTCAGGTACATAGTTCTTTGAAATTTACATCATTAGTAAACAGGTTGGATAAGAAGGCATTTAGCTTGCTTCATTGCACAGACCATTGAATATAGGAGTTGGGTTGTCATGTTGAGGTTGTATAGGATGTTGGTAAGGCCTCTTCTGGAGTACTGTGTGCAGTTCTGGTTGCCCCGCTGTAAAAAGGACATTATTAAATTGGACAGGGGTCAGAAAAGATTTACCAGAATGTTGCAGGGAATGGAGGGTTTGAGTTATAAAAATCGGCTGGATAGGCTGGGGCTTTTTTCATTGGAGCATATGAGTTTGAGAGGTGAATTACAGAGGTGTATAAAATCATGAGGGGCACGGATAAGGTGAATAGCAAGGCTCTTTTCCCTACATTGGGGTTTCAAAACTAGGGGGCAAATTTTTAAGGTGAGGGGAGAAAGTTTTATAAAGGACATGAGGGGCAACTTTTTGACCGAACTGCCAGAGGAAGCGGTGAATGTAGGTACAGTTACGACATTTAAAAGATATTTGGGAAAGTACATGAATAGGAAAGGTTTTGAGGATTATGGGCCAAAAGCAGGCAAGGACTAGATTTGTCTGAAAACAAGGTCAATGTGGACTAGTTGGATTGAAGGGTCTGTTCCAATACTGTATGACTCTAATGGATCTATCTTACATTATAACAGGAGAGTACATCACCCACTCTTTCCTATTCCGTAACATCAATACCCCAACCACCACCCACTTTTATCTACAACTGTTTGATGAGCAGGTAAAAGCCACAGGTTAGCTATATGGCAACAAAAAGCACCTTTTTTAACACATGGAATTCTACACCTCTACCTCAGTCCTTTTGACTGGACTTAAGAATAATGGAACGTTGTACAATTTGCAATACACTTGCATATCATGTGACCTCTCCATTAACAGTCACCTAAATCAAATCAGCAAGTCCTTCTGTACTGTAATAAAACTCTTCTGTACACTGCCCATAATTGATGCGAAGAACAAAGAACAGTACAGCACAGGAAAAGGCCCTTTGGCCCACAAAACTGTGCCAACACATGATGCCTTTCTAAACTAAAAACCTTTTGCTTCTTCATGGTCTGTATTCCTCTATTCCCTGCCCATTCATATATCTGTCAAGATGCCTCTTGAATGTTGCAAATGTATCTGCCTCCACAACATCCTCTGGCAATGCACTACATACAATTGTCACCTCTGTGTAAACAATGTGTCTCTTACATCTTCTTTAAATGCACCCCCTTTTACCCATTTCCTCTAGTAATTGACATTTCTACACGGGGTGAAAGACTGACTGTCCATTCTATCTGTGCCTTTCAAAATTTTGCTAACTTCCATCAGGTTCCCTCTCATTCTTCAACATTCAATTGGAAACAAACCAGGTTTGTCCAATCTCTCCTCATAGCAAATACCCTCCAAATCAAACAACATGCTGGTCAACCATTTCTGGGGTTCTCTCCAAAGCCTCCACATCTTTCTGGTAATGTAACTAACAGAATACAATATTCCAAATGTGGCTTGAATAATTTTCTAGAGATAACTTGCCAATTTTTATATATTATACACTAGATATTCAATATCCTGACCAATCAAGGCAAACATGCCATATACCTTTTTGACCATCTTATCCACTTTTGCTGCCACTTTCTGGAAACTGTGAACATGTACACCTGGATCCTTCCGTTTGTTGATTCTACCAAGGGTTCTGCCATTTACTATATACTTCTTTACAGCAATACATCTCCCAAAATGTATCTCTTCGCATTTGTCCAGATTAAACTCTTTGTCATTTCTCTGGCCAAGTCTCCAGCCTATCAATATCCTGTTGTATCTTCTGACAATCCTCCTCACCACCTGCATCTCCCTCAAACTTTGTGTTGTCCGTAAACTTACTACATTCTCCTTCAAATCATGTATACGTTACAAACGATAGGAGTCCAACCACTTGTACAGATCTTCAGTCAGAAGAAGTCTTTTCACTCCTATTCTCTGTCCTCTATGACTAAGCCAGTTATGTATCCATTTTACCAACTCGCTGCCGATCCCATGTGACTTCATCTTTTGTATCAGCCTGCCATGAGGGATTTTATCAAAGGTTTTGCTAAAGTCCATGAAGACAACATCTACCACCATCCTCTTATCAACATCTTTGTCACATCCTCAAAAAACCTAATCAAGTTGTAAGGCACGACCTTCCCCATTCAATGCCATGGTGCCCGTTGCTTATAAGTGCTTTTTTTTTCAAAAATGTAAGTAAATCCTATCCCTAATTCCTATCTAATTTCCCTACCACTAATGTAAGGTCCATCAGCCTATAATTTCTCAGATGGTCTTGTTGCCCTTCCTAAATAAAGTAATGACATTGGCTATTCTCCAGTCCTCCAGGACCTCTCTTGTGACTAAAGAGGACACAAAGATTTCATACAAGGCCCCAGTAATTTCATTAGTAATTTGCTTCCCTTCGCATTTTGGGATAGATTCCATTATGTCCTAAAGAACTACCTACCTCAACGCTTTTAAAACACTGAACATCTCTTCATTTTATATATCAACTTGACCTACAGAATCAATGCACCCTCTCTGAGACTCATTATCCACCATGCCCTTCTCCTTTATGAATACTGATGCAAAGTATTGATTAAGGACCTCACCCACTTCCTTTGGTTCCATGCACATATTCCCTCCTTTGTCCTTAAGTGGGCCTATCCTTTCCCAAGTCACCCTCTTATTCCTTATATATGTACCAAACACCTTGGAATTTTCTTTAATCCTATTTGCCAAAGTAATTTCATGACCCCTTTCAGCCCTTCTAATTCCTTGTTTGAGTTTATTCCTGATATCTTTGTATTATTTGAGAACTTTGTCTACAGTTTCCTAAACATTATGTATGCCTCCTTTTTCTTTTTGATTAAGTTCCCAATTTCCCTTGACATCCAAGTTTCCCGAATCTTGCCACACTTATTCTACATTTTCACAGGGGCATGCTGGTCATGAACTCTAATCAAAAGGCCTTTAAAAAAAATTCCTACATGCCAGTTGTGGATTTGTCCTCAAACATCTGCCCCCAGTCTATATTCCCCAGTCCCTGCTTAATACTGTGGTAGTTGGCCTTCCCCCAAATTAGTTCACCTGAGGACTAAACTTATCTTTATCCATTAGTAACTTAAAACTGGCAGAATTATGGTCACTATTCCCAAAATGCTCCCCAACTGAAACTGTAGTCACCTGACCAAGCTCATTCCCAAATACCATGCCTAATATGGTCCCTTCTCCAACTGGACTCTCTACATATTGCTTCAAAAAAAAACTACCCTAGACACAATTAACAAATTCACCCCCATCCAAACTCCTGGCACCACCAAGTCCCAGTCAACTTAGGGAAAGTTAAAATTACCCACCATAACAACCCTGTTGTTCTCACATTTTTCCATAATCTGTCAATATATCCTGCTAGATGTTCGGGGGTCTGTAGTACAACCCCAAAGTAACCGAACCCTTCCTGTTACTGAGCTCTACCCATATGAACTCGTTGGATGAGTGCTTCAAGGTGTCTCCCTCCGTATAACTGTCATATTCTCCTTAATCAGTAATGTAGTGCTTCCTACCTCTATTACATCCCTCTCTATCATGCCTGAAACATCTAAATCCTGAAATGTAAAGCTGCTAGTCTTGTCCCTCTCTCAATGACGTACTAGCTAAAATATCATTATTATATGTCTTAATTGAAGCCCCTATCATACTCCTCACATTAAATCAAATATACTTCAGACTGCTGAACCCTCTTAGTCCTACAGTCCTTCATCTCAGGCTAACCTCCCTACCAGGATATTGATGCCAGTGTTAGCGCAGTACCTGTTTAAAAACCCATCATGTGGATACATTTTAAATTTGCTATTGATTGACCCAACCAATCTAATACAATATAATTGCATTCAATATAATTACCCAAAGAGTTACCTGCAGTGGTTTATTTTTTGCCTATTCCATAGCATCTTTGAGATGGTACTCCAACAACTGGACAATGTATGAAGGTCAGTAACAATCACAAGCCTTGAGAGTTCAGTGGTTGGAGCTCTCATGGAGGTCAGGACCAGTGAGCAACAGCCATAGACAGGCAACCTCTGTAGAAAGGAAAACAGGCTGGCACTGACTGTACCAGTCATTGATTAAAGGTCTGGCAATGGACAGCAATGGAGCTAAAGTCAACGTGTCCCACTAAGCCAATGAGTACTCCAGGGACTGATCACCACTTTCCTGTGAAAAGAGCAGACTGTAAGAGATCTACAATAAAGCAAAGAATTGCAGATGCTAGAAATTTGAAATTAAAACAGAAATTGCTGGAAAAACACCAGGTCTGTAGAGATAAAGCAAAGCGAACATTTTAGATCCAGTGGCCCCCCTTCTGAAAAAGCGTTTTGTTTTTAACATATGGAATTTAACATCTCTAATTCAGTTCTTTTGACCTGACTTAAGGAAAATGGAATCTTCGTCATCAAAGCAGTGGGCAATCATTGAGGGAATAATTGGCAGAGTTAGAACTGTATCATTTTGGTTTGTGAAAACCTACATGCTTCACTACTCCATTCAGAACATAATGCAGAGTAAGCAATATCAAAAGACCATCCATCCTGAAGCAGGGTCACTGGAGCTGAAACATTAACTCACTCTCCACAAATGCTGCCAGACCTGTTGAGTTTTTCTATTAATTTTTTGTTTTGTATAGGTGATCTGTGACGTGTTTGAACCCCCTATCTGTCCAACCAGTCTTTCTCAAACTGGTGCTGATAGTGGAGCCCAAATATATCCAATATCACCAATCATCACTGGTGTATATTAAGCAGTTTTCTTTGCAGCCTGAGCCTTTACAGTATCTTTTCTCCACTGACAAGCTGTGGCTCTGACCTATTATCCATCTCCTCGGATTTCCTTTCCTTTACCTTCTGCTGCTGTAAGCAGATAAATATCTGTTGTACCTGGCATAAGGATGAAATGAATGACATGTGAATACAATTGTAATGGAGGAGGACTAGTGTAGAAATCTGATATAATTGGACTACAAAACTTGGAGAGAAAATGCTGGTTTGCCAGAATGGCAGATAAGTGCTCTGACAAGGTCTAATTCCAAGAAGTAGTGACACAAGTCATCAACTTCACCCTTGTGTTTCCACTCAGGGTCTTTCCCTTGCCACTTTGTTTTGTAGATTTATAGCTTAAACCATCTGCCTCCAAGTTTGCTACTGAATTTCATTAAAGAGCCAAAAGATAAAAAAGCTGCCTGTGTGTCCTGAACTACTCAACCAGGACCCTCCAGTGACACTGAACCTGAAGGTTCTTGCATTTAACATTTTTTCTCTATCTGCTACCATTTTTTTTAAAATGGCAGGCTTTTTATTCACTCTCTATACTTGCAGAAGTTTGATCCAACACTTGTACAAGCTACATGTCACTGCAACAAACGCATTGGTTGAACCTTCAACTAATATCATTAGGCTGTGGGGCTCCATTCACCAACAACTGAAAAATGCTGCAGTAAAATATGCCCCAGTGTTTTAACACCCTGTCACCTAATGTCTCACATGAAGAATAGTCACATTGTTGAAAGTGCTTCCAATACCAACGAACTGAACCATAGTAAAATCAATTCATTAGGACAGAAGAAAAAATAACTGGGAAAGAAGTGTAAAGAAGTGAAATAAAATTGCAACTTAAAACAGGGAGAATTTTTTTTCTGCTTTAAGCATTGTTTCTGAACAGGCATTAAGAATTACGAAGGATATACAGGACACTAAACTAATGTCATTATTTAGTGCTGGGTAGCAATCGGGGATGAAATACTATCTACTCACATACAACCTTCTCAGGAATAATAATGGTCTATTCAATCCTGACAACAGTGAGAGATCATAATTGAAATGAATATTAATAATTTCAGCTTTGTTCCCAGGACTATGAGACTGCCGCACAAAACCAACATATGATTAAGCACTAATTTGCTCATTTTTGCCAGCAGACAGCAGAAGTATAAATTGCAAATAGAGACTGTGTCCTCTAAAGTTGCAACTGAAGTATGTATCAGAAATATCAAAATACAAGATAATATTCACAGCAATGTGACAGGTTCGCTTTAAAAAGTTATTCAAAAAATCTAACTTTTATGGCCATAAGTTTCCAGGCCAAGAAACATCCCTTTATCACTACTTTTTTTTCTATTTACCAAACCATGTTATTATCCAAGCAGTGATAACAAGCAGTACAATATTACAGTCTTGGATACAAACTTCATCAACAACACCACTAGTTGTAAAAAAGACTATATTCTGCTGTTTTACTTACCCATCTAAAATGTACCTTTCACCAGCCAAGATGACAGAGCTGTGGTAATGTATCTATCAAATGTGTGATAATCTAGTTAGATTAAGTTTCAAATTTTGCTAATCATGTTTCAAGTGAGTCTTGGCTCTGTTCATCATGAAACTCCAAAAAGCAATCTGAAAATAAGGACCTCCCAATCTTCAGAACCATAGGCATTGACTGATGTTCTGCCATTCCATTCTACATTTTTGGTACTTCATATTTATGTTACTATTAACATAATAATGTAAAAAAATTCATACAAATTTAGGAAAATATAGTTTGGTTGCTGATGTTAAAAAACAACATATTATCTGCCACAGCAGTAAGAAATGATGACACAGTACAATAGAAGATTATGAGTCTTTATGTACTTGTTCATTTTCTTTTCATATGGACAGAGTACATCAGAGTCTTAGGTCAACCTCAATCAAACATGTTCATCTTAAATTATCTCAAACTGTGTTACATATCTATTATCTTTAAAGGAATAGCTTAGCATCTTACACTATCTCAACTTTGTCAGCTGAATTGTTAACACATTTTCTGTACAATGCAACTCCTGTGAGAATAACTTAGCTCTACTTTTCTGTTTAAAAGAAGTACACAATTGAGCAATCATGCCACTAATCATAAATAGATCATGACACACCACTGTCTACTACAATATATCCAATGGAATTTAAAACAATGATGTAAAGACAGTTGCTATATTGTAGGAGTTGAAATTTATGATTTTTTTTTCTTTGAACTGATAATATGCATTATATGTCATTTTAGAGTGCTGTGAAAGTGAGAGCACTCTCTGACTAGTCTCAGCTTATCCTATGCTCCTGGGGAAATCCTGACTGTATTAGTATGCCAGAGAAACTTCATTAAGGGCTTTGGAGCATCACCTATTCGACAATAAACAAAGTTTCTGCTGATTTCAGCAAATATTTCACAGCTTCAGTGAATCCAAGATCACAGAAACAGCTTAGTATCACAGTGTCATTAAAGAACACGGGTATTGTTTGCTGGTGAACAAAAACTAGAAATATGTTCTCAGATTCTTAAAACATTGTAAATGTCTCTATAGAAAAGCCATAGGAGATCTTCATCAGTGTTGAAGGGCCTAAATTCAATGTGGGAAGTTGCAATAACACCCAAGTAAACTGAAAATAGACCTGCATAGTAGAACAAAATTCACTCCTAATCATCAACTCTTTTTATCAATTATTCTGCAAATTATTTAACAATAATTCAAGCTATTTGACTCACTATATTATTTAAAATTCGTGAACAAGTCATGCAGTACAATTATTGTGAATGGAATATCAATCTGCCATTTTAAACTATTCTATTACATTAGAAAGCCTAATGATTATATCTACTTTACCTGGATATTTCACCAAATAAATTATTTACAACCCTACTCACAACAATTCTTCATCAGCATCAATTGATAGTCAAGGTGACATTCAGCAGTGACTTTGCATGGCACTTGAATTTGTTTGAGATAACCGCTGGGATAATCCTTACTGTAAAGGAGAAAAACAAAATTCCTCGGTAAAAATTACTGATGGACCTTATGTCTTTTTCCAGGTGATGTGTAAAATTGATCTCATCAGTTTATAACTAGCTACAATTACTTGAAATTTTCTATTTGGATTAGTGGCCTCTAAACCATTGGCTAAGTTGACAAGTGAATATCAGCAGAGCACTTCAGAATTTTCAAGATCAAATCCACTGGAGATCTCCTACACAATTTAAAAATGAGAAGCAATGTTCACAAGGGGTGATGTTACGACCAAGAAATTTGATGGCATTGAACCTACATTACAAATGCGATACATGTGTCAAAGCGTCCTGAATTTCCTGAATTCTGCTCTAATGATATAGCTTAATTTTACAATGTCACAACCACAACAGGCCTGTCAACAGAGTGATCCATGAATTATGAATTTGTATACCTCCTTTGCCCACCTTTCCTCTGCCATTCAGTTTTAAACAACAAGATCTAACATTCAGCTTGATTTATATCATCAAAACAAAATTTATTCACTGAAGATATAATAATTGGTCAATATAGAGGGTCAGAAAAATAGAAAAATTTCAAAGAAAAGAGCAGATAAGTTTCACCCTGAACTGAAGCAGAGGTCTTTCATTTCAGAAATGGAAGAAATAAGTTGGGTAGCTTGGTTCAAAGCAAACATCCCTCCAACTTACCTTGTTCTTGGCAAACATCCCTGCAAAAAGTTTGTTGGAACACAGCAGGCTTTCCTTCAACTGAACCAGATAAAACAAGGATCTCTCCAAGCAAGTCACTGTTCAAAGAGCCCAGCAGGATCTACAGTATAGCAATCAATTATCACCAGTCATGTGATTTTTAGGAAACCCTGTTTAAAAAAAGCCCAATTTCCACAGTGGCCAGTCAATATCCTGTTGTAAAGAAACCACACCAGATACCTCCACAGAACTTGAAATAATAAATCCCTTTTCCAAAATCCTTCAAAACGTAAGTCCACCAAGCAATATTATATATAAAATACATTTACAACAGAATGCAAGGGGTGAAATCTTCTTTTTAGATGTTGCTTCTTTTTCTTTTTCAGCTCCATTTCTGTCTTCACGCGCATTACATGCTGAAAAATGCCATACCCAACGCATGTCTACAATACAATGCCTTCGTGTAAATGATGATCAAAGTTGAATATGAGCTGCAGCTGAGGTCCATTCATTCATTTCTCTCCACAACCCGCCCATGACCCCATGAACCAATTTCTCGGCCTGTACATCCTCATTATTAAAACAAGTATAGGTATACATACTGATTTTAGCTTTAGAATGCATACATAACTACACACAATGTTGTTAGTTTCTTTTCAAAATCAATTCATCTATGGAGTTTGGATATCATTGTCAAGGTCAGCATTTGTTGCCCATCCTTAATTGGCCTTTCGAGGACAATTAGGAGACAACTATTCTTTGCTATAGATCTGGAGTCAAATAAATGTTAGCAGACTTCATTTCTATGAGGACACCACATCAAAAGAATGAATAAGTTAGTGGACTAGATATGTTTTCATGACAAACAATGACTGTGTAATGGTCACCATTTCTGAGACCAGCTTTCAATCCAGATTATTTCTTTCATAAATTAATTGTATTTAAATGCCACCAGCTGCCAATGAGGGATTTGAGTCCAGATTTCCAAAGTATTGGCTTCAGTCACTGCATGACTAGGCCGGTGATATTGCTATTTCAGCTTGGTATCCCCTAGTCTCTTCTTAGTGTCATAGCATTTTTAACCTAGTAACTGATGCTTATGCTCGGTTTAATATAATATAATTCATCTAGCTAAATAAGTCAATCTGGGCCGTCTTAAGCCCACTATTTTATGTTGACCTACCAACAAAAGATATCACTTCAGACTTGCAATTTCTCACCCACATAAACCTTTAGTTTAATTTATCTACATGTAGGTATTTTTATTGAGAAAAATCTCATTACTATATTATTATGTCATACATTATTTGAACACATTCTATAAAACATGTAAATTGGAGATGACATCTAAACTCTGTGATCGCTATTTAGTCAATTTCCCATGCTCTCCTAAAACGTAACCTATGTCCCATTAAAAGAATAGTCACATAGCCAAGATAATCATGTTGATAATCTACTTATTTTGAACATTTTTATACTATTACCTTTCAACTTATATAGTATAGCTTTTGAGGGAGGATCATAATTTATCTGCTTTGCTCATTTAACATTTTGTCATTTTGTAACTTGATTGTTTCTTGTTGCAGAGATTACAACACTGCCTTCTCTGATATTTTGGGGAGCTTACCACTTATGTTTTATTTTCACATTGCTTTGTTTTCAGTTCAATAATAATGATCCCTAAAGGATAGGGGGTATATCCTCTTGGATCAACCATAACTCTGTGGCCTTCCTAGCTGAATACAAATGCAACATGGTTTGAAAGTCTTTTTGAAAAAGAAAGGCTTGTTCTTCAATGTTGAAGTGTATTCTGTCAGGAAAAAGTATCAAAGCTGTGTGAAACATCAAGGTTACATCAACCAGACAACATAAAGTTGATACGATGACCTTGAGGTTGAACAGGTGCAGACGTGCGACAGTTTTATTTTTAATTCTTCTAAGATGTCAATGCTAAACATTACCTAGCCTTGTCAACGTCTCAGTTTTTCCAAAAAGAATTATGCAAGAACATGAGATGATCATCAGCTACAACACTATCTTTAATGTTATAAAAATAAAAACTAAGTGGCTGCATATTTTGGTAGCATTTTAAGTCTGTTGCTCCTGAAATAAAGTAGTCACAGTGGCATTGTCATAACTTTCAGACAAGTACAGGTTGAATATTTCAGTACTGATAAAGATCTTTGTCATTGTCAAATGAAGTTTGTACCAATTATTTTTCAAGTATTAGGAAAAGATCAGCCTTTTACAAGCTATCTCTCAATTCACAGGGCCTGAAATAAATTGGGCTTTGGCAATAATTCTGGGGGATTCATGCAAGAATTCTCAGCGAGGCCTTTCGCAATATAGGGAGCACCAGGCTGCATTTTCCAACAGTGTTCCAGACATCCTGACATGGCAAAGGCATAGCGATGCCTAGTAAGTGGATTATTGCTTATTGTCAGCCTAATTAACCACATAACTTGCCTCATCAATATGCATCCACCTATCCTACTGGGTACCTGGCGACTCCAGCAAGCCACTTGCTCCTGTGCACCATTGTCTTAGATATTAAACACCAGAGTCCCAGGACAGGCCCCAGGCAGCAGCCACATGCACCCTGAATTCACACACGTTGCCTTCTGACAAGTGCCAGCCTCTTCATGTTATCAAGGCACTTCTAAAATGTACTTGTATAACATTGCTCATTTCAATGCAGCACTTTGAAATCTGTTGGCAACCATTAGTGAAATACTGTTGTAAGGATACTTTCTGTGTGAGGGAGGCACCCAGCTCATGATTGAATCAGGATGTATTTCAAGTGTGTTGGCTTGCTGTCTTAACATTCACCAACTTAGCACTCATCTGTCTTGCCCTACCTTTTTGCTCTTTCCTCCTCCCTAGCTGGAGCTTGAAGACTCACTGTAGTGTTTAGTGCTGACCTGACAAGCCAGGCAGCTTGTCATTGTTGTTAGCAGCCAGCAGTAGAGGGAGTGGTCCCTTACAATGCTATATCCATCTTATACCATGCAGTGGCTCGCACCGTGTCCCAATCACAGACAAGACAAAAATACGGCATGTGCTTCAAGCAAACAGCATCATCTCAAAGTCTTAGGGGAGCTGTCGCCAGTGATGTCCAGGGAGATACTGCTTAAAGGGCTCAGACATGCTAAGCCAGCGACAAGTGTACACCCCTCAGCTTGAACTCCCACAGTGGGACAGACAAGATGGGAGCGGAACATTTAACAACATCTAGGGTTTCCTGAGAGGAGACTTCTGGGGGGACCTGTATCTGGTTCCCCCCCGCTTCAGTGTCTACTGGTACGACCCCGCCTCCCAGTAAGGAAGAAGCACGTAGAGTGATATCAAAGTGCTGCCTTCCACTGTTACCTTGCCATTGGGGGCCAAAGGTTAGGGTGATGGTGTGCAGATCCATCCACCTCTCCCACAGATCATGATATATGTTGGAATTGATTTTCCATGGCAGGCACTAATCTGTCCATGGAGGCAGCCAGATAATGGCATGCTTGAGGCAGCAGGGTTCCGATGGTGTTGCTGCCTTTCTGTAGCCATTGTGATACGGTGCCCATAGAACATAGAGCATAGAACAATACAGCGCAGAACAGGCCCTTCGGCCCTCGATGTTGTGCCGACCTGTGAACTAATCTAAGCCCATCCCCCTACACTATCCTGTCATCATCCATATGCTTATCCAAGGACTGTTTAAATGCCACTAATGTGGCTGAGTTAACTACATTGGCACGCAGGGTATTCCACACCCTTACAACTCTCTGAGTAAAGAACCTGTCTCTGAAATCTGCCCATTGCCCTAACAAACCTGTCCACTGCTCTTGTGTCTGCTTTTGAATTTGTATGAAGCTCCTGACTGTTAACGCCATTGGATCCTCTCCAGCCTGGGACTGAGCAGGTGTCTGGTCTCCATAATACCTCCGTAATATATTAAGCAATATATAAATAGCAAAATCATAAGAAAATTGCCAGCTAACTTATACTTCACTAGCTGGCATTAAATAATGTCCTTAAACATAGTTTTATTTTGTAGTGAGTTAGCTAGGAGATGAAATGGAATGATTGTAACATTCTAACAGTGAAGGTTGAATAATCCTCTATAATTAAATATATTTTAGACTGTGGTTAGGACTTTTAAATTTAAACTTATTAACTTTGCACCCAGACGGTAATAGAAGCATCTCCTTGGAATATCAGCTCTGAATGTGCAAATGATGCTATTAATTCACTGTGACTCTAGTATTCCAATATAAATTCAGACCACACAGACTGGATGGAATTTTTGCTAACTTAAAAATAGCTCACAAAATTTGGTTGATACTTTCAAACCATTTACTGGGATGGATTCGCAACACAAAATTGCGCCCAGTTTGGGAATCTCTTAGGACGGAATACTGCGGGTAGTTGATATATAGCATTAATAAAGCTCCTTCTCTCTGATTGCAGTTAAACTATTTTCTAAAGCATCGTTTGTGCAATCATAGATTTGGGATCATTTAATACTGAGATTCAATTTACCATGGCTCCTTGCAAATCTGGAACTTCTACCACCTAATGGACAAGGGCAATAGATACAAGGGAACAGAAACACCTGTCAGTTCCCCTCCGTGCCAAACCACATGCACCACCCTGGCTTGGAATGCGATTGTCCTTTTTTACAATGTCACTGGTTCAAAATGCTGGAACTTACAACAGCACTGTAGGTGTTCCTTATCTTTAAGTTTGGAATGGTTCCAGAAAGCAACTCACTGCCTCATTCTCCACGGCAAGTAAGGATGGACAATAAATGCTGGCCCGACCAGCTGCACTCACGTCCTGGTAAAGGGTAAATAAATCAATAATACACAAAAGGTTATTGTCCAAAACGGAAATATTCATTCTTCAACACAAACATTCTTCAATTCAATGAACCAAAAGACTCACAAAAAGTAAATAAATGACTGCCATATGTATACACCTTGGATCAAGCGAGTTTTGAGAAGATTTGTAGCTCAGGTTGAGGTTCTGGATGTGAGTTTGCTCGCTGAGCTGGAAGGTTAGTTTTCAGACGTTTCGTCACCATTCTAGGTAACATCATCAGTGAGCCTCCGACAAAGCGCTGGTGTTATGTCCCGCTTTCTATTTATCTGGTTAGGTTTCCTTGGGTTGGTGATGTCATTTCCTGTTCTTTTTCTCAGGGGATGGTAGATTGGCTCCAAATCAATGTGTTTGTTGATGGAATTCCGGTTGGAATGCCATGCTTCTAGGAATTCTCGTGCATGTCTCTGTTTGGCTTGTCCTAGGATGGATGTGTTGTCTATACAGACAACAAATAAAACGAACGTCATTTACAAAATACCTTGCAAGAACTGTGACAAACACTACATTGGACAAACTGGCAGGAAGCTAGCCACCAGGATACATGAACATCAACTAGCCACAAAACGACATGACCCACTATCACCCGTATCCTTACGTACAGATAAGGAAGGACACCACTCTGATTGGGACAACACATCCATCCTAGGACAAGCCAAACAGAGACATGCACGAGAATTCCTAGAAGCATGGCATTCCAACCGGAATTCCATCAACAACACATTGACTTGGAGCCAATCTACCATCCCCTGAGAAAAAGAACAGGAAATGACATCACCAACCCAAGGAAACCTAACCAGATAAATAGAAAGTGGGACATAACACCAGCGCTTCGTCAGAGGCTCACTGATGATGTTACCTAGAATGGTGACGAAACGTCTGAAAACTAACCTTCCAGCTCAGCGAGCAAACTCACATCCTGAACCTTGGATCAAGTTGAATTGAAATATATTCATGTGAAGGACAATATGCATCAGGTTGTTCACTACTGATTTCCTTAAGATTTAATTTGACCAAATTCGTCTCCTCTTTCCACCTCCTGATTTATAGTTATAACTCAGACATTGTTCTGTGTTATCTATAGTTATATCTGCAGTGAAATATTTATTAATTTCCTCATTCCCTGATATTAATTCTCCATTCTTACTCTCTAGAGAACCTACTCTCATTACATTCACTCTTGCCTTTTGAAAGACCTGTAGAAACTCATGCTACCTGTCCTAAATTCCTAGCTAGCTTCCCCTCTTGCCATAAATTCTTTCTCCTGATTTACCTTCTACTTATACTCTGATATTCTTTATATTCTGACTAATCATCTAATCTTTGTACAATTATATGATTTTTCCTTAAGTTTGATATATTCCTTAACTTTTTTAGTTAGCCATGAATGATAACTCCTTTTCTTAGCATTATTCTTCATAATAGGAGTGCACATATTTTGGGTATTCTGTAGTATCTTCTTAAATGTCTTCCATTGCTTTTCAATTGAATTATCGGGCATCACTGTTCAGTTCGTCTAGCTCAGATTTCATACGTACATAGTTGTCCTTATTTAACTTTAAAATACTAGTCATAGATCCTCTCTTCTTCCTTTCAAACTGCATATAAAATTCAATCATTTGTTTTGACTGCTGGCAAGTGGTGCCCTTGCTATCGCTATTAATTAATCCTGAATATTTCACAATACAAGTCTCATATATAAACTGTTCCCTGACAATTTCTTAGAGTAGCATGTTCTGGAACCAATCTCAAAACTATTTACAAATTTCTTATCCAGTATATCATCCTATTTTTCCTATTGATAGATAGATTAAAATCACTGATTTTTTGTGTCTCTTTATCGCATGGACTTAATATTTCTTCTTGTATGATTTATCCTACATTATGGCTCCTGTTGAAGGGTCTGTAGACCATTTCCACTTGTGTCTTCTTTAACACCTACTCCTCATCTCCACCCAAATTGATTCTATGTCCTGATCTTCTGAACCAAGATCATCTCTAAATATCGCATCAATGACATCTTTAATTAACAATGCTACCTCATCACTTTTACCCAGCTTTCTATTATTTTCGATTGTCAATATACTTCGCAATATTCAGGGCTAGCCCTTGTCACCCTGCAGCCACAACTCCTTTGTGGCGTAATAAAAAAGGAAAGACCTGCAGATGCTGTAAAGGAACAAAAACAGAAGTTGCTAGAAAAGCTCAGCATGTCTGACAGCATCTGTGAAGAAAAAATCAGAGCTAAAATCAGAAGGACCCAAAATGTTAACGGTGATCTTTTTTCTTCACAGATGCTACCAGACCTACTGAGCTTTTTCAGCAACTTCTGTTTTTATTCTCCTTTATAGCAATCAGATTATATTTATTTACTTCAATGTGCACTATCAATTACTTCATTTTGTTTTGAAAGCTACACTCATTCTGATACAATGCCTTTAAGTATTGAGTCATTGTTATATTTTTAAATCTAGTTTTGACTGTTGGTGTACTCCTAGGTTTTGCTCTCTGTCATACCAGTTATTCTCAGAGCTTCATTTCCTATATTCCTATATTGCTCTCCTACCTCAACTTTAATCCTTAATTTGCTACCTCTATCCAATCTTGACCTGGCACCCTACGTTTAGTTTAAATAGCTCTCTAATCCCTTAGTTACGTGACTGTCCAGAGTACCAGCGCAGAGTAGGTGTAGACTACCCTAAATATACAGATCCCACTTTTTTCAATGTAAGTGTCAGTGACACACAAACCCAACACAGTTCTCAGTAAAAACCAAAAGGAACTGCAGATGCTGTAAATCAGAAACACAATTCTCCATTACTAGTCTCTGAGCCACACATTCATTTCTCTAATTGTATTCATCCTATGGTAATTTGCACATGACTCAGGTAGTAAACAGAAGATTATTACCTTTAATAACTTCCCTGAGATATAGAAGATCTTTGATCAGTTTCTAGTATTCCATAGCCTATCTTGTCATACACAAGCAGTATTTAGTGACAAATGTCACATATTTGATCATCTTTCAAAACAATGCTTAAGAAGATTACTTCATAAGCACACTAACTGTATGCAAAAGAAATCTTGTTTTACCTTAACAGAAAGTGCAGCAAATTTGCAAAGATTACATACTACCCAGTGTTAATAAATTATACACAGGAATGTAGGAAATGTATAACAATTCTATAAAATCATATTGGCAAAAAGTAGTTGCATTTAAAAAAGACACAAGCAGTGAGATGAGGATTATTTTCCATGAAAGATTTTCCCAAGATGCAGTTCAGATCAGGAAATTTAGAAAAATTGTAAATCAATATTTTGCAGTGATTACAGCTGGACTATTTATCAGAGCTATACTGCCATCTACAGAACTATATAGCAACAGTGGAATTCTTCACAAGTTTCAAACTTGTACTTTGTTCGTTGTTCATTTTAAATTCAAAGAGTAAAGTATTTTATGGTTTTCTGTATATTAGTACACATAGCATATACCATAGAGTCGATTCTTGTTGAGACAGATGAACTGAAGTTTATTTACAACTGTATTCACATGATTCGATATCACAGACTTATGCATGTAACATGGCTTCTGTGTTTACCGTTGCTACTTTATATTACATACTCATAATTGATTGACTAAAGATTCTAGCCTGATTCTATTATACAGTTAGTGACTGAAGGCAAGATATGTACCTTCATACCAGAGTGTCACATAATGTTACACAGCATGGAAATAGACCCTTCAGTCCACCTCGACCACTCTGAAAAGATATCCTGATCTGACCTTTTTGCCAGAATTTGGTCCATATCCCTCTAACCCCTTCTTATTCATGGACCCATCCAGCTTACTTTCAAGTGTTGAAATTGTACCCACCTCCTCTGGCATCTCCTTCCATACATGCACCATGCTCTGCATGAAAAAGTGATCCCTTTTGAATCTTTGCCCTCTCACCTAAAAACAATGCCCTCTAGTTTTGGGCTCCACTACCCTGGGAAAAAGGCCTTGGCTTATGAATTTATAAACCTCTGTCAGGTCACCCATCAGTGTCCAATGCTCCAGGGAAAAAAAAACCAAGTCTATTCATTCTCTGTCTATAGCTCCAACCCTCCAATCCCAGCCACGTCCTTGTAAATCCTTTCTCGACCCTTTCAAGTTTAACAACATATTTCCTGTAGTAAGAACAGAATTAAATGCAGTATTCTAAAAACGGCCTCACCAATGTCCTGTATAGCTGCATTATGATGTCCCAAATCGTATACTCAATGCACTGGCCAATGAAGACAAGTGTGCCAAATGTGCTTTTCACCACCCTGCAGTCTGCAACTCCACTTTCAAGGAACTATGCACCTGCACCACTAGGTCACTTTGTTTGGCAACACTCCCCAGGGCCCTACCATTATTTGTATAAGTACTGCCCTGGTTTGCCTTACCAAAATGCATTATCTCACATTTATTCCTTAGCTCATCGGCCCATCTGATCAAGATCCCATTGTACGAGATACTATTCTTCGCTGTCCACCACAGCACCAATTTTGGTGTCATCTGCAAACTTACATAACCATATCTCCTATGTTCTAAATTATTTACATAAATGATGAAAAGCAGTGGACCTTGCATTGATATTTTTGGCACACCACTGGTCAAGTCTGAAAAGTAACCCCACACAACCACCCTTTGTCTTCTACCTTCAAGATAATTTTGTATCCAATTGGCTAGCTCCCCCAGATTCCATGCGATCTAACTTTATTAAGCAGTCTAACATGTAGAATCTTGTCAAACGCTTTGCTAAAGTCCATACAGACAAAGTCTACTGCTCTGTTTTCATCAACCTTCTTTCACACCTCTTCAAAAAACTCAAGTCCTAATGATCAATGCATACTCTGATGTCATGTAGGTTATAAAAGTACACCCTATTAGTATGGTATGCAATTGTACAACAAGCGCTTTTTTCCCTTTAAAGAATGGAAACCTTTTTCTGATAAACAAGTGCAATTGCTGCATAAAGCTATAGTGTCTCTTTATGTTTTACATCCGGAAAAGGCTTGCTGGATGTATAACTGATCTTTATGTAATTATAAATTGATGTAACTTCACTTTGTAGTGTGCTATTAGAGTTGGGAATAGATGTGTCGTTACTGGCAAGCATGACAACTTCAGTAACAGATTCATCATCCTGTGTGAAGTCTCGTAAATGATAAGCATTTCAGAGAAGTCGTCTGTTCCTTTTCAGTGCTTGACCATTGCTTATTGCAATCTCATATGATCTAGGATGGACACAATGATGCGATATTTTTCCATGAAGCCTATGTTTGCATGAAAATCTCAAACTCATATGCTTTTTCCTAGTTCAGCTGGGGATAACTGTCTTCATTCTCATCAATCATGATCTTGTCAATTTCTCTCTTCATTCCAACAATGCAATGTCCACATTTGGTCCCATTTGGTGAGTGTGTGGGATGGAAGATCTATGTGGATCTGTCTTCCAAACAGAAAGCTGCCAGGGATAATGGGAACTGCAGATGCTGGAGATTCCAAGATAATAAAATGTGAGGCTGGATGAACACAGCAGGCCAAGCAGCATCTCAGGAGCACAAAAGCTGACGTTTCGGGCCTAGACCCTTCATCAGAGAGGGGGATGGGGGGAGGGAACTGGAATAAATAGGGAGAGAGGGGGAGGCGGACCGAAGATGGAGAGTAAAGAAGATAGGTGGAGAAGGTGTGGGTGGGGAGGTAGGGAGGGGTTAGGTCAGTCCAGGGAAGACGGACAGGTCAAGGAGGTGGGATGAGGTTAGTAGGTAGCTGGGGGTGCGGCTTGGGGTGGGAGGAAGGGATGGGTGAGAGGAAGAACCGGTTAGGGAGGCAGAGACAGGTTGGACTGGTTTTGGGATGCAGTGGGTGGGGGGGAAGAGCTGGGCTGGTTGTGTGGTGCAGTGGGGGGAGGGGATGAACTGGGCTGCTTTAGGGATGCAGTGGGGGAAGGGGAGATTTTGAAACTGGTGAAGTCCACATTGATACCATATGGCTGCAGGGTTCCCAGGCGGAATATGAGTTGCTGTTCCTGCAACCTTCGGGTGGCATCATTGTGGCAGTGCAGGAGGCCCATGATGGACATGTCATCAAGAGAATGGGAGGGGGAGTGGAAATGGTTTGCGACTGGGAGGTGCAGTTGTTTGTTGCGAACTGAGCGGAGGTGTTCTGCAAAGCGGTCCCCAAGCCTCCGCTTGGTTTCCCCAATGTAGAGAAAGCCGCACCGGGTACAGTGGATGCAGTATACCAAATTGGCAGATGTGCAGGTGAACCTCTGCTTAATGTGGAATGTCATCTTGGGGCCTGGGATGGGGGTGAGGGAGGAGGTGTGGGGACAAGTGTAGCATTTCCTGCGGTTGCAGGGGAAGGTGCCGGGTGTGGTGGGGTTGGAGGGCAGTGTGGAGCGAACAAGGGAGTCACGGAGAGAGTGGTCTCTCCGGAAAGCAGACAGGGGTGGGGATGGAAAAATGTC
Organism: Stegostoma tigrinum; assembly: GCF_030684315.1. Classification (NCBI taxonomy): domain Eukaryota; kingdom Metazoa; phylum Chordata; class Chondrichthyes; order Orectolobiformes; family Stegostomatidae; genus Stegostoma; species Stegostoma tigrinum. Next base: position 27,860,941 of record NC_081367.1, on the reverse strand, counting down.
TTGGGTGGTGGGGTCGGATTGTAAATGGCGGAAGTGTCGGAGGATAATGCGTTGTATCCGGAGGTTGGTAGGGTGGTGTGTGAGAACGAGGGGGATCCTCTTGGGGCGGTTGTGGCGGGGGCGGGGTGTGAGGGATGTGTCGCGGGAAATGCGGGAGACGCGGTCAAGGGCGTTCTCAATCACCGTGGGGGGGAAGTTGCGGTCCTTAAAGAACTTGGACATCTGGGATGTGCGGGAGTGGAATGTCTTATCGTGGGAGCAGATGCGGCGGAGGCGGAGGAATTGGGAATAGGGGATGGAATTTTTGCAGGAGGGTGGGTGGGAGGAGGTGTATTCTAGGTAGCTGTGGGAGTCGGTGGGCTTGAAATGGACTGGGTCAGGGTCAGGGTCAGTTACTGTATCTTGAGGAGTAGCACCTAGATTTAATATGATGATTCAAAACTTCTGGCAAGTTGATTTACATTTAGTGATAATGGGTTTTATATTACAAACAGTGTGTTCTACAAGGCAAGACTACTGAGGATCACTGGGAGAAAAGATAGAGATAATTTTTTGAACATTATTGCCTGCATTTCTCTTATAGGTACAAACAGTACTGTGGAAAATTTATTGAAGAACAACAAACATACTGATGATTGTGGTTGATGTTTCAACAGCCTTTGTGCTAACAGCATCTTGGATTTGTCTCATGAAACAAAAATTAGTCAGTGACCATAATGTAATCATGTCCCTGGGCATAGGAAACATCAGCAGCGATATCATACTGTGGTTCAGGAGAGGTTCTCTTGGAGGAGAGGATTGTTGAGGTGAATAGAATGGCATGATTCACTTGACTTGATTAGTCGATCAATGCTCTTTCTACTGTCAGACCAATTTATGGAATCACACATCAATGTCTTGGCTTGTTCTGCGCCTACGGAACATACATGTATATTGCCTAGCATGTCATTGCATACACCATGCAGAATTATAAACAGTAAGAACTGCTGATACTGGAGTCAGAGATAACACAGTGTGGAACTGGAAGAGCATAGCAGGGCAGCAGAATCAGAGGAGCAGGAAAGTTGACGTTTTGGGTCAGGACCCTTTCTTCACATTGTGTTATCCATGCAGAATTATGACTGGTTTGCCTTTGAAGATTACATAATAGAGTCCTAGTAGGTCTCGAAAGAACCAGAATAAGTATACCAGCTAGGCATGCATTTAGACCATACGTTGACATTGATCTATTTGAGCTGTCGTGGCTCATCACCCTTTTATGTAACTTACTAAATCTACTGTGCTTGGTTCTGCCCAAAGTATAAGAAATTGATATTGCATTTGGAATTTGATATTCCAGCCAATGGATTTGTTACTTTTTATATCATAATAACGTGTAGATCCATCAATGCTGGATTACTAATAATGGAATAATATTGCAAAGATCATAAGAAGTTTCATATTGTAGTTTAACAAAATGCTTGGACATGCATCAGATTCTACAGAAGTACTCAAAAATCTCAATGCAATTTTGAGTTAAATCATCATTTCAAGCTCCCTACATATTAACAATAATTACATAGACCTTAATGATATTGCTGACAAGGCTTTTACAGAAATTTTATCATGCACGCTTTGTTCAAATAGTATGTAAATGTTTACAAGTCAGATGTATCTTGATGGATCATTCTGTATAATCTCTCTGTTGATACAGTCACCATAAACAAAGCAGAATCAGCGACACCATCTTCATAAGTCCGAACTACTCGAGGAAAGTGTGTTATTTTTCTTTACACATCCCAACTAAAGGTAAGTTTTAGGCATTAACCATCATTATCACATTCAGTAAACTTATTAAGGGAAGGGCACAGTCCTGTTAATAACTGTTGTGAAACAGTTTGACAAGTTGGGGTGATATAGTGACTCAAAGAAAACTAGACACTAAAATAAGGATAATAAAATGTGAGGCTGGATGAACACAGCAGGCCAAGCAGCATCTCAGGAGCACAAAAGCTGACGTTTCGGGCCTAGACCCTTCATCAGAGAGGGGGATGGGGGGAGGGAACTGGAATAAATAGGGAGAGAGGGGGAGGCGGACCGAAGATGGAGAGTAAAGAAGATAGGTGGAGAAGGTGTGGGTGGGGAGGTAGGGAGGGGATAGGTCAGTCCAGGGAAGACGGACAGGTCAAGCAGGTGGGATGAGGTTAGTAGGTAGCTGGGGGTGCGGCTTGGGGTGGGAGGAAGGGATGGGTGAGAGGAAGAACCGGTTAGGGAGGCAGAGACAGGTTGGACTTGTTTTGGGATGCAGTGGGTGGGGGGGAAGAGCTGGGCTGGTTGTGTGGTGCAGTGGGGGGAGGGGATGAACTGGGCTGGTTTAGGGATGCAGTGGGGGAAGGGGAGATTTTGAAACTGGTGAAGTCCACATTGATACCATATGGCTGCAGGGTTCCCAGGCGGAATATGAGTTGCTGTTATGCTGTTATACAGCAACTCATATTCCGCCTGGGAACCCTGCAGCCATATGGTATCAATGTGGACTTCACCAGTTTCAAAATCTCCCCTTCCCCCACTGCATCCCTAAACCAGCCCAGTTCATCCCCTCCCCCCACTGCACCACACAACCAGCCCAGCTCTTCCCCCCCACCCACTGCATCCCAAAACCAGTCCAACCTGTCTCTGCCTCCCTAACCGGTTCTTCCTCTCACCCATCCCTTCCTCCCACCCCAAGCCGCACCCCCAGCTACCTACTAACCTCATCCCACCTCCTTGACCTGTCTGTCTTCCCTGGACTGACCTATCCCCTCCCTACCTCCCCACCCACACCTTCTCCACCTATCTTCTTTACTCTCCATCTTCGGTCCGCCTCCCCCTCTCTCCCTATTTATTCCAGTTCCCTCCCCCCATCCCCCTCTCTGATGAAGGGTCTAGGCCCGAAACGTCAGCTTTTGTGCTCCTGAGATGCTGCTTGGCCTGCTGTGTTCATCCAGCCTCACATTTTATTATCTTGGAATCTCCAGCATCTGCAGTTCCCATTATCTCTGACACTAAAATAAGGAATCAATTCATCAATGCACTCCAATGTCCCCCTTTCATTTTTGTTCGAATAGACAATTCTGTTGCTGTAATTACTGTAATACATTCAATTCCAGTGCTGATTGTTAATAATTTGAATTTAACATGCACACAATGGGGGCAATTATGACTGAGTAATAATATCTAATAGTAACAGAGAAATACCATGTACATTTCATGGTGTTGCTATTCATGGATTTCAATAGAATCAGTAATCGGGACAATAATAAAACTGGCTATCAATTTTCTACAATCCATTTTACACTAGTCAAAGTTATTTCAAAGAGAGTGACTGCAGCAGTTAGTTAATAAGACACTATTCAATAAACATGTTGCTCAAGTTTGCTCAATAGGCAGCATTGGTGTCATAAAAATGCACTTAAGCGTTCTGTGATTGCTAATATGTCACAAGAATTGATGGTTGCCATGACTGATGAAAAACTTAAGCTAAAAAAGAGACATCATTTTTGTGTAATTATGAGCCCTTGTGCACGATCATTAAGTCAAGATGGCTGACGGACTCTGCAACAAGTAACTGTACCAGGTTGTTCAGCCTCAAGGGAATAATGCTAGCCAGGATATCTGGGAGTAAGTTGGTAAAAATACCAACAGAGTTCAGTCACAGATGGTATTCCCAGAAACTTGAATGCCTCTGCCGCCAAAGTCAGTTACATGAGAAATGCTAGCACAACAAAAAGCTGTCATGGAATCTTGCTGTTATAAACAGCTCCTACGATGGTTCTTCAGGCTTTTATGTCATGTGTATTTGATGCATTAAAGGCCTGGATTACGATGTAAAAATTTTTTAGAATATTAGATTCACTTTAGCAGTGTTTTTATTCCGCTACGACTATTCTAAAACAGAAACTGGATGTCTGATTAATTAAATGTTAATCTGCTTCTAGGCTGAAGAATCATCAAATCAGGAAAGTAAAGAAAGTGAATTACATTGCAAAGTGAACAGGTTGATCACCAGAAGGCAATGCAGTCAAAACTTATTTATCCAAGTTTCTAAAAAAAAAGTTACCAAAGTTCCTCAAGATAGGTTGTTGGCAAGATGAAAGCAAGTGATGTCAAGGAGGAAGATGTAAACCTGATAACAAATTGACTTAACAGCAGCATGCAAAAGATAATTGCTAATGGGAATAGTTCCAGCTGAGTAATAGCGCTTACTAGCATTCTATAAAAATCAACTTTTGACACTTTCGCTGTTCTAATATTTATTAACATTTTACTTTCCTTTTTTTGAAAATGAACCTTTTTTTTAAATTAATTCACAGTGGTCAGTCCAATGCCATAGTGTCCCTTGACTTTCAAAAGACTTCAGCTCAAATTTTATGTTTTCTAACCGACATGGTCAGAGATATTATTATGCACCTCTGGACTAGGTGTAGGGAGGCAATGGCCTCATGATATTATCACTAAACTGTTGATCTAGAGATCCAGGTAATGTTCTGGGGACCCAGGTTCAAATCCTGCCACAGCAGTTGGTGGAATTTGAATTCAGTTAAAAACAAAAATCTGGAATTAAGAGTCTAAATGATGACCATTAATCAATTGTCTGGAAAAATACAGCTGGTTAGATAACGACCTTTAGGAAAGAAAAGGCTGTCTGGCCTATGTGTGACTCCAGGCCCTCAGCAATGTGGTTGACTCTTAACAGTCCTCTAGGGAATTAGGGCAATAAATGTTATCCTCAATGAATGAGAAACAACATGGCACTTGAACTTATGCCTTCTGGCTCAGAAGTAAGGACACTACCACTGCACCACAAGGCCCTTCTTATCAAGTTCTACGCATAGGTTATGAAATTATTATACTGGATTTAGGAATGATTATGAAACTGGTTATGAAGAATAGAAATGGGCACTCAGGCAATTTTTGTCAGTCAGGTGGGTTAAGGTTCTCATGATGCAGTTATATTGTCCCTATCTCTGAGCCAAGAGGCCCAGGCCCCAGTCTCACTTGCTCCAAAGGTGAGTAATAACATTAGAAAATATTTCTGTGTAAGTTGGGGTATTTTTGGAATCGCTTAATTGGATAGATTTGGGTTTAATGTGGGTTTTAATTCATATCCTCCATATCAGCTGGGCTCAGAAACTCAGTAAAAGCGAAATCAAATTTTTGAATGATACTATATTACAAAAGCCTGAGAACTCAGAGGTGGCAAACAGAATGAGTTAGACAAGATGTGGAAATGAGCAGAATAACAAATGATTTTACTTAATTAAATTCAACGCATAACAAAATGAAAACGATCAATAGCATGCCTACTTTATGGATGGAGTTAAAGATTAAATCTCTTACGTAAGGCACCTCAATTCCTGATATTCAGTAACACCACTTTATTTCATTTTCTGTTCATTGTCGTGGTGCCAAAGTCCTCTTGGTCTTCTACTTTATTGATATTAGTCATGCGATCAATTACATTGTCATGATTGACATGAAACCTATCACAAAAGCCTGCCAGGTCTTCAGCATGTAAATCAAGGTCAATGGTTGGAGCTCCAATAGAATAGCAAATATTAGAGTATTACTATTTAACAAGAATTTACACAAACTGAGAAGGAAGCAGAGATCAAGTGAATCCGTCGAAGAGTGTAAAGGCAGTAGAAGTATATTTAAGAGGGAAATCAGGAGGGCAAAATGGGGACATGAAATGGCTTTGGGAAATAGGGTTGAGTGTGTTGACATGAAATTACTATTTTATGTTGGCTCTGTAGTATGAAGTTTGCATGCTCACATGTTGGCTGACAGTCTGTATTGCAATCAGATAGTCTTTGACCACTGTTAGTTCAGGATTTCTGGTGGTGCTCCTTTTTACTGTCAACATTGATGTAAGTGGTGATTAAAGGCTAGGTCTTTAAACATCAGTACACCCATGAGCACTGGTCCCATGATATCCACTTAACAAAATACCTGGGGTGATCAGTGAGACTGTAATCTGGATGGCGGCACAGCATTCTGTTGACTATGTTGAATATCCGGTCACACTATGTGCCTACAGTCTGCTCATCACTGGACCACAGTTCAGCCTGATATCTTTGTCTTGATCTGAAAGATTTGTCTTGGCTGCTCATCATGTCAAATCACCTATTCTGGCTTTTGCTTTTTGCATTTGCACTTCCAAATGTAACACACCTTGCATACAGGTCATGTTTCTCAGATCATTTGCTGAGCTTACCTGTATTGACTATTGTGCCAATGGTTGATGAATTACACAGCCCGCATTGCTTTGTACCTGTAGCCACTTAGATGTAGCCTTTGCATTGCTCTTAACAGTCATTCTGGAATATTTCCATAGGGGTAGGCATGGGTTAGTGTTTGCCATAATAATCTAGTTCAGTAGTCAACAAAATCATAATCGTGCTCCTGTCTCTGCATCTATTTATGAATCAATGATCTCTGTCAGCCACTACCTAAAAGGACATTAATTTGGGATTATAATTGAGACTCAACTTCAAAATATAGATTTTAAAGTGTTAACTATACTTTCTTCTGAATTTTTTAACAACGGTTTTTGGATAGACCAGACATGTTCAGTCTGTGGAGGCTTCACTGTCATTAGAAGGTTTGGTTTTAATTTGTTTATCTGGCTTTGAAATACTGAATTCCAGAAGAAAAGCTACACAGTATAACAAAATTAATTCAGATAGAAAATCTGTGGCTTTCCAACTGAGTGCTAGAAATTTTGTGGAAATCCCTTTGTTTTTGACAAGGCTTGTAATGTTCTCCGGAGATCGAGGCCTTACAATTCTATTGAGAATTTAGATATCAGCACCGGCTGCAGAGTATTTTCTTCTTAAAAATTCAAAAGATGAAGGTACAATTAATCCATTATTGAAATGGTCATGAATATAGGATCTTCCATTTCATCAAGATATAATAATTCATAGTTGTGAAATATTTTAAGTTAATTGAATTTTCAGTACAGCAAATTATTTGTGGTGTAATGGTGGTCACATAAGCAGGGTGGATGAGTTGCAGGAAGAAAGATGTAAACATGGCAAGTTGACTAAAGATGTTCTAGGTATGTTTTATATATTATGAATACCTTAATTACAGCTATAACATGTCTTAGATGGGCTCCCAGAGGCCTAGTTAACATCAAAGCCTCTTGGCCTCCCAACCAAAATAAAGCATTTTTCTTGTACAGATGTGTTTTTACATCAATCAACAATGGTTTCACAGTTAATTCCAGATATTTATTACTTGAATTCAAATGCTACCAGATGTTATGATGGGATTTAAAGCCCTGTCCTCAGAGCATTATCTCGGGCATCTAGATTCCTAGTTCAGTGCTAGTACCAGCATTATTATTCCCTAAAGTTTTTTGCTGCTGTACAGACCCGAGGTAGCTGTGGCTTTCGGAAATGGACGCCATACATCAGGAAGTTTCTCAACACGCGCAGAGCTTCGCAAGTTGTACACTTATGTAGCTTAAAGGGAACATCGATTACTGCTGTGCCATCATCCTCCCTGAAGTTAACACTTTACCAAAAAAGTATTTATCAATTTCACTGGCAACAGAACTGGAATTAAGAACACACTTCTATGAACATAGTCCCTGTCCCATCCCACAAAGGAATGATATATTGCCATTTGATTCAAAAAGTAGTTTACAATTTCTTCGGTAGGAAAGACACCTTGTACCCAGATCTCCAGCTCCAGATTGTTGGAGATCATGTACATCATGACAGCTCTGAAGTCCTGGCACACTGACTATGCAGAAATTGCCTGGGAAGTTCAATCTCCAATGGACAATCACTTGGTATATGGAACACACTGCAACGGTTCCTACCTCATTTATATTCTAAGTCGTCAGAGGCTTATGACTTTCCCCAAAAACCTACTCCAATTCCAAGTTATAACACGATAAAATTAACCCTCAAACACTAGTTACACTCACATCCCTAAACATGTGGCAATCTGCCCCTCGCCCACTTACTTTCCACCCTACATCCTCATGTCATTTTACCCCTGCACCCACATTAACAATCAACCCAGTCGCTCACTTTTTAATTTCTCTCTGTGGCTTATCAAAGAGGTTTTACTGAATTTTATTGACTTGCCGGAATATGGTAGTTATTGTCCTAAAATGGAGATATGGGTATGAATATTCACACCAGTGGTATCTGTGTGGTTTGCTCCACTAAGTCTGTTGGGAAGGATTCACGCATCAGAATTCAGGCTATAAAAGTCTAGGGAAGGCCAGTAATTCGAAAATAGGAAATCTCAACAGGTTAGAAGGCTAGGGCCCAAGATTTACTTTCCCTTCATCCCCAAAGCATCTTGTACAGGGGCAGTTTCAGACTTAAAAATTACAATTTTCTATGTAATATAAGTAACGCAAAAGTTGACTAAAGATGTTCTAGGTATGTTTTATATATTATGAATACCTCAATTACAGCTATAACATGTCTTCACAAAATCTTGAGAAAGGAGCAGAAGGGTAAATTGCATTTTAATGTAGGTAAGTTTGGAGTCATACAATGTAGATGGAAAGCAAGCACTCAATACACAGACTCAACTGAAAAATGCTGAAGGGCGTCGATAAATAAAGGCACAAGAGCTCAAATACAGAACAGACTGAAATTCCCTGCTCAAGTGCATAAAGTCAGAAAGTGCTAGCTGCATGATCGTGTTTATTAAGTTTATCTATCATACCAGTTGGGCCACATCCAATAGTGGTATGTTCTGAGCAGTCCATTACAGAAAGAACATTAAGATTTTACAGAATTACAGTAATGATGATACTAAGGAGAGAAGCAAAAGCTACGCGCAGAGACCCTGTTTGCCCTGTTCATTGCTCCCTTAACTATTAGCCAGAGACAGGCAGGAGAATTCCTATAAGTCTGGCACTCCATGAGGAAAGCCATTAACAAACGCACAGAACTCAACCCCATATACACTCCACACGAAGGAAAACCGGAAGTGAGGCAATCTAGCTCAACTGACTCAAGTTAAAAACCAGGTGGGAAAACACACCAATGCATCATCAGAGGCTGCACTGATGATGTTACCCAGCTTGCTAACAAAACGTCTGTGGAACAACAAACCAGCTTAGCAAGCCAACCAACCCCAATACCCACAACCCAAGCTATAAATCTACTCCAAAGCCTATCAACCAATGGTTAGGTCAATAGCAAGAAGTCAATTAAATGGGAATTTCATTTGAGAACTACGATAAATAATCTACATAATCCTGCAATATTGCAGTATCCTAACTAAGACAGTGATTGTCCTACTCGAGGGAAAAAATATCAGCCACACCTTTAGAGGTACCAGCCTTTGCTCAGTTACAGGAGAGTTACTGGGTTGTAGCTCGAATTCTACATTAGAGGTCAAAGTGCAGAAGTTACTATCATTGTAGTACTGGGATAAAAGGTGCACTGTCAGAGATACTGTCTTTGGAATGAGGTGTTAAAAGAAGATCTTGTTTATGTTCTCACCAGAATGCAAAATGATCCCACACCTGTAATTGGCGAGGACAAAGAAAGATCATTCTGACTTGTTCAATGTTTATACTTAAAATATCAAAAAAAGACAGACTAGGCTGTTTATTTCATGGCTGTTTGTGGGATGTTGTTGTATACAAATTGATGGTTGCAGTTCCCATATTACTGCGACATGTCAACATATTTAATTGGCTTTGATGTGTACGGAAATAGTGAAAGCCGCTGTGTAAACGCAAGCTCTTTATTGGGAAGGCAAACACACGGAAATAAGACATAGGGACATATTTCTTTAATTTTTTTTAATTTTATGAAGGTTTAATCTCAATAGGAATTCGCCATATTCAAACCATGTATGATTCAACAAATCTGCCATACAGATTATGTATAGAATTTTTAGTATGTCATATTGTAGCAATCGGATTCTAGAAACTTTATCTTAAAATCTTTGCACACAGAAGCAAATCTTAATTTAATCCTTGGTAATGAACAAAAGCTTTTGCAAATGTGCTTTAAGTGAAAGTCTCAAAAGTTCAGCAAAAATAAGGTTGTATATGTAAGTGTGCATAACACTCCTGTAAATTAAATGTCCAGATCGATCTGCATGACATAAATTGCAAGTATATATTGTATCTCACTTGACTTAGGCTAACAGGGAGTAAGTTATTACCTAGAAATTGATTTATTTACTCAACTTCTATTAATTGCACGATTAAATGTTATTTTCAGAAGGAGAGCATATTAACAGCTGGCCAGACTTCAAGCAGTTCTTGACATCCACGCTCTGATGTTTCAGAGTGTGGATTAAAGGTTAAATCTTCATGCATAGTGAACGCAAGTAAAAGCACCAGATGAAACAAAAAAAATGTTTTATGTTACCATTATTATAAGCAAATGAAACTGCTTAACATCAGGAAGGTTTTCTTCAGTTAGTCAATCATATCTGCTCCCTCACCCCCTGTGGCATCAGAAATATGAAGGTCATCCAACATCTCTGCTAAACTGATCCGAGGAGCTCCATCATCATCAGTATCACTTTCAACTGGAATTTTTGACGAATCTATGAACAAAATTTGTTGAAATAGAAAGTCAAATTTACATCATTTACATTTACACCATATTGTTAACTAAAACATTGTTATCATAACATAATTCTGGAGGTTGACAACACATTAAAGTCCTTTTTTTAGTGTACGCACTAGCCATTTGCACAGAAGACTCAAGTTTCCACAAGTTTGTGCAAAGTTCGCAAACAATAGCACTCTATTGCCATCTATGGGTAAGTCCTGATAAACAATCAGCACTGCTTTCCATGCCTTCCAGAAAGCTGGCCGGATTTCAAGATGTTATTTATCCACAACATTGAGGTACAAGAAAACAAAAATCTACCATACAGATTTGGGATGGATCAACAAAATGAAAACAAATTTCACTGATATGCTCTTCTTGTTTATCATATTAATATCAACATTCTTTTAGTTCACTCTTGTACATGAGCCTCACTGCAAAACTTACCACGATAAATATTGACATTCTTCCTAATGAGATGATCATCTTCAAGGTCTTCAAGGAATTCCAAGTATTGCCTACAATGTACAGAAATTAGTTATTTCATTTACATAGGTGGATTTAATAATGAAGCATTTATGATTCTAAATGAGGAGTCTTGAGGTATAAGCTTGCACCATCATGGCAATTTCCAAAACCAGTTCAATAACCTGTTGATTCTTGGTCAGCATGCGAAAAGGTGACCATGAAAGCTGCTGCAGTTCTGTTAAAAAAAAAACACTGAACTGACTCCTTCTATTACATTAGCACCACCACTGTACAGCTGATTCTCAGAAAGAAGGCTGTTCAGCTCCTTTAGACGTTCTTCCGTGCAAATAATCATGGTTTATCTGTAACTTTTCTCTACATTCTTTGATGCATTGTGGGGGACATTTGTTGCCCCTCCCCAACAGCCCTTCAATTGAGTGGCCTGAGGCCATTTGAGGGTAACTACATTAGTGAGCTAAAAGTTACTTTTTATAGCATTTGATGACAGGTTCACAGTCACTATTATGGAGAGTAACTTTACATTTCTAGATTACATAACTGAATTTAAATTCGACCAGCTGCCCTGATAGCATTTAAAGTCACATTCTCCACACCTTTGGCTTACTAGTCTGGCTACATTACTGATATGCCACCATTTCTCCACCATAATTTAGTCTGCCCACCTTTCCTGCATATAATTTGATATTCACATTTAATAATCCATTTCTCAAATTTCAGAAATGTAAAAATATAGGATTGCTTCATATTGCTTCACAATTTTAAATGTAAATCTAGCTGAATTTTCACGTTCTGGCTTTCTCCATACTTACACCTTTAAATCTTTCATTTTAATACCCCCTCACATCATCCTTCAAATGGCTAAACTCCAAAGAAAGCAAGTTAAGCCTATGTGATCTGTAATTTAGTAAACGTTATCACATACGATGCATCAGCTCTGCAACCACACCAAGAACAATGTATGTATCTGAACATCATACTCAGACAGGGTCTCTGAATAGCTAAAGAATCTAACGCCTTCAGATAAAAGCCAACATTGCATGAACCTGTCTGATTACCTTCAGATAAAAGCCAACATTGCATGAACCTGAGATAATGGGAACTGCAGATGCTGGAGAATTCCAAGATAATAAAATGTGAGGCTGGATGAACACAGCAGGCCCAGCAGCATCTCAGGAGCACAAAAGCTGACGTTTCGGGCCTAGACCCTTCATCAGAGAGGGGGATGGGGAGAGGGAACTGGAATAAATAGGGAGAGAGGGGGAGGCGGACCGAAGATGGAGAGTAAAGAAGATAGGTGGAGAGAGTGTAGGTGGGGAGGTAGGGAGGGGATAGGTCAGTCCAGGGAAGACGGACAGGTCAAAGAGGCGGGATGAGGTTAGTAGGTAGCTGGGGGTGCGGCTTGGGGTGGGAGGAAGGGATGGGTGAGAGGAAGAACCGGTTAGGGAGGCAGAGACAGGTTGGGCTGGTTTTGGGATGCAGTGGGTGGGGGGGGGGGGGGGGAGAGCTGGGCTGGTTGTGTGGTGCAGTGGGGGGAGGGGACGAACTGGGCTGGTTTAGGGATGCAGTAGGGGAAGGGGAGATTTTGAAACTGGTGAAGTCCACATTGATACCATATGGCTGCAGGGTTCCCAAGCGGAATATGAGTTGCTGTTCCTGCAACCTTCGGGTGGCATCATTGTGGCACTGCAGGAGGCCCATGATGAACATGTCATCTAGAGAATGGGAGGGGGAGTGGAAATGGTTTGCGACTGGGAGGTGCAGTTGTTGGTTGAACCTGTCTGATTACCTCTATGACCTAGTAGACAACAATCTTAGTCTCCCACTAAGAAAATTTCTCAAAAGATATTTTAAAAACAGCATTTATTAAAAATAAATACATTCAGTTCCTCCTCTTGACCTATTTATTTTATAATGCAGGAATGTTGTCATTTTCTTCCACTGTGATCACAGAATTTTGATGATTTAACAAGTTTATCATGGAGCATAATGACCTCTGCAAAACAAAAGCTGGTAAGCTATTCTTTTCTATTATAATACACAGGAATGGCATTTGAAGACAGCAACAAATTAACTGCACTTTTTCCCGAATTTGGAGAAAATTCCCCAAAAGACCTAATGACCTGATTTGTTGATTTCCCTTTTCCCAATGCTGGTTTGAATATGGCACCAAAGCAAAAGGATCACAAAAAAATCCAGCAGCTGTGACAATGTAAGCAATCATTCACATAAGCATTTCGGGGAGAGCAACAGAAGTGGCGAAAATCCAAAGCATTTCAGTTTAATGTTGTAAATAGCAAAATAAATGGCTAGTATGTAAGATGGGATTAAGATAGAAGCTAAAATGTTAAATAAACTTTTAAAAATAATTTAAATGTTGGATTGATCATAATGAAAAATTTTGACTTTCAACAAATGTACACCTACTCTTCCAGGGCATTATGACCCTTAGCACCACATTAAAAATCTAGTTAAAGTACATGCAACAAAGCCCAACGATGTCAAGATATTTTACAGCAGGACTAAGAGCTTAAAATAACATCATTTCGTTGATTCTTAAATGCCTGAATTCTGGGAGATCTTAACAACCTGGAGAAGCTTAGAATCACTGTCAGCAACTCCGGGTTTCCCATATGTACGAGCACAACATGCCAACAGTTTCACAATTACAACCTCAAAAACAAAATCTAGTTTTGGTATCATTACAACTGTAAACTTCAAACTGTTATGAATGCAAACTACTGTACTGATTAATTTCTCACTTCATCCAGCTAAAATCATTTTTAAAAATTGATCTCAACAAATAGCCAGATATATGGCAATACAGCTCAAGGTTAGCACTGTATGACACTTCTGTAAAGGAACTCTGCATGCATGCATGCATGCATCAAATTATCTTTTAAAATTGAAAGTCTTTCAAAAAGTAACAGGGTCATAAGGAAAATAGTGGTAAATTTTACTGGTGCAACTCCTGGGTTACCAATAGAGACAGTGCAGACACAGTAAGAGCATGGTCAGAGCATGATAAAAAAACTTTGCACATATCTGTAATCGACTGGGCGACACTTTCCAAAAAGTGTTTGGGTTGGTATTTTTAAATTTGATACTGCAGCTTAAGAAAACATTTTTATTTGTTTTTTACCCCCATAAATATGTTGCATTCGGAGGGAAAAAATAAGGCTATACGTTTCATAAACAAACAGAAATCGATAGAAAAGCTGAGCACATCTGGCAGCATCTGTGGAGAGAAATCAGAGTTAACATTTCAGGTTGAGTGACCATTTTTCATAACCATACTTTTCATCATCTGTTCCCGTGTCTTCGTGGTCTTTGTCCAATTCTTTAAGCTTCCAGTTCCTGCGATGTTGCCTCCTACCTCGATCATAGCTCTTTTTAATCAATACCTAGAGGAAAATGGATTAATCGATTAACAGACATTAACTCTTCAGTTACTTGTACCCAATCACATCGATCAATGTCACAAAATAGAACATTCAGCTTCTACGTCTGTCCCAGCATTCAATACAACCTTAGCTGAATGAATGTTTTTTTTAAAGAAACAATTCATTTATATTCATTCATTTCATTCAATAAATGGGCCAACATTCATTGGCCATTCGAGGGGACAGTTAAGAGTCAATCACATTGCTGAGAGACTAGAGTCACATGTAGACATGACCAGGTAAGGATGGCAGTTTCCTTCCCTAGAACGAAATAGTGGGCCAGCTGGATTTTTCCAACAATTGGCAACGGATTAATGGTCATCATTGGACCCTTGATTCCAGATTTTTATTGAATTTAAATTCTACTATCTGCCATGACAGGATCCAAATTTGGGTCCCCACGGTAACTCAGTGGTTAGCACTGCTGCCTCACAGCAGCAGGAACCCAGGTTCAATTCTACCATTGGGCGACTGTGTGGAGTTTGCACATGCTCCCGGTGTCTACGTGGGTTTCCTCCCACAGTTCAAAGATGTGCAAGCTAGGTGGATTGGTCATGTTAAATTGTCCATAGTCTACAGTGATATATAGATTAGGTAGCTTATAAGGATGGGTCTGGGTGGCGTGCTCTAAGGGTCGGCGTGGACTTATTGGGCCAAAGGGCCTGTTTCCACACTATAGGGATCCTATGATTCATGATCAATGACCAGAATGATATGTTGGATAATGTAGAGAATGTTGGTCCTGTCCCACATTGCTTCACTCCAGTACAAGAACCTTGGTACAATATGTTTAACCTTCCTGCATGAAAAAAGTAAAACAACACATTTTCCAACATTAAGAACAAGAAAATGCTTACATTGAACTAGTGAAATAATTTTTTGAATGAAGAATAAATTTGGTACATAGTTATTTGGAAACTGAATGGGTAAACCTTTAATTTTATTGAAAACGTTAAGAGATCCTCCTGCAATTCTTGGAGAGAAAGTACAGCCAATGTTTCTGGTCCACTGTGACTCTTCTTCAGAAGAATTCTGGAGAAGGGTCTCTGTGCCCAATACGTTAACGCCGCTTTCTCTCCATAGATGCTGCCAGACTTGAACTTTTCCAGAACCAAAATCAGAAATTGCTGATTTCGAGCACCTGCAGTTCTTTCTTCCCTTTTCCCCTCAGCAACAAAGCATTTGTGCCAACCAACTGTCATGGGTGTTTACTATTCACACAAATAGCAGGACCAGTGCTATTCACTGTTTTTATAATTCTTCATATGTTGGAGAACACACACGGATCTCAAAGCAACTAATCTACCCAATCTTCAAGCATAGCCTATCCTGTATTTGGTACCATCTGTCGGTCACCATTCCTTCACTGTCACGAGATAATAGCCAAGAATTCCCTTACCAAACTGGAGCACAAGGACAAATGCAATTTATAAAGGCTCATTATTATCTCTCAGAAGAACTTGGGCTAAAAATGCGCTTTGCCATGTTCAAAAACAAAATAAGATTCAAATATGAAGTGCATTTTAAAATGAGCATTATGGAAAAAAAATCAAATTAGTTAAAGCTTTTGGATCAATACGTTTCACAGTAGAGCATTTTTGGCATATTGCTCACTATTATTAGTATGAAGTTTAAAATGATTGAAAAGGATACACATCCCACTGAATATTTTCCATCACAACATCTAGCTAAGAATATATTCGCTTCCTTTTGCAAAACACTGTAAATTCTATCTTCAGGAACAAGATGGTTACCAAAGTCTTAATATTCTTATAAAATATTGCATGAGGATGTATCTTACCACATCAGGAACACGTTGAGGATTCATTTTGTTCACACACTCATCATTGAGGTTTGAATTAACCAAATCAAATCTAGAAGTTAAAAATAATATTATTTATTTATATGTTTCAGTATACATACACAAACAACTCAATCACCACTTAATACACCAAACATAATGGCTTCCATGCAATCATAGATCTATTCTCAATACTTCCAGAGCTGCCTTGGCCATTTAATCTTTCTCAGCCATGTGTTAATTTGCTATCTCCCTTGAACATTGTTATGGCTGAGTTTAGAGTGGTGCACTGATTCCTTTCTACCCCCAATCCTCCACTGGGCAATAAATTTTAAATTTAACCTAACTTGTTGATATGAGCAATTATCAAGGCTCTTGACTGCATCTCATTTAGCATTAGAAACAATTCAGCCATGTTCCTTTCACAAAGAATTAGCAGTTAATTACAGGCAAAACTTGAATAAACATCCACTGAACATTAATTGAAATTTTGGGATCCTGGTAGTTTGCCTAGCAAGACCTAAATCTAGAATGCGACAGTAACAATGTTATTGGGTGATTTAGGATGCACTAAAAATCTTGTTTTCTCAAAAAAGCTATTCTCCTAATCAAGCTGTTCAGAGATGTTATTACACACCTCTGGAGCAGGCGGAACCTAAACCCAGGACGTCCAGTCCAGGGGTAGGGACACTATCTCTGTGCAACAAGAGGGCCCCTGATGTGCTAACAATCAAGTTCAAGACACTTAAATACACCACAAAACAATTAGATTTGGAAGTTGTGACTGCTAAGGATGCTATTGATAAGAGTGTCGTTGAACAGAAACCTGCAGTTTCTAACGTAAGGTAATTACTGAGTAAAGGAATCATGTAAAAAGGTGAAATTAAGATTAGTGTTTTATTCACTTTATTACGGACTTGTGGAGCAAGCTTAAATGGATCACATGGTCCACTCCCACTTCTTTGTTGTTAATGCTTTTATGAAAAGAAAATCATGGGCAGATTTGAGTGGCATTCACAAGACCACCATTTAGTGGCTGTTGGACACCAATTACAGCGCAAAAGGCAAGTGCTGCATAGTATATTTGAAAAAATACTGGCAGACTTCCAATTCTAAATAATAATGACGGAGAAAACTGAAGCATGAGGGAAGACTTGATGAAAAACGCATTTGAAAAATGCTTAATATTACATATTAAAAACTTTAGAAGATGCTTTGTACTTCATGAATCCAGAAAACTTATACACTGATTCAAATTAACAAATGTCAAATGAATAGCTTGCGAAAGAAAACATACACATATTTTAGCTTATGCACTTTAAAACTTGCTTTATATTTCACAGCAAAGAGAATTCACATCTTAACTCTCACTGCTTTATAAGTATTAAAGTAACTTTTTTTTTAAATATAGGAAATTACTGACCCCAACACCAAGTCCCCGTAATTAAGCAAATGTCCCAAATGAGTACGGCAATGGTACTGTCGGTTAGTGTCCATCTCAGATGTTTTCTGTACCCAGACCTCAGCCAACGTGTGCTAGAATGAAAATTCATTTTTTAAAAAATGTTAAGCAAAATCACAGCATGGCAATTTTTAAAAATTACTTCTGTTCAAGAAGTTCTTTCCCTCAGAAGATTATTTTAACTACAGGGAACAATAAAAAGATACTGCAATGCACTACATCTTTAACTATTTCACAGAAATCACAACCACAGAATTGCTATGATGCAGAAGGAAGCCAGTCTAATGTGTTTGCACAACCCTCCACTGGCACAGTCATAATGCTTATTTATAGTGTATTTTCTGCATACTTTTGCATATTAAATAATTATATGTAGATAATGCCCTCCTAAAATGCTCTCAATTTAGTCTGCCTTGGACATCTGTATTTCGCATCCAAAAATGAACTGTGTGAAACTGTTTTGCTCAGATGTTTCCAAATCAATTCGCATCTTTGCCCCCTCTTTTTCAATCTTTTTATGAGCATGAGTAATATTCCCCTGTTCATCTAGAAACTGTCAGATTGTTCCTTAGGCTTCTTCTCTCCAAGAACAATCTCAACCTCTATCTATCCGCATGGCTGGACTCTCTCATCCATGCAACTACTTTTGTAAATCTTTTCTGCACATTCTGTTTACTTATTTTTAAGTCTGCAGTATCACATTTATGATTATAAAAATAAATTCTGCAGCTACACTTGTTAAAAACAAGAAAAGATACAAAAATTTGCTAATGACATACAAAACAATTGAGCCCATTTATTACACTCATTGATATATACAATTAGGCTCATGTGTTGCATTAAAAATCTGGAACATTCTTTACACTACAGACAGGAAAGTAAACTTCTCAAATAAAAGCAAAATACTGCAGATGTTGGAGATCAAAAATAAAAACAAAGTGATGGAGAAATTCAGCAGCCTCTGTGGAGACAGTAACAAATTTAATGCTTCGAGTCCAAATTGGCTTTTGTTTAAAACCATTCCCAATTCCATAATGTTAACTCCCAGTTACACTGATGCACTGAATTTACGGCAGACTTGTAACAGACATTTACTTGAGTGCTATGAAACTGTTAAAAATAGCAAAGTATGATTTATAGAGTGCTGCGCATATAATACAAAAAATTCTCTATCTGCAAAATCATGAAGTGCAAATTTGCCTACCTGTGCCAAATAACAAAAATCAACATTCACGGACAAAAATTACACGTGCGAATTTAAGCCAGTTTTTAAACGAGGCCTACAATGGCAAATTTCATCATTCACAGGGTTTCTCAGGAACAGATCCTTTGTGGATACAGAGGAACAACTGCACAGTTTTATTTAATAGCAGACTTCCTCCATGTAATTCCTGCTTGCTTTCAAAATCAGTCTGGTGGTTTGGTGGTTGTGGGAGGTCTCTCTGCTATAAGAGAAAACTGCCCAATATGTGTAAAAGAGAGAACACAACAATGGATTTTTTAGAGTCCTTTTGTTTCTCAAACTGCTTGTTGACACCAGTGATCTGCCGATAATTACTGTGTATAAAACACCTCAACTAGTTTGCTTGACACTTTTTTGAAAAAACATACCAATCTAAAACTTCCATTCAAATCTTCTCATTTTTATGTTTTTGCTAGCTTTTAATTGTTTTTATTTAAAAAAACTGTGACATTAATTGCTTCTACCCCACATGGTCTTGAATCTCAGCAGAAGCAGCCTGTTTTTTAAAAAAAAATCAATAATGCTGACAATACAATGGAAAACTCCACTTGTGCAAATGTTTCATGTTGCTAAAGGATTTTGCTTTCTTAGTTGCCTAGCGGAAAGAAAAATCACATTTTTTCAAAGGTGATCTGTTTACTTACTCTGGTAGATATTGTGCCTGTACCAGGAACACGATTGCAGTCTCCAACTATGTCAATATCCATTACAATAAACTCCTCCAGCTGTCCAGGCTGACAGAGGCTGTAAAAGGGGTAGCGCCAATAAGTAGAGCCATCAATTTCAGCAACTGCAAATAATAAATGTAAATTTCAAATCTTAGTTATATGTATTCTAACATCAGATGAATTACGCCATGTGGTCTGCCTGAAGGCTAGTCCTTGTCTCGATGTTTGACAATGCTTCATATGGAATTGTTTTCTTGTCAGCTTTTGTCAAGAATAGTTTGCCATTGTCTGCCACTCTTCAGGCAAGGCTACGAGGCAGGTTCCAAGTCTATAATCAGCCAGAAGAAAAATCAAACTCATACTACTGACGTTATTCCGAACCACAAGATACCCATCTAGTCAACTGAGCTAACCAGCATCCCAAAGAAAGTACAGCTGAATGAAATACAAAATAACAAAATAAAACAAAACAAAACACTTTAAAATTATAAGCCACCCCGTTGATTTGGAAATTGCTTATATAAAGGGATTCAGATGACAAAGCAAGAGAATGATGCTCATTTTGAGTGCCAGTCAGTTGTGGTGTCAAAGTCAATACTCCTCCTGTCTTTCATGTACATCTTCCCGCAAACTGTATTGGAAACTCAGATAGATTTTTAGCTTACCCTAGATCAGCAACATTAGGAGGAACTGTAATGATCTTGCTGCTGCTGTGAATGTGATCACAAACTCAGCACAAATCACTGAATAAATGTATTAAGTTGAAAAGCTAGGGAAGTCCCAAAGCCACCTCATTAAGCACTAAGTGCATACTTACTAAGAAACAACTATGATTTGCACCTTATTGTGAGCAGTGTTTCAATTACAAGCCACTTTTTAATACTTGGTTCCCCCCTTCAATGCAATTGCTATGTTACACTACTCCAGTTTAAATTATTGTAAACCAAACTACATTCCCTTTACAGCAAATCCAATCCAATGTACATAGGTATTCGGGATGAATCTTTAGTTTGAGAGATTGTCAGAATGCCTTCATTGCATACAACATTCAAATTTTCTTTTAAAAACAGGTTGATGGGTTCCACCAATGAATCATTAATGCTACACCTTGGTTCATTTCGGCAGTAATTGCCATTCTAGGGCAAGAACCCAGATATATATAAAATCTCTACTATTTATTAAAATTGGCCTTGTTCTGATCAGACACTGGATAAGGTGGAAAATAATTGTTAACTGTCAGTGTGTATCTGTAGCACTAGTACATCTGTGTGTACCACTTCACATGATTGACTTTAAATCAGTCACATTGACATTAAGTGTAAAGCTTTTGGCAGTGATGACCTGATGATAGGCTCACAGCTCTACAAATTCAATTATCTCTATCAGTTTCATCAGGATAGGGCCAAATAAAAAGCCATCTCCCAATCAGGACGTAAAGAAACTAAGCTAACAATTTTACCAATACAAGTGGAAAAATCCATAAATTACAACGTTTACTTCTTTTCAAAATACACCCAATCCACACGAGGTGTAAAGTGCTAGGCCAGCCTCAGGTACGTAACTTACAATTTCTACTTTCTTAAAAGGTGCATTTCATTCAGCCATTCTCTCATAGTCTCAAATCCTCCACAGCAGCCACAGCACAGAAAAAGTGTCTTACAGCTGCTTACAAGCATAACCTGCTAATTCTATCAGTATTTGCATGTAGACTTGCTAAAGCAATCTTCCATTCTACATTTTTAAATTCAAACTGCACTTCCACAAATGGCCGCTGGCTGCCAATGAATGAAAAATATCTTGCTTTGGGGATTGGCAAGTATATGGCATCTCTACAGATATACAAAATATCTGTAATGTCCCCTGAAAGCTTTAACTTGAAGGTCACCTTCATTTTTAAGTGGTTGCCTCCCACTGACGAGAATTTAGTTTCCAGCCACAGCCTTCTGTTAAGATGAATCTTCTGGTAGTGCAAGATCTTCCCTCCCCCAGAACCAGCATTGTATCAATGAGTTCAATGATAGGTTAACAAAGTCAAGGATATTTTTGTGATAATTAATATAAAGGCACCAACATTCCTTTCCAAAACTTCCATACATATTGCAGTTAGCCAGACCATACTCTCCTCTAACATTAATAAAAAGGTGGATATGGGAACTATATCTGATTCCAAGCCACATTAAATCTCATCATCTGGGAGACAGATTATATTACTGTCACCTCATTAACCAACAAGACGACTGCACTGGATTAGGGCTGACAACTTCACCGCAAGTCCACTGTCAGCTACTAAGTAGATTCAATAGCTTTTCCTGACATGCCTTTTCTCCAGTTTTCTCAAACCTTTTATTTCCCCCCCACTTGTTCCCACTCCTCTCATTCCACCTTCTCCCTTTCTCATAAGATATATTATCCCTCTCTCACGAATCTGCACATTTTATTAGGTCTCAATTCTCCATCAGCAATTGCTACAGGAGATCAACTAACTTACAATACTACAATTTTATTAAATTATAGCTACCAATCATATTTAAAACAGGCCATTTTGAATTGCCTTATTCTCTTACTTAAATTATTCTTCCTAGTTTCCGGGTTATATCCCTGTATACTAAACCACTCATCCAATTCTAAATAGAGTTTAATAAGCAACGATACCAGCCATAAGGTACTCCCACTGACTAATTTAACTGCTGTACTAAGATGAGAAAACAGACATGATCAGTAAACTCTTCAATTTAATCACTGTAGAATATAAATGTAAACAAAATTATTTATTAATTTGCTGCACAAATCTGAAGCAGAAGTACTGTAGAAACTTACTCTGCAAGCTGTTAGGATCAATGAGGTGTATTGTACTAGTCACCCGAACACACACACAAATCTGGCTTATGTTTCCAAGGCTGTGTGCTAATCGTAACGGCAAGCATACCAAATTGTCCTGTAAAAACAGAAATTAAAATTAAACCTCCTTGGAATATCTTTGTTCCGAAATATTTAGTAGATCATTTCATTTTTCTTCATTATTCACCATAATCGAAACAGAGTTACTAAATATATCTTGTTATGACCACAAATGCAATTATTTTTCCAATATGAGGGTTATATTTTTAATGAGCTCTGGTTAATCTTTCCTTTAAAAAATTCTGTTTTATAATTTACTGCTGGTCTTATCGATCAGTATGCATTGGCAAATGTCCATACTAAATGATTTCAAAATGCAACCTAAAAAGTGCACGTTCATAATGAACGATTGCTAGAGATCAACTACGCAAATGGATGTGTATTCCCCAGATAGTTAGCATATCCAGTAAAAGGACAAACATCTTAGTCATGGGCAACCTACTATTCCACTAATACACTATACTAAATATCTTAATTTTATGAACAGTTGTAACATAATACAGTGATATTCATTCTTAGGATGTGGGCTGGGAGTTCCAGGATTTGATCTAGGGATGCTGAAGGGATGGCAATCCATTTCTGAATCAGGATAGTGTGGGGCTTCACAGAATCCCTACAGTGCGGAAGCAGGCCATTTAGCCCATCAAATCCAAACCACTCCTCTGAAGATCATTCCACCAGGTCCCAGCCACCTACCCTTTTCCCTATAATCCTGCATTTCCCATGGCTAACCCAACTATCCACAGACAATATGGGCAATTTACAGAGTTACAATCACGCAGCACAGAAGCAGACCGTTCACCGCAACAAGTCCATGCCAAACAAAATACAAAACTAAACTAGTCCCACCTGCCTGCACTTGGCCTATATCCATCCAAACATTTCTTTTTCACGTACTTAACCAAATGTCTTTTGGATCTTATAGCTGTACCTGCATCCACCACATCCTCTTCAAGTTCATTCCATACATGCGTCACTGTGTTTAAAAAAAATGCCTCCATGTCTTTTTAAAAATCTTTCTCTTCACACCTTAAAAGTATTATCCCCTAGCCTTGAAATTCCCATCCTAGGGCAATGACACTTGCCATTCACCTTATCTATATCCCTCATGATTTTCTACAACTCTACATAAAGATCAACCCTCAATCGCCTATGGTCCAGCGAAAAAAGCTTGAGCCTACCCAACGTCTCTTTGTAAGTCAAATCCTCCATTCTCAGCAAGATCCTAGTAAATCTTTGCTGGACTCTCTCCAGCTTAATAATATCCTTCCTCTAATAGGGTGGCCAGAACTGGACACAGATCCAGAAGAGGCCTCACGGGCATAGGGAGAATGTGCAAACTCCACACAGATATTTACCCAAGACTGGAATCGAACCCAGGTCCCTAGCACTGAAAGGGATGGTATTCCCATATACCTTCTTCCGCTTCCCTTCTTGTGGGGTGTAGACTGAGAAAGAGCTAAGTAACCTTGCGAACTCCTGCTGTGTATTTTGTAGACAGTGTAATCTGCTGCTAAAAATCATCAATAATGAAGAGACTGTTTATTTGTGGAAGCAGTGCCAATTAGGAGGGCTATTTTGTTCTAAGTGATGTCAAGTTTCTTGAATTATCAAGCTGCACTCATCTAGGCAAGCAGAGAATATTCCATCACACCCCTGGCATGTATCTTGTAGATGGCGGGCAGTCTCTGATATGTTCTGGTGGCCACAGTAGCTAGTCCAGATCGTTTTTGAAAAAACGAAGCCTCAGGATGTTGATAGCAGGAAATTCACTGACAGTGATGCAAATAAAGTCATGGGATGATGGTCACTGTCTGGCACTTGTGTGGCATGCATGGTACTTGCCTAGATAATATGCAGATATTACTGCTTCAGTATCTGAGCAGCTGAAAACGGTACTGAATACTGTGCAATCATCAGCAAACATCTCAATTCTGACCTTATGACAGTGTTATTGATGAAGCAGCTGAAAATCATTGGATATAGGACCCTACCCTGTCGCACTCCTGTAGTCCAGGAGCTCAGATGACCAAACTCGAACAATCACAACCAACTTCCTCGAGTCCACAGAGTTTTCCCCTTGATTCCAACTGACTGCAGTTCTCCTTGGGCACCTTGATGCCATGCTCTGTCAAATGTTACCAACGCAACAAGGGCAGTCACTCTCACTTCATCTCCGTAAGTTCAGCTCTTCCCCTCATGCTTGAGCCAGGACTGTACAGAGCTCAGGAGCTGAGTGGACTTGGCACAACCCAAACCAAGCATCACTGAACATTTCATTGCTGAGCAAATGCTGCTGGATAGCACTGTTGATGACCCCTTCTATTAACAACTGATCATAAACAGTAGACAGATTTGTCTTGCTTTGTATGTACAGGACACTCCTGGACAATGGACCACATTAGTGGGTAGATATCAATGCTGAAACTGTATTGGAACAGCCCGGTAGGAGGTCGGCAAGTTCTTTGCATTATCCAATGCCCCAGCTATTGCTTGGTATCACATGAAGTGAATCAATTTGGCTAAAGGCTTGCCTTTGGCACTTGAAGTGGTGAAGATGGATTATCCACTCAACACTTCCAGATGAAGATTGTAACAGTTGCTTCAACCTGGTCGTTTGCACTCAAGCACTGGGCTCCCTCATCGTATTGGATGGGGCATTTGTGCAACTTCCTTCTCCAGTGAGTTCAGATGTGGCAAAACTACACAGGTTAGATTGATCCATTAGCTGTGGGACTGCTTAGCTCTTTCACTTGCTGCTTATGTTATTTGGCATGCAAGGAGTCTCCTGATGTAGCTTTGCCAGTTTGACCCCTAATTTTTAGCTATGCCTGCTGCTGCTCCTGGCATGCCCGTCCACACTCTTCATGGAGCCAAAGTTGATTTCTGGCATGATGGCAATGAAACTAGAGTGGGGGATGCCAACTCATTAGGTTACGGATTGTGTTCTGCGTACAATTCAGCTGTTGACGGCCCAGAGGGACTGTTACTAGATCTGTCAAAATCCATCCCATTTATGACAGCAGTAGTACTCCACATACAATGGAGGACAACATTTGCTTTAAGTTGCACAGCTGTGCATGCAGCTCCTCCAAGGTTCCTCAGTGGTTCTTGCAGCTGCTAAGAAAATTAGGGGAAGGCTGGAGGGCACCCTCAATGAGAAGATGTGACTTCATCCCAACAAGGTGTGCATTGTGGTCACTCCAAAATGATACTGTAATGGGCTGATGCATCTTTGCAGGCAGTTTGGTGAAGATAAGTTCAATTATGTTTTTCCCTACTGTTGATTCTTTCACCACCTCCTGCAGACTTAGCCTCGCAGATATGCCCTACCAGCTAGGCTGCAAAGCTACTCCCAGTGATGAATATTGAATTACCCAGCATGACGGTGGGACAGTGGTTCGCACTGCTGCCTCACAGTGCTAGGGACCCAGGTTCAATTCTACCCTCGGGTGACAGTTTGTGTGGATTTGGATTTGCATATTCTCCCCGTGTCTGCATCAGTTTCCTCCCACAGTCCAAAGATGTGTGCCCATAGTGTTCAGTGATGTTTAAGCTAGGTTGGTTTTTTTTGGAGGAGGCGGGGAATGGGGTTGGATGGGACACTGAGGGTTGGTGTGGGCTTGTTGGGCCAAAGGGCCTGTTTCCACACTGTAGGGTTTCTATGATTCTGTGCCTTTACCAATAATGGTACTTTATGAGCTGCAGGGTGGGGTGTGGGTACAACTATAAAAAAGGTACAATTACATGAATACGACTGTCAGTCTGTTGCTTAAGTAGCCTGTGAGAAAACTCCCCAATTTTGGCACTAACCCTCGGTCAAAAAGATCTGAGTTTGCAATTGTCATTTCTAATGCCTAGGGCAACGCCAGGCAGACCTTCCAAGCCTATTTCTCTTCTACAGACTTTTTAGCAGATCAATGGTCCTTTCAGAAGGCAGTTAAAAGTCAACCACATGTAGACCAATCTGTGTAAATACAGCAAACCTCCTTCCCTCAAGGATATAATCAGATGGGTTTTTAATGACAATTATTGCACAGTCAATTTTAGATCTTTTAATTCTGGATTTATTTTTAAATTCAGAGCCTACCATCAGCTGTGGTGGGATTCAAACCCTGGCCCCCAGAGAATCACCTGGATCTCTGGATTAAAAACCCAGCAACAATATCACAATATCAATTAATTCTCCATCAACTAAACCGCTATTTTTATGACATTAAAAAATGTTGTTTCTGAAGTCAGCATGACTGGTACACAGCTGTGTGAATTCTTTTTCTATGGCAAAATTAAGCTCTGAAGTGTAACAACTGCATTCAATTCTTGTTTCCTGCTATAGGAAGGATGTTGTGAAACTTGAATGCATTCAGGACTGATTTACAAGGATGTTGTCAGGGTGGGAGGGTATGAGCCACAGGGAGAAGTTGAATAGGCTGGTATTATTTTCCCTGGAGCATCAGAGGCTGAGGGCTGATTGTACAGAGACTCAAAATCATGAGGGGCACGGGTAGGGCGAACACTCAAGGCCTTTTCCCCTGGCTGTGGGAGTCCAAAACTAAAAGGCATAAGACTTCGAAGGGACCTAAGGAACAATGTTTGCATGCAGAGGGTGGTGTGTGCATGGATTGAGCTGCCAGAGATAATGGTGAAGGCTGGTACAATTACATTTAAAAGGCATTTAAATTAATTTAATTTTTTTTAATTTAAAAAGGATGAGCATCTGAATGGGAAGGATTTAGAGGGATATGGGCCAAATGCTGGCAAATGGAACTGAATTAATTTAGGCTATCTGGTCGGCAAGGATGAGTTGGACCAAAGGGGTTTATTTCCGGGCTGTACACTTCTATGGCCCTATGAAGAGTTAAGTGTTTCAGAATGGCAATTGAAAGACTGCTCGTGTTTTAGCATTTTTTTGGAAATCACCGAAATGAGCATCTACACAACACAGAACATAGAACAATACAGCGGAGAACAGGCCCTTCGGCCCTCAATACTGCACCGACTTGTGAACCAATCTAAGCCCCTCCCCCTACACTATCCCATCATTATCCATATGCTTATCCATGGACTGTTTAAATGCCCCTAATGTGGCTGAGTTAACTACATTGGCAGGCAGGGCGTTCCATGCCCTTACCACTCTGAGTAAAACATTAAAACAAATTAAGAGTATTAAAATTCCTTTCTCATATCAGCAGCTCAATTTTTGCTTTAAACACTATTGCTCACCTTACAAACAGGAACAATTTCCACAGAAAATGTATTTTTGTAATTGTAACTGTTAGAGTGGACATCATGGGAGATTAAACGTTGAGATGTCTTGTACCTTCAGAACAAACAAACACACACAAGCTCATTATTTTCCATAAAATGAAATGTACTCTATTAAAATCTTAAAAGACACACAGATTAGTCAAAGAATGTGCAGTTTCTAATACAGTATCTGCATAAAAAGGCAACTCTCAAGTGATGTGATGAGAGATACCATGACGTGAAGGGGCATAGAATACTGATGATCTGCCATTATCATGCTGATGTTTAGGCTAGCTTCCATTAGATTAGGACATGATTTGGGTGCCATAAGGGATGAGGAATTTGATAAACTTTTATAATGGCATCTTATATCTTTATGTATACATTACAATCTCAAATCCTTGTTTCTTTGGGGTCTAGCTAAGCAATTCAAATGTACTGCAGCACATTTCCTTCAATATGTGATGCTGCAAGAAAGCAAGGTGGAGACTGTGCACTTTATGTCTTTAGGTCATACCCCATGTGATGACATAACAACTATGTTCCTTAAAATTCTTGCAAAAACTGTGCGATATACGCAAGACAACATCCTCCTTTTTCCAAAGGAAAGAAATCCAAAATAGATACACATCACTGCACATGGATAAGTGTTGTCAACTTAAGAATTACACATAAAAGCAGAGTTAACAAGACTGATAATTCAAATGCCAATTTAATATTTGAGGCATGACAACTCATCCTGATCGGGTGATCATATACCCATAGAAAGGAAAGTGTTATTCTCAATTGCTCTTGACCGAGCTTTGGTTGTCTTCTCGTCACTGCTGCCTAGCATCATCGTACATTGACAATCATCACAACATTGATCTGATCTGGCTTCTGTTCCTTTATACTGTAGCTCCACGATTGGAAATGTCTTCACATGACCTGAGTTGATTCCATATCTTTACTGGTATCCAGGAAATTGTGGCTGAATTTCTGACACGGACTATCTGAACAGTGCATCCTTGTGGTAGCTTTTTCCCTCCTCACTGGTCATGTATCTGCTTCACTCTCTTCTATCTTTGATGTGGTAAAGTCCTGTGTGTTTTTCATTCAACATGGGTGTAAACCTCAAGTATGGTTTGATGGAGAGGTTTGTACATTCAGACACAGTCTTGCTACCATAGGATCTGGTACCCACCAGGTAGAAGACTTAGGGAATCGAAGCTGATATTGCAACAAAAACAGTAATTGCTGGAAAAGCTCAGCTGGTTTGGCAGCATCTGTGGAGAGAAAGCAGAGTTAACAATTTGGATCAAGTAATCCTACCACAGACCTGATAGCAGCTAGGAAAATGTCATTTTATATGCAGAAGATCAGAGGGGTAAGGAGTAAAACAATAGTAGGAATTAGAGCCCAAAGAGAGAAAAGCACATTTGAACAGACAAAGGAGTGGATAACGCTCTGGCTAAAAGGGTGAATAGCTATTAATGGGGACTGTTAGTGGCCAACAGTAGGCTGTAAGTAATGGCTGGCTATGTTAACAAGACCTGATGCGTGGGATTTGGGATAAGGACATGGGAGAGCTCAAGCCCTAAAGTTATTGAACTCAATATTGAGTGGAGACAGCTACAGGGTCCCCATGTTGAAGATGAGGTGCTCTACTTAGAGACTGCGCAGAGCTTTGCTGAGCACTGTAGCAAACCTGAGACAGAGATGTTGGCCAGGAAACAGGGTGGTATGTCGAAGTGTCAGGCAACCAGAACCGGATTTTACATATTGGTATCGCAATATGATTGTGCCACAGCATGAAACTGATGATCCATCATTGATGTGAAATTGTCTTTTGTAAGCTACAACATGGAGCATCACTTGCTGGGATATCTGTCTTTTAAGATCCAGTGGTAACATGTTGGCACAAGTACTTGGGAGAGGGGGGCGCAATCATGTGAGAGAATTCAACTTTTTCCCCATTTTAAGAATGGTTTCTCTGTAGTCAAAACTCACTGTGATATTGAAGATAACCCATTTTATCTTTCCTGTAACTGTTGTTGCAAGCTGTGACTTTTAACTGAGTCAGAGACGTTTTTGAAGTGAACTGGTCACCTTTTATCTCTTACAAACCATTCGAAGCATCTGAAAAAAGATGACCGATGCAAAGCACTGGGCAGCAGAAAAAACAAGCATTATCTCAACAACAGAGACTGGAAACAAAAATTACTGAATTGCCTTTCCTATTAATATGACAACGTAAAAGGCATCTTCTGAAGATTGCTTTTCAGTTCGTTGGCTCCTCACTTCATCGATGTTTGTGTCTTTTTGATCACTTTCCTTGCTGCCAGCATTGTGGTGTTGTACTAACTTGTTGGTCATCTGGCTAGGCTATGCAAACAGACTTTCTACACATGCCCTGTGTCCTTTTGTGCCACTTTTTTGCAGGCAAGAGAAAATTCCAGGTGACTTATAGTGTGATGAACCACATCCATGACCGATATTCTTGAACTGGTGCACTTTGCTGACCAGAACAGCAGCATGCCTGCCCCAAAGCAAGTAATTAATATCATCCTGAACTATGGCTTCATACTGAATTCCATAAGCGAGCAAGGCAATGATGGTACAGCCCTTCTACTTGCCCAAAAGCTTTCTTGAAAGCTTTTATCAGGGTACAATCAATTACCAATTCAATTAGCTTCACTGAGAACTGTTCTTCAGAAATATTACACTCATTCCCTTCAATTGGCATCTGGGAAAAATCAACGGGCTCTGGCAGTTTCAGTCTTTACACCATGAGTTGGAGTCTATTAATCCATCAAGTTCGTCCTCAAGTATACTCCAGACCTTCTCTGGCTCTTTGTTACCCCCCGAGAAAGAACAAATATGTTTATTTGGGAAAAAACCCTCCTTGTTGACAGCATGTAATGTTTTCAGAAATATCTTCAAGATCATTTATAAGGTAGTCTGAAAAACAAAGCTGCATATGATGCTTAATTAGCTGTTCTGTGAAGATATAACTTGCTGCTCAATTCACAGTCAAATGCTGGCCTTCCATTCTTTAATAAAGGTCTGTGACTGTTTTACTGAAATAGAGTGTGTAGCTTGTTTATTCCTAATATTTACATGGTTTACAGTTCTGACATCATGCATTTCCTTCGTTTGCTTCTATTTTATATGGTTAAGATTTTTCAAGAAGTTTAGTGTGGGCCTGTATCTTTAAGGATGAAGCCCTGTAGAAGCAGATTTCAGGCATTAGAGAGAGCTGGCGGCAAATAAGAAGCAATAACATCACATTAGCTCTGGCATCAAACTGAAGAGGACAATATGGCAGAACCAACAGACCACTGCATACGGATAAGCTGCTCCACGTCAGAAAAGCGACTTTTATTACTTAAAAAGAAAAGATTTTCTCCCCCTCGAAACAGGTCTGTGCGGTTAAACTGGCAGTATTCTCTGACTATCAGTATTGGTGTTGGACTTGTAAAAAGCTTTTAGGCTGATGATTTGACTTTTACACCTGTGAAGATGCCTTTTTGACTGCTGTATCTTAA
Organism: Stegostoma tigrinum; assembly: GCF_030684315.1. Lineage (NCBI taxonomy): Eukaryota > Metazoa > Chordata > Chondrichthyes > Orectolobiformes > Stegostomatidae > Stegostoma > Stegostoma tigrinum. Next base: position 27,829,592 of record NC_081367.1, on the reverse strand, counting down.
CACCAAGAAACCAGGTTGAAACTTGTAAAAAGAAGCGCAGCTTTATAGAGCTTGAAGGAGATGGAAAGTCAGTCAACCTTTGGGCTGTTTGGAGTTGAAGACCTGTACTCAAAGAAAGTTCTTCTGATTAGTCATCTGAATACTTTGCAATCCAGGGCTGTCTGATCTTCCATGCGGATTTTCTTATAATCAGTTTGCTTCGTAACTCTGTGCCACCATGACCTGAGGTGACACAGTATATTGATGATCTTTCACTATTACACTCTGATATTTATGTTCATTCGGTAACATAAGACAGTGGTCACACAGTACTGAATTTGTTACAGCACTTGACATCCACATTTATACATTACTACCATATACACTTGTGTATCTGAGCTTCAGCTAAGCAACCTGGATGTATTGCAGCACAGTTGCCGCAGTGTGCCATTCTGTCATGCTTCAGGAGAAAAGAGCTCACAGCAAAGATGGACATTGTGAGCTTTCTACCATTACATCACAATGCCATACTGCAGCGGTGACATCATGAGCATGTCTTTTAAAAGGGAGATTACACATTTGCTGCAAGACAATATACAACAACGAGGAGGTCAAATAGGTGATTCCCTCATGTTTGTTCTTTCTGCACCAATTGTCTATCCAGAATAGATTCAATGCTCTTGTCAGCCCAAGGCCAGGATTTAACCATCAGAGCGAAGCAACAGCATTTATTAAATGGTCTTGACAAAAGTTGCCCATTGCTAGATTTTAATCGGTGCAGAATGAATTTTCCCTGTCCAAATGACAGTTTACATCCAGCACCAAATCAATCAAATCTCATGTGGCTGCTTGTAATTGGCTGCCTGCCTACTTGAAGTATTCATGCACAGGAAGCCAGCAGTTAAAAGCACTTGAAACTCTCAAACACATTGCAGACAGTTACCTGTGGAAACCTTAGCACACCCCATGGACTTGCATGTTACTCTATGTCTGAATTCCTGAAGTCGCTTTCAATTTTTAATTAATGATGGCAAAAGCTGACAGCTTGGTCATCATTACCATAGCAAAATTAGGACAAAATCAGCATTAATTCCAACTGGAATCCAGCATGGAACAGTACTGATTAATCAGAGTAGAGCAGGGAGGTTGCAATAACCTATTCCTGCTATATTTTATAGTAACTTTGATCAACTGTAGTGGCTTATTATACCACTTCAGCCTCCAATTTAGAGTCACAAACATTAGCATAGGACTGGAAAAATTGGCCACACAAAGTACAAACGTAGGTTTCTTCCCTAAAGCACCTATAGGTAAAAGCAGTTAGCATTCTTTCCATTTCAGCATATTGTGAAATAGCTCCAAAAGAATAGTCTAAAATTTCAATTAACTTCAACAATTTAACAAAAATTCCCAAATACAGTTTAGCTGCACAGTGACTATAATTGCAGAAAAGTGAAGCAACACAAAAAAAAGACTAGCCATCGTCATTCAAACCAGATTCACAAGTATGATCTTAGTGATGTTAATGTAGAAGCACTATAGCCACACATTCTGAAATGAAATCTAAATGAACTAAAGAAACAAGGCAAGACGCAATACATAATCTTGAATATTTAATCACCTCTTAGTTTCTAACAATTCAAAACAGAGCTCTTCCTAACAGTACAGTAGTTGTTCCCATAGCACAGACTGTTGCAGTCCACCACAACCTTTAAGTGTAATTAAGGATCAGTAATAATTGCTGGCTTTTTCAACACTATCACATCTCAACAATGGTTATATCCCTCAAATTATTAGTTTTGTACAAGGTAAATTTATATTCTTACTTGCAGGGAACTGTACACTGAAGAAAGTCCACCATCTTCTGTGCATGTTGCTTGGAACCATAGTAGAAATCCAGACCATCTAAAATCAAAATTCAAACACGGTTAAAATATTCTTGACCAGTTCAAAACATTCAAGTCAGCTCAAAATGGAATGCGAGTGGACAAACAAAAAAAAAGGTGCAACATAAGCCTGCACTACTTTAACCATACCTTAAACATTGATCTAGTTTATCTTTCAAATATGCCCAAGTGTTAGAAGCAGATGACAACCCTTTAAAATCTAAGTAAATTTAGAAGTGAACATGTGTGGAACTCCAAACTAGGCATCTCAAAAACCATTTAGTCCATCTATTTATCCTTGATATTACTGTGCAACAGTGAATACTCGACATTTTCAAAAACAATTCAGTTTATTATACATCAATTTGCTCATTTTATACGATTTACATCCTTTTATTTTAAAGACAACCAAAGGGATGGTAAAAGTGTGTAACATATTTCTGAAGTTGACCGAACACAGGAAATCAAATTGCAAAAAACGTTACTGTTAGCTTTTTTTCCACGTCTATGCCCATAAAAATGTACAGGTTTCACAAAAACAGTCAATAAAGCAATATGTTACTGGACCAAATGAAATTGAAAGTACAAGTTGCAATTTCAGTATTTCAAATTAATTGATCTCAGCTTGAATATCAATGGATAGCAATAGAATTCTTTACTCCCTGGCCCCATTCCACCAACAGCCCCAGGAAAGCATGCATGACAGAATATTTTTTCAAAATCATTCAAAGCACAGGTCTAATGCCTATAATAGTCTATCACCCCAGACTTGCATGTAATCAGTTGGTTAGGGAACAACTGCCTATCCAACTGTCAAAACTTCATTCAAACTTCATGGAAAAAAATAAAATATACATACAAGTGAGCATTCTGGTACATTATCAATCTAACAACCAAGAGGAAGAATTAGTTCACAATATTCACTTACCACGGATTTCCTTCACACGAAGTGTGTTTTGATGTAACTTATGTTTAAGGATTAATTGTTCCAAGTAATAAAATGTTTTCTTGTGTGGCGTCTAAGGAGAAAATTACAGTAGTAGGAAGGAAACAACTTCTCATTTTAAAAGAAATAAGATTTCACTAAAGCTATTTTTGAGTTACAAGTACTATTCTAGTGTGAACACCACAAATCAAAACAAATAAAACTTCTGTCAGGTGTAAAGTTAAATATGCTGCAAAACTTTGAAAAGGCATTTTTTGAAGACAGCTTCAGAACATACAAGTTGCAATGAAAGAGACCAAAATTATCCACAACATGTAGTTAAGTCAAAGGGTTTCCACTCCAATTACTGCAAGTTAATAAACACATTTTACTTGAAGTTCAGTTTTAAATCAAGAACATTGATTTGCAAACTGATAGCAGTGTCTGTATTTATGATACTCGATAAGTTAGAACGAATGGTTAAGTTAAAAGACATAAAAAGCCCAGTGTTAATTTGGAAAATTTAATCAATTCCTGTTTGCATAAAACAGGAAACAGTTTAACAACGCACTTTCTGGAGGTTTGCTGCTGTGATATATGGCCCTACATGCACAATGAACCTGGAATTGAACACTTTTTAATGCCTCTCTAGGGAGCATGATTTCTGCTCATCCATATAATTTCCACCACTCAGCCAAAGCAATCGTCATTAAAAAAAAAATCACAATCAGGGGAAATGAACTCCCTGGTCTATGCTGGGGAGTTATGCCAGTTTTGTGGTGGAAACTTACTACAGCTTGCCAAAGGAATACAAAGACAGGGAACACAATGTCTCCAGATTTTTATTTTTGACAAGTCCTGTTCTTTTCCATGTGCCTCACAGATGTTTCACAAAAATGCTGGGAATTATTAATTTATAATAGTTGTTGAACGTTGTAAAATGTAAACACAATGCTGTTGAAGGAGTCCAGGTGAGCTGCTGCAAAGCATGTTGATCCACATATGCTACCTACAATGGTGAAGGGTGAGAACATTTAAGGTAGTAGATAGGGTGATAATTAAGCAGATGTTTTATTTCCAACAGACTTTCATTGGAGATGCACCCACAAAAACAACTGGAGTGTATTTTTTCCTGTGCCGTTGACCTCTATGTGGTCAGTTGTGGCTTTTAGATGGAGGACAGTCAAGGGACGAATTATTTGACATGTTTGTGTTAATACAGCGAATTGAACATTAGCAAATAGGCTGCTTCTGATCTAATGATGGAGAGGTCATTGACAAAACAGCTGAAAATGGTTTGGCCTAGAACGCTACCAACTCCAAGAGTCACAATCATCATCCATTGTGCTAGCTATGACTCCAAACACCAGCGAGCTCTTCCTGGTGCCCAACGGCTCCAATTCTGTCAGGGTTCCTTATGTCATACTTGGTCAAATCCTGCCATGTTGTCAAGGGCAGTAACTTTCCTCACTTCTGGAGTTTAACTCTCCTGTCCATGTTTGGACCAAGCTGTAATGAGTTTAGGAGCTGAGTGGCTCTGGTAGAACCCAATCCAAGCATCAGCAAGAAGGTTATTGCAAAGAAAGTGCTGCAGGATAAAGCTGACAACTATCCTATCCATCACTTGCTGATTGTCTGCTCTCAAAGGACAATAATTAGCCTATCACCATCCCACCCACCGTCCCCAGCTCCACCCCAACACTATCTATTTCCCAGCTCTCTTCCCACTCCTCCCCATTTCTGAAGAACGGTCCCAACCGAAAACATTAATTTGCCTGCTTCTCTGATGCTGTCTGACCTGCTGTGTTCCTCCAGCTCCACACTGTGTTATCTCTGACTCCAGGATCTGCAGTTCTTGCTATCTCAGTAATTGGCGCAGTTGGATTTATTTTTTCACATCTGCAGAGCATACCTAGGCAATTACCTACATTGTCAAGTCAGTATCAGTGACGTAGATGACTAGAACAGTTTGGCTAGGGATGCAGCTAGTTATTAAGGATGCTTTCGGTACTATTGCTAGAACATTATTTGGGCCCTTTGCAGTATCCAGTTCCTTCAGTCACTTCTTGATAATCACATGGAGTGCATCAAATTGTCTGAAGACTGGCTTCAATATTCTGGGGATTTCAAAAGAAGGTGGAGATGGATCATCAATTTTCACTCAGTACTACTGGCTAAAGATGAATGCAAATACTTCAGCTTTGTGTTTTGCCCTGATATACTGGACTTTCCCCACCATTTGGGGTGGGGATATTTGTGAGGCTGCAACCTATACTTGTTTAATTACCAACCAGAATTCACAGTTAGATGTGGCAGGACTGCAGAAGCTTGAGGTGATGCATTGGTTGTTTAAGTATTTAGCCTGTCTATCAGATGCTGGTTCCACTGTGTGACATGCAACCACACTTAAGTACAGCTATTGCTGATCTGTTCTGCACGCCAGGTCTCCCTCCCTGCACATCCCCAAACTTACGTGGCTTGATGATAATGAAAGTAGGGGGTACGCCTTAGTGCTTCAATGAGCTTAAAAACATTAAGATTTTTAATGTTACTATTGCACAATGAAATGAATTGCTTATTCACCTTTTGTCGGACTTGCACAACTGCTTTCCAATAGTCTTTAGCTTCAACACGGTGACAATCATCACACATCTGTGACAGGATGACAAAATCAACCACAAAAACCTGCTGCAAGATTGTTCCACTTATTACCTGCCAAAAAAATTTACAGATGGAAAAAAATCATAAGTTTGATTATTAAATTCTGAGCTTGACTTATTACATTACAGTCTAGATGCTCAAGGTCAGAACTGCCTTTTCAGTCAGAGGATCAAAATACACAGGAAATATACAGGACTCAAACAAATACAGACAGAGTCCTTTAGCAAATTATCTGACAAACGTTCCCCAGAAAACACAGATTAAAAAGGGAGAAGAGAAAAACATCTAAAACTAACTGATATGAGAAACTAAACATAAAAAACATCCACTCTTGAACAATGGCCCTTCCCAACCAATAACCTGATCCTGAAAGGATGGTACACCACTTGAAGACCTGGCTGAAAACTGACAAATCAAAACTAAACACTTTCCCTACTCACTCAAGCCAACTTTCACAAATAGTCACTGCTTATATTCTCAAACAAACAATGTGAGATTAATTTTGCTGATTATCCTATCTACATTTAAAAATTTAAACTTTCTAATTTTGCGTTAAATCCTTAAATGTCTCCCTTCAAGATATTTAACATAGTGGAGTGAGAATATTTCATTTCTTTTGTGCTTCTATAATAGAACACACACGTTGATATCACTTTCTGCTATAAATGCAGCCATCCAAAAGAAAAAAAAATCAGGAAAAGCAGTCACCATTGTTGAATCCTCTCACCTCCTTTTGAACTGTAAGTTTCACCTTTAATCTTTTGGAATGAGGCTCGGTCCAAATAAAGCCAGCATCAATTAGACGTACCTGAATAAAAGTAATAATTTAGGTCAAAGCTGCAAGAAGCATCATCACAATTCATCTTCCCTACAGGTTTATTTATGACAAAACTTTCTAAATTAGCAATATTTTACTTCATATTTCAGATTGCATAAATATTCTAGGATGGAGTCTTTGGTCTCAGTCACCAGACCCTCGCAAAATGTCCGACTTTGACATGTTTTCTTCTCAGCTATTCCCCTCTTCTGAAAGCACTAACATTGCTGATGTCAATCACAAATAACATTCTTGAACACATTCTTAGCAAAAACATTTCCAAGCCTGCAGCAGCTGCAATATCTGATGTGCATTTTAGCAGGAAGACAAGAAAGGGAAGAGGAGAGCAAGCGGAGTGAAGAGGCACCATTATAACAACATACATAACTGCTTGAAAACATTTTCCCAATAGTGAGAAAGCTGACAAACCTTGTTGAGATTCATTGATTTAGACTTTTAAAAGTAAACAATGTTGGAAAAATGTGTGTCTTCAGGTCCCTACAGCATGTTCCATCTTTCAGTGAGATCCAAATACTAATATATGTTATTCATGAATATAGCATAATTTTTTAATGAACAATGGACAACAAAGCCGGAACAGATTGTTCAGTAATCTAGATCCTTTTGTAGGGCAATTGGTATAGATTGCAGAGACACAGAGTTTCTACAAAGTTTTGTTACTATTTGGTTTAAAGAGCAAGGCAAAGGTCAACATTTCCACAGCCACCTATGGCCACATTCAATCTGGTTCACTGAAATCACTGTCTCCTGGATTTTACACGAAGGCCTGGTGAATGGCTGACAAATCTAAATTAAAAGATCTGTTCTCAAGGCAACTACTGGAAAAGGGAGAGAAATAATCTGGTAGAAAGTGACTAAGGCCAGCTTTCAGGTACTTATCCAGTCTGTAGGTTCAAGGTTAATCCAAATTCAACAATGGATGAGGAGATAGCTCATCCCTTTGAAGAAGCAGTGCCCCACACAAGAGTACGTGCAGGAAGTAAATTCCTCTGAAGAGTCCTCCTGGCTAAATACCAAATTTTTTGAAGTTTTTTTTTCCACTGGTGGATACTAAGGCTTATATATGGTGAGTGTAGATTTATTTTAAAGTCATGGCAGATCTACAAAACAAAATAATGTTCAAGAACAGATAGTATGCATTTCTGACTTACATGGATGCAAAATAACACCATCTAAATTTCATATTTTCCAGTTCCCTGTCTGCCTCAACAACCAGCACGAAGGTCTCACCCATGTAATAGTGAATTTTAGTGTATTCAATGTAGTTCAGTTGGCTAGTCACACGACATGTCCAATCTTGTTAGCAACCTACTCTATTGGTAATCCATCATCCAACGAACAGCAGTATTAAGTGTACCATTTATGAGATGCAACGCAGTAACTTCTCTTCAACAGCATCATCCAAACCTGTGACCCTTACCACCTGGAAGGACAAGGATAGCAAACATGGTGGCAAGTTGCTCTCTAAGCCTTACACCATCCTTATTTTGAACGATATCACCATCCATCCACTATCACTTCATCAAAATCCCGAAACTCCTTTCCTTGAAATATTATGGGTGCAAATATCCTTAAATGGATTGCAGCAGTTCAAATCGGCAACTGAAAACGCCCCATTTGGGCATCGCAAATTTCTGAACTGTAGTCACTGTTGTGTGTAAGAAATATAGCAGCGAATTTACACATAGCAAGCTTCCATAAACTGCAATGTGTTAATGACCAGATAATTTACTTTTGAGGTGTTGATTGAGTGATAACTGTTATCTGTAACACAAGCAATAACACATTTTCTCCTCAGAGTAGTGCAGTAAGATCCAACAAAGACAGAAGGGTTCTGGGTTTCAACATCTCATCTAAAGGATGGAACTTCAAACACGCAGTACTCCCTCAGTTCTGCACACAACTGCCAGCCTTGATTTTTATGCTCAAAAGTCTTGTAGTAGGATATGAATCTACAAATTTTTGCCTCAGCACTGAGTTTATCAAAATTGCCAAGGCTGACCTTACTATTGCATACTGATTGCAATCAGGACCCACTGTTCTGTTTTGCATAAATGATCTTGTTGATATAGTTATTGCAATCAATAGCGTGAAAACCTGTCAACAGGTTTCCTCAGCAGCTGTCAGTCATAAACTGCACCTGTGTCACAATGACAAAGGTAAACCCTCTCTCATTCTTCTCAACCATCTACGTGGTTGTGTCATCACTCTTCGACAACACTCCAGTCAACCAGCTGGCTGAGGCTGCACTCACCCAGGTCCTTCATCAATCCATTCATAGCCAGAGAATAACCTATACTGACTTCTCTTCTAGTTCCCACCATAACCTCAAATGTCCCCCAAAAAACTATTCACTCTCAGCTCGACTGTATCAATGCATTCTTGGCTGGCTTTTCGCACCTTATGCTGCCTAAATCTGATGGCAGCCAAAACCGTTGGTCAGATCATAAGCATCTTTCACTTATCGCCCTTCTGTTCACTGACCTACACAGATTCTAAGTGAAGCAAAATCCCAGATTTAAAATTCTCTTCCTTTTTTCAAATCCCTCCACAGCCTCACCCTCCCACTTTTAACCTTGTCCAGCCCAAAACTTTCCAAGATACCTATAATCCTTCTGGCTTGAATGCTTGCACTATTTAATGAAAACATGCCGTTAGTTGCCAAGGAACTAAACTTTGAAATTCCCTTTCTAAACTTCTCTAGCTATCTTCTTCGCTTTCTTAGATCATAAGGCCAGAAGACACTGAAGCAGAAATTAGGCCAATTCAGCCCACTGAGTCTGCTCCACAATTCAATTGTGACTGCTATGTTTCTCAACCCCATTCTCCCCATCACCCTTGATCCCCTTGACAATCAAGAACCTATCCATCTCCATCTTAAACATGCTCGATGACCTGGCCTCTGCAGTCTTCTGCAGCAGTCATTTCCACAGATTCACCACTCTCCACCTGAAGATGTTTCTCCTCATCTCTGATCTAAAAGGTCTTCCCTTTGCCCCAAGGCTGTGCCCTCAGGTCCTAGTCTCTCCTACAAATGGAAACATCTTCTCTGCATCAACTCTGTCCAGGCCATTCAATATTCTGAAAGTTTCAATTAAATCGCCCATTTCCATCTGAAATCCATCGAGTAAAGACCCAGAGTCCTCAAACATTCCTCATATGTTAAGCTTTTCATTCCTGGGGCCATTCTTTTGAACCTTCTCTGAACCAGTCCAGGGCCGGTATATCCTTCCTGAGATATGGAGCCCAAAACTGCACACAGTACTCCAACTGTGGTCTGACCAGAGCCCTAAAGCCTCAGGAATACATCCCTGTTTTTATATTCAAGTCCACTCAAAAAGAATGCCAAAATTGCATTTGCCTTCCGAACTACTGACATTTTCTGAAGGGCAGGGGGGGTCTAGGCCCAAAACGTCAGCCTTTCTGCTCCTCTGATGCTGCTGGGCCTGCTGTGCTCATCCAGCTCTACACCTTGTTATCTCTGCTGACTTAACTTGCAAGTTTACCTTGAGAATGCTGGACTAGAACCCTCTTTGCACTTCAGACTTCTGAATTTTCTCCCCATTTAGAAAATAATCCACGCTTCTATTCTTCTTACCAAAGTGCGTGACTTCACACTTACCCACATTGTACTCCATCTGCCAATTTTTTGCCCAATCTCCTAACCTATCCAATCCTCCCCACCTCCTCAATACTACCTGTCCCTCTACCTATCTTTGTATCATTTGCAAACTTAGCCAGAATGCCCTCAATTCCGTCATCTAGATCATTAACGTATAAAGGGAAAAGTTGTGGTCCCAACGCTGAACCTTGTGGAAAACCAGCTGCCATTCTGAGAAGGATCCTTTTAACCCCACTCTCTGCTTTCTGCCAGACAGTCAGTCAATCTTCTATTCATGCTACTACCTTGCCTCTAACACAACAGCTCCTATCTTACTCTGCAGCCTCCTGAGCAGCACCTTGTCAAAGGCATTCTTAAAGTCCAGGTAGATAAAGCATCCATTGGCTCTCCTTGGTGTAATCTGCTTGTTACTTCCTCAAACAGATTTTACAGATTTATCAGGCACAACCTCTCCTTGATGAAGCCATGCTGACTTTGCCTCATTTTACCATGTACTTCCTAGTAATCAGAAATCTCATCCTTCACAACAGACTTCAAAATGTTACCCACAACAGAGGCTGGGCTAATCCGTCTGTAATCTTCCGTCTTTCGCCTTTTTAAACAGGGATGTTACGTTAGCAATTGTCCAGTCCTCTGTGACCCTCCCTGATTCCAGTGATCTGAAAGATCACCACTAACACCTCCACTATCTCTTCAGCAATCTTCTTAAGAACTCTAGGTGTAGCCCATCTGGTCCAACTGATTTATCCATCTTCAGGCCATTCACTTTTTCTAGCACCTTCTCCTTGGTGATGGCCACCATACTCAGCTCTGCTCCCTGACTCTCTTGAATTTTAAGGATATTACTTAGGTCTTCCACTGTGAAGACTAATGCAAAATAATTATTCGGTTCCTCAGCCATTTCCTTGTTCCCCACTACTATCTCTCCAGCGGTCCAATGTCCACTTTTGCCCTTTATATACGTAAAAGAATTCTTACAGCCCTCCTCTATATTACTGGCTAGCCTATCCTCATATTTAATCTTCTCCCTTCTTATTTTTTTTTTGTTGCCCTCCGTTGGTCTTTGTAAGCTTCCCAATCCGCTGGTTCCTCACTGCCCTTTGCCACATTATGTGCTTTTTCTTTTGCTATGCTATCCCTACTTTCCCTAGTCAGCCATGGTTGCCTCATCCTCTCTGTACCATGTTTCTTTCTCCTATGGATGAACTTTTGCTGTGCCTCCTGAATTACTCCTAGAAACTCCTGCCATTGCTGTTCCACTGTCTTTCCTGCTCGGATCCTCTCCCAGGCAATTCTGCCCACCTCCTCTCTCATGCCTCTGTAGTTGCCTTTATTCACCTGTAATACTGTTATCGCTGATTCTATCCTTTCCCTCTCAAATTGCAGAGTAAACTCAATCATATTGTGATCACTGCCTCCTAAGGGTTCCTTCACCTTAAGGTCCCTTAATCAAGCCTGTCTCATCACATAACACTAAATCCAGTATTGCCTGTTTGCTCGTGGGCTCCACCACAAGCTGCTCCAAAAAGCCATCCTACAGACATTCCACATATTCCTTTTTTTGAAATCTACTTTCTTCTTTCAAAATATGTACCCGTACCATTTTTTTTTTTTTAAGTACAAACTGATGTAGTTTCTAATGCTAATTCATAAGACTTGTGAAGCTACAAAGGACGTTTTATGTTAAAGACTTTATATAAATTGGTGACACTGATGAAAAGTTCAGGGTTTCAAAACTATTAGCGTGTACAGAATTAACTCTTTACTGAGAAATATATGGACCTGACAGTGCAAATTACTTAGATATTAACATTCAAAAATCAAACTAATAAAGAACTGAATTTACTTTTATATAAACATCAATAAATATCTCACTTTTCTGATAGTTCAACTTCAAATTCACCTTAAAAAATTACAGAAATAGATTCAAGATAGAAAATGTATTTAAGAAGTAATACTTCCAGGGTATGCTGAAATATGTCAACTTTTTAATAACTACTGATAAAATAGAATTCTAAATTTCTGGCAAGTCAACAATGTCATTAGTGCTATAATAACTGCAGCTAACATAAGAGACCACTGCTATGCATGCACAACTGCAGAAAGTATTCAAAGTCATTATCAAAATGTTTTAATAAGACAATTTTGTACTTTTTCCCATTGGATCCTAGTAACTACATCATTAAGTTATTAAAATATAAATGTTTCTGACTGCCATCAATTTACGAATGCTAAGAAGCAAGACCCAAATTGAAACATCCATTTTGTTACGTGATCCTGTCTACTAACTTTGGTCAAGGGGGACTTTAGTTTCTTAAGGCACAAAGTTAGAAGTTCTCTTGATTCCAATGCACACTGCATCCAAGTTCCTGGTGGCTGAAGATATCTGGGGGGAAAAAAAGACAACATCTCTTAATTAGTTCAGAAATCTACATCATTTATTTAAAAATCTACCAATCAGGATTGGTATGCATCCGACTCAATTCTCAATAACACTGCTAGCCAGCAATTAGACAGACCCGAAAGAGTAATCAGTAGATTCCACAAGTGCCATGTGCTGCTGAATTACATGTTTTCAGCTAAGTAAATTAACCATTCTGTATCTTACAGATTAAACTTGGTGAGGAAATGATCCTCCTAAAAAATGAGCACATTGCTTAGTTTGGGCAGTGTTAAGCAATGCAGTGGATTTTTGCATGCATCGAACACAGTTGACTTAGTTCAATTATACACTGCTAATAACATTTTTCAGGTTCATTACACTAAGACTCAAATTTCTTTTGGCAATTAAAGAAAATACAAGGGTATTAGTGGATATGTTCAACGCAACTTTAGAAGACACTACACTGATCAAAATAACTGAATTTCGTTCTTGTGATTCAACACCCGGTAATTACTTGCAGGCAGAAAGCCAATATACTGTGAATTCCTCACAGTCCAGAACTAGTTCATTGAAAGCAACTTTTTAATGTTTCTAACAAAACTTTAAATAATGCTTTTCACAAACAGTGGAACAGCAGAATAGGACAGCACAGCAGGATGGCTGAAAATAGGTCATAACAACATGATGATAGAGGGCTGACGGAGTAAATGAATGAACACTTCAAACTGTATAGGAGAGAGTACCAAATGGTTTGGAAAACTTAGGATGCAATGAGCGCACTTCACTAATCCAGAGGTATAATGAAAATTACTGATTTACATGATAATTTAGCTCCCACTTAATGTAAAAAATTTGGGTTATAAACAAATGAACAAACCAAATGTAGTTTCCCAAAGTGTAGAGTGATTCTTTACACACATATCTTTATAAACGTGACTGTCCAATGAACTTTTTTTAAAATTGAAAACAAAACTGTTGCAGTTGTCTGTTTGCTGTTACTATTTTAATCAAAAGGGAATTCTTTGCACAAATTGTACAAAATAATGGAAAGTCTCAAATTTAACTTCCTCAGAAATGCCAGCTATTTATCAATACTTTACAGTTCAATTTTTCCAAAGAGTATTTCACCAATTTAATCTTTAAACAATACTAAAGGCAATTCACAAAACGATAAACATGGGCTGAATTTCCCCAGAGTTTGGCTAAGTTTCAATAACAGGAAATTTCATGGGGCAGTTCCTCTCCATGACCTCCAGCGTGTTTACTCACACACTTATAAACTATTCACCTCATCATTTAGTTCCAGGTCATTGCTCTCAGGCCATCTTCTTCTCTCCAGCGGCACAAATGCTCATCATAACAAGGGCTGTCAGGCTTTCCCACAACTAATGCTATATTTACATGCCATCTGTGCATTACTTGAAATGTTGCAAGTCAGGAACTGCTTTTTCATAGTTGCACTGTGAGAAGATTTGTCTGAGATGGCCAACAGGGGGAGACTGACACTGTTTTGCCCAGAGGGACCTGGAGGTCCTTGTGGATGGTATGGTAAACTGGAGGCCCATCCTCCTTCCTCAGGACCGTCAGTTCACTGAATCATAAGATTGCTACTATGCAGGATACGGCATTCAGCCCATCACGCCAGCACCAGCAGTTGAGACTAAGACTAGACCAGACTGGCAGAGTCTGACGCTACCATCCAGATCACAGCCATTTCCATGGTCTAAAGGAACACGCAGTAATCCTGCAAGAGGGTCAAAATCTTCTGCTTTTCACAACCATCTTTTTTCTGTTGCCTCACACTCACTAACTCCACTATTGCAACCATCTCTCAACAAGTCCATCACTCCCGATACTACATGCAGCATGTTCTCTCTCACTAGCTCTCACTCAACTTTAACTTCCATAGTACTAACCCTAAACGCCTTCTGCATTTCCTATTCACTGACTCAGTACTCTTCCCACCTTTGTCAGCACTAACAGTCACCTTCATCTCTTTCAATCCCTGTCCTAATTTTACTCCAAGAGAAAATGGCCCAAAATAGGGCACAAACAGCTAATACAGACTGTCAGGTGCCCAACAATGAATCACTCACTTCCTATGAGAGAATCCTTGCCTTAATAAGAAAGGGTAGAGATCTCTTGTAAAGATGCCATGACCTCCATGTCCCAAATAGAATTCACTGCAAATGCAGCACTACTCTCATTACCACTAGTATTTTATTAACATGCCAAAGCTTCAACCTTCTTTCAAAGCTCATAACCTTTTGGCTACTGTCAGCACGAGCAGTACCATTATAGCCTGCACCCTGAAGAGAGCAGTCCTTCTCGCAACCACAATCTCCTCCAACTTTGAGAAAGATGACACAGACCCCTCAGAAGAAACACCAGCAAGATTTTCTCCCGTACCTTCTGTTGGCTGAAATACCAATACCTCAGTGGGTATTACAGCTAATTAAAATTTGAAGCACATTCTGGTGAGCACATCATGCCATGGCTCAGATCCTGGCTTGAGGAAAAAAAAAACACCCAAATCTCTCTGATGAAGGGTCTAGGCCCGAAACGTCAGCTTTTGTGCTCCTGAGATGCTGCTTGGCCTGCTGTGTTCATCCAGCCTCACATTTTATTATCTTGGAATTCTCCAGCATCTGCAGTTCCCATTACCTCCTCTAAGATACATTTGCAGTTGGGATTAAATAGGAGTGACAGCCTCCACAATACCAATGCATTTATAGTCAGTGAAAGATAACTGTTGAAACAGTTGCCACACAAGTTCTGTTTGGTCCACTATGACTGGCAAAGTTGCACTGTAGAATGGTGAGTGATGTCTTCTCCAGTCAACGTTCATTTCCTACTTGTTAAAATGCTGAATCCTCACAGATTTTCACTGTCCATCACACACACACATCCCATTGTCCAGTTATCTGGAGTGGCCAATATAAGTAAGTATTAAGCGACACCTTCTGACTGTACTGTGCAGGAACGAATGACCAGGCTTCAACAAGCATGGGAACTCATGTTGAGGAGATATCTTATGGTCAGCATTCACTCCAATTTAATTTTAATCAAATTTATAGCCAACATAGCTCGTCACGGCATGAGATTCACATCCAGAACTTTCTAACAGCTCCTACCTTTAACTTGTACCGAGAGTACACCAATTACCGCATGATAAACTCATCAAAGCTCACTCTACCAAATAAAAGAAAAAAAACTTACTGACCCACGCTGAATGCAGCACGGCCACTTTTCAATTGTACTGTGCTCGTGTTTCAAATGAGGAAGACGACACAAGTGGCACTTCACAGACTGGGCTCACCCAGTCAATCCTTACATTCTTTTCTGCCTTGCACTACCTTGTAACCAACTCTTGTTTTACATGAACAGGGCCGACGGCTCAGTTATGACAAACATTAAGCACGGACTCCCGCATTGGAGGGCTGGTGGTGACTGATGAATCAGCCAACCACAGTTCCCTTATGCCCTCCCATCTCCCATCTTTGTTCACTGAGTTGCACTCCTTCACAATTATTATCGCCTATGTATCCAAGCAATCCGTCGCCAATCCCCATACTTAACATCACATTTCCTCCACCAGAACAGTGGCCCCGATAACTCTTCTTTACATTAATGAACAGTCCCCAGGCTTACCCTGCCACCTCCTCAACCCACTTGAGACACCAGCCCCAATTAATGACTGGCAGAAATCTATGCAAATCACTGGCTAGCTTACCCCCTAGCCCCAAGACTGGGGGCATTTGACCTGTGGGACTGACAATGGGCGAATCCCCAATGTAAGGAAACAAAATCCCCAATTCTGAACGCCCTGAGGAACTGGCTGTGTCCAAAATACAATACTGATATCAAGAATTTACCTGAGCCTTGCTGTCCTCGCAATCCATCACTGATTACAGTCACTCCTGTCCTGACTGAGAACTACTCCCATTAGACTTAGAGGCATGGTTATTTGGTTGCAGCATATTCAATACATTTGCCATGTAAACTGTGAGGCCACATTTGACTGCATGTGACATCAAACAGCAGTTAGTGGGAGTGGGGAGAGAACTCTCCATTGCTTAGAGTCATACCTGGCACATAGGAAGATAATTGCGGTTGTTAGACATCAGTCATTTCAACTCCAAGATATCTTGGTAAGAACTCCTCTGGGTTGGGTCATAGCTCTAACCATTTCCAGCTGCTTCAAACGATTTTACCTCCATCATAAAGGTCAGAAGTGGGAATGTTTGACGAAGATTACATAACATAAAGCAACATTTGCCACTCCTCACATAATGAAGTAGTCCAATGTCCATATGCAACAAGACCTAGACAACATCGATGCTTGGGCTGAAAAGCAGCAAGTCACATTTGTCTCACACAAATACTAGTCAATGGCCATCTTCAATAATGTACAATCAAAGCACTGCCTCTTGACATTCAATGGCATTACCAACACTGAATCTCCCACTATCATACTGGGGGTACCACTGATCAGAAACCAAAATGACTCACCATATAAATACAGTGGCTACAAGAGTAGATCAGAGGCTCGGAACACTGCAGCAAGTGGTTCACCTAAGTCTGTTCACCATCTACATTAAGTGTGGTGGAATACTCTACACTTGCCTGAAAGGGTGCAGCTCTAACAACACTCAAGCAGCTCAATACTAGTCAGGTCAATGAAATCCAATTGATTATTTATGAATACGATGCTATTCTGTCAGTCCACCACCAATGCTTGGTAACAGCAGCACATACCATCTACAAGATGCACTGCACAAATTCCAAGATTTTGAGACAGCACCTTCCAAACCCAGGACCACATCCATCTAGAAGGGCAAGCATAGCAGATACAGAGGAACATGACCCACCTACAAGTTCCACTCCAAGCCACTCACCCTCCTGACTTGGAAATATAGCACCATTCCTTCACTGTTGTTGGGTCAAATCCTGGATTTCTCTCCCCAACAGCATTGAGAGTCTTCCTACAGCACATGGATTGTAGCGGTTCAAAATAGTAGCTCATCACTACCTACTCAAGGGCAGAGAGACAGGCAACACCCACAACTCACGAGTGAGTAAGAAACTGAGACATTAATTAGCACATTGCCACACAACATGTCCACCACCTTGGCTGTGCTCTGCCAGCAAACATGACTTCTCATGGGCTAAAAGGAAAGGCAAAAGTAATGTGAGCATGTAAGCTCTGAAGGAACTGTCAATGTGCATAATTGCAAGACAGAATGCAGTGTGCATCCAAGTAGGTGCAAAGTGAACAAGTGCAAAGTGAACAAGTGCAAAGTGAACAAGTGCAAAGTGAACAAGTGCAAAGTGAACAAGTGCAAAGTGAACAAGTGCAAAGTGGCAGCCCTGAAATACACCCTGTGCTGATTCATAAGATGTTTATGTCCCTGTGCGTAAAGCGATCTGGCAGCAACATTGCAACAAAAAGTACAAACAGGCTCCAAACAGCAATTTGAAGTGACAGATTATGTTATAAGTGAGTCTGAAATGTGCCACCTTAAAGCTGGTGTCTGTCCAATGCCAGTCTCCATAGACAAAAGATGCAAGTGGTCGCTGTCCATGTAGCATCCACTGTGGTGCAGGGACTAAGCAGGGTGACAAGGGAAAAAGAAACAAGGGCTGAAATGTAAGAGAACAGTAAAGTGTAAAAGCAGTACACGGGTGATCAACAACAAGAAACAAACAGGGCCACAATACAAATAGAAGTTAGGGTGATTAAAAATAGCAAAGAAGCAAGTCTAAAGTTTTGTGTCTGAATTATTGAAGCATTCAGAATAAGGCAGATAAACTGAAGGCATAAATCAAGGCAAATGGATACGATCTTGTAGTCATTATAGAGATTTGGAGGTCAAAACTGGGAACTTAACATTTAGGTATATTAGATCTTTTAGAGAGACAGGAGGAAAGGAAGAAGTGGTGAGGTAGCACTCTTACTAAGAGATAACAAAGATGACCTAGGCTTGGTTGATGTAGAGTCCGATTGTGTGGAATGAATAACAAGGAAAGGACGACATTGGTGGTAGTAGTAGTAGTGGCAGACACCCAAACAGCGGCCACATCGTAGGAAATGATATGAATCAATAAATTATGAAAGCATTTAAAATAAAGAGCAATAATTACAGGTAACAATCTTCCGTTGATTGGTTCAAACAAGTCAGAAAGCATAGCAACAAAGAACTCACAGCACATTAGGAATAGTTGCCTTGAGGAATATGTCACAAAGGCAACCAAGGAACAGACTATCTCCATACAAATTACTGCAGTTGCTGGAATCTGTAATGAAAACAGAAGGTCAGGCAGCATCCATGGACAGAAAGCAACCCATTGTTTAGAGTCTAGAAGACTCATCACCATCAGCTCTGATGAAGAATCATCCAGATTTGAAACGTTAGGTTGCTATCCCTCCATGGATGCTGTCTGACCCGTTACGATCTCCAACATTTTTGTTTTCAGAACAGACTATCCAGGATCTTGTAAAGAGTAATGAGACATGTTCAATAAATGACCTCTGGCTACAAGGTCCCCTAGGAAGTAGTTATCATAACTTGCTGGAATTTACTATTCAGTTTCACTGGGTCAGAAGAAATTGGGGTTGGAAACAACAGTGCTTAACAAATAAAGGGAAATACAAAGAAATGCATTAGCTAAAATGAACTGAGCAGGTAGATTAGCAAGAAAGATAGTAAGCAACCAGTGGCAGAAATGCAAGGAGGCCATTCATGAATCACAGCAAAAATGTATCCCATTAAGGAGAAAATACTTTGAGGGGAATAAACCAACCAGGGAAGTTAAGGCGACTGTAAAGCTGAAAGAAAAAATACAAAGCAATGTCACTGACAGCCCCAAAGACTTGGATAAATTTAGAATCCAGCAAATGAGAACCTATAAAGGCAACAGAGAGAGAAAATAAACTACAATTGGAAAACTAGTGAATATTATAAGAACTGAGAGTAAGAGCTTCTTTAAATACATTAAATGGAAGGTGGGGAGGGGGTGAAATTGAACATTTTCCCCATCAAGATTGAATCTAGGAAGATAGTTGTGGGGAACAAGGAAATGGCAGAGGAGTTACAGATATTTTGCATCAGTCTTTACAGTGGAAGATACTTTGAACATCCCATTAATTCTAAAAGGCACAGGGAAGGAATTAAGCACTACAAACATCACTAGACTCCTAAGTATGAGACAAACTAATACTGCTGAAGACAGACAAGTCCCCTGGACCTGGCAGTTTGCATCCAAAGATCCTATGAGAAGTAGGCGCAGGGAGTGAACGTGTTTGTTGTAATGTTGCAAAAAACAAAATCAGTGAATTCTGGAGAAGTACCAGACTTTGCAAAACTGCCAATGTGAGACCCCTATTCAAAAGGGGAGGCAGAAAACAGGGAACCATAAGCTGATTAATGTAACACTATTGCTGAAAGATGCTGGTACCAATTAGTGAAGTTAAAACAGCATACTTGGAAAACCATAATCTCATCAAGCAAAGTCAGCATGGCTTCATGAAAAAGGGAAATTGTGTCTGACTAAGTTATTCGAGTTTTTGAGGAAACTCAGCCAGAGTGGATAGAGTGGCACCAGTAGATGCATTTCAACTGGACTCCCAGAAGGCACTTCACAGAGTACTCACAAAGGGTTGAGTCATAAGAGCCCATGGCATTGGAAGCAATCTATTAGCACAGAAAAAAATTGGCTAACGGGCAGGAAACAGTAAGCAGGGATAAGGTATACTTTTTCAGCTTGATGACCTGGAACTAGTGGGGTTAAATAGAGATCAGTGCACAGACTGCTACTGCTTATAACACATAATGACTTGAAGGAAGAAACGGAATGTACAACAACATTTAAAAGGCATCTAGACAAGTATATGAATAGGAAGCACTGAAAGGGACGTGGGCCAAATAGCAAATGGGATCACATTAATTTAGGATATCTCGGCAAGGACGAGTTGGACCAAGCATGGAGTTGTTTCCATGCTGTGTACCTCTCTGACTCTACCATAGCTAAAATGCAGCTGCAATACAAAAATAGGTGGAAAGGCAAGTTGTGAAGGGAGTACATTAGGTTTACAGAGAGATAGTGATTGGTTAAGTAGGTGGGCAAGATGTTAGTAAATGCAGTATAATGTGAGAAATTGTGAAGTTCATTTTGGAAGGGTGAACAAAAGAATAGTATTATTTAAATGGAAAAAAGCTGTAGAAAACTGCAACACCAAGGGATTTGAGTGTACTTATGCACCAGAGAAAACTAGCACATAGATGCAGCAGGTAATCAAGAAGGCTAATGGAATGTTGGTCCTTATTTTATGAACAAAAAAGGAGGGAAGTCTTACTGCGACTGCACAAAGTGCTCATGAGATGACATCAGGAATACCATGCGCAGTTCTGGCCCCCTTAAAAGTATTCCACTGGAAGCAATTCAGAGAAGATTTATTAGGATAATCACTGATATGAAGGTATTGTCCTATGAATAACGGTTAAGCAGATCAGGACATTACCCATGTTGCATTAAAAATCTTATATGTTTCAAAGAGCTTAACAGGGTAAATGCTCAGAGGGTGCTTCATCACATGGAAGAGTCTAAAAACAGAGGGCACAGTATCAGAATAAAGACACACCAATTTAAGACTGAGATATGAAAATTTTCTGAGGATTATATTTTTGAAACTCTTTGCCACAGAGAGTTGTGACAGCATAGTCCTTGTGCATACTTAAGGCTGAGACAGGAAACTTCTTGATCACCAGGGGAATCAAGAGTTAAAGAGAAAAGACAAGAAAGAGGGTATCCAGCCACAGTCCTATTGACTGGCAGAGCAGGCTTGTGGGACCAAATGGTCTACCTCCTGTCCCTATTTCTTATGTTCTAGAAATTTCACCATCCAGTTTCTGTTCACTGCCTGGCAAAATAGCAAGCTGCATATAAACAAAGCAAATTTAAGTAATGAAATATTAACGTATACAAATAAGCTCCTTGCCACTCACTAACGAGATTCTCAAAGTCAATGAAACCTTATTCACAAAATTGAACACTTTTGCTCAGCCTTAAGAATCGCTTTCTCATTCTCACTGTATTTTCCAAATCGCCTGTATCAATCAGGGTCAGGGAAAACTCAATTTATTGTTTCAAACACCTGAATATGAAAACCAGCAATTAAGCAACCTAAAATAGAAAAATGTGGCAAGTCCAAGAACACACGCATTTTTTTTTTAAAAAGTCTAATCGGCTGAATTCTACCAACCAATCATTCTCCAAAGACCCATTTTGTTACTTATTTTATAAGTAAACATTGCCTACAACAAAATTATACACATACAGTTAAAGCAGAACTGTAAACCATCTTTTTACACTTATTTCAGATTAAAAAAACAAACTAAATTACATTGAACTAGTTATTATGAAATATCTGTGACAAAATGATCAGTTCTTTCAAATTAGTCTGTTTTCAGGAAACCACCTCACTTTTCCATAGCAGATCAACGTTTATTTCATAAGATTGTAGAAATGTGTACCTTTCCATGTCACAATCGAATGGGCACATTTATCTTTGTATAACAAGTAACATACACATTATTTGTCCTTACCTTTCACATTGCTTGCAGAAATGAACATTTACTTGTTTTGGGATTCCTTCCGTGATGTCAACTTGTGCTCGCAAGCAGGCAACACACATATTTGCAGGATTTGGAGAGATGGGAATACCACACTGGCAACACAGGCTGAGAATAGAAGCAAACCAAGTGAATTTGACTGTATATAAAAATTACGGTCAGCTTGATAAATACAACGTATTTCGTAGATATTCTGATATCACAGTATATTATCTTGTATCCTGCAAAACAAACAAAAGATTGTGACTTGAATCTAGAGAGACCAGTTATTTGCAGTACTGATCATCTTCATTTACCCCTATTGTGCAGCTCTTGTGGCAGAGGGGTAGCACCCCTACGTCTGAGCCAGAAGGCCTGGTTTCAAAAACCACCTGTATATCACCACCTCTGGACAAGTTAATTAGAATACATTTACCACCGCCCTCCCCACCCATTGTTGTTTATAAATGGGAGGATAAGAATAGTTCTTATAAAAGTAGTCTATTCACTTTTAATATACCACGCCTATATTCTCAAAAATAGGAAATTATGCCATGGGAGCAGAAAATTATTCCTAATCAATTCCGCTTAGACATTTTACAATTTAATAGTTATCTCTAATCAAGAGTATTCAACAGGACATGAGGTCATAATAAGACTAATGGATACCCACAAAATTAAACATGAGCTCATGGAGTTCGCTACCTAGAGATCTGTAACTTCAAAGTCATTGACATTCACGACAATTGCGTAAATGCCATTCACTCTATTGCTCTGGAAATCATTCCATAAGAAATTAATATCTACATGGCTTCATAAAGATCTTATAAAATATAGCAGGCACTTGATACATTGCTTCACTGCCAGCTCCTTGCTAGAGCTAATCAATTTGCGTCAATTCCATACTCTTCTCTCCATCTTTCCCCTCCCCAACATAGAAGCCCAGAACTATCTGTCTCATCAAGTACTTAGATAAATCTCTTTGGAATAGTAAAGAATCCTCTTCTCCCAGTGCCTTTCTCATAATTGATTCCAAATGACAATAATTCAGCCTGAAAACAAAAGGTTTTACATTGAGAAAATAAACAAGGAGGTCACCATGAATCGCTGTCCTCTTGTTACCACCTTTCCACTGCTGGAGGAAATTGTTCCCTATTAACTATCACAATCTTAAACAAATATCAAATCTCCTCCTAAACTGCCCTGCACTAAGGAGAACTATCCCAGCTTTTCAAGATGCCATTATAGTAAATTGATGTCTGGAAATTTCCTGAAGTATGGTATCCAGAATGGAGAACAATGCAGAGGTCCAACCAGCAATTTTTAGAGGTTTAGAGTCAATTAATTTCTTTTGCACACAACAAGGTTAACAAGGTCATTTAAAAAAAAAAAATGCCTTCCCAATTTGCCTCACCATCTTCAAATATCAGTCTTCCTGCACTCCCTTTAAAATTATACTATTTAGTTCTCACTCGAACAAAATGAATCATTTATCTTCATTAATTCTCATTTGTTACTTGTCCTTTCACCAGTCTACCTCTTCTGAGATAGCAAGAACTGTAGATACTGGAGTCAGAGATAGCACAGTATAGAGCTGGAAGAGAGATCATGGGATCTGCAGATGCTGGAGGATCCACGATGACGAAGTGTGATGCTGGATGAACACAGCAGGCCAAGCAGCATCTCAGGAGCACAAAAGCAGGCATTTTGGGCCTCGACCCTTCATCAGGGGTTTAGGCCCGAAACGTCAGCTTTTGAGCTCCTAAGATGCTGCTTGGCCCGCTGTGTTCATCCAGCCCCACACTTTGTCATCATCGAGCTGTAGGAACACAGCTGGCCAGTCAGCATCAGGAGGAGCAGGAAGGTTGACACTTTGGGTCAGGGCCCTTCTTCGGAACCTCTTCCTGAGATGTGTTGCTACCCCTATCATCGCTACATTACAGAATTTGATGCCATCTTCATTTTTTTAAGGTATGCCCAATATACCCAAGGCCAGGTCACTTACACAAAATCAAAAAGAACAATGGTAATAACGTGAACCCCTAGGTAGGACCCCTTCATTCAAAGCTCCCATCTGAAAATCAATTGTTGACTACTGAAAGGAGGTCAATGAAGCACGTATTCTATGTGCCAACTAACAGAAAAGGTACAGAAGAGTACACTTTGCAGTGAACTCTAAAAAGGTGCATGAACTACTGAATAGTAATAATGTGGGGATTTCCATTATTCATTTGGGATAATAATAATGAAGAAGTGCAGAGCAGCAAAGGAGTTCTGACATACATTCAGGAGAGCTTTCTGAAGTAGCACAGGTCCAGTCTTACAAGAGGGAAAGCACTGCCATACCTGGTTCCGGGGAGTGAGATGTGTCCAGTGAACCAAATTTCAGCAGAACACTTTTAGAACCATTGAAAAATGCCATACCTATTGCCTTAAAAGAGAGAGTTTCTGCCACTAAGGATCCTTTTTACTACATTTCCATCCTTTACCTCAAGAAGCTGGATGGTTATTTTAGCTTCTCAAGCAAATGGTTCACATTTATCTCCCTCACCCAAAAGAAAAGTTATAAATCTAATTGCAACTTGAGAACCCCTGGAGATTTCCATAAGAAGCATCGCTAAAAAGAATAAGTTTCACAATCTTGGTATTTCCCAATTGATAGAAATTTCAAAAATACATTGCTCAACTCAACAACTTCTAAACTGGCATCAGGACTCGGTCAGGAGTCAGCCAGTTGAGTGTCCTATTAGACTTCACAGTTCCTCCATTTCAGTTTTGGAAGCTGCTGTAGGTTTTGAGAGACCCTACTCGAAAAGCAAGGGGTTAATCTTTGCTAGATTGCAACAGGTGCAAAGTGACACTTGATCCATTTTGATATCTAGTTCAATATATTTAAAAGCCCCAGAAGCATGACTTCCAATTGTGAATTCTGCTTCAAGCAATTTGCAACAAACTTCATTTCTCCCACCTCACAAATAATTAACTATGTACATCATAAAGATGACTGAAATCTGCCCTCCAGGGAAAAACATGGCAGGTCTTCACTGAACTGCAGTCAAGCCAATTTTAATAAGAGAGACCTTATTAAATAGCAAACTCTAGAGGCAGTTAGGGCACAAACATGTTTAATTTTCACAATGTCCTCACTACATTCAGCACTTCTTTTCAAGGCCAAGAAACATGTCCCTTGAGTTGAGTTTCTTGTAGAAATGCAGTATTATATTTATCTACACTCTCAAGCAACTGTTGCTAACAAAGCCAAAACACATCTTCAAAAATTGCTTTTCTTACTGTACCCAAATCTACTGTTATATCCTGGCCCACAGTATTTCTTTAAAACCTCATGCTACTATCCTTGCTTTAACCCAATAAGTCCCATTAGGGAATATCTTTGCATGCTTAGGAGCTAGCTAGTGGCCATCTTGTTAAAAGCAAAATATACCAAGCCAGAGATTGTAAAAACTGCCGATGCTGGAGTCAGAGATAACATATGTGGAGCTGGAGGAGCATAGTAGGCCAGGCAGCATCAGAGGAGCAGGAAATTTGACATTTCAGGTCAGGGCCCTTCTTCAGAGATGGAGGAGGGGGAAGGGAGCTCTGAAATAAAGAGAGGGGGGAGGGGTGGGCTGGGGAAGGTAGGTGGGATGGTGATAGCTCAGTGCAGATAGGCAGTGGTAGGGATTGGTCAGTGAGGTGGGAGAGAAGATGGACAGTTGGGTTATTGAAGGAGAAGTTGTTATGGGTAAGGATAAGTTGAAGGAGAAGTTCTTAAGCCCTTCACTTCTTCCTCTCCCGCAGGCTCAACCAGTTCCCCTCCATTGACACCCTCATCCTCTTAACCGAACTCGTCCTTAACAACTTCTCTTTCAATTCCTCCCACTTCCTACAGACTAAGGGGTGGCCATGGGAAGCCCCACGGGCACAAGCTATGCCTGTCTTTTTGTAGGCTATGTGGAACAGTCCCTCTTCCGCAGCTACACTGGCACTATCCCCTATCTCTTTGTCCACTACATTGATGACTGTATTGGTGCTGCCTTGTGCTCCCACGAGGAGCCTGAACAATTCATCAACTTTACTAACACCTTTCAACCCAACCTCTGATACCTCTCTCTCTCCTTCCTGGACCTCTGTGTGTCCATCTTTGGCAACCGCCTCGAAACTGATGTCTATTTCAAGCCCACCGACTCCCCCAGCTACCTAGATTGCACCTGCTCTCACCCAAATTCCTGCAAGAATGCGATCCTCTACTCACAATTCCTCTGACTCTGCCGTGTCTGCTCCTGAGATAGGGCGATCCATTCTCAAACATCCCAGATGTCATCTTATTTCAAGGATCGCAACGTACCCCACTTCGATGGACGAAAATGTTCTTGACCGCATCTCTTGCGTTTACTGCACCTCCACTCTCACATCCCCTCCCCCCAAAAACAAAGACAGAATCCCCCTTGCCCTCACATGTCACCCCATTAACCTCCGGATTCAAGGTTTCATTCTCCACCACTTCCGCCAGCTTCAATCTGACCGCACAACCAAAGATATATTTCCTTCATCACCCCTATCTACCTTCCATAGGAACCGAGCTCTCTGCAACTCCCTCATCCGCTCTACACTCCCCACCACTGACACCTTTCCCTGCAACCACAGGAAGTTCTACACCTGCCCCTACACCTTCCCCCTCACCTCCATCCAAGAAACCAAAATAAACCTTTCACATCAGGCAGAGGTTCATCTGAACATCTGCCAATGCGGTCTATTGCATCCGCTGCTCCCAACGTGGCCTCCTCTTCATTGATGAGACCAAGTGGAGGCTCAGAGACCACTTTGTAGAGCACCTGTGCTCTGTTCATGACAAATGACAACACCTTCCAGTCGCGAACCATTTCAACTCTGCCTCCGCACCCAACACCCCCTCCAATTCTCTGGGTTACATGTCAATCCTGAGCCCCCTCCAGTGTCACTATGACACCACCAGAAACTGGAGGAGCAGCACCTCATATTTCACCTAGGAAACCTACAACCCAATGGTGTCAATGTGGACCTTTGCAGTTTCAAAATTTCGCCAGCCCCAGCCTCATCCCATGACCAACCCTCCCTCTCATCCCTGTCTCCTTGACATGAAACAACCGTCCTCCTTCTCTCTCACCTTTCCGCTCCTCCCACCTCACTAACCATTCCCCACCACTGCCTACTTGCACTCACCTATCACCATCCCACCTACCTTCCCCAGCCCCACCCCTCCTCTCTATTTATTTCAGAGCTCCCATCCCCATCCCCGATTTCTGATGAAGGGGCCTGACCCAAAACGTCAACTTTCCTGTTCCTCTGATGCTGCCTGGCCTTCTTGTGCTCCTCTAGCTCCACACTGTGTTATATCTATCAAGCCAGGTTCTTGATGGCGATTGGATAGATCTGGTACTAACATCTGCTGGGATCATAACAAGGACATCCTCTAGCCATCTGCAGAGAATTTCTAGCATGGGTAGCTCATGCTAGTGCAGTTTGACTCATCTGTTTTCTAATGTCATTTCATGTAACATTTGCACAAGTATCTCTAAATTCATCATTAGCAAACTCTGCATTGCTCCCCCCCCCACTCCAATTACTAGAGGAATTTTTGCCTGTGCTCCAAGATTATCTACTTTTCTATTACTCTGTCCACAATTATTTTAACTTTCTATATATTAATGCCGACTAAATCTGGGCGTAAAATTTACATATATGAAGGCTCTTTCTTTATCCTATATCGTTGTCCCAGTCCTTTGTTAATTAAGCACATCAACTTTCCTGCTCCTCTGATACGTCCTAGCCTGCTGTGCTCACTCCAGGCCATAATGGCATCTTTTGGCTTTTCTTTAAAACAAACCTCATATCTATCACTTATGTTTTCAGTAAACTTATTGTATTCTTCATCCCCTATGCCTGCATATTTTTCTGTATTTTAAACCTTTTGGAGGAAAAAGGAGCATTTTGCGTATGCAGTTTTAAAATAACACATTCTGATTTCTGCCCCTTGATGTCAATAACACAATTTATTGAGTGGAGAGCTTACATTCCACTCAAGGACGACAACAATGTCCCAAGTGTAATTTGCAATTTAAAATAAAATATTTCTGTCACTTTTCATATCCAGTTTCATCTACACCTCCATCAATGGTGGCTAAATTTATAATTCACTGGATATTATTTCCATGCTAACAATGATTGATTCCAGGTACTTTGCTAGAATAACCAATTTTTAAAAAATTAACATGCTATCATTCCTAAATCTGGAAGAGTAGGAACTCTCAAATTCCTTAACTTTGTTCCAATCCTTACTTTGTAATCAATGCAGCATTTTAGCTAATCTATCCCATTAACTATATACATGCATGCACTGTCTAAATACTGCACAAAGATTCAATACATTCATCACTGGGCTGAAATTCCAAGAGCAATACAGGGCCCTTTCTTTAGTCCATGTTTCCATTTTCATCACCTGAATCTTCTGTGCTGTGTGCAGTTTCAAATGACTCACTGTGACTTTTGCCCCATTTCATCTTTTCTGCTTTGCCTGTGACCTGATTTTAATAGTCTCGGCGGTCTGGTAACATTGTTCACTCCTTTGTCTGCCATGTGGCCAATGTCCTATTAGGGTCACAAACTGTGGTGAAAAGGAATGCTTTAATGTTTTCTTTAAAAAAAAGTGATTTTAACATTTTTTCTAGCGACATATTTAGCTGCAAATTTAACTTCCATCAGATGTCAGGACTTCGGCACAGTGTAACAACTTAAAAGTAAACACCAACTGTGGAATTTCCATTCAAAACTTCTCCAGTCTTGTATACAGCTCCACTGCATTCCACTGTCTTCACTCTTCCTAAACATTTTTGATCAATTTTGTCCACAAAAGCACTTCTGGATCCCAACCATCGGCCTGCAATCCTAAGAATTTTTATATTATCCTGTTTAAGTATGGCAGTGAAAGAGCCATGGCCATACTTGGTTTATATCTTCGACAAAAACATAACACAGGGTCACATTCTTCTACTCCACTCTTTGTAAAGTTCACATTCTAAAAACAGGGGACAGTAATCTTAACATGAAACCTTACATTTTAATACAGATATCTCTCTGAAGTATACACTAGTTGGGATAATACTTATTTTTCAATCTTTGACTTACAAACAGCAACCACTCTCTGCTATCACTGACCGACACCATAAGTCAAAGATTGGTTAGCCATATTCCAGGCATATAGCCCTCCAGTCCAAATTTTATTCCAACTCATCACAAAACTCCAACATATTAATTATTTAGCTAGGAAACAAATAATAGACACAGCCACACACACTGTGCCCCCCCCACTCTCCTGGCCCCAACCACCCCACATCCCCAATCTCCATCTGACCCAATCAACTCAATTAACAAAGAGCCATCACTTGTTCCCTAGTCTGATTTTATCTCAGGCATTTCTGCCGGACCCTAATAGGTGCTATTAGCCAAGAGCAAGAAACCAGCCAGCCTGCCCAATACCAGGATTTGGAACATCTGCTCTGGGCTACAGAGGAATGTGCAGTGGAAAAGATGAGGATCCAGTTGCCATGGTCCAGATCGGCATCAATGTTGTTCATAGGACCAGGAAAGGTGCTCTGCTGAGGAAGTATGTGTAAGGAGAATTTAAAAAGTAGAACCTCCAAAAGGTTATAATCTCTAGATTATTACCCGATCCATGAACAAATTGGCGTAGGACACGTGATTAGAAGAATTAAGGCTCAAAATGGGTACAAGAGAAATAGGTCTTGGAACACTGGCCACAGAACTGGAAAAAAAAGAGATGCTGTAATCTTTGGTTACCTACACATGAATCTTGCAGGGGCCTGTGTCTGACAAACTAACAAGGATGAGAGGGAGGGAGGCCATTAAATAACAGGGGTGACAGCAATCCATGAGAGGAAATATAGTAGTGTAATAATGCAGGTTCATTAATCTTCTGTGGTTTGGTTGTGTGCTTTAAAGCTGCTGGTGTTTAATGTGTGATATAGTACAAAATAATAAAATTGGCTTAATAATAATTCCTGATATTTTAATTGGCCAAACAATTGTTTGTGTTTAATGTGAATTTCTAAGAGTTTCTCTCTGGAATGAAAGTATAATGGAGACTGTACGCAAGCTTCTTTCAGTTTGGCTAAACTCATTAAGGTTCTTCGTGGGATTAACCTTATGACATTTCAGAAGTTTTAAGACAAAGTAATGTAACTTTGTAACTAATGTATAAACGGTAATAAAGTAAAATGTACAGGCACAAGCTCTATAATCGTGGTTAATGGCCAGAATTCTGATTCCAAGATATTCTAATAAATATGGGGATTTTTAATCCAGATACAGTTTGCATGTTTAGAATGATTTTTGTTACATTTGATTGTTTAAACTAGAATGCTTGATTAATTTTGAATTTGAATGATCATCAGCCAGAAAGTTTGAAGACTGGAGAATTCTGTTCCTCCTAACTCATAAAAGGAAAAGTTAACTGTTAATTTCAGCGCTGCTAATTTGCACTTGAAAACGAGAAAGGTCTAATTTTGACACAGTGAAAGTAGAACATAGGTCAGTATAGCACAAGAACAGGCCCTTTGGCCCATGATGTTGGGCCGAACATACATTAAATTAAACTCGTCCCTTCTTCCTGCCCATGGTTCCTTTCTCTCCATTCCTTGCTTATTCATGTGCTTATCTAAAAGCACCTTAAAACAATCCTATTGTATCTGCCTCCACTACTACCCCTGCGGCACGTTCCAGATGCCTACCAGTCAACGCAAAAAAACTTGTTCCTTACCCCCTCTCACTTTAAATGCATGCCCTCTCGTATTAGACATTTCAACTCTGGGAAAATGATTCGATTGCCAACTCTATCTATGCCACTCAATTTTATAATCAATTAGGTCAGTGGAATTACTTATCCAACTCTGTCATGGGATGTGACTGTTGCCGAATTCACACTCGAACTGAAGGGCTTGCTTGGCCATTTTAGAAGGCATTCAAGCTTAAATCACATTTTTGTTGGTCTGGAGTCACATATATGCCAGATAATGTAAGGATGGCAGATTTCCTTCCCTAAAGGACATCAGTAGACCAGATTTTTTTTTTTAACAACAGATCACCATCGCTGGGGCTATCGCAGATATAGATCTAGAACATAGTTAGACAAGGGTGACAATCCTTGGCATCTCAGCCATATTTGGCCAAGTATGGCATCAAGAAGCCCTAGCAAAACTGCAGCCATTGAAAGTACAGGGGGAAATGCACTTTGCACTGTTTGCTGTTACATCTAGCACAAAGGAAGACGTCTGTGGGTATTGGAGGCCAGCTCCAGGACCTCTCTGTAGGAGCTCCCAGGATGGTGTCCTATGCCCAAGCAAACACAGAACCACTTGAATCCACAAGGACAAGATTAGCAAACACAGTAACATCAGCATGCTGAAATTCCCAGTCTCATGAATGAGGCAGGGTGGTAACTAGTGGAATGTAAAAAAATTGTTTGAGGGTTAAGTCACAGAGTAAAAAAAATTTTGCTTGAAGACAGCAAAACATGTTGCTGGAATGGATTTTCAAACAAAGTGTAGTCATCTGTAAGTCAGCAGAGAGATTTGGAATTTAGATTTTCATGTGTCACTGCATTTGGAGGTCCCATTCCATAATCACACAGATAGAGTCATAGAGATGTACAGCATGGAAACAAACCCTTCTGTCCAACTTGTCCATACCAATCAGCTATCCTAAAGTAAAGTAACGTAGTCCCATCTACCAGCAATTGGCCATGTCCCTCTAAACCCTTCCTAATCACATACCCATCCAGGTGACTTTTAAATATTGTAATTGCACCAGCCTCCATCACTTCCTCTGGCAGTTCATTCTATGCACGTACCACCTTCTCCATGATAAAATGCTGCCTCTTAGGTCCCTTTTAAATCTTTCACCTCTCAGCTTAAACCTGTGCTCTCCAATTTTGGACTCACCTATGCTGAGAAAAAGGCCTTGGCTATTCATCCTGCCCATGTCCCTCATGATTTTACAACCTTCTGTAACATCACCACTCAGCCTCCAATGCTCCAGGGAAATTAGCCCAGTCTATTAAGCTATAGGGAGAGGCTGAAATGCTCCAATCCTGACAGCGTCTTTGCAAATCTTTTCTGAACCCTTTCAAGTTTCACAGCATCTTTCCCATAGCAGGGAGGCCAGAATTGAATGCAGTATTCCAAAAGTGGTCTAACCAATGTCATGGACAGCACATCATGACATCCCAACTCCTATACTCACTGCACTGACCAATAAAGGCAAGCGTACCAAATTCCTTCTTTACTACCCTGTCTACCTGCAACTCCGCTTTTAAAGGAACTATAAACCTGCACTTTTTGTTTTGCAACAATCCTCAGGACCTTACCACTAAGTGTATAAGTTCATCCCAAATGTGCCCTATCAAAATGTAGTGCCCCACATTTATCTATATTAAACTGCACCTGCCACTCCTTGGAACGTTGGCCCATCTGATCAAGGTGCCATTGTACTCTGAGGTAAACCTGTGCTGTCCACTACACCTCCAATTTTGGCATCATTTGCAAACTTACTAACCATACCTCCTACATTCACATCCAAATCTTTTACATAAATGACAAAAAGCAGTGGATGCAGCACCAATCCTTGTGGCATACCGCTGGTCACAGGCCTCCAGTCCAAAAAGCAACCCTTCAACATCACCCTCTGTCTTCAAACCTCGAGCCACTTTTGTATCTCCCTGATTTCCATATGATCCAACCTTATTAACCAGGTCTAGCATGCAGAGCCTTGGACACAATTTCCCAAAATCAGGTTGACTATCCCTAGTCAGTCATTGTCAAGGTACGACATCCTTTGTGAAAGTTAAGTGTTTCCACAGTTACTTGGAAAGATTGATTAAGTATGAAAACAAGAGCATCGGGCATCAACTCAGAGGTTTGGTCCAGGTATGTCCTGTATAGATGGATCATAAAGAAAAGCTCTTACGAAATTCGCATTTTTCTTTCTAAGAAAGCTGCATAAGGTGACACCACTCCAATGGTCTCAGCTTAAGCTATATGACTCACATTCTCATTCTGATAATAGGAAGGTCATAAGCAGGTCTTTTAGTTGTTTTATTTCAGAAAAACCACCAGATTAATATTAGCCGGTGTTGGCACTAATGGTGTACACGCTCCTTTTAACCATTTGTGATGATATTATAGCTTTAATTAGGATTTATTTTGTCCTGGCTTCTTTTGTTTGAAGAGAGGTTTTGAGCTGTGGGTGCCATGGCTATCTGGTCCAAGCCAATAAAGTGAACAGCTTATGATGCCTTGGGTTTTTTTTTAAAAATGATGCAACAACCGAAGCATCATGAATGGCTGGAGCCAGGCCTACAGAGAACCAGTGTTTTAGTTCAGCTTTCAGCAATTGTTGGGGTTTTAAAGCTGCCATACATCTCTCCCTGCTACAGCAAGATGCTCGAGATCTCTATCTCCGCCAGAATTCTCTCTTGGTATTCTCTCCTTATGGACTAGAGAAATATTGCATCTGAAACAATTTGTTTTTCTGAATTTCCCTTTGCCAAGGATGCATTTATGGTATGTTACTATATTGGAACAATTGCTGTACAGTAGTCAAATATTTGATTATTTTGTTAAGTTTTCCAGAGTTAAAGTTATTACCAATTCCTCTTTCTTTGTTTGTATTTTAATTGTAAGCTAAGACTAAAGTGTGTTTTGCTTAAAGCCGAGTAGCATGACCAATGAAATTAATCTGGAAACAAAGCCCCTTATATTTGCCTTTAAAGCAAGATAAAAGCTCGGGTTCAGGCTACCTCCTTGATATATGTGCAGGTAGTTTGGTCTGGTCAATTACACATGGTAGTATAAGAGGCACACACCGTGTACATCAACAAGAGCACCTGCCTGTATCACAAGTAGTACACTGCAACTGCTCACTGAAGAGAAAGGGGACAACTGCTAAAGGGCATGAGTGGTACAAAGGATGATGGAGAAATGGTTACGATTTCACCATGATGAATTAATTTATATAAGCCTGTGGTTGTACATGCTCTTATATGGGTATCTAGACTCGAAAGGACAGTAACAAGAATTGTGTATTGATGTTAACCAGTTATGGTGTATTGCTGAAAGATGTTTACTGTAACAACGTGGTGACTGGAATTTTACAGAGTTGCACTGATGTGTTGCCTTTCAAGTACACATTCATAGAAAAAGGGAGCACAAAGACGGTGTTAACATGAAAACAACTGAAGTGGTCTATAAAATTAAACAGTTAACGGATAATGGCACAATAACCAAGTCAATTAGCTAGACACAGCACAAATATCAACAGCTGACTAGTGTGTAGAACACTTGGAGTAAGGATCCAGAAGAACAGGTAAAAACTGAACATGTCTCTGTCACACTAATACAGTCCTAAATTCATGGAAAATCCAGAGTATTAACGATTCCAAATCATAAGAAGTGTGAGAAGTACAAAGGGCTTTCACATTGTAAGCCAAGGGACAAAATATGCAGTTACAACCACAGAATTACAAGAAGTGCAACTAGTAAAAGGGTTAGCCCCACGTACTGACTTCAGGATTAATTAAAAAATAGAATTGGATATTGGCAACAATCATTTCAGAATGATGTGCAGTCATATACACAGGGAGGTTTGTGACCTGAATTTGATTTAATCCAGACACAAAGGAAGTATCTATTGGTAATTCACCCAAATTAGGGAATGATGTATCCAAATGAAATGTAAAGACCTTGAAAGGATTGGTGCGACCACACTAATACTACTGACCAAGCTGACGATATTGGAATGAATAAACAATTTAATTACATTGTATACCATGATGTACTACTGTATACGCTCTCAGAAGGAACAGAAGGAATTAAATTGGAGGGCAGCATCAAAAGTGTAGTGTACTTTCACAGCGTATATGACAACCTTGAGGTAACTAATGGATTAATACAACCAACACCAGGCCAACCATACCTTAGAAGTAACTAATGCTACCTATAAACTAAGAAAGTCTGCCTACACTTCTAAGAGGGTAGCGTGTAACCAAAAGTCAAAGATCGTCTCATTGTGTAGGAAGAACCTGGAGGTGTCCCCCAAAACGTCTCCTTTACCGTGGAAACTGAAGCAGAGATTGAACACAAGAAACTGATTAGACATTTATCACGAGAACATCATGGAATTCTAAACAAAATAAGAGACTATGTCAAAGTGTTCAGCTATGAGCAACAACTCTGCCATGCTGTTCTGGAGATCTTGGTAGATTTTAACCAAGTTTGTTTCCCAGTACATGCTTGTAAAATATCTATAATGGCTTCATGCAAGATTTGAAGTGGCTCTTTAAACCACCACAACAGTCACTTGAAAACCACTGTTTTAGCTTATACCAACTCTCTGTGTTTAATTCAGATATTCTCTAGCTGTATGCTCGTACAAGTTCCAGATATCACCTCTTATCATCCTCTGTCTAAGTTGTTTCTAAGATAGTCTCTGCCCTTACTAAAATAGTACTGCTTAATGCACGTGAATTCCGAAGCGAAGTGAGTGTGACAGCCATTGACATCAAGATCACGTTTGACCAAGAGTGGCATCATGGAACACTAACAAAATTAGAGTAAGTGAAATCCGGGAGCTTGAGGGTGGGGAAAGACTGTATACTGGTTTGCATCATATATGGCACATCAGAAGATGGTTTTGGTTGTTGGAGGTCAGTTATCTCAGCTCCAGGACATCTCAGATTAGGATCCTATGCCTAACTTTCTTGAGCTGTGTCACCAAAGGCCTTCACTCCAACATAAAAGATCAGAAGTGGGGACATTTGCCAGTAATTGCACAAGTTTAGCATCAGTCGAGACTCAGATTGTGAAGCAGTTCATGTCCTAATGCAACAAAATGGAACAAAAAAAGAAAATCGAGGCTTAGGGAGAAATATAATAAGTAATACTCACATCACACAAATGCCAGACAATGACCATCTCCATTAACAGACCAATCACCCACTGCTTCTTCACATTCAACAGCATTACGATCACCGAGTCCTCACTATCAACATCCTTGGGGTTACCATTGATCAGAAACTCATCTGGACTCACCATATAAATATAGCAGCCGTCAGAGGGTAGGAATACTACAGTGATTAACTCCTGTTCACTACGAACAAGGCACAAGCTAAGAGTGTGAAGGAACACTCCTTACTTGCCCAGGTGGGTGCAGCTCCAACAACATTCAAGAAGCTAAACACCATCCAGCACAAAGCAGCACACTTGGTAAGTACCACATCCACAAAATCCTTCTCATCCTACTCCATCCACCGCCAACGCTCGGTGTCATCAGTGAGTACGATCTGCAAGAAACACTGCAGAAATTCACCAAAGATCCTTTGACAGCACCTGCTAAATCCATGACCACTTCCATTTAGAACGACAGACAGCAAATCCACGGGAACACCACCTACAATTCCCCCTCCAAGCCACTGGAAGGCCTGATTTTGAAATATACCTCTACTCCGAGTGTCGCTGGGTCAAGATCCTGGAATTTCTTCCCTAATGACATTGTGGGTCTACCTACAGCACATGGACTGGAAGAGTTCAAGAAGGCAACTCACCACTAATTTTTCCCAACGGCACCTAGGAATGGGCAATAAATGCAAGTCCACCCTTCAATGCCCATGCTCCACAATCAATAGAAAAATGAATTTTTTACAGACTGATGATTTAAGATCACATTTCCACAGCATCAGGCAAAGCAAGTAGTCTACTTACATACGTCCCTGGGTGTTTGCAGCAGGTTCTGTCATGTATTCCATGTTGGTAATGTTGACCAAAATACACGTAGCTGTGACAGAAAGTGAAGCAATTGTCTGGAAGTTAACTGTTTGGTCGGGTCTTCAAGCCCTTTATCAAAATGCCTGACCCCGACCCCGCCGCCGCCAAAAAAACCTCCACTAACTTTACATACCTTTGAACTCAGCCCAAGGCATGCCATCCTCACCCCTACCCATCTCCCCCTCCTTTTATGGTCACCCTCTCTCTCTCCCTCTTATCACACTTTTCCTTAATTCTCCCCCAACCCACACCAAAACACACCCTTACCCTAGATAACAAAGTATGGAGCTGGATGAACACAGCAGACCAAGCAGCATCTTAGGAGCACAAAAGCTGATGTTTCGGGCCCTTACCCTAGATTGTTAACCTTCCTAAAAAAAAATCCTTAAGCCACTGTCCAAAATATCATCCTTAACCTCAAAAACTGTTTGTCCTCTCCCTCCGTTCTTACACTAAGCCCCAACTTCCACCCCCTAATCCAACACCAACTTCCCTCGACAACAAAGTGTGGAGCTGGATGAACACAGCAGGCCAAGCAGCATTTTAGGAGCATAAAAACTAACGTTTCGGGCCTAGACCCTTCATCAGATGAAGGGTCTAGGCCCGAAACGTCAGCTTTTGTGTTCCTGAGATGCTGTTGGGCCTGCTGTGTTCATCCAGCTCCACACTTTGTTATCTTGG
This sequence comes from Stegostoma tigrinum, assembly GCF_030684315.1. Lineage (NCBI taxonomy): Eukaryota > Metazoa > Chordata > Chondrichthyes > Orectolobiformes > Stegostomatidae > Stegostoma > Stegostoma tigrinum. The sequence goes on along the minus strand of NC_081367.1, from coordinate 27,792,136 downwards.
ATTCTCCAGCATCTGCAGTTCCCATTATCACCAACTTCCCTAGGCTCACTCCCTACATGTCATCTCCCCTCACCTTCACTCCGACCTTCCTTTCCATCCTCCCTCTTCTCCCCTCTCGCACTCACCCCCTTCACTTACTCCTCCTCCAACTCTGCTTCCTTCACCCTTCCATCTCCGCACCTGAAAATCATTCGGTTCGATCCCCCCAGTTCCAGGTCGTAGGCCGACTCCGCTCCAACCTGCAGACTACGGTTTCTCGGAGCACCGGCTCCACGTGCCGCCCGGAAGGACAGCCTGAACGCTTCCGGTTCCGGTGAACTGCTGGGACTTCGCTACGTGGCCATGTTGATGTGGACTGTTTGTCTTTATCGGAGACATTACACAAGTGATTTATTTACATTGAATAAGTACCTAGAGCTACTTGTTTACAAAATCGAAAGATACTTGTTATCTTTGCTGAGACAAATTATTACAAGTATCCGTTTTAATTTTAGACCGACTGGAAAACTGAGCAACATGTTTACAAATTCAAAAGCAAAATTCGGCTGATGGTGAAAATCAGAAATACTGTAGTAACATAAAAGGCTGGGGAAAAAAGCCGAGCAGGGCAGCTTCTCTGGAGATAACCTGAGTTGATGTTTCAGTTTGATAACGTTACATTTTCCAAGTTGTGCGAAGTCAAAAGAAACAGAGCCAGGAGTTGATTGCATTAAACACGTCACGGATGTTTCGTAATTAGAGAAATACTGGCAAAAACAGTGTTGCCATCAGAATTCAAGATTGCGTTTCTATCCAGTGAAGCATCATCACTGTGTCACCCACAACATGGTACAATTGGTCGTACAGACAAAACATTTAAACAAGGACAAGCATCCTAACCAGGCATATCCTGCACTTGCTATAGTCAGATTTTTACAAATATTGGAGAAGATCCACCCGGTTACTGTGTTAAGAGACGTAAAGTTAAGTGTATATTTATTTGTTTTAGCAGTAGTGAAATTTAAGAAGTGAGATTTTTCCAGATCCAGCTGTTGAAACTTGAATGAGCCAAGTACAGTCTTGATAGATAAATTTTACGTACTGTTTGGTATTTGCTTGAATAGTAAACCTTCTTTATTTCATTTTCTGTGTTCCTATGTTTTAAGTGTGCTAGAAATTCACGTTGTTTTTTGATTTAGTTGCGGGCTTTCCAAAGAAAAACAACATTGACAAAGACCACATATTTCAAAACTAGTCACTATTTGTACCAAAGTAGGACATTTATAGATTGGCAGGCAATTAATTACCTCATAGTTGTGACTGTAGATTATAACTGGTCAAAACTGAGCAGATGCTTCCCAGATTCACACCTTGGCCCACGTTCTGTTGATGACAATGGGGACATTTAAAATTAGCTTCAACAGCCTAGGTTGGCATGGGAATGAAATCAATCTGGCTTTATAAGCCTGGTTACAATTTAATGATCCCTGCTGAAAAATTTCTGTTGGTTAGGAGGAAATTATGTATGACTGAGATACCCCCTCTCCAATGTTCAATAGCCTCGCTGTATGATATAAAGGGTCACACATCATGGCTGAGCTATTGGAAAGCCTGCTAGGAAGTCTACTCTAACAAAGACTTCTTTGAAGTGTTGATGACCTGGGGAAGACCAAAATGAAACTGCCCTTCTCAACAATATCGTAAATAGGAGCGGCAGTGGATCACTGGACCCATCAAACCCTGCTTATTTACCATGATCATGGATTCCATCTCAATACTACACACCTGCTTTCTTCCCATGACATCTTTAGCTTCTAATAATCTACCATTTTTTTCTTAAATGTATTCAGAGATTTCCATCCACTGTCTTCTGTAATAGAGAATTCCACACGTTTACACTCGCTAATTAAAAATATTACTTCATGTCTCAGTCTGAAATGGCCTCCTGCATAACCTGAGACCATGCATCCTTGTTCTGGACACCTAGCTGGGGGAAACGTCAGCCCTGTGTCCAGTCTGTCCGGAATTTTATACATTTCAATGACAGCCCCTCCTTTTCAATAACCAGTGAAGACATCTCCACTTCACCCATTCTCATCTTATTTGGCAAACCGACCATCCCAGGAATCTGTCTAGAGAACCTATGTCAGACTTCCCCTAGGGAAAATATAGCTGGGCTTTTTTAGATAACAATACCAAAAGTGCAAACGGTAGTACAGGTGTGGTCTCACTAATCCTAGTGTATAGCTGCATCAAGACTTCCTTGCTTCTGTACTCAAACTCTCTTGTAATCAAGGTCAACATACCATTTGCCTTCCTAACTGCCTACTGCATCTACATGCTTCCAGGGTACAAGGGCATGTAAGACTCTTTGTACAACAACCTGTCCCAGTCTTTCACCATTTATATCATACACTGCCGTTCTCTTTTTCCAAATGAAGTGGACATTCATCCATGTTATACTGCAAATACCATGTATTTGTCTGCACATTCAATTTGTCTAAGTCACCCTGCAGGCTTCTTACACCTTCCTCACCACTCACAATCACACCTACTTTTATGTCATCAGCAAACTTGAAAATATTGTTTTTGTTTCACTTATCCAAGCTGTCAACATCACGAACAGATTGAGCCCAAATATTGATCCCCATAGTACTCCTTCCATTCTGAAAAAAGACACAATTATTCCCCCTTTCTGTTTTCTGTCTGCTAACTGATCTTTAAGCCATGCCAATATATTACCAGAAATCCCATGTGCTTTGATTTTGCATAACATTCTGTTATGTAGGACTTTATCAAGAGCTTTCTAAAAATCCAAATACACCACATTTTCTGGTTCCCCATCATCTAGTCTACAAGTTACATCCTCAAAAACAACTCTAGCAGGTTTGTCAAACACATTTTTCAATTCATAAATCTATCTTGTTTTTGTTTAATACCATTGGTTTTTTTCTAAGTGTCTATTATCATGTCCTTTATAATAGACTTCAATTTTTACCGTACTACTGGTGTTATGCCAAATAGTCTGTAATTCCCGGTTTTCTCCCTTCCTTCTTAAATAAACATTGGGGTTACATTTGCCACCTTCCAAACAACTAGGCCAGTTCTAGAATCTAAAGAGTTTTGGAAGGTAACAATCGATGAATCCATTATTTCCCTTGGCATTCCTTGGGATGTAGATTATCAGGTCCTAGAGATCTATCAGCTTTCAGTCCCATTGATTTTTCCAAAACTTATTTTTTGCTAATATTAAGTCTCTATACTTTCTTCTTCCTCAGTGTTTCCCCAGCACTTCTGGGAAGTATTTTGTTGTAGTCATAGGGTTTTACAGCACAGAGAAAGATCCTTTGGCCCATCAAGAATATGCTGGTCATCAAGCACCCATTTTCCACTATTTTAAGTCTTGAAAAAACTCTGCAAAATTAAAAAAATGTAAAACTTCATGACACATAAAGTGGAAAAGCTATAGACATTTGCAGACACATTTAACAGTTCATCAGTTACAGATTTTAATTGAATTAATGATGCAAATTAACATACTAACTCCCTTTCCCAATGAGTAACTAAAAGTCACAAATGCTCCTAAACACAGATACAAATAATACTGCAATTCAAATTAAATATACAACAATCTTGAGGCATAAACATTGTGTCATTTCTGCTTTTTCCCACCACCTCTCCCTCCATAGAATGTTCTGCGTTCTATGGTGTCCCTTGCTGTAGAACCATTGAGGCTACATACCCAACAGGACTGTCAATGATGGTCAGCAAAACTGCCTATCTGTTGAACCACAAATACTATTGCATTCCCACATGTTACTATACCCTCCAGAATAGTGGTAAAGTGGCAATGTCACTTGGTTAACAATCTCGATCCCCAGGCTTATGTTTTGGGCACAATGGTTTGCACTGGGTTCATTTCCAGCCTTGGGTGACTGTGTGTGGTGTTTTTTCTCCCTGTGTCCATGAGAGTTTCCCTCAGGTGCTCAAGTTTCCTCCCACAGTTCAAAAATGTGCAAATTAGGTGGATTGGCCAAGTTTAAAAAGTTCCCCATGGTGTACAGGTTTGCAGGTTAGCTGGGTTAGCCATAGGCATACAGTTCTGGTGGAATGCTCTTCAAAGGTTTGGTGCAGACCCTTTGTCATACAGTGTTAGGTTTAGGACTACACTTTAAGCTTTCATCATTTCAACTAACATTCAGTGCAATCCAGGAGGATATTTCCACCTTGTGCCTCTCCCCACACATTCAGGTGGCCTCCCTCTGTTGTTCTGATCTATCCAAATGTGGAGTGGTCATGTCCTGTAATTTGCAATCCCCAAGAAACATTCAGCCCCTCTTTGTGCTCTGAGTGAATTCAACTGTACCGCATAATGAGAAACTTTTTAAAAATCTCCCAAGGTTCATCTCAGTATTGCTGACTATACTAGCTATTTTTCTGTACTAAATTGCATAGTCTGTTCACTCGACAACGAACCAAAAACAGACTATTTACTCAAACTTCTTAGGAGGGAGATGGTGATGTAGTAATAGCGTAACTCAACTGGTCATGCTGACTATTAGTTTTGGTAACACGGGTTCGTATCTTTGAATTCAATTAAAATCTGGAATAAAAAGCTAGTCTAATGGCAAAGATGAAACTATTGTTGATTGCCATAAATACCCATCAGTTCACCACTTTACTCGGGAAGAAAATCTGCCATCCTTATCTGGTCTGGCCTATTTGTGATTCCAAATTCACAGCAACATGGATCTTAAATGCCCTCTGAAATGGTCAATGAGCCAATCAATTTGGGGGCATTTAGCACTGAACAAGTAACTGCCTTTCCCAGTGACATCCATATCCCTTACAAAAATTTTAAAAAATCCCAGACATCACTAAATACAAGAAGCCTAAGTAGTGTACATCCACTAACATGAGAATATTCCAGTTTTGTAACATTATTGCATTGTTTGAGTTGTCCTTGAGAACTACCTGTTTCCTCTCCATCCAGTTGCAATTACAGGTGATAACAAATTTTCAGCTTCAAATTGTGATCAGTGCTGATTACAAATCACCAACTCTGCCTATGTCCATTATTACATGATTTGCTGAAAATGAGTATAAGTTCATACAACTTTTAGATAAATACACAGAATGTTTTTACTGAATTGCTGAACAAATCTGATTTTTGGGACAGTAGTGAGAATTTTGCAATGAACCTAAAACATTTACTAGGTATTACATTTGTGAAAAAAAATCACATTTCAGTTGTTTTGCTGTGCAAATCTTGAGAGCTGTTTTATCACAAACAGTTATTGTATACTTTTTGTTCCAGCATCTGCAGTTCTTTGTTTTATTTTAGCAATTGTTGTTCTCCCGCCCCTTCATCCGTCGCGCTGATACAATGCACAGTTTCTGAGCAAGTATTTGGCATTACGTGATTTTTTTATATATATAGAGTGCTCATTAGCCAGCATGAACTGTGGCTGTAAATACTTCGCTAGAGGAACTGTCGTATTTCCCACATTGATTGAGTTTTGATCCTTCCTACCCTCCGTTCAAATACACGAGCAGACTGAAAAGTAGAATCTACCAAACAGAAAGGGGAATTAACGAACTGAAATAAACTTAATGGCAATTGCTGACGGTGACTTGATCGATCGCTTTCCCCTACACCTAAGTTTGAAAAAAGGAGACTTTAAGAAGTAGTATGAGCACAGCATTTTGGAGAAGTTGGGAAAAGAGGAAATCTTGCAGAAATGGGAGGTATCCCCTCTGGTTTGGGATGGGGTGTTCCCGCAGTGGGAATGCGGCAGATTGTGTTGTCAGAACCGAACAGAAACAATCAGCCTCTCGCTGATAGCGACTTTGGTTTGGGTTCGGGAAGCAGCGTTTTCCTGCCCTTGTCAAAATCGCTCGCTGCCTGCGTACGCAATTTTCCTCTTGCCGATATCTCTTGGAGGGGTTACGCGATCTGAAATCCAGTTGCACCTTGTGGCCGAACCGCACGCCAGAGACGCTGCCTTCTTTGCGCAGGTCCCTGTCTTAGAGGATGGTGAATTGATTGTTTGATTCTCTTCAAGTTTGTAGAATAAATGATAGAAGATACAATGACTCTGTTGTCTCTTTTAGGCCGCATCATGCGCTATTTTCTTCTGAGGCCGGAAACTTTGTTTCTATTGTGTATCAGTTTGGCTCTTTGGAGTTATTTCTTTCATACAGACGAAGTGAAGACCATAGTGAAATCGAGCCAAAATGCGGTGAAAATGATGAAAGGGAAAGTGGTGGAAATCATTCAGAATGATCGGTTCGGGGGGCTGGATGTCCTGGATGCCGAATTCTCCAAAACCTGGGAGTACAAGAGCAACAATGTGGCTGTTTATTCCATCCAAGGCAGGCGAGATCACATGGAAGACCGATTCGAAGTCCTCACTGACCTGGTGAACAAAAGTCACCCTTCCATTTTCGGGATTTTTGACGGGCACGGGGGAGAGGTGAGTCCAGTAAAAACAAATAGTAACAATTTGCGGGCTTCTATGCTTACGGCATGTTTCCTTCCACCGTGAGATGAAAATCGAAGAGCACTGCGAGCTTTAGAAGGTAATGAAAATAGAAAATGCTGGAAATATCAGCAGCATCAGTGGAGAAAGAAACAGTTAATGTTTCAGGTTGGTGACCTTTCATCAGAACTGACACGTTCACTGTATGACTCTTTTTCCCAGGTGCTGCCAAACTGCTGAGTATCCCCAACATTTTCTGTACTTTTTATACGTTAGACCTTCAGCATCTACAGAACTTTTCTTCGTTGTAACGGGCAACTTTAAGAATAGATGCCAATGAAGTCTAAAAGCTGAAACCTGGGTTTTAAGATTAAGCTTTGGAAGAATTATGACATCCCTTCTCAAATAACGTATTAATAACGAAGGTTGCCAGTTAGTTCATAGAAATGTGGAGGGAAGCATTGCAGATAGAGTGCGTTTTAAATTTTGAAATATAAATCGCCTTCGATGTCAGTTTCAGAAGCGTACTAGTTAAACGTTGCTGTAACTATTTGAAAATGTCATTTCAATCTTGCTGTGCTAGCATTTGATAAACATTATTAGTGTACTTGGAGAGTTGGGTCCATTTTTAATAGATATGAATAGCTACCGACTTTTTAAGAAGGGACTGAAATTCTTCACTGGATTACAAAATGATTATACCACAGGAGGAGGTTATGAGGCACTTCACTTTTGCAGTCTGTCTCTCAGTGAGCGACTTACCTAGTGCCACATCCCAGTTTCTCCCCACATTCCTATGTATTCATAATCAGACAACATTCTGTTCCCTTTTGAATGAATGTCTCCACCACCACTCTCAGGCAGCACATTATGAATCCTAACTACTCACTGACTGAAAAACTAACTTGCTGGTGTTACCATGTTTCTTTTATGAATTATCTTAAGTCTGTACCCTCTTGTTCCTGAACTTTCCAAAAATACAAACAATTTGCCTCTATCTACTTTCACCAGACTCCTCATGACTTTGAATGCTGTATTAAGTCTCCTCTTGACTTTCACTTCTGCTAGGAAAACAATCACAACTTATTTATCTATGAACTGAAGTTCCCCATCCCTAGAAACGTTCTTGTGAATATTTTGTGCACTCTCTCAGATGCCTGCACATTCTTCCTGAAGTATGTGTGGTACACTAACTGAGCCTGAACTAATGTTCTGTATAAGTTTAATAAAACTTACTACCTCCATGCACCTCTTACTAAAGTCTAGGATTCGGTATACTTAAGTAATTCCGCTCTCAACCTGTCCTACAACTTTCACCAATTTTTGCACATATACCCCCAGGTCGCTATGCTCCTGAACCTTTCTTTGGAATTGTACCTTTATTTTGTATTGTCTCACCACATTCCTTTGGAAAATAAATTACTTGGCATTTCTCTGCATTAGCTGTAATCTTCTACTTCCGACCTATTCAACCAAATTGTCCATGTCCTTTTGAAGTTCTATACTATCCTTCTCATGAATTCTAATACTTCAACGTTTTGTATTGTCCACAGATTTTATAACTATGCTCTGTATATCAAGGTTGCAGTTATTAATGTATATCAGATAGTAGGGGTCCGAACACCAATCCCTGGGAAGTGCCACAATAATCATTTTTCAGTCTAAAAGTATAGTTTCCTGTCACTCAATCAATTTTGATTCAATGTTGCTATTGACCCTTTTATTCTACGAGCTCTAAGTTTGCTTACAAGTCTGTTTTACTCTCTTTTTCCAGTGCCATATCAACGGTATTAACCTCATCAACTGTCACTTCTAATTCATGAGAAAAAATCCAGCAAGCTAATATACACAGTGTTTAACAAACCCGTGTTGGCTCTCTTTAATTATTCTGTATTTTCCCAAGTGGTAATGAATTTTGTCCTGACATATTGTTTTTGGAAGCTAACCCACCATCCAGGCTAAATTGACTTGCTGAAATCATTGAACTTATTTTTACATGCTTATCCGAACAATTGTGTAAGATTTTAAATTCTCCACTCTGGTACCACTCCTGAGTCTAAGTAAGGGTGCAAAAATATGACCAGACCATCCACAATTTCATTTTTCTTATCATCACTGGACACGGCTAAGGCATTTCTGGTACTTTACCAACTTTATGGACAGGCAGCCTGTAAAATATCTTCCTTTATCAATTATAAACCTCTCCAGTGTCTGAATTACCTCCTCTTTCACCATGACTTGTCCAGGATTTCCTTCCTTGGTAAAGATTTAGCCATATCCCCAGCTCTATGTATGAATTCATGTTTTGTTCCCCTATTGACCTCGTACTCCTTTTACTCTTTATATGTTTATAGAAGACTTTTGAATTTTCTCTTATTATTTTGAATTACTTGCTTATCAAGTCCTCTCTGAACTTACTGTATTCAGCCTGATTCTTGATTCTATTATCCATTTGATCATTATCCACACCATAAGCACACTTTTCATTCTTCATCTTAATCCCTACATATTTTGACATCCAGAAGCCTTGTCTTTCCCCTCTGCAAGAATACACCTTGACTATGCCCAGTCTGTCTTTCCTTTAAAGGCAGCCCATTATTCAGTTGCATTTTTGTCTGCTGACCTATGATTCCAATTTATCTGTGTCCTCTGAAATTACCTTTCCTCTAATTAACTATTCTTACCATGGATTATTACTTGTCCTTTTCCAAAACCAACCTAAACCTTATGATATAGTAATCAATGCCTTTTAAACATTCCCTACTGACATTTCATTTTCTTTTCTCAATGGATTGGAAACATACTGGTGTACAATATACACTTTAGCGGAACATGTTCTAAGAACACCTACCTCATCTGCTTTCACAATGCTACTATCCCAGTTTATATTCAGATAAATAAGTGTGCCATTATATATATTCTATAATTGTTTAACTTTAGTAACTTGCTTGCAAATTTGTTCCTCTATATCTTTCCCATTCATGGTTGGCTTATAGACTACTCAACATGTCTTCTATATGCCATAGCTCTGGCCAAATTCTGTCCTTGACCCCACCGGACATCCTGTCTCTTCAACACTGCACACTTAGTCAGTATTGCTGCCTTCCCCCCACTATCTACCTGTGTTGTTGGTGCCAATGTGGACCATGATTACCGATTATTCATCCATTCCCATCAGAGTGCTCTGCAGCCATTGTGACATCCTTGACCCTTGCACCAGCAAAGCCTAGAACCCTCAATTCACATCTTTAGCTGCAATGACATCCATCTGTTTACCTAACTATTTAATATATGATATTACCCTTCCAACCTTTGTACCCCTGTGTTCAGCCAAGCCAAGAGAACCATGGTCCCATGGATTTACTCTGGCCGCACTCTCCAGATCAACCGACGTTTTCATTAATATTGTTATAAGGCATTTCTACTTCCACCACTCCACAAAATATAGTCACAAAAATATATTTAAATGTTTTATCCAGTTACTGTTATGACCAAATATATTGTTTATCTATATTAGTTTCAGAATAAAAATATCCATTGACCAAGTTTCTTTAATAAATATCAGAATTATTGCTTTATTATAATAACTAGACTTATTTGATATAGGTACAATTTGCCTAACATGCAGTTTGAAATATGAAGGTATAAAATATTTATCTTTCTAAATAACCCTCACAAACACTAAAGAAAAAATAAGAAAGTTTTCTTTGCAGAAATTAATTTTGAAGACAGAACGCTTTGGTCAAAGTAGTCATTAATTCTCAGACAATAAAAAAATACAAAATATTCCAGCTGACTTTCAGCCTTACAATCTCCTATGTATACACGGGTCATTTGACATAGACAATTATCACTTGACACACATGGCTGTCTCTCCAAGCTCTCTTCACTTAGTGCACTCAAGAGGAAGTCTTCCAGACGACCTTAAAGAGTAATAGCTGTTTCAGCTCTTATTCAGGATTCTCAAGAGGATTTCTAAGGAATTTGACAAAAGCTGAGATGGGCATCTTGTCTCTTCACAAGGTATATCCCAACTGAATTCCAAACAATCTTGAATAGCCACACTCCTGACAGCCCTAAACATAAAACACATGACTTCCAGTAAATCCAACTATTTAGCTGAAGACATGTGACTTCCACTGAACAAATTTAAGCAGTTAGCTGAAGTCACGTGAATTCCAGTAAGTGTCTTTTTAAAACAAAAATGCCTCACAGTGTACCGTCAGTGACCCTTGAAAACAAACACGCAAGGTACCTTTCTCGTACTCAAAGTGAACCAATTTTCATAATCTTTTACAAGTGAGTTGTCTAAAAATGCCAATAATGGAAGAGCTTTAATAACAATATTCAGAGTCAAATACTGCTTGGAGAATGAGATGCATGAGGGTGACCATACACACTGTTTGAAAATTATATTTTGACTGGTAGTCATCTATTATCTCTTTCCCTTCATAATTGTAAGCTGTGGGATAACATTCATATATGTGCTATTCATGATGCTCTAAACTTTGCAGCAGTGATGCCAGCTGGTTCTTAGGCTCAGAAACCCAGTGCTCAATTTCCTGCATATTTGATTATCCAGAACATAGGAAGCATCTTGAAGTTATCACATAATGCAGGATGTGTGCTCCAAAGATTGGGGTACCTCTGATGTTCTGTTGTCTTTTAGATAATAAACCTTATTTGACTATTTTAAAAAGACTCATCAACTATCATTTCCCTTCTGTTTACACCAGTTAAATAGAGGGAAGTTAATGGAATGCTTAAATTAGCATTTTTAACGTTTTTAATTGCAAAATGTTAGATTCACTCCCAAACTTTGGAGAAAATGAAAAACTGCAAAGCATTTTTGGACATATGAAACTGTAGTGGTTAGCTAGTTTAAGTAGTTGTGTAACACAGAATTGTTGTTTTGGTAAGCATGAGGTAGTAGTTTGTGGTCAAAAAATAGGCATAATTCATTTAATGAGGAGAGTAGAGTGATTTAGAAGAACAGAGGAAGTTGGTTTCACAAAAGACAGTAAGTAGATCAGTCCATAAAAAGAGATAATTGGAATGCTGGGAGAAAAGACAGAGGAATACTGGGTCTTGTATCAAAAAATATAGAATATAAAAGTCAAGATATAATGGTAAATCTACAATAAAGTTGGAAAGTACTGTGTATAGCTTTGAGCTTCACAGTCAGAAAGGACATTTTATCTTCTTCCAAATTTCATGTTGTATCTTTACAAATTTAAATCCAAACTGGACAGCCGGGCGATGTATTAGGTGGATTGCATTCAATAAAGCAGCAGGTTTTGGTAGGTCACATTCATTCACAATATAGTGAACAGTCTGATCCAGGTGACCACACCCACATATTAGATGGTGCTAAAAATTTTATTAGAAGAGGTGCGATGTCCTTGCTTGGAGAATGCAGATCCTGTTGAGTGTAGAGTACTGTTTTTGAGGGAGCTCAAATCCTGAATCTTACACTGTCAGATCACTCACCCTGTTGCTGATGTTACCAACAAGTTCAGCCATTTGTCATTTTTATGCATTGCTCAAAACTTTATTCACAAGGAGTGATTTGTGCCATATATTTGTGTAGGCAAGATGACAACCTTCATTTGGTCAACCTGTTTTAACTAATGTGATCAGTTAAGCCTATCCAGCTCAACTAGAAGTGATTGGGACACTGACTTGTGTGGATACTTTCTGGCAGACCAGAACATTTATTGCAGTATTTTTTTGTGAAAAAGGGAGACTGGAGGTGAATTAATAGAGCAGTTTAAAACTGGGAAAGGATGGAGCAGGGTAGAAAGAGACTTGAAGTTTCCAGTTATAATGTGGTAATTAATACATTGAAATAGCAAGAATTAGAACAAAGAACAGGAGACTTTTCAAAAAAAAATCAGTTGATCTTAGGTCTTAGTAATTGAGACCTTGATGTTTGAGAATAGTTTAGATATATCGTTGAAGAAAAAGTAGTCTTAACATTTAGGAGTGGTATATGAGGAAAGCATTTCTTACAACAAGACAGTTCAATTGGTGCACTTTGCATTCCTGATTTACAGCTTCCGCAGTTCTTTCGGTTTTTCTTTCAGACTATTTGATTGTGTCTATATTGCATTTAAATACGCCATGTAAATATCGTAATCTGTTCTTAATACCACACAAACCACGGTAACACAATGATACATTTGTGAATACTTTTATCTTTGGTTGCTACGACCTGGTCTGAGCATGTTATCATTGAAGCGTATTCCAACTTAGGCTAGAGTTACCGAATGCAAAGTGCACCAATTGACCTATCTGTTTGAAAGGATGGTCAGTGATGGTGTCAAACATGTTTTTATGACTTTATCATGTGCAAGATGACATAAATTCTGAGGAAGGGTCACCTGACCCAAAACTTTAACTCTCTTTCCTCCTTCACAGATGCTGCCAGACCTGCTGAGCTTTTCAAGCAACTTTGTTTTTGTACCTGAATTTATATGACATTGATTTATATTGCATCCCAACTTAACATACACTTTGTGCATTGATCTTAATTTTTAAAAATTACATATCTTTTCTGGGATTCTCTGAGAGACAGTTGTCTCTGAACTAAATTCCAAAGTTCACTTTTTACAAAGAAGTAACCCAAATTTTCATCAGGTTTATTTGGTGGTCTTTCTGGGGAGGTTAAACAACAACCTTGCTGTTTTCAAGATAGTTGGAACTGCCTATGCTGGATAATCGGAGATAACACAGTGTGAAACTGGATGAACACAGCAGGCAAAGCAGCATCAGAGGAGCAGGAAAGGTGATGTTTCGGGTCAGACCCTTCTTCAGAAATGGGGAAGGGGATTCTGAAATAAATAGGGAGAGAGGGGGAGGTGGAAAGAAGATGGATAAAGGAGAAGATAGGGTGAGAGCAGACAGACGGGTCAAAAAGGTGGTGGTTAGAGCCACCTCTTTGACTTGTCTGTCTCCTCGCACCCTATCTTCTCCTTTATCCATCTTCTTTCCACCTCCTCCTCTCTCCCTATTTATTTCAGAATCCCCTTCCCCATTTCTGAAGAAGGGTCTGACCCGAAACATCACCTTTCCTGCTCCTCTGATGCTGCTTGGCCTGCTGTGTTCAATCCAGCTTGACACCTTGTTACCTTGCTGTTTGTCTGCTGTTTAAGGTGTCCTGAACTACAGTTGCTGTTTCAAGTTGAAAATGTATTTGGAAGGTCAAGGTTAATTCTGAAATGTACATTAATAACATGGATTTCTATTTTACGTTAGATCTTTGACGTGTATGTCTTTGCGTCACTAACCATAAGGTAACTCTAGCCGAAGTTGGAAGACGCTTCAATGATAACATGCTCAGACCAGGTCGTAGCAACCAAAGATAAAAGTACTCACAAATGTATCATTGTGTTACCGTGGTTTGTGCGGTATTAAGAACAGATTACGATATTTACATGGCGTATTTAAATGCAATATAGACACAATCAAATAGTCTGAAAGAAAAACCGAAAGAACTGCGGAAGCTGTAAATCAGGAACAAAGACAGAAATGCTGGAAAAGCTCAGCAGGTCCAGCAGCATCTGTGAGTCAGCTTTTGTGCTCCTGAGATGCTGCTTGGCCTGCTGTGTTCATCCAGCCTCACATTTTGTTGTCTTGGATTCTCCAGCATCTGCAGTTCCCATTATCTCTGTGAGTTAACGTTCGGGTCCGATAACCGCCGCCGCCGCCCCCCCCCCCCCCACTTCTGAAGATGGGTCACCGGACTCGAAACATTAAACCTGATGTTTTTCTTCACGGATGCTGCCAAACCTGCTGAGCTTTTCCAGCTGCTTCTGTTTTTTGTCTGAAAAAGCTGAGATTTTAAACACGTTAATTATGTTGAGGTTAAGGTTTTGTTCTCACCCGTTGCCATTTTATCAGAAACAAAAACAGAAATTGCTGGAAAAAATTCAACAGCTCTGGCAGCATCTGTGGAGAGAAAGCAGAATTAAGGTTTTGGTTCCAGTGACCTTCCTTCTTGCAGAGATAATAGGAACTGCAGATGCTGCAGAATCCGAGATAACAAGGTGTAGAGCTGGATGAGGGTCGAGGCCCAAAACATCAGCTTTCCTGCTCTTAAAATGCTGCTTGGCCTGCTGTGTTCATCCAGCTCTACACCTTGTTACCTGACTTCTTTCTTTGGTTTAAATGTTGCCATTTTATCAATCCAGATGTCATCGTTTACCTCAAAATTTGCCTCAACTCTTAATAAAATGTATTCTTTGCTCATTTGAGTTCTCTCTCAAACTACGGATCTTTTTGGTTTTCCAGTAATTGTGAAACATTACGCTAAACTTGTCATTATTCATTCTGTTGTGTTTTCCGAACCCCAAAACGAGCCCCAAAACGAGCGCATGTGTTAGAGGACTTGAAAACGTGGCACGGTTGATGCTGACCTTCAGAAGTATTTTCGGCATCAATGTTTAACTACAGCTGCTGAAAAAATATTCATATGTAACCCTCCACGAAAACCACCGTTTCTGTTGGTTCGTCGACATGAGGGTGGGTAAACATGCCGTTAACGGTAGAGCTGTAACACTCGTGGCGGAGTGGGACTGGAGGAGAGGAAAGCTGGAGGCAGTGTCCGGGTGGTAAACTGGTTCAGACAAGTGGGAGCACTTCTTTGACTTTAGCCAGTGAGCGCTCATTTATGATTTAGCATTTCATAGTTTCACAAGCAGCTGCGCCCTAAAGCCAGACTAGATCGTGTTCGGATTACTAAATGAGAGCTACTTTATCAATCACCTACGCTATGCTCAGTCCTTCCGGATGAACGTTAATTTAACATTCGACTTCGTGCTAAACGCCCCTCAGGGTGCGAGTGCGCTCACTGATAACTCCTTTTTTCAGCTAACTTTAATCTGTCCTCATTCAACTTTCTGTCTTGAAATTAGATACCAACTGGTGTATTTGCAACCAAAAATTTATCACCTGTAATGTGACATCCAGCAAGCATTTAACAAAAGATGAATGTGATGCCTCCAGCATAAGGATAATTCGCTTCGTTTGTTGCCCGCCTGCGTAAAATCTACGATGAGTGTGTTTGGCTTGTTCATTTTTGCATTTGCTATTCTATGAGCGTAAGGTTTTATTTTAGCAGATCATTTTCAACTGCGTCACAGAGAAAACCTTTAAAAACATTGTTACTAGCAATGCTAGCAAAGTGTACACATTGAGGTCAGACAACAGAATAAAAGTAGGTTGTGGTAGAATTATTCTTGGCATCAAATCCTCATGAAGGTATGCCAATTACTTGATTTTGTTGCATCCAGTTTTTAGTTATGAACTGAAGCAGATTAACTTTATCATAATCCACATACGTTGTCTTTACAAAAGTACATATGAACATCTTAACTTGGAAATTTTTTTACTGCTGCTAAATTACCTAAACATCTACATAACAGCTATGGCATATGCCCATATTGTAACAACTGCAGCTTTCAGGAAGATGGCTTGCCAGCACCTTCTCAAGAGGAATTAGGGATGGTGTCTAGTTATACACACAACCCTGAAAAAATTTAAAATTAGAACCCTTTTTTAAAAATATCCATTTGCTACATGTTGTAGTTATTTGTCATTTCAGTGTAAACCTAGCTGCAACACCAGGACTTTCATCTCAAAGTAGTAAGAGTATAGATGTGAATGCCATCGGAGATAATGTGAACTGCAGATGCTGGAGAATCCAAGATAACAAAGTGTGAAGCTGGATGAACACAGCAGGCCAAGCAGTATCTCAGAAGCACAAAAGCTGACGTTTTGGGCCTTGACCGTTCATCAGAGAGCCTCTCTGATCAAGGGTCTAGGCTTGAAACGTCAGCTTTTGTGCTCCTGAGATGCTGTTTGGCCTGCTGTGTTCAACCAGCTTTACACTTTGTTATGTGAATGCCATGCCAGGATTTAAACACACAATCTAGTCTGACTCTTCAGTCAATGACAAGGCTGACATATTCTTGAAGGTTCTGTACTTAAAATGTTGGACTGAGATCCTGATTCTGTTAAATTGATTTAAATGGTCATTAACAGTCTTATTGCAGTTCTCATAGGGAAACACAGAGTTCCTCAAATGTTCTAGTCAATATTTATCTGTGTGAAATACATTACTAAAGAAAATTATTATATTTGCTTATGTAACAATAGTTAATGTATTGCAAAACAAAATGGAGACATATTAGTAATATTGAAAAGATGCTAGTGAGAAGCATTTCTTCTAACAGTAGCAATCTAACCATGATGAAGTTGTTCCTAACTGAAGATGTCACATGTAAATATTATAGTCTAAATAAAAGCAAATAAAGAAGATAAATGACATGGCAATTTTTTCAAGGGAAGAGCTTCAGTGGATCAGTGTAAAAATCTTTCCATGTATGACAAAATGCAGGTGGTCAATATAGTTTAATCTCTTGAAGTTGAAGATGGACAAAAATAATAAATATTGTGGCCAATTCTTTTGTTAAAGTATTTGTAAGGGGTGATAAATGCTACACGACACACCTAAGATAAACAAAACAAATTAGATGATTCTGAAAAAATGAGAATGGAATACCAGACATATTAGGAGATTCAGAACAGCTCTCCCAGAGTTCAGAGCAAAATTATCACCCAACATGTAAGGTATGAGAAGTATTGCCAGAAACACATAGAACACACTATACGTGGAGTCAAGAGGATGACAATGATCTGGACAAAAATCGAAAGAATGGTTTTGGGAAAAACCAAAAGGATGCTGGAAATCAGAAACAAAAACAGAAATTGCTGGAAAAACTCAGCAGTTCAGGCAGCATCTTCAGAACTCTGAAGAAGGATCTCTGGACCTGAAATATTAACTTGGATTTCTCTCCGCAGATGGTGCCAAACCTGCTGAGTATTTCCAGCAATTTCTGATTTTGTTTCTGATACTGATTTGGGACTATTTTGAGGCCTAGACCACGGGTATATTGTTGGGTTTAAGTGTAAGCCATAATGTTTTCTTCTTCTATTTCTGCCTGTTAAATTGATAGGTTGAACAGTTGCTGGTCTGAAAAACCAACAGTAAAAGGCCACTGCTAGGGAGTCATTGAGTAAAGTTCCCTGGCAACTGTAGGTAAGAAAAGGGTTGCACACAAACAGGAGAAAAGTGTTTGGGATGAGGAAGGGATAGGATTTTAGAGGCAAGCAGGAACATGCAAACCCAGTAATTATTGGGGAAGGTGGTAATTAGGAAGTTCTGTGATTGCCATGAGAGAAGCCAAAGACCACAGTCAGCAGAAGGGAAGTCAGAAATCTCCTTAAGAGCTTGGGGAAAACTACTGATCTTTCCAGCCCACTAGAAATGTTGTAGAAGGGAAACAGATTCAGCACTTTCTGTCTCTTACTGCAGTTTCACAAAGCACACATGGCAACTTAAATTTAAATTAGACACCTGACTGCCTTGTAGAATTCTGATTCAAATATGCTAATGAAGTGTTCCATCTCTCAAGTGTGGGGGTCTAGAATTTGACAAAATCTTCCAGCATGAAAATTGAAAGTAAGGACAAAAAGGCTGGAATAACTCTGCACGTTAGGCGGTATCTGTGAAGAGAAACAGAGCTTGCATCAGAATTGTTTTGACCAAGCATTTGATCATCTGATTAAATATCTCTTTATGTGGTGCAGTGTAACATTTATAGAATCATAGAGTCATTTAGCACGGAAACAGGCCCTTTGGTGCAACCAGTACATGCTAACGGTAATCCCAAACTAAACTAGTCCCATGTTTGGCCCATATCCCTCCACACGTTTTTTATTCATGTACTTACCCAAATGTCTTTTAAATGTTGTAACTGTACCCGCATCCATCACTTCTTCTGGAAATTCAATCCATGCAAATTGATCATCATTTCCCTGTGAAGTGCTTCCGAATGTTTTATTAAGTAAAAGGGCAATATAAAAAGAAATTATTGCCTTTACAAATATAATATTATCTCTCTTTTATGTTAAAATTGTCAGGTATGGTGGACATTTCATTATAATTCATTGTTCATCTCTTTGTGCTACTCCTAAGGTTAGTGCTGTGACAGGCCTTTTCTGTGTTTCAATAAAATGCAGCCTTCAGCTGTTGGTGGTTGTTTCCCTTTCCGACAGACTGCCAGGGCTACGTATATTTAATTTCTAGCATAAACTGGGAAAATGGAGTCTGGACACTGCTTTGCAGAGATTGAATCAGTTATTTCTTTTTTCATTTACAATTTGAAGACAAAGAAGAACTGTGTGGTTTAGGAATAACGCTACCAGTGAATTCCAACTGTTTGGTTCAATGAAGTGGGTTCCCAGGATGTATTGAATCTCTGTTTCCATCTGATTTTGTTTCGCTTAGGCCAAGCAATTGGGATGCTGTTTTATCAGTCCAGATTCTGCTACATCCACATCATATCCAGGTGTAACTCTGCAAATTGTCTTATACTTACTAAGTAATTCTATCATATCCTTCTGTTGTCCTT
The DNA here is from genome assembly GCF_030684315.1 of Stegostoma tigrinum. Classification (NCBI taxonomy): domain Eukaryota; kingdom Metazoa; phylum Chordata; class Chondrichthyes; order Orectolobiformes; family Stegostomatidae; genus Stegostoma; species Stegostoma tigrinum. The sequence goes on along the minus strand of NC_081367.1, from coordinate 27,773,199 downwards.
CGTCTAAATATGAAAACAGGATTTAATTGTCCTAGTATTTCTGTGTTCGTTGAAATGTAGGAAATTTGTTTTGAGAATTGTCTATCACCCTTCCTACTTCATTTTTATTGTCTCTACTCTTACCGATGGCACACTTGTTCCTCTTCATCCTCTTCTCTATGATGATACAGTTTCAACACAATCATGTGACATAACTTTAAGGACCATGTCTTTTTATATTGCTTTTTTTAAAACCTGAGCACAGAAAAGAGAAAAGGCAGTATAGAAAGAAAGCAACTTGGTAGTTAAGGCAGGCATTTTAAACAACTGTTTTTACAAGCAGGCAATATGGAGCTGAAGGTGTGTACTGGTACAGCTCTTGTTAACAGCAAGGAGTTGACTGGTCTGTGGACCAATGACAGTTATCAATATCAGAGACCGTTTGCTTGCCAACAACTGGGTGATTAGTTCTCTGGTGGTGGAGCAGCTTGGAACTAGAAACAATTTACAGGAACAGGGAGAGAGAAAAAAAAGATGCATGCAGATCTTCTCCTGACCCAGAACCTGAAAGTTCTCTTTAGGCAATAACTCAGTTTAAACCTGAAGAATACCAGTTACCTTTCCTGCAGCAGTTAGTGTCAGCTTTGACTTTTGAATTGATATGTCAGAGATATTCTCCCAGTGAATCAGTTACTTTGTACTTCTTACAAACCAGGAAGGAAAGACATCTGAACAAAAGGAGTCTGGACCACCAAATAAGTCTCAATAAGTATCATTTCAACATCGGAACCAGGAAGCAAAGACCACTGAACTGACTTTCCAGTTTTTCTATCTCTACCAGTAATCTCTTTTCTCTATATTCTTGTCTGTGTGTCTCTAAAAGGAAGTTTATGAGAGGTTTAGCGTTTTAGTTAGTAGTGGTATATGTCACTGGTTTTTATCTGATTACCAGTAGCTAACATAGAAAATAGGAGTAGGAGGCATTCAGCTCATCAAGCCTGCTCCACCATTCTTCATTATTACGCTGATCGTCCAATTCAATACCCTAACCCTGCTTTCTCCCCATAACATTTGATTTCATTTGCCCCAACTGCTATCTCTAGCTGCCTCTTGAATACATTCAGTGTTTTGACATCAACTACTTCCTGTAGTAATGAATTCCACAGGCTCACCATTCTTTGGGTGAAGAAATGTCTCCTCATCTCCATCTTAAATCGTCTACTCCGAATCCTCATACTGTGACCCCTGGTTCTGGATGCACACACCTTCAGGAACATCCTCCCTGCATTTACACTGTTCAGTCCTGTTAGAATTTTATAAAGTCTCTATGAGATACCCCCCTCATTTGTTTCAACTCCAGCGAAAACAATCCCAATCTAGGCATTATTTTCTTATATGTCAGACCCGCCATCCCCAGAATCAGCTTGGTAAACCTGAGCTGCACTCCCTCGAGAGCAAGAGCATCCTTCCTCAGAAAAGAAGACCTAAACTGCACACAGTATTCCCAGGTGTGGTCTCACCAAGGCCCTATACAACTGCAACAACACATCCCTGAATCTTACATGTACTAAATAACATGTCTTGTTTGGTATAGAAGCCTGGTACATGCTATCAACCTTCGTCTAAAAGTCAGGTAAATTGGAGTGCGACTACTTTTAAAAAATTGAATAAATGGTATGACTTTGGGAATAGTGGGGCTCAAATGGCACATTCCTCCAGTAAGCCATAACATAACTGATACTTCTTCCTACAATCAGGAATATTTATCAGATAGGTCAATTTACTAACCATCCTAACCAGTTTTTATGCATCTCTGAATTTTGTTTTCAAATATTCACGTTGCAAAGGCAACAATGCTGACACTTCATCTCTCACTTGAGATACCCAACTTACTGAATGTTTTTCTATCATTCTTTCACTTTCACTTGTGAAACTTTCAAATGCTGTTGTGCTACTTTACATCCTCCTATGAGTCTTTCTTGAAACACAGACATATCATTCAATCATTGAAGATCCTTTTTATTCAAAGACTTCCTGAGCAGATACTAGTGTCGTTTCACCATTTATTTACACATGGCAAGTCCTTGACAACTGATCCAGCTGCCTCAGGGCCAGCTCTCAGAAAGAACAGCATGTAGCAATATCAGACTTTGGATGCAGAAAGATCAAGTCCTGCCAAAACGGAAACGACCAGCGGTGATGGGGAAACCAAAGGGCTGTCACAACCAGAACTGAAACCTTTTTTGGACTTGGGGAGACCATATCATAATAGAGGTCGGCATATTGTTATGGAGAGCAAGATTGATTTTTCTGAGCAAAGGTTGCTGCCAGAAACTGGCTTAACTCTGCTAGGGCTATCTGAGGGTTTCTAAAATGAAGATGTTGGTGAGAAATTATGTCTGATGGCCAGGATTGGATAGAGACATAGCCGCATTGGTGTGTCAATGCCCAGAAAGTACCTTACAACTCATATGCTCCACATGCCACGTTTTCCAATGATCCAGGCAGTTGTAGCGCCTGTTTGAAGTCCAGCTGGCCTTCAGCTAGAAGGCATCTTTGCATGGTTACATCATTAATGTCACGTACCAAATGGTCTCTCAGAATTTCATTGAAGTGTTAAACCATAGTCACAAGCCTCTGCCAATCATTTTAACCTCGTCAAAAATCCTGGCGCAGACTCCCCGATCTCAAGTTGCCAAGTAAAACCAATAGCATTTCAGAATTGGAGAAGACTTGGCATTGTGACATTCCCTAACTACATCTGTCAACACTTGAAAAAGATTTTCGGATCTGATGCCTTGCGGAAAGTTAGGCTCCTAATTACTGAAAAAGCTGCAGGCCCTCAAGCTGCTGGGAGAATTTACTCATTGCTTTTCATCTGCCCAAATGCCATTTGCCCAGAAAAATTAACACATTCTTTCGACATGCTGGGCCCAGTCTTCAATGGCAGGATCAAATGAGCCAAGCTTCCCAAGTAACGTCATGATGCCAGAAAAACTTACCTCAACTCAAAGATGACTGTTGCTAGCAAATTTCTTCAGAAGCGTGTTTTTCTTAAAATAACTCCACACATGCCGGTACCCCATCACCAGATCACCCTTTATTTACACATGGCGAATCCTTAACACTGATCCAGCTCCCTCAGAGCCAGCTGTGAGAGTGAACAGGATGTCTGACACTTCTGCTCTTATCTGTCATCAAGGGCTCCCTGAATGGACCAGATTAACAGTCCCAACCAGGTAACTCATATTCTGTGAGGTCCAACTGGCTGACTTCATTACAGTCATTACACTCCCTGAACAATTTTACTGAACCTTTAATCTCATGACTGTAAATCAGTTTGAATGTACTAAACCTAGTACATCCATTTGGGGAATCTCGAGTGGCAAATACTGAAAATTTAATTCTTTGTCCCAGTGCTGTGGGTATTTGTGACTGTGTGTTCATCATGGTTTTGAGAATCTGATGACATCACTCCAAGCTCCCTGTGTTTGCTGATGATATGTAGTTGACATCAGTTGTTTTACACAGGTAGTTCTCCTATAACGCAATACTTGGGTTCTTGTGTGACCTCATGCTATAGAAAATTGTGCTGTAGAAAATCACCATAAAAAAAATCATATTATAGGGAACTCTCTATAGAAAATCGTTGTGCCTGTACAGCTGAAAATTTGCGTTATCCAAACAGCATCCACTATTCATCAATCGCATTACAGCCAATTCACATTAACAAAACATGTTATAGCAGAACACCCTGGACCCACACTTAATGCTTTCCTGGAAAACATTAGGCATAAAGTTAGAACTCCGATTAGATTGTACCTCAATTGGTAGTCCATAATGTGTAAAAAATAGAGTTGGCTTTTTCACTACTACCCTAATTGAAAATGTCCTTTAAAGGAATAGCTTCTGAGAGTTGGGTTGTTATATACATAATCGTAAGGACGTAAAGGATGTATTGATGTACTGCTTTCATTTTTGCTAATGTCCCTGCACAACCTTATATTACACTCAACTGCAAGGTTTTTCAAACATTTGTATGGCTATTAAAGCTGTTGGATTGATTACCTGGTGAAATTTTCCCACCATCTGACATGTATGACAAGTTTTACAGAACTGCACTGCACCTTCATGAAGTCTTGGCCATGTTACATACCTTTTAATCAATGCCCACGTTCATTATATTCTGATAAATGTCCTGGCATTTCATTTCCTGCTCACAATACTTCCTTATGATTTCTGGGCAGTGCCGTTGTTTGATGAACAACAGTTCATTCTCCATCCATAGGTCTGTGCAGTTGCCTCCACTTCTTCATCAGAACTGCACTTCAAATACAGTAACACTCAGGAACTTTATCAGTCTCCACTTCATTGTGAGTTGTTCTTGCTTAACCCTGGATCTGCTTCCTGAGCCTCAATTAAGAAAGACATATCAAGCATCTCTTTTGAATTATCCTCGTCCTTAAAAAGTTTCGGTTACCTTGACACTTTGCTTACAGTTATTACTGTGTGCTCTGACCTCTGGTGATGGACTTTTGTTTAGCCATTGCTCTGGTCACTGTACACCTTATTGGAACAGTGGGACTTGATTTTCAGCACACTCTGCCTGTCAAAGTTATGACAAAAACTTGGTGGCCTGTGCTGCATCTTTGATTATGGATATTGTGTCAGATACCAAGTTTCTCATGCTGTAAAATAGGATGTCATTGGGAGTAGCTAAAACTATCCTGCAGATGGAGGAAATATTCCTGACTGATTTGCAAGATTTGACCAAAGCTAAGGCCATAGAATTGGCAACGGTATGGCGGAATTTCCTGTGAAAGCTAGGAAGGAAAATTTAATTAAAATTTGAAGACAGTATTTGGGACTGGTGAAAATACAAGGGGTGGGGCATAGGTACATTAAGTAATGAGTCAGTTGAATTAGCAAAAATTCAGTTACAGTTAAAACAGCTTGAGCATGAAAATGAAGAAGTGCTGCTCAAAATGATCAGAAAATAACTTCGGAACTGAAAAGGAAGATGGATCTTAAAAGACTTCAATTTCAGAAAGGGGAGAACAATAAAGAAAGAGCACATTTGAAACTGCAGCTAGAGTTTCAGGAGAAAGAAAAGGATAAAGACAGAAAATTGAAACAAGAATGTTGGATTAGGAGGATGTGGAGATGCCGGTGTTGGACTGGAGTGGACAAGGTCAAAAATCACATGACAGCAGGTTATAGTCCAACAGGTTTATTTAAAAATACAAGCTTTTGGAGTTTAGTGCCTTCTTCAGCCATAGCTTAGGACGATGGAGATTAAAAAGCGATCTCATACGGAAGAAGTAACTGGTGAGGCAACATTTGTCATAACCTACAGTCCAATAAAGAAGTGTTTAACATCATAGAGGCCCTACCGAAAGAAGAAAGGGATATGGAATTATTCTTTATGTTATCTGTAAAGGTAGCTAAAGAAATCGCCAGTGGAAAACTGGACTCAGCCAATAGAAAGTAAGTTGACAGGTTCACCTCATGATAAGTATGCATCACTGTCGGAGAAGGTTTCTATGGATTACATATACATTTATTCCTAAAATAAAAGTCAAAAGTTTTAAAACTTAAGGAAACAGACTGGGCAAACTTACATGAAATTTGAAAGGGTGAAGCAATGTAATTTTGACCAATGGATATGGGCATTAGGCATAAATATTACATATGAAGATCTCAGAGTGGCCATTCTCTGAGAAGAATTTAAAAACTCACCACCTTTAGTAATTAAAATCTATGTTGCTGGCCAGGCAGTTATAGTGAAGAGACAGGCAGCAGGAATAGATGACAATTATAAGCTGATCCATATGACAACATCTTTCTTTCAGTCACCCCTATAAACCCAAGAAGGTAGAAGAGGGGATAATGAAAGGAAGGCAAGTAACCAAGAACATGAATAGGCAATGGGGATTGTCAAACCCACAGCCACTATCATCTGGAATGACAGTGCAACAAATCAATGGGAACGCCTTCAAGTACCCCTCCAAGCTGCTCATCATCCTGACTTGGAAGTGTATCACCGTTCTGTCGGTGTCATACAGGTCAAAATGTTGGAACTCCTTCCCTAATGGCATTGTGGATGTATCTACATCAAATGAATTGCATCAGTTCAAGAAGACAGCTCACCACCATCAAGCAATGGACAATAAACACTGTCCAGCCACCATTAACCACAAACCATAAGTAAATTAAAAAACATTCCAGAAGCTATTCCTTTCAGGCCGATTACAACTAGCATAGTGGTAGAAAAATCAATGATTTTTTACACATAATAGACTATCAGTTGAAATACTGTTATACCAAGGGTCCAACTTCATGTTTAATTTTTTTCAGAACATAATAAGTAATTTGGGTATAAAAGTGTTGATGCTCACTGTGTGTCACCGACAAACACAGGGAGCTGTCAAGAGATACCATCAGAATCTCAAGGCAATGATTAAGAAATATTGTCACGATACTCACAGGCTTGAAAAAAATTATCACAATTTTTGTTATTTGCAATCAGGGAACCCCCAAAGGAATCTATTGCGTTTAGTCCATTCGACTTTACTTATGGTCATGAGATAAGAGATTCACTAAAACTGATCAAAAAGAAAGTATATGTAAAGAGATGAGCACTCAATGTTGAATAACAAGCCAATGTTTTGAGGGAAACTCACAGGAGCATGCAAAGTAGCACAGGAGCTTTGGCAAAGATGAAAGAATGGACAAAAACAAATGCTGCAACTGAAGTGCAAGAGAGAAAGTATTAGTGTATTACCCTTACATAGTAAGTTTCTAAAAGCAAATTCAGTATTCCACACAAGGTAATTAAGAGAGTTCATAAAATAACTTATTTGACAGGAAATTCAAATCTCAGTAAAAAACAGTGGTTATGTTACATAAATATGTTAAAATGATATAATCGTAGAGCGGAAGACAAGAAAAAAAAATATGTCCAATGATAAGAGTAGTGGATGTTGACAGAGACAACAAGAGTGAGGAAGAAGAAGACATAAGCAGTTTGCAAACTGAACCTCGTAAAATATGATTAGTCAGTACTGAAGTACTGAAACAGTTACACATTGCATTCTTGTTTGAAGAGGAAGAACAACAGGAAGAACAATGAGGTTATTTAGGCAATTCAAGACATTCTATAGAGATTCAGTGAGACACACAATGTTAGCCTGTATTGGTGTGAATGTATGAGATTCAATACCAATATCTCCAAACCCATGCCACTGCCCCTAGAAGGACAAGGGCAGCATATACTTGAAACACCACCACTAGTAAGTTCCACTCCAAGCCAATCACCAACCTAACCTGGATGTATATTGCTATTCCTTTCGTGTTGTAGGGTCAAAATTCTGGCACTCCCTCCCTAACAGCACTGTCGGAGTACCTACGCCCATGGAACAATACAACTTGATTTCCAGCACACTTTTCCCTATAGAGCGATGATAATCCTGTGTGACGTTCAAAACAGTCAATTCTTACATAACCATTATATATAGCAACTGGAATCCTACAAATTACTGAAAGTGCTGATTTGTTTATCAATTATTTTTTAGACTGAAAGGCAAATTAACTGTCATTCCACTTACCAAACTGACATAAATTTAATTTTGAAAACAGAGAAGTCCTCCTTGGGGAAACCAATTTGAAAAGAGAGAAGAGAAAGTAAGAGGAAATAAGAAAGAGGAAAGAGAGAGAAGGGCTTTCTACGTTTTCATCACTTGCTTTCAATGTCAGCAGAAGTTGGGTGAGTTAATATTTGGTTAAGGTTAGATGAGTGACAGCAGAGCAAATGACAAAAGAGGTCATGGGACATGAGGAGATAGTTCAAAGGGAGGAGGTAGTACTCGTGTTGCAAGTGGGGGGTAAAAAAGAGATGACAAAGTGGACGGTGAAGGAGTAGGCTATATAATGAGTGAGAGTGTTGTAAGACCCATGAATACTTATGGAGAGTTTAGGAAGTTAAGCACCGAGGTACATATTTTTTCTGCAATCCCAACCCCCAAATTAATCGTCAGGTCTTGATAGTCCCTCTTCCTTATCACACTATGCTATAGTATTAGCCTCTCCACCTGGAAGGCATTGAGAAAGAACAGAGAAACATAAGAAACACAAAGGCTGTAAAGGCCGAACACAAAGAAACAACAATTCCATCATAGCAGAGATGGGAAATAAAGCGGCATACTTCTACTTAACATACACAAGACTGTAGGAAAATAAACACTTAATAAATTACACATAAATATTATGTTTTATTTTCTTTCATTCAAACAGAGAGGCTGTACTTATTTGAGATAACAAGATGTAGAGCTAGATGAACACAGCAGGCCAAGTAGCATCAGAGGAGCAGGAAAGCTGACATTTCAGGCCTAGAGATAATGGGAACCAGGCCTAGACCCGTCTTTGTCTATTTTATGAGTGAAACAAGCAAGACTTAGTTGCGTTTGATTGATCTAGCCTACAATTATAATTTAAATCTTAAGATATTGTGTAACAGTTTCAATGATGTTTATTAAATGGTTGCTATGTAAACACAGATCTTCAGAGTGTTTGTTCAAAGTTTATGGCTGAAAATATCCTGGGATTGTATTCATTAGAGTTTAGAAGGTTGAGGGGAGATCTAATAGAAACTTACAAGATAATGTATGGCTTAAAAAGGGTGGACGCTGGGAAGTTGTTTCCGTTAGTTGGGGAGACTAGGAACCGTGGGCACAGCTTTAGAATTAGAGGGGGTAAATTTAAAATGGAAATGAGGAGACATTTCTTTAGCCAGAGAGTGGTGGGCCTGTGAAATTCATTGCCATGGAGCGCAGTGGAGGCCAGGACGTTAAATGTCTTCAAGGCAGAGATTGATAAATTCTTGATCTCCAAGGAATCAAGGGCTACAGGGAGAGTGCAGGGAAGTTGAGTTGAAATGCTCATCAGCCATGATAAAATGACGGAGTGGACTTGATGGGCCGAATGGCCTTACTTCCACTCCTATGTCTTATGGTCTGATGGTCTTAATATATTGGTTCATCCTAAGTGTCTTCATAGGTTCTCCTGCAGTTGAGAGAAAGCAGTTCCCTACATTACATCTACTGGAGTGCTATTCCTTGTATGTAGAGTGTCAAAATAAAAAAGGGTGGCATGTCTTGCGTTCATCTCCCTATTTTATATTTTGCTGCTGTCTGCATACTCACTGCACAGTATCAAGAAAATTAATGAATAACCAGATATTAAAATTTAAGCTAAAGATATAGAGCAAGTTACCCAGTATAAAGTGGGTATCAAAATACTTTTGTTTTTCATAGGAAGGGACTGTCAGGAACTTTTGTTTATTCTGTTATTGGATGTGGGTGTCACTACCTAAATTGCCAATTATTGCCCAACCTTCATTGCCTTGCAAAGCTGGTGGTGAGCGATTAGCAGATTTAACTGGTTATTTATGAATGTAATGGCATCATTTTATACAGATTGCTGTTGCCTCTCATATTTGTGCCCAGCTTTCCAAAAGTTCCATATGGAAATCTTTTTTATATGGCTTCTGTTCCTGCCACAACACTGAAATGTCTCTAGTCAAAATGAACAAACACATCATCAGTCACTGTAGCTGTTGTGCACTATTTGTTCTTGTCCTTAATTTCTCTGCTGCCACTGGCATGATGAACCACTCTGTCCATTCCAAATTTTTCTGTTGGCTATCTAATGGGACACCCTCTGGTTTTGCCTATTCAGTTTGCAGCTGCAACACTTTCAATACTGCCTTATTTTCCTGCCCCATCGTATTACCTGTGGAGTTTCTCAAATATCTATTCTAGTCACTGCTCTCTTTCTTCCCCCTTTCCCCCTACCCCCCAACTTTGTCCTCCTTTGCATTCCGAGCTTCACCAATCTCATCCAAGGACAGGCATTGTGTTCTGCATAAGCCCTGACATTCAGCGCTAATTCCCTGTGATCTGTTCCAATTGTTCTGTTACCGGAGTGTTTGCCTGATAAACAGTATCAGATAACTGCAATTCCATCCACTTAAACATTGGAAATGTAGAATCTGTCATTGTTCACCAAAACACCACTACAGCACAAGACCCCTTTACTGTGGGTCTGGAGTCACATGTTGTCCAGACTAGGCGATGATGGCAGATGTCCTTTCCAAAGGAGATTAGTGAACCTGATGCGTCTTTAGGACAATCAATGGTAGCTTCACAGACACCATTCCTGAGACTAGCTTTTCATTTCCAGATTTTATCAATTGAATTTATAATTTCACTGACTGCCATGGTGGCATTTTAACCCATGCCTACACAACCATAGTGTGTCTGGAATATGAGCAAGTCTGTGGTATAAGCACTTTGATTCCACTTCCCCTTAGATGGCCCCTCATTCAAATCAAGCTGAGACTGATTTACTTTACTTCCTGATCCCCAGTAACTCCCAATTTAAAATTCCAGTTTTCCTTATTCAACACCCTAATAACTTTATCCTTCCCTATCTCTGTAATCTCCACTAGCTTTAAAACTCCACAACGTTTTGCACCTATAGTTTCTTGATATATTTTTACTATGCCACACCACCTCACCTCGAATCCCTGCAGTAAAGGCTTCAGCCCTCTAGGTTTTAACCTGTGCAATTCTGTACTTTTGTATTTCTATCACATCACCACTAAGGTGCCTTTTAAACCCAATTTCTTTGATGTAAATGACTGAACCTTTAGATATCATCTTTACTAAGAGAGTTGTGAACCTGTGAAATTTTCTACTCAGAGGTCTTTGGAGGCTCGATCATTGAATACATTCAAGACTAATACATTTCTAGACAATCGAGATAACAAGAGAAATAGGACTATGCAATAAAATGGTTTAGAGTTAGAAGATTAATCATGATTGAGATGAATGGCAGAACAGGCCAGAAGGGACAAATGTCCTACTCCTGCTGCTATTTCCTATGTTGCCATGTCTCAGATTACGCATCTATGCCCCACCTTGGGAATTTTTCTATGTTATCTCGCTGTTATTCTCTTAGCAACCTGTACAGAATGCAGAGTTACATCCTGCTGATTGAGATTGCTTTCAAAGGCAGGCTTATGAGATGAAAGGAGAATATATCAATCAGGGTTTCATCCCGTTATTTAGATTGAGTGTTTAAATGTAAAATTGTCATGACAAGTACCAGTAGAAAATGAGGTAATAACATGAAATTTTCCCACCACGTACTTTTCCTGTTAAAAGATCAATCATTTATGTGCCATAATATATTACCATCGATAATATTTATTAAATAGGAATTAAATATACATTAACAATGTTTGACCATGATTCATGTTTTGTGTCATGATAAATACTAATGGCCACAAATATAAATTATAATAAATAGAAGCTTAAATTACAAACCAAGGCCCAGATTTAGTGTTCTCTGTACTAAGTGTTGTACCGAATGTCTTCGAAGGTGACAAACCTTTCTGCCCCCGGAGTAAAGAAGCCTTTCAGATCCAACACTATTCATCACTTAAGAGTAGGCTGATGGGCTTCTTGAACTCTTGAAGTCCTGGTTCACCAGAAGAGGCTTTCAGACACTTGGGCCTAGACTGCATTGCAGGAGGAACAATAACAGAAAATAGCTTGAAACATCCAGCAGGTCTGGCAGCATCTGTGCAGAGATATCAGATTTAACATTTTGAGTGCAGTGACCCTTCTTAAGAAGCTAGCTAGGAAGAGGCTGGTATTTCTGCAAAGGATGGGGTGGGGGTAGAGGGGTGGAGTAAATGATAGGTGGAGATAGAGCCCAAAGGGAGAGAAAACAGTTGGACGGAGAAAGGAGTGGGTAATGGTCAGTCGGGAAGAATGAATGGGAATGAATGGCTAATGGGAACTATAAGTAACTGACAATGGGTAGTGTATGGTAGCAGCCTATTGTGATGTCAAGGCCTGGTGTGTGGTGGTTAGAGTGAGGATATGGGAGAAAGAGCTGAACCCTAAATTTGTTGAACTCAATATTGAGTTCAGAAGGCTGCAGAGTTTTCAAACCGAAAATGAGGCAACCACTTCAGTGGTGGATGGAGGCCTTTGAGTAACCCAAGGCCTTAATTGGTGGCAAATCAAGAAAGTCACCCATGGACCTTCATGCCTGGAACTTAATTGCTGAGGTGATGGGATGGAAGGTTTCCTTGTCTAGAGATCATTGGCAAACCAGAGGAATTTTGTTTGGCAATTGACTACCGCACTAATGTCATTCCACCCCATACCAATTTTAGGCGTATGGTCCATAATGTAAAATCCTGTCCCAAATCTCTGGAGCATTGGCTTATGCTTTGGACTTGATGTTAGTGGGAGATTCAGCCACATGTGAAGTGAGAGCAGAACTGCATCTATTTTGAAATTTATGTTGCTTCAATAAAATTTACATTTTTCTGATTATTATGTTTAAATTTTTTCTAAGGCAGTCGTTATATTCTGATATGTAGGCTTCAAATTAGCTGTCAACGTCTATACTTTCAAATTTTACTTACTAGAAATTGAAATGTTCACATTAGTTCAAGTGCTTGAAATGCTTACTTGAACGCAATTGTACTACGTAAACTGATTTACTTCACATTATTCAAAAGGGAGCAACAGTCCAAATTTACACTGTGATTAGTGTTCAGGGAATTTTGTTATACAGTAGGAAGAGGCTAGACCACAGTTTCAAATCTCATTCAGAAACTTGGTGCTTCTAATAACTTGCTGATATCTTAACAATACATTGGGTCAAGCTGTGAACTGCCAAAGAATTTATCTGTCTCAGGTTCAGAAGATTTTGTTTTATGGTCAAGAATTAAGTCAATCAAACAAGTTTTGTGACATTTTTAAATTATATTTTTCAAAAGAAAGAGGAAAGAATAAAAATTGAATTTCTACAATAACATTAATACAGCTGAAGTGCTTTAAAACCATTAAATTCTTTATGAAGTGGAGTCATGGTCATACTGTAGGAAACATGGCAGCTTTTGTGCACACAGGAAGATGAAACAATCACTGATGTGATTAGTGACATATAACATTTTTGAATGCTCTTGCTGAGGGAAGGTATTAATTCCCTGTTCAATTAGTGCCATTGGATCTTTTGTATGTACTTGACAAGACAGACAGAAAACATATTGTTTGCACAAACTAACTCACCTAGCACCAGAAGTAGATGAACACCAGCAAGTTTGTTGTAACAACTGCAAAAGATAAAATTAAAAATGTCACTTACAGAATAGGACATGTTTTTGAAATTTTTCCAATTATTGACTTTTAAAAATACGTTCTTGGAAATGTGAGCCCTGCTGGCAAGGGCATTATTTATTGCCCATTTTACTCATCTTTCAGCAGGTAATGGTTAGTTAACTGCAACTGAGCAGCTTGCTAGGGTGTTTGAGAGACTAGTTAAGAGTCAAATATGTTGTTGGAAAGTTCAGGAGTTATATGTTAGCCAAAGATAAGGACAGCAGATTTCTTTCACTGCATATCAGTGAACAAAATAGGCTTTTACAACAAGTTGGTAGATTCATGATCATCATAACTGAAACAAGCAGTTTAGTCCAGATTTACCAAGTTAAATTCCAGCAGATACATTGGTATGATTTGAACTCAGGTGACTGTCACATTTGTCCAGTCCCTGGATAGTTTTCCAGTAAAATTGCTACAATGCTCCTTGCCTCCACATAGATATGTGTATAAAAATCAGTAACTTTGTTTATCATGTTATAATCACATGGGGAGCAATAAACTGATTCCTCTTTCTGCCATTCCTGGAATGACTGTTGGAGTTTACATTTTAAAAGTGGTTGTGATATTGCCAACAAAGTATTTACTGAAGCTCAGAGTTAAAAACATAAATGAACTAGATCCCTGGAGTTGAATGAGTGTTACTTTTTTGATTAAAACTCACTCAGATAAAGGTATAGAAAATGATTTAAAAAGGTAAAAATGCATTCTAATGCCATGACACAGACAAAATACAAGTTACAGGATGGCAAAGGGTAGGTTGATAAAAGTTAAAGTTCTTGTGGAAAAGAAATATACATATCAGACATTCCTTTGATTATCTACTGTACTGATTTAAAACCTAGCTGTCTAATTTAGATTGTCTCCTGGACAAAGTGATATTTGATTGAAAATCTTCCTTTGAGGATCTAATTGCAATAGAGAATCTTCCAGTTATTTACAGCAAACAGGATGCAGCTTTTGTGGAAGATTTTGGAATGGAGGAGGAAGCAGATTGTTGCCTCTTTTGTCTTAATGTCAATCTCTCAGGATACATTTCGGGAGAAAACCATGGTGGTTCTTCCTGGCAGCAGTTGATCCTGTCTTTACTACACCTGCCTGTCAAAACGGCTGCTGTAATATGACTGGACTTTTCAGTCACGTTCCCAAAAAGGTATCATGGTAATCACACTAGCAGTTGGGTTTTGTCTCCACCAGGGACAAAATCTTTTGTTATTTAACTAGGCAGTTTCACATTCTCTGACAAATAAGGTGTAATGTCAAAATTCATTTACCTCAAGGTTGACAAAGATTGAGTCAATGTTAGGAAAGTGTTTGCATTGTTTTTTGAATAATTAACATCAGCAATTGTGAAAGTGTTTTAGTGTCATCTATGTCCCGTTCTAATCCACTTCATAAACCTCCAGAGGGTTGACAAGATCAAAATTGCTTAAAGTTCTGGCAGCCATCTTAGAGTCCTCAAAGCCTATTTTAAATAAATTTAACACTGCATGTGAAATTGGACAATGAAATTAAAAAATAATATTTAATAAAGCATGTCTGCATGACAAGTAAGGTGAATTCTTGTACTCCTCTATAGTGACTTTCACATCACAGCAATTAATTTTATGTAAAGTGTAGACACAGTATTCATTTAGACATAATTTCACTTGTTATGTAACATGTATTTTCACTTTGCAATTCAATTGTCGACATGATTTAATGTTTCTGAACATTGAGAAAAAAATAATCTTATGGTACCAAGCAGCATCTTTGGTTCAGAACCCTCTCCCCATTCATCTCTGATGAAGGGTCTAGGCCCGAAAGATCAGCTTTTGTGCTCCTAAGATGCTGCTTGGCCTGCTGTGTTCATCCAGCTTCACACTTTGTTACCTTATGCTGTAAATGTGAATTGCTAATGGTGCAATGAAGGAACATCAATGTTTGGGATTTTGGTAAACAGCAAGCCACAGTGTATCTCCCTAAACAGCCACATGAAAAGATGATGAAATAAAAAGCCCAGTGCTTGAGAATGGTATAAATTAAGTTTAGGATGTGTGAATTTAAAGTCAAATCATTTTGCAGAAACATTGAGAGGAAACAAAGGATTGAATTAAAAGGGAGAGAAAAAGAGATACAAAAGGAATCTCCAGTGCTTGTTAGCATCTAAAAGGAATCTTCACACTTTCAATTGCAGTACTAACAAGGTTGACTCGATAATTAACACTCATCACACATAATTTGAAACATTTTTACACAAAATGCCAATTAATTTTCTGTAGCGAGTTTAGTTTATATCTACTGCCAAAATGCAGCAATTTCATGGTATTACTGCTTATCAGTGGTGACATTGATAATGGGCTAGCAATTTTGCAAAGCCTCTGCTGGAGTTACACAACTCAAACAATAACTTTTAGATATCCATACTTAACTATGCATTTAGCCTTCACCTGATGAGAGTGTGTTATTTTCACGTAGAGTAGGATAAACAAATCTTACGATTACTTTGGCAGCATGTGTTGTCTCAGTGCCCTGAGATGCAGCTGGACCTATTGAATTGAGGATTGTATTTGGGTGTCTAATACATAGCAAGTATCTGACATACCACCAGTGTGGCCTTGGACACTGTTGTATCCGTTTTAAAGAAATTATTCTGCACATTTACAGATATTTCAACCTTTAAAGTTCCTGTATGGGTTTCAGAGCATGTCAACTTCAAATTATGAAAATGCTTATCATCCATTTCCACTTGATCAATTGATGTGATCTCTCTCTTCAAAGCCAAACAATGTGATTATTTGATTGCCACTTTATTTTCTTGTGGGAAATAGTGATGTCAGTGTTGTATGTAACTAGTGAACCTGAATTTTCCAGCACCAGCAAACTGCAAAACATTATGATCTGAAATGCATATAATGCTAGCTATAAGTGCAATACACTGATTGCATCTAATCTTTTGTGGCTAACCAGCGTTGTTTCTTGTAGTTCCATATACAACCTAGAATGTCACTTTACACACTGCCAAATGTGCACCTTAAAATTATTCAAAGGAATGCAGCTGCCTAAAGCTAAATGGCAGTGTAAGTTAATAGAAAGTTCCAAAATGCTTTCAAACTAGGTATGAACATTTACCATGGTTGAAGGTGCTGAGATGGTGTATCAAAGAAATAGCAAGAAAACATGAATTGAAACAAGATCTATTGCTGAGTTAGATGACCTTGGGTAAAGCACCCAAACAGCCAATTCTGTGTTGACACTTAGTGAAGAGAGATGGTCCTACATACATTGATGGCAAGAGAAGTGACCTTATCTGTTAATATTTATCAGTGTGTTCATAGACACAGAACTGAGCACTAACCTTGACAGTGGCTAAATGGAGTTCTTTAAGCCTTCTCTCAAATTTAGTAAGCAGACACTGTTCAACTTGATGAGTTATGGTTTGCACCATAGCTGCAGCTTGGAGGGTCTTATTCTTTGACCCCATTACTGTTATGTAGGCAGAGAGAGAAATTTGGTCTGGAAGTGGTTTAACATAGAACATAGAACAGTACAGCACAGGAAAGGCCTTTTGGCCCATGATGTTATGCCGAACCTTTACCGAAACCTAAGGTCTATCTAACCTCCACACCTACCTTATACTATCATCCATATGCCTATCTAATCGCTGCTTAAATGCCCCTAATGAGGCCGACTCCACTACCTTCTCTGGCAATATATTCCATGCCCCAATCACTCTCGGAGTAAAGAAACTACCTCTGACATCTCCCCTCCACTTACTTTAAAACTATGCCCCCTCATAATAGCTACCTCCATCCGAGAAAACAGTCTTTGGCTGTCCACCCTATCTATACCTCTGATAATTTTGTACACCTCTATCACCTCACATCCTTTGTCATTCTAAAGAGAAAAACCCTAGCTCTCTCAAAATTTCCGTATAAGACCTTCCCTCCATTCCAGGCAACATCCCGGTAAATCCTGCCTGTACCTTTTCAAACGCTTCCAATCTTTCCTGTAATGAGGCAACTAGAACTGTACACAATACTCCAGATGTGGCCAAACCAGGCTTTTGTACAGCTGGAGCATAATTTCATGGCTCTTGAACTCAGTCCATCTGTTAATGAAAGCTAACACACCATACGCCTGCTTAACAACTCTATCCACCTGGGTGGCAGCTTTCAGGGAACTGTGGACATGGACCCCAAGATCCCGCTGCTCCTCCACACTGCCAAGAATCTTTCTGTTAACCCTGTAATCTGCTTTCAAATTTGTCCCTCCAAAATGAATCACCTCATACTTTTCAGTGTTAAACGCCATCTGCCACTTCTCAGCCCAGCTCTGCATTCTATCGATGTCCCTTTGTAACCTAGAACAGCCCTCCGCACTGTCCACAACTCGACCCACCATCATATCATCCGTGCTAATCCATCCTTCCACTCCTTCACCCAAATTATTTACAAAAATCACAAATAGAAGAGGACCCAGGTCAGATCCTTGTGGTACACCACGCGTAACCGAGCACCATGTTGAACATTTTCCATCCACTACCACCCTTTGTCTTCTAAGGGTCAGCCAATTCTGAATCCAATCTGCCACATTTCCCCCTTTCCCATGCCTCCTTAACTTCTGCATGAGCCTACCATGGGGAACCTTATCAAACACCTTACTTAAATGCATGTATACCACATCCACTGTTGTACCTTCATCCATGTGTTTGGTCACCTCTTCAAAAAATTCAGTAGGTTTGTGAGGCATGATCTACCCCTCACAAATCCATGTTAACTATCACAGATCAAACCTTGCCTTTCCAAGTGATCATAAACCCTGTCTCTCAGAGCCCTTTCCAATAATTTGCCCATCACTGACATAAGACTAACTGGCCTGTGATTTCCAGGGTTATCCCTATTCCCTTTTTTGAACAAGGGAATGACATTTGCCTCTCTCCAATCTTCCAGCACTATCCCATGGACAGTGAGGATGAAAAGATCATCTCCAAAGGCCCTGCCTTCTCTTCCGTTGCTTCCCACAGAATCCTTGGATAAATCCCATCAGGCCTGGGGAACTTATCTATTTTCAACTTCCTCAAAATTCCTAGTACATCTTCCTTACTAACATCGACCTCCTCTAGCCTACCAGCCTGTCATCCTGTACAATTAGGTCCCTCTCAGTTGTGAATACCGATGAAAAGTACTCACTAAGGACCTCTCCTATTTCAATAGGCTCCGTGCACAAATTCCCTTTACAATCCTTGATTGGCCCAACCCTTTCTCTGGTCATTCTCTTATTCCTCACATACGTGTAAAAAGCCTTGGAGTTTTCCTTGATCCTATCTGCCAATGTTTTCTCATGCCCCCTTGTAACTCTCCTAAGCCCTTTCTTCAGCTCCTTCCTGGCTAACCTGTATCCCTCTAAGGCCCTTTCCGTTCCTTGTTTCCTAAACATTACATAAGCATCCTTCTTCCTCTTAACCAGTCGTTTGACCTCTCTTGAGAACCAAGGCTCCCTCACTCAACTGCATCTTCCTTGCCTGCCAGGGACAAACATATCAAGCACATGCAGTACACATTCCTTAAACAATCTCCACATTTCAATCAAGCTCTTCACTGACAACATCTGCTTCTATTTTATGTAACCCAGTTCTTGTCTAACAGAATTGTAATTACCCTTCCCCCAATTATAAACCTTACCCTGCTGTATGCACTTATCCTTTTCCATGACTATTGTAAAGTAAGAGAGTTATGATCGTTACTGCCAAAATGGTCTCCTACCAACAGTCTAACACTTGGCTTGGTCCATTGCCAAGCACCAAATCCAAAGTGGCCTCTTCTTGTGTTGGTCTACCCAGGTACTGTGTCAGGAATCCTTCCTGAACACACTGGACAAAATCTGCTCCATCTAAACTATTACAACTAAAATGCTTCCAATCAATGTTTGGAAAGTTGAAGTCACCCACGACTCCAACCCTGTGACTTCTGCACCTTTCCAGTATCTGCCTCCCAATCTGCTCCTCTACTTCTCTGCAACTATTAGGGGGTCTGTAAAAACCCCCCAATAAAATGACTGCTCCTTTCTGGTTCCTAACCTCAACCCAAACTGACTCTGTAGACATATCATTCTCAAACTGCCTTGCAGTAGCTGCTATACTATCCCAAACTAGCAATGCCACTTCCCACCTCTTTTACCACCCTCCCTATTTCTTTTAAAGCATCTAAATCCTGTAAATTCCAACAACAATTCCTGTCCCTCAGTTACCCCAAGTTTCTGTAATGGCCACAACATCATAGTTCCAAGTACTGACTCATGCTCTAAGTTCATCTGCCTTAATTCTGATATATCAAGCATTGAAGTATACACACCTCAAACCATCCCTGTGTCCACAATTACGCTCCATCAACCACATTTCTTTGTAAACAATCTCACTCCCTGTTGTGTCTGTTGAAAGGCTGAATACCTCATCCTCTGAATTACAAATCCGGTTCCCACCCCCTGCCAAACTAGTTTAAACCATCCCGTATAGCTCAAGCAAACCTCCCTGTTTAGCCCACTATTGTCATGAGGAATCAAAATCAGGTATACAATGAGAAACACTTTCAGGTGCATGATTTTTCCTGCCAGTTCCCATGTCATAGGGTCTTAGCTTATCCTCCTTTGCCATGTAGATATAACCAACATGGGTAGATGAAGGAAGGCAGCTGCTGATCCGGTTGGAGTGGGCTTTCTTTAGTAATTTCCCTTTGCAATTCGCTTCCTAATGTCGGTAGGGCTGGTGGCAAGGGACAATGTTGCTCAGGACTGGGAGAAAGGGGAGCTGAGTAGTCCAAAGTGTATCTTAGATAATTCACATTATTGTATTGAGTTAGCCATTGGTAAGTTTGGTATGGGCAGATTGGCATCATACTGGGCCACAGAATTCTGCAGTTGAGTATGATGGCAAGTGCAGAGGTCCTATTATTTTGACCTGTTGAGTGTTTTATTTTTTATTTTATAGTCTTGATGAGATACTGTCTGTTAATAAGAGTTCTGTCAAAAGTGATGTTTTGATGAATTGAGTGGGGACCATGGTTCCAGGAGGATGTTCAGTTCACTCGGCATTCACAGTTTGAAGATGGAATTCACTTATAAACACCATGTCTTGCGCTAGTCGGCCAGTTTTGCAATATTGTTATTTCATGTGTCTTCTGGGTCTAGAAAACTATGCAGCTAAAGGATTCCAGCCTCATAAACCAACATTACTCCTGTTTGTCACTAGCTGTGCTGGTCCCTTGGTGAAGGTTGTCTAGATGTGATGGCATGTCTCTGACTAAATGTCTCTGCTGATCCAGAGCTGTGACGTCTCTTTCCCATGATATGGTCACTACAGTCAAAAAGGCTATTACAGTTGTTGATTTCCATCATCCATTTTTTTCATCCAGTATCACTAATACTTTAAATACTATGTTAATTTTGTTTCTGAAGGAGCATCCAGATTGGAGTATGTTTGATCATTGTCACAATGATGCCATCAGGTTTGCTATCATGTCATTTCTTATAAATTTTTGTAGTTCTATATGTTTGTATTTTGTCAATGTGATGTATATGTGTCTCTTCCCATACATGCAGTGATGATAATACTCGTGGGTGGGTCAAGATACCTTTGGCACAACCTGCCTAGCATAACATTCTTTTCTTGGTTCACTCTTTCTTCCTCCAAAATGCAGAAATACAAAGGTTTTATTTGAATAAGTCTACAATCATCAATAAAATTCCCTGTAAAGCAAAATCACAACTGTTCTAAAAAACAAAATACCTAAAATTTTCCAAAAGACTTCTTCCAAATCACATTAGGTAAGTTTCTGTGAGCAATTCATTTCCTAGCCTGGATACTAATTCTGTTTAGTCAACAGTTAAGAGTCAACCACATTACTGTGGGTCTGGAGTCACATGTTAGGCTAGACCAGTTAAGGATGGCAGTTTCCTTCCCTAAAGTGAACCAGATGGGTTTTTCCCAGCAATCAGCAATGGTTTCATGGTCATTAGACTCTTAATTCCAGATATTTATTGAATTCACATTCCACCATCTGCTGTGGCAGGATTGAACCCGGGTCTCCACAACATTACCTAGAGCTCTGGATTAGCAGTCCAACGATAATAGCACTAGGCCATTGCCTCCCACTAATTATGCAAGGACATAAGCTGAAATAGCTTTATTTCCTGGTTTGAAATATATATAATATTCCTCATTTCATTTGCAGTTCACCTCCTTCGTGCTTTTATTGCCTGTACTCATAGATCATAGAATCTCCACAGTGTGAAAACAGACCCCTCGGCCCAACAAGTCCCCACAGACCCTCACAGCATCCCACCCAGACCCATCCCCCATAACCCACCTAATCTACACATCCCTGAACACTATGGACAATTTAGCATGGCCAATCCACCTAGCCTGCACATCTTTGGACTTTGGGAGGAAACCGAAGCAAACCTATGCAGACACAGGGAGAATGCGCAAACTTCACAGACAATCGCCCGTGGGTGGAATCAAACCTGGGCCCCTGGCTCGGTGAGGCAGCTGTGCTAACCACTGAGCCACCATGCTGCCTCCAAATTCACTTTTGCCCCCATACAATGCACTTCTCATTAGTGACCCATATTGTACCCTCTAGAAGCATTGGCGGATCAAAAAGTCTTAACTTGAACCGCAAACTTGCTGACAATGAGCTTGAGCAAAAATCTTGGTTCATTCCACTAACTCAACCCATTCTACAGATGATCTTGTAGGTGGAGGCAAGAAGTTCTACTTTACCTTTCAGAGGACAGAGATATATTTGTACCAGCTTCCTAAGGTCCTAGTAGTTACACTAAACCAAATTAAGTTGTACTGATTGCTTTTATGCAATAATCCTTCTTGTTTTTTGAGTACAGTACCTTCTCTGTAGACACTATACAATGCTATACGCTCCACCACTAATTACTGAATAGCCCCAAGATGGAACAAAGGCAAAGGAGAGTTGGTGACAGTGAACTGCCAGAAAGAAACCCGTACCTCGTAACACATACTGGTAGAGGTGCAATCAGTGTTCACATGGGGAAAAAGAAAAGCCTATTTCTGTCCTCCTGTCTACCTTATCTTCTTCAATTATGGCGTTTCCCAAAACATACATCATTGACCAAGCCATTGATCATCTGACCTCATGTCTCGTTAGGTAGCTAGGTGCCATGTAAGTTGTTGTAAGATCTCATTGGATTGAGATTTAGTGTAATCATTTTCTGATTGGTCATGTCCACTTTATTTCCAGTAAATAGTTTTTTCCAGTATGAAACATACATACCTACAATATTGTAAAATTCAAAGTGAAAGGAAAGATAGCTAAAAGAACATGGATACACCACCAGACGTAGAAATGCAAAAATGCAGCAATATGAATAATCTACTTGTCCAAAAATAGGACATTTGCAGAATTCAGCTGATTTATGAGAAGCACATTGTGCTTATAGTTTTTTCCATACCATCCTCGAAAGTAAACTTGTTGGGAAGCAGGGAACCATAACCTGAGTTTTGTTGACAGATTAAATATTGACCTGTTCTGAAATATATTTAGGTAAACAATTGTTTCATAGCATGTCTAGTCAAAGTTCTCACTGACTTTTAACTGCTACTGTTCATGTTTCTGTGGATCACCATGTTATAATTTCTATGTCAGAGAAACAATTTGTAGTGCTGTAGCCAGCAAAATGCTTTTGCACAAAGAGACTGAACTTTGAACTTCACACAATTGAAAAGCTATTATTTTGTGTACAAGCATTGAGCAAAACATTTTTCAGATGAGAAAGAACAAGCGAATGAGTCAAGGAAACATTTCCCTCAATGTGTTCTATGCAACAAACTATCAGCATGTTCATTATGAATTGTTTTATAGAAAGAATGAATGAATTTGCACGTACACAGTGATTGCTAATTTTGGTTCATCCTAAACAGTTCACAGAACCTCAGTTTGACTTTTCATCTGAAAGCTGGCTCCTCTGATCATTAGTCCCTCGCTATTGCATTGAAGTGCAAGTATTTTTATAGTACTTTTCCACTTTGTCACACGTACCACCTCAAAGGAATTCATAACTAATCCTCTTCCACCTTTCCATTTCAGGCTGAAGATTTAATGTTCTTCATACTACCGCAGAACTCACAGTCACATGGCTTGCAAGCACTGCATGCTATTCAACCATAACCTCCACATCTGCACCACACCAAACTGGCACACTTGCCTATTTCTTACAAGACAAAATAAGGCATTACTTGAAGCAGCAAATGCTAACAGGGATGGGCAAGCTAGGACAGATGACACTAGGATCGGTAGAGAGACAGTAGTGTTGAAGAAGCAGGAAGGCTGCATTAGGACAGGCTGAGAACGAGCGAAGAAGTAGCAGATGGAATACAATGTGGGAAGTATAGACTATTTCCTAAATGGGGAGAGGCTAAGGAAGTCTGAAGCACAAAGGGATTTGGGGGTCCTAGTTCAGCATTCTCTTACATTTAATATGCAGGTTCAGTTTACATTTACGAAGGCTAATACAATGTTAGCAGTCATTTTGAGAGGGCTAGAATACAAAAGCAGGAATGCATTCTTGGGGCTGTATAAGGCTGTGTTCAGATCATATTTGGAATAATTTGAGCGGTTTTAAGCTCTGTATCTAAGGAAGGATGTGCTGATCTTAAAGGGGATCCTGAGGAGGTTTACAAGATTATCCAAGATATGAAGGGCTTATCATATGAGGAGTGGTTGAGGTATCTAGGTCAGTACTTGATGAGGTTTGGAAGTATGTGGGGTGAAACTTATTCAAACTTACAGAACACTGAGAGACCTGGATAGTTTAGATGCAGAGAAGATGCTTCCATTAGTAGGAGAGATTAGGACCCAAGGGCACGATCTCAGAGTGAAGGGACTGCCCTTTAGAACTGAAATGAGACAGAATTCATTCAGCCAGAGGTGGTTAATCTGTGGAATGTATTGTAACAGAGGGCTGTGGAGGCCAAGTCAATGATTGTGTTGAAGACAGAGATTGATTGCTAAGGGGCTCAACAATTCTGAAGAGAAGGCAGGAGAATGGGTTAACAAACATGTCAGCCATGATTGAATGGTCGAGCAAACTCAGTGGGCCAAATGGCCTAATTCTGATCCTGTATCTTATGGTTGTATCTCCTTACCGCACAGAAAAAAATAGTAAGTGTCTACCATTGGAGTGGCCATTGCCAGGCCCTTAGACAGTGGTTTGGATGAAGATTAAAGATGATTATATGTTGTGCCCTCCCTTCCATATGTTATTTGCCTAAAAATTTAGTCTTGTTTACTGTAATTTTAAGGCACAGCCTTAGAATTAGAGGGGGTAATTTAAAACGGAAATAAGGAGACATTTCTTCAGCCAGAGAGTGGTGGGCTTGTGGAATTCATTGCCACGGAGTGCAGTGGAGGCCGGGACGTTGGATGCCTTCAAGGCAGAGATCAACAAATTCTTGATCTCACAATGAATCAAGGGCTATGGGGAGAGTGCAGGGAAGTGGAGTTGAAATGCCCATCATAAGATAACAAAGTGTGAAGCTGGATGAACACAGTAGGCCAAGCAACATCTCAGAAGCACAAAAGCTGACGTTTCAGGCCTAGACCCTTCATCAGAGAAGGGGATGGGGTGAGGGTTCTGGAATAAATAGGGAGAGAGGGGGAGGCGGACCAAAGATGGAGAGAAAAGAAGATAGGTGGAGAGGAGAGTATAGGTGGGGAGGTAGGGAGGGGATAGGTCAGTCCAGGGAAGACGGACAGGTCAAGGAGGTGGGATGAGGTTAGGAGGTAGGAAATGGAGGTGCGGCTTGGGGTGGGAGGAAGGGATAGGTGAGAGGAAGAACAGGTTAGGGAGTCAGAGACAGGCTGGGCTGGTTTTGGGACGTAGTGGGAGGAGGGGAAGAGCTGGGCTGGTTGTGTGGTGCAGTGGGGGGAGGGGACGAACTGGGCTGGTTTTGGGATGCGGTGGGGGAAGGGGAGATTTTGAAGCTGGTGAAGTCCACATTGATACCATTGGGCTGCAGGGTTCCCAAGCGGAATATGAGTTGCTGTTCCTGCAACCTTCGGGTGGCATCATTGTGGCACTGCAGGAGGCCCATAATGGACATGTCATCTAAAGAATGGGAGGGGGAATTGAAATGGTTCGCGAGTGGGAGGTGCAGTTGTTTATTGCGAACCAAGCGGAGGTGTTCTGCAAAGCGGTCCCCAAGCCTCCGCTTGGTTTCCCCAAAGTAGAGGAAGCCACACCAGGTACAATGGATACAGTATACCACATTGGCAGATATACAGGTGAACCTCTGCCTAATATGAAAAGCCATCTTGGGGCCTGGGATAGGGGTGAGGGAGGAGGTGTGGGGGCAAGTGTAGCACTTTCTGCGGTTGCAGGGGAAGATGACGGGTGTGGTGGGGTTGGAGGGCAGTGTGGAGCGCACAAGGGATTCACGGAGAGAGTGGTCTCTCCGGAAAGCAGACAAGGGTGGGGATGGAAAAATGTTTTGGGTGGTGGGGTCGGATTGTAGATGGCGGAAGTGTCGGAGGATGATGCGTTGTATCCGGAGGTTGGTGGGGTGGTGTGTGAGAATGAGGGGGATCCTCTTTGGGCGATTGTGGCGGGGGCGGGGTGTGAGGGATGTGTTGCGGGAAATGCAGGAGATGCGGTCGAGGGCGTTCTCGACCACTGTGGGGGCAAAATTGCGGTCCTTGAAGAACGTTGCCATCTGGGATGTGCGGGAGTGGAATGCCTCATCGTGGGAGCAGATGCGGCAGAGGCGGAGGAATTGGGAATAGGGGATGGAATTTTTGCAGGAGGGTGGGTGGGAGGAGGTGTATTCTAGGTAGCTGTGGGAGTCGGTGGGCTTGAAATGGACATCAGTTACAAGCTGGTTGCCTGAGCTGGAGACTGAGAGGTCCAGGAAGGTGTCTTACAAACACTGTCAGCAATTCAACCATGACAGCTACATCTACCCAACGCTAACTGGAACACTCTCTTTCTCTTATAAGACAGAATGAGGCAGAACTGGAGACCACATGGGATAGCTGGCATTATATCTCCTTACTGCATAGAGGAAACAAAAGTCACCATCACTGACTGGCTATCAGCAAATCCAGTGGTGTGGATGAAGATTGAAGATGTCTATGTGACCATGCCTATTTCACTTTAAAACTCACGTCCCCATCGCAAACAATTTCTTTGGATTTTGAAGCTGTTGTCAGTAAAAGCAATAAGTCAATCTTTCCCCATGCTGTGCTCTATTTACCCTGGTGCTATTTTATCGTTGTAACTTTCTTTTTTTTAAACACTCCAGAAATGGTAAGTTGGGCAGGCAGTGTTGAAAAAACAAGGGATGGGAGAATCTGAAGACAGCGATGATAAATGAAGAACAGAAGTCACATCTTACACCCACAGATACCAACTCAGCTCCTCATATTCAGCATTCTTCACAGCATGCCTTCAAAGCAGGATCTAGACATAGTGAAACATTGAGTAGAAGTGATGTCATCTGAACTTGGGACAAAGATAGCAGAGGTGTCATCTTGGATGATGAGCCTGCACAGGGGTTTTCTTGCCGGGGCAGTAGAAAAGGACTAACAGGAATGTGCAGTAAAATACTTGGCATGTTGAGAGACCTGCCTGAAGAACTGTGCAATATCAAGAAACAAGAAAGAGTCTGGTACCAACCAGACACAGTTCTATGCAGAGGTTGGAGTTCATCCTTTCCAGCATGCAAAAGGGTGGCCAACCCTATGAACATATTTGTGGAACCAACCCATGGTACTGTGCATGATGCCTAATGGTTCACTTTCCATTGCAGCATGTACTGTAATGTAAAGTCAGCATTGGGCACAACTGGGAAATTAGGAGTAAGACCTTGCAGCCTGCATTTAAACACCCCTCAGCCATCCACTATATACAATGGTCACAGCACAAAAGAAGGACGTTCAGACCATTCTGTCTTAGAATTAGAATTAAAATATCCTTTATTGTCTTTGTGGGTTTCCTGCAAGATTATCTCAGTCAGTCCTTGCCCGCCATTTTATTATAACCTTGAATTTTCTTCTTCGGGTGCTTGTCTGCTTTGAAAGACATGCCTGACTGTATCTCTATCACACACTCAAGCAACACATTCCTGCTCCTAACCATGTACTGCATGTAAGCTTTCCTCATTTCACTGATGGGTCTTTTGCCAGTCACATTAAATTAGCATATTCTGGTTCTAGACATTTCCATCAACGGAAACAGATTTCCTCCATCAATTCTGTCTCAACCCCTCATGACTATGAACACCAGTCAAAGCTAAAGCAACTAAGCTGTCAATGAAATTAATAAAAGTCAACTTGGTATCCATGGTGCCACTTTGCTTTTTATTCCACAAATTTATTGTCAAGGCTACTACATGACTCATTATGAAACATTGTTTGAAAATCCATGAATACTACATAAATTTCACCAGTCTTTCAGTTCACTTTAAAAAAATTCACTGATATAGTTAAAACAATTATTCTTCCTTTAACCAATCCATGTAGATATTCTCTTATTAATATGCGTTGGTGTAAGTGACTTAATTTTGTCACATCATTGAGGTTACACTAACAGGCCTGTAGTTGCTGAGTTTATTCTAATATTATTCTTTAAATACGTGTTCAGCATTTGGTGTTCTAGCACCAGCCTTGTGTCTGAGAGGACAATTGGAATGCGACAGCCAGTACCTCCAAATTTTCTACCCTTCCTATTCACTGTTGCCTCTGATTCATTCCATCTGGTCCTGATGTCCTGTCAACTGTAATTATTGCAAGCCATTCTCCTCTCGTCAAATATTGTTCTATATCAAAGTGCATGTAAGGTAACTTTTTTTCACTCTAGCGCTTTTGTTTCCTGTTTAGAAACAGAGGCAAAATACACATTTGGTACTATTGCCGTGTGTTCTGCTTTTTTGCTTAGATTGCCTTTTTGTTCTTTAATCAACTCCACTCTTCACTTTATTACCTTTTACTGCAAGGATATTGATACAAGATTTTTGGGTTCCTCTTTATGTTAGCCGCAAGGCTGTTTTAGTCTTTGCATCATTGATTTTTGATTTTGCATCCCTCTAAATTTTCTGTTCTTAGTCTGGTTCTCACCTATCTTATATGCACACTTTTTTTTTCTACAGCTCTGGCTTTTCATGCCTTTTCTTTCACCCTTGAAGAAATATACTTTGACTGAGCTCAGATTACCCTGTGTTTTACACAGACACAGGAAACAGGAGAAACATGAGGATCCATTCCATGAGAAATTCCATGTTTTGTTGTTTAATAATCAACTTGCAATGATTAGAGATTAGTGATTAAGCCTGGAAATATATACCATTCCCTTTCTGACAAATACAAGAATACTTGTTTAGTATATAGTTACTTATGCAAATAATGGAACATACCTTTCAATAACAAGACTAAATCCAATGATTAGAGGTTAGTGATTAAGCCTGGTGCGAGATATCACCCCCTTCCTAGTTTCGCTTGTTTAGTTTTTAGTTACCTAGACAACTAATGGAAGCTAACTTTCAATAAACCAGATAAAAGAAGTGTGGGAACAGCCCACAGTCTAACAAACCCTCAGAGAACATTGTTGTGGGTGGTCTGAATGCCTCCATTAACCGACAACTGTGTAATTGCTTTCAAGAGCATACAATATTATAAATAATTAAAATCACACATCCACATCTTGCAATCACAGTCATTACAACTGTAAATAGCAAGTTCTGGCATCCACAAATATAATGACATGTGGAAATTCAAAAGTTGCTGTTAGTGATTCCATGCTGTATCCCAGGATGCCCTGTCAACATTCCTGCATGGCACTCTTAAAGATCTCATGAATTGACGTGAGTGGTCTCTTTTTCCTCTTCAATCTTGCTATACTTAAATAGATATGGAATGACAACTAGTTTACCCATTCACTGCCAGATCTGGCTAGACATCATAAAGTGCTTTTAAATCCTGCTTTTGCCTGCAAAAAACTGCTTTCTGTTCCAGGATCATCCTGGAATCCATAGATAATCCTGGTTAATCTGTTAAATATTCATCTAGTAAGGGAGCAAGCAGAGGGCTGGTTGGCCTTCCATATCCATTTATTCACCAATCCAGCATACAGAATACTCTGCTTTTCTGCCCATCGTTCTCCCTTTACCCTGTGGACACTGGCTCTGTTTCCTCAAAAACGTTACCCATCAAATCATCCAAACAGTCAACTAAATAAACAGATTACAAGCACATAAATGGGTGGGGAAAACAAAGGAGGGAGCTAAATCAAAATGGTATTGGAGTGGGAGTTACTGTACTTCAACCCCAGCGGGCCCACCTCTCTCGAAGGGCATCAAGGATGGTGATGGATGCCATGTGCTCACTCTCAAGGAGGTCCTATCATGAACATAGGGGAAACTAGTTCCAAAATATGTCTTCCAATTAACTTCAGCTGTTCTTAAACATACCTAGAGGACGCGTATAGCCTTACTCCATTAGTTCAGCCTATTTTCTTTACTGTAAGCCATCTTGTTAAATCACCCTGCCTTCTTGAACCTCTGCAGCCCACCTGCTGTGGGTTGACCCACAATGCCATTAGGAAGGGAATTCCAGGATTTTGACCCAGTGATAGTGAAGGATCAGTGATATGTTTCCAGGTCAGGATGGTGTGTGTCTTGGAGCCGACTTGAAAGTAGTGATGTTTCCATATAACTGCTGCCCCGTCCTTCTAGATGGACTTTGTAGGGTCGACAGTTCTATTTCTGCCAATGCCTTTTCCAGTGCCTAGTTCGATGCAAGGTGATCCATCTGGTTTCATTTTTTTTGAGCCTTTGTGACGATTGGTACAACTGAATGACTTGCTCAGCCATTTCAGAGGGTAACTGAGAACCAACCACAATGCTGTGGGTCTAGAGTCACATGTAGAGCAGACCAGGTAACGGTGGCAGATTTCCATTTGATCACCTGTTTTCACCTCAGTAACATTGTTTAATTCCAACCCCCCGCAATGTTTCTGCTGCTGAAATTTTCATCCATGCCTTTGTTACTTTGAGAGACTGTTTATTCTAATGTGAGCCTAAGTGGGTCTCCAAAATTCTACCTCCTATGAAATCTCTACTATCTTTGTCCTTACTCTACCATAAATCCAGTTCACTCAATATCCTTGAGCTCACTGACCAAAACTGACTCGATTAAGGTATACCATGATTTAAAAATTCTTAACCTTGGTTTTAAATCCCTCCCTGTCTCTCTCTGACAGCTTCATAATCTTCCAAAATATCCATGGTTCTCTAATTCGGGCCCCATGGTCATCTCCAGTTTTGATTTGTGTACCATAGTTTGCCACATTTTCAGTTGTCTGGGTCACATTTCATTTGGACAGATTTTTAGGAAACTACATTTCAATTTTGAGTCAGATGCCCTTGACATTGACT
This sequence comes from Stegostoma tigrinum, assembly GCF_030684315.1. Taxonomy (NCBI): domain Eukaryota; kingdom Metazoa; phylum Chordata; class Chondrichthyes; order Orectolobiformes; family Stegostomatidae; genus Stegostoma; species Stegostoma tigrinum. The sequence goes on along the minus strand of NC_081367.1, from coordinate 27,742,542 downwards.
CTAATGGTTTCACATTAACTGGATATTTTCAACATCATTTTAATTATCTCACTTAAATTCTTTCCGTATGCCACCTGGCTAATAGATATTCATTTATAGTGTTCAAATTTAATTTTCCTTGTACCCAAGTGTTTTCCCATATATTGATCTCATTAATTTTCATTTGCTATTCTGGAACTCTTCATTAAGTTGCCCCAATCTCCATAAATTCCATCAATCTCCTTTTCTTTGTATTAACTCATGGGATATGAGCATTTCTGCCCAGGCCAACATTTATTTGCATATCCATAATTGCCCTTGAAAAGGTGATTGTGAACTCCTTCCTTACTGTAGCCTATGTGGCATAAATACATCCAAAGTCACATTAGGTTGGGAGATTCAGCATTTTGACACCAGAACAAAAAGGAATGGCAATATAGTTCCACGTCAGGATGGCATATAACTAGGAGGGAATTTTTCAGTTGGTGTTTCATCTATGCGTCAATGTCCCTTGTTCCTTCACATTGTAGGGGCCGTGCTGTCCGAAGAATCTTGCAGATTATCTGATATATAGTACCTACTGATGCCACTGAATTGTTGGTTACCAGTCAAGCAGGTTACTTTGTCCTGGATGGTGTCAAGATTCTTGAGTAGTGCTGGAACTACATGTTCATAATTTGCTGAATATTGATATTGGCAACAGAGCTTACACAATTATAAGAAATGCCTTCTTCACTTTCATTAAAAAAGTAGGAAATCAAGGTTAAATCACTTCAAGCTGCTAATGGATATTGTCATGGTTTCTCTAATTCTGCACCTTAGCTCTGAAGCACTGATAATCGATGCTTAGTGTCCTCCTATTTCTTGTTGACAAACTGCCCCATCATCTAATGAGGATCAGCTTGTACTTATATGCTGAAAAGAGCTAACTCTCCCTTGTTCATTATTTCCACTTGTCTTTGATTTGCCCCCTGAATTGCTTCCTTATGCTTTTTTGTCTACCATTGCCTTTTTGTCTGCCTTTGTCTGTCTTGTTTGCCTTTTGTCTCTCTTCGTCTGCCATTTGTCTCTTTTTGTCTACATTTTGTCTCTCACCTGCCTTTGTCTGTCAGACTGCCTCTTGTTTTGAGATAGTAAAAACTGCAGGTGCTGGAGTCAGAGATAACAAGGTGTGGAGCTGGAGGAACACAGCAGGCCAGCCAGCATCAGAGGAGCAGGAAATCTGATATTTCATGTCAGGACCTCTGAAGAAGGGTCCCAACCTTAAACATCAGCTTTTCCTGTTCCTCTGTTGCTGCCTAGCCTGCTGTGTTCCTCCAGCTCCACACTGTGTTGCCTTTCGTTTTGTCTTTCTTTTGACTCTCTGTCTGTCTTTGTCTCTGTCTCTCCATTCCTCTCCCTCTCCTTCTCCCACTCCCTTTCATATCTCTCAAACAACTAACCAATGCAAAAAAACAGCCATTCACCTAAGTTGCTGGAATACTTTATGTCATTATTGTCACTGTTGCGGAGGGAAGAAAAACAACTAAACAGCCTTGAATTCAGCTTTCATTCTTGCAACTCCAGGATGCTAAGCTTGATACCCGCTCTGCACCCAGTAGGAACACAGTACTGAGTGTACTGTATTGTAAGGGTTGCTGTCTTTCAGATGTAGAGAGTTGCTGCCAGTAGCCTCCTTGAAGAAAATAAGTTCTCCAAGTGTTCATGCTGACATTTATCATTCACTTCAGATCAATAAAACTGAATCACATTTTTAAAAATTTCACTCATTGCTTAATTATCTTACTATAGCTGTCATTTTCTTTATTCGCTCAGAGGACATCAGTGTTGCTGGCTGTCCAGCATTTATTGCCCATCCTTAGTTTCCCTTGAGAAGGTAGTGGTGAGCTGCCTTCTCGAACCACTGCAGTCACATGCTGTAGGTTAACTGATAGTGCCATTAGTGAGGGAATTCCAGGATTTTGATCCAGGACCAATGAAGGAGTGTTGATATATTTCTAAGTCAAGATGGTGAGTGGCTCGGAGGGGAACTTACAGGTGGTGGTCTTCCCATGTATCTTCTGTGTTTGTCCTTTTAGACGGGAGTGGTCATGAGTTTGAGAGGTGTTGTCTGAGGAGCCTTTGTGCACTTTTACATCTTGTGGATAACGTACACTGCTGCTACTTAACATTGATGATGATGGAGTGGACATTTGAAGGTCTTACAAGGAAAGGCTGAGGGACTTGAGGCTGTTTTTGTTAGAGAGAAGAAGGTTGAGAGGTGACTTAAATGAAACACATAAAATAATCAGAGGGTTAGATAGGGTGGATAGGGAGAGCCTTTTTCCTAGGATGGTGATGGCGAGCACGAGGGGTCATAGCTTTAAATTGAGGGGTGAAAGATATAGGACAGATGTCAGAGGTAGTTTCTTTACTCAGAGAGTAGAAAGGGAATGGAACGCTTTGCCTGCAAAGGTAGCAGATTCGCCAACTTTAAGTACATTTAAGTCATCATTGGACAAGCATATGGACGTACATGGAATAGTGTAGGGTAGATGAGCTTGAGATTGGTATGACAGGTCGGCCCAACATCGAGGGCCGAAGGGCCTGTACTGTGCTGTAATGTTCTATGTTCTATTTGTAGATATGGCACTTGTCAAGCAGACTGCTTTGCCTTGGATGGTGTTAAGCTTTTTGAGTGTTGTTGGTGCTGAACTCATCCAGGCAAGTGGGGTGTATTCCATTACACTCCTGCCTTGTAGGGTGCACATGGTGGATAGGCTTTGGGGAATCAAGAAGTGAGTTACTCAGTAAAAGATTCCTAATCTCTGAACTGCTGTTTTAGCCATAGTACTTATGTGATTAGCCCAGTTGAGTTTCTGGTCAATGGTAACCCTCAAGATGTTGATAGTAGAGGATTCAGTGATGATGATACAAATGAATGTCAAGGGGCATTGGTTAGATTTTCTCTTGTTGGATATAGTCATTGCCTGGCCTTTGTGTGTCAACAATGTTCCTTTCCACTTGTCAATCCAAGCCTGAATATTGTCAAGGTCTTGCTGAATTTGGTCATGAACTGCTTTAGTATATGAGGAGACATGAATGCTACTGAACATTGTGCAGTCATCAACGATCATCTCCACTTCTGATCATGTGATGGATGGAAAATCATTGATGAAGCAGCTGAAATGTTTGGTCTCCTTGCATGTTCAGCTGAATCTTAAGCTGGCAACAATAACTACATTTCAAAAGCAATCCATTGGTTTTAAATTATTCTAATGCCTTGAGAATATGAAAGGCACTATATTAGTGCAGATTTATTATCTCTTTTTAAGAATTATATGCATCGGAATAATTAAAGTGGAAAATCTAATCATTACCCCTTAACATTTTTAATGTTGATTATTTATACCGTTGAGTATGTTGTTATGGATGTGGAAATTAATGAGCTTCCAGTAGGAGTAATAGGATCCTGTTTATGTTTTACTATGTTCTGGCAATCCAAAAGGCTGCCTTTTTTTGCTTTAACTTATCCACCAGGCAGTCTGTAGAGTTAGTGCTTCCTATCCCCATTACATATCTCTTTCTTGATACATGGAACAATTCTTACAATCTGAAAAATCTTCCTAATTAATGTCATTTGCAATTTTTCAGAAACCCAGAATTGTTAGCTCAGCAGTCTTTAACTGACAATAATTTAATTAGTGAAAGTGTGAGATTTAGTTCTGTATTTTTAAATAAGGCCTGTTCTGCATATGCAGAAGCATGGTTTAATGTTGCTTTGCCTGTGTACTAACTGCAATGAAGATGATTTTAAAGCCATCAGAGACTGCAGAACCTTGAGTGTGTATGTGTGACATTGTTTATGGTGAACCAATTATTCTGTTCTAAATGATTTTCGGTCAAACTGATATCATGAGACTTTCAAGTATCTTTTGAGCAATAGTGAAGATATCACATTCTGGTACATTTGGAATGTAAAACTGGAAAACCTGGTTTTTTACATCTTTCTTTCAGAATACTGAAACTCTTGGGTAACCACTTTAATATTACACATCGTTGGTGATTCATCTAGCACTAAATTGTTATTCTTTGCCCAGAGGTTCAGACTTGAACAAAATTTTCAGGCTGAAAATTACCAAGAAAAGTGAAAGGAAAGGCTTGCATTGATAACAGTGCTTTACAGACCTCCAGACATTCCAAACCACTTCCCAAAATCAGCAATGTGAAATACGCAGCTAAAATATTGACCAAGAGAGAACGCCCCACTCTTCTTTGAAATAGTGCCCTGGGATCTTTCATGTCTGTGGTTCAATGGTTCATGGTATGGCTTAGAAAGAGTAGACGCAGGGAAGTTGTTTCCGTTAGGCGGGGAGACTAAGACCCGTGGGCACAGCCTTAGAATTAGAGGGGGTAAATTTAAAACGGAAATGAGGAGACATTTCTTCAGCCCGAGAATGGTAGGCTTGTGGAATTCATTACCACGGAGCGCAGTGGAGGCCGGACGTTAAATGACTTCAAGGCAGAGATTGATAAATTCTTGATCTCACAAGGAATCAAGGGCTCCGGGGAGAGTGCGGGGAAGTGGAGTTGAAATGCCCATCAGCCATGATTAAATGGCAGAGAGGACTCGATGGGCCGAATGGCCTTACTTCTACTCCTATGTCTTATGGTCTAATCTGAAGGATGGAGCCTTTGAAGGTTCAGCACTCCTTCACAACTGTACAGGAGTATCTACCACAAATTTGTGTTCTCATTTCTGGAGTGGAACTTGAACTCACGGCCCTCTAACCTACCTCACCTGAAACCATGTGAGTCCCTTGGTGGGAAGCAATCAGTTACATCATTTGATGAAGATGTGGTAATCTTTTGATATTCTACCCTTTCAAAATGACTTTATATTCAGTTTTCTTGTTAGCCTCAGATCGTTGATATTTATTCCTAATCCAACATCATTAAAACAGACTATCTGGTCATGACAATTACCTGCCTCAAACAATCGACAAGTCATAGTCTTCCGATTAATGTCTGGTATATTCTGTACTTGGAATAAAAAGGTGTTGACCTAACTGAGTTATTCATTGAATCAAAAACCACTGGAGAACTCAGTGATAAACAATGTCAGTTAAAAGGTTAACTGAAAGATTACGGAATACCTAACAACCATTAGAAAAGTTCCAAATGAGGCTGAAAAGTGAAGTGTAAACAGTCTAATTACACAATGTAAGGGCTGTGATATTACAAAAGATTGGGATTTCTATCTGGACAGGAGGTGGATTCTACAAAACGTAGAAATAAATTTGGTGCCTTGAATTCTCTGATTTTACTTTTACTAAATTTACAGATTTTTGTTCCAAGTGTCATATCTCCAGACTGTGCACTGGACATGTTATGTACTTGTACAACTTGATGTGTAGTCCACATGCAGAGGGCCAGCAGAATCTGATTGAGTCCTGGGGTGTTTAGGATGGATTCACAAAGCGCTTACAACAGCATCCAAATTAAACTTTGTTTCCTCTTACTTGCTACTGCATGCAGTTAGGAGCAATATAGATATACTTTTTCCTGTATTAGCAGAGTTATTGTCTTGAGTCTGGTGACTCTTTATCAGAACCAGTTTTTTTCCTTCTGTTTCCATGCTTTCTCTCACTTCTTCATGCATCCATCTACCATTGCAATGTACTGCATCTATCTGATCATCATCCTCAGTGAACTTATCATGATTGTTTGGTGAACACTTGACCTTCATTCACTAAGACCCTATTTTGTGCCCAGTGTTGAAGAAAAGTGTGGTAAATGTGACTGAAAAGACAGGAGGTGGCCTGCTGTAATTATATCTAAAATAATTTCACAGAGGCCGGTATCCCATCACCAAGTCACCCTTTAACTACACGCGGAAATTCCTTGAACTAAAGAGCCTCAGAGCCACCTCTCAGGGTGACCAGGATATCTGGCACTCCTGCTCTTATCCATCACAGAGGGCTCCCTAATTGGACCAGGTTAACCGCCCCAGACAGGGAATTCATATTCTATGAGACTGACCTCATTACAACAACTACAAGCTCAGTTTTCAGATGCAGAGACAGATGACACAGAGAGAAACAATACATCGTGCAGTCCTTCTCAACTAGAGAAGGTGAAACTGCTGACTGGTGACTGCATTGATACCTCTGACACACTTAATTTATTTTAGCACTGGTTGAACTATCAAGAGACTGACTCTGGTGATTTTCACGAATGTCACTGCTTAGTTAATTCAAATCCTTTAAAAAAATCAAATACTGCAGATGCTGCAAATCAGAAATAAAATCAGAAATTGTTGGAGAAAGTCAGCAGGTCGGGCACCATCTGTTGAGAGAGAAACAGGGTTACTGTTTCAAGTTAATGTAACTCAGTTTCAGATTAAGAACCATGTGCTACTTGAAATGTTCCTTCAGTTTGTCTCTTTGCAGATTGTGCCAGATCTGCTGCCTTTATATATATAGATATAGAACAATACAGCACAGAACTAGGGTGGGGGATTTCAAAATGAGAGGGGCATTTTTTAAGTTGAGAGGAAAAGGATTTAAAAAAGACATGAGAGGGAATTCTTGTACACAGAGAATGGTTTGTGTGTGGGATGAATTTCCACAGGAAGCGATGGATGTGGGTACAGTTACAACATTTAAAAGACATTTGGATTAATACATGAATAAGAAATGTTCGGAGAGATATCAGCCAACCACAGGCAGGTGGGACTAGTTTAGTTTTGGATTTTGATCCTTCAGGACTTTTTAGTTTTATTTAATTCATAAGCTTGTCTTTTTTCTTCCATGGACTTCAGGCACTGCTAGAGATACAGGACAATAACTTACCTCAAGTCTTCCGAGGGTGCATCATCACAAGATCTAGAGCTATACAAGGGTGCAAATATGCCCAATACAATGGGTTCACTTGGACAATTAGTTGCATATTTACTTGATGATTCACATTTCATTTCTGAACGTTGGCAGACACTGGTGGGACAGCTGTAGAAAGTACATGTTTATAGAGGTGCAATTCTTTCCTAGTTTTGCTTAGTTTGTATAAAATTTTGAACCCTTGGACTCAGTTGAGAAAGGCACTAAGAGAGGTCCGTTAGCAATATATCAACAAACTGACAAATACACCATGCACGTACACTACAATTACAGAAAAATGGTTACACCCAACTCAACAGCCATGGATTGTTGGTGAGAATAAATTACCAGTTTGTCTGCTATATAGGAACTGACCGCCTGCTTGGAATTTTAAGACCTTCTCTAAAATGAGTCCCTGCAAGTTTTGGAGATAATGGGAACTGCAGATGCTGGAGATTCCAAGATAATAAAATGTGAGGCTGGATGAACACAGCAGGCCAAGCAGCATCCCTCCTGAGATGCTGCTTGGCCTGCTGTGTTCATCCAGCCTCACATTTTATTACCCTGCAAGTTTTGATCCAGATTTTTGATGGCAGCATGTCTGTCACCTTAACATACCTTGTTTGTTGCCTTACAACATATTGGTCTTCACGCTAGTCTGCAGTAGAGTGGGACAAATATTAGTGTTGACTCAGGAATGGATCATGGTAAAGGAGAACTAGGAAATGGGAACTCCACTCAAGTTATTCCCAGTTCTCATCAGTTACATCCCACAATCCTCAATCACTACCTGGAAGTGTGTCCCACTTAAATGGCCGTTAGGGAAGGAAATTACCATCCTTACCTGGTCTGGCCTACATGTGACTCCAGACCCACAGAATGTGGTTAACACTGAACTGCCCTCTGGGTAATTAGGGATGGGGAATAAATGCTGCCTAGCCAGTGACGCCCTCATCCCGTGAGTGAATAAAGAAAACAAAAATTTCCAATTGTTGGTTTTTACATTGAACAGTTTCTGTGGCCTTTTGGTGTTTCATCCTTGTTCGCAGTTCACATTGCTCTCTCTTTCTTAATATATTTGAGGAAAAGGTATTTGCGATTGATATTGAAATATTAGGTAAATATAACTGAACAACTGAATCAATGTGTTACAGAAAATTACTGCGGAACCACAATACCAAGATGTGTGGTAACGCAATTTATTCCTCAAAAAAAACTGAGCTAAAAATAGACTGATTTATTTGTGCAAAATTGCAATTATAGCTTCATTGCACAAAACAGAACTATGCAATAGAAGTCAATTTCTTTTTCACATTATGCAGATGTTATTGGTCATAGCCTACAAGTGGGATGTATCGTAATGTATTGTTAAACTCTGAAGGAGGTGTTTGGGTTTTAATAAAAATTTGTAACATGTTCTTAATGCTGTAATTTCCCTTGTTTCACACATATCAGGTTTTCTTGTTTTATTTTGCATTTGCTCTGCTTTGCAATCAATTGATTATAATCCACAGATGTTCAGCAAAACTTCAGAAATTTATTCGGTATTCTCTGTAGCTATTGCTTTAATAACCAGAAGAACTAAATTACCACATCTGTTATAAGATAATAAAGTGTGGAGCTGGATGAACACAGCAGGCCAAGCAGCATCTCAGGAGCACAAAAGCTGATGTTTCAGGCCTAGACCCTTCATCAGAGAGCAAGGGTCTAGGCCCGAAACATCAGCTTTTGTGCTCCTGAGATGCTGCTTGGCCTGCTGTGTTCGTCCAGCTCCACACTTTGTTATCTTGGATTCTCCAGCATCTGCAGTTCCCATTATCACCTACCACATCTGTTGGTGTTCTACTTGCTGCCTTTATTATTACTGTCTACGTTTAAATATTTTTACGTTTTAGTCTTACTCCATAGATAAGTTGATATGGAAGTAGAATCTATAGAATCTATGAGCTGATCTAAATTGCACTAACAATATTATTTGTGGGCACCAAAATATATTTAATGAAATTGATCTGAATAGCTGAGAAGAAAACATTCTTTATAAAAGATTTCTTGAGCTACTTTCCGTTAGTTGCCTCAGAAACGTTTGACTTCTGTTGAAGGGACTGCAACATCCTTTCCTTTGCTGAAAAAATAAATTGCTGCAGCTTTTTGTGTTGTATTCATCGGACAATTCACAATAAAGAGCAATATAAAAGGAAAATAACATTTATACCATAAGAGAGGAGAGTGTTATTTGGTTGGCAAGTGGACTGGTCGCGGTGTTGTCATGAAGAATGTACTAGTTGTTGATAATTGACTGTTAACTGTCATATTTTGTTCAAATTTAGTCCATGCTGGTTGACTATATTCAACACATTGTCCCAAGATGTGAACTTGAGAATGACTATCCCTATTTTGTTGAATTGAGGACAGTTGCAATGTGTGTACATGTTCTTGTTGTCTACAAAGAACAGGACCTATTTACTGTCCTATATAGCTCCAGGACACGCTCGTGTGCCACAAAGTGAGCCCAACTGACAATCCTAAATTGGTTGTCAGCATAATTCTTTATCCATTTCAGATTATTTCACAAATGTTTTCCAATCACAGATTGATTACAAATATTGAACACTTTGTGGGTTTTGCAAGCACGGCTGGTTGGTTATGGTCAGTACATTGCCCGACGGGATAAACCATTTGATACGATCTGCCAACTTTGGAACATAGCGTTTGCATTTACATACCTGGCTTCACACTGAAAATCAAATGCAAATGCCATATTACTCATTTAAATGATAAGCAAATGATCTTTTATCATGATGGCGCCATCACATCGGTGACAAACATCACTCATGCTGCTCTTCCATTGTAGCAGTGGCTTTACCTGTTGCTGTTCCTTGATAATATAAAGTATACTGGGAACTTTTCAGAATTATAAGTGTGGGATCGTTCATGGCTTTGTGGGATTTATAGTGAGAACATACATAGCACTATCCCACAGGAGACGTTGATGCACCCTACTTCAACATCAAGACTGCACAATGAACTTAAGACTTGTACACGTTTGCTGATAAGGCCAAATTTATAGTGTGTGGAATTATAGGAATCCCAACACACACATTGATCAGTGAAGTTATCAATAGTCAATAGTAAAGAACTCCTTGGTCAATTTCTCAAGTTGAATATCAAAGAAACGGAACTTATTTGACTGCTTCAATTCCAGTGTGCACTTGAGTACAGGATAGAACCCATTAAGACAAATAGCAAAATTCTTACATGCACATGTGAATGCAAATATACGAAAAGTATTACCTACATAACAAATTCATACACAAAAATGATATGTGTGATATACACACACAATGTGGTAATGTGGTAAATGAATTTCAGTGCCAGCTTGACATAGGTATAAAGCCTGTACATCCCAAAGACTGCATCATATCAAGCAGCATACTCCCTCAACTGTATTCAACAAGCAATGTACTGACTTTACCCAGCCAGTCCATGCTTGCAAAATTAAGTGACACTAGGTGTGATCCCACGATTGGACTCCTTTTGCTGGATAATCCTGAATGTGTGAAGAATTATCCTGACAGCCAACTTAGTGTTGTAATTTTTGTGTACACACTTCTTCATACACAGGGTCCTGTTCTTTACAGGCAGAAATAACTCATGCATGTACCATTGATAATGGGACCTGCAGATGCTGGAGAATCCAGGATAACAAAGTGTGGAGCTGGATGAACACAGCTGGCCAAGCAGCATCTCAGGAGCACAAAAGCTGACGTTTCGGGCATAGACCCTTGCTCTCTGATGAAGGGTCTAGGCCTGAAACATCAGCTTTTGTGCTCCTGAGATGCTGCTTGGCCTGCTGTGTTCATCCAGCTTCACACTTTGTTATCATGCATGTACCATGACTGTTTCAAGACAACAAAATGCCAGCCAAGACAGAAATTATTGGAAAAGCTTATCAGGTCTAGCAGAATCTGTGAAGAAAAATATCAGAGTTAATGTTTCGGCTCCAGTGACCCTTCCTCAGAACAGGATTCAAAACATTAACTCTTGATGTTTTTCTTCACAGATGCTACCAGACCTGCTGAGCTTTTCCAGCAACTTCTGTTTTGTTCCTGATTTACAGCATCCGCAGTACTTTTGATTTTTAAAATACAAGCAAATGCTGGGTTACAATAGGTTCCTTTCTTGAGAACATTCATTAGTCCACTTCCAAACTAAAATAGGGATTTATAAATATGATGAAACATTCACATGCCAGGTCCTTAACATTGACATTAATACATCCCTGTATGGGGTCTCATTTGTAAGTTGTATGTTCGTAAATCAGGGACCACCTGTAAGTGCGGTTATTCACTGGTTCATTTCTCAGGGCAGAGCTCTGACCAAGCAGAGTTAACCTGCCTGGTTTGAAAGCTAAACAAAGCCTAGTTGTTAACTATCAACCATCTGAAATAGATGAAATCTCCATGACAATACCTCTAACAAAGCACAGTCCACTTGCCTACCAGTCAACACTTTCTTCTCATGCAGTAGAAATGTTCTTTTGCTCTTTACATGATACTTTTTGCAAATTATCCTGATGACTGCAAGACAAAATGTTTTGACTAAACATGTCTTTTTTTCAATAAGTTCTGTACTATCTTTTTCGTTCTACTAGCTGATGGAACTCGTATCAATCGCAAGCTCATTCCTGCTGCAAGCAATTCTAACCTATTTGAAGCATTATAAATGTGTTTAATGAGTACATTTAGCAAACACATGTTTAAGCTGATTTTGTGTTGCACACTTGTTTAGATGTGCATGGTCTGATACATTTGACCGTATGACAGAAGAGTAAAATATAAAATGCCAAATTTAGCCGAAAGCTGTAAATTCTGGAAGAAGTTAGTTAACTGAAAGGTGTCACATGTTACTCCAGCAAATTCAATGAATAATTAAGATTTTTAAAATCGAACTGTTATACATTTAAATGTCAGCGAAAATTGATTCTGTGCTCAAGCATCACTTCAAGATCTGGAAAAATGTGGCTAGAAGCAGGTTAGCCTCCTACTGCTGCAATTATCAAAAAGGATATGACTTTTATAACGGAAACCAGACCACACTGTGTAATTCGATAGTGGTAAAATCAGTAAATATCAAATTCCTCATGAAGAAATTTGGCATAACGATAACTGATAGTGCAGTTAAGAGTAGACCTTATTTTAGTTCCGTTATGTCAGTAATACAGTTTATATGTGACTGGCATACATTAATCAGACATTAATAAATTTGATTCCAGAATTACTGTTGTATTATCACCTGAGATATTAGGCGACTTTAATCTTTGATTGTGTGTGCTGAAAAATTGGAATTGGTGCACATAGCAAATGTGCCATTTCTCAGATATACTGGCAATCATGGGTTTAAAGTCTAACCTGTACATTCACCTTGTGTAATAGCATCAGGTGTTACTAATTGTACGAGTAGTGTGAAATTAACAAGAGCCATCCATTTCTTTCCTGCTACAGTGCCCAAAATGCTCATCAGAATCAGCTTTCCTGTAGATTGAGCCCAAACATCATATAATGGAGATAATGGGAACTGCAGATGCTGGAGATTCCAAGATAACAAAATGTGAGGCTGGATGAACACAGCAGGCCAAGCAGCATCTCAGGAGCACAAAAGCTGACGTTTCGGGCCTAGACCCTTCATCAGAGAGGGGGATGGGGGGAGGGAACTGGAATAAATAGGGAGAGAGGGGGAGGCGGACCGAAGATGGAGAGTAAAGAAGATAGGTGGAGAAGGTGTGGGTGGGGAGGTAGGGAGGGGATAGGTCAGTCCAGGGAAGACGGACAGGTCAAGGAGGTGGGATGAGGTTAGTAGGTAGCTGGGGGTGCGGCTTGGGGTGGGAGGAAGGGATGGGTGAGAGGAAGAACCGGTTAGGGAGGCAGAGACAGGTTGGACTGGTTTTGGGATGCAGTGGGTGGGGGGGAAGAGCTGGGCTGGTTGTGTGGTGCAGTGGGGGGAGGGGATGAACTGGGCTGGTTTAGGGATGCAGTGGGGGAAGGGGAGATTTTGAAACTGGTGAAGTCCACATTGATACCATATGGCACATCATATAATGGAGTTAGCTTTTCATTGAAGGGAAGGTAGTGAGGGGAAATACAGGAATTTTTAATTCAGTGATGGAACCTTTTCAGTTTTCTAATTACATCAGATTTATGTACAACAGATGATTGAATAGACTATTATTTTGAAGAATCACAGCAAATATTTCACAAGTACTCTAATTCAAAAAATTGCAATTAGCTACATTTTCCCATATGTAGTTAGTGTGATGCTGTGTGAGTTTCATGGTGTTCAGTTCACCATAGCCCAAGATGGATTTTCTCACATGATTTTCGACTTTTTGCCTCATTAACTATGCAACTGATCTGCTGGGCACATTTATTTCTGTGCAGTATAACTGTATGAACCTGTTTCTTGGAATTGCATAGCAAGTAAGTTGAAAGTGCTCTGTCCTCACACACAACATGACCTGAGTAGAAGGATGGAAGTCATAGGTGACAGGCAGGTCCAAATTAAAATGTTGAAGGCCTGAAGCGATCCTGAAATGATCTGAGAACCGACATGATGATGTGATGAGGTTAATGGTTTACCAATGCTGAATTTATATTGATGACATGTCAGTGAGATTGATGCAGAAACAATTACATAACGTCCTGGAAAGGCATTCTGTGAACTGCTGCTGCCAGGCATCGGCTGTGTTTTCCCTGTTGAGAATTTGCTTTCACTTGATTCCTGGTGGAGGAAAGGAGAATTGGAAATGTAATATCAAAAGATGAGTTGGGGCTCTAATAGGATGAAAATGCATGGAAATACAATAGTTGCCACTCAAGGACAAGATTCTGAAGTTGCCCTTTAAGGTTTGCAGGGAAAATTGGGAACATTTTGCTCTACATTGAATGTCTGATATTTTTTCCTTCCCAATTTATTTTGTTGGCATACTCACTATTACTGTCACCACACCAGGGATGGGAAAATTCCTATCTGTATAAATATTTTATAGTAATGAACAGATTTGTTTGTATTACTTGATTTCAGCATCGTTGAAGTTGCAAAGATAACACTTGACTTGAACTCCCCAGGAGGAAACGTCTTCTGGAACCCTTGTCCCTGCCTCCTGCAGCCAGATCTCACCAATGTGATTATGAAGAACCCATGGACTTCCTTGTCACTTGGGTTGAGACTATTTGTTCAGCAGCCTTCTACTATTTCTCTCCCGTTCCATATTGCACATTCCCATGTTTTGATGTCATGTTTGACCTGAAAAATCTACTTTCATCAAAATGTTCTAAGTTTAAATGTCAGTGTTAAAACCCTTAATTATTTGCTTCAATTTCCCAGAGTAGCATGTGCCATATTTCAGTTAACTAAATGCTTTCAGTCTTTCCAGCCTACAGCTATACATGGCATTTTAATTTAACTCTCCTTTTGTAAGGTCAAATGTACCTGACCAGGCTTAACAGGAATGCATCTTAAACATGCTGAAAATATTCATCAAAGCACATTCATAATTCTTCAATGGGATCTTAACACCAAGCAAACAAGCTCTAAGGTATTTCCCTATACTAGACCTGGACGTGCATTTTTGCTTCTCTCCTATCTTCCATTATGCTCCCTCACCTCATTAAACCCATGTGCTGCTCTATCAACCATGTTACCAACAAGTGCCAACCAGATAAACGTCCTTTCTTAATTTATCTAAAATTGTTAAAGGCCCCCTTTTTTCAGTCATGGTTATTGTAATGGCAAATTTGCCATTATCTTTTCAAAAATGCAACTTTAACTCTTCTGTCCTCTTGAGATTGCTGCCTCAGCTCCAACATACCCCCAAAGTGTGAACCCTGAAGTGGGGAAGATATTTGAAATTATTATAAAGGATATGATCATTTGAAATTGAGAGAAGAATGGCAAATTAGGTAGTCAACAAGGATTTTTGAAAAGAAAATCATGTTTGAGAAATTTGGAATTTTTTTAGACTATTAATAGCAGCATTAATGAAAGAGAACTGGTGAATGTGATGTATTTAGGTTTTCAGAAGGCATTTGATAAATTCCCATTTAAGAGGTTAGTGAATAAAATTGGAAAGTATGGGATGGGAGAGTATTAGTACAGATTGAGAAATGGTTAATAGATAGAAAGCAGAGAATGGACCATTTTCTGGATGGCCGACTCTTACTATTGGTGTGCTGCAACTATCAGTAGCAGATCCACAGCTGTTCACACTCTACGTAAATGATGTGGATGTAGGAACCAATTATAATATTTCCAAATTTGTTGATGATGCCAAACTGGGTGCAAATATAAATTGTGAGGAGGATTCAAGGAAGCTTCAAGAGAAATTGCATCAGCTAAGTGAACAGATTAGAACATGGAACATGGAGAAACTGTAAAGTTATTCACTTTGGTAGAAACAAAAATGGCAGAATATTTGTTAAATGGCGAGGCCTTGGGAAATGAAGGAACCAGGATGTCCTTATTCTTGAATCACTGAAAGGAAGGCAAATGTATGCTGATCTTCATTACAAGGGGATTTTAGGACAGGAGTAAAGTTGTCTAACTGTAGTTGTATGGAGGCATGATCAGATCTTACGTGGAGTATTGTCTACAGTCTCGGTCCCCTTATCCATGAAGGGTTATGGGTTGTTATAGTGGGAGTGCAACAGGTATTCACCAGGATAATCTGTGAGATATCAGGATTATTTTATGAGAGGAAATTGAGATTTTGCCTGTATTCTTAGAGATTCAAAGGACTTGGGATGACCTCAATGAAAGGTAGGAAATTATAACACAACATAGCAGATAGCAAATGTTATCTTTCAACCTTGAAATGTATACCAATAATTGGGCCCCACTGTTTCACAAACCACTCAAAATATGCAAGATCCCAATTAAACCTCCAGGATGTTTTCTTTTAATCAATCTATTACAAGCATCTTAAACTGCATCCCTTTAAAACCCCAAATACACAGAATCATTCACAAATAAAACAGAAATATTATGGTTGGAAAAATATAGACAGCGAATGAAATTCTGAAGATCAACAGTTCTAGATTTTAAGAGTGGGTTAAATTGTCTCTCACACTTCCTTTTTATGTTAGCAATGATGACATGCTGTTGTCTGCAAAACAATGCTTATTCTTCGCTTTGATTGCTCATACTGTGGACTTATCACTTTCTTTGTATTAGAATTTTTTCTTTTAAATTTCTTCCTTTTTTAGCTTTTTCACTCACACCAAGAGGAGAAGGGAAGGATATTTTCAGATTTCCAGCTCAGGAGCTCTCTGGCTGCTGTTCCATTGCAGTTGTGGAACAAACTGCAGCCCAGTCTGGGGACTATTGTCACGCGGTCTTTCTTTGACTCATTGACCATTAGTGGCACTTTGACTCTAATACATCAATCTCATTGTTCCAACAACAGCATTGCCTTATAATGCTAAAAATGACAACCGCATGATTTTGGAAGTTACAAAACTCTCCTGGTATTTCAACTATATAACAATTCAACTTCATTCCAGCTTATAGTCCATTAAGGAAAAGGTATGCAATCCCTTTCACTAAGTTGTTTCCCTTGGCTGGTAAATTTAAACTGGTGGACATAACCAGGATAACAAATAGGTCATTGAAGACTGTATTGAAGTGGAATTTCTTCACTCAGAGCATGGGGAATCCTTGGAATTCTGTACTGTACTCCAGAGACCTATTGAAGCCTAAATATTAATGCATTTCTGGAGACCAATGGCTTCAAGAGAGATGGACAGAGTGAGGGAAAATGGCATTGAGGTTGATGATCCGCCATGATCTAATTGAAAGGTGGAGCAGGCTCAATAAGCCAAATGGTGTATACTTGTTCCTATATCCTCCATTTCCTCTCAAATCCTTGGACTTTCCAGTTTCCAAATCTATATCCACCTTTCCAATTATTCCATAAGTGGGTCACTCCATCCAGGTTTCCATCACTGCCCAAGCACTTAAACATTCCTTACCAAAAGTCCAAATTTTATTCTGTGGCTCCTGTTGTCTGGTCTGTGATCTTTGGCATGGTTGACCGCACCATCATTTTCCAACACCTGAACACATTCCAGCTAGACAGGATTGTTCTTATCTCATCTGGTTGTATACAGATTTAAACAGTTGTAGTCAGAGAGTCATTTGCAATACTTCTTTCACCTCTTATGCACCCCTATGTCACACTGCTTTTCCAGCAGCAGACCTGGATTAGCAGAAATTCTCATCAACTAAATTTTGGGAAGACTTTCGTTCCTGCCAAAAATTGCATTTTGTTTTAGTAACTGTAGCACATCCTGTCCTAGATCTTTATCTGAGACTGAATCAGATTGTTTGTAATCTTACTGTTACATTTATATTTGAAATGTGTCCAATTTTGGGCCCCACACCTCAGGAAGGACATACTAGCCCTGGAGCATGTCCAGTGGAGATTCACACGGATGATCCCTGGAATGGTAGGTTTAGTGTATGATGAATGGCTAAGGATCCTGGGATTGTACTCATTAGAGTTTAGAAGGTTGAGGAGAGATGTAATAGAAACTTACAAGATAATGTATGGCTTAGAAGGGGTGGACACTAGGAAGTTGTTTCCGTTAGGCGGGGAGACTAGGACCCGTGGGCACAGCTTTAAAATTAGAGGGGGTAAATTTAAAACTGAAATGAGACAACATTTCTTCAGCCAGAGAGTGGTGGGCTTGTGGAATTCATTGCCATGGGGTGCAGTGGAAGCCGGGACATTGGATGCCTTCAAGGCAGAGATCCACAAATTCTTGATCTCACAAGGAGTCAAGGGCTACGGGGAGAGTGCAGGGAAGTGGAGTTGAAATGCCCATCAGCCATGATTTAAATGGCGGAGTGGACTTGATGGGCCGAATGGCCTTACTTCCACTCCTACGTCTTATGGTCTTATGGTGCCTTTAATTGCATATCAATTCCAGTACCAGATCTGCTTATCACCAACCCTCTAATATTTGGCCCACTATGAGTTCTTGCTATACCTCTATTACCTTCAGGCTTAACTATTATAATCCACTCCTGAATAGTGTCCCATCTTTCATTGTCTATAAATTTGAACCCATTGATAGCTCTGGTGGCTGCATTCAATTCACAACAAGTCCGGCTCACCAATTAAGCCATGTTTGCTGGAATAAGCCACCCATCGGCCCCAATTTTAAAATTCTCATTTTCCCCAATTCCTCCACAGCCTCTCTCTTCCCATCTCTGTAACCTCCATACCCTATTGATCCTGTAGATCTCTACCTGTCTCAATGTCTAGCGTTTTGCACATGTCCAACTTTAATTGTTTTGATTATGCCTTCCAGTGAACCTTAAGCTCTGGAATTCAGTTCCTAAATATTTCTACCTCATGCCTTTCTGTCTTTCTTTCTGATACAGCTTAAGCTTATTGTTTTAACGAAGAATTTTGTCACTGACCCTCACTTGGCTTGATGTAGAAATCTGCTAGTTAATGCTCATGTAAAGAGCTATGGGACATTTTACCACATTAAAAGCACTATATAATTTGGTCATTGTTGTTTTGATAATGAATTTATCATTTATATAACAAGTATAAGTGCTGTTATACAGCAATAAAATGTTAATTTTACCCAAGAGTAAGTTTGAGGATACCACACCATCAGGAATGAACTCACTGCAATTTTCTCCAAAAATATTTGCATTCAGATAGCATCTTTCATGACCAACAATATGTCAAAGTAGATTACAGCAACTGAAGTACTTTAGGAGTGTAGTCACTGTTTTAATGTAGGAAGTAGAGCAGGCAATATGTCCTCATCACAAGTAGCAAAAGAGATAATGACTAGATAATCTATTATTTTGTGATGTGGTTTGAAGGTAACTATTTGCTCCAAAGCTAGGAATATCTCTCTTGTTCTTCTTCCAGAATAGTGTGTTGACATCTCGACTACCTATTCGAGCAAGCAGCTCGGGCTTCTGTTTAAAATCTCACCCAAAAGATGGCACCTGCAAAAGTGCAGCATTCAGTACCGCACGGGAGAGTCATACTAGATGTTTGTGTTCATGTGCTGGAGTGAATTGTGAACTGGAGCCTTGTGACTCAGAATCAAGAATGTTACCAATTGATCCAGGGCTGGCCAGCTAAAAATTGTTGTTTATTCACCAAGAGATCTCAGTTCATGTGGAGCTTTCTATTTTTGCCATTGAATTTCATCTGATTTGGCAATTTGCCAAGAGAAAAATAGATTCAGAGCTGACCTAGAGTTACGAACTATGGTTTCTCATTTTGTAAACTTGGTAGTGATATTTCTTAACACAACTTGCAATTTAATGAAGGTAATTTTATCAAGTACTAGCTTTAGTACACAATTGTTTTTGATCCGTTTAGTTAGCAGTTAATATTTAGACAGTAGACTATTTTAAAAAAACTTCTGTATGTCCAGTTTATGTAGCTAGTTGGCTCTATATTCAGCACGCTGTGATGGAAACAATCCAAAAATCATTGAAACCTATCACTACTCAAAAATATCAAATGAATACTGCTGCTTCTGCTTTCAAATTATTTTCCACTTATATCAGCTAATTGGATCTGTAATGACACATTGAAAAAATTGAAAGTAACAGGTGATGTTTACAGTTTTGTATTATGGTTTCTTTCTTTGCTTCTCGGGCAGAACTGAGCCAGTATATTAATAGCCATTACAAACATTATTATTGTGCTCAAAATGCCAAAACAAGATACTCTGCCCACATTTGCTCTCAACATAACATGCCTTTTACACATGTCCCCAACTTGCTATGTGGCCAATTGCTACCATGCAGCCAAATTTACCTTAGCCATCTACAGGCTTTAGGTTAATTACGTCCTTCTTTACCACAGACACAACTATCAATCAAAACCACTACCCAGTATATAAATCACTTTGAATGTTTGAAATTTAATGGGATGACTGATGAATTGACCTCTGCCAATTTTTAAAAATATCCGCTCCTAGAATCCCTATCCTTATAACATGAGTAATCAAATTGCTCATACCAAAGACTTGCAGAAGCATTCAAGACTCAGTCTATATCTGAGGAACAAATAACAAATATAATTGAAATATAAATCCTTTCAAAAAAGAATCCTTCTCATTATCAAATGACAACTGTTTCGATTTGCAGTAATGGGTATTTTTTTTTCAACTTAGTCCCCGCTAGAACGCATGAGTATTTGCAAGTCAGGAACCGAATGGAGAAGGAGGGGGCTTTACCAAGACTACTTTCGAGAGCCACAGCATCAACACTGCACTTCCACATTGTTTGGCCAGTATGGGAGGATGGATGGGCATCCGTTCTGTGAAATATTACTAACTAAAAGGACCATAGCATCAAATACAAGGTCTCAGGAACACTCAGATTTTTGAGTTGCAGCATCCAGAAAATTGGAGAGGAAACCTAGGAACGCTGTTCCCTACATCTCTCACTCTTACCTAGCAGTACTACTGAAGCACTATCTATGGGCTTGAAGTAAGGCGAGCTCCCCCAAGGACTGAAAAAGAGGACAATCACTTCAACCAAACAAAGGCCAAGGAAGACAGCAGCAGTGTTGTGAGGCAGACAGTTCAACAGGAGAATCCAGGGCCTCAAGGTAGGGGAATGCTAAAACACTTTCGGGTGCCAAACCCCACACTCTAACTTTCCCAGCTTTCTCCTACACAACACTCCACAGAACAACACACTCTTATTCCTCTCTCTCTAGGGCCTCATACTCTTATCTAAAAGTCACATACATTCAGTCTGATCCTATTTCTCTTTCACACCCAAGCTCCCTGTCACCCTCCACAAATGATGCCTTTCCAACGTCCCCATATAATGGCATTGAAGATTGAACCTCCTTGTTTTCTCTCCTGTCAAGGAAAGAGAAAACACACCTTAGCAAGAAACAGAAACATGCCAGTAACAGGCATCTTATTGGCTATTGCCAATGCATACTCACTTGCTCCAAAGGACAGAACATCTTGTCCTAGGAATATGTGCTGTCAGCAATTACCTACCACAAAAGCCTGAATCTTGTAGCACTGATGTTTAAACACGTGAAAGAACCAGTCCTATGGCTGTAAATCCTGTGTTAATAGTCTCGCTTTCTACCAACTGGAGCTCAGTATCCATCCCATTTTCTCAACTGAGGTGCAGGAGCAGAGGATAATACAGTTAGTGCTGCTGCTGGAATTGTTCCTTTTGCTGACAGTGCTGTTGATAATATTGCTCCTGCTTGTGCTTTTCACCAGAGGTGCAAGGCACAGTCATATGAGTTGCTCCCATGTTCTGGTGAAGGCTAGAAGGAGGGAATTGCAGGAGAAAGTATGTGAAGTGTAAGACAAGAGAAATGTGTTCCAAGAGGTTGGAAAAGTCAAGCAATTGCTTTCTGTAAGCAAAGAAGTGCTTTGAATAGCAGCAATGCTCATGGTCATATTTGGAGCTCTTCTTAGCTTTGAAAAAGATCTCCTGAAAATTCTCTGCCCATTGCTTTTTCGCCTCCAAGGTATTGGTGAGTTGCGTACAAGTTGGGAAATGGGTGCCGTGGCTTGGAAATCAGGAATGAAGGATTAAGGCATTTCTATAATATACTTAGGAAGACAATTGTTGCTTATTCAACAAATTTAAGAGGATTTCCTGCTTGCTTTCAGATCTTCCCCATTGATACTCAAAAAACCCTGTGGAAGGGCTTAGGGATCTCAATCCTAAAAGTCAGGAATTTAACTCCCTACCAGATTTCTCACTGACCTCTGAAAACCTGTAAAGATTGCACTCAGAGAATCCCTTGGACAGTTTACCAAATAGAAAAATGTTTGATTTTGTCATGGTCATGTCCCCTCAATGCTCCATGTTCCAGTACCCTCCAAACGTTAGCATTTGGTGTAAAGTTCCTCCCTTGACTCCCAGATACAGAGTTATTGAGGATAAGATACAATTACTGTGTGAAGGTGATGTAAGACAGTGAAATGTGGCATACCATGGCAATTGATCATGTGTCAGGAATAGCTGCAAGCTGCAGCAGTTTTAACAGATAGCCCCACCCCCAACACCCTAACAACTACAAACATGTGCAGCAAATTAATGGTTGGAAGTCATAAAAAGTTACAAATAAAAATTGAACTGCTTTGCCTACATATTTATAGCAAGGATGTATGTGATATTGAGGAGTCATGTAATTTTCTACTGCAAGTAGTGTAGAGTTCTGGCTAGGCTTCTCATTTGAAGAAGACCTTACACTCTGGAAACTAACAGTGGAATATGTCTTGGAGAATGCTAACGACAGTCATTGTCCTTGTTGCAGCCTGGTCACTTCTGAAACAGTTGCATTTGACGCTATGATGAAAATGTGCATACCCCCATGCCATCGTATCCGTTATTGCTGTGAGAATGCATCATGAATAGACTCTGAACAGAAGTGGGAATATATCCTGTTGGTTACAGCCCTTTTTGAAGGTCCATGTTTTAAATTTATCAACCAGACAAGTCAGATTAAAATTAGCCTATAAATCCAATGCGAGAGCACTGAGTTCTGTACCACAATATCACTATTCCTGAGATAAATAGGAACGTTTTAATACCAAGTGGTGAGAAGTTCATGCACTCATTATTGATATGTTCACTTTTTCCTGGCCTGAATGCCTTGATACAAATTGAATTATCGAATCCTAGTGTCATACAAAGAATTCAGGTCATGATTCAAATCCCTCAGGAGCGAAATGCTGAAATCAGCCAGTTGTATGTTAAGTTCAAATCACCACCTTGAACATGGTGGAAATTAGAGGAAAGGGACTATCATGTAATGCACACAAGTAACTCAGCAGAATAATATGATTCTGATTCATTTATAAGTATTTAGGAAAGAATCCATATTTGAGTGCAAAGAAACCCTTTTTTTTGTCAGCAATTGTAAAAAGGTTACCTGCTGAGTGAAATCCTCAGTGCAGCTTTTCGTGTTCCATTCTACAACAATAACAAAACAGTCAGATCTGATGAAAGTCATGCACTGTGGAATGTTAATCAGTCTAATGTGAGTGAATATTTTACAATAGATAACCAGAATAAAATAATTAGGTAACATTATTTTATTACTGGATATTAAACATTATAGTGTTTTGGCAATATATTTTGGCATAAAAATTTACAGACCTAAGTGCAAAAAGCAGGAGGCTTGGACTCATTGAGTAGCTGTTTGAGAGTTTTGGTACCAGGAGCACATTTTGCACCTGCCTGACAGATGGAAAATTTCCCAGGTATCTCCTGCATATGTAAGGCGGAGCAAATTCAACATGGCTAATTACTGCCTCAGTTAAGTATCAATCATCAATAAAGTAATGGAAAGGGTGAACAGCAATGCTAACATGAGATTTTTGCTTAGCAACACCTGCAGAACAATGCTAAGTTTTGATTCTATGTGGCCACTCAATTCTTGACCTCAGTATAGCTTTGGTTTAAAAATGGACAAAAGTGTTGAACTCCAGAGATGAGAGTGACTGTACTTGACATCAAAGCCACCCATTTGACTGTGTGAGGCATCAAGAAGCCCTAGCATAACTAGAGCCAATGGGAAGGAAAAGAAAAACTCTCTACTGGTTAGAATCATACCTAGCACAGAAGAATTTGATTGATGCTTGTGGGAGGTTAGTTATCTTGCCTTGAGGACATCACTGCAAGAGTTCCTCAGGGTAGTGTCCTTGGCCCAACCATCTTCAGTTGCTTCATCAACAACCTTCCCTCTATCATAATGTCAGAAGTGGAGGTGTTTACTGCACAATGTTCAGTAACATTCATGACTCCTCAGCAGGCCATGTCCAAATGCAGAAAGACCTGGACAATGTTCAGGTTTGAGCTGAAAACAAACAACTAATGTTCATGGTGCACAAATGTCAATAAATTACCATTTCCAATAAGGTAGAATCTAACCATTGCCGATTGACATTCTACAGCATCACTTCCACTAATTCCTGCACTATCAATATCCGGGTGGTGACCATTGACCAAAAACTGAACTGGACTCACCACAAAGATACTGTGGTTACAGACAGATAGAAGCTAGGAATCCAGCAGTAAGTAACTCACCCCCCGACTCCCTTAACCGTGCCTGCCATTTACAAGGCACAAGTCGGAAGTGTGATGGAATACTTCTCACTTGCCTGGCTGAATGCAGCTCCAACAACATTCAAGAAGCTTACCAACATCATCTAGAGCAAAGCAGTTTGCTTGATTCAAACCTCATCCGCAACTTCTAAGAATTACTCTATCACCACCGACACACAACGTCACGGTTAGTACCACCTACAAGATGCACTGAGATATCTCACCAAAGCTCCTTCAAAGCTCCTTCAAAATTTGCAACCACTAAGATCTAGAAGGATAAGGTAGTAGATCTGTGACAGCACCAAGTGTAAGCTCCATAAGCCAGTCACCATCCTGACTTGGAAATATATGGCAGTTCAATATATCACTGTCCCTAGGGCAAAATCCTGGAATTCCAAATCTAACAGCATTGTGAATGAATCTAAATCAAATGAATTACAACAGGACAAGAGGCAGTTCATCATCATCCTTCTAAATGGAAATTAGCATGGCCAATAAATGCCGACAAATGAAGTCCACTTATGAATGAATATTTAAAAACATATTTTTTTTAAAAATATTTTAAAAACCTAAGCTCTTGATTACTATTTCTATTTTGAGCAAAATAATTTCTGCATTTGTTGTCACTGTAACAATCATGTACGTATGGCCTCTAATTTGAATTCACCCGTAAGTGGAAATATTCTTTTCACATCTACCCTGTCCAAATTTTTGATCATTAAGACTGAATTCTGAAGAAGAGTCATTCCAAACTAAAAATATTAAGCCTGTTTCACTCTTTACAGATGTTGCTACATCTACTGAGTTCCCTAGCATTCTCTATGTTCACTTAAAATGACTTCACTACTTTTAGACAAATTAAACTCCAAAGCTTAGTTAGCATTTTTAATTGCTTTGCTGACTTGCCAAGCTAATTTTAGTCAGATTGCATCACTTGCATACTTAATTCTCTTTGCTCTTCTGCACCTTAAATTTTCGTATTTTTTATTATTGTAGTTGATGCTTCTGTTTATTTTTCCTGACAAGGGCTATAGCCTTATTTGAATTAAGTTTAAAATTTTCCTTTTAACTGCTCAGTCTGTACAATGGACTAAGCGCCTTCCTGCATTGTTTGATACTATGCAGCCAACACAAATAAAGGTTTGTTTTCTGAGAGTTTCACTGGTGGCAATTTTACAGGTGGCAAACATTTAAGAGGCCGTTGCTAGGAATGCATCCAAATAAAGATGGTAGCCTACCTCATTGAATTACTGGCCCAATGTGAGAGCTGTCTGTTCTGTTGCCCCGTCAGTCCATGTTCTTGAATGGCTGGTACAGATGTATTTCTGGGCTGGGGACAGACAAACACCAACAACTGAAGGAGTATCCATCTGGCAGCAGTGATGGGCTACAGGGCAAAAAATGCTGAGGCCCCTTTTTCGGGAATGGAGCCTCGTAAACATAGCAGTTATAATGCGAGAAACAGAAAGATTTTACTATCATTATATTAGTTGCCCAGCTCCAAAACCTTAAGAAAATCAAGTCCAATGATTTTTTTGTACTGAATGAACTTGATACATTAGCCTGTTTTCCTGAAAAGAGGCAACATGGAGTTTTCACCAGCCTCAAAGACTTCTTGTCAATTACATTAAATTTTGCTCAGGGTCACTGATAATATTAACCCATTTTTAATCAGAAAAGTAATGGTTAATTTGCCCCCGAATGAGGCATGCTTCAAAATGTTCTTCCTATCACGGACAGTTAGACCACTGCTCAAGGTGAGGCATCTGCAGGTCCTACATGTAATTTGCGGTCCAATGCTGCAAACATTCCTGGGCTCCATGCTAGAGGAAACTGATTGAAAAGATACTCATGGGCTGTGGAATCTACCATGATCATATGTCTTTTGATCAAGTTTTCTGGAAAATGCAATTTAGTTTATTGGTGCTTTTTTAAGGCATCCTACATTCATTGGAAGTCGTGGAGAAAGCGTTATTATAATATATAAATGTTTTAATCAAAGTTAATGACTAATTGTTAGCCTCTCAACAATGCAACCATTACTCATTGAAATATTCATTTGTGATTTACTTTTTACTTAGAAACTTTAAATATCCCAGACTGTAGGACATGTACTGTACTTGTCAGTTGCATGGATCATGAATTATAATCTGTCCTTGTGGTATGCAGTATTAACATGAAGAACTAAGAAATCAGATGGTTTAACATTTCAAAGAGACTGCAAGGGGTGACTGCAGCAAGGGAATGGCTGATGGAGGAAATACAGGCAGTAGCAGACTTGTGGCACATTAAGCTCCGTGCCCAGCATTCCTTTCTCTTAAACTCAAGGGAAAGACAGTTTAGGGGAATTGCAAAACTACTGCCACCCATTTTACAACTAATCAAGGTTGAATTTTAAGACCAAAAAATTGAGCAGGAATAGAAAATAAAAATTTGAATAAATTTTAAGAGCAAAACTAAGGATTAGTGGCCCAATCTATTTATTTAAAACATAAATTATCTCCAGAAATAAATACTGACTTCCACTGGGAATTCAATAGAAAAAAAACTGCTGAAAGTATGCTTCGTTGATTGCTTGGCCTAGCAAGAGGAATCGGAAAAAATCTTTTCCTGCAGGAATGATCCGTGGGAATGAATAAACTGAGAATTGCTGACAAGTATACTTTATTGTGCTGAGAAAGCCATTATGAAAGTTTGCTGATAAATTACATTCCAGTTCTCCTATTTGTCTTCATGTATTTGCATCTATGGAATGAATGCAATGCAATGTTATAGCTGCAGGTTTACATAGCACTACAATTTAAACTGATTTGATTAAGTAGCATATTTTGTATATCCTTGAAAGAGAAGTTAATATTATAAATACCTATAGTTTAGTCTGCTGCATTTAAGTGATTTAACAATAAGTGAAAATAGATCTATTTATGATGGGGCAAATCACTGGGTAGAATGTAGCACAATTTAATTTTCCTGTCCCATTTCCTGTCTGTTCTCTATGGGCTGCTACAAATGCACACTGAGACAAACATCTACTGCATCTGGAGGACCATCAGATGAATGAAAGATAATATTTAATCTGTCCAAAACTTGTTGGTCTTCTGGCGTGAGGAGTTAACTTCAAGTAAGTGCAGCAGACTGGTACATGCCAAGGTCCAGGACTATGTGCTGAAGGACAAACTGAAGCTTGGGGCAGCTGCCACCAAAGGAAAAGACCACTGTCTAAGGCCTTTCCACAGAAGTATAGCGGGGGCCGTTTCAGTTACCAGACCTACTCTTTCTCTCAAAATGTATGTAAAAAGCATCCTGCATGAGTAGGAAATGCCTTCCGTTTTGCAACTGCAGGGAATGTCAAATTCCAATGTTTGTTTTCTCTTTATATTCCAAAACTGTGCAAAACTGTTTTAGCACCTGTATATGTGCATAAAGATAACTTCTGATGAATAAAGTATATCATTGCATTCCAAAAAAATTTATTTTTTCCCTTTATCACTTATCTCCTAAATCAAGTAGCTCGTAATTGAATAAATTTTCAAAGATTTGATCTATCCCTGTCCAGTGTTCACAATTCCAACAGCTACGAAACAGCAGTCAGAAGCAAAACAGCAGAATATCTTGTTCCCTCCATGTGATGCTACTTCTCAGTATAAACCTATACCAAAATACTGTTTAGGATGGACAAATGCAACACAGTAGTTAAACTTGGAATTGGTCTGGTCTTTGTTTTTATGGCCCGATGCCTTAACCCAAGAGAAGAAAAAACATCTTTCAGTTCTCCAGTTTTTGGGGAAGCATTTGACCAAGACTTTGCAGGCTAAATGGTGATAGAGGGTGTGGCAGAGGTTAGAGAAGCAAGAAAAGTTGGAGAAATGATAAACCAAAATACCCTAGTTGCAAAAAACCAGAGTCAAAATAATTATTTTTTAAGGAATGCTGTTCTTGAGATTTTCTCCAGGGTTTTGGTTTTGATTTTCGGTGGCTACCATTTGGTCTTTAGGGACTCTACATTCATTCTCACTAGTTCCTTCATTAAATGATGCAATCATATTGTAACAATATCTTCTGCAAACAATGACTGCTGGAAATCGCAGCAGGTCAGGCAGCATCCATGGAGAGAGAGCAAGCTGTCTTCTGTACTTGTATCAGTATGTGAGAGCTTTAGACTCACACAGAAACAGAAGAACTCATCAACATCCTCAATTATGACTGCTCCATTAGACTTAAAGTCACAAAGAAAACATTAACTTCCTAGACACCACAGTATTTAAATTAACACAAAACAACAATATAAAAACTACTGGCTCACACTATGAAACACAAAAATTCATCACCCTAAACATGTTTTCCATGAAACTGTTGGGGTCAGTCGAACAACTGCATGTTTGTCCCAAATATAGTCACTGGACCTCAAGTAATTCAAATTATGTGAGATGAATAATATGTAAATTCAATATCTTTGATGAAATACAACTGTTTAATATTAAATTAGCCAACTGACACAGTGTTCATTACAATTGTATCCAGTACATTTTTCTCTGATGTGGTAACTCCTGAATCCTGAACTAAAGATTGCACATTAATTTGTAAGAAACATATTACCTCAGCATTTTTCTGGCTCCCTGTTAACTGAATACTCCTTTTTCAAAAGCTTTAGAACTATTCTTTCCACTCTACAGATCCTTACTCCACTTTATAGTCCCAATTTCCCCTTTGTGATCTTCTTACTCCTTTGCACACCCCAACTCCCATTTGCAGTCCCTTGCTGTCCTTTACAACCTCTTGCCCCATTTGCAGCCTCATCATCCATTCACCAAGTCAGCCTCTCCTGGCCTGTCAGCCTTGCGATCCGGATCCTGGCCATGCCAGCCATGCTCCTCACCTACATCGGTATCACCACTTCATGTCCCAGCCCCTCCCATGGCCCCAGTCTTATATCCGAGATATTCGTTTCCAGGCCTCGGCATGGCAGCTTTGCTGACCAATCACCCCACTCCAGCTTCAGCTTGAGGCCTCACCAGTTTCCCTTTCTGGACCCCAGCCCCACTTCTTATTCCCCTATTCTGGGCCCCAGCCAAACTTCTCTTTCCTTAATTCCAGGCCCCGTCTCATTTCTCATTCCACCAGCCCAGGCACCAACCCCAGCCCCAGCCTCATTCCCTACTCATTGCAATCTTGGGTCTCAGAGCTGTACTTCCTCCAGCCTTACTGGCTGCTGCCACTTATCTCACTGCTGCTCCAATTACAGGCAGCTTCTCTGATTCCCATTTGCTGCTGCTACACTGGGGTAGGTCACAAGTTGATCTGGCTGACTCTGTAACAGGAATAGGCATCTTCTCATGCCCCCCACCCCCTCCTACTTTTCTGGAATTGGGGAAGCTTTTAAGGAACTTGTGGTTCGTGGCATCTCAGATATGTTGTGAATCACAGGCCAGAGAAGGGGACATTTTAAAAGGCAACAAAAATAGAAATTGCTGGGAAAATCAACAGATCCTGCAGCATCTGTGGAGAGAAAGCAGTCAAAGTTTGGACCATTCGGAAGAAGGGTCACTAGGTCCGAAATACAAATTGCTTTCACTCCATAAATGCTGCCAGATCTGCTGGGTCTTCCCAGTAATTTTTGTTTTTACTTCTGATTTCCAGCATTCTCAGTTCTTTGTATTTTTTTTTATTTTAGAAGCAAATTCAGTCGGGCTCATGCAACCCTCCCATGCCAATCTTTAAACGTGTACTAACTACCTATGGCTCTTCATCATCTTCATGCCCAACTGTGCCCCTCATGACTCCTTTTATATATAGTACACATGTTGGTTTATTTATTTACCATTTATCCATTTACCCACTATTCACTTTGTACAAAAACAATAAATCCTCTAGCAAGAATAAGATGTGTGAAAAGCTTTAATTAAAGTAACTCATCTCATTTGTAGTTTTCTACTCCCTTAACAAAAACAGTTTTTACTACAGACTTAAAAAGTGTGAATCATTTGGACCTTTAAAGTATCAGTTGCAGAAACATCAAGGATTTGAAACTTCTTCATCTTGTGCAAATAAACACCATGTAATATGCAAAATAGATCACAGAGCAAGACCTGTCAATCCAGCAATGTTTTCCTTGAGATGTCAAGCATCATCACAGATGCTGACAGACCTGCTGAGCTTTTACAGCAACTTTGTTTTGTTCCTGATTTACAGCATCCATAGTTCTTTTGGTTTTTATTATCAACAGACTAATGGGTGTGTGATTGTAAAAGGAAGCAACAGGCCCAATTCCCGTTACCGGTTGCCCTCCCAAAATGAACATCACAGCTTTGCACTTTCTCCCAAGGTGAGTACAGTGAGCTGGAAAATATCCCGACTCCCAAGACCTGCTTCTAAGATAAAGACTCAGCCTTCCACTTCAGATCAATGTTCATTTAGGAATGAGATGAGGACACGCTTATTCGCCCAGAAAGTGGTTAGTCTGTAGCCAGTTGAAAAGACGTTTCAGTATTAAAGACATCAAGAGATAAGGGGAAGTGTGGGAAAATAGTGTTGAGCTACAAGATCAGCCATGATTGTGTTGAATAGTGGAGGAAGCTCAATGTGCTAAATGTTCTGTTCCTTCTTTTATGATTGTTTGAATGCTGTGATAAGCTAAATGGGCAGGTGCAGTCTTATGGTAAATTTTACACTAAATGTGAACATATGAAATAGGAGCAGAAGTGGGCTACTCAGCCTAATCTGCCACTCAGTAAGATCATGTCCTATATTTGTTGCTTGTGTTATGTCTATCTTTTTGATATACCACCCTTTAATTCTTTATGGTTTTGGATACCAGGGATTATGCTATAAACTTTAAAAGGGCAGACACCCAGACCGTATTAGGAAATGATTATTATTGGAGATAATAAATTAAATAATGTCATTGATTGCTGCCTTTACCTCAAAGCAAAATATCTCCTGTGGATATTCCAACTGACAGTAGAAATTGACCCAATTACAGGCAGAATCTTGACCCAAAAGCACCATCCTGCCTCAGGGACTCCAAATCAACTTTCCACGGGTGGGTCTGGCTGTGGAAGCTAATTCTTCTTCCAGTGCTAAATACAAAATATCCAGCCTTTATTCCAGTATTTAGACAAGCAGCACAATAGTGTGATTGGATTATTAGCAATTCTCACCTCTTCATAAACAAAGACCAAAGAATTATAGATGTTTGAAATCTGAAACAAAAACAAAAAATTGGAAACATTTAGTAGGTCTCATGTCCTTGTTGAAGAAAATGTACAACTAAGTTTATTAAGGAGTTAATTGAATAGCAGTTGTATATTTAATTGTATTCAGCAGTAGGCATTAATTTAGAATTCACTTGTGCTGCTATATATCTGTAAACAGTACAGAAAAGGTTTGTATATATAGAAACAGACTGAATCTGCCACTTTGATGCAATTGGTCAGTGTGTTCAGCATCTTACTGAAAGGTTGGTGGTTTGAGACCATCCAGACACTAAGCTTTAATTGCTTTTGCTTCATCAACAATCATTACTGCATCATTTAGGATTGTTAATGGATAGTTTGGCTGCAAGAAAGTACACCCCACAAAATACTTGTAACTTTGTCAGGATGTCAACTGGTCTAACATGCCAGACTTGAGGACAGCCATGCCTTAGCAAAACCTGGTGAATTCTGGTTCTTTTCAGCCAGTTTCCCTTGTGCTCTAGTGGAAAGGATGCAGCACTTCCACTGTGATAATGGGAACTGCAGATGCTGGAGAATCCAAGACAACAAAGTGTGGAGCTGGATGAACACAGCAGGCCAAGCAGCATCTCAAGAGCACAAAAGCTGACGTTTCGGGCCTAGACCCTTCATCAGAGAGGGGGATGGGGAGAGGGAACTGGAATTAATAGGGAGAGAGGGGGAGGCGGACCAAAGACGGAGAGAAAAGAAGATAGGTAGAGAGGAGAGTATTGGTGAGAAGGTAGGGAGGGGATAGGTCTGTCCAGGGAAGACGGACAGGTCAAGGAAGCAGGATGAGGTGGTAGGTAGGAAATGGAGGTGGGGCTTGAGGTGGGAGGAAGGGATGGGTGATAGGAAGAACAGGTTAGGGAGGCAGAGACAGGCTGTCCTGGTTTTGGGATGCACTGGGGGGAGGGGATGAGCTGGGCTGGTTTTGTGATGCAGTGGGAGGAGTGGAAGAACTGGGCTGGTTTTGGGATGCAGTGGGGGAAGGGGAGATTTTGAAGCTTGTGAAGTCCACATTGATACCATTGGGCTGCAGGGTTCCCAAGCGGAATATGAGTTGCTGTTCTTGCAACCTTCGGGTGGCATCATTGTGGCACTGTAGGAGGCCCATAATGGACATGTCGTCTGAGGAATAGGAGGGGGAGTTAAAATGGTTCGCGACTGGGAGGTGCAGTTGTTTGTTGCGAACCGAGCGGAGGTATTCTGCAAAGCGGTCGCCAAGCCTCCGCTTGGTTTCCCCAATGTAGAGGAAGCCACACCGGGTACAATGGATACAGTATATCACATTGGCAGATGTGCAGGTGAACATCTGCTTGATATGGAAGGTCATCTTGGGGCCTGGGATAGGGGTGAGGGAGGAGGTGTGGGGGCAAGTGTAGCACTTCCTGCAGTTGCAGCGGAAGGTCCCGGGTGTGGTGGGGTTGGAGGGGAGTGTGGAGCGGACAAGGGAGTCGCGGAGAGAGTGGTCTCTCCGGAAGGCAGACAAGGGTGCAGATGGAAAAATAGCTTGGGTGGTGGCGTCAGATTGTAGATGGCGGAAGTGTCGGATGATGATGCGTTGTATCCGGAGGTTGGTGGGGTGGTACTTCCACTGTGGCCCAGATTTGAATTCTGTTTGGGAAATAGCTCCTTGCCTCAGGGCCCTGTGGTAATCACCCTACCACTGAAGTACAAGGTCTGCATTCTCCCACCTGTCCTGACAGTCTATCATAACATTTCAAAACAAATCGATTAAAAAATCCTTTCAGAAACAGACTGAGAGTGTGAAAATGTGTGCCTACATCTGTAAATCAAAGCTTGTGCAGCATATGAGATGAATCCAGGTGTATCTACCATTGCCTGGATTTCTAGAAAGAACATAAAGTGAACTGTTTCTGAGATAGTAAGAATTGCAGATACTGCAATCAGAGACAATACAGTGTGGAGCTGGAGGAACACAGCAGGCCAGGCAGCATCAAGAGGAGCAGGTTGGGACCTGAAACATCAACTTGCCCGCTCTTCTGATACTGCTTGGCCTGCTTTGTTCCTCCACCTCCACATTTTGTCATCTATAAAGCAAACTACTAAATGTTTTACCATTTTCTGTTTTTTGTTCCCCTCGTATAATGGTCAGCTAACTCACATTTGGAATTCCCATTGATTTAAATAATCCATAAATTTCAGCATCTTCTGTAAATCATTTGACAAATTTTACAATTTTTGATGTTAATCTGTATCATGCTTCCATTGCTAGCAAATATATACCGCAGTTTAGCAACTTAATTTCAATACTTAATACTCACTACTCTAGATATGAATTGAGGTAATTCTGGTAATGAATTGCATAAGTTAATGACCTTTTGATTTTCCTTCCGTGCACGTTTCTGGGTATCCTCTTTGCAACTACACGTTACATTTGGATTTTGTTACTTGTGGCTCAAAATGTTAAGAATCCTGGAAAGTGAAAGCATCACCTCAGAGAATTGATTCAGAATAAGTCATTTTTCAGTTCCAATGACAATCCTTTGGCAACTATAAATCTTTAACATCTAACATTATACTTCTAGATAATCACTATCTTGTAATTATATGCTCGTTAGTGTTTCAGAATTATCAGACAAACCAGTCTATTTTTTTGCAGAGATGTAATTGCAAAAAAAATTACAAATTAAATTTCTGGTGGAGAAATTTGAAAATTAAACAAGCCCAGTAAAAAAAAGTATATATTCCTTTCTGAAAAGCAAGATAAATTCATCTTTTTAAAGACACTGCTGCAGGAGCTCTTCTACTTGTTGATTTAGTAATGAAAAGAAACACATCCTATTCTTGCACTGTTATGCTGCCACAATGTAACATAGGAGGTACAAAATATTTTCTGAATAGAACGTTATTTCCAGTGCTATTCATGTTTCCTTTCCAGTTTGTGATCCTAAGATGCAGTGATTTAAATTAAACTTCTTAATCTAAAGTTTTTCTATCCCACCAGCATTCCTACTGCACACGCAGATGCTCCAATTAGGTGCACACGTAACTCAAACAATGCCCCCAATCCCAAGTCTTCAACAATGCAGTTTCCTCATCCTAGCTGAAGGCACCCAGTGTCTCAACAGTTAAAAGGAGAAATTAGCACAGCCATTCATGAACAGAGATACATGCTCTGTGGGAAGGTTGCAAAAGAAGTTCATTCTAGCTGTGTGAAGAAGAACTTGACTTTGCTGTGGGCAAATTGCCAAATCAGGATGAGTGCTTTAAAGCTGCAATTGTTTCTTTTCTCGGGGAGCTGTATTTATGTGACAGTTCTGTCATCGCTAGTCTGCATTGAAAATTTAAATATGCATCTTCAAGCCGTGCTTCAGGCAAAAGATTTGCACATTATTGATATCATTTTTTCCAATCTAAAACAGCACAAATTTCATTTGGGTGTCTGTAGACAATCAAAGTGCTGTACACAAGAATGGGTGGTATAAACAATATAATTTCCTGCAGCTTTATTTAATGCTCATTATACCGATTCACTGATAATACTGCTGGCTTAAAAAATACATGACTTTATTTTGCTGAGTATTTCTGCAATTTACAGCTTTGCATCACCACACTTTTCATAAGTCACTATTCAGTTCCAATGACAATTTGTTAAGGTTAAATTTTTAACCCAGCTCTTTGCTTGTGGCCAGAGTTATGCTAATACAATCAAACACCAACAGGATTAGCACCAGCACTGCACTGTTAGGAGATTGTAAATAATAGTTTATAATCTTTGGACATATCCTCCAAAGTAAAGTTTGAAAGTTAAGGGGAAATACTAACATTTATAGTTTTGACAAAGATTTGCAGCTCGGGTTGTGAACGAGGTTGTTGGCTTGCTTGCCGAGCTGTCTTGTTCTCGTTCAGACATTTCGCCACCATGCTAGGTGATATCATCAGTGAAGCCTCCAATAAAATGATGTTATTCTACTCCTCTTGGAATTTGGATATCTCTGCAACTTCATCCGCAGATGCCTACTAAACAGACAACAACAGGAGGACACAGTACGCCCTAACATATTGGTCATATAAAGAACATATTGGAACTGACAACAAGACTCCTAAGACCACCAGGAATCTTGGTAGACCATAAGCCGATGGCCATTTTAGATTAGATTCCCTACAGTTTGGAAACAGGCCCTTCAGCCCAACAAGTCCAGACCACCCCTTGGAACATCCCGCCCAGACCCATCCCCCTATAGCCCACACACCCCTGAACACTATGGGTAATTTAGCATGGCCAACCTACCTAGCCTGCACATCTTTGGACTGTGGGAGGAAACCAGAGCACCCGGAGGAAACCCACACAGGCATGGGGAGAATGTGCAAACTCCACACAGACGTGTTATGGGTTTGGAGGCTGGAATCGAACCTGGGTCCCTGGCGCTGTGAGGCTGCATTGCTAACCACTGAGCCACCAGGCCGCCCATTTTGTGACAAACACTCACAAGGATTAAAGACGCCATTCCCACAGCATGCAGAACCAACATGGTTTACAAAATACCATGCATTGACTACCACAAACAGAACATGGGACAGACAGAAGGATACTAACCATCAAAGTACACGAACATCAGCTAGCAGCAAAATGGCACGACGACCTCTCCTTAATATTGGTGCACTCAGACAATGAAGGCCATCAGTTTAACTGGAACAACGTAACCATAACAGCCCAAGCCAAACATAGAC
The DNA here is from genome assembly GCF_030684315.1 of Stegostoma tigrinum. Lineage (NCBI taxonomy): Eukaryota > Metazoa > Chordata > Chondrichthyes > Orectolobiformes > Stegostomatidae > Stegostoma > Stegostoma tigrinum. The sequence goes on along the minus strand of NC_081367.1, from coordinate 27,706,664 downwards.
ACACATGGGAATTCCTAGAGGCATGATCTCCACCCGTAATGCAATCAACATAATATAGAATTGGGCCCCATATACAAACCCGTACAGATCAAAGTGGAAATGACACATCTCACCATAACAGACCAGACAGTATAAATTCCAAGTGAGGTAGAATAACAAAGCTTCATCGGAGGCTCCACTGATGATGGCACCTAGCGTGATGATGAAATGCCTGAATGAAAACAAGTCAGCTCAGTGACCAAGTCAACAACCACAAATATTTACTTTAGCCAGACTCATTGCAAGACAGGCTACTTATTGCTTATGGGAAAGAAATGAAACATTTGCCAGAGAAAGTCAAAGATGTGTGCATTACCTTCTATCAACTTATTCAAACAGTTGACAATGGCAAATCACATTCCTCTCATAGCCAAAAACAGTTCCAAGCACTCCTCATGTTAGCAGACCATTAATAGTGTTTCATTCCAAATTGTGCCATTGCACGATTGAACATGGAAGGCAAAGTGCAAACAAATATTCTGACTCTTTAGGTGGATCTTCCAGTCTCCACAGGGGACATGAGGGCAGCAGGAAGGGGTAGGGGGCATCAAGAAAATATGAGATAATCAAATTGGGAGAGGGAAAAATCTGTGATCTACAATTGTAAACAATGATTTCGTGAAAATCTTGGCATTACCTTCTGTCAGGTTATTTAGGTTCCAATAATTTGCATAGAATTACATGCAGAAACATAGAAGGGTGAGCAGGAGTAGGCCATTCCACATCTTGAGCCTGCTAGCCATTCAGATAATCATGCTGACCATCGAGCTTAAAACCCTAATCCCATCCTTCCCCCATATCCCTTGATCCCTTTAGCCATAACTAGCCCTTTAGCTACATCTGTCTCCTTCTTGAAAGCACATAACGTTTTGGTCACAACTACTTTCTGTGGCTCACAACTCTCTGGGTGGAAAATTTCTCCTCATCTCAGTCCCAAAAGTTTTACCCCTTATCCTTAAACTATGACCCCTTGGTTTTCGGCTTCCCTACCATAGGGAGCATCCTTCCTGCACTTAATCTGTGTATTCCTGCTGGATATTATAGACTACAATGAGATCCTTCTTCTTTCTCTTAAACTCTAGTGAATACAATTCTCACTGACTCAATCTCTCCTCATATATCAGTCCTGACATCCCAAGAAACAATTTGGTAAATCTTCGCCATACTCCCACTGTGGCATTCTTTTTCAGATAAGGAGGCCAAAATTGCACAGAATATTCCAGTACGGCCTCACCAATGCCCTATATAATTTCTTAATTCATTCATGGGATGTGGGCTTCGCTGGCTGGCCAGCATTTTATTGCCCATTCCTAGTTAACCTTGCGAAGGTGGTGATGAGCTGCCTTCTTGAACTGCTACAGTCCATATGCTGTAGGTTGAATTACAATGCCATTAGGAAGGGCATTCCAGGATTTTGATCCAGCAAAAGTGACAGAGTGGCAATATATTTCAAAGACATTATGGTGATTGGTTTGCAGGGGAACTTGCAGATGGTGGTGTACTCCTGTATCTTCCAGATGGACGTGATCATGGGTTTGGAAGGTGCTGTCTAAGGATCTTAGGTGAATTTCTGCAGTGCATCTTGTAGTTAGTCCACACTGCTGCTACTGAGTGGAGGGAGTGTATGTTTGTGGTTGTCGTGCCAATCAAGTAGACTGCTTTGTCCTGCATTCCTGGATGATATCAAACTTCGTGAGTGTCATTGGAGTTGCACCCATCCAGACAAGTGGGAAGTACTCCACCACATTCTGGACTTCTGCCTTGTAGATGGTGGACAAGTTTTGGTGAGTCAGGAGATGAGTTACTCACTGCAATATTCCTAGCCTCTGACTTGCTGTTGTAGCCACCATGTTTATGTGATGAATCCGGTTGAGTTTCTGGTCAATCGTGATGTCAAGTGATGTTGATGTATAATTGCAGCAAGATATCCTTGTTCTTGTACTCGAATCCTCTTGCAATGAAGGCCAACATACAGTTTGCATTCTTTTCAGCAAATAGTACATAAGGAACCTAGGTCTTATTGAATATTCCCCTCTCTCAATTTACAGTCATTTAAATAATAAGCTGCCTTCCTATTTTTCCTACCAAAGTTGATAACCTCTGTATTCACATTATGCTGCATTTGCCATGTATTAGCCCACTCTCTCAGCCTGCCCAAATCACACTGCAACATCTCTACAACCTCCTCATAGATCATCCTTCAACCCAGCTTTGTGTCATCTGCAAATTTTGATACATCACATTTAGTTCCCTCATCTAAATAATCCCTGCTGCACCCCACTAGTGACCGCCTGCCAGTCACAAAATTTAGGCCTGAAACGTCAACTTTTGTGCTCCTGAGATGCTGCTTGGCCTGCTGTGTTCATCCAGCTTCACACTTTATTACCTTGGATTCTCCAGCATCTGCAGTTCCCATTATCTCTGATACAATTTAGTTCTACTGTTTGTTTTCTGTCTGCCAACCAGTTTTCCATCCATCTCAATGCACCACCACCAATCTTGAATTTTACACGCTAATCCCTCACATGGGATTACATTGAAAGTGTTCTGTAAGTGTAAATAAACCACAACCACTGACTCCCATGATCAACTCTGCTAGTTATGCCCTTGAAGAGCTTCAGTAGAGTTGTCAATCATGTTATTTGTATTTGCCTAGTTCTTGTCTTCTCTGCCTGAACATCATTGGTAACTGTTTGATGATTCATGCAAAGTGCCATTTTTTTACAGTGAGTATGGCAAGGAGAGAGACCCAAAGTTGTCTCTACAAAAGCAGGATTGAACCTTGTGCTGCTAGTATCAACCTGATCTACAATATAGCTATCTAACCATTTGAGCTAAAAGGCTGTGGTGTTATATATTAACAACATGAGTCCAAGAGCTTATTTTGTAATGATGTAAGATCATATGCCGGTAAAACTCTAAAGAGAGAGAAGATAATCCATACACATGTCAAAAACTGACTGCATGTGTGCACATTTATAGTGCCTTTGCTGAGCTGGTGCACAAAGTGTTTTGCATAGCCTAATTTGCCTATTCAAAGTGCGTCAACTTCAACTAACATTTTTCCCATTTGGATTCGAGCATTATTTTCCAGGCTTCTTGTTTTAATGTGTGCTGTGAATATTTGTTTTAATTTCTTCCAATGAGGAGTCAGACTTATTCTAACATGACAAATTTGTAAATTTTCCTTCCTCTTCCTTCTGTAAGTTGGCCATTCATGTGAGCACTTCCTCATAGAGGAGTTAAGTTTTCAGTATATCCATATTGTGGGCTGAGTAAATACGCAAACAATTGATTCTTGACGAGGGAGTGAAACTCATTGTGCCTTTCTGCCACAGTATGTTAACCAAAAGTTCTATAACTTGTGCCTCTCTGACAGCAGAAGTAATTTCATTATGATGCATACCTTAAGGTTAGGGGTCCTGCAGGTCTACTGAAAAACAGTTGAAATATCACCACTGGTTGATGGTGAAGTTTGTAGGTCGTCTTGAGTTGCTCCTTGTAATTGTGAATATTTTTTCATTTGGCCTTGAGGGTCATTGGTAGCCAATAAATAAGCTACATATAATGTTACAATTTATGCTACTGTAGGTAATCTTGGCAATCGCAAGGTGACAGGTTGCATTAAAGTCCAAGCAATGAATGTTTTGTTGTGAGACTGAAAGTATTCTTTCGTTCAATTATATGCGTGAATATTAAGATTTTTCCTGAAAAATCACACTTTGCCAAAGCTTTCATCTTGCACTCAGGATATTTCATATTCCTAAATGTATGCGGAATTACACTAACAACCAATTTAGGATTGTCAGTCAAACTCACAGTGCACTACATTTGTATGTGCTGGTAGCTATATATGTTCATACACAGAGCCCTGTCCTTTGTAGACTGAAAACAAATACAAACACACTGTGCCTAGTTCAACTTAACAAAATAGGCGATGCCTATTTATTGTTTTATCCCCAGGCAATGCTGTGACAAATGAAAGTCAACTTGTCTAGTGTAAAACTTAGGCATAGCCTGACAGTATGAAGGGTCTAGGCCTGAAACATCAGCTTTTGTGCTCCTTAGATGCTGCTTGGCCTGCTGTGTTCATCCAGCTCCACATTTTGTTATCTAGTAGACTGTCAATCCTTGTTAATGGGTGCATTCTCCATGGCAACGCATCTACCCAATCAGTACAGTTACCAACCAATCACACTGTCTTCTCATATAGTTTAAATGTTGGTTTGCGCCTTGAATTTGTATTCATGCAAAATATTCTAATGAACACAAGATGAAAAGGAGGATGAAAAAAATCTCTTTTCATCAATATTCAAATTCTGTATCACTAAATAATCACCAAACAAACAAAGAGATCCAGGGTGCGTATTTCCTTGAAAATGGAGTCACAGGTATACAGGGTGGTGAACAAGGCATTTGGTACACTTTCTGTCATTGGTCAGAATATTGGATTTGGGACGTCATGTTGCAGCAAGACAGGATATTGGTGAGGCCACCTTTAGAATACTGCAGCTGATTTTGGTCGCTCTGCCGTAGGAAGGATGCTGTTAAACTTGAGAAGGTGCAGAAAAGATTTGCAAGGTTGTTGCCTGAACTGGACGGTTTGAGTTGTAGGGAGAGGCTGAATAGACTGGGGCTCTTTTCCCTGGAGAGTCGGAAGCTGAGGGATAACGTTATAGAACTTTATAAAACTATGAATAATGTGTTTTTCCTAGGGTGGTGGATGTCCGAAACTAGGGGGAATAAGTTTAAGGTGAAAGGGGAAATATTTAAAAAGGACTGGAGGGGCAATTTTTTCTTGCAGAGAGTGGTGCATGTATGGAATGAGCTGCCAGAGGAAGTGGTGGAGGTAGGTACAATTATCTTATTTAAAAGGCACCTGGATGTGTATATGAAAATGAAGAGTTTAGAGGTGTATGGGCCAAATGGTGGCAAATGGCACTGTATCACATTGGGGTATCTGGTCAGTCCAGACGAGTTGGACCATGGGGTCCGTTTCTGTGCTGTATGATTCTATAACTCGATGAATATTTAAATTTAAAGATCAATTTTCTTCTTTGAAAAACCAAAAAGGAGAAAAGAATTAGTATTCAATCTAAAGCCTCTTTCTATCAATGTTATTTTTGATTATATTTATGACAGCTGAGAGTTTCATTACTTGAAAGTTAACTGACCCTAAAAGAGAGGAAGCCCAATTCATGAACATAACCTCCATAGCAGAGCAGCAGAGACATTGAAACTCTGAAACTCTGGATTACTTATGAATCTCTACTGCTGTTTATTTTTTGTGCAGTTTCCCAGATTATATCATTTTACACTGTTTTACCAGTGGTACTTTGAAAAATCAAAAAATTAGCAATAAACAAGAAGGTCCCATTGTCAGTCAGAATTACTTTTTTTCATCAATTAGATGTGGTATTGCTGGCTATGCTAGCATTTCTTCCTCATCTCTAATTGCACTGGAGATGGTGACGGTGAGCTATCTTCTTATACCACTGCAGGCAACAACCCAGGTGAATAAACCCCAGAGTATGATTATGAAGGAGGTCCCAAGATTTTGACATAGCAACAATAAAGGAGTCATAATATATTATGGTTAAGGATGGTTTGTGGCTTGGATAACTTTTGGTTGGTGGTGTTCCCTTAAATCTGCTGCCCTTGTCTTTCTAGGTGGTAGAGGATGCTAGTCTGGCAGGTGCTGTGTAAGGAGTCTTAGTGAGTTGTTACAGTGCATCTTGTAGAAGGTGAAAACTGCTGTCAACTCTGTATCATTGGTGAAAGTCGTGAATGTCGAAGGTAGTGTATGGTGCGCCAGACAAGTGGGTTGCTTCATCCGGGGTGGTGTCAGCAACAATTTTTTAGAAGTGGATTTCTCTTGCAGATTTTACTTGAAATAAAAACGGTTGAATTATGTCTTTAGTTCAAGGAAATCAGTGGAATACTACTGTATACTCAAGTAAAATAATATGAGCATACCATTGCCTGTAGTACATTGCAGATGTATTCCTGCAGCATATATTGCCCTGGATTATCTCAGGATGTATGCTTTCAGAAAGCTCACAAATTTTGCAAATAGAAATAATAAATCTAACAATTTCCCATTTGAAAAAAGTGCAATATCACACTCCTGCTTGTCTGTGTTAAACAGAAGATCATGTTAATTTCATAAACACATATATAACAGCTGTTTAATTTTACACCATTCCTATTAGCGAAGGTTTGACATTACACATCACTGTACAGTGTTAGACATGGTCAATGCTGGGAATATTAGATTACTACTAAGATTACATTTTAAGCACTATAAGCTGTTGACGTCATGGTTGCTACAATCTCAAATTCACTTTGTAACGCAACTATCATAATGGTTCTCAATTCTGATTGAGAAAAGGTGCTAAATAGGTGTTTCCATTGTTTGTTTCTGTGTGAATTCACTAATTGTAGTATGTTTATTTTGATACTCATTTTCCCTGGTGCTACAGAAACAGTAGAGTAAAATTAAAATATGAGTAACATTTAAATACTTCTCACTTTTGCTCATTGTTCCCTTAATTTTTGCAGCATACATTACCAACCTGGCTGTATGCACTTATAGAAAAAGCGTCACCATTGTTTTTAAGGAGTAGCGGTGGTGCCACCATAGCCATTTCTTACAACAGATGCTGCCATAAGTAATATTAGATTTGTATTTCACTACAAGCTCTAGCTAATAAAATCACAGTTCCTAGAGCTTTTTGTTATAAGTTCGTACAAGACTGTAACTAAGACTTGTACAAACATTTGTCGATTATCTCCACTGATGCTTTAAAGAAGTCACAGATGCATCGAATACCACTGTTCCTAGGAACATTTTCCAAGCTTGCTGTTTTTGTGAGTGTAATAAATAAGTAAATAGATACATTTCTTTCACTGAGGAACTGGTTTACTCTGAGGTGTGAGATTTATAACCTCTCCTATCTCTCCCCTCAATAAGTCTATCTAGTTGGCCTCATCAAACCGTCACTTTCAATCTCATGTTACATTATGATTCAACATTCAAGGATAGGAGTCCCACAGCTCAGTTGAGGTGCAGCTGGAATATCACTCTTGGCCATTGATGAAAGAAACAGATAATCTGGAGTTTTCAGCACTAATAAAAGGCAGGTGGCGCCATTTGCCACAGCCCAATCAACCCAAACAATGAATCCTGGAGAACACAGGGGCTTTTTGAGGTCATAGCCATGAATTTTTGGATGCAGAATATATCCACTACATTCTAGAAGGGCTATGTTCCATTTCAAGAGACCCTAGGAGTCACAACTCAGCAAATTTTGACAATATCATTACTAGCAAAAAAAAATTGAATGAACACCTTTTACCTGATATTTTGAGTTAAGTCACTCTGTAGTATTTAGGAACAGTGGACACCATGGAAAACTGTATTTACTTGACAACCAAGAACAAATTAAAACATTCCTTAGCCACTAAATGACACAAAAGGTGAAGCACAACAAAATAATCTGATTAATTACTGTAGAAAATGCTTTTCTGGAGGATACCAGATGTGTAGTTTTACAGTAACTTGATCAGATTATTATTTTTGCATAAGATCATATATAAAAGTTGCTTATTTTCATGTAATAACATTAACATAGTTATCTGTACTGACGTTCAATTGCAATAGTGTTATACAGTACCTTCTTATGTCATTAATCATTTAATTGAACTTCGCTGGTATATTATTAGAAACACCCAAATCACAGGAAAAAACATTAGGTCAGGTGATGGAGAGTTTGGTCAAAGAGATGGGATAATAAGGAGCTGCTTAGAAAAGGAGAGACAGATAGAATGGTGGAGAGCTTTTAGGGATGGAATTCCAGATCGTGGGAACTTGGCAGCTGAAAACATGACTGCCAGTGGTGAAGAAACTAAAATTAAGCGATGATCAAAAGGCTAGAATTGGGAGGAGAGGTATATCAGAGGATATATGAACGGAAGTGATTAGAGATGAGGAAAAACAAGACCATGAGAGCTTTGAAAAAAAAATACAAATTTCAAATCGCAGTTTAATTTAATGTGGAGACATTGGACGGGAGTGGACAAGATCAGAAGTCGCATGTCACTGTTTATACTCCAACAGGTTTATCTGAAATCACATTCTTTCAGAGCACTGCTCCTTCGCTGGGTGAAGGGAAGAAAAGTGCACAGGCAGAGAATTTGTAAGTAGAAAGATAACATAAAACCCTGGTTCGGCCACATCTGGAGTATTGTATCCAGTTCTGGTTGCCTCATTACAGGAAAGATGTGGAAGCATTTGAAATGGTACAGATGGGATTTACCGGGATGTTGCCTGGACTCGAGGAAAGGTCTTACAAGGAAAGGTTGAGAGAGCTGAATCTTTTCTTTTTAGAACAACGAAGGATGAGAGGTGACTTGATACAGGTGCACAAAATGATCAGAGGTATAGATAGAGTGGCTAGCAGAGACTTTTTCCTCGGGTAGAGGTTGCTATTGCGAGGGGGCATAGTTTTAAAATGAGTGCAGGTAGATATAGGGGAAACATCAGAGGTAGGTTCTTTACTTAGAGAGTGGTAGAGACGTGGAATGCATTGCCAAAGAGGGTAATGGAGTCGGCCTCATTAGGGGCATTTAAGTGCCTATTAGATAGGCATATGGATGAAAGTGTAAGGTAGGGGTTAAGGTTAGACCTTACGGTAAGACCTTAGGATTAGGGTGAAAGTTTGGCACAACATTGTGGGCTGAAGGGCCTGTACCATGCTGTACTGTTCTATGTTCTATGTTCTAATAGGCAAAGAGATCGCTCTTCCTATAAATTCTGTGACTGTGTGCTTTTCTTCATTTCACCTGATGAAGGATCAGCGCTCAAAAAGCTTGTGATTTCAACTAAGTCTGTTGGATTGTAATGTGGTGACCTGTGACTTCTGACCAATTGAGTTTGACCAGGGACCAGTGTAGGTCAGCAAACGCAGGTGATGGGTGAATAGCAGTTGATATAGTTTGGACATTATGTCATCCAAAACTTTGCTGTCCAAGCTTACAGAGAGTAGGATTTGAGATGTTGTCCAGGTTTGTATTAGAATAGTCAAGACTTGATGTAGAAAAGGCAACGATGAGGATTTCAACATCAGGTGAATAGAGGCAGGGGAGGAGTCAGGTGATATCCCAGAGCTGAAATAAATGCTAGTTCGTGACAAGTTTGCTTTTTAAGAATAAATATCTATTTATACACGCATATATATCACGCAGGCTCTGGGAGTCTTAGACAGATGAGAACTGGATGCCGTACTACTGTGAAATGAAATTTATCAACTATTTACACTATATACAGAGGCATAGTTGAGCAGGACTTTATGATGATGAAGCTACATGGTTGGATGCTAATGGTTGGGGTCAAATATAACATCAATTTTGAACCAGATGATTTGCACCCTCAGGCACTTGCCATGAAGAGGGTTACAATTGATCGCTGGAAAACAGAATACATGTCATGGAAGTGCAGACAATGGTTTCAGGACATTTATTTGGACAACTTCCTTACTCATCCTAGATGGAACATCGGGCAAGCAGTGTGATGTTGTAAAGATTGTAAGGGCCCAGGAGAGGTGGTACTGATATAGAGCTGGCTGTTGTTGCACCTTGCCATAATCTCTGGAGTCCTTCAGGGCTCTAGCCTTGGCCATGTCTTATTTCTACCTCATGCCACCCCATGGTGCCATCATTTCAAAACACTGTATCAGTTTCCAATCTGTAAGCTGACAACATTTCCCTCACTATCTCTAACCTCCTTATGTTCTACAATCCTTAGGGTTATCTACAGTTTTGGCATCTTATACATCCCCAATTTTAATAACTCTACTGTTGACAGCTGTGTCTTTAGCTGCCTAGACCCTAAATTTCTGGAATTCCATCTCGCCCTTAATCCCTCTCTTCCTGTCTTTCCTCCTTTAAATCACTTCTAAAATCTCTCTCTCTGATGAATCTTTGATTATTTGCAATAATTTAGAAATTTAGCTACAACAGCTGAAATCCTGCAATGGGTCAGAAGTGTATGGAATATTTCAAACCAGGCAAAGACAAGCTAATCTCTGTTCTCTGTTTATGTTTCTCTTTTTTTTATGTCACATTTCTTGTGCTGTATTTCCAGTGTGTAGTTATCCTCGATCTTGCCATGCACACTGCTTCTAAACATATCTTCCCTTGGCCCATTCCCACTGCCTTTGGCTCTATCATCCTATTACAAGCCTACATTTTGTTCTTCTTCTGACCAACCCCATTTTGCTTGTGCAAAATCGATTGTATTTCTAAATTTATAACTTCTGATGAAAGATCACAGATCTAAAATGTGCTGAAGCTTAATGTATGTGTGTGTATATAAAATGTGTGTATGTATGTACAACTGGCACTCTTGATCAACTGGCAAAAAATTATATACCTTAAATACCACAATCTACTGCGATGTCCAAGTATTTATACTGTAGGGTTTAATAGCAATGAATATAACCCCTGCGTTACGTTTCTCTTACTTGCTGTGTGTTGTTGGATTGATTTTAGGAGGTGTGTTAATGTTTTTACACAGATTTTTTGAGGGATGTTGATGGTTCAAATTTTCAGGGTTTATAGCGGTTACGTGTATCTCTTGATTAAACAGAATATTCAAACAACCAGCACACTCCTGATTCCTTAGGTGCTAGTTAATGACAAGTTTGCTTTTTAAGAATGAATATATATTTATACACACACGTATACACCACCAGCAGGTTCTGGGAGCCTTAGAGAGATGCGAACTGATTGCCATACTACTGTGAGCTGAAATTTATCAACTATTTACACTATATACAGAGGCATAGCTGAGCAGGACTCCACGAGAAACTTCTTCACCCGGATCCATGTAATCTGACCACAGTGATTGTTGCAATCTGGCTTTTAGCATATAGCTAATAACCCCATATAGTATATCTACCCCTGTCCCCAAGTTCACGACCCCCAAAAACTCCTAACATTTTTATCTTATCCCTAGCCCTGACTCTCCCTTAACCAAGTTCCAGTGCCACTGTTGTGGCTCCTGTAATGCCCTGAATTTGCTTCTTGCAGAGGGATACAAACAAGTGCATCTGATGAAAAAAGAATGTGCATGAGCTACTGAGGTGGTCAGAGAAGGACAGTATTACAGTTGCAGAAAGGATGTCTGGGGACTCGTCAACTGAGGTAGTACAGGCCGAAGTTAGAAACAGGAAAGGAGAGGCCACCCTGTTGGGAGTTTTCTATAAGACTCCGAATAGTTCCAGAGAGGTAGAGGAAAAAATAGCAAAGATGATTCTCAATAGGAGTGAGAGAGACAGGGTAGTTATCATGGGGGACTTCAACTTTCCAAGTATTGACTGGGAACACGATAGTTCAAGTACTATAGATGGGTCAGTTTTTGTCCAGTGTGTGCAGGAGGGCTTCCTGACACAGTATGTAGACAGGCCAACAAGGGGCGAAGCCACATTAGATTTGGTACTGGGTAATGAGCCCAGCCAGGTGTTAGATTTGGAAGTAGGTGAGCACTTTGGTGATAGCGATCACAATTCTGTTATGTTTACTTTAGTGATGGAAAGGGATAGGTGTATACCACTGGGCAAGAGTTATAGCTGGGGGAAAGGCAATTACAATGAGATTAGGCAAGATTTAGGGATCATAGGACGGGGAAGGAAACTGCAGGGGATGGGCACATTAGAAATGTGGAGCTTATTCAAGGAAAAGCTCCTATGTGTCCTAGATAAGTATGTACCTGTCAGGCAAGGAGGAAGCTGTAGCGCGTGGGAGCCGTGGTTTACAAAGGAGGTGGAATCTCTGGTCAAGAGGAAGAAGAAGGCTTATGTCAGGATGAGATGTGAAGGCTCAGTTAGGGCGCTTGAGGGTGACAAGGTAGCCAGGAAAGACCTAAAGAGAGAGCTCAGAAGAGCCAGGAGGCGACATGAGAAGTTGTTGGCGGATAGGATCAGGGTAAACCCTAAGGCTTTCTACAGGTATTTAAGGAATAAAAGAATGACGAAAGTAAGATTAGGGCCAATCAAGGATAGTAGTGGGAAGTTGTGTGTGGAGTCAGAGGAGATAGGGGAAGCACTAAATGAATATTTTTCAACAGTATTCACTCTAGAAAACGACAATGTTGTCGAGGAGAATACTGAGATACAGGCTACTAGACTAGGTGGGATTGAGGTTCACAAGGAAGAGGTATTAGAAATCCTACAGAGGGTGAAGATAGATAAGTCCCCTGGGCCGGATGGGATTTATCCTAGGATCCTCTGGGAAGCCAGGGAGGAGATTGCCAAGCCTTTCGTATTGATTTTTAACTCGTCATTGTCTACAGGAATAGTGCCAGACGACTGGAGGATAGCAAATGTGGCTCCCCTGTTCAAGAAGGGGAGTAGAGACAACCCTGGTAATTATAGACCAGTGAGCCTTACCTCAGTTGTTGGTAAAGTGTTGGAAAAGGTTATAAGAGATAAGATTCATAATTATCTAGAAAAGAAGAAATTGATTAGGGATAGTCAGCACGGTTTTGTGAAGGGAAGGTCGTGCCTCACAAACCTTGAGTTCTTTGAGAAGGTGACCAAACAGGTAGATGAGAGTAAACCGGTTGATGTGGTGTATATGGATTTCAGCAAGGCATTCGATAAGGTTCCCCAGAGTAGGCTATTGTACAAAATGCGGAGGAATGGGATTGTGGGAGATATAGCAGTTTGGATCGGAAATTGGCTTGCTGAAAGAAGACAGAGGGTGGTAGTTGATGGGTAATGTTCATCCTGGAGACCAGTTACTAGTGGTGTACCGCAAGGGTCGGTGTTGGGTCCACTGATGTTTGTCATTTTTATAAATGACCTGGATGAGGGCGTAGAAGGATGAGTTAGTAAATTTGCAGACGACACGAAGGCCGGTGGAGTTGTGGATAGTGACGAAGGATGCTGAAGATTGCAGAGAGGCATAGATAAGCTGCAGGGCTGGGCTGAGAGGTGGCAAATGGAGTTTAATGCAGACAAGTATGAGATGATGCACTTTGGTAGGAGTAACCGGAAGGCAAAGCACTGGGCTAATGGTAAGATTCTTGGTAGTGTACATGAGCAGAGAGATCTCGGTGTGCATGTACACAGATCCTTGAAAGTTGCCACCCAGGTTGACAGGGCTGTTAAGAAGGCATACAGTGTTTTAGCTTTTATTAATAGAGGGCTCGAGTTCCGGAACCAAGAGGTTATGCTGCAGCTGTACAAAACTCTGGTGCGGCTGCACTTGGAGTATTATGTACAGTTATGGTCACCGCATTATAAGAAGGATGTGGAAGCTTTGGAAAGGGTGCAGAGGAGATTTACTAGGATGTTGCCTGGTATGGAGGGAAGGTCTTACGAGGAAAGGCTTAGGGACTTGAGGCTCTTTTCGTTAGAGAGAAGGTTGAGAAGTGACTTAATTGAAACATATAAAATAATCAGAGGGTTAGATAGGGTGGATAGGAAGAGCTTTTTTCCTCAGATGGTGACGGCGAACACGAGGGGTCATAGCTTTAAATTGAGGGGTGGAAGATATAGGACAGATGTCAGAGGTGGTTTCTTTACTCAGAGAGTAGTAAGGGAATGGAACGCTTTGCCTGCAATGGTCATCGATTCGCCAACTTTAGTTACATTTAAGTTGTCATTGGATAAGCATATGGATGTACATGGAATAGTGTAGGTTAGATGGGCTTCAGATCGGTATGACAGGTCGGCACAACATCGAGGGCCGAAAGGTCTGTACTGTGCTATAATATTCTATGTTCTATGTTCTATGTATCCTCTTTTGCCTGTGCAGTTAATTCAGGCCTGCAAACGCGACTAGCTGATAGATACCAGTGCCAGTCCATTGCATCTGTAGACAATATGGCTGGTGTGGACTAAGCAAGATAAACAAAAGGACTTAAAATACTGCCAGGGCAGTTCTGGTGCTGAACTCAGATGAATTCCCCAGGATAGAGTGCTGGCAGTCCCTGTACCCTGTGGTAAGAATCTGGTGACACCAGGTTATAGTCCAACAAGTTTGTTTGAAATCAAAAGCTTTCAGAGCATTACCCCATCATCACCTGAAGGAGCAATGCTCTAACAACTTGCGATTTCAAATAAACCAGTTGGACGATGACCTGGTGTCACCTAATTTCTGACCTCATCCACTCCAGTTCAACACTGGAACCTCCACATCATCTACGTTATGGTAGCAGTTGAAGTTGATGGATTAGTTTTTATGATGTTGATCCTTCTTCTGTGTAATCTTTTTCCTTGTAAGCCTCTGTGCCACCTCAAAGAGTATGCAGGAGACTCTGGAGCTGATTATGTTAGTTCTGATCAATTAGGAGCTCCAGACAAACCAGAATGTTATGTAAAAATGCAGACTGGTGACTACAGAAGGCCGAGTTGATACCATCATATTTCTTCAACAGGGCCTTGAGCTGCTGAACCCTCTGTTCAGCCTCACCATTGGCTTATGGATATTGAAATGAACTGTACAAAATTACTCAATTCAATGTTATGTTTGAAGTAGTTATTAGCAAAGCACACACCATTGTCTGAGACGGCCATCGAAGGAATGTCATGTGTTCTGGTTGAGCATAACAATAACTGCTATTGAGGTGAAGCTGTGCAATCATTCAACCTCCACCCATCAGGTTGACTACAATAAGGAGAAAAATTTATTCCCAAGATTACAACTAGATCCATCCTAAAGTGGTTCCAAAGCAAAAGGAAAAAGACGAGGCCATCAACAGTTCTGTATTCTTGTCTATGGATAGAGAAAGTTGAAAAATTGAAGACTATGTCTTCAATAAGTCAGACCAGCAGATGGAATTGTTGACCAATGCCCAGTACTTGGTAATGCCTAGGTGACCCTGATGTAGGAGAAAGTTACTCCCAGGGTCCTCAGGCTACCCAGACAATGTGGCTAATGTACTCTAGGAGGTTATCCAAAAGATTAAGATGATTACATTGCTCAAAGTATTGTTTCTGAATGCAATTAATGCAGACATAGGTAGGCCAAACCATGTTACAATACTGCCGTACTTGTGTGCATTCCACATCAGCCTTCTGAACTGCCCAAATTCCTTGTAACTTCTGAGTCGTTACAGGGAGGAACTTGATTGATAGAGAAGTATAGGATTCCATGTCCTAAATAAAGTAGACATCATTCTATGTAGGCTTCCTCAAAGGAATGTGGGATGAAGCAATAGCTGCGGTCAGCTATTTGCCTTTAATGTATTCCCTGGCGGCATCAAATCTTTTAAGACTTAATCAGAGATGTTGGATTAGGGATGGTATCTTTCCAAGCTCTTTCATTTTAAGGAGGGTCACAAGTGACTTACAACCTTTTTAAATTGTGAACTTGAGGCCTAGGACATGGGCCTCCAAAAAGTGATTGCCATGGCCTCTTTTGCAATGACCATGTGTCTCTACTCATTAGCTGTCAGTGCCCTTGAGGCATAGTAGATAAGTCATGAGGATCTTGAGTGTTGGACCTGGATAAAACAACTTTCTTGGAGATGCACAAGCTGAAACAAAACAAAACCAGGCAGGTCCAAGTCACAATGGACTTGTGTTTAGGTAGACTAAGCGTCACCCAGAAATTTGTCACCCTTACAACTCTAGATCTACAATGTTTTGCCTGAGAATTTTGCAGGGATAGTTTTGTTCGAGGGAATTGGCACCTTATCTGAAAAGGAAGCATGTGTGCAGGCAAAGGGTAGAAGGTGGGATAAGGCGGTACTAGGTAAAGTGGTCGAACTCAGAGCCAGCACAGATGTGATGGACCTTTACTCTCTTCCTATACTATACCCAATCTGTGAACCTTTGCCCACTAGCCTGTTTCCAGTTCACTTAAATCCAATATCTCCAGTTCAGATTCAAGCTCTGAGCTAGCTGGTAGTTTTTATGCACGTTATTTTATAATAGTGCTCTTCAATTACTTTTGAAGACTAGCAAAAAAGACACTCTACGAAAGCATTCCTGGTCATGACTACCTTCCATGCTACTTACATTCATGTCATCTGAGAGTCTAAGTCACTTCCTTCTATGGCATCACAGTTTATTACAGTTAACACTTTATGTGACTTAGTCTAACATACTCCATTATAAAGCAATACGTAGTTTCTCTGTTTGAGTTGGTGGCTGTATTGTGCACCAGGATCACTGTTTTCCCCAATCTATAATAATAACAGACTTGGATACACAGGGCACAAAATTGCAGGTGAGAAAAATGTTGGAAATATAATGAGTTGTGGAGAGCATAAGTAGATATGATGAGATAAAAACATTTGAAGAGGATGTAGGCAAGTGGCCAGGCTGGTAGAATTATCAGGAATGTGGCATTTGCAATTGAATGCAAAGATGTACAAAGTGATTCATTTTGGTAGGAAGAAAGGGAGGTGATTTAAACTAAAGAGTACAATTCCAAATGTAAAGGAGGCCACATCAGGTGCAGCGAATGCCGTAGACCACATTGACAGCTGTGCAGGTGAACCTCTGTTTAATGTGGAAGGTTTCTTTGGTGCCTTGAATGGAGATGAGAGGGGATGTGTCGGGGCAGGAGTAGCTCCTCCTGTGGTTGCAGGGAGAGGTGTCAGGGTGGTGAGGCTAGTGGGGAGTGGGGAGCGTGGAGCAAACGAGGGAGTCCTGGAGACTGTGGTCTTTCTGGAAGGCAGATAGGGGTGGAGAGGAAAATATATCTTTGGTTGTGGGGTCGGATTGTGGGTGGCAGAAGTGGCAGAGAATGATACGTCGGACACGGAGGTTAGTGGGGTGATATGTAAGGACAAGGGGGATTCTGTCTTTGTTTTTGTTGGGGGGAGGGGATGTGAAAGCAGAGGTAAGATGCAAGAGATGCAGTTGAGAGCATTTTTGATCACCAAAGGGGGGAAGTTATGGTCCTTGAAATTGAAATTGCACAATTAACTTGTTTCTGTCTCCACAGGTGCTGCCAGGTCTGCTGAGTTTCTCCAGCATTTTCTGTGTTTGTTTCAGATTTCCAGCATTCACAGTATTTTGCCTTTGTTTATCATAAATTTCCCTGCTTTTGTGCCCTATGCCGTGATTTATAAAGCCCAGGATCTCTTGTGCCTTTTAAAATCAATCTCAAACTATTCAGCCATCTTGAATGGATTTGTATATATAAAACTCACAGGTATTTCTGTTCCTCTGTTTGCAACAAACGACAACACCTTATGGTCACAAACTATTTCAACTCCCCCTCCCACTCCCTGGGCAACATGTCCACCCTGGGCCTCCTCCAGTGTCACAATGACACCACCCGCAAACGGAGGATCAGCACCTCATATTCTGCCTCGGGAGCCTACAGAGCAATGGCCTAAATGTGGATTTTACCAGTTTCAAAATCTCCCCAACCCCAGCCTCATCCCATGACTGACAGTCCCTTTCTTCCCCGCCTTCTTGACTTGACACAACCTGTCCATCTTCTCTCCCACCCATCTGCTCCTCCCACATCACTGACCCAATCCCCACCACTGCCTACCTGCACCCATCTATCACCATGCCAACTACCCTTGCAAGCCCCACCCCTTCTTTATTTATGTCTGAGCTCCCATCCCCCTCCCCCATTTCAGAAGAAGGGTCCCGAACCGAAACATCAACTTTCCTGCTCCTCTGATGCTGCCTGGCCTGCTGTGTTCCTCCAGCTTCACACTGTTTTATCTCAGACTCCAGCATCGGCATTTCTTACTATCTCTTAATTGTACAATTGTGCAAGATGGTTGGGAAGGAACAGGGCTGTTTGTGGGCTCTTGTGCATCTGCTTTCCTTCTTTGTTTTACTTCTGCTTCTGCTCTTTTCACTCTCTCTTAGTTTTTCTTTTACTTTGGTCTTTTTTCCCCCTTCTTTTCTGTGGTGGGTTGGTTGGCAGCACCAGCGCAGCAGCAAGGAAAGGCTGCACGTGGAGTGGCGGGCGTGGCTTCTCTCGGCAATCAGAGGCAGTGACAGCGAAGACGTTCTCCTGGTGATGGGAGGCCAGTGGCTGCAGCAGCAAGGTCGTTCTCCCAGCATCCGGGGCCAACGAGAGCAAAGTTCCTCCAGTGACAGGGAACGCGGCACCAGCAGCCGCAGACTCTTCAAGATGGAGGTGCTGACAAGGTGACAGTCTGCATCCCAAGCCTGGCCTGGCAGCGGCCCACCAGGGATTCTTGGTTGTGGGTCAGTGCAGGTGACAGCAAGGCAGTGGAGGCCTCCCTTGAGCCTCTAGGTGTGGGCATGGTCTGGGTCAGAAAGACTGATATTCTGAACTTTTTAACTTCTTTATTTTCCTATGAACTATAATGCTGGACTATTTATTTCTTTAACTTTCTAATTTTTATTTATTCCCAAGAGGTTGATCTTAAATATCTGTACCCAGCTACCTTTGTACCTCAGATGGTGCTGTGATGCGGCGACTGTAAACTTTTCACTGTACTCATTTGAGTACATGTGACAATAAAGTTAATTCAATGCATTTAATGTTTCAAGTCTGGTATGAATCTTCTTCTGAACTGAAATGATGATAAATCTTTATTTAAAAGAGTGACACTAAGTAATGATGATCATGCAGCCACAATAGACCATAAAACTTTTGAGATTCTTTGAAAGAGAATATTGGTCTGGCCCAAGTTGGAATATTATGTCCAACTCCAGGCACCACAGTTTAGGAAGGATTGTGCAGGTTTTAGAGAATGTGCAGAAAAAAAATTGAGAATGAAATCCCTTAACACTGGATCTAATTACGTGGATAAACTGAACTAGGTTGAACTGTTTAGAAGAGAGTAATGGAAAGGAAATTTTCTCAAAATTCCAAAGGTTCTAAACAAAGTAGATACAGAAAATCTTCCCATGAATGAAAGGCTTAACAACCAGATGGTACCTTTGGAGTAATGACAAAAGAGCTAACGGCAAAATGAGAAAATATGTTTTTATGCAGTAAGTGGTTAAAATCTCCCTGAAACAGTGTTGCAGGCAATTTCAATCATGACTTGCAAAAGTAACTTGGAAACTTTTGCCTTCAAGTGTTTACCCAAGGCTGTAGGGAGCTGGTCTGGCACTGGGGCAAGGGAAATTACTCTGTCATTGAGTAGCCAGACCAAATGGCCTGTGATTCCACGTGTGAAGTTGGATGATACTATTTCTCTGTCAATATCTATTTCCTGTTTTTTTTTCCACTACTACCTGCTCGTTGGCAGTCCTTGAGTATTTGAAAGGAGAAAGGCAAATGTGTAACACTGTTAAGGGGTGGGGGAATTTAAAAAATGGACATTTACACCAACTGAAACTTGGTAATCAATAGTTTTGAGGGCAAGACAATGGGATCTGAGAAGGAGGATGACCTACAAGATCCCTGTCATCTTCAACAGTTTCAGTCCTTCTCGCCATAGTCATAGCAATGTCCACTCCATTGCCTCCTCCATGGGACTCAGGAAAGGAAAATGTGCCTTTTACCCACTTGCCAGGGTCTGCTGACTGTAGCTTTGCACCATCTTGTCTTGCAGTATAAAGGAAAATGTGTCACAGTTTTGAATAATTGTCACAGTTCTCGGTGCCCTGATTGTTTTCTGAAGGACCCCCTATCTCCTGTGAATATAGCGGTTAAAGCTGAATGCTAGCCCAGAGACCAAACTGAGCAGCAGGGAGCTGATGGTATAATGAGGTGGAAAGGCATAATGGAGAATCTGTTACCTTCACAGTTTGTCGTCTTCACTGAAGAAGCTCTTCAATCTGTGCATTGATTTCACTAACCCTGGTGAAATGAAGACATAGCACAAAAGATTTGAGCTGTCAAGAAAGAAGAAATTATTTGTGTAAAAACCTCATCATTATCTTTTCAATCACCTCAATTGCCTGCCAGATCCACAGGGATTCCCTACAGGAAGCTAGTACCACACCAGGGAAAAACCAGATGAGTACAGCATAATATTGGAATCCTGACTCAACATCATTACCCAGGACTTTTCCAGCCTGCAATATGCTGGAATTCACCTCAAACTGGCTGAAAAGATTCTGCTTGTTAATTCTGTTTCTCTTGCCAAAGATACTACCTGATCTGCTGAGCATTTCCAACATTTTTCTGATTTATGTCCCAATTATCCTTCTACCACTGAGATGAAATCAGAGAAAATCACATTGCTGTAGGTATGGAGGCGTATTAGACTATAACAGGCATTGTTAGCAGATTTTCTTCCCCAAAGTTGTTTGTGGGCTTTAACAACAATCAACCATGGTTCCATGGTTACCATTAAGCTAGTTTTTAGTTTATTCCAGATTTTTATTGAACACAACTTTCACCATCTGCCTCAGCGAATTTCGAACCCAATGCCCCAGAATATTAGAGATAACAAAGTAACAAAGTGTGGAGCTGGATGAACACAGCAGGCCAAGCTTTGTGCTCCTAAGATGCTGCCTGGCCTGCTGTGTTCATCCAGCTCCACACTTTGTTATCTCGGATTCTCCAGCATCTGCAGTTCCTATTATCCCCAGAACATTAACCTGGGATTCCAGATTAGTTACTCCAGTGACGTTACCACTCTTGTCACTGCATCCCCATACAATGTGAATTTTTGTATCTTTCTTTTTGTTTTACTTTGAAACTATACTTTGTCATCTCTATTACCATTATGGCTTCCTTGACTTTTGTTCAATGACAAATTTTATTTCCAATTCTCCTTACATTTCTCTGAACTGTTCTTCTATTCCACTTACACCTACCCATTTTCAATAGGATAAAAACTAATGTCTTTACCATCACCATTTAGTTCAGAGAACAGTCATTTTGAACTAGAAATGTTAGCTGTCTCTCTCCAAAGTTGCTGCCAAAACTAGAGAAGGCAATGGCCTCACGATATTACTGCTGGACTGTTAACCCAGAGACCCAGATAATGCTCTGGGTGTCTGGATTCAAATCCCACAATGCCAAATGGTGGAATTTGAATTCAGTAAATATCTGGAATGATAAGTCTAATGAGGACCATGAATCCATTGTCAATTGTTGAGGGGAAAAAACTCATCTGGTTTACCAATGCCTTTACGGAAGGAAACTGCCATCCCTAGCCAGTCTGTCTACATGTGATTCCAGACCCACAGTAATGTGATTGATACTTAACTCCCCTCTGGGCAATTAGATTTGGGCAATAACTGCTGCCTGGCCAGCAATGCCCTCATCTCATGAATAAATAAAGAGTTTCTCCAGCACTTTCTGTTTGGATTTCAGATTTCTGACATCCACCATATTTTGCTTTACATTTTGGACATCTTGTTGTTCAATTTTTTAATTCCACTGCAATCATTTCTAGGGTTAAGTTATTTCTTTGAGGTATTTGTTATTGATCACAGCAGCAAATAAATGACACAACCTAAATATTTTCAAGTTTCTTGCATATTTGACTAGTTTGTTTTGATTGCATGTTTTGGAACAGCACAGATGCTCCTAAAAATGATGTAATGTGTATTATTCATTTAACATGTGGTCGTAATCCCATTCTTCTCTGTAACCAGTTCGTCAGTGTGAACATTGATCTAAAAAATCATCAGAGCTGCTCTTGGATTGTTACCCTGACTTTGCTGACATAGAGTGGAACTGTCCTTATTTTAGTTTTAATTTTTGTTTTAAGGTTCCAATTTGAACGTGAAACTTTTTTATTGTGGTAACTAGTCCTAACATTCTTGTCCACATTTAACTCATCTCACTGATTACTTTAACACAACTCAGTAAGGCCAATAAACTTACTGCTAGAGAAAGGACCTGTATCCAAACTGCCTCGTTGTTCCAAATAATGATTTGATTATTAAAATATGCACCTTCATATTCTGAGATAGTGAGAACTGCCGATGCTGGAGTCAGAAATAACACAGTGTGAAACTGAAGGAACACAGCAGGCCAGGCACCATGAGAAGAGCAAGAAAGCTGGCATTTTGGGTCAGGACCCTTCTTCAGAAAATGATTTTCTAAAGAAGGGTCCTGACCCGAAATATCAGCTTTCCTGCTCCTCTGATACTTCCTGGCCTGCTGTGTTTCTCTAGCTCCACACTGCATAATCAGCTTCATATTTTGGTGTTCTTTCTCATATAAATTGAAATTACAACAGAAGAAACAATCTTTTGCTCTAGCCAGTCCATATCAGCTTTTACCTTCCAGCTGGTCAGATAGTCTAGATTGGATTTAACCACATTGTTTCCCTAAGCCTTTATCACCTTTTTTGGCATAATCAGTACAAGCTTGAATATTGACACAAGGCCAAATCTTAACTACTGACT
Source organism: Stegostoma tigrinum (assembly GCF_030684315.1). Taxonomy (NCBI): domain Eukaryota; kingdom Metazoa; phylum Chordata; class Chondrichthyes; order Orectolobiformes; family Stegostomatidae; genus Stegostoma; species Stegostoma tigrinum. The sequence continues at coordinate 27,684,351 of NC_081367.1, read as the reverse complement.
AAATCAATGGTGTTTTGAGTGAGGTACAATCTCATGTGGATAGTGGATTCGTTAACTATTTGTACAAAGAAGATCATCTATCTAATTAATTAACTGATTTCCTCTTCCATTTCCTTCCAGAATTAATAAATCTGGTGTTACATAAATCTCTTTTACACAACCACTTTTGCTTCTTTGATCTGTGGTGTAATGACATTTCAGCAAAAGGAACTTATAGACAATTTGATTGGCATCAGGTTATAATTTGAAATTTTGTCTCGCTGGAGATTTTTTGAATAATTTTTTTTTACTTTGCACATAAGTTTCAATTTCTTGGTGACCTTTTCAAGTCCAATAATTACCTATTCAAGGAGGTGCAAGAGTTAATCTTACTGCAGTGTACACAAAAGCAGGTAAGAGCTTGTCAAAGCTGTAGTAAAAGCTGAAAGCTTTTTTATAGTGCTATTTGTCATGTTGGAGACAATTCAAAATCACAAGCCAGTCTCCACTTTTCAGATAGGTTTGTTTTTAGTTGACAGATGGCTTTGTTTCAACAGAATTACTTCCTTTCCTGATCATTGAGAAATTGAATAAAATGTAACACTAAGTCCTTCTTATGCAGTCCACATGACACTGCTGCATTACAGCCATTGAACATTAGTCTTTGGTCTTGGCAGCTTCTGTAGATGAATTTTTATGCCTTTGGGAAGTAAGTGTTCTTTCAGTATCCCATTCCCTTTTTCTGAGAAGGATGGTAATGCTATATTCCTGGCTGTGCTACTAAGCAAGAGACATCAAAGGAGTCTCTCTGAGTTTCTTGAATAGAGGGAGGTTCCAATATCCTGCCCTGTTAAATACAGAGCAATTGTACTTCGTGTGACAAATGTGGAAATTGCCTCTCTGTGAGTTCAGTTATCCTGACTAAACTGAATGCAAGTGGTTGCCAAGATTTTTAAAGGCAATGTCATAATTCCAGTGCAGCCATGTATAAGGATCAACAAATTATTCTAATATTAGATTTTAGAATGCTCAAGAATTCTTTCAAGAATTTAAAAGAAGGGGTAGAATTTTCCCAGTCCTGGAACAACATGGGGAAAATTGAGTCCATTTGGAAATATGTTGAGATCGGAAAAATTATGTTCTTTACATCAAAATTTAAATAGCAGGATCAGAATGTTATGAGTGAGCAGTAAGAGGTTAATTTGCATTCTTCGTGACTTTGCATACCTAATTGTGCTTCATTTATTTGCTGTTTCTTATTCTTCTGTCCAGTTGAGAGAAATTAGATGGCAACAATTCTCACATGAAAGTTAGAGAGAGTACCTGGCAGCTACAGTGTGTTGCTTGCTCCTTAAGGCCTCGATGTTGGACAGATGTCACCACCGTCTCAGGGCACATTTTGTGGGCAGTGACCACTCGCATTCTTCATTCAAGGAGGTTAGCATTGGACACACACCAGCCACATCATACCATCTTGGCACATCTCCAACTTGCTTACAAGTCAATTATTCACTTCAATGCTGCACTTTGGAGCACCCCAACCACTTTCAGTTGTATTCTGCAGCCAGGCCACTTTGGACAGGCACCCATCTCATGTATCGAAGCAGGATTTACACAGGACTTGCTGTCTTGACACTCATTCACTTCACACCTACTTGGATGCTTTCAACATTTCTGCCATGCTTAGCCCTTTTGCTCTTTAGCATTTCATTCTAAACTGAACGGTTCACAGTATTTCTGTCTTTCTTTACCATATAGAAAGGTCAAAGCCAGGTGACTTGTCATTCCTGTCAGCAGTGGTCAATCAAGAGAGTGGGTATGTTGTGGCATCGACTATGTCATTGTCACACCTGCAGCATGTTCTAACAGCATACATGGCAAACACACTAAATGTGTTTCAACCCCTAAATGGCTGTATCTCACAGTGTATTGGTGGTAGTCTTTAGTCCAGTCATTGTGGACTGGTTGCCAGTCAAAGGGTTCCATTACAGCCAGTAAAGGGCAACATCTGCTCTCAGTCCAGAACACTTAGTCAGATAATTGGGTGGTTGGAGTCAGGGGTTCCATATCATTATAATCCAGCGAGTTGCCCCACAGTCAGTCCTGCAGGTCCAGTGCAACCATTCTGGGGATTAGCAATAAATCAGTTGAGATGCTGCACAGGGATCAGTCAGGGGTCTCGACTTTCATCCCTGTGGGCTGCCTTTCCAAATGAGTCAGTGTGTGGAATAAATTCATTGCTGGGGTCTCCTCACTTCAAGTCAAGATGCTTTATCAGGGGCCATTGCTGTGGTGGAGAAGCTGGGCAAGTCAATTGTGGGGATTGAAGGCAGCATGTTGGGATGCAGAAGGGACGACAATTGTGACAGTGGCAATTCAACAGAGAAGAGTGGGAGATAATAGAGCAAGGAGGGAAGGGGGTTACTGTTGGGTGTGGATTATCAATGGTCAGCACCACCACCTGGCTTCAAGTAGAGGACAATGCATCATTTTAGTTTGCATGACTAAGCTGTGGGCAAAGGGCTCAGTGGGAAATGTGACAGATGAAGACTGAAATGAAAATTTGTTTGGGGATGTGTGGAAGCTCAGAATGGATGGGGTTAGCGGGGTGTACAGGATTCACCATGATAGAGTGATGCAGCGTTGAGCACAACAAGCAGTGAAGACTAAATTAACATACACTTCCAATTGAAATGAGTTAAGTTGAGATGTTGTTCATTGACTGTAAATTTGTTGTTGCTTGAAAAGCAAGGATTCATCTCTTTTTATTAGCCTTTTTACTGAAACTCCCCAAATTGACATATCTGATTTTTGGTCAAATTCAGCCTGAAGTGTCTATATGTTTTGCTGCTGTTCTAGTCTTCGATTGTACAAGTGTGGGTGTGTACACAAACTATTAATAAGATTGTTGCAAAATATCGGGAACACTGACAGAATCTTAGCTGGTGGGTGCGGGGTAACAAAGTGTAGAGCTGGATGAACACAGCAGGCCAAGCAGCATCTTAGGAGCACAAAAGCTGATGTTTCGGACCTAGAATCTTAGCTGGGGCTACTTTATAATTAATCTTCCCCCAGTTCAATGTCAAACTTCTGGCTACTTGGAGTGAAACCCTTTCAGTTTACTGAATACATGCAACTTGTTTTGTCAAGACTCACATTAAACAAAATATATTGCTGCATGTAACAAATGGAGGCCATTACACATTTCATTCTTTTTGTGGAAATATGCTTATATACCCTGAATTGTAGGAAAACATTTAGCAAAAGTGAGATAGGAGGCTAACCTGCCTTTCTAGCATGCATGGGCTTACATAACAATGTAAAATACTTACTGAAATCAATGCCTGGAACTAAAATTAATTCTAACATCCTATGCAATTTGCCAAGTAGTCAGAAATTGTGAAGCTTTGCCCATGTTCAGTGCAAACTGGAAAATAAAATGGTTTATTTCGTTAAACACACAAGAATGTGGACTCACCAGCAAATGACTATCACTGTACAACTGAATCAGCGTATTCACTTTGTTTCGTTGAATGTGATTCTTTGTGCAAAAGATTAAAAATATCTGTTCTCCCAACAATCCATGTTGGATGGACAGTGGATATGGATGAGGTGCAGGACAGTGATGTTTACCATAAATAAGATCATTTAAAATAGCTTTTAATATCAAATGGTGATACAGAACTTGAATGCTGCTGAAAAAGATGAGATATGCTGCCAAAGCTTTTCATCAGGATAGAATTGCAATAATACCGAATTTCAAAGAGAGCAACAATTTATTCTGCATCAGAAGAGGGTATTGTATGGCTGACAAGTGTACTCTGCTTGAAGTGTTGCCATGAGTAATGCACCAGGCAATGGTGTTCTCCGTGGTTTTGTTGAATTGAAAAAAGTACAAGGCTTGGACATGGTCTTTCTGTTTGCAAAGGACAGAGCACTGCATGGGAATCTATGTAGCTTCTAGCAAGCAGAGGTAAGCTGCACTAAAACCCATTATTAGACACTACCTGCTAAATAACCTCAACTGTGCCAAGAATTACACTAACAAACCACTTTAAAGTTATCAGTCTGTCTCACAATATGACAATGGCTTGATCAATCCAAGTCAGTTGGTCAACTTTTCTATCCTGATAACTGCAAGATGAAAATCTTTGATAGCTAGTCTTTTTCTCAACACAGTTGTTTCTGTCTTCTTTACAAAGTGAAACATGTCATGTTTTAAACTTGTTGGTCAATTAAACTATCTTTTCTGTGACTTTTTGAGTTGCAAATGTTGAAGGTAAATACAATTGAATCTATGAAATGTAAGCATATGCCTTTCCTGGCATTTGCAAACTATAAGTAGCCTAAAGGGGTTTAACATTGTAGTTTTAAATATGTCTTCCTTTCTGAATTGTGCTAGTTCATGCATCTTTACCTTTTTCTGGGATTCTTAAATGCCAGAGGCACTGATCCATGTCACCATTATACTCATTTAGTACAGATATTTGGATTCGGGGAGCTACTTACAATGTGGCCATTGATATTTTAGTGAAAAGTTGGCATGTGAAGAGGTTACAGTCATGGAAACAGCCAAAGATAGTTAGATATCTTGACTTGTATCATACTTCACAAAGACTCTCTATTTTCAAATGCTAACAAGTCACCTTTATTTAGCTGTTTCTTTTCAGCATTGTTGAAATAATTGAATTGAATGACTACAAAGTTTCCACTGTTTACCTGAAATGGAATCTGTAACAGTCTGTATCAGTGTACTGCAAATCAGATAATATCGTTTTTATTGCAGTTTACTAGTTAATTTTATTATTAGGCCATAAAGCGTACAACTAATAGAATTTACCTGATATTTAGATGTTACAAGCATAGTTATCCATTCAGGCATAATAACTGTGTTGATCCTATACGTGTGTGGAATGCAAAAAGACACGAAACATTTGGCTGCAAGTTTTATTTTTATCTCACACTTGATTACAAATATATAGTGTTCCACTACATTTTGTAAATTGTTAATGAGTATTAATATGCATGAAGAGGATTTTAAATAAATATAATTTATTCGTGTAGTGTGATTTTCAGTGTTCAAGTTTAAGCACTAGCTAATATTGAAATTTGGGATTACCAAATCTTCATATCACTTTGGGTTGAATTTTATCAAAAAACAAGTTTAACCAAATAAGAATAGGTTTGTGCTAGCCTTGTCCAGTACCTTCAGTATCTACGAGACATGCTCACGGACCTGCACTCTGTCACTGTCACTATTGGTGCTCAGTACCTTTGGCAAGATGCCAGTGAGACGGCACCCATCGATAGGAGGAACTACGTAGAAACCGTCCTGAAATCTGTTCAGAGGGATCAGATCTCTTTATCTGCACACTGCCTGTTATCCTCAACCCTGTGAGAGTCAAGCTGAGATGGGTGAACCTACACCCGACTAGGACGCTCTCAATATGTCTGGACACTCTGGCTGAAAATGTCTCCAGGAATAGCTTGCCCAAAACTCCAAGCTTGGAACGCTGCATCCACCCCAGCTGAAGACCCAGAGGCTTCCTAGATGTAGTGGGAAGGAAAAGAGAAAGAAATGTTCTGAGGGCACATAGGTAGCACAGGTGAAACTTCATCATAAATACATTACCACATTTGTAAGAATATGTTCATTTTGCATCAACAGCCATTGGCAACTGTGGTTTTAGCACCATTCAATGTTCTAACCCTGTCTAAAATATAGTTATTCTTTCTATCGTGCTGATGTTAGAATGAGATATTGCCGTTAAATTGAATGAGAAAACATTAGATGTTGTAAAGGCTTCCATCAATTTGTAATCTCAATGTAATTACTCAGGAAGCCAGATTGGTAAGAAACATTGCTTGTTGTTGAACACCACAAAGAGTCACTGCTCATGATATACAAAGGCTATTCCCTTCCTGGCCCAGACAGTTTTGCACACACATCTATGGGTATACTTTTTATATTTTCTAATCACCCTGTTCAAAGGTGACATTACACATCATCTGGACCAAGGTCAAACTTGAACTAGCTCACCTGGCTCAGTGGTAGGGACACTACCACTGCACCACAAGAGTTCCCGATCTGCTTTATAGAGACATTTTCCCACTCAACCTGCTCAGGGACATTATTACACACCACTGGGACAGGTAGAACTTGAACCCAGGCTTCTCTGGTCCAGGGGCAGGGACATCACCACTATATCAAAAGTACCCCTGGAACCGCTTCATTTTTTTTTATTTAGCCCTTTTTTTGAGATCAACCTGTTCAGAGATATGATTACATGCTACTGGAGCAGGCAGCACTTGAATCTGAACCACCTGGGTCCAGGGTCAAGGACACTACCACTGTGCCACAAGAAGGCCCTCTGAGCATTTTTTTATTAATCTTTTTTCTTCTAATCAATCTGGTCAGATATATTATTGCACACAACTGGAGCAAGTGGGACTTGAACTTGAACCGAGGCCTCCTGGTCTGGGGTAGAGAGTATACCACTGTGCCACAAGAGGGCCCTCTGGATCTGCTTTATTATGTTTTATCTACCACCAGGAAACCACTTGTGTGGCCAATTGTGCCTTAATAAGCAAAGTCTGCTAAGGGCAAAACTAACATCAAAAAAAAAGAAAAAGTGAAGGGGTTGTAGGGTGTGAAGGGTTGGGGTGGGGACTGTGTCAAAATAGAGCTGGATTCTGGGATAAAACACTCCTTTTGATGAACATCAACTTCCCACCCTGCACAATCTTGGCAGCATCCACTACTGAGTTCTGGTATTGCTAGGACTGATAGAGCCTGCTGGTAGCTCCACAGGGTGAGACATCCCTCCCAACAAGGGTCAGAAGTCTGATTCTGCAGTGGTTCAGCCACCTGCGTCATGTTATTGCAGTAGGGCAGGCTTCTCTTCTGGCCTGTCAGATGCTATGTAAACTTAACTGGGTATGAATGAGAAGTGATGCGGTGTGGTATGATGTGGGAGGTGGTTGGTGTGTGTTTAAAGTGGGAAGGTCAATTCCAAAGGAAGGTATAAGTGAACCTGCAACTGTAACCAGATTCCCTAAACTGCTGCAGCCATTACCCTGCTTCCTGAACTGTATCCAAGATCAAGGTAAATGCTCTTGCTTCTCACTTCCAATTACCCCTTCATAGTGAGAATAATAAGTTTTTTCCTCCCTTTGCAGGGACAAGAATGTCTATCCTCTGCCTGACCACTAAGTGTTTCCAAGGAAGCATCATTAAGTTTTGATGTCGTTGCCTGTGCTGTTTAAATATCCATCTTAAACACTTGTGGTTCAATTTCTGAATTGACTTTTATAAATAATGGATTGTAAGTAATGGTCATTGCACAGGTTGAAACAGAACAAAATGGTTGAAATGGATGAATCCAACCCATATATGTGACGCCATCACCAGACACACATTCCCCTCTCCTCCCTTGTCCGCCTTCCGCAGGGACTGTTCCCTCTGGGACACCTTGATCCACACTTCCTTCACCCCCAACACCTCTCCACAACTCTACAGCACCTTCCTCTGTAACCAGCGAAGGTGCAACACCTGCCCATTCACCTCCTCCCTCCCCACTACCCAAGGACCCAAACATGCCTTCCAGGTGAAGCAACACTTCACCTGCACTTCCCAGAATCTAGTCCACTGCATTCGCTGCTCACAGTGTGGTCTCCTCTACATTGGCGAAATGAAATGTAGACTTGGCGACCACTTGGCAGAACATCTGCGTTCTGCTTGCAGAAAAGACCCTGAACTATCTGTGGCTTGCCTCTTTAATGCACCACCCTGCTCCCTGACCAACATCTCTGTCTCTGGCTTGCTGTAGTGTTCCAGCGAAGCCCAACGCAAGCTGAAGGAACAACACCTCATTTTCCACTTGGGGACCCGACAGTCCTCCGGACTCAATATTAGGTTCAATAATTTTAGGGCCTAAACTCTCCCATGTCCCAGCACCCCATCCCACACACTAGCCCTTGTTACAACATAGCCTGTCATTACACACACCCTGTTGTTAATCACTAACAGTCTCCATTACCAACTATTCACCCTCCCAGCCCGATCATTTGCAACTCCTTGGTTCAGCAGTCTTTCTGTCTCTTTGGGCTCTATCCTATTGTTTACTCCCTACTCTACCTACCTCCCTATTCACTGCATATAAACTGATGCTTTCCCAGCCACCATTAGTTCTGAGGAAGATTCACCAGACCCAAAATGTTAACTCTGTTTTTCTCTTCACAGGTGCTGCCAGACTTGCTGAGCTTTTCCAGCAACTTTGTTTTTGTTCCTGATTTACAGCATCCACAGTTCTTTTGGTTTCCATTCATGTGACTTCTTGGTTTTGGACTTGCATTAGCCCCAGTACCCTCAGAACCTGCTTTTTCAATATAAAAGTGTGGAGCTGGATGAATACAGCAGGCCAAGCAGCATCTTAGGAGCACAAAAGCTGACGTTTCGGGCCTAGACCCTTTGGCCCGAAGCGTCAACTTCTGTGCTCCTAAGATGCTGCTTGGCCTGCTGTGTTCATCCAGCTTCACACTTTGTTATCTCGGAATCTCCAGCATCTGCAGCTCCCATTATCTCTACTTTTACAATACTGTGACAAATGGCATTACTATGTGAAGAATTTCTAATTTGTTGTGTTTGGTTACATCATTTAATCCTGCAGTGAGGTAATGTTTATTTAAGGCGAGGCATGACTGGCAGCAATGAAATGTTTGGGAACAACACCAGAGGAACATGGGCAAACTGCAGGGATATTATGAAGTGAATTTTAGTATGTTTACCAGGACAGGTTGGCAACAATGAAAAAGATGGCAAATGCATATTGACTTCCAAAAACTGGCCAATGTGAATAAAGTTAGAAACTGATGAGCTCATATATTCAAATTATGTTCTTGCTTTACTGTGAGACATGTTCTTCTAATGTTTTGATACTGCCTGCCTCTTTCAACTGATCATGATTTTGGCAATAACTGTTGGCAAATGAAGGGTTAACATATTCCCATGTCCGGTAGTTATTACAAGTATTAACTTGCCTCGCTAAAATAGGTTATCATTTCCATTCCGTATCTGAATCTGCATAAAACTTTATTGTTCTGGTTTTAACTAGGGCTACAACCAAGTTCTGAGGAGTGAACTGACTCCAGTACCAGTTACACCCTTCCAGTGGTTATAACAAAGTTTGAATTTTAAAGGGAGGTAATATTGCCAATGCTATATGATCTGCCAGAGTGATTTTGCCTCCACCAGTGCAATAATTCTCATGTAACATAAGAACCAGACATAGATAATGCAGTACTGAAAAATTCATCAGACATTTACTACAATTCCCAATATATGCATTTAGCACAATCGCAAATGCTTCTGTGTCTGGGCTAATACTAAGCTATTCAGTTCAAATAGTAACATACTTCTAACAGTGTCCAATGCTTTAAGTGACCTCAGGACGAAATCATAGAGCTTTAGGCCCTCAGGTCACATGCTCTGATTCAGTGTTGATTATAATGGGCATGCATCTTAAACGTCTACTGCCTACCAGCTGAAAGACAAAGCACAGACTGCATGAGGCTCAGTGTCAGAAACAAGTCAGCAAAATTAATTAAATAACAAAGAAAGGCTAATTTATTGCAAATAAAATTTACTGAAGCAAAAATGTAGAGACTATTAAAAGGCTTAAATGGTGCAAATGTATATTAAACAAAATACCACCTGATTAAGCATCCAACCTGTAAGTTTGGAAAGAAAATATAAAAATTCTGCACAGTGCTACCTTTAAAAGTAGTTTGGTGAAGTAACTGTTAAATTCAGGAAAAAAAATGTATAGCTTATCCCAAACATCGGTTTATAGCTGAAGTCACTTTTCACCCAGGTTGCTTGGATTTCTTCTTGCAGCTGGCCGAATTCACTTTTTCTGAAGATGGTGGCAGTAGATTCTAAATTCTTCTTTTAGGAATCTTCCACTAAGGGTGATGAAGCCATCCAGTAGACTTTTAACTCACATTCTTTGTGAGCAATTTTAGAGAAAGAGAGGGAGGCCAAAAGTTGTCAAAGAGAATTCTCTCTTAGAAAATTCTCTCTCTCTGACTGTCTGTGTTCATGTCCAATAGCTTTATTGCACCCACCTCTTTCTGAAAGTATTGTAGATTCAGTGAATGCTTTGCAGAGTATTGTTTCCAAAGAAAATCCAAGACATAGATACCTGTCCAGTCAATTATATTCTAAATTAATATTTCAGATGATGCATCATAACAATAGTTTAACAATTCCATTAGGTTAGCAGACAGAGCAATGGCTTTTCAAATTTTGAATCTGAGAACAATTAATTTCAATTTTTAATTAAACACACTGGAGTTTGACAAAGAGTTTGGGCCACAATAAACTGGACGATCATAGTGACATGAGAACTCAATTCTATTTGAGATGAGCTAATTATTCCATGTCAGATATGTTAATTATTACCAGTCTAAATCAAAAGCCAAGTCTTATTCATTGTAGTCACAATTCAGATCTACTCATGGGTTTAAGACAAATACTAAAATATGTTTTGTGCGTGTTAGATCTCTATCACTCTCCCAGTCACTGGTTACACTTTTTTGCTCAAGCTGTAGCACAGTCAACACTTTTCCACTATCAGCAATAAGCGCGGGTAAGAGACAGCCTGTGATTGCAGGATTGCAGTTCCTCACTAATTCTGTAATTTGCATATATGGAGGCAACCTTTTTCTCATTGGTCACCATGTTTGGGGAATTGAGAGCAAATTCACCCACTACCCCTGTGTATTTTTAACTGTAATAAATGTAGCCACTCCAAACACTTATATTTCCAATGAAAAATGTTAACAAAGTTGCTGTGTGCAAGTATGTGAGTGAAAGGCAAATACACAAGTGACACAAATTACTGTCTTATGCATATGGTACTTGGCAATAGCTGCATTTTTAAGGTTGCAAATCCTATTCCTTGGGATTGAAACAAAGCCTAATGCAGCCACACATTGGTAATAAATGTCCTCATGTCAGTTTTGAGCACAACTAGATGCAGTGTAAAGTTCCCTTTATTTAACTCCAATTTACTTCAGACGCCTGCACCAATTTATATTATTGCATTTCCCAAACCAAACCATGGTCTCTGAGTGATTGCATGACAGATAGTTTTTATGTTACGGGTCTATGCTCACTAAATGGAGACGATGTAGTGTGATTGATTCCTAGCTGCCCTCTGAAATGACCCTAGCATGTCACTTAGTTCAAGAGCAATTAGGGATGGACAACAAATGTTGACCTTACCAGCTGTGCCCACATCACATCCAAAAAAATGAAGAAAAATGCATCGTTTTGTAAAGGATTAGTAGCTGGAACTTCCATCTGTGTTGTAAACAGTCTATTGTTCTATGATGCTATAAATTAACAGGAAGACAAGGCTTTCATCTTCAGGCTAGGTTGAAGCTGAATGCAGATCTGAACACCATTTATCTTTATTCATTTATGGGATGTTGGCACTAATGGCTAGGCCAGTATTTATTTCTCATCGGCAATTGTCTTCACAAGATGGTGGTGAGTCATTTCTTGAATCACTGCTGTGCAGTTCGGAAGGGAGTTTCAGGATTTTAGCACAATGATAGTGAAGGAACGAAGGTGCAGTTCCAAGTCCAGTGGTGAGTGACTTAGAGGGGAACTTGCAGGTAGTGGTGTTGCCATCTGCATGTTGCCTTTGTCCTTCTAAGTGTTCGGTGTTTGAAAAGTAAAAGAGTTGCTGTAAATAGTGTGTTCTACTGCACTGTGCATCACAGGTGGATGAAGTGGTTATCTAAGTGTTTAAGTGGAATGCGTTGTTTTGGATGGTGTCCGGCTTGTGAGTGTTGTTTAAGTTGCAGACATCAAAGCTAGTGGAGAGTATACCATCATACTCTTGTCTTGTGCCATATTGGCAGAGTTGTGCTTTCCTCATAAAAACAACTTTATATTTTGAATTATCTACTTATGAAAGTGAGAGATTTCAGTTGTCTTTTTGAACATTTTCTCTCATCTCTTCAATTTGCAGACTATGAATTTGAAAGCATTAACTTATTAAATTAATACTTTCTGCATAATTCAGGATAATTGTCATTATCAGAAGATTCTGCCAGAAATTATAATTATGGAAACAAGGATTAATTGTGACAGCCTGCACCTGATAGATTGACTTCTTTCTAAGACTTTACTTTCTAGTAATGTGAACTATTCACAGTATGTATAATTACTCTACTTTTTAATTCAGGCACTGGCATCAGATTTAACTGTAATGGATTAGATTCAAAGGTATTTAAAAAGGAATTAGTGTCAACCTAAATGGCATAACTGTAATCCTTGTTATATGATCATCAATTTTAACCTTATTACAAACACTAGGGAATATGATGTATAACTTACGAGTATAACATTCTTCCAAAGTGCCATATGGTATATATTAACAAGTTGATACTTAAAGACTGGAATGTGCAAATATTACCTGTGTCTAAGTTGCCAAGCATGAAACAGTATGTAGGTCACTGGCAATGAACCAAAGAATTAATCACAAATTTAATAGTGCACTAAAGTGAGCCATTAATTAAACTAGCCCATATGGTAACTCATAAAAGATTGATTTTACATTAATACTTATTCTTTGTACAATATGAAATCCCTCCTCTGTTTTAGGATATTCAGTGTTTTATAGTCTGTCGTCAAACTGAGACAGATGTTATTAGCATTTAATTTTTGAAAGTCCACTTTTCCTCAAGCAAATTTGGAAAATTTGAATTCCCTCAAACCAGTAATTGAGTTTCTATTACAAATTTTAAAAACATACTAACTATTGAGACTTCATGCACCTCTTTTTTTTTGTGATGATCAATCTAGCCATTAAATTTCTAGCATAGCTAATTCATTTAAGTACACTTTAATTCTTTTGTGCAGCTGCACATGTTACTTAAAAGGGGATGAGAGACAATGGGAACTGCAGATGCTGGAGAATCCAAGATAATAAAAATGTGAGGCTAGATGAACACAGCAGGCCAAGCAGCATCTCAGGAGCACAAAAGCTGACGTTTCGGGCCTAGACCCTTCATCAGAGAGCCTTACTTTAAAGGGGGTTGTGTGTGGCCTGCATGAGAAAGTCATTTATCTTAGAGGGAATGTTAGCCATGATCCAAGAAACTTCGGAGAGGCTAATAATAACTGTGTAATATTTAATATCATTCTCATAACATTAAAAAAATTAATCCATTTCTATTTTATTAGGTCACGTTGTAATTACTTCTATTTAAACCGAAACGCCTTATCTAGACAGCATCAGAGGAATAGGAAAGTCAATATTTTGGGTCAGTACCCTTCAGAATCCTGATGAAGGGCCCCGAGCTGAATTATCAACTTTCCTGCTCCTCTGATGCTGTCCTTCCTGTTGTGCTCCTCCAGTTCCACATTTTATTGACTTTGACTTCCAGCATCTGCAGTCCTTTCTATCTTGTGTTTCATCTGGCATCCCATTTTGCTGCCTTCAGATAGTGGCGTATAGAGGAAGAGATTTCTGACTGTTTCCTGAATGAATCTTAGGTGACAACATTCGAAGATAACTTACCATTCTTTGTCTTATTATTTGGCAAATGGCCCATTCTTAAGTAGAGATCATCGTCTAGTTTGAAGACCCAATTTCCTAATACTCATTACATAAATACTGAACCTAAAAACACTGATGATCCATGAGATCACATATCACTTTGGTGTACAATTCTGTCTCTAACTTGAACATGTGAACGATGGTATCTTGTATTTGTCCTAACAACTAATCTTGCCACAAACCGAACTTTCATGTATTATTTACTGAAAAACATCCCATTACAATTGCATTTCCAAGACAAAATTAGGTAGCATTTTGACCTCTCACCACAAAGCTCAAATTTCTACTTTTTTATGCAATGTTTCCTGATTGGATAATTGTTCAACCTACTTAACAGCTAATCACAGTATGAATTTTTAACCAAATCCTGGGTCAAATGGTAAGATGCCAAATGTAGATGTTTAAGCAATGCAGATTTTGGCAGCTAAAATTAAGTAAATTAATGTACATTTGAACCAAAACAAAGTAAAATATGAAAATATCAATAGTTGGGTGAATTTGTGCTCCCACCATTTTTAAACATTCTTGCTCATTCATATTGTACTGACCCCTTACACCTCAGTTGTGTTTTTAATCATTGTCTTATCTGAACTCAAAAGTACTAGCAGACACTGAGACACAGCTAAGACCATAAGAAATTGGAACAGGAGTAGGCTACTTAGCCCCCTTGAGCTTGCTCCAGCATTCATTAGGCTCATGATTGATCTGGCATTCCTCATGCCCACTTTCATGCAACGATTCTGCAAGGATTGTACTTGCAAATGACAGGCAAGTTCAAAAATGCCACTGGAAAGTTGAAATTACACTGAGTTGAGTTCAATTCTTTCTATAAAATCAGGGCTGTGACAATTCACACTATAGTTTTCAATTTCAATCCCTGGTCAGTTTTGCATTCACCAGTGGAACTGAAGAATGTTCAAGGTGATTGTGACAAACTTTTAGCTGCCTAATTATTAATTCAGGAGAGGAAAGGCAGACATTGAGTGCCTCTCACTGTAGTAAACACGACCAAAGTGTTTCTAAGGAGGAATTAAATAACAACTCCCTCTGGTCAGTGGATGTTGTGGACAGATGGCAGCTGCTGAATCCACTATAAAGAATAAATCAGGTAGACTGTAAAATGGACCGACTGAATTTGAAAGTAATAATGTTCAAAACTCATAGTAATAAAGCTAATTTAAAATGTGCCTCTTGTGTACAGCACATTTATATTATCAAGAATGGAAAGTGTATATTGCCACTTATTGAAACATTCTAGACAGTTCAGATAATGACCATCTGTAATTCTGAAACAGTAGAAGCAGTGAATTGGATTGAGTTTGGCTATTTCATTGAAACACAGTCTCATGTGGCCCCATCCTTAAATTTGCTTTATCAATATTTGAGAAATGTGACATTGCTGTTTCATCTTTTTTCTCTATTGTGGGAATAGTTTGCCACAAAACCTAAGAAAACTAACAAATGGAGCACTGGTACTGCACAAATATAAAAAATATAGTGCTGCTGCAGCTATAAATCCTATATATAAAATTATAAACAGCATCAAACTGACTATCACCTCAAAGATCAAACTTAATCTGGTACAATTTAACCAAAGGAGAAATGAAACTTAAACTAATTAATCCCCTTTAAAGGGGCAAGGCCAAAGCTTTGTGTTTGGCACAGATAACCCAAGGAAGCTGGGTTGCAGTGGCTGCATGCATTATCCTCCTCCATCTGCATTGATCTTATGTTGCTCTGATTACTTTCATGAAAGTCAAGCCCATTATTTTTCTGATGTTATCACTCAGTCATGTCTTCTGTGTGTACCTACGCTGAATTATCCATCTAATATTCTTTCCAGCAAAATATTTTTGATATTATTACACTGTGCCACCAGTCCAAAATATTTCAACCTTCATTTGTCAGTTACTCATAACAGTCTGTCTGTGTTGTCAATTTCCAACAGTTTAAATACCTACTTATTTGCATGCCTATCGGTCGAGTTCATACTGAGCATCCTCAGAAACACCAAAGTGCAAAATTACTGATCGCTTTCTTTCTTGTTCATGACCTGACATTCTGCATCATGAGCAGCAATAGGAAATGCCAATATTTTAAGAAGTATTGGTAAGAAAAATAATTCATTGTTATTAAGAGCAATATATTTTTCTAACAGATTTATCATTCTGAACATTAGCTGGGGAAGTCATTGATTGTTTGGCATTCCAATTCTGCATCAAATTTTTTCACCATTATTCAACTGTACATTCAGATGACTATTTGCAATAGATGAGTAGGTGACTACTTCTACATCTGCACTGCTGATTAATTTTCTCCATTCTTCTGTGCCTCTTTTTAAAACTATCCTTTTGGTTCACCTTTCAAGCCTTTATTTTTCAAATCCAGTAGGCATATCTAAGGTAGAAGTATACTTCACAATGATGGGAAACACAATGATGAGATTCTCTATTTTGAGACACAGTTCTTTTCTCCATTCTTTTTCTTCCTTTGCGCTGTGGAATAGATTAATCACTTATTGCAATCATTTATTCTAGTTAGACATGTTTAATGTAGCACCTACAAAAGTCATACAGGCAGGTAATTTCTGGTTCAAATGTTGATTTTGAAATCCATCAAAGGTCTGAAAATCTTATATTAACGCCCATGTAAACCAGGGAAAATATGGAATTTCCATCAGTACTACATGTTAAAGCACTTCACTATTTAAGCGGACAACAAGCAATGTCACATAGATAGTTTGTGCTGATTAGAATTATTGAATTTTAATAATATGTGATTTTATATTCATAGCTGTGATGAATATTTGGTTAATATATGTCTCTTTTTCTATTTAGTCTGCTGCAGAGTATGTGAAGGCACACTTGCCTGAGGCCTTGAAACAACATCTTCAAGATTATGAGAAAGATAAAGAAAATAGTGTGTTATCACATCAGACAATCTTGGAACAGCAGATTCTTGCAATCGACCGTAAAGTGCTTGAAAAACTCTCAGCTGCCTATGATGAGGCAGGTAAGTGATATTGGATCACCTTCCAGGTATTTTTAATCATTTGATATGTAATTCTTTGCTTGCAGGTTACTGCCAGTAATTGTATTCACAGTTATGTCTGAAAGCAATATAATCACTAAAAATTTAAACAGTATAAATAAATTTCAGACCCTTGTGGTAATGCTCAGTTGTGCACAGAACCATGAGCTTCACGTGTTCATCACATTGAATTAATTTCTTTAAATCGTTGTTGGTCTGAACATCTGTGGCATAATATAACATCGGCTGCAGACACCATTATCCTGGATGCTCTCACTTCTCGAATTCACAAATACATATTGAATGGCTATTAGTTAATGACTGATCACACTTTTATTTGGATTTTATCACTAACTTTCTCCTGTGACCTCATCCCCTTATTGGAACTGTCTGTTTACTATGGTTAGCTTCCACAATTGATGGATTATCAGTGATTTTTCTTTATTAGTCATCCAACTAAAAAGGAAATCATGAAGTGTTGAGTTCTGCCCCTCCTCACAAGAGGGAGTTTCATTCCCTGCCACAAGTTCACTGCCCTATTATAATGCTAAGGATTGCCAGGAAACAGAGAATGTATGGAAGAGGCTTCACAGTGAATGTATGCTGCTAATACTCGTATTAGCTGCATTGTTGTATTTGCAAATGGAGAATTTAATGCCCATTTCAGTCTTTTTGCCAGATTGTAATTTGACTGACTACAGCATGCATTTTTGTAATCAGTTTCTCCAGGCATTCTGCAGTTGTTCAACTGGTCAGTATAAAATGAATTGTGGCCACAAGAAAGCTAAGGTTTAAGATTTATTACTTATCTCAAAATGAAGCCAAGAGGAATAGTATTGTTTCAAATGACTTCTCATTTAAAGTGCAAGCAGTTGCAGGTAAATGCTTGTCTCATTCCCATCTGCTTCCTGAGTAACTGGATCCTCTCGAGGATACTGGCTAGTCTATGAGCCAGTATATCTTGTCGAGCACTTCCCCTATCAGAACAAGCTGTTGGTTTGATCCATTAGGGATGCTAATACATAATGGAAAATCGAAACATCTCCCTTTAAGCTACATGCCACAAGTTTTCAGTTTTTCTAAGAAAAATAAACTTGATATTAAAAAATACATTAAACAAGACAAACAGCCATAATACTATAAGTTATTACTGTGTATACTATGTACACAGGTTTATTTCTCATTTTCACCAAGAATTCTTTAATATTACACATCAGTCAAAGTTAATTTACAGGAGCCAAGTACGTCTGACATAGTCTTCCTATGAAATTTACCCAACTCCGGCTATTCTCAGAGATAAAACTTTCATTTACTTCACCTTGACTGTAGATGCCTCAGTCCTTAATTCTAGTTTCTTCAACATTTCCAATTAATCTGATTGCTACCTTCTTTACAAAAGCTCTGAAGGGACTCCTTCTGGTTTCAAATTAGGCAATCTTCCAGATACTGTGAACTCAACTTTTATAAGAGATTAGGCCTCACCTGCCTTTCTCACTGTGAATTATGAGGTTGAATTTTTACTCTGCTTATCACACAGGCCCACCTAACTGTTATTTACTTTAGCTATCTTCTCTCAGTAAGCCAAAAACTGCACATGCCCATTCCAATCTGCAGCTAAGTCCCTTAAGCAAACACCCAGATAAATTGAAACCAGGCAACCTTCCTAAGCTTCACCATTGCCATGATGATGTAGTCTACTCTAAGCTATCCTGAAATGAATCTTGATAATAATTATTTCTCACTTGCAATTTCTTCTTTGATCTGATGAAGTAAATGGATTTTACAAATTTTCATGTTCATTAAATGCTTTTGAACTAATTTAGCACCAATTCCCTAGACAAAAAAATCCTCTTTCTGGACTGCGCAATTGCAGACATCATATCTCCAGTTCTGTGGCTAAGTAAGCCAGGCTGCTGTTTTATAGCACTATCTTATGGCTTAATTAAATGTACAATTATATATTTTGAACTAAAATTTCGTGTGCTTTTCTGGTACTCACTAAAACCCAACATTTTAATTAACTTGTCTATAATTTTATCAGAAATAATCATTACTTGTGAAATATTAACATGTACTAAATAATGATAACACTACAAATTTAAAAGAAAGATGGGTTTTCATTTACATAGTGTCTTTCATGACATCAGGAATTCCCAGAGTGCTGTACACCAATTAAAGAATTGAATGCATAGTTCAATGGCAGACTTAAATGAAGTTAGTGAATTAGTTTGCTCTAGTTCTGCCACCAGATGCATAGATATTTATGCAGGCTTACACTGTGATTGTAGGGCAATATGATTAAGCAATAGTATTGGACTATTTAAATACAGCAGAGATTTGGTGGAGGTGTAGAAGGTTAAATTATAAAGAGAAGAATCAAAGTATATGAAGCAAAAATAAAGTTGCTGGAAAAGCTCAGCAGGTCTGGCAGCATCTGTGAAGGGAAAAACAAGAGTTAATGTTTCCGATCTGGTGACTCTTCCTCAGAGAGTATATGAAGCACTTGGGGTGAGGTACTGATGACCCATGAAATGATTGAACTGCAGA
This sequence comes from Stegostoma tigrinum, assembly GCF_030684315.1. Classification (NCBI taxonomy): domain Eukaryota; kingdom Metazoa; phylum Chordata; class Chondrichthyes; order Orectolobiformes; family Stegostomatidae; genus Stegostoma; species Stegostoma tigrinum. Next base: position 27,665,161 of record NC_081367.1, on the reverse strand, counting down.
ATAAGCTGAGATTGAATGGCCTTTTCTTCTTAATGATTGCTCGATTCATAATTTAGGATGACAAAACAAATTGCATTTTTCATTTCCAATTGCTTTCAGCATTTTTGTTTGGTCTCAGAAGTAATCCAATATGGTAAAGTTGATTTGGCTGTCTTATACTTAAATGTTTCAGTGTTTTCATAAAGCGTGTGCATCAGTTCTTCCCTAGTTCAGCAGAAGTCTCACTGGTCTCTGCAGTCAAAACCAGCCTTAAACCTGAAGAAACCAGTTAATCTGTTCTGAAATAGTCATTGTAAACTGTGACTTTTAACTGATAAGTCAGAAACTTTTTAAAAAAGTGAACCAGCTACCTTATGTCTCTTATCAACCAGTTGTAAAAATACAACTGAAGCAATGGTCTCCTGGGTTTCTTTGCCTTTAAGTTTCAAAATGCATATACTTGACGAGATTGGTCAATACAACTGACAACTCGATACATGTGGTAAAACCAACAAATGAGTGACATTGTAATTACCAAACAAAACCCAAAAATTAAAAGATGAGATCTCTACATACATAAAAAGCAAAACCTCCAAAAGTGATTGCTTGAACATACACAAGATGAGACTCTCACAGAAACAAATAAAACCACTCACGTAAAAAAAAATAAATCTCTCAAACATAAAAAATGAGGCAATTATGCAAGAAACAAAACCCCCAAATGCAAGAAATATACATACCATCATCATTTCCCCCTCCCCTACCTGAATATGCATAACTGTGGCCTGTTATCCTCCTTTATTCCACCTGAGAAATTGGAGGCTTCGGCTGGTTAAAATTTTGCATTTGAGGACCAGAGAAATGTTCCAGTTTTTAATGGATTGTAACATATCATGAAACGCCATTTTCTGATCTTGCAGGCCTGCTGGAAAGACTGAGGTTCCATTCAACATTTTCCCAATTTTTATTTCCATTCCTTCAACAAATATAGTTTACAAACAATTTTTTTATGATGAATTATGGTAGAGTTCGAGCTCAATGAATGAAAACAGCAAGTTAGAGGAAGAATGTAATAAAGGAGCCTTTACTAGTATTCTATTGAACATTACACCAGAAATCAGAGCCAGAGCTCTGGCCACCACCATTCTCTGCAGCAGCATTCAAATATTCGAATAATGCTAACTAAACTAAAGTCTTGCTCAATTTCAATGTTTCATTTAGATGCAACATTATTACTAGATTACTTCTAAGGCTACGTTACTACTAAATGGTAGCATGCAAGAAATAGAACCCTGCTATTTCCAGAATCATCACAAAGGTTAAAATAATATTAACTCTGCAAAATTTCTCAATTTACATGACTTTCAAACCCATGAACAGGTTTCTGTACTGAACAAAAACTATTGTTTGTTACAAATAATAAGATTATAGCAACAGCTAAACAGTTATAAATGATTGGCCTATAACACGATCGATTAAAACTCCAATGCACTCAAACTCAATCTTACACACACACAAGCAGATGGAGTAATTTTTATGGTCAGAGGTAAAAATGGAAAGGACAGTTCAGTAGTCTCTTATTCCAGGTTCTGTCGCTAAGACTATCCTTATGACTCTTCTGCTGACCACCATCTTGCTTCAATCGTCTTTTGCCAGATGCTTCCACGGTGTTGGTAAGAGACACAGGGTGGCTGGTTTGCTTCAAAAAAGTGTCTTACTTATCAGTTAAAAGTCACAGCTCACAACAACTGTTTTAAGAGAGAAAAATCTGTTTTCCTTCAGGTTTAAAGTTAGCTTTAATGGCAGGCAACAGAGGCTCTACTCCTGAGCTGGAGAAGAATAAACAGCTCTTTCCCTGTGTAATTTGTTTCCAACTCCCAGTTGTCCAGTTACCTGAGAATCAATCATAAAGTTGTTATCAGACAAAAGTCACTGTCATCGCTAACTGGTCATTAGTCACAGACCAATCAACTTCTTGTTGCCAGAAAAAGCAACAGCGAACCACCCTCTTGGCTCCGAATCATCTACAACTCAAATTTTAGTTACTACATGTTTACAATGCATAGCATGGATGTCAAGTTACTTGCTTTTCAAAACTGCAACTACCCTTTCAAATACTAGTTTTAAAACAGCACTTCCTCATTCAGCCCAAAGCTTTAATTTAAAAAACACAAAATAAAAAGACACAACCCTTACAGCTTATTTTGGTGAATATCACAATATATTATAGAGCTTTAATTTCCGTAAGATGTTTAGAAACCAATGATATATATGTAACATTTTCCTAAACAGTTTATAGTTAATTAGAAAATCAAAATATTGTAACAAGTAGATGGCTTCCTATCTTCCAATGTTTAGGGCAAATTATCTCACCCAACCACTTACTTCTCAGCTAATTGTCTAGGCGACTGAGATGTTGCAGAAGGTGTTTAGTGAATCACATGCGGCCAGTGAGCAGAGAGATTTCCCGACTGATGGGATCATCTAGGGCCGAAGGCTCTGGTGCTATTTTTAAAGGCCAGCTGGAGTCTACTTCATTTGCTACAAGAGAATTGTTTGGAATTATTATTGACTCCTCAACATTTTGAAGTCTTTGTCCACCATGGCTGCAAGAAAAGTTAATATATACTCCTACGGCTAGCACTGCTGCCTCACAGCACCAAGGACCCAGGCTCTGTTCTACCCTCAAAACAACCGTGTGCAGTTTGGTTGTGGCCGATCAGGTGGGATGCTTTTCAGAGGGTTGGTGTGGACTTGATGGGCCAAATGGCCTGCTTTCATGCTGTAGGGATTTGATGATTCTATGATTCACTCGCTTTTGTAGGGAAATTTAAGATTCAAAATGCAAGATTGTTCTGATGAGGTTATCGATTCAAACATTCAATGTAAACATTGTTCACATTGCTGGAAAAGATAATAGTTACATTAACAAGAATGTGATTATGCTGAAATAACTAAGAATTTAGGAAGTAAATGACAAGAAATTGTTTAAATCCTGTGGAAAGAATGAATGAAAGTGAAAGAATGCAGACCTTTTCTGTTGCATTGTAAATGTGTTATGTTCCCTTGGTAGAGAAACATTTAAAATGATGCCTTTTTTAAAAAAAAGTGTGGAGTTATGTAAATGACCACACAGTTTCCACTTTTTGGGACTATAAGTTGAAATGGAAGTTAGGCAGCTGTAATTGTAAAACCAGGAAAGATTTGCAAATTTGAAATCGAGAGTTGCATATTGTTGAGCTCTGGAATTGATCACACAATTCTAATACCTCTGTTGTCCTGACATGACCCACTCTGAGCTATACAATTAGCCTGCAGCACTGGCATTTTATCCTTACCCTGCATCATTTCCTCTGTTCCTTCGGAAAGACATCAAATGGAAGCAGGCCTCATTTTCCTTTCAAAACTACCCAGTGATCCAGAAGAGCAAAACTATATCATAGCTATTTTCTCTACCATCAGCTTTTACTTTTGTTTATCATATGTACAATTTCCTCAGTATTGTCCCTTCTTTCTAAATAAATTGTCATCACTACTGTTCAGAATTATCCATTCTGAACAATTCTGTTGTTCCTATCCTACTCCATCTTCTGTGCCCAATTCATCACCAAACATATTGTGTATCAAATTGTCTCTTAGATACATATGAATGTTTCACACAGCCCATGTTTGGTTCACTCCAATCAAGTTTCTTCCCTGCACAAAACTGAAAATAGTCCTGATCAAAGTAACAATAACAACCTTTTTACTATGATCATAATGCATTATGTCTCCTCATCTTCCTCAATCGTTATGGGTCTTTTTATTTAGTGAATCATACCATCTTCCAACATTGTTTCTTCTCCGTCCACTTGAATAGCGAGTTTACCCGTACTTAGTTCCACTTTGACCTATTCAATTATAATCAGAGAATTTCCAGCAATTACCATATGCCTCACTGTCGTCTATAAAGTGCCTAAGAATCTGTTCCAAGGCAACCATATCGATAGACATGGGGTCAGGTTCCACAAGTACATTGGCAGTAACCTCTGCTGCAAATTTCAACTCACTTATTGACTTTACATTGTCAGACTTATATAATATCCTGCTTTGGCAGTGCTACATGTAAAAGAAGGATGCCATGATTTTTGGTGTTTACACCAGGTTCTGTCAGTAACAGGGAAATAAATCTATTCACTGTAGCCAAACTTATTCTTTAACAAAAGGCCGAGAAAAAGAAAAGAATATGAATCTATTTCTATGCAACCTAAAATATACCCTCTACAGCCCCCAAATGCGCACACACTCATTCATGAAAAAGATGGAAAATTTGACACAAGTATTACAGATGGTATTTGTAGACAGAGAAGACAAAATTCTGAACATGGAAAGTCAGACCACAAGTTGGGAGTATTTTTCCCAACTGTTTTTTATTTTAGCAATGATGGTACACTGTTGTTTGCAGATAGATGGATGTTTTTCAATTCAATAATTGATCAGATAGGCTTTGGAATTTAAAACTTCGAAAAGTTTCAAGTTTCTTAGCTTTTTTGCCTGTTCATTCATAGAAAGAAGGGTGAAAGGTGAAACAAATAGTAGATTGACCAATCCAAGCACAGTTGTCAGGCAACTGCTCAACTCAAACGCCCTGCTGACACTTTACCCAAATAATGACTTCACTGCTGTAGACATGATTTAAATGTGCACCATTAAATATTTTAGGTCTATAAATTCTCTTGGTGTTTTAACTATATAGCAGCATCTAACATCCATTCCATTCCAAAAGGGAAAGATATCTGAACCTTTTCATTATAGTAATTAAGAGTAACGACATTGCTGTGGGTCTGGAGTAACATGTAAAACAGACCAAAGGATGACAGATCTATTTCTCTTAAGTACATTAATAAACTAGATTGTCATCAAAAATCAATCAACCATGATTCATGGTCACTATTAGGTTTTAATTCCAAGCTAATTCATTGAATCATATTCCACTGGCCACTGTTGCAGGATTTGAGCCCATTTCCCCGGAACATTAGCTTGGCATTCTGAATTACTAACCCAGTGACATTACCACATGAAAGCTACGGAAGCTATAAAATGGTTCACCGTGAAATGTTTGTGCATATTGTTGAATAAAGTATAAAAATTAAACAGCATTGTTGAATATTCACTTGTTATTTGCACAGGAAATTGTTCAAAAAATATTGTGTTACAGAAATACTTGAAACCATCATTTACCTAGAAAACCGGAATAAATGCATATTCAGAATCTGGCAATGTTTAAAGCACTGATATACGGAGCACATTGATTTTGTTTAATTTTAAAATTTATAATAAGATTATTTAAAGCAGATGTAATTTAATACAGTAAGGACTCATTTAAATTATCTAAAGTTCCTTTGGATGGTGAGGTATTCTTTTACTTTATCTCATCCTGAAAAACTTGTTAAACTTAACTTGGACGAATAATTAAAGTGCATTTTTAGGAAGTGAAACATTTTGCATCCAGCTAAATGTCATGGCACAGCAAGCTGCAGCTCAGAATTTCATCCCCATATCAGGTGCACAGAGACAGGAGAGTTCCCAACTTTGCAACCTAACCTTTAAAAATCGCTGCCGAAACTTCACATTCAGTGTGGGAATACAGGCTGGATTGAAAATATGAGCAGGTGACTTGAGAAGACCCAAGCGGGGTGCTTGCTGTAAAAGCAGGATTGGCAAAAACCTATTTGTGGGTCCCAGTACTGCATTCAAAATTAAAATGAAATCATAAAACATCCATCTGCTCTTATCCTCACACTCTCCATGTCAACTTTTGGCACCTAATGTCCTGTACCCACTTTGGCCCTTTATAGCCCCTGTGCCAAATTAGTGTCAACTCATGCCAACCTGTTCCTCCCAGCTACCGTCTTTTGCCTTTCATTTTACAATACCATTGACCTAGTATTCACCATGGGCAAATCTCAGGACCCTGACATATGGAAAACAACATCAAATCCTGGAAGTGTATTGCAGACTTCAGTGTATTGAGGAAAAAAAATTCTCATTCACGTAAATGCATGTACAACAAAGACACATTTTTCTGCACAGCATCATCAGGACAATTTCAAGGAATCCCAATATTATGGGGAAGAAAATTTTGATTCTCTGAGCAGTATGTGCTGATTGATTAGCAAGTGGACGAGACTTGAAAGAAGTGATGTCATGGAGAATGTAGTGGAAGATGATGACTGATCATTAACTGCCAGCATTTATGTAAACTTAAACCGGGCAGGTGGACTCTGATTGGTCAAGTTATTATCCTGTGGAATGAATGAGAAAATGGCTGTTAACTACTTTATTCAGTTTAACTAGACATAGTATCTATACATGTTTGTTCTGCCTGCAAAGAACAGGGACCTGTGCATTTATAAACTTAGACAGGTCGGCACAACATCGAGGGCCGAAGGGCCTGTACTGTGCTGCAATATTCTACGTTCTATGTTCTATGTGGAACTGCACTGAACTTGAAGCTGATCTAAATATTTTGTCTGCACCATTCTTGTCACAATCAGGATTAACTGTCAAGTATTATCCAATAACAAATAACAGCAGAAGACAGAAAGTAATGGTGGAGGGTTGCTTTTCAGACTGGAGACGTGGCCAGCGGGATTCCACATGGATTGGTTCTGGGTCCTCTTTTGTTTGTCATTTATATATATGATTTTGATGAGCATATAGAAGGCATGATTAGTAAGTTTGTAGATGACACCAAAATTGGTGGCTTTGTTGAGCCACTTTGTATGAAGAACATGTTCAAGATTACAAAGGGGTCTTGATCAAATGGGCAAAAGGACTGAAAAATAGCAGAAGGAGTTCAATCTGGATAAATGAGAGGTTTTGTGTTTGGTGCAACAAACAAGGCTTATACAATTAATGGTAGGGCCTTGGGTAATGTTGTAGAACAGAAGGATGTGGGGGGTACAGGTACATAATTATTTAAAGGTTGCATCACACACAGATAGGATGGTTAAAAAGGCATTTGGCATACTTATGCTTATTGTTCAGTCCTTCCTATAACTGGGTTATGGAAAGGATATTATCAAGCTGGAAATGGTTATGAAGAGATTTAACAGGATACTGCTGGGTATGAAGGTTTGAGTTATAAAGAAAGGCTGGATAGTCTGGGATCTTTTTCCCTGGAATGTAGGAGGTTGAGAGGCAACCTTTTAGAAGTTTATAAAATAATGAAAGATATAGATAGAGTTGATAGTGATTGCCTTTCCCCCTTAGATGGGGAATATCAACATTAAGGGACACATATTTAAGGTGAGAGGAGAGAGATTTTAAAAAAAGACATAAGAGGCAATATTTTACATTTGGGGAGATTCACATGTGGAATGAAATTCCTGATGAAGTGATGAGTGCAGGTACAATTACAATGTTTAAAAGACATTTGAATGGATATATGAATAGCAAAGGTTTTAAGGGATATGGTCCAGAAGCAGGCAGGTGGGACTAGTGTTTTTTTAGGATTATGTTTGGCATGGACTGGTTGGACCCAAGGACTTTTTCTGTGCTGTATGACTCTATTACTCTATGACTATCTAATATTGGACAGTAAAATGTGAGGCTGGATGAACACAGCAGGCCAAGCAGCATCTCAGGAGCACAAAAGCTGACGTTTCGGGCCTAGACCCTTCATCAGAGAGGGGGATGGGGGGAGGGAACTGGAATAAATAGGGAGAGAGGGGGAGGCGGACCGAAGATGGAGAGTAAAGAAGATAGGTGGAGAGAGTGTAGGTGGGGAGGTAGGGAGGGGATAGGTCAGTCCAGGGAAGACGGACAGGTCAAGGAGGTGGGATGAGGTTAGTAGGTAGCGGGGGGTGCGGCTTGGGGTGGGAGGAAGGGATGGGTGAGAGGAAGAACCGGTTAGGGAGGCAGAGACCGGTTGGACTGGTTTTGGGATGCAGTGGGTGGGGGGGAAGAGCTGGGCTGGTTGTGTGGTGCAGTGGGGGGAGGGGACGAACTGGGCTGGTTGAGGGATGCAGTAGGGGAAGGGGAGATTTTGAAACTGGTGAAGTCCACATTGATACCATATGGCTGCAGGGTTCCCAGGCTCCCACCTCCACAGCCTGCAACCCCAGCGAAGACAGCCACACTGAGCCCTGCCGCATCTTCACCATCCCCCCAGACCTCCCACTGACTGAGGACGAACGGTCAGTCCTGAGCAAGGGGCTCACCTTTGTTCCCCTACAACCACACATCAACGAATACCAGTCACGGACGGACATAGAGCAGTTTTTCCGCCGTCTTCGCCTGCATGCCTACTTCTTCAACCGGGAACCCAACCCTCCTTCCACTGACCCCTTCACCCGCTTCCAACACAAGTCCTCCTCCTGGACACCACCCCCAGGCCTCCTACCCTCCCTCGACCTCTTCATCTCCAACTGCCGTCGAGACATCAACCGCCTCAACCTCTCCACCCCTCTCACCCACTCCAACCTCTCCCCCGCAGAACGGGCAGCCCTCCGCTCCCTCCGCTCCAACCCCAACCTCACCATCAAACCCGCAGACAAGGGTGGCGCAGTGGTAGTATGGCGCACTGACCTCTACATCGCCGAGGCCAGACGCCAACTCTCCGACACCACCTCCTACCGCCTCCTCGATCATGACCCCACACCCGAGCACCAAACCATCATCTCCAACACCATTCACGACCTCATCACCTCAGGGGACCTCCCACCCACAGCTTCCAACCTCATTGTTCCCCAACCCCGCACGGCCCGTTTCTATCTCCTTCCCAAAATCCACAAACCTGCCTGCCCTGGTCGACCCATCGTCTCAGCCTGCTCCTGCCCCACCGAACTCATCTCCACCTATCTGGACTCCATTTTCTCCCCTTTGGTCCAGGAACTCCCCACCTACGTCCGTGACACCACCCATGCCCTCCACCTCCTCCAGGACTTCCAATTCCCTGGCCCCCAACACCTCATATTCACCATGGACGTCCAGTCCCTGTACACCTGCATTCCGCATGGAGATGGCCTCAAGGCCCTCCGCTTCTTCCTGTCCCGCAGGCCCGACCAGTCCCCCTCCACCGACACTCTCATCCGCCTAGCTGAACTCGTCCTCACACTCAACAACTTCTCTTTTGACTCCTCCCACTTCCTACAGACTAAGGGGGTGGCCATGGGCACCCGCATGGGCCCCAGCTATGCCTGCCTCTTTGTAGGTTACGTGGAACAGTCCCTCTACCGCACCTACACAGGCCCCAAACCCCACCTCTTCCTCCGGTACATTGATGACTGTATCGGCGCCGCCTCTTGCTCCCCAGAGGAGCTCGAACAGTTCATCCACTTCACCAACACCTTCCACCCCAACCTTCAGTTCACCTGGGCCATCTCCAGCACATCCCTCACCTTCCTGGACCTCTCAGTCTCCATCTCAGGCAACCAGCTTGTAACTGATGTCCACTTCAAGCCCACCGACTCCCACAGCTACCTAGAATACACCTCCTCCCACCCACCCTCCTGCAAAAATTCCATCCCCTATTCCCAATTCCTCCGCCTCCGCCGCATCTGCTCCCACGACAAGACATTCCACTCCCGCACATCCCAGATGTCCAAGTTCTTTAAGGACCGCAACTTTCCCCCCACGGTGATCGAGAACGCCCTTGACCGCGTCTCCCGCATTTCCCGCGACACATCCCTCACACCCCGCCCCCGCCACAACCGCCCCAAGAGGATCCCCCTCGTTCTCACACACCACCCTACCAACCTCCGGATACAACGCATTATCCTCCGACACTTCCGCCATTTACAATCCGACCCCACCACCCAAGACATTTTTCCATCCCCTCCCCTGTCTGCTTTCCGGAGAGACCACTCTCTCCGCGACTCCCTTGTTCGCTCCACACTGCCCTCCAAC